>NC_073696.1:80536219-82936219 GCF_029784165.1 Wyeomyia smithii | reverse complement strand
GACACCCCTAAAATTTGAAATTATGGTCAAAATACCGTTTTTTGAACCTCAGCGCATTTTTTTAACTCGGTCATTTATCAACCATTTTTCAGTGTTTCAACAGTTTTGAAAAGAAAAAAGACAGAGCTTTCAAACCTACTCTAGTTTACTTCAAAGTTGTATGTAGCGCCGTGGGATAAGAACCAAAAACTCTGTTTTTCTTAAAAAATATATAAAAGCCGAAATTTTTCCTACAAATGTTAAGTTGTAACATTGCGTGGAAAAGTATAAAAAAATTGTTTTAAACCTTAATCACTCAACATGTTTTGGTGAACTAGAATACCATGCAACGGGGTGAAATTGATCAATTTTTATAATATTTTACAATTAACTAGCTCCATGTTCATTTTTCCCAAAATAGTATATATTTAAAACAAGTACTGGTATATGCTTAGGAAAACCTTTATGGCTATTGGTGAAATTTCTATTGTCTACTTCATGAAATAAATTCGAGAATTCTAAAAGGTACTATGAGATAAGTCGGGGTGAAATTGATCACCCTTGAAATCCATATATTCTATTGGAAATGTGCTTTTTTCGATATGTTCAAGATAAATGATGATTTCTGGACTGGAAAATATCAATCACAGCTAGCTTGAAATAGAAAATAACGATATTTCAGGTTAAAATTTATTCATTTTGGTTCACGAGCTGCAGTTTGCTAAATTTGTTCTCGTTTGATCATTGTTAGATCGATTTCAATTCGGTTTGTTGCAAAAACTTAAAAACTAGCTCTGAAATTAAAATCTTCGAGTTTTCCTGTGAATTCATCAGTATTACTTTGATGGTATGGAATAACCATTATTGAAAATTATATATTTTGAGCTTTTACCAAACCATACTCTTTTCTCCAAATTTAACGTAATTAACCCATAATTAAGATTATTTTAAGTAAATTCAATACTTTTTTTGTTATTTGGAAACTTGTTTGATCAAATTTGATTGAATTTTGACTGAGTTAGAGGAATTCTTCGAACTTGTGTTAAATTGCACCGGGCATGCAAGGGTTAACTTTGACAGGTATGTGAATCTTTCAAAAGTTGCATTTTAGGACACGAAAACATTTCCTAGTGTTGTAGAATTTGGTTAGTATTTTTTATCATGAATTTGAAAATTGGAATTGAGAATGACCGAGGTGAAAAATGTATGTGGTGGGGTCGAAAAACGGTATGTAAATCGCTGTATCATATCTTAAATCTTCTATAACTTTGTATCTTACGTGCTAAAGGTCGGTTTTGAATGCATTGAATTTTCATACCTATTAAAAAATTTGAAAGAATTAGTTAAAGTTCAACCAATTTAAGTAATATTCGAATATCACCATAAGATATGCTCATATCCTTAACTCAGACATCAAAAAGTGTAGACGATTAGTATTTTCCTGCTGACCTGTACGGTTGTTAACAGCTTTCGTAGCAAGTACAGTCATACCTCGATATAAGGCAACCTCGGTTTAACGTAACTCGACATAACGTAAATTTTACCTCGATATAATGTAACTTTTTAAAATGTATTGAAATTGAAAATAAATGTTACAGCAACTGTTTTTGGGCTACAAATTGCTCCAAAAAAATGTTTGTAGTAAGTTTTAAAACCACTGAAACCAATACGAAAATTGTCCTAAATGGGCATAAGGAAGGTATAAAAATACTAATAGGTGATGGGAAATAGGTTTTCACGCATCCTTCAGTAACAATTTACAAATTCACAGTCTTGCATCAATCAGAAAAAAAATTTTTTTTTGCTTGTTGAAATTTTCTCTAAATGGGCATAAGAAAGGTTTAAAAATACTGATAGGTGATGGGAAATAAGTTTTGTCGCATCTGTGAGTAACCACCAACAGGCTTGCACCAATTAAAAAAAAATTTTTGCTTGTTGAAAATTGTCCTAAATGGGCATAAGAATGGTTTAAAAATACTGATAAGTGATGGTAAATAGCTTTTCACGCATCTTTGAGTAACCTCTAGTTTCAATTGAAAAAATATTTTTTTTTGCTTCTGAAAATATTTCTAAATGGGCATAAGGAAGGTTTAAAAATACTGATAGGTTATGGAAAATAGGTTTTCGCGCATCTTTGAGTAACCATTAACATTTTTGCATAATTAAAAAAAAATTTTTTTGCTTCGATACAACGTAACTCGATATAACGTAACGAAAATAAAAATAAAGTTGCCTTATATCGAGGTATGACTGTATTGATTTGCCTCCTTGTGTGAAAAAATACTCTGTAATTACGAATGTTATGTGAATCATCTCCTACGGAATTCGTCATATCAATCTCACAAACTTTTCCGTGTTTAACACTGATTTTGCCGACCAGAGCGTTCTTGTTTGTATACAATGCTGCTGACTTGTCGTTTTTCCTAAGAGAATCACTAGCGTGTAGAAGAATCGTTCACTGCGGAATAAACTGCTCCCTCAATGGCCAGAAAATTGACGCAATTGACTTGCAACTTGCAAAAAATTCCATGGTGGAATATGAAATATCTCTACTGAGATGAGCTTTCTCACACGAAAGGGCATTACGCACAATAACTACCATATATCAATGAGGGGAGCTTCTAGGTAAGAAAGTAGATTGTGTTTGATTTGCATCTCAAAACTGAAAAAAAATTCGACGATTTGTGATCTAATGATAAATATTGGATTTATTTACCAGTAACGAAATGAATCAGAATTCGATCCGTGCATCAAAGCGGTCAAAGTTTCAACTTTTGACCGATGAAAAAATGCACATGAATTCATGAATTGTCAAAATCTAAAAAAAAAAATTTTTGATGCCAAATGCCTTAGAAATGCAGAAAACGTCAAGGTCCCGTGTTATTTAAAGAAACGGAAAAAATCGCCTTTCTGTGACTTAGAAATTTTTGAGCTGGGAAACATTCTCATTCCACTTGTCCTATTCACAATTTCACTTCACTGTCAATCTCACTTCACGAAGGTAATTTTTGCCTTCTCACTTGAACTGGAATCCGGAATAGGTCTCAAAGAGTGAAGTGAGCGTGAGAGTGAAACATATTTAATCGGGAAGTGAATCCCGTAATAAGCACCAGTAACCCAGTTTTCACGGCAGATGTCCCTTTGCGTCGTTTTTCTCATTTAGGCGAGTACCCAAAAAGGGCTTTATTCACTTCGCTCTGATTTCACCGTGAAACGACTCCTGTAATAAGCACCATTATGTCAGTAGCGTGCAAGTGACTTAACTTTTTCTGCGAGCGGCAAAAGCACAGCACGAAGCAGAAGAAATAATGTAGCATTTAGTGCAATTAGTGTCCCCACACTTATTTTTCTGTCATGCCGGAGAAGAAGTGCGCGGTGAATTTGAACATATTTAGGAGAATAACTGCAGTGCTGTTTCGATTTTATGAGTGTTCGCTTATATCTCTGTTCGCCGAATTCACCCTTGGTTTTTTCACACTATTTCGATTTCATTGATTCAAAAGAATGCTAAACTAAGAATGATATACTTTCAATTGATGAAAGTGCTTGTTTGTGCCATGATTATGTGACAAATAAATCGTAAATAGCGTATTTCATTGTCTTTGGATTAGAAATTACGTATTATTAGAGAAATTGAGAAAGAAGATTTAGTATGAGTTCAAATTTTCCGTTAATTTGGTGTTCATAAAACGTCGATTTAAAAGCAATAATATCTAGCAGCACCACATAATCACATAAATACGAATTAGACTTTCTCAACAGAAAACGATTTATATTATTTCGAAAATTAACGGTTCCGCTAAATTCACGGTGGATTTTTTTAAACAGCACTGTACAATGTAAAGCAAAAAGTATGATATATATTTGTCTCAGTGTTTGCACCTATCGCACGAAGTTAACAGAAAACTAATGAAAACATACACTCTCTTCATCACTTTCATAGATTGGTGGAGTCCTACGACAAAAGTTAACAGCCTGTTTTATCTCTAATTCCATTTTTTATCTGAAATGTTATCAATTTTTACAGTTAACATCTGATTGCTTTGCCAGTCTTTATTATGTAGATAAGACTAAATGAAAAAAAAAACATTGCATCATGCTTATAGAATTTGATAGTTTTTTTGTGTTTATTAGATAGGGATTATCGAAAATAATTTGTGAGGCGTAATTAATTAAAGTAATTTACAGATATTTTAATGATTGATATGAATAATAGCATGATGGATCGGCAGCCATTATCTGTATTGTTGCTACACCTAAACTCGAATCTTCTAGTATTTTCCAATCCCTTTTTTCCATTCTCTGCATTTATCTCTTAATTTTTTATATTCTCCCAGTCAACGTACCTACTTAAAATTCTTTGCAAAGGTATCTTATCTTTTTTTCTATCACGCTAATTTACACTTCATTCTCGGTTGAACTGTTAGGGGAAACTGTTAAATAAGAAATAGATACTGTTTATAATCCGTGCCCTTACAACTCCCAACCTGTAAAGATCAAATCTCATCATTTAGAGTGCAATTGAATAGGATACAAAGACCAAATATTTTCAGAGGGGTTCACAAAATACGAGCGTGAAGCCGAATGGAAACAGAAACGCGAGGATTCTTTCTGCGAACAATTTCAATGTGTCATGCTACAATATTACTCATGATTTTTGTTAAATGTATGAGCGTTTTGATCACATTTTGTAAACAACATGTATATTTCAAAATATACTAACAACTGTTATAGATCAACTCCATCGAACGGTACCAACTGTGGTGCCAACTTGAAGGTAGTTGACGCTGTTGTTCTCGCTTTTAGTACTATTCCATTGATTCACGAAGACGACTGCAAGGGGTGTTCAGCGAAGGTTGGAGTATATCTTTGCCGGACGGAATTGAAAAATGTGCGATGCCTTTTCTTCTGTTGTTTGTTAATATTTTATCACCTTTGGGAAAAGCTGTTTCGGGCTGCGCTGCGACATTGTCGTTTGCTCTCCGCGAGGCGGGAGTTCCAGTTGGCGACTGGACGGTCGTGCTGGGAAAGGTATGCGATTGCGTGGGATCATTTCTTTCGCCCTTCGGGGTAAAGGATTGCATCCATTTGGTTACATCACGCGACTCATTTAACTCGCTCTAATTACGGGTTAATGTATAGCCAATAATTCAATTAGATGGAGCGGTGGAACGTACGTATAGTGATCGTGTCGAATTTGAATTTTAGATTCGCCCGTTCAGAATTAATCATATAATCTAATTGACATGAAATGTTCAATTAGTATCAAATTGAAAATATTTATAGAAACACACAATAGCAGTGAACCACTTCGAGCTCTCCACTGGCTGGCGTCGTTTGGATAATTTCGAAACGTATAAATTTAAACTGTTGGGCAATAGTACTCTAATCCAATTCTCCGCAATAATCCACCACAAACCTTTTACACAGAACCGTTTCTTCAATTCAGTGCAAATAGTGCCGCGATCACGAAGGCATTCATTTTGATTCCTCGCATTATTAGTCAATTGCTCCCGGCCGTTAGCCGAAGGCAATTTCGCGAGTGGTTAACCCAGCAAGTAAATTTTCTCGATCCTCTCCTCCTCCGGGTCGTAATTTTGTTTGCTATTTTGAAGCACCCCAAAGTCGTCGAGTGCCATCGCGAGCGACTAAAGCGTTCCGCGTAATTGTTTGATTAAACACACTCATCCGCAAACCCCTCCCTGCCTTGCTGCGTCCGCAACGAATGGCCGGCGGAACGTCGGAAAAAGAAACGTGCCGAAATCAATTTGCTTGCGTGAATGGAGAATGCCGATTTTGTCACGGTCAATAGAAGCGGTTACGAAACGATTAACTACGCCACCGCCAACAATCGGAATCGTTTTTCTTCGTCGTCCTGTCGGTGTGCTGATGCCGCCGCACAGAGCAAAAGGTCCATCATCAGATGTTATGTCAATTCGATACAGTTTAAAATTGAACTGCCACATTCGGAACGCGATCGTGCGAGCGCGCGTCCCGGATGAATTGCTCTTTCTTGTTGTGGTCAGCCTTTTGATGTTTTGAGTCTTTACCGAAGCAGAGGGGGAAGACAGATGCGGGCATTCAGTGTGCATGGTTATGAAGTGTAAATATTTGGACAGATATCGAAATTTTTGTGATAAATATTAGTCAACGATGTTGATGAAGGCGTGCGAATAGAGTAACAAACCGAGTTCTTGAAGGTGAGGATATCTGCATGTCCACTTACACACGACATCAACCGGGTGATGGGCGAGCTGCCGAGAATAGAGAAATAGGACCAATATTTGTGAAAGATTATAAATTCAGTCGGGTCAATATGAGCTTCATTTAATAGTTGCTTATGGCTTTCAATCATGTTCAACTGAAGTAGTTGACCGTCCGGGCTGGGTATTTATTAGAGATGGTCGGGTACGGGTATTTTTACCTGATACCCGTACCCGACGGGTTCGGGTCGGGTTCGGGTAACGCCAAAAAATATTTTCCGGGTTCGGGTCGGATACGGGTAATTTAAAAACCAAGGCTTCGGGTTCGGGTCGGGTACGGGTTTGAAAAATTCTCAACTGGTCGGGTACGGGTCGGGTACGGGTGATTCGATTTTCGTGCATTATGAGAATTTAATTATTAACTTTCTAGCCTAGGTGTTTTAGCATAGTCTTGGTCTGGGAGGGAGAAACGGATACGAAGCAGCACGAAGTTGCATCGGTAACGGTATCATTGATTCCTATAGAAGAATGATTGCATTTTGCTCGACCGTGGACCTATTCGAAAAATACTTATTATGATACTATAACTTCATCATAAGTAAATCAAATAGTATGCTGGGCTTTGCTAAGCGGTTCAGCCACAATTTTCAAGACCCGTATACTATCAAACTATTGTATATTACATATGTTAGACCTATTGTAGAATATTGTAATCTCATATGGATCAGTCCAAAAACAATTCCTTCTTTACGCGCTTCGCAACTTGAATTGGACTGCATTTCCTCTGTTATCGTACGAAACACGTTGCATGCTCATTAATCTGCAAATACTTAAACAACACCACGAAATTGCAATGCTATTCTTCGTCAATGACACTATTTCAATTCGTATAGACTCATCTGCATTACTATCACAACTCAGCTTTAATACACCTTCACGGCATCTTAGAACGAGAAAACTTTTTTCAGAAAAACTTTGCAGAACTAATTATGCAAAAAATGGTCCCATAAATCGAATGATGTGTCAGTAAAATCTACATTGTAAAACCATTGGCATAACAATGTCAAAAAAAAAAAAGAAATTAAAAACTGTCTGAAATACACTAGAAATATTTAGCTCGTAACAAGAAAATTGTAAACACTATAAATAATAACTGTATGAAATATTTATGTAATCTACATTTGCTTGACGAAAGAAATAAACAATAAAAAATAAAAAAATACTATCAACACAAGCAATGAAATTAACAATATTTTCTGAAACATAATATTTCTGTCCTTTGGTAAACTACGAGTTTTGAAAGTTTGCCGATTTTTTTAAAAGCATTTTTGTTGTTTAAACGTGTAAGCAATGTTTGCAAAAAAACTCTTTTCGGCAGGCTTCCTATGTAACTATTACTCGGGTATAAAAAAAAGTCGTTTGGTAACAGTTTCTAACTATACACTTCATCACGGTTGAGTCTTGATTTTCGTTTCACAAAATAGTGAGGTATGAAATTGTAAAATTATTGCAACTCTGCGCAAGTCTACGTAAATATAAATAAACTCAAAAATCTGAAGATACTGACTCGAAAAATCTGTGTTTTGCATACAAATTTGCACATTTAGTATTCCTGATGTTCGAGTCATACTCGGGTTACAGCAGGAAAATAGTTACACGCTATCAAAAAACGACGAATGTGCGTGTCAACTGTTTCGATAATTTCTTGGTGTAGTATTCGTTTCTCTCTCCCAGGTCTTGACTTGCACTGTGACCAGGGATGCCGCAAGTACAGAAATATCTGTGTTATACCGAATTTTAGATTCCTGATTGCTACGATGTGCACATAAAACTCGTCGCTTAATTTAAACTCTACCAGACATGCATTTTTCACCATTGTTGTGCGAGTTGTGCTAGTAGGGTAAATTAACAAAATAAAAATTTTCAGCAGTTTATATGAATCATACGTATGCATACAAAATAAATAATTGAAATCCCTGATCAATTTTAATATGAGGTAACTAACGGAACCCAAATTAACCGTACACTGTTATGAATAGATATTTTGCTGCGTGATAAAAATGATCAAATTTTTCAACATCAGACGAGCGGACGTTCTCAGTGACAGATGCTACGCTGGATTCTGGGAGCACCAATACATCGCCTGGAGCTCTGGTTCATTGACATTCGTTCACATGAACTCTCGTGTCTAGCCCAACTCTGGCCATCATCTCGAGAAACCACATATGACAATCAGTGCATAAAATGTACGAGGTAATCAGGTATTTAAAAAAAAATAAAATAAAAATCCAGGACGGATCGGGTACGGGTCGGGTACCGGTAATTTCGGGTTATTTTTCTTTCGGGTACGGGTCGGGTACGGGTAGTTGAAAACAAACTTTTTCGGGTTCGGGTCGGGTACGGGTATTTCAAACAAACCCGACTTCGGGTTCGGGTCGGGTACGGGTTTGAAAATTCTCGATGAGTCGGGTACGGGTCGGGTACGGGTAACAAATTTCCCATACCCGACAATCTCTAGTATTTATGCAAACACTTTGGTCCCGTTCCAAATCACCAAACCAACAACAAAAAATAGGTATTCAAACACAATCGTAAATCATAATTTACATGTTAATGCTAATCCTTCTGGGACAGCCACAGAATAATCTGACAATCTTGATTCATTTAAAGCTTTATATTAAAATTTAAATTTCTTGTCGCGCTTTGGAAGCAAGCCACTTCAGAAGCGTGTCCCAAAACCGCCGATAAGAATCTCCCGTTCCGCTACATCTGGCTGGGTTCCCTTTATATGCAAATTGCCTATTCATTCGGTTCAACCAACCACGTTTGGGCAGCTGTCTGCCCGGCCACAAACACAGCCAGCCAAGCTCGCAACAACCGGGGCGGTTGCTCTTCCCTGCAAACCAGCCAACCGAGCGGGATCAACGGATTTCGCTGTCAGATCTGTTAGATCATTGTCATACTTTTATACCAGTTTTGTCACATCGTTTGTTATTTCTTCTTCTGCCACGGTGAGCTCATTGTCGATACACTTTTCGACTCGTTTTTTTATTGTTCCTTTCTTATTTTGCTGCTATATATCATGAATCTTTTCTCAAGGTTTTTTTTTTTTGACCAACAACTCCGCAGCGTCCGATACAGGAAGCAAAAAGTGAAGTGGCATCAGCGCACAAAGCTTCAAGTATCGTTTCGCCTTCTCTGTCAGCCCCGCTCGATGCTACATTATATCTGTATCACATTTTTATCTAAATTTTCATTTGAAACAGGCACGACCCAGCGCAAATAAAAGGACGTCGAGAATGGGAATGTGCGCGCAGGAAGAAAACTATGCTGATATTTTATTCATGGACCTTTTTGCCGCTGTCGCAGACCCTCGGAAAAATGCTTTCGCAATTGTTAGTCTTCCACGTCTCTATTTCTCGAGTGTTTTCGCCGTTTCTTTTTTTTTTCTCCTGTATGCAGAATTCCGACACGGGACGAGGATTTTGTCTTTTGCTCGTTTTGAGACAATTTCTTTCGGTTTCTTGGCCAGGGAAATTGAATTAGATGCACTCACTCGCTCTGGCCCATGGCTGTGGACACGAACTATGTTCGCAACAGCTGTGATCCATTAACGTAATCTTGGCGGGTGAATGTATTTCGAATAAGCTTTTATGCTTTAGCTTCTGATGGAAAATTAATTCAATCGAGAAGCGAATCGATTCGGCGTACTGTTCTGAGCTACAACAACGGTATTGCGCCCGAGAACAGAGTCCCCGGTGGCGTGATTCTTTGTGACTCGATTGGGGAATACAGCTTCGTTTTTGTATAGGTATTTTCTAGGACACTCACCAAAAGGACATTAAATCTATTTTTGTTATCTTATTGCATTTCAATTTATTGTTCTTTGTTTTTGTTTCAATACGGCATTCCTCTAAACCGAATATTGAATGGGTTTTGTAATAGAAATCGCATTCAAATTCGTTCAATTTAATTTTTTTAGTAAAGATAACATATAATATATTTGTATTTTCATACTTTACCGGTGTGGGTATAGATCTGTAATAATCACCAACAAATGGATTGAACATGACTGTCTCCGATTGGCATGAACATGTTTTCATATATTGGCATCCTGGCAAAGTTGCAAATCATCGAAAATAATTGGTTTTTGTCGTCAGAATAACTTTTTGACCTGCCTGAGAATCATCTGATAATATTTTTATATTGAAATGTAGTCTCTCGATGAGTTGTAGGTAATATATTTGATAGATAAGCACAACACAGGATGGTATATTTATGTAGTTTTACCTCTATATATATTCTTAGATCAAATTAACACTTAGTGATAGGTTTTTTTTCTTTTTTTTTTTTTTGAGAATGAAATGCACTGAAATGATCAACTTATTATGCTGTGCCTCACAAACCGTGTCACAAACCAGTAGGTACATGTTTATTAGGGTGGGGAAAAGTGATCGATTTTCCAGAACCAAGTTTTTTTGGTTCCTTTTGGGGTCCCAAACAACCTTGAACTTACCTGAAGTCGATTGGTTTTGTCTTCGCTTGGCGCATTTCATTTCAAATTTGTATGAAAATTTATATGGGAAAACCTACTTTTTTGCATTTACCTTTCTAGAGAGCTTAATACTGCTCTAATAATGCACTACATTGTGTTGAAGTATAGTATTTTAGATGCCTAACAACTTTGCAGAAGACACTGAAGAGCAAGAATGTCCCTAAGAAGAGTTATAGCTGTTCAAAGTTGAGTATGTCGATTTAAATGCAGAAAATCTTGTTTTCTGCCAACATTACCAATGTACCGGCGTCAGTAGGATTTCCATCAGAAGTAACCTGTCGTAACGAGTTTATACAATCAGCTGGACCAAGCAAACAAATTTAGGTCAATATTCTAGGCGTGAATAGAATCTACAACGTGTTTCAGAGGTTACTTCTGATGGAAATCTGACTGACGCCGGTACACTGGCAGTGTTGGCAGAAAACATGATTTGCAACATAAATTTCGACATACTCCACTTTGAACACCTCTAGCATTTTTTGGCACACCCTAGCTCTTTAGTGTCTTCGGCCAAGTTGTTAGGCATCAAAATACCTACCATTTGAAGTCATGAAACCTATGGTTTGGGCCATTTTGAGTTCTTTAGAATGGAAAATGCAAAAAAGTTTGGTTTTCCATACAAATCAACATATAAATTTAAAATGCAATGCGCCAAGCGAAAACAAAACCAATCGACTTCCAATAAATTCAGGATTGTTTGGGGCCCCAAATAGAACAAAAACAAATTGGTTCTGGCTTTCTGCTATCAAGTTTCGTTTTTTCCATATAACGATTCCCCACCCTAATGTTTATTTCTATTTAGAAATTGTTCGCCGTGAGTAAAAGTGTTAAGAGTTATTGTAACGTTAAATTCGCGAGAAATTACGCGCAGAATTTTTCCCCTGTTTCTTTAAAAGCAATAGCGAGAAATTCTCCCTTTTGTAACAAATTTGTTGCCTAAAAAGTAATAACATTCATTTCCAGTCTAGATACAACACATACTGTCATGTGTTTCTTCAATCACCAGTTTATCACAACTAATAAATACCTAGAAAAAAATTGAATCTATCATCAAAATAAAATTAAATGTAAAGAAGCTACCACCCTCTTCCCTATGTGAAAGTGAAACATTTTTCTATCAAAATTGAGATAAAAAAATATTCATACTTACCAGTTTTTTTTATATACACGAAGGTGCTCTTACTTAATTACTTCAGCAATCTTGGTGACTCTTGTCGTATCCAAGATTTTTCTTTACTCCATTTGATCTTGGGCTACCGTCGCCAATGCTATAGGTGTCTCAATACCCGTAGGTTCGCTTCAACCTGGATAAACCTTCTAGCACGTTGGGCACCTATGTTTCCAGTGTCGGTAAGGTGATTAAAGAAACCCGCTTTTAGCGCACTTTCGTCCTGCATCCTTGCGACATGTCCCGTCCATCGTCTCTCGACCTTCGCACAGTGGTAAAAAAGACAACAATGGAACTTAATTCACCTCCATTCTAGAATAATAATGTCTTCGGAACAATTGTTTGTATGAATGACTTGCAAAATCTCAAGTTGTCAAAAGCTATGAAAAGTTTTTGAGGCATCCAAAACACACCTTTATTATCTCCAAGACTATTCCTTGTAAAGTTATAGCATACTTTAGTTAATTTGTTTTATAACTTTTAGAACGTTTAGGGTAAAAAATAGGTGGATAAGAACAAATGGAACTTATAGCAATTTGTAGCTCTTGTGCTAAGCTTTGAGGAGAAGTATTGACATCATGATTCTTGTGACTTCCTTCTTTTTACCCTGTATGTTCTTGAAGTTATTGAAAAACAAACCTAAAATATGCTATAACTTTCCAAGGAAGAATCCTGGAGCTAAAATATTCATAACTTTTTAAAGAAAAGTCCTGGAGATGTGTGGTCTTTGAAAAAAATATGTATTTTGTGACCCTCAGCAATTTCTCCGAACAACGTTATCTTGTAAAACGCAAAAAAAAAAAACAAAAGTTGGGTACAAATAACTAAATTTTAAATAACTTCCATATAATATGCTTCATAACTTCGTACCCAATGAAGATAGGAATTTTATCTGCTCAGCAAAGTTTCATATTCTTAAATTTTATACAACTTTGCCAAACAAACCGTTCCACTATCTATTAACATATATTATATATAGTAAACTTTTCATAACTTTTGACAATTTAAGATTATGTGAGACATTCACACAAACAATTGTTTTGAAGATTTTTTTGAACTAGGAAGAAGGTGCAAGTCGCTTTGGAATCAACTTCTGCTTTTTGCCTTTTTGGGCCACTGTGCTTCTCCAGGTGCACAATGGAAATCTCTCCACGTAGTGCCTGCAACTCGTGGTACATACGCCTGCCCCAATCCCCGCTTTCAGTTTGTACTCCACCAAATAATGTCCTTAACACTTTACGTTCGAACACAGCCAGTGCTTGTACGCCCTCCTTGAGCAGCGTCATGGTTTCTAGTCAATACAAAACTACTGGTCTAATTGGGGTTTTGTACATCGTCAATTTCTTGTTGCGGCCTTTAGGTACTAAAGGAATAAAGCGTCTTTCAAAGTAGGCTCAAATTCCAGCTTAAAGGTGTCATTAGATCTTCTTACTTGTGTTATAGAGTAGAAATACCTTGGATGGACCACTTCCTTCAGTGGACCATTCGAGGAAAAACTGTTTATCCACGTGATATAAATTGGAATGCTTCTCGTGATTCTGATGCAGATTAGTGTGATAAGATGTTTCCCGATGGAAGTTTTCTGGAAATCCCTAGAGTTTTCGCATAAAATAAGTTAATCTGATACACTAAAGGACGTGGTCCATCCTAGGTAGTTTTATCCTAGTCGGCGGTTACCAGGGATCAAAAGTATTCGAACTCATCTATCACTTCGAGATTCACCGTCAGTGGGATTCGAAAGTTGTTTTGTCTGGGCGCCTCACGTTTCGATGCCCGCTTATGGAAAAACACACTAAAAAGCAATTGTTGAACACCGCGCAGGATAGTCCATTTCCTTGTCTCAACTTTTTGTTCGAAGAATTTCGAGAGTGTCCCCAATAGCACACTAAACACATTACTCGGTCCAGTAGTAGTGCATTATTTGTCAGAGCTGGTTTCGTTCAACTGTATCATACACTGCCTTGAAGTCCACGAAGACGTAATATGTGGGCAATTTGTACTCCCGGAATTTCTGAAGACTCTGCGAAGAGTGATGATTTAATACAGGGTAGCGCGTGAATGCGTTAAGATCGTTGGATGCTCCCTACGAGTCCTTTTTTTCAAGGAGCGAGACACTGGAGCAGGATCTGGAAGTGAACTTTGTAGGCGGCGCTGATGAACGTTATAACACGGAAGTTGCTGCATTGTAGTCGGTCGCTCTCTTATCCATGGGGCCTACCCTCCTCCCAAATTCTAGAAATTACCCAGTTAAGTGGCGTTGCTAGTGCCGTTGTCACGTTTACAGAGTCCTGCTATAAGACTGGCTCTTCATACGGCTTCAGTGTTCTTTAGTGACCCAATTCCCCGCTTGATTTCCAGGATAACGAGAACTGGAAAACTGTTCTCGTTTGTAAGCATTCCGCGGTTCCGCTTTTGAAGTGCTCATGGAACAACTGCATTCGCCTGTCGACCGCCTCGTACTCACTTGTGATCAAGTTACTCTTCAAGTCCCTACTCAGATCGCTTCGGTCTCAGGTACTCAGATTCGGACAAGTTTTTTAAGCTTTTGCGGAATTTATTCACCTTCTCATAAAACTTGCACGCGTCATTCGCCCGAAACAGTTTCTCCAGTTCTTCAAGATCTCTAGCTAGCGGTTCTTCTTTCTCAGGATCGTGGTCAATCCATGTCGAGCTCGTTGATATTTTGTTGTGTTCTCTCTTGTGACCGCACTTAAATAATTTATCCAAGCTCGTTTTTGTCTCCATCGCTTACTGGGAAGCCACGACAAACCTACCATTTTGTTGGGTCTTTATCACTTCACCTTCACCTTGAAGCACTTGATACCTCTGTCAAATGTAGCGCCTCTACAAGTAGGTGCGCGTAGGTCTCGGCAACTTTCGGGCTATGCAGCCGTTGGATATTTAGCCAAGGAGCACAGCGCTCGTTGGTTGCTCCACCACTCTGGTAAAACTAGATCCTGCTGCCACGGACTTTTCACAACTTTTTTTAAGAGAATTTCTGCAGAGTCACAATGCTGAATTCTAGCTGCTCGAGCAACGCCCAACTGAATTCAAAATTTGGCGACCTGCAATTCCAGGTACCGAGTTCCACCCGTAGTGCGTTTTTCATTGCCTAGGTTTATACCGAATTCCAGAGTTAGTTTACGTAAAAAACAAAGCCTAGGTGCTACATTCCGATTCTGAACTCGACCTTCTGTTTATTATACACAGACTTCACAGTCAACTGTTAAGTGTACAGGACAATTGCGGGGCTTGCGCTACGATCCCACTGACACTAACAGTTTCTCCCGAGCCGAGACTCGAACCTGCGACGACTGGCTTGTTAGGCCAGCATCGTACCTGGAGACCATCTGGGATCTGTTCACTATAGACTCCAAAACTACTGAACTGATTATCGTGACAATTTGTACATAGGGATTTTCAAGGCGGGGAGTAATCCTAAAATATTAGTTTTGCTCTATGTCATAAGCCTAGGCAAGGGGGGGTAAATTTGTGGTTTATGAACGTAAAAACTTCCTTCCACATAACCGTGCAAATTTAGACACAAATGCGTTTGAGTATAAGTTGTATTTTTGTGACGTAAGAGCCGTTGCAAGGATGGGCGAGGGGGGGGACGAATAATGTCATCCTTTGATGATTTT
The DNA here is from genome assembly GCF_029784165.1 of Wyeomyia smithii. Lineage (NCBI taxonomy): Eukaryota > Metazoa > Arthropoda > Insecta > Diptera > Culicidae > Wyeomyia > Wyeomyia smithii. Next base: position 82,920,673 of record NC_073696.1, on the reverse strand, counting down.
AAAAACCGCTGGACCGATCAACGTTAAATTCGACACGTAGAATCTATAGTAGCTGATGTATTTCAACGACTTTGAATTTTATGTATTCCATTGGCGTGGCAAGAGGGGAGGTAAATTTTGGTATTTGTGAACTCTTGAACACCTAACTTGCTCACCGTGCCAATTTCGATAGATGGATATGTTTTCATAACATTGATTTTTCTGTATCCCAGTGGCGTACTAAGGTGTATTAATTTCATCATTTGTAAATTATTAATATGCACATCTTGAAAATTCATATATTGGTGGTTTCGAATATGAGACGTGGTTTTGTCATCTGAGACTTTGCTATATCTCGTCTCGCGGCGTAGTTAAGGGAAAGCGGGGGGGGGGGGGGGGGGGTGAGGTAGATGAATGTAGTCAACCTTTATTAATTTTTAAACCGCTTTACCGGTTTATTATTTAGTAGCGTATATGTTTCAAAGATTTTAAATTATGTCTATCTCATACAAGAAGGGAAAAAGCGGGGAGGAGGGGGTAGTAACTATCAATTTGTTCATTGTAAACTCGCCAAACATTAACACTTTTTAACATCAAATATGATCACTGTGTTATTCTGTACACGTGGGTTCTCAAATACGAGGTTTAATCCCGTGATTTTGAATTTTCTGTATCTCTGTGGCGTAGTGAAGGAGAGAGGGAAATTACAACAACTTTAGTTATTTTTGATTCGTCTAATAGTTCATTTTGAAAATTTGTATCTAGGGGTTTTCACGTTTCGTGTTTCTAGTATATTATCAGTGTCGCTTCATTCCACTAGCGTGTGCAAGGGGGAGGGGAAGGGGTTGAACTTTTTGTATTGCAAAGTAGAGAACATTAATTTTTATCATCATTTAATTTAATTGCAAGGTGGTTTGAATCTTAAAAGTGTTTTCATGATGTTGGTTTCCAACGGATTTTCTTGAACCAGAACAGTGGCGAGACTGGAAATCAAATCTAGACACCATTTTGAAATAGATGATGGCGACTTCCGGTTTCAGAAAATTTTCAAATACTGCCTATTGTTGTTGGTTATGGAACCAAAATGATACCCAGAGACCGAAAATCGGCTGCAGACACCATTTTGAAATTCAAAATGACGATTTCCAGTTTACAGAAAACAGCCTGAAATGACCGAATACCACCCAACATGGGTATTTTTGAAATCAAGATAATACCCAGATACCTGGAATCAACTTTAGATACTATTTTGAAATCAAAGATGGCGCCCTCCGGTTCCCGAAAATGACCAAATATCACCCCAAATGGGCATTTCTGTAATCGACATGATGTATATAGACCAAAAATTGTCCACAGACGCCATATTGAAATTCGAGGAGGCATCTTCCGGTTGCTGGAAAATAGCTGAAAATTTTGATTCCATAACCCAGATGATGTGTAGACTGGACCGGACCGGAAGTCAAATCCAGACGCTATTTAAAAATACAAGATGGCGACTTCCGGTTACCGAAAATGACCAAATATAGGCATTAGGATGGGATAAAAAATAAATGTTAGCTCCCATGCACTTTTCGTGTTCCTTATGGGTCCCATAACAACTGTGTAACTTTTCAGATCGATCGGTGAAACGCCCGATTTGCGCCCGATTTTTAAAGTTTCCATACGATTTTATATGGGAAAATCCACTTTTTCAATACTTATTCTCCAGAGATGTCAAGTTGGCTCTTAAAAAAATATCAATACATGATATTTGTAGGAAATTTACCTGGAAAAAACTCTTCTGAAAACCGTAAGATGCTACGATGTTTGTAGAAACAGCTATTCACCCCAAACTGATTGAATGTCTGACGGACGGCTCACCATTGAAGTTTTCCAGCAACACTGCTACAGCATGCTGATATCGCAAACTTGCTTAAGTATGAGAAATAATTTCGCGTGGAATTAATTTTCAAAGTGTGATTTTTGCTCATAGTATCTTCGGGGAAGCCTCCAAGATAAATTTAGGCGATATCATTTCTCATCACATGGTTGAATTTGCAACAGCAGCATGCAGCAGCAGTGTGCTAGTAAAATTCAATGGTGATCCGTTCGTCAGATATTCAATCAGTTTGGGGTGAATATCTTTTTTCAAAAGCAAGGTAGCGCCTTGCGATCTTCAGAAGAGTTTTTTTCAGGAATATTTCCTATGAATATCATGTATTGATATATTTTTAGGAGTCAACTGGACATTTCTACAGAAAAAGTTTTGAAAAAGTGGTTCTTCCCATAAAAAATCGTATGGAAGCTTTAGGAATCGGGCGCAAATCGAGGGTTTACCGATCGATCTGATAAGTTACACAGTTGTTATATGACCCATAAGGGACACGAAAACTTGGCAACTTCCGGTTGTTGGAAAACAGCTAAAAATAGTGGATCCATAACCGAGATGATGCCCAGAGACCGGAAATCATATGCATACACTATTTAGAGGTACAACATGGGATTTTCCGGCTACTGGAAATGACCAAATACCACACAGTAAGGCTATTTTTGGATTCAAAATAATAACCAGAGGCCGAAAATCGACTCCACAGATCATTTTGAAATCCACGATGAATACTTCCGGTTTTCGTAAAACACACAAATGCACAAAATCGTTTTTGCTGGAATCGAAATTATGCCAAGGTCTCTCTCTTTTGAACCTTAGATGTTAAATGCAGGTTTCCAGAAATCCACCAAAAATTGGTTCTTCCGTAATCGGAATGATGCATACATGCCAGAAATCGACCCCTGACGACGACAATTTTCAATCCGAAGTGGCAACTTGAAATCTCGAATTGCAACGTTGAATTTCTGGAAACAGCCAAACATAATCCGGAAATCGCTATAATACCCAGAGATCGGAAGTCAAATCCAGGCGCTTTTTTCAAATCCAAAATGGCGATATTCGATTTTGGAAAATGACCGGATACTTGGGTGCTATTTATTGGTTGTTTTTAAAACCAAAATGATACCCAGAGGTCGGAAATCGACTCTAGACGTCAAATCCAAGATGGCGATTTCCGGTTTCTGGATACAGTCAAAAATGATTAGTGAAGGTTATTGACATAAACAAATTGATGCAGATAATCCATCGTTATTTTATCGACTATCATTCAAAGAATTATTGAAAAGGAGAAGTTTACTTCGAATTCATCCCATGCGATCGTTCTCATATGCATTAATGCAAGCCATGTAACAAACAACCTTATGTAGTTCTAAGTCAAATTTGCGGTCGTTGCTTTGCAAACAACATTACGAGATAATACATCATATAAATTAAACTAAATGACTCTTACGGATACTATTGATTTAGCTGATTCTGAAATATAGGCCCCAACATTTTTATTACTAGGCCTTCTAAAGTTTATTTTATAATGATAGAAATAGTTTTTTACCACCCAATATAAACAAGTGTAGTTAGTTATCAGAATTAATGGATACCCTTTAATTTATAAAACAAAAACACTTCTTAAATTATGTTGAATCGAAAAAATCAATTACTATTTGTTTACATTTGACACCTTAGTTCTTTTTCACGTGTTGCTTGATTAAATATTAAGACAATGCTGAATCTATCTTTGGCCAAACAAATACACAGAATTCGAACGCGTGTTTCCACTGCATGATAATGTTATTATATGTTTGAAATTATGGCACATTTGAAATATAATCGTCCGCATAGGAAATATAATCGTCCGCATAGGCTAAAAGGCTCAGCAACGCGGGCCGGGTATCAGCTAGTGTTTAATTAAAGGTAGCTTTTGAAACAGGAACTAAGCATAAAAGAACCTTCTATGCATTTCTTGAAAAAAAAAATCATGCTCATAACTCCAGCGACATGTTGTGTATTAGGCTGCTAAAAAGAGTTTATTAATCTATACTTAAGGATAGTTGTACCTACATGAAGTCGACTAAACATCTGGTGGGACTTATCCCGACGTTTTTTTTTTTTTTTTCATAAGAATATTTGAGCAGCCAACAACCTTTACCTGAGTTTTATTTCCCACGGCTTCGCAATCCATTCTCCACAAATCCATTAACCTGTGCCAGAATATTTTTGACATTTTCAGCAAAGTTAATCCACTCTCGGCGCACTCGAGCAAGAGCCGTTTAAATACGCATAATAAATGGTGCTAATCTCCCCGTCAACAGCACTTGACCTGCGGCAACGCAAACAAAAATACACCGAACTTTTTTTTTGCGAAAACCGGCTACATACGTGAAACTGCGGGTGGTCACCATCATCCGACAGGCGGCCGGCGGTCCATTCGCTCTGCCCCCTTTCACATTCAAATTTTTCATCGATTATTCCGCACCTTCTCAAGCGGCTTGTAGCTACCTTATTCGAATTGTTATTGTACACACATTTATGTAGATACTCGAACCGTCTTGAGACATGCACTTTTTTCACTGTTTGCTTACTTTTCCCTTATTCCCATCTCTTTCGACAGATATCAAACGGCAGATCAGCATCTCACCAAAGACGGTCCGCGTCGAGATGGGTGGCCGGGCGGAGATCGTTTGCAACGTGAACGCAACCCCAGTGGCCAAGATCAACTGGCACAAGAACGGTGCCCCCCTGGTCGGCAATCCACCCATGTTGATCACCGTGGAGGACAAAGTGTTGATCGCACACGTCACCATGCAGGTAAGCAAAAACGCAGAAATAAAAACAGAAAACGCAATCAATTCAGCACCTGTTGTGTCCCGTGCAATCATTCAACCTGACCACACGGCAGTCTGGCCACAGTCGGTCGGCGCTGGCGAAATTTCCTGTGTGTGTCGAAAGTGGCATGAATGATGAGTTTCGTAAGAAGACATTCGATTCGATTCCAATTTGTAACTGCTCTATCACAGAATGGAAAAGATGAAAAGGCGGTCGTTCCAGCCCCGGGGGTTTCCTTGGAACTTATTGAATTCTTTTGTGTCGTTTGTTGGACAAGCTACGCGCTGGGCCATAATTCTTGAGGATGCCGTTGTGCACAGTTGATGAGGGAAGGATTTTTACCAAAGGAAAAACCGAACGGCTTCCCAAATCATAATCATCTGCGTATAAAGGAGGCAACTTGAACAAAGATGATAGCCTTCAAGCTGACCTGCTGTGAAAAGAATCGTACCTTTCGACAGCATGGAAAATAGAATCTTTTTCTTAACGCTACAAATTCAAGTTAACAGTTGTGTAGACTTTTTTCGAATTTGAAAACAAAGTGGATTGTGAAAAATGCATCAGATCGATTACGAACTTTATTGAGTGTCGAGGTGCACTAGATTTCTTGTGTCAGCTCATGCTGAATTCACTTACTTTGTAACTATCCGCTATTCCCGCTTTCGTAGCCACCTCGAACCCTTCACCGAAGTATATCGAATTTCAAGCTGAAAAAGCCCTCAGCTATTATAGTCAGGGCAACCGACAGCGTCAGGCACACAGTGACGGGTTTCAACCGAGTAGGTATCCTTTCATGTTACAAAAAAGGACACCTTGGTAATTCTTTCGCTTCGCTAATGCTTTTTCCTGCAGGCCGCTTGCTTGCTGAGGCAAGCATTTTCTCACAGATTATTGCACAAAAGTAGAGATGTGAGAAAACAATGTGAGAAAACAGACAAGGGCCCTCGATGCTACGAGCGGACTATAATCCCTCCCGCTTGCCACGTCGAGCCGGGTCTTTCCTCCACCTTCCCAACACGGGCACAATGGGATTTACTCCGCCTGAATCCTTCTGCTATTCATCAGTTGTCTGATTTTTGCTTCGGTTTTTGCACTCGTTTTTTGATGATATATCCTTTTTCTTACTTTATTTTCCATCTTTTCTTTTCTCATCAGGACATGGCCAATTATACATGTGTAGCGGAAAACATCGCCGGCAAGCGTGTTTCGGATCCCGTCAGCTTCACTGTCTACGGTAAGTGCCTTCCTATCATTGTTTCCTTGTGCTTCTTTGTGTGAGCTGACCAGAAACTTTCCTAAATGTAACTACCAATGCCACCAGTGAAAAACCCTTTAAAGACGGACAATTTTCGGCTTCGCTCAGCTCGATTACCGTCCTTCAGGACGGTCCAGAAACCTCATACGGCTAAAGGGATGATGCTTTACGATGAAAGGCAGCCAAAAGGCAAAGAAATTTATTTCTCATTTAGCTGAAATCGGTCCGTACTCCGAAGTTTATCTCTGCTGGAAACACTGTACAGAGCGCCCATCACCGCCTCTAAATGAGGTTCTCTTTTGTGTAAATGATGCTGTTTTCTTGAAAAGTTAATGCATTTTCAAGTGCCTGCGGTGCGTTCCACCACACCGCCATCCCTCCCTCTGCATCGTATCTTATTGTGATGAAGTGAGTGCGAGTATGGAGTCTATCATTCCATCCGCACACGGCAAACCGGGGCGGCGGCGCGCTGGAACTGTAGTTTATGGGGGATTGTCGAAAAGCACTCGATTTATTGTGCTTCTGCATCTGAGGTTGCACAACGCTTCACTTTGATCATTGCTTCTGCATTCTGAGTGCTCCTACTGAAGGGCGTGCAGTATCGAGATGCGTGTGCTATACGTTCGAGATTGTTAGGCGGAGGATGATTGAGAATGTTCGAAGTTTGAGTTTTTTTTTGCCGCTTTAGTGTATTTTACAGCGTAGAAACATTAACTATACGTGTATACGTGTTAAGAACATTACTTATGTCAATTATGCAAAGTATTCATTTCCGATACACTTAAGTTTTTAGTGAAACGTAAAAAAATGAACAGTTTTGTGAGATTAGTAGCATATCAAAAATTTCTTTCATTGCCTGACTGTTTCCGCTGACCCGAATCTAACACATATATGTTTGGATTTTTTGTATAAGTATGGATTGTTCATTTTTTTCCCCAAATATGGCTGAACTATTTAATTTAATAAAACTAAATTTATAAAATTAAGTTTGAAATATTTAGGGAAACTGCTCCATTATTCATCTCAGCCCATATATACATCTTATAAAACATGAAAACACGATTGAAAACTGGAGAAAACGCATATTTTCTTCTTAAACCAATCAGCTAATCCATGCAATGGATTCTTCTTAGTTCACTTTAGATTCCTCATAGAGAATAATCCTCAAAAACTCACCTAAAAGCACTAAATTTGATATTATAGTCGGGCATCTGCACTCGAAAACACATTTGATTCAATCACCTACCTCAGAAAACAAAATCCGCGCATTTTTCTATACGGCTACAACGGGACTCGTTCAGCAACCAACCAAAGTTTTTTTCATCACTAGCAGACCACTTTTTATTTTAACCACTAAACAAAATCACTCACTACACTAAGAATACTTTAATCTTTGAAATGTTCACCTCAAATTTCCAAAAACAAGCTTGAATTAGTAGAAATATATGAAATGAATTTCTACAATTCCTAAATTTCATCTGTATGTATTTTCATCTGTTTTCACTGCGTTGAAGAAAATCAAAAGTTGCCAAATCAGTTTCTGTTAATACGAAAAAGTCAAAAAATTGAATGTTGAATTATTCCGACATAATTGACATAAATCTACAACACTGTAGTGGTTGCCTAGGTTACCAATTTTGCACGTAAACAACTGCAGCGGATATCTACACTCAAAATATTTTTCACGTTATTGTTACGTGAAAGTTCCTGTAATGGTTATTTTCTGTCATTTTGCATGATTTATGTGACAAACATAACATCTACGTGAAAATCACATGCATAATATGTCATATCGCCTGCCATCTACGTGAACTTGACAACGTCAAACAAAATGTTCTAGAAGAAGTACCGCATGAATTCTCTGTGCGAAAATATCCAGAAATCAAAATGGCGAAGTCTGATACAGTTTCAGAACATGAATCAGAAGTTCTCGATGATATGTCAATTAATGAGTTTCTGGAACACCATATTTATTTGATATCGAGTTTTGAGCCTACAGATTCAACCGAGATTCGGCCCAGAGAACGGTAAATTACCTAAACATGCAGCTAACAATAATTATCGCCAGCAAATATCATTCTATTTACCAGTTTTTAAAATCGTTTAATTTATTTACGAATTGACGAATTTACATACCCGGTTGATTTATTATGCAACATATTCGATAATTTCTGAAAACCAGGGATGGTATCTTAAAAATTAGAAAAATTATACGTTGTATAGAACTTAATAGTTATCAGATAATAAAATGCTTTATACTTTACCGGTAGGTGAATTCTACGTGAAACTCACATAAAATGCATATGTCTTTTGCATAAAATTCACAGGCCAATTCATCTAACCAGATCATGATGAACGCAAATCAAAATCACGTAGAGTTTACGTGAAAATGACAGTGGAAAATATTCACATAACTTTTCCGGTAACTATGACGGCAACGTGAAAATTATTTTGAGTGTAGGTAATCTACTACGACGGTTTGCGGCTACGATTATTCATGAAAGTGTGATTCATTCATGATTAACAGTGTGATGAATATAGGGGCGTCATGAGATGAATAATTGAGCAGTGATTCGAGTTTTGAGATGGATATGGATGCGTTGTGAATACAATGCTAAACGATTCCATGAGAGCACGTAAGCATATTTAGTTTATTTGTTTTACGATTTCGTGGAAATTCGGTGTTTAATTCGTGCATTCTTCGTGAATATCGGCTTAATGAGATGAATAATGGAGCAGTTCCCCTATCTTAAAATAGTCGTTTTTTTGAAAATTTATCGCTTTGAGTTTTATAATTTAGAAAAATAATAAGAAAAATTCAACAAAATAATAAAGCCTGTAGTACACTCTTTGTCTAATGGTCAAATATTTGACCTTCTGACATAATGGTCAAATTCATTTGACATCATGGTTGTTGTTTGCCCGTGTTTGCCCCATGTTAAAATTGGGGAGTGACAAACAATTGTCTTTGACCAAGTTTTTATCTGTCAAAAAGTGACAAATATTTGACGCTTGGTCAAAGAGTGTAATACAGGCTTAAAACATGCGTTTTTTCTAGTACAGGAAGTTTAAGAATAGTGGTAAAAATTGATTTCAAGAAACTTTTTTTTTCATTTTGAGCTGTTGGAATCAAAACTTCAAGACACATCAAACAACTATTTATTTCTAATGTTCTACACTATCCATGTATTTTATTGTTAAAACATCGCTGAAGTAGTTTAGGTGTGTATAACAATAATCTCTGATATTCACCTTTACGTCATCAAAAACGGGTATGTTTCAATACACCAAAAACACGACTAAATTTACCATTGAAGCTCGGTGATTGCAAACCAGTGGTATTCTAACCGCGACATAAAAGTGCGCGTCGTGAGATGAATAATTGAGCAGTGATTCGAGTTTTGAGATGGATATGGCAGCGTTGTGAAAAATGGTTTGTTTTACGAAGTTTAGGATAAATCTATCTAAGTTTACTAAATTCACAATGCTTGGCGAATCTATAAGAGCATGTAAGCGTATTTTGTTTATTTGTTCAATGACTCCGTGAAAATTTAGTTTTTAGTAAAATTTAGTTTAATCCGTGTATTCTTCGTGAAAATCGGCTTAATAAGATGAATAATGGAACAAATGCCCTACATGTCCAGCTTTCTGGAGCCTGCTCTGTTTCATCCGGTTGACTTCATCTGTTGAATCGAAGGCCTTGTACACTTTATGATTCATGCATATACGCCAAACACTATCTTACAGTTTACCATTAAGTATTGAAAGCAAAATCCTGCGCTCAAAAACAGCCAGTAGCAGCGAGGGCCTTTTACACAAGGCCCTGTTTGCAGAAGTTATTCGCTTTTTATATCGCGACTAATCTCATTGTCGCACGTCATTAGTGTACCCAGGTCAATGAATTCGTCGACCACTTCAAATGATTGCCCATCAATCACCACCGCAGCATCGACATTTAGGCTGCTACGCTTTCTACCAGCCGCCATTGTACATACTTCGTCTTGGCAGAGTTTATGATAAACCCTATTTTCTCCTCTTGAGAGATTTGAAGGCTTTTTCCATCACCCTACGGTTAGATGATGTTGATGTCGTCCATAAAGCCTAGAACACATTTAAGACTTCGTTTTGATTGTACCACCTCTTGCATGCTGGACCTCTTCGTATAACACCTGCATTGCGGAGTTGAACAGTAAGTTTGAGAGCCCGTCATCCTGCTCCAAACCATCAAACATCACGAAAGCGTCCGATATCTTACCAGCTACCCTGAGCCTTGATGTCAGTCAGTCCTTCCTAGTTATCTCTGCTGGAAACACTAGTACTTCACTTCGTCTGTATATAGTGAATCTACGCTGTTCAACAACGCTCTAAAATGTTGTTTCCAACGCCTGGCCATCTCAAATTTGTCGGTTATATGGTTCAACTGCCTGTCGTTTCACATGACAGAGACAGACGTTTCGGTTTCGTGCCTGGAGAAGCACCTTTCTACCTCCGCAAAAACATGCTCCCAACGCTGACGTTTTTCCGGTAATTAAGTCTCCCCCTGTTCTGACCTATCACAGTCATAACCATCATTTGAATTTTGAAGCGGTTCTTCCCAACTTTCCCCAACCAGAGGTGGCTCTCGCAGTTTATTTGTTTGTACAGTCAACAGGTAGAAACAACCCCAATAGCTAAAACTAAAATTAAGATTAACAAGTAAAGCCTAAATTAAACAGACAACACTCTGAAAAAGTTTACACGTCTAGACAAATTAAAATCGAAACATTCAAAACAATTGTCGAATACGCGACACATACATTTCATCGGTTCATGCATCCCGTAGTTCGACCTGGTTCTGCCTGTGCTAAGAAACGTATGGGACCGAAGAGCATGTCTACGAGTGTTTACGTCCAGACGACTGAGAAGCCCGGGACAATTTATATTAGAAGATAGCAATTCGCTGATAAAGCAGGCTTTAGCGACATCTCTTCTGACGTTGAGAGCGTCCAGATGTATTAACCTGCAGTGCTCAGTATATCTGGGAAGGTTATTCCGGTCACGCCACGGCAAATGACGCAGCGCAAAACGTACGAACTTTCGTTGAACCGCCTCGATTCTATTGATTCCGTTTTGGTAATATGGCGCCCATACGACGGCTGAATACTCGAGCGTTGACCGTACTAAAGCACAATATAGAGCCTTCAAGCAGTACACATCCTGTAGTATTTGCTTTCGAAACCACGTATCACATTTGATTTTTGGACATTAGTGAAGAATCAAGAAGTACTCCCAGGGGCACCGTTTCATAACAGTGCCGCTTAAGACGTAGTCAGTGAAGGTTAGCTGTCATTTACGCCCAAAGGATATCACAGAGCTTTTGGAAGCATTGAGGACCATTCGATTCGTCTTGCACCATGCCGCAAAGACGTTTAGTTCATTTTGGAGAAAGAGGGCATCACTTGGTTTTTCAATAACATAGTAAAGTTTCAGATCATCAGCGTAAGATTTCTTCTGGCATTTCAGGACGTGGTCTACATCGTTCATGTACAACAGAAACAAGAATGGACCGAGATGACTATCTTGTGGAACGCTAGATTTCACTTGGAATGAGAACGAAACATGATCACCTATTTTAAAGGAAGTGTTCCTGTTAGTCAGGTACGAGCGCAGCCAAGAAAGAAGACTACCGCCAATGCCTGATCTTTCAAATTTAGTCAAAGCAATTTCATGATCCATTTTGTCGAATGCAGCAGAAAGTTCTGCGTAAATTGCATCTACCTGCGACCCTTTTTCCCTATGCCGTACGATGAAAGAGGTGAATGATACAAGGTTAGTGATCGTGGAGCGTTTCGGAACGAAGCCATGCTGGTCTGACGAAATATACTGCGAGCATTTCTGTGTCAAAAAGCTCAGAACAATCAGTATGAAAAGCTTCGACGAAGCACACAAGGCGGCAATTCCTCGATAGTTGGAAACGGTACGCTTACATCCTTTTTTTGTGAACAGGGAAGACAAAAGAGTTTTTCCAGCAGCTTAGGAAGACACAATGAGTAAGCGAAGAATTGAAAATCACTGCTAACGGGGATGCATAGATGCAGTTTTTGAGGACAACGGCTGGAACACCATCTGGGCCAACACTGGTAGAATTTTCCAGACGTTTGGCTGCTGTAATAATAACATTCCTAGTTATCGAGTGGTGAGGACCAATATCTGGTAAAACAGGAACAATCGCAGTAGCGCTGATGATAGCTTCGGAGCTGGCTGGTATGTTCAGGAAAACGCTGCTAAATTGTTCGTGAAAAAGAGAGGCTATTTCCTCCATGGTAGAAGGTAGTTGTACCCAACACTTCTCGCGTTGCGTTGCGTTGCTGATTGTACTGTGGATATGTATCCAATATTCATTGAATTCCCCTCAAGCTCGCCTATTGATCTCTTCATCAATGTTCTGCGAGTTGATAATCGCTAGATCAGCGTTTCTCAACCTTTTCGGCTCCGCGGCTCTTTTAGCTTGAAACAGAGAGCTTCGCGGATTCCCCAAAAGAATTTCAGGTACAAGTTTTGCGTTTTCCAGTCTCATATCATCCTTCAAGTCTACTTTGTTTCATATCTTGGTCCTAATACGCAGAAGAGTTAAAAATACGTTTTCACAGAAAGATTTAGAAAGAACTTTAATTACCTGTCTAATTTACCAAGTGCTTTGCTGCCCCTAAATAAGCCTCGCGGCCCCTTTGCCGGCCGCGGATCCCCGGTTGAGAACCATCGCGCTAGATGTTCAACCGTATCTTTTTCGCTGTTAGAATTTCAATTAGGGGCCATCCATATACCACGTGGACAGATTTTTAACGATTTTGACCCCCCCCTCTCCCCCTCCGAGGAAAACTGCCCATATAAATTCTAAAAAAAATGTATGGACCGGGGGCATTGGCCATAGCAACCCCTCCCCCCACTAAAGCTGTCCACGTGGTATGTGGATGGCTCCTTAGTTGGGTAGCTGGTTGTGGATCCTGCATGACTCGAGATAGTACACCAATTCAACATCTAATCCTCAGAAAGACCTTACGTCTGTAACGTCCGATAAGTGCCGTCTATCGATCAGAACATTGCCGATCTGGGATCAGACCCCTCTACTTGGGTGCACCCGGGTGTACTTTTAAATATTCCAGCGTGCAAAGTATGTGCTGCAGATAGCCACGCTTCTGGCTGCAACAAAATTGATAAGCTTCAGGCCACTGTCTGAGGCTTATCAATTCCGTTGCAGCCACCCACTGCATACTGATTCTTTTTTCTACTTTTGCGCCGCCACTGAAGTAACTATGGTACTTGAATGAAGTGTTCACAATAGGATCTATTCTCTGGAATTCACATTCTCCCGTTTTTAGCTACCGCATCTCCTAGATGTGGTCCCCGTGGTTCTGTGGCTAGCGATGTCGGTCGGCTAGCACTTCCACACGGTTGTGATGTCGGGTTCGATTCCCAATCAGGTCGAAGATCTTTTTGAGCTAGAAATTTTCTCGACTTAACACTGAGGTACGGTGTAGCGTTGTACTTATCCTACAACATGCAAAATGTAAAAAAACATGGATGGCTGGATACCTGCAACCTACACATTCACCTTCCGCACCTCTCTAAATAGGATACCGTGCGTTCCAGTAGAACTATGACATTCCGAGTTTATTATAAATTGTTGTCCTTTTTCGATCGCATAGATCTCTTTTTCTTACAACAACTTACCAAACAATCCTAAACCGTGGTGTGGTCTTTGCTGTAAGTGAGAGTCGTCTACACTACACTTTGACCATGGGTGCAGTTCGCCAGCTCTGCAGTCTGCGTAGGGTCCGTGGGTTGTCTTCCACCAGATCGATTCACCTTACTCGCTGTGCACCGTTCCGTGCTGTCGTCCGACATCCTTACGGCATGCCCAGCCCACCGCAACCTAATCTTGGCGGTGTGGATGATGGATGGCTCTCCAAGCAGCTCCTGCAGTTCGTGGTTCATTCGCCTTCTCTACGTCCCGTTCTCCATCTGCAGTCCACCTAAGATGGTACGCCAAATCTTCCTCTCGAAAACCGCAAGGGCGCGTTGGTCCTCCACAAGCATAGTCCATTTCTCATGCCCGTAGATGACTACCGGTCTGACCAGCTTCTTGTAAATGGTGAACTTGGTGCGACGGCGAATTCTACTCTATCGGAGCGTCCTACGAAGACCGAAGTGAGCACGATTTTCTGCCATAACACGCCGATGAATTTCCCTGCAGGTATCGTTGTAGACAGTTACCAGTGAGCACAGGTACACGAACTAGTCAACAACCTCGATTACATCACCACCAACTTGAACTCAAGATGGGAGGTTAGCACTGTCTTCTCCTGAACCGATCATATACTTCGTCTTCGATGCATTGATCCGTTTGGCTTCGGCCTTTATTCCGATGTACGTATCCGCCATCTTCACAAAAATCCGAGCCACAATGTCGATATGGTCGACTTTTGAAATATCGTGCTACTCGTGTTAATCACCGCTCTTCTAATGACAACTTCCAGGGCAATGTTAAACAGTAGTCACGAGGTACCATCACCTCGCCTTAAACCTTTTGGAGTTTCTGAGAGGCTCGAGAGTACCCCCAATACTCGAACTATACACATCACACGATCCATCGTCGCTTTGAACAGACATATTAATTTGTCCAAGAGTCCGTAGTCGTGCAAAATTTGGCATAGCTACTCTCGTTAAATTGTGCCATATGCCGATTAGATGATGTTTGGATACGTTGCATTCGCGGCATTTCTGCATAACCTGCCAAACCGCGAATATCCGTAGTGGCGCGGGCACCCATGAATCGCACCCGGAAGTGCCCCACGAACTGCTTCGCTAATGGTGGTAGTCGACTCGGGAGAGTACCTTGTAGGCGGCGTTCAGTAAAGTGATTGACCGGCAATTGCAGCACTCCAACTTGTCGCCCTTTTTGTAGATGGGACACACGATACCTTCCATCCACTTCTCCGGAACTCGTTTCTCCCCCCAAATCTTGACAATGACCCAGTACACGGTTCTTTCCAGTGTTCCTTCACCGTATTTCAACAGCTCGTTGGGAAGTTGGCTTATTTCAGAAGCTTCATCTCCTCCTCCACTGGAGATCGTTAGCAAAAATCCTGTTGTCTTCTACTTGTACATCAAGAGCAGCTGCCGTTCCGTCCTCGCGCTCTACTGCATCGCCTTTCAGATGCTCATCGAAATGTTGCTTTCACCTTTCTATCACCTCACAGGTTCCCGTCTAAGCTCCTTCTGCACATATCGGTATGCGGCAGGTAGCTATTATGGGAGCTGTTCGTAGAACGAGAGCGTTGTTAGCTTGGTACTAGAGATGGTCGGGTACAGGTATTTTTACCCGATACCCGTACCCGACGGGTTCGGGTCGGGTTTCGGGTAACGCCAAAAAATATTTTTTGGGTTCGGGTCGGGTACTGGTAATTTAAAAACCAAGGCTTCGGGTTCGGGTCGGGTACGGGTTTGAAAAATTCTCAACTGGTCGGGTACGGGTCGGGTACGGGTAATTCGATTTTCGTGCATTATGAGAATTTAATTATTAACTTTTCTAGCCTAGGTGTTTTAGCATGGTCTTGGTCTGAGAGGGAGAAACGGATACGAAGTAGCACGAAGTTGCATCGGTAACGGTATCATTGATTTCTATAGAAGAATGATTGCATTTTACTCGACCGTGGACTTATTAGAAAAATACTTATTATGATACTATAACTTCATCATAAGTGAAGCAAATAATATGCTGGGCTTTGCTAAGCGGTTCAGCCACAATTTTCAAGACCGGTAAACTAACAAACTATTGTATATTACATATTTTAGACCTATTGTAGAATATTGTAATCTCATATGGATCAGTCCAAAAACAATTCCTTCTTTACGCGCTTCGCAACTTGAATTGGACTGCATTTCCTCTGTCATCGTAAAAAGCACGTTGCATGCTCATTAATCTGCAAATACTTAAACAACACCACGAATTTGCAATGCTATTCTTCGTCAATGACATGAAATAGTGTCATTCGTATAGACTCATCTGCATTACTATCACAACTCAGCTTCAATACACCTTCACGGCATCTTAGAACGAGAAAACTTTTTTCAGAAAAACATTGCAGAACTAATTATGCAAAAAATGGTCCCATAAATCGAATGATGTGTCAGTATAATCTACATTGTAAAACCATTGGCATAACAATGTCAAAAAAAAAGAAATTAAAAACTGTCTGAAATACACTAGAAATATTTAGCTCGTAACAAGAACATTGTATACACTATAAATAATAACTGTATGAAATATTTATGTAATCTACATTTGCTTGACGAATTAAATAAACAATTAAAAATAAATAAATAACATCCACACAAGCAATGAAATTAACAATATTTTCTGAAACATAATATTTCTGTCCTTTGGTAAGCTACGAGTTTTGAAAGTTTGCCGATTTTTTAAAAGCATTTTTGTTGTTTAAACGTGTAAGCAATGTTTGCAAATAAACTCTTTTCGGCAGACCTCCTACGTAATTATTACTCGGGTATCAAAAAAAAAGTCGTTTGGTAACAGTTTCTAACTATACACTTCATCACGGTTGAGTCTTGATTTTCGTTTCACAAAATAGTGAGGTATGAAATTGTAAAATTATTGCAACTCTGCGCAAGTCTACGTAAATATAAATAAACTCAAAAATCTGAAGAAACTGACTCGAAAAATCTGTGTTTTGCATACAAATTTGCACATTTAGTATTCCTGATGTTCGAGTCATACTCGAGTTACAGCAGGAAAATAGTTACACGCTATCAAAAAACGACGAATGTGCGTGTCATCTGTTTCGATAATTTTTAAGTGCAGTATTCGTTTCTCCCTCCCAGGTCTTGACTTGCACTGTGACCAGGGATGCCGCAAGTACAGAAATATCTGTGTTATACCGAATTTTAGATTCCTGATTGCTACGATGTGCACATAAAACTCGTCGCTTAATTTAAACTCTACCAGACATGTAAATTAACAAAATAAAAATTTTTAGCAATTTATGTGAATCATACGTATGCATACAAAATAAATAATTGAAATCCCTGATCAATTTTAATATGAGGTAACTAACGGAACCCAAATTATCCGTACACTGTTATGAATAGATATTTTGCTGCGTGATAAAAATGATCAAATTTTTAACATCAGACGAGCGGACGTTCTCAGTGACAGATGCTACGCTGGATTCTGGGAGCACCAATACATCGCCTGGAACTCTGGTTCATTGACATTCGTTCACATGAACACTCGGGTCTAGCCCAACGCTGGCCATCATCTCGAGAAACCACATATGACAATCAGTGCATAAAACGTACGAGGTAATCAGGTATTTAAAAAAAAAATAAAATAAAAATCCAGGACGGGTCGGGTACGGGTGGGGTACCGATAATTTCGGGATATTTTTCTTTCGGGTACGGGTCGGGTACGGGTAGTTGAAAACAAACTTTTTCGGGTTCTGGTCGCGTACGGGTATTTCAAACAAACCCGACTTCGAGTTCGGGTCGGGTACGGGTAACAAACTTCCCATACCCTACCATCTCTACTTGGTACAGCTCTTCCATCGTGATCTCGGTCCTCTTGGTGGCGCTTCTTCTTTCGGCAGACTGAGATTTTGTTGTTCCGTGCCCGTCGGTATCGCTCCACGTTCGCTCTCGTACGGTGTTGCAGCATTCACGCCCGTGCTGCGCTCTTCTCTTCAACTAACTGTTTGCATTCGCCGTCAAACCAGTTATTTCTATGATTCGGAACCCTTGTACCTAGTAGCGCTACAGCAGAGGCACCTATAGCTGCGCCAAGGTACTCTTCCGTGGGTAACGCTGCTGCGCATGTTTTTGTGCAAGTCCGGAATCCCGCAGTTGCTCGATATTTGATCGTGGCATTCGATTTCGGCGGGTGTTCTACACCGTCGAAAAATTTGAGCGCATGCGCACAACTACTAGGTAGTCGGAGAAGATCCTATCGGCGATTCGAACTTGGTCGATTTGATACAGGTGGTTTTGTGGATATCTTTGCGGGGTAAGAAGGTACTTCGGACTACCATACCACGAGAGGTCGCACAGTTTATGCACCGATGGCCGTTATTATTCGACACGGCGTTCAGACTATCTGGTCCGATTACCGGTCTGTACATTGCGTCTGGCTCTACCTCAGCATTCATGTCCCCAATGACGGCTATCGCGTCCCGTCACGGGCAGCTATTGTAGGCCTGCTCCAGCTGCGCGTAGAACGCTTCCTTCTCGTCGTCGAATCTTCCTTCATGTAAGCAGTGCACGTTGATGATGCTGTAGTCGGGTTGTTCAATATTAATCAGTTCAAGACAGTATCGTCGATTAGGAAGTAGATAAAGACGGGTTGCTGAAAAGCAGGTTGTCGGTAGGAGTCCAAGAGAAGTTCCTATTCCAACGAGCAAGGATCTCCAAGCCCCACTAAAATTCGCTAAAGAACATCTAGATTAAAATGGCCTCAAAAATGGTAAGAAATGGAACCTCTGCTTCCAAGTCACAGTATGGAATGAAAATTTTCAAAAGTGGAGGAGTAAATGTCGTAGTCTGGGAATTTTCTTCTAGTACGGAATTGATCCAATTTTCTGAATAAAGGCAATAACGGACCAGTAAATGTATGCTGAGAACCCCAAATGCTTCTACCATGTACAGAATGGTAAATGCTGTTGAAATGGTAATGGTAAAAAATATTGTTAATATTGTTGAGCCGTTCGTGAGATATCTCTGAAGAACAAGTTTCGAAAAATGAGACATTCCCATATAAATTCGTATGAAAAATGTTGAATTTTAGCGTGGAAATATGGTTCTATAGATTCGAAAATCTACACAGTTATTACAAAATCCATAAGAAACTAGAAAAGTGCCATGGGCGAAAAATTAACACTGTTACTTTTTGCTCCCAGTTTAATATTTACATCCTGTATGGCAATGAAAAGCCATCTAAACAACATATTAAATTGATTTCATTATACGGATAGACACGTTCACTTTTCCTATTGTTAGCTCAACATTAGAAGTTAAGAAATAATATGATGATATGATTTTTATTGCCATTAATATTGTTATAGTTGTTAGCTGGCTGATGAGGTGAATTTGAATAAAAGAGTAATCGCACGTACCGTGTATCTAACTAGCGTATAAAAAATAAACAAGTTATATAGTAGCTTAATTGGAGTCGTATATTATTTTCCGGCTGATTTGATTGCCAACTGCAGGTGGGCTGTATTATTACCGTAGTCGTGCTTGTTAGGCTGACCTAACATTAACTATACACCAATACGCCATGCGGTCCATCAGCAGCTGCAAGCCGGCTTGTTGGAATAAATATTCAGCATGCAAGCAGCTGACAATTGACGTGGACTGTATGATTATCAAATCGCACTTTAATAAGTTTGTTTTTCATGTCAAAATGTTTTTTCGATTTTTCGGACAGCTATTACAAAAAAGTTTGAATTGAAAAGTACGTCATCTCAGTTTTACTCTATTTTATATTATACTAATTTGCCGCAACTGGCACATACTACACCGTTTTTCACGGAACTCAAGCGAATCACACCGAACACTCGAGGTATTAACGCAAACTACAATTTAAAGACGTATTCTAAAATGAACCCCGTAGCCACGACAACAGCTACCCACTTACCTCGCTCGTTATGAGCACTCCGCAGACGACCGTGAAATATATTTTAATTCAGAATTGAGAATCTTATCAGCGGAAATATGCGCCAAACACATCCCCATATTGCTGGTACACAAGACAGCCGCGGGCCAGAAGCGGGGGGAAA
The DNA here is from genome assembly GCF_029784165.1 of Wyeomyia smithii. Taxonomy (NCBI): domain Eukaryota; kingdom Metazoa; phylum Arthropoda; class Insecta; order Diptera; family Culicidae; genus Wyeomyia; species Wyeomyia smithii. The sequence continues at coordinate 82,900,926 of NC_073696.1, read as the reverse complement.
TGTTTTGATTACTGCTAACCGCCGGATGCGCCAGCCGCCCCAATCTGTACCGTACTGGGCCATCACACTTCGAACATCATCGCACTATCCCGTCAGACGCCGGCCCTCCACATATATATTTCGGAAACCGCCGAGAATGCGATCTGACTTCAAAAGATTAAAGTCGGCAAGCCATTTGGGACCTGTTGCTGCACTGCTACCCATCGTCATTGCTGCGAGGAACTTTTTTTTTGCTTCTTTCATTTTTGTTTTCAAGATTTCCAATTCTTTGCCGATGTGGTGCTTCCGAATTGAAATTGCATCCCCGCTGCCGGTCGGCTGCTGGCGCGTCCTCCGCCATGTGGTGCCATTGGGTAGTCGCCCTTCACAATAAAACTTTAAAGCCACTTGGAACGAGACTTGAGCAATCGAGAGCGGCTGTTCGTGAACAAGGGCTCCGATCGTGCCGTCGACTTCGTTTGCTGCCAGGGTAGAGCTGTCTCGTATTGAAGATTAAAAAGGGAAGTCAGGATTAAGAAGAAAGACTCTTTTGAGTAATTTTTACACAAAAGCCGTCGAGTGATACCATTCGTCGATGGCTGGAAGGGAGGAAACGGGTGGAGTGAGAAACGAACAGACAGAGAAGTTTTTTTTATGAACTCTGTGAGACGACTTTGTGGGGTAAAGAACGATAAGAGCCTAAATCCCTCTCTACTTTTCGGATTAGGGAAAATATCAGTGAAAATGTCGTGAACATGTGCACGCCTGAAACCACTTTACGAGACTGAAGCAACGTTAGCTAGTGGTGAATGTTATGTTCCTTTACACGTATTAAATGCCTTAAAAAATGCACTAAAGAAAAAATCAATCAAATTTTTCGCCGTTGTCTATCACGCAATGGCTCAAGTCGCTGTCGGCCAAGAAGCCAAAAAAGTAAACATGATTAACAGTAAAAACTTATCGTCATGAAAACCTCGTGAAATCGGATTTGCTCCGCCCCATGAATGAGAGTCTGCTAGAAAATAAAATTCTTCGCTGTTTACACTGTTGCTCGATGAAACATAATTAGTCGGTTTGGGGGGGGGGGGGGGGGGGCGGCTATCTTCGAGAGCCTCAGTAGAGTTAGCCATTACTCATTCACCGGAGCCAGCTGTGCGAACGTCAAATCTCACCTTTACGTGACAGGTTTTGTTTTCAATTTTCCTATACTCGAAGGTGGAAGAAACTGTTTTCTCCCGCAACGGGGGGCTCCAAGCGAGACTGTTGTTCTCGCTTACGTTGCCCGTCAAAACTGATCCCGAAGATTGCATAATTTTCATTAGAGATTAGTTTCATGAGATGATTATAACTGACATTTAACCGCAGCAGGACGGTTGTGTATGTGAACTTACATGTAGACGTGGCCGGTTGAATGGCAGGGCGCTTGAATGGACATAATTCTTTTCAAATTAGACAGACTGGCGTGCTGGCCCTTAATCAGCGGGGATGGATGTCATAAAACTCCAGACTGCTGGAAAGGTTTCTGACAGGTAAGAGCCCCGTCTAGCGAGAAGGCGAGAGAAGCTTCCGGCAGTGTTTTTCACGCTAGTTAGCAGAAAATCTACTCCGCGGCGGCGATGTGATTTTGGGATCGTTTCTGCTTGGTATGACTTTTTCAGAGCAGTTTTACGAGTCATTATTTAAACCCGCGCTGGCTGGCTGTCCATGGGAAAAAAAATCCGTGCATGAATTATCTCCGGTGGAGGCTACAAATTTGATGACGGTTTGTTTTAATTTACGACTTCCTAACTTTGGAGTTTACAAGTTGACGAAAAGTTACGACGATAAATTAGCATTTTGTTTAAACGTGCCATTAAGTACACTGGAGTGATTATTCATTCGGGTTGCATTCGGATAAGTCTAGTTCAACATAATACATCATAAGTAGTGCTACAGTACCAAAGAGTGGATTTATCGAATTTGCAAGTTCAATTTTGTTGAGAAAGACAATTAGTAAGAAATTAAGACACTTGTTAGAATTAATTTGCGAAACCAAAGAACTTTGAAAATTATCGTCAGAATCTGCGGATAAATGAAACTTATGAAATCTGTAAAATAGGCATACCAAAGTGGGAAACTGTAATCAACTGTAAAAAGTTTAAATACTTTCAACTCATTTCACAAAAGTGATTCCATGCCACCTTACATCTAAACTCTGATTATAGTTTGACAAATGCATGTGAAATGAAATTTTCAAACTTAAGCTCTTCTATACATCTAGAGATCACTCTTCGAAAGGCGATATATTTTTACCTCTTGTATATGCTTGAATATCATGTGTTGCTCCGTAAATGCTCTGTAAAGAGATTAAATTAAAGTTTTTTTCGTAAGCAAACATAGCACTGACGAACTCGGCAAGCAATTACTCTACTGCCTATTGACGGACTTCCGAACTTGCTAGGGACATCAAAATTCACAGGAAAGGTTAAAAAGCTATAATCTTTCATATTTTTCTATTTCGAGCTCTAGGGCAAAACTTGTGTTAACTTGTGTTGACAAGTGTAATTTGTCTTCGCGGCAAGTGAGATAAGATACGTTAACCTATATTATCCTTTTGCATTTTTTTTTAATTTATTGAATCGGATCGTAAGCACAGTAAGCTACGTAGATTCCAGACTGATGATTATCATTTCTTCTCAGATTACAAGAGGAACAAAGTTTTGGGAGTAACATTTGAACCACTCTAACTTAAGTAGGCCTGACAGTAACCAATGCTGGTCACGCCCATCTTTACAGTACCTTATAAGGTACTGTTCACAGATATTAGAACAGGTATTAGAAGGGATATTGATGGTTCGGTACTAACTTGATAGCAGGCCACCGACTCTGTAACACTTCGTACGGAGTACTACGGAATTGGAGGACACTAGGGGATTAGATAGAATTCGTGTCAAGCAAGCGATTGTTGAGTCCATCTAGCTTTACCCAAGTTGCACCACGAGGAAGTGTACTCTTTTGCAACCCTTTTTTAAATTTTCAAAAATGTTCGTGAACCGTATTTAGTCGTGTATATCGAATACAAAAAATAAAAATATGTAATATCGTAACAACGAGTCTGAAAACTGCATGAATATAACAAAACTGTAAATGGTATGTTATAAAATAACTATCTTTTTTTTAACCTGAGCATGTTAAATTATAAAATCTCTAAAGTACCGTAAACTGGGGTGACTTTGATCACTTTTTTGATTGTATCTTAAATATTTTCAGAATATACTGAAAACAATATTATTGATATTTTTAAAATAAGTACTGGCATGCATTGAGAAAGATTCAGTCACTACTTCAAAAGCTTAGCAACAATTTTGTTGTTTTTAAATATGCTCTAAAAATTTTACACTGACTTTGACCACTTCATTATTTTGATGAATTTGGAGTAACGCTTAGCTACTTTCGCTAAATTAAACAGCTTAACACGGCTTAAACGAGTTCATGAATATGGAAAGCAATTTGAGGGCCATTCACATTCTACGTGAACAGTTTATGGTGGCGAATGTCCAAGATTCACAAAATTTTAAGAATATATATGAATGATCTAAAACGTGGTCTAAAATCATTAAAAACTAGTCCATGTGGAATATGACTTATGCAATTGTCCAAATTTGCATGTTACTTCAGGTCTTGGGTGTTTGTTAAGAAGAAATATGTGATACGCTGTAGATATTATTGGGACTCAACATTGCTCCGAGGAAAAACTTGCAAAAATAACAATGAAATGCATTGTTATAATATTTGTTCATCTTAAGAACTAATTTGGAAACAAAATAAAAAAACTTTACATATTGCAACTTGTTGTTTTGAATCTGCTTGAACCGATTGTTTGTATGCAACAAAAATCGCCACAAATACACTTTATTTTCAATTAATATTTTAGCATAAAAAACACTGTTCAAATAACAGGAAATGCATGAATAGTAGCAATGCAGACATATATCCACACAATCAGTGAAGACTACGACAAATCCCAAGCACTACGAGCGTTTTGCCTTTCTCCTAGAAAGGTATAGCAATCACTGGAAAAACCAAAGGTATAAAAGTGGTCCCAATGGCCGAATGTCATATACCACTCGACCCCTTTCGACGAACTGAGCATTTTCTGTATGTATGTATGTATGTGTGTATGTGTGTGTATTTGTGTGTGTGTGTGTGTGTGTGTGTGTGTGTGTGTGTGTGTGTGTGTGTGTGTGTGTGTGTGTATGTGCAACTTTTTTTCTCACTCACTTTTCACAGGGCTGGCTGGACCGATTTTCACAAAATTAATTGCAAATGAAAGGTCTAGTTGCGCCATAGATTGCTATTGAATTTCATTGTAATCGGATTTTTGGTTTAGAGGTTATGTATCAAAATGTAAAAATCACGAAACATCAATATCTTAGAAACCACATAACCGATTTCAATAACACTGGTTTCAAATGATCGGGCTGTCTCCAAAACCCTTAACTTTTAAATTTCGTTATGATTGAACATATGGTTCAAAAGTTATGTAAAGAAAAGTTTTTCTGAGGTTGTTTAAACTCACTCATTTTTCTCAGAGATGGCTGAACCGATTTTCACAAAATTAGTGTCAAATGAAAGGTCTAGTTGCCCCATAGGTTGCTATTGAATTTCATTGTATTCGGATTGTAACTTTGTCCGTTGTTCATTAAAATGTGAAATCACATAATGAAAGTAAACACATTGACTTTCTCCTAACGATCACTGGCCAATTAAAAGGTAGTAAAGTGATCCAAATGGTCGAATGTCATATACTACTCGACTTAGTTCGACGAAACGAGCATTTTCTGCATGTGTGCATGTATTGGTGTATATGTTTGTGTGTGGTTGTGTACGTGTGTAGATGTTTTCCAGAAACCGAAAGCTGCAAAATCGGGTTTCAAAGTGAAATATGGAGTTTACTCCCGGCTTTCGAGCCTGGGATAATGTTCCTGAAAAACATTGGTAATGTTTGTCCCTTTAAGGTTGTTTTCCAGAAATCGGAAGCTACTAAGTATCTAGAAATTTAAAATGGCGTCCTAAGTTGATTTCTGGCCTTTGGGTGTACCGCTTCCGCAATACTCATAATGGATGAAGTCGGCATCTTCGCCATCGAAATACCCGGATTAGGCAAAATTTAGCCATTTTAGGATGTACTCCGGTAACTAGAAGTAGTCATCTGGATTTTTGCGTGATGTATTTGAAACATATTGATTTCATTATATTTGCATATGTGTGCAATGTATGCTCATATGTGTGTGAATGTTAGGTTTTTAGTTTTAATTTAATAGTGGTATAGTATTTAATAATGGTATAGTTGTGCAGAAACCAGCAGAAATTTTCAAGGAGTATTTTTTCTCTTAAATCGTGTAAATCTATTCTAACATAAAATAAGTTTGAATGAGAAAGGCTGGGTATGACCGCTAGGTGGATTAATTTAGGTTTTTTACCACATTTTCAAAAAAGAGGTACAGTGAGCAAAGTCACCCCGGTGATCAAAGTCACCCCAGTTTACGGTACAAAAAAAGTATTAAGCTTGAGCTTGAGTTTAACGACCGCACATTTCGTAGTTGCTCCTCTGTGATGAATCTGAGCTAGTGAAGTTGCACAGAGAACCACGTATATGGCAACTTGGGATCAGTTTACCATCTTCAATGTACAACAATTCAGTAGATTCCGCTTTGAATAGATTCATAACGGCACTGGCCACGTCCTTACGATCGTTAGGATAAAAAAGATTGTAAGGAAGGAGGTGTCACAGTTGTTGTTGTCGGAGACCGAGTTTACCTCTGCATCTCCACGACTGCGACGGAAAGGTAGCGTTTGGTCACCGTGGTAAGTGACGAATCGAACAACGTTGCGCGCGAAGTTAGCTCATTACTAAGTATATATTGCGTAGCCGTTAAATTAATAACGATATTTAACGACAAAACCTACTCCAACAGCACGCCTATATAAAAGCAACGGGTGAGCAATCTCCGGCTAAACGGTCAGACCGAGACCGAGCTAATTTCTAAATCTCTACGACTGCGGCGAAAAGAGAGGGGTTCTGTTATCATGTTTTCATGGTAATTAAATCAATTACCACGGAAACATGATTACATTACATTAATTCAAACACCTCGATCCCCTGCGACGCGCGCAAAAACTATTTATCACCCGAAGAATCTAAGTATCTATATCAATTTCTATTGGCAATCCCGAATACCTTCTAAAAAGAAAACGCACTTAAATAAACGCAATTCTTTGAAAGTTATACATAGCCATTAGAATAATCACGATATTTATCGAACGAATGTAACTTACTTTGCACTCTAAAGAATATAAAAAGTATTGAAGCTACAAATTTTTAAAAAGCGAAAAAAAATATAAAAGCGATACAATAATCAAAATCACTGAAGTATATGAAATCTTTTAAAATTAAATTTTCTAAATTTGTAAAACCTCTGAAATCTTGAAAATATTATGAAATGAATGAATTCTATACAATCTGCTAATTTTATACAATCTATTTAAACTATAAAATCTATATTACCCATAAAAGATATAAAATTTAGAAAATGTATTGAAACTATTGACACTATATTTTTTAAAAATTTCGTTGATACAAATCTAGAACTCTTTCAATGTCCAGAGTTATCAAAGTTAGGCAAGGGAAGGGCGAAAAATGAACAACACCGAGACGAAGAAAAACAATATCTTCGATGAAAGTTTGTATACAAGTTACGACGTTCGTAACTTGCACTCAAATAAATGTTGAAAAATAACCCTTCATTATTGCTATTAATCATTTTGCTTGCCTTTTGACACTCTCGCTGTCACTGGATTTGTTTGTTGTTAAATTAAGCATATACGCTGTCGAAAAACCAATAATATTAACACAACGATTTGAACTTTTTTTCTTCCCCTTCAAATTTTCAAAATTTCGAAGAAGAGAGGGGGGGGGGAGTGATATGAAATGAAAATAAAATTTGTAACTACTTTATATAAAATCATAAAATCCAACCTATAAAAACCATAATAAAAGCTATAAAATCCTCAAAATCTATAAGATAAAATTTCTTCACAAAAATATATAGAAAGCTAGAAAATCCTGAAAACTTCGAAACATATAATAGCTACATAGTCTGCAAAATCTCTAAAAAAACCAAAAAATCTATAAAAAATATAAATTTAAAAATTCTACAAAAGCTATAAAGTCTATAAATTCATTAAAATATATAAAATCTGTTAGATCCATAAAACCTATAAATGCTATGAAATCTCTAATATATATGAAACCTATGGAATCCATAAAATCTATAAAATCTAAAAAATCTATCAAATCTAAAAAATCTATAAAATCTATAAAATCTATAAAATCTATAAAATCTATAAAATCTATAAAATCTATAAAATCTATAAAATCTATAAAATCTATAAAATCTATAAAATCTATAAAATCTATAAAATCTATAAAATCTATAAAATCTATAAAATCTATAAAATCTATAAAATCTATAAAATCTATAAAATCTATAAAATCTATAAAATCTATACAATCTATAAAATCTATAAAATCTACAAAATCAATAAAATCTATAAAATCTATAAAATCTATAAAATCTATAAAATCTATAAAATCTATAAAATCTACAAAAACTACAAAATCCATAAAATCTATAAAACTAATAAAATCTATAAAATCTATAAAATCTATAAAATCTGTTGAATCTATAAAATCTATAATATCTATAAAATTCATAAAATATATAAAATCTATGAAATCTATAAAACCTACAGAATCTATAATATCTATAAATCTTTAAAATCTATAATATCTATAAAATCTGTGAAATCTATAAAATTTATGAAACCTATAAAGTCTATAAAATCTATACATATAAATTCATAAAATCTATGCAATCCATAACATCTATGTAATCTATAATATCTATGAAATCTATAAAATCTATAAAATCCATTAAAACTATGAAATCTATCAAATTTATAAAATTTATAAACTTATGGATTTTGTGACTATAAAATCTACAGATTCTATAATATATATAAAAAATCTATAAAATCTTCAAAACTCATTTAACCCATAAAATTTATAAAATCTCATAATCCAGAAAAATGCATGAAATTTTTAAAAACCAAACAATCTATTGAATTCATTCACGATATAAAACCACCGTTTTGAGATCAATTTTGGTCCGATTTATGATCTGTTTATTCTTTAAGATGGATAAGAAAATGTTAATAAGTGGATAAACTATTAGAATTTTGATATTTGGCTTTAAAAAACATTGAAAGTTTCCGATTTCTCAAAAGTTCAAAATTGATCACTGTTGCCCCTTCAGGTGAAATGTGTTCAAACTCGGGGAAATTTGTTTTTGCGTCAAAATACATAAAAAATACGTACAAGGCAGAAGAAAAAGTAAGTTTTTGTTGCACTATGTTCTTTATAAAATTTAAAAATCCATGAGCTACAAATGGTCTACAAAATGTCTAATCTCCTGAAAATCTATACGATCTATAAAATCTGTCGAATCAATAAAATTTATGGATTCTATTACGCCTATAAAATGTAAAACATCTGGAAAAATATATAAATTTTATAAAATCTACCAAAATCTGTAAACTGTATAAAATTTATAAGGTTAATATTTTTTTTTCGAAATTCTTGAAATCTATTAAATCTTTGAAATCGATCAGATACATAAAATCTACAAAACTGTAAAAAGCTGTAAAAGTTATATTTGTTATAGTTGATGCATGGGCGTAACCAGTAATTATTTCTGAGATGAAAGGAGCTAAAACCTTGAGAAGCAAATAAAATAAATTGGGCTTTGATTATTAATTCAAACATTTTTCAAACATGCCGGAAGTGACATATATGGTGACAAATATGCCAGAAAGAATGGTGAAGGTAGAACTTCGGAATAATAATTAAAAACGAACACCGAAAAAATTTAGCTCCGTATACTTACTTTACTTTACTTTGTTGGCTAACGGACCGTTCACCGGTATAGAACCGAACGAATTAGAGATGTCCAGCTTCTTCTGTCTTGGGCAGCCGTTCTCCAGTCTCCTCGTACACCAGCAGATCGTGCATCTTCTTCCACCGCGCACATCCATCGCGTGCGAGGCCTACCACGGAGCCGACGGCCTCTTTCTGGTTCTCTACTGAAGATAGTTTTGGCGGCTCTCTCGTCAGGCATCCTGGCTACCTGTCCAGCTCACTGAAGCCTGCTCCGCTGTATTACCTTCACTATATCAGCATGTTTGTATACCTTGTACAACTCGTGATTCATGCGTCTGCGCCACACTCCATCTTCTAGTTTACCGCCAAGTATCAATCGCAGAACTTTACGCTCAAAAATTCCGAGCACTCGTCGATCAGCTTCCTTCAGCTTCCATGCTTCATGTCCGTAGAGGGCCACCGGGAGTATCAGCGTCCTATATCGCGCTAGTTATGTGCGAGTTTGCAAACTACGGGAACTTAGCTGGTTAAGTAGAAGGCCCTGTTCGCAACTGCAACTCGTCGTTTCACTTCACAGCTTATATCGTTGTCACATGTCACAAGTGTACCGAGATAAACGAATTCGTCAACCACTTTAAATCGTTCCCCATCTATCTCCACCTCAGCCCCAACACCACGGGGACTTCCACGCTCTCTGCCAGCTACTATGTACTTCGTTTTGGCAGAGTTAATGACAAGCCCCAATCTCGCTGCTTCCCTCTTAAAAGGTACGAAGGCCTCCTTCACGACCTTACGGTTGATACCGATGATATCGATGTCGTCCGCAAAGCCAAGAAGCATGTGAGATTTCTCTTCGTACTGCACCCTCAAGAGCGATGTTGAACAGTAAGTTGGAGAGCGCATCCCCCTGCTTCAGTCCATCCAACGTTACGAATGCGGCTGATGTTTCGCCAGCTATCCGCACGCACGATTTTGATCCCTCCAGCGTCATACGACTCTGCTTAATTAGTTTCGTAGGGAAACCGTGTTCCAGCATGATCTGCCACAGCTCGTTTCTTTTCACTGAGTCGTATGCCGCCCTCAAGTCCACAAACAGATGGTAAGTCAGTAAGTTGTACTCTCGGAACTTGTCGAGGAACTGTCGCAGGGTGAAGATTTGATCCGTCGTGGAACGCCCCTTCCAAAAACCAGCCTGGTATTCGTCAACAAAGGATTTCGTTAACGGTCTCAATCTGAAGAACAAGATACGGGAGAGCACTTTATATGCGGAGTTGAGCAACGTCGTGCCTCGATAGTTGCCACAATCCAATCGATGGCCCTTCTTATAGATAGGGCATATGATGGCTTCCAACCAGTCGTTCGGTATTTGTTCATCCGTCTAGATCCTTAGTATTATCTGGTGGATCGCATAGTACAGCCGCTCGCTCCGTATAATCGAGTCTAAAATTTCGGATAATCGAATTCCGAATAATCGAGTCTCCGGATAATCCAGTCCGACTTGTATATCCAATCAAGCTGTTCAACTTTTAAATTCGTTGGATACCAAAAACCTAAAATCTGTTTAATATTAAATGCGCAACTAAGTTCTCGCTGTTTGTCAATAGATAGCGCCAGCTGCAAGTGCTGGTTTATTTTGACATATCTAAAACGTGGTGAACTGAGCTGAGATATATGGTTAACAAATTGCTTTGACATGTTATTAATTTTATTGTTGCGTCATATACTTTTAGTTGCATAAAATACCTGATTTTGTGCCGAATAATCGTCATTTGCCGAAACTATTACTTTTCTTATTTCATTCAAAGAATGAAAGAAAACGACGACTAAAGCGCGTCGAGAGTTAGAAATAGTTCACAGAAATGTTGCTGTTAGTGCAAAAATGTGCCTCAACGTCACTGTAAAGACTGTAATTTAGGGTTCGACGATAGTTTATGTGAAAAAGAGCCAAAAACCTTCGAAGACGCTGAATTGGAGGAATCGCTCGATAAGGGTCCATGCCAAGCGCAGGAACAGCTTACTTCGCTCGTACAATTCACTCGCCAAACCATTTCCAAGCGTGTATGTGCTTTTTTGTAAATAAAGCTGCATTAGGCCGTTACAAATTTTATTTTCATTTTATGTCACCCCCCCCCCCCCCCCTCTTCAAAAATCTTGAATATTGGAAGGGGAAGAAAGAAAAACTCAAACCGTTTTGTTCATTTTATTGGTTTTCCGACAGCATAAATGCTTTATTTAGCAACAAACAAGTCCAGTGACAGCGAGAGTGTCGTCAAAAGGCAAGCGAAATAAATAATGATCATAATAAAGTGTTATTTTTCAACATTTATTTGAGTGCAAGTTACAAACGTCATAACTTGCACACAAACATTGATCAAAGATATTTTTTTTGTCGTCTCGGTGTTATTTATTTTTTGCCACCCCCTTTGCTAATTTTGATAACCTTGGACATAAAAAGAATTCGAAATTTGTATCAGCCTTATTATTGAAAAAATACTACGGGAATCTAATGTGCACCTAATACAGGTACAGGCAATTCTTGACCATATAGGAATAATTTTTTTTTAATTCTACAAAAAAGTACAACCTACACTTAATATTTAAAATTTTAGAAATATGTAAAATTTTCCAAATAAGCTTTACATAAAATTTGTAAGGGCTTTTAATTCGTTTCTAAAATTTCCAGAGCTTTAGGTAATATACATATCAACTCAACTAATTTTTTATTACGTTGCTGGAGACGCAGTAATGAAATCTTTTTTATATTTTTTTCGAATTTAACATGTGTTTGCGTTATAATGGTTCAGGCAAAGGTCTTAGAGAATGTTAAATATGCACTTATTTTATCGGAGAAATGGAAGACTGCCAGTGCGATCTATTTTTTTTTTATCAAACAAAATTTTTATATTCTACTCGTTTAATGATATTATTTACTCATAAACTCCACAAATTGGAATGACTGAGTACTCCAAATTCGACCTGATACCAATTAAAAACGCTTTAAACAATCTATAAAATTGCATAAAATCGACTTTAAAATATATGTCCAGATTGTCCTATGGCTATGGCTAAGTCTTCTTCAAACTATATTTGACGGTGCTTTTCGAGCACCACGCGATTGCCACTATCCAACGCCAAAACGATTCATCTTCACTTGCCGATGATGTCTTAAATTATCGGGAACTGCTTTCCAGTTTCTTTTCTCAACAGCCCTAAGCCATATGTGTAAGATGACAAACCGTATTGCATCACTAATAGAGACAACCCATAAAATGCGCTCCAAAATTATCAATAACGACGTCTTTATCTGTCTGGTGCCTTTTCTGCGGTATGCCCTACAATCCCGCAATATATTTCCGTTTTATGTTAATGCATCTTTGGTTTATGTTCGTGGGTACGTACTACTAATTCAACAACCATTGACTCTGTCCTAGATGACGTTGGTGATGCGTGTTGCGTGATATGCCGCGTTAGGCGTGTAACCAACGCTCACATGGAAATAAATTACGAGATTATACCCGTTAAGTACATTCTCGAGAGCTAGATTTATGCTCGCTTCGATTGATATGGTTGCTGCTCATCCTCCATCCCAACCGACCAAGGTCGGAAACCCGCACAAGGAAAATATTTTAACCAACGACACTCTTTTCCCACTCTGCATATCATTTCAGTTGACGGCGGCTGGAGCTCCTGGGGACCTTGGACCGATTGCAAATGTCCGGGCCAACCGAAGCAAGGTCAGAAGCGGGCCCGAATGTGCAACAATCCGCTGCCACTGAATAGTGGCGCCCCCTGCGTCGGCCACAACACCGAAACCACTCCGGACTGTTTACCGTGCACAGGTAGGTGGAGCCGTACAAACTGCCACTCACGTTAAGGAGTGCTCCCAAGAGATAACATCGAAAAGCTTTCTGTTCACCTCTTATAAGTTTATTTCCAAGTTGTATCAGACTAGTCTCTTCCCTAGTTTCTGTGGTACTGAGTGCTCTCCTGTGCTTACATAGTTAAGCTGATTTGATGCGTCTGTTTCGTTGTCATTTCTGCTAGGTTCGGTATTCGGTGTGGTTGCGTTCCTTTTTGAGTTTCCTGAGTTTATGCAAATGTTGCTATTTCACTTGCTTCTCGAGCGATAAAACTTTCGAGGAGATTTATCAAACCGCTCCAAAGTCAGTTGTTCATAAATCAATTTGATTATTGCTCTGTTTTTTTATCATACTGTAACGCATCCACGCATCCACGCATCTGTACTGTAGAATTAAATCCCAACTAATTAATTAGCTGTGCCCAACTAAACATTGTAGCGTTCCGTTCTGCTAACGCTTTCCATCTTGCATTAACCGTTTCACTATCGTCACCGAAACATCCGTGCAACCCGTCACCGTGTCCTGTTTTGCTATGATAAGTTCGCCTCGTTTAACCTCAATACGAGAGCACAGACGATACACAAATAGTTAATCCTAATGGATTCGAATTAAATGGTGAGGATTAAATTTAAATGCATTGGCCTTCTACTTTCTTAAAATTTGTGCTCTCATGTGTGTATGTATGATGGTACGGATGTGCCCTACTCGTGTCACTTCACTTGATATCAGAATCGGGGTTAAGGCTTTCACATTTTCTTCTAAATTCCTGCTTGGAAAAGTTTTCTCCTATCCATGCTGATGCTGTGGGTTGCCCTGCCAGTGGGTCGATGTATGAATTTTGCTTCCTTCAAAAGTGAAGTTTATTTCCTATGCAAACTAAATGTGACGTTCTCATCTCATTCTCCATAAAATACGAGATTCTGTAAAGCTGTATGTGTGCTGCTCGGTTCGTTGTCTGATGCTTGCTGCCTTAAACGGTTTTGACGGCGTAAATTTGCAAACGTTCAGCTAACGGAGAGAGAATCCAATAGCTGCCGGTAGTAAAATTAGATAATGTATGGATGGTGCATGAACCTCAAGGAATGACGGAAGTTCTGGCAAAATTTGGAGAGTACTGCTTAGAAGATATGACACGGAGCGACTGTAAAATAGGAAAGGTTATGATGTTGGGAACGTTTCATAATGAACTTTTTTTTTAACCAATTTATACTGGAAAGGTTTCTTTTTTTTTAACTCTTTTCGATTAAAATAATAATTTTCTTTGAAATTATATTATGTGTTCGCTGTTTACTGGCAAAGTCTAGTATCGACCGTTTGCAAAGTCACCATCCACATCACTACAATTTAAGATAACTTTCTCAATCGTGCTGAATAATTAAACAATCCAGAAACCGTTTGGTTGTGTGATTAAAATAATATCGCACGCTTATCCTTCGTTATCGACATTGTTTTTTTGGCACATTTTGCATGTGTAGGATATGTACAACGACACACTGTGCCCCAGTGCTGAGTCGAAAAAAATTCCAGCTCGAAAAGATCCTCGACTCGATCGGGAATCGAACCCGATAAAAATTTGGATTCTGACACTACGATAGTATACAACTTTAAGAAAAATATAATTGAAATGAAATTCGCATTTTCAATTTTGGATCGATGGCCAGCGATTCCCCATTGTGCATGGTTGTGTGATTATAAAGATTTAATCACAGCTGCACGTAGGGTAATCGCTCCTATATTCATCTCAGTACCTATATTCATCTCATCACGCCTTTTTGATCAATTTATCGTCTAGTTTTACCATATTTTCAACAAAAAACTTCCAACCACTTGGCAAAATCGAGAAGCAAATAGATTTAAATTAAAAAATTTGTAGAAATTTGCCGGTAAATTGGACAAATGAGAGAAATAAGATGAATATAGGTGCACCTAGCTGTTGAGATGAATAATGGAGCGATTACCCTATATAATTTAATAAGACCGAGATAGTCTTAAAACGAAATGAAGATGGCTTCGTCGTGGTTAAGTTCTATTTTTTAAATTTTATGCTGATATTAAACAGATATTGAACGTTACGAGACGACTTTCGGCATGTCTGAAAACTCTATACTATCTGAAAAAGAATACATTTTATGAAAACTGTTATCAATATTACTTTTTTTTTTAATCAACTCCTGTTTGTATTATTTTTATTGTGCATTCATTACATGCACTTATCATCCAAGTGGTTGCCAGTCAACCTCATTGAAGATTTAAGACTATAAAACACCATCGAGAATTTGATTTTTTTCAACGGGGGCAACTAAATTGTGGTATTTTTTCGAGCTTCCTTTACTCAGTAACAAACGCGCTCTAAGAGAAATGAGAGTATGAATATGTAAGCTCTCTTTATCTCCTCTGCGTGGCAGCACTTCCTGTTCAGTAGGGTGACAGCAGAAGGGTAATGTAAAATTTGGTTTAAACCAAGTTGTGGGTCATTTCAGGAGCCGAGCGGGGGCCTAGTGTGGTTGGTAACGTCTCCGCCAACCACGCTCGACGCCTGGGTTCGAATCCCACCGCCGACATAGGTGTCGATGGTTGTGAGGTGGCGTGATCCACTCACAACCAACTCAACTAGTCTAGATTCAATCCTAGCCGACACCGGGAGATTTTCTGAGGCGAAAAATCTCGCCTTCCATCGCATGAGGAAGTAAAGCCGTTGGCGCCGGTCCGTTAATAAACGGGTCGTGAGTTAGGGTCTTGGGTGTGGAGTCGCCTCCCTGGGTGTCGGTGATTGGCCACAACAGTGGCGGAACTAGACCGACGGAAAATAAGCGAGAGTAAAAAAAAAAATTTCAGGAGCCATTTCTAAAATATTGCATGTAAAGCTCTCGGTAGCCCAAAAAAACGACTATGTCAAGCGGTGTTTGACCAATGAATACTTAATGGGTTCAATGATGGCAATTTCGGTCACGGGTTTCTTTAAAACACGTTTTATTATGTCAAAGCCAACGTTTCAAGAATATATTTCCTCGTCCTCAGGGCAACTACGATTAACAGTTTACAATTTACATAAATTAGTCACACGAATTAAGTTATTACATACACAACTTACAAACAAAACAAACAAGTTCTCGTCAAAATATGGTGCATTGGTGTAAAATTGCTTTAGGTTAACTGCACTACACTATGGATATAAAATATACAAAATATTAATTGGTTTGTGACTTTTCAAAATTTTAAAAAACGCAAAGGAATGAGCTACACTTACACAGTATCTTCCAACACACATCACACACGATTAAAGCCGTCGGGAAATTTTGCTTCAAAACGGGGAGAAATAATGTTGCAAGACAAAGATAGAGAGTGCTAGAGACTGTAGTAGTCTGCATCAACATGTGAGAGATCGCAGCGTGCCGGAGTAAGCGATGCTTAAGTTGTTCGTGTCCGTTCTATAATTTATTGCGGATCTGTCACATGCGATGTAACACATTTCTAACACCTGTAATGCTTGAATCCTGTCATCCGAAGTTAAAATTCTAGTGTTGGCTATATTGAAACTGTGATTCTCTTCTATCGCATGCTTCATCAACGCCGTCTTTTTAAACTCATCTTCCCTTCCCTCCCTCTCAGTGCTAGAATCTCTATACTGTTCGTAGCGTTTCATGAGAGAGCGGTGCGCGGCAAGACGGTTCTTCAGTTGCTGTGTAGTCATACCAATGTATGAGCTATCGCAGTCTGCACACGGGATACGGTATATAACGTTTCTTTTTGAAAGATGCGAAGAAGAGTCTTTGAGTTTCGTGAAAAGTAGTCTGTTGGTTTTGACGCATTTGAAACTCAGACTGATATTTTCATGGTTCTTTTTAATGCTGCGTGCAAGTGCGGGTGTGAGGCCGTCAACATGGTGCAAAGATCGATATACTTTTGGTTCCGAGTTTACTTCCTCAACAACGTTATTCGTGCTTTGGTTGATAAATCTGTTGATTAACCGATGTATCAGTGAGCTCGGATAGTTGTTGGTAAGCAAGTGCTCGCCGCCGCGCACCGCTCTCTCATGAAACGCTACGAACAGTATAGAGATTCTAGCACTGAGAGGGAGGGAAGGGAAGATGAGTTTAAAAAGACGGCGTTGATGAAGCATGCGATAGAAGAGAATCACAGTTTCAATATAGCCAACACTAGAATTTTAACTTCGGATGACAGGATTCAAGCATTACAGGTGTTAGAAATGTGTTACATCGCATGTGACAGATCCGCAATAAATCATAGAACGGACACGAACAACTTAGGCATCGCTTACTCCGGCACGCTGCGATCTCTCACATGTTGATGCAGACTACTACAGTCTCTAGCACTCTCTATCTCTGTCTTGCAACATTATTTCTCCCCGTTTTGACGCAACATTTCCCGACGGCTTTAATCGTGTGTGATGTGTGTTGGAAGATACTGTGTAAGTGTAGCTCATCCGTTTGCGTTTTTTTAAATTTTGAAAAGTCACAAACCAATTAATATTTTGTATATTTTATATCCATAGTGTAGTGCAGTTAACCTAAAGCAATTTTACACCAATGCACCATATTTTGACGAGAACTTGTTTGTTATTTGTTTGTAAGTTGTGTATGTAATAACTTAATTCGTGTGACTAATTTATGTAAATTGTAAACTGTTAATCGTAGTTGCCCTGAGGACGAGGAAATATATCCTTGAAACGTTGGCTTTGACATAATAAAACGTGTTTTAAAGAAACCCGTGACCGAAATTGCCATCATTGAACCCATTAAAAACGACTATGTTCAAGAAGGTCGATTTTCGTCCAAATTTTTTTCTCGAGATCCTATGCTTTTTTAAGTCATTTGGCATCGAGAAAAAATAATTATTTTACCAATTCCATGTACTTTGAGGTACCCCGAAACCATGTTCAATAGAGCTGAAATTTTTCACAAGTCATTTTTTTGGACCAATAAACAAAGTGTACATGGTCGGTTCAGTTTCGTTAAAAATGGCGTCAAAACAAGAAGCATTGTGCAAACGCGTTGTAAGTTCTAACTGAACTGCTCAAAAATTCTGACTAAAAGCTCGTGATAAACCATTTTAAGAGCGTAAATCTTTGCATCTTTGCGACAGTGCATAATTTCTTGCAAACCTCAACAAATGAAATAAATCAGTTTTTCTCTAAGTATATTCGTCTTTTTGTCAAAAGTAAGAAAAAATCCAAAATCTCAGTTGTCAATTTCAATACTCGCGGCTCTTGAAAATCGAAGCTTATTTTTCTACTGGTTTGCAGTTAATACCAATAAAGTTGAAATCGTTCACGACTCCATGTAAGACTTCACTAAGATACCACCTCTTTTCCCTTTCGGAATAATTCTAATCTGAACCGTCGTTAATTTCTTCGACCAGAGTATTTTATACGCCTTAGTAGCTTGACAAAAACTAAAAGAGAATAATGCTTCATCTAGTTCTAGTTGCTTTGACCATTACAGACAAAACAATAGACAAAAACTGATTGTAAGGAGGGGTGTTCCAAAAAAATCTCTATTTTGTCGAATCCAACGTACAGATAGGACATCGCACTATTCAGAAATTGTTTTTCTTTTAAAATTTTCCACAACTTTGCTGAAGAAAGCAATCTGGTATATTGAAAATTAGAAAAAATATTTTTTTTATCTAACTGTTAGGTGGATTGATCGAAAAACTTAAAGCGTTAAAAATAAGGCTTTGTCCTATGAAACAATTTTGCTGAAGACATTGAGTACATAAAATCAATTTTTCACAGTCAAATCTAGAACGATCACGATTTTTCGAGTTTAGACCACTGTGCACTGTGGGATTTTCAAATAAATCTTTTTTAGAATGTGTAGAAACTATTTTGAAAGTTGTTTCTTAAAATGGTGGTTGAAATATGTGCTTCAAAATAAGTATTTCGTCGTTTTTATATCACTTTTTTGTACTTAACGACCTTCAAAAGGGCATTACGCAAAAATGTACCGTACGATGATTTTGAAATTTTGACCAGAGATTCTGGACGTCATAACGAATCGAATGGTGTACTCAGATTCTTTGGGGCATTTTTTTTATAATAACGGTCTGTGGGAGCACCGTGCGGACTGAAACTTCGTCTGTAATGTACCGAAATGTGAAAATCACGAAACTTCATTATCTCAAAAACTACACAACCGATTTGATCAATATTATTATGAGATGAGCGGGCTAGTTAAGGGTTAACTGATGAATTAGGATTGAACTAGAGATACTCAGAGAGAGAGAGAAGCGATGAAAAAACCGCCAATTTGGCAACTAGGTTTCATATGTCAGAGGTGCCAGATCTCTTTTAAAAGCATCACAAAAACCGTGAAGGCGCTAAATTTTATGTTTATGTTTAATTTTATATACACTCACCATAACCGATCATTATTTTGTTGACCATATAAAAGTTTTATGACCACCAGTCAAAATTTACCAGTGGCTCAAAAGTTATGGAAAGAAAAAAAATTCAAAGACTATTTAAAACTATACCTGCTTTGATCGATATATGTTGCCTCAACATAATTTGAATGTGGTGTCGTACTATTTGAACGTTCCAAACTCATTGATTCCTTGCGATGTGTTTAAAGTCTGCAAATGCACGACGAATCGACCATAGGATATGATCAAAGTCAAATGAAAAATCCATCGAAATGTTTGGTTTTATCGAAATTACAACATCCTCGACTTTTGGCTTATGTACATCGCACAATGGTCGGAAATTTGAAATTTCCGGCCAAAATTAATTTATTTTGTGCCAAATTGTTGGTTTTCCACTGTAGATGATTATGACATATAAGACATATTAATTTTGTACTGACAAGGGGGTGTCTATAAACAACGTTAACTGAGGCAAATGGCATGTGTTTTCTAATAAAAAGTAAATAACTCGTTACTCGAACGAGACGAACCATTACTGTTTTCAGCAAAGATGCACATAATAGTAAAACGCTTCTTATGGCTTCGAGAGTTAGTTCGCGAGTTGTCCGCAAAGATGGCGCACGAATCTAACTTTTGATAGGAGCATCCAAGAGTTATGGTTTCTCCAGCAAAGTTGTAAAGCTTTTCAATTCAAACAAAACTACTGGAGATGAAACTATTTAGCAAATCGCGATTGTAGAGCCATCAAATATTGATACAGTTTTCTATGATCTTGTTTGTAAAAAACTGTTTTAAAACGGTGCTTAATCAATTCAATGCAATCATTTATAACATTTTCGGTCCTAGATTATATGAACAAACTCACTAAATCGAATTTATTGACTTCCTCGTAAGACATTGCTCGCTTCTTCGTAAAACACTTGAATAAAACTTCAGAACTGTAAAGCACACATAAAACATTGTTTCCCCCACATACACAAGCAATCAGACCGACTCAAAGGTATGAACTAGAATCAGTCAGCCATAAAATACATATGAGCCGCATGATTCAAGAGCATAACAATATGTGTGAGATTGCGGGTTCACGCGTGAGAGTAGTTGTGAGATCGACGGTTAACTCAATGCAATTATGTGAATGAAACACCGGACTGCAGTGTTGCAAAGGTCGACCATGAGAACCTCCATTTGTTTATGCTGTATGCTGACATATCCGGTACACAGCTTCTACTTCGGCCGTAACTAACGAGTATATGTCCAAATGCAAGCTCGAACCATTTGTTTAACTCTGGCAGTGATATTTGTGTTTGGTGAGAGGAGTTTCATGTGGCGTTTCATGGCCGTGTTTTCATAAAACAAACACTGGGAACCATTTTTGGGATAATAATTCATTTGTTTTATTCGGTTTAGTATGATTTGACATGAATAATCGCTAAGTCTTTTAGCGATGCTGTAATGGGTCAACAAAATAAATTTCAGAAAAAAATCTTTGGGTTGACAACAAAAAACATCGTTTGAAAATAATTAAGATACACGCAAAAATCAATTTATTGCTAATATTAACCTTTTTTTCAAACAAAATATAAAAAAAAAATTTTTCACTGAAGTGTGTACAACTTAATAATCATACCAATTTTAGGTTTTCCAGTATATTTTTGAAACTTATTGCTATGACATATGTTCTACGACATCAGTCTCCAAAAACTCCAAAAAATTACATAAAAAACGAAAAATTTTAAATTATCTTTTTCTGCAAAAACGCAAATTTTACTCAAACTTTTAACATATGTTTTAAACAACGGTTATTCTAATAAACCAACTAATCTAATAATTTTACGTTTTTTAGTGTGTTTTAAACCAAATGGCTGTAATATGCGAAAAACTTTGTTGATTAATCACCCAAAAATTCAAAAATTGCAAAAAAATGAAAAAATTTTCAAGTATCTTTTTTTACCAAAACGCAATTTTTCCGCAAACTTTTAACACATATTCTTGAAAGGCACAAGTAGGGCTCTCAGACACACTATCAGGTGCTGTGCTTACACGTGCTTACATTTAATGTTTTTGATGGTCAAAATTAGGAAAATTACGCATATTTTCAATGTGGCCTGCGACTGACTCTGTAGGGTTGACATCCATTACCCTTCCTGTTTTAGGAAACTAATTTAATAAGCTTTCAATAATATGTGAACATACCATGATAGCTTTGGTTGGGTTTTATATATTCCAAAATATTCAGCATAACTATTTTTCTCGGTTTCTGAAAAAGGTAACTTTGAAGGCATTTTTCAACATGAACCGTTTTTTGTATCAAGATTTCATTCGAAAATTATGAAAATATAGATAAAATACTACATACTTATTTATTTATTTATTTCGTCAAGCAAATGTAGACTACAGTTATAATAATACAATATTTTCTTATATTCTATACATTATTTCCAGTAGTTAGTCGTTTTTTTATTTGATTTCTGCCCATGGTGATGTCGATTATTTCGCAGTGCTGATTATAGTGACGCATCATGCGATTTATTGGGCCATTTTTTGAGTAGTTTGTTCTGTGAGATTTTTCCGAAAATATTTTACGATTTCTTAATTGACGACTGGGTGCATAAAAATTTAGTTGTGATAATAATTGAGTAGATTGCACGCGTTGAGAAATAATAACATTGATAAATTAAAGCATTGAAAGATCGCGGCGTTCTTTAAGTGCTTGTATGTCTATAAGCATGCAGCGTGCTTTATATGATGGTAAGGGAAATGATGTCCAATTTAGCTTACGAAGCGCGTACAAAAGAAATTGTTTTTGGACAGATTCAATGCGTTCTTCATGTGTGGCAATATAGGGATTCCATACAATGCTACAGTATTCCAGAATTGGTCGGACGTATGTAATATATAACCGTTTGATTGTATATGGGTCTTGAAAATTGTGGCCGAAGCGTTTTATAAAGCCCAGCATAATATTTGCTTTGTTGATAATTGTATTATTATGTTCTATGAATGTAAGTTTGGAGTCTAAGATTACGCCTAGGTCCCTTACGATTTTGCATTTTTCTACTGGTTGGTTTCCTAAGAAAATGTTTGTAGGTGGTGTTACTGTTTTTCTGCTAAAGGCTATTGAATTACATTTTTTAGTGTTGAGTTGTAATAGGGTTTTGTTGCACCAAGTGTAGAATACATTAATTTCATTCTGGAATATTTCGAAGTCTTCTGCATTGGTTATTTCTATAAAGAGCTTCATGTCATCAGCATATACAAGCACATGTATTGACTTAAGAAGAAAGGGAATGTCATTTACGTATAATATAAAAAGAAGAGGGCCCAAGTGGGAACCTTGAGGAACCCCAGAAGCTACTTCTATTGGGTTTGAAAAGGAATTTTGAAAGCGGACTATTTGTGTTCGTTTTGTTAAGTATGACTGCAGCCATTCCAAAAATTTTGTTTCAGTTCCGTATTTTTCGAGCTTGAAGAGTAATAATGGTATGTCGATTCTGACAAATGCCTTGCTGAAGTCCGTATAAAGAGCTTCTACGTGGTTACCGTTGTCCATTACAGTCAGAGTGAAAGTTATGAATTCCAAAAGATTTGTGGTAGTTGATCGGCCTTTGTAAAAGCCGTGCTGTTGAGTTGTAATTTGGTGTTTTACATGTTGAAAGAGTTTTTCATTAATTATTGATCCAAATAATTTTGGAATGCATGAAATAATGGCAACTACAAAAACATGTGCTCAAAACATCCTTCATATGAAATTCGCATTTTGGTAATTTTGGTCAATCTTTCATATAGGGACCGTCTTATGTGCATCGCCTTAATTCTGAATATATTCCTATTTGGTGGCATTCGGTCATTTTCAGCAGATTTGCTGGCATCAATCTGATACCGGAAATACCCATATTGGGAGGTATTTAGTTATTTTGGTTGTTTTCCAGAAACTAAAAGTGGTCGTTCTCTAATTCAAAATGGTGTCCAGGGCAATGTTTGGTTTCTATGCATCATCTCGATTACGGAAATATCCATATTGAGTATAATTCGGTCATTTTCGACTGTTTCCTAGAAGTTGCCATTTAGCAATTCTAAATGGTGCCTGAGGTCAATTGTCAGCTCATTGCATCATTCTGGTTCCAAAGATACTCATATTGGATGGCATTTGGTTATTTTAGGCTATTTTTCACAAACCGGAAGTCGCCATCTTGGATTTCAAAATGGTATTCAAGACAATTTCTGGCCTCTGAGCGTCATTCTAGTTGAATGTTTTTGGAGGTAACAAATATGTCCTTAATGGTTAAACGACCCACCCTCTTCTAGAAGCGCATTTCCCTGGGAAACAGCTGAAAATGATCGAATAACACCCAATACCGGAAGTCGCTATCTAAGAATTCAAAATGGTATCTGTGGTCGATTTTAGCTCCTGTGTATCACTCTAGATCCGGATATTATTATATTGGGTGGAAATGGGCCATTTTTGGCTGTTTTCCAGAAACCGGAAGTTGCCATCTTACAATTCAAAATGTTGCCTGAGGTCGATTATGGAACATATTTGTTTCCTCTAAAAACATTCACCTGCCAAATTTGGTTCCATTTAGTTGGTTAGCTCTCGAGATGTGCAGAAATTTGTGTTCCATTTGTGTGGGACCCCTCCCTTCCAGAAAAGGGAGGGGTGTCGAACCATTATAGGCATATCTGTTACTTCTAAAAACCTTAACGTGCTAAATTTGGTTCCATTTACTCGGTTAGTTCTCGAGATGTGCAGAAATTTGTTTTTCATTTGTATGGTACCCCTCCCTTCCAAAAATAGGAGGGATGTCAAAACATTATGAACATATTTGTTACCACCAAAAATATTTACCTGCCATATTTGGTTCCATTTAGTTGATTAGTTCTCGAGATGTGCAGAAATTTATGTTTCATTTTTATGGAACCCCTTATTTCCAGAAAAGGAAGGGGCGCCCAACTATTATGGACATATTTGTTACCTCTTAAAACATCCACATGCCAAATTCGGTTTCATTTGCTTGGTTTGTTCTTGAGTTGGGCAGAAATTTATGTTTCATTTGTATGGGACCCCTGCCTTCCAGGAGAGAGGGGGGCTCAAACTGTCATAGGAACCTTTATCGACACCAAAAACCCCTACATACAAATTTTCACGTCGATCGGTTCGGTAGTTTTCGAGCCTATATGGATCAGACAGACAGACCGGACTGCATTACAACATCAATATTTAGAACCTAAAGAGTGAATATCATTGGATTGAAGCGTTCATATAAATCTATTTTTACAAATAAAAGTTTGAATGAGAAAGGCTGGGACTGACCGCTAGGTGGTTTAGTTTAGGTTTTTAAGTGATACTTTAGTAAAAAGTTTCAAAATATGATTTATTTTCGAGCACAATTCGCCCTTACGATTGCTACCATACCTTATGTTTTCAAGCAGTGATAATGGAATTAAATAATCGAAAAATACAGTGTATTCTCCTGTAAAATGCTTTTTTACCATCTAAATTTTAAGTATAGGAACTTTTCATGCGTTATTGTTTTTAAAGTTGAAATTATTTGTGGAATGCGAAGGCTTATTCTGTATCATGATCAGAACAGCATTGAATCATGATCGAAACAACTTACTTCTGAGACTTCACCGCTCCATTTTGCCCGAGCTTAATATAATGATATAATGATTTCACGTAGGTTTTTGTTGGAAGAGCTTTCTTTTCTTAAAAGTGCCCTTTTTGAAATGTTAAGAACAATATTGAACAAATTAATTATCTACCTAAAAGTTACTTGAACTCAGATGGATTTGATATAAAACGGCTGGTCCGATTATAATACATTTTTTGTTCCAATCAAGATGTCAATTCTATGATCAGATAAAACGATAAATAAATAAATTCTCATAGGATTTATTATAGAATATTGTTTCTTGAAAGTAGGCAGATAGATTGTTGTGATAAACGTAATTTATTCATGATTTCATGTGATATTAATGGTGGAAATGTGGCATGAAAATCTATGTATCATGAAAATAGTCGATTATATTGCATTGCCTTAGTCTCTCATAATTTATTTAGCTGATCAATATTATCAGCAAGCCCAATGTATGACTCAAGCATGAATACTCACAAGTGCCAATGACACCATAAAAAGTAATACTTAACTACGAAGAAATTTAATTTACCGTGTACGACTCCTTTCAATCTCAATTGATTACTTCGATTTTTTTCCTTCGCATGCGTTTTCTGTTACCCTCACACATACCTACTAACTTTTATTCCAACACTGTCCTCACTAGCTCACCTAATCTGTACGCGCTTAGCTTGGTGTAGAATCACTCCTGTATGATTTCATGTATGCATGTGCAAGAGCCCCGTCCGTTAGTCAGACCGAACCGAATGTGGACGGCTCACTGCCGAGTGAATCAAAGAAACCTTACACATAAAAGCGTCACCCTCTTCAGCCGACAGCATATGATAGCTGGCCTGAATGCAGCCCGAACATATCCCATTTCTCCGCCAAAGCTAATTTGCATAATTCGATTTTGCAGCCGGCCGCTGGTCGCCCTGGTCCGAGTGGAGTGAGTGTGGCCCAGACTGTACCCAGACGCGTCAACGGGCCTGCATCGGCGGTCCCATCATGGCATCCTCGTCGGCCGCAGCCGCCCTGGTGGCCAATTCGACCGGCAGCAACGACAAACAATCACCGTACGACTCTAGCACCATCAATTGCGTCGGCAAGAGTCTCCAATCGGCCAAATGCTCCGGCGGGACGTGCAACTACAGCGTTCAAGGTAGGTGGTTGTTATCTACTGTGTGGAAAATCCGCACGGCTCAGCTCTGTAGGGTGTATAGATTGATGAAACAGAAAAATAACATCGAATGCCCAGTTTATGCTGTCGCCATCAGCACAGCAGCGTGGTTAAACATTTCAATTTGAAACAATATCATCAACGTCCAGATTGCCACTGCGAAGCGCAATGGCACAGCAACGGACTTGCTTGGAAAGGATGCCGATTTTAATGATTCTTCCACCAGTGTACTTTTTATTTTCGAACGAATGCAAAACCGTTCCGACTGGACTCCCTGGTCCATCCAAGGCCTTTCACCCGAGCATTTCTACCGATGACATCCTGTCCTACCGAACGGACAACGTTCATCACACGTTCCCGACCAGCATAAAACGAAAAGAGAACCGTTGATTTATGGCAACGTTTATCACTCATTTGCATAATTTTTTGAGCAAACACTTTTCCCATGTCGCCCCACTCCCATCGCGTGCATCGTTTTCGGATTTTGAAGCCTTGTGTCTACCGGCGACGATTGTGCTGGTGGTTTTCATACGATTTTCCTCCACTGTTTTCTCGTTTTCATTCATTCTTGGCACAAAGAGAAATGTGGCAAAAAAGGACACATTTATTGCTACCGCCATCATCAGCAGCATCATCGACTGCCACCACCGAGACAGAAAACAGCATCATTTAGTGGGCGCTTTCCTTTCGGAGATCCATTAATGCACTCTAATTGGGGTGCCGTCGATTGTTGACAAAAACATTCACACGACTGTCGCGGCAGGAGATGAACGCGCCCGGAACGTCTCCGATGTGGGCATCGCCGAAATGATAAATTGGTCGGGATTAAAAATACTCATTGATCTGGAAAACGGGCGGATCCCCGAGTGGGTAGGGTAATTTGCGCTTGCTGAGTGCAGAAGCGGAGACAAACGCTGCCTTGCTGTTGGCTGTGATAAATCCCTAATGGAAATATTTTGATAGGAGCAACTTAGTTGCAGTCGCTGTCTGCTCCAGCAGGAACTGGATGCGCTGGAATATTCTGTGATAATTACGTGACAGCTTAACAGTTTTGGAAGGAACAAAAATGCTCACAAAATGATTTTAATATTGCTATCGTTTTCTTTTCTTTTAGCAACTACTGCAAACATACAGTCAGTTGAGTTGCTTGCTAATAGATTGATCAGTTCTCCGAAAGAGGGCATCAGTTTTGCTCCACCCTCGTTTGCGAGACAGATGAAAATCTATCCAAATGAAGCATAACAATCTGTAAACAACATTTGCTTACTTAACTTGCGAACGGGGATATGTTTGACAAACAATCATTATCATAAATAAATGTGCTTTGGCTGAGCCTTTCGTTACGGTCTAGGCAGGGAATCACATTTCCGTGTAGCGAGCTGCACTTTTGTGGATTTACTGAAGGCCGAATGTGTCCTGGCATGATACCCGGATGAGCTAAAAGATGATGATGTTTGCCGTGGCCACCCAACCCAACCCGATCGCCACGCCATGATAAGCCATTTAGCTGCAGCTGATGTCAATATTTCCCCTCATCGAACCAATGGTAAACCGATGCGTACTAATCCCGTTAATTAAAAAATAAATCTTGGAATCATTCGCCCGGCTACTAACGGATCCCTTCAGAATCAATTAAAGTATTAAAGGGCACCCCCGTTGGAGTCAAATTACAAAGCAACCGGAACGAAATGAAATAAATTCTACCGCAGGAAAACCTTTCCAAGTTTTATTCACAATTTCCTCTTGATACGAGCGAAAAAAACGGCCGCCGGCCGAGAATCTCAGGCATCCTTCAGCAGAAGAAAAGCTCACAACCGGCAGTAATTCCGGCAATATAGTCTCAGAGCTTTTAATTTGCACCCGCGGGGTGGCTGCACGTTCGTTCCGAGCGCCCGTCGCTAGCGTTGTCCACTTTAATGAGATTACATCGCTCGAGCTGAAGCGAAAGTGATCGTAACACGCCACAGCGTGAGACGACCGACTGACAGGAATGCTGTTTGGCCGCTTCGTGTTCTTCGGCAGTAACAGTGGCAGAGAGAAAAAGGTCAAGTACAGTTTTTTTGAACCGTGCTAAATTGTGGGATTTATCTACTTTATGATAATTTCGAATGATAGGGATTCAAACCGTAAGTAAAAAAAAATTGCGACGTAAACACAGCTTAAAATAAAACGTTGTTCCTAGAATGCCTGCGGGAATATCGCGAAAACCGAATATAAAGTACAAGTAAAATGCTGGTAGCGGGTCAAATTTTACTATGCGGTCTGGTTTTATGCCGAAAGAGATATAAATTAAGCATCTCAGCTAGTTGTGAAAATACAAATAATTTGCAGATTTAAAGCGGCTTAATAACTTTATAAAACGTGTTGTATATGGAATGGCAAGTGTCAGATGATGCTCAGATGGCAAGTGTGCTGATTGTTAGATTTTTTTCAATATTGAAAAAATGTACTATTTTGAAAAAATACTACAAGGTATACAGTCCTAGGGGTTGTATGAAATGGTGACGTAGTAGGACTTAATGTATATATTATATGCTGCGATAAACTGTTCATAGGCAACACTACCGTTTATATTTGATGGTCGTTATTGTAAAATTAACGATGCATGAAAACATGAAAATTTTACACTAGTAGTAGTTGCGAAAATTCTCATAACTCTTATCTTCAAGCACCTATACTGCCGCGCATGGCAAATCACTCCCATTTGCATTTTCAGTAAAATTGAGTTATAACGCGTAAATGGTAGCTAACAATGCATAGTTTCGTAACAATGGATGAGCTCAACAACTTTGTTCTGAAAAACTGCTGGTAAACATCCAAACATATTGTCCCATCTCGTAAGAAGCAATGTTATAGAATCATATAAAAACGCGTTTTTTCGGCTTGCTAAAAATGCAGGTGGGACTGACATGCTATGCGCGGCAGTATAGTTCTGAAATGAACCGATTCCATAATCTTCAGCATGAAATTCGTGCTACAGAACTACAGAACGCTGATGATCGCACCATCGATCGCACGTTGTTAAAGTTATCGAATAAATATGCTGAAATGCGCTGTAACTTTGTAAGGAAAAGTCCTGAAGATGTGTGGTCTTCATCAGAAACGTGTGTTTTGTAAGCCCAAATGCTTCTTTAGAACAACGTTTTCTTGTAAGATGTAACTAACAAAAGTTAAGGGCAAAATGGTAACTTTTAAGTAACTTTTACAGAAAATACTCTGTAACTCTGTACCCAATAAAGATAGGAATTTTGTTTGTTCCGCAAAGATTCATATTTTCACACGTTCTTAAACTTTGCCGAATTAACCATTCCTCTATCTCAAAAAAGTAACTACTGTAACATATGCTCGCCGTACTCTAATATGGGTGGATTGGGACAAATGGAACCTAAAGGAGTTTATAGTACTTCAGCTAGTATTGACATCATGAATTCATTTGCCCTTTTTTAACCTATAGGTTCTTGAAGTTATCGAAAAATTAAGTTGAATTATGATATAACTTTGTAAGGAAAAGTCCTGGAGATATATGACCTCTGGCAAAAATGTGTGTTTTATGTGCCTTAACAATTCCTCCGAACAATACTTTCGTGTAAAATGCAACTAACAAAAGTTAAGAACAAAAATCTAACTTTTTGGTAAGTTCCATGTAATATACTTTATTACTTTGTACCGAAAGAAGATAGGATTTTCATTTGTTCAATAAAGCTTCTTATTTTCAAATTTTCTACAACTTTGCTGAGTAAACTATTCTTGTATCTCTTAACACAAAAAAGTTTTTTTTTTAATTTTTAGTATAGTAAACTTTTTATACTTTTTGACAATTTGCGATTATGCGGGTCATTCATACAAACAATTGTTCCGAAGACACTTTTAAGCTAGGATTAAGGTAAAAGGTGCTTTGGACTTAAGTTCCACTTTTTGCCTTATTGGACCAGTGTGCATCGGTAGCATTGAATATTTTGCTTGACCGCGCATAATGAAGTTTGCTCTCCGCTGTGCCCTCCAGTAGCTGTGCCAGCTAAATATTCTGCAGCGTACGATGGTAACTGTTGCTGTTGCAAAATAAGGGTAACATGTTCCGCAGTGCCTGGAAGATGACTCGTATGCAGCTCTCGTTTCTCAATGTCGCGTACCTCTAACAGCTACTCGCTATTGTGTGACAAACTAGACTGAAGCAGAATTTTCTACATGCAGTCTTTTGTATCGAGGTCAGCGTAGATTTTTGCCATTAGGGCGTGGCCACCCAGCTTGGAGAAAGACAAACAAACCAAAACACCTTCGAAACTACTGAGTGATTTTCATGAGCATCAAAAGTAAGTTTTTGCTTTCCTGATGCGAAAATCACTCTGGTTCTTAGAATAACGTTATTTCGTTACTAATATTTGACTGATAACGGTGTTCGAGTGTGCACAAAGAAACAATTAAACCGGAAAATCACTCAATTTTGTAGTGAAAATACTTGAAATGAGGGTTATATCTTGCTGTGATAAACTATTCATAGGGAATACTACCGTTTATCTTAGGTGCGCCCTGGTCGTTATAGTAAAAATGATTATTGAGAAATAGATGAACATTTCACACTAGTAGTAGTTGTGAAAATTCTCTTAACTTTTATCTTCAAACATTAATAGTTCTGAGAAGAACTGATTCCATAATCTTCAGCTCGATAATCTTCTGCCCTCCAGTAGCAAAATGAAAATAACATGCTTCGCAGTGCCTGAAAGTTTACTCGTATGCAGCTCTCGTTTCTCAATTTCGCGTACCTTTAACAGCTATGCTCCACTCGCTATTGTGTGACAAACTAGATTGAAGCTGAATTTTCTACACGCAGTCTTTTGTATCGAGTTCAGTGTAGATTTTTGTCATTAGGGCGTGGCCACGCAGTTTTGAGAAAGACAAACGAAACAAAACACTTTGTTGAGTCAAAATATGTAGGCAGTGGAATTTATTCCGTCGATGTTATTGTTATCCGTGCTCGGAAAGCAAGCCAATAGCGAGGGAAATGTATGGGAATGCTTAACCTTGGAACTTTTCACCATTAAGCAATAAAGCAACAATGTTAAACATTATATCAAACAATTGTTACACATTTTATCTATCACCGACATATAAATGACAAAGATGCATTAAGTCGTTTGCTTGCTATAATGGTTTAAATAGTTACTATTGAAAAAATAATTTTTCTCAAAAAATTTTTTTTTCGTAAACTACAACTTAGAATGCATCTGCTGTGAAAATTTCATTAAATTCGATGCAATATTTTTGAAGCAATGTCTATTCAAAAGCAATTTTTACCTAAATTTCAAATGACAATACAGTCCCCCCACGATTATGGATCACTTAAGAAGAGGTATGAATTCAAAAAATCATTTCTGACCAATTTTCTTGTTCATAAGTAATCTCTAAATGTTTCCAGTCACAGAAATATGTAATCTTTCACTTCATTGAGTATTTGTTTCCATATTTTGGGAATATTTCTCAGAAATTATATTTATTTCATAACTCACCAAATACACAATTATGGATCACTTTTGAGAGCGGTTCTAATTATGAGACAATTCGCATCATATTATGGATCAGCATAATAAAAACAGCTTTTGTCAACGAATTTCTTTAATAAACCTTATTCAAATTATGTACAGTAGGTTTCCGTTTTTGGCATGTTCCGTTTTTGGCATGCTCCGTTTTTGTCTCTCTCCGAATTGGCAACAAAGGGTTCCGTTTTTGGCAACATTTTTTAGTACATAGTATACAATGATTTACACAACAAACTGGACTGATTTTGACACCCGTTCTAGGTTGAAACTGATTCAACTGAAACTGAAAACATCTTACGCCTGATGGTTTCTAACGAGCTCAACTACCAACACTATTGATATGCCGCACAGTGGAACACTTAGAACAACAAACCTGATCATAATTATTACAATTTTTTTTTTGCACTGAAAACGTATCATATAGTGATAACCAGGCCCGGATCGACTCGAGGGCCCCCCCCTAGACGGACTGAAGACCTTTTTTTTGCTCGTCACCTTCTAGCGGTTGTGAAGGCGTAGCACAACATAAACAGGCCCCACGAAAAAATCTGCCCCGAGCCCTCCAACGCCCAAATCCGGCCCTGGTGATAACATAAACTTAAGAGTGGATCTGGGCATATTTTTGCATAGAGTAACCCACCTAAAAGTGATATATGCCCGTTCTTATGATAAATCCTAAATTAAGTCATATTCAGCTCAAAATTCATCCAAATACTTTAATTTATCATTAAATGACTTTTCGGTACACTTTTCCATCGTTTGACAAAGTTTCATTCTTGTTACCATGGCTACAACTATCCCAGAAGCGAAAATAAAATTATTTCTTGATTATTTTTACAGAGCGATAAAACACGAAACCGGAATAATCCGGAAGGTTTTTTCTTCACCAATATAACCCAAAATATTAGCACGAACACCAGAGTATATGGAGAGAAAACCTTACGCGCTAAGTACCTATTTCTGTTCGATTAACCTTCTTCAACAATCTCCATCGTTGTTATATTTAGAAATCGCTTGTTTATCTTTGGAACGTTATATATATGCTAACGGTATCAATGCGTAACTATCATCCACAAAAAACTGTTCAATTGCGGTCGGTTCAAACCTCTCGTTACGACCGTAAACATAACTTTTGGATGTTGACAAGCTATCAAATGATCGAGCAAACATCACACTTCAAAATGATACACTGGCAATTTGAAACCAGCCGTCTTTTACACTCATTTGCTTTCAAATGGAACAGAGAGTTTGGCGTGACAGACACTGTTGTACAAGCGCTGCGAGAGAATAAAAGCGACGACAAATTTGAAATTTGTTATTACTGTACGTTAGATAAGACGAATTTTCTAAAAACCCATTTAATCATATAAATAAATAATTTTCATAATAATTTTGAAGTCTCAAATAGAATTTATTGATGACAAAAAAGGTTTCCTTTTTTGGCACGGTTCCAGTTCTGCAACTGAAATTTAAAATGTTGTTGCCAAAAACGGAAACATGAAGAAAAAAAAAACGGAAACCTACTGTAATTTGAAGAAATAACATATTTCAAATCGTATTAAAGATCCCGCATGGCCTGGCCACATTTTATGTGGCTTTTGAGGCTGCAGTTAGATCGAGAGTCCAGGTCTGTAGCTTCCGAAGATAGCAATGAACCATTGTATACGGTACATCATAACAGTTTCCCGCTTTACGTAGCTTTCCTGTCCCTCGTGCCTTGGAAATAATACTTTTCAAAGGCTCAGCACTGTTCAGCTTCCGTTTAGAGCTCAATAGAAGTTAAGAGGGTGTTGTAATTTGTGAAAATCACATTTGAATCGGAGTGATCCATATTTATAGAGAACTATCTTGTCTCGGTTCTTATTGTGGAACATTTAGAAATAACTAGTTTCTACAGAAAAATCGTTATCAACCATCAACATTTTGATGAATCGTGAAGAACTAACCTTGATCTTTGTGTATGAGTTATTTTTTGCACGAAAATTAGCGATAATATCACATATGAACCTTATGAATGATGAGCGTGCTACTTACGCTGATTGAGAAAAACGACAAATATTTTGATAGATTCTGGAAGACAATATTTTACGCTTATGAAAAACACCTTAATCTAGGAAAAAAATTATGTTTTCTGTGTTCAAAGCTAGCAAATATGGCATATTTTATTGCAAAAATGATACATGCCTTCGAACCGTTAGTTTAACTAAGTTGAATAACATAAAACACAAAAGTGATCCGTAATTGTGGGAGTTCCAGAATTGTGAGGGGAGTAATAACTTAAAAACTTACTTAAATTCAATAAAAATTGGAAAATCAACTACCCGAGTAAAACTTTTGAAGTTTTTAATACTTATTTGAGAAAATTAGACATCCAGATTTTAAGTGATCAGTTTCAGGAATTTTGACCCATATATGAATAATTGTCCCTAGGTTTTTCCTGTTGTAAATTTTTCATTTATATATCGCTGAATCTTTGGAGTGAATCACAGCTACGATCCTTTCATCAAAGTTAATCTATAGCCACTGTTGTTGGAGAGCGCCGGCAGGTTGATGTTGTTATTCTAACCAACAAGCAGCACATTTTTCAACTGCGGCATCCGTGTTTTTATGTGAATCATGACTTTTACCAATCGCATGTTGTCTTCTAGATGATTTCCATTTACTGACTCCCTAAAATTCAAGGAATTTACGTTTATTTTATTCCATTTTCCATCTATCCTCGTTGAAGATGTATGATCCAATTGAAAATTTGGCAAATTCATTATGCTTATAAACAAACCGATGCAAACCGCTCATAAGCGAAACGGCCAGATTCACGGTTCCGTTCGTTTTATCGTTTGTTCTTCACCCGTTTCGATATTGCGATAAGCGGCCATCCACATACCACGTGGACAGATTTTTAACGATTCTGACCCCCCCCCCTCCGTGGACAACTGCCCATATAAATTCTAAAAAAATTGTATGGACCGTGGACATTAGCCGACCCCCCCCCCCCCAAAGCTGTCCACGTGGTATGTGAATGGCCCCTAATATTGAAGTATCAATACTTTCATTGTGATATATTTGTTATTTGGTATCGGATCGTTCAAGTATATCGCGATACCAAATATCGATACTTTCGCTTCCGATTCCCATCCCTACTTGCTAGAACTATATACTTCTACTCCGTCAAACATGGTGCGGCAAATTGTCATACTAGTACAAGTGCTTGCCGCTGAGTGTCGCATAAACATTATTTGAATTGACGGTTGAAAGCTCTTTTGAATATTTTGCGTTAGAGTGGTCGTTTTTTTTTTGTTCGCACGACATTTATTTGACACGGCACAATACAAATTAATGTTTCACGGAGCCAATTAAATCTAATGCCTTATGGTCTAAAATATCTTATAAGCTAAAGGCAAATTCTTTACCCTCGCTGCCGACTACGAGCTGAAACTAAATCTAATACTAAAACTAACATGTTTTTTTTTTGTCCGAGGTCGTTTCGCTGTTAAATTGGCACCTTGATGCTCTTCAAGTAGCTATAAACATGTAGCATGTATACAGTGCGTCTTGAACTGTCCTACAGATCAGACGTTTTTTCGGTTGCTTGTGGACTGGTCTTTGACTGCCTATAGCTTCAAAGTTTGTGTTTTGTCAGTGTGTCTTTTAAAGACTACCTGAAAGTTATTTCCCATCAGTCTTTCTCAAGACTACCTACTTTTGAATTTAACATTTGTTTTAACTTTTTTCGTATCACCTGAAATGGCTGGACGGAAAAAGAAACCTCGCATCGCTGCGGGGAGGAAAAGAGAGGCATTTCTTTCTGACACATCGAGTGTCTGTAGTGACAACCCTTTTGATATTTTGCCTGAGCAAGAAGCTGGTGAAATGGAAGTTACCAATAATGAAACTATACAAAATATAAAATCTTTAAAAAAGGAGAAAGTTCCACCTATTGTGGTAACTATTTCTTCTGAATTTAATATATTCAAAAAGGAACTTTCAACGTTTGTTTCTGACGTTAAAGTTAACTATCAAATTGGCCGTAGAGGTGAATGCCGCTTATTAGCCGACTCAGTAAAGGGTCATGATCGTCTTGTTCAGTATTTAACTGACAAGATGTACAAATTTTTTACATATGACACCAAGAACGCCAAGCCGTTCAAGGTTGTCTTGAAAGGTCTCACCAACGATCAAACCGTTGATGAGATCAAACTTACTTTAACAGAATTACTTGGCATAGCCCCTACCCAAGTAATTCTAATGAAACAAAAATCACGAGGCGAAAACAGTCAGAGAACTGGAATTTCCCTTGTAAATTACTTAATTCATTTTAACCGCAATGAGGTTAACAACTTAAAATTTTTTGAAAAAGCACATGCTTTGTATAATGTGCGTGTAAAGCGGGAAACTTATAGGAAGTATGGCGGAGGTGAAAAGCATATCACCCAATGCCGTACTTGCCAACGTTATGGCCATGGTTCCAAATTCTGTAACATGGACCAAAAATGTCTTAATTGTGGAGACTCTTCTCACAAAAAGTACACATGTCCTGTGAAAGAGAGTAAAAATTTTCGCTGTGCGAATTGTAACGGCAACCATATGTCAAATTTTTATCAATGCCCAGTCCGTTTAGCAATTGTTAAGGCAAGGCAAGGTAAACAAAATTCAATTTCTCAATTAAAACCAACTTCAAAACAAAATTCTCCAAGCGTACCAGTGACGCATAGTTTACCTACTCCTTTGCATACCCGTTTAACTTATGCACAGGTTACAGGTAGTTCGAACATTATACCGCCTAGTGTTGGTAGTTCGAAAATGACCGTTAATATGGGTAAGCAAAACACGCTAGAAAATAATTGTACACCTATTACTCCAGCTAATATTGCTGCCGAAAATATTTTTTCTAATGTCAACTGCCTGGGGCCTATTACGGCAGGTAAACTTTTTTTTTTGGCAACAGGCAATGTTCGATCTTATGAACGCCATGTTGCAGGCAAAATCAATGTTTGAAGCCATTCAAATAGGCACAAATTTTACTATTAAAATTGTTTCTAATTTAAAATTTAGCAATGATTTTAAATAAAACAATTAAAATATTAAATTGGAATGCTCGCTCATTGAAGGCCAATGAGAATGAGCTTTTTAATTTTTTAACAGTAAATAATGTGCATATTGCAATTATTACTGAAATATTTTTGAAACCTAACATAAAATTAAAATATGATCCCAATTACGTGGTTCATAGATATGATAGGATTCAGGGTTCCGGCGGTGGAGTTGCAATTGTTATTCATCGCCGAATCAAACATCGTGCTCTTCCTCATCTTGAGACGAAAGTTGTTGAAACTTTGGGAATTGAGGTTCAAACTGAACTTGGGATTTTATTTATTGCCGCAGCATATTTACCATTTCAATGCACACGCGAGCCCAAAAATTATTTTAAAGGTGATTTACAAAAACTCACCAGAAATCGTTCGAAATTTTTCATAATCGGCGATTTTAACGCTAAACATCGTTCATGGAATAATCCTCAAAGTAATTCCAATGGCAAAATTTTATTCAATGATTGTTCTTCAGGATACTATTCTATTTTGTCTCCGAACAGTCCTACATGCTTTTCTTCTGTAAGAAACCCTTCAACAATTGATTTGGTGCTGACAGATCAAAGTCATGTATGTAGTGATTTGATCACACATGCTGACTTTGATTCTGACCATCTTCCAATAACTTTTTCTTTATCACATGAATCAGTTTTAAACCCTATGAGCTCTGTTTTTAATTATAACAAAGCTAATTGGGAAAGATACAAAAATTATACTGAGAGAAATTTCAATAATGAGCTTGATTTGCAAAACGAAGTGAATATTGATTCCGCTTTGGAAGCATTAAAATGTGCAATTGTTGATGCCAGGAATTATTCTGTTCCAAAGGCTCAAGTGAAATTTGATTCACCAATAATTGACGAAAATCTTCAACTTCTAATTCGTTTGAAAAATGTCTGCAGACGTCAATATCAACGTACTCGTGACCCTGTTTTTAAAACTATTTATAAAGATTTACAGAAAGAGATTAAACATAGATTTACTCTTCTGAGAAATCAAAATTTTGAGACTAAAGTTGAAAAATTGAAACCATATTCAAAACCATTTTGGAAGCTGTCGAAGATTCTTAAGAAACCTTCAAAGCCTATTCCAGTTTTAAAAGATGGTGAACGTTTTCTTGTATCCAATGAACAAAAGGCTCAAAGACTTGCTCAGCAGTTTGAGAGTGTTCATAACTCAAATTTGAATTTTGTGAGTCCAATTGAAAATGAAGTCACACGTCAATTTGATTTAATTTCTTCCCAGAATTTTTTACCTGCAGAAATTATTGAAACTAACTTGAATGAGATTAAATCAATTATTAAAAATTTCAAAAATATGAAAGCACCTGGTGACGATGGAATCTTTAATATACTAATCAAACATCTCCCTGAGAGCACAATGGATTTTTTAGTGAAAATTTTCAATTGCTGCTTCAAAATTGCATATTTTCCCAAATTATGGAAAAATGCAAAAATTACTCCCATTTTAAAACCGAATAAGAACCCAGCTGAAGTTTCAAGTTATCGACCAATCAGTTTGCTTTCTTCAATAAGTAAACTGTTAGAGAGAGTTATTCTTAACAGAATGATGTCACACATCAACGAAAATTCAATTTTTGCAAA
Organism: Wyeomyia smithii; assembly: GCF_029784165.1. NCBI lineage: Eukaryota > Metazoa > Arthropoda > Insecta > Diptera > Culicidae > Wyeomyia > Wyeomyia smithii. The sequence continues at coordinate 82,862,703 of NC_073696.1, read as the reverse complement.
TGAACAGTTTGGATTTCGCCATGGGCATTCCACAACTCATCAATTGCTCAGAGTTACTAATATGATACGAGCTAACAAATCTGAAGGTTATTCCACTGGAGCTGCTCTTTTAGACATAGAAAAGCATTCGACAGTGTTTGGCATAAAGGTTTGATTGCGAAATTGCAAACTTTTAATTTTCCAATTTTCCTTATCAAAATTTTAAAAAATTATCTTACTGATCGAACTCTGCAGGTTGTCTATCAGAATTCAAAATCTGATAGATTTCCTGTCAGAGCAGGTGTGCCTCAAGGTTCAGTCTTGGGTCCAGTCCTGTACAACATATTCACTTCAGATCTTCCTGATTTGCCTCCAGGATGCACAAAGTCATTGTTCTGCGATGACACAAGCATTTCCGTAAAAGGAAAAAGTCTTCGTGTCATATGCAGTCGATTGCAGAAAAGTTTAGATATTTTTTCTTCCTACTTGCAAAAGTGGAAAATCTCTCCCAATGCTTCTAAAACTCAAATGATAATTTTTCCGCATAAGCCTAGGGCTTCTTTCCTCAAGCCAAACAATAATCACGTTGTCAAGATGAATGGGGTTATTTTAAGTTGGTCCGACAAGGTTAAGTACTTGGGACTAATTTATGATAAAAAACTTATTTTCAAAGAGCACATTGAGAGTATACAAGCCAAGTGCATCAAATATACGAGATGTTTATATCCTCTCATTAATAGGAATTCTAAACTTTGTTTAAAGAACAAACTTTTGATTTACAAACAAATTTTTAGACCAGCAATGCTTTATGCTGTACCGATCTGGTCAAGTTGCTGTTCAACAAGGAAGAAAACGCTCCAAAGGATTCAGAATAAAATTCTGAAAATGATTTTGAAGCGTCCTCCTTGGCTTGGTACACTCGAATTACATAGACTTACTGGTGTTGAACCATTAGAAGCTATGTCAAATAAAATTATTAACAATTTTCGACAAAAATCGTTGCAATCCTCAATTGCTACGATAAGCTCTCTTTATAATTTAATAAGTTAGCAATTAAGTTAGTTGTAAGTTTACTTCCCCTTTTCTGACAAGTAGGTTTAAATCCCTACGAATGATAAGTCCTAATTGCGAAAGCAAACAAATCCTAACAATTAAAATTACAAATTTCTAACAGTGTTGAGAAGTCACCATTTGTGATTGGACACACATACTCATTATTTACTAATATTTATCATAAATACTTAAGCTACTAACAAATCCCCCCTTAAAAAAAAAAAAAATGTAGCATGTATGGCAAGTTTCGCTGAGCGAGAATATCACGAACGGTACATAGGGCTGTATTCCTCGGGCCCTGAGGGTATCCAAAAGTAGAGATCTGGCGCCGCAGAATTCAACACACACCCAAACCACGTGTTCAATGTCTTGATACCCCAATCCACAAACGCAATGATTACTGCTCGTCAGCCCAATACGCAAGAGATGTACATCTAGCCCGTAGTGGTTTGACATAATCCGAGACATCATGCGAATGAAATCTCGTCCTACATCCAACCCCCGAAACCAAGGTTTGGTGGAAAGCTTGGGGATGATGCTGTGTAGCCACCTCCCCAGTTCTCCCTCATCCCACGAGGCCTGCCAGTTGATAAGTGTACTCTGACATGAAAATTTTAAAAATTTCAACTTTTGTATTGCTTCTGCAACACCTAGGTTCTGCCATAAGTCCCAACCTGCTGCGTGCAAATTGTTCCACTCTGTTCCGTGCATGTGGCAGTAACTGATTATGCCGCATTAGAAGTCTTACTAAATTGAATCTAAACTATTCACAGCCAGCAGCTGTATCCTTTTGCCCGACACCTGTCAAGTCCCCCCGAAGCTGTTCGTCGTTCATTCGGTGTCAATAAATGCATCTGCTAGGTGCGGCGAACGACAACGATGACGTTGTTGTTCTAAGCGGTTCCAAGTGGCGGGCAACGGTATCCAGTTACACACACTTCCCCGAAGGTAACCGCAATACTCGACTGGCAATGGACGTGTCACCTTGCAGCATCGTATCCTGTGCATAGAACAAAACCCTGGGCTGAACAAAAACCGGTACATGAATTTAGGTACATACAATTCAACCGCGCCGAGCTTGTCAGCCAGTCCCCGGGTCTGTGTCTCTCGCTTTTGTATTTGAATATTTGATGAACCCATTTGCTACAGTCTGGTTGACAGTTCAAACTTCGTCGCTGGGGTTTCCCAGTACTACGTACGATTCCGTACGTGTATGACAGCGGCGACGACAAATGTATCGCCATCGCTGTCCCGTATCCATACTCGTAATATGCTGTTTGCACTTTATGGTCCAAGTGTAACAGAATCAACCCTCGCGGCGTTTGTGTATTAATGTCATTATTCAATTTTGCCCCCACTTTGAATCCTCCTGAGTTCGGTCGGACAAAGTTTGACTTGCAGAACTCGGCTCGGTTATGCGTTTTGCTTCCATCAGCCAAAGTGAAATCCGTCATAACGCAAAGAACCCATAAAAATATACCGCAGACAAAGACGCCGACTTCCACTCCGGAACACAAATATCCTTAGGGTTATTAGGGCACCACGTTTGACCATATTTAGACACGCTGGCATTCCAGCAAATGGTTTGGCAACCTCAAACATAAAACAATTTGAATAAAAGCCAATTTATCATCTTTTTCCTTTCGCCGGAGCCGAGCGGCCGGAAAAGTTTTACCATTAGCAGTGGGGGAAATGTCTACTTTTCCCCTTTCCATTAAGGCAGCTGACAATCCCGGAAGCGACGAAGAGTGAAAATGTCTTGGATGAATCCTTGTCGAATTTGAAGCATCCTTTCTCGCTGTTCTCACAGTCGAACAGAAAAAAAGGCGGAGGATTCACTTAAGCATAAAGTGAAACAAATTCATGTGACGAACATGTAAATAGAATAACTAATGTGGGTTTCCCATTTTCCTCCGTAGAGCACAATATATCATGCTTCTCGCCCCCACTAACGGGACGAATATAAATAATCAAGGTTCATCAACTGTCATTCGTTACTGCATCCATCTGGATTTGTTCCACTTATATTTATCTGACAGTTTCCTGCTACGGCCATCGTCGTCCTGATGCATGGTTCAAGTCAAGTGGTGCCACATTTTTTTTCGCCAATCCTTGCCCGTCATCCGCAGCATCCGAAGTTGCTGCCACGCTCGGTGGCTGGTGGCCGGAGCGGATTTTGGAATCCATTATCACATCGAATCCCATCATCGCCTAGTGTCGGCGGAATATCCATCAGTGGGATGCTTCTCTTCTTCCGGCACGAAACGCCAAATGCGGAAGCGTGGATTAATAAATGTAATAAATGCCATGTACAGAAATTTATAGTGTCTAAAAATGATTTGATGGCATGCCATCGACGACGCCTTCTCGGCTGCAGGCATTAAACGAAAGAATCGGCCCGAAACATGCACACACACTGTGCACATACTCTTGCTCCTCGTCGCATCATTAATTATTTGGTCCGAATTTGACGAGAGTCGTTTTCGGCTGCCGCTTAAAGGGAGCAAACCATGTGCAGTTACTGTGAGTGTTGTACAGTTCGTTACGTAAAAAGTGTGTCATTCCGAAGAATAATGATGCCTGGCGCTGTTGGTTCAAGGCAATGCAGCAGCGGTGAATGACGCTGCTCGGGGCGATCGATTGGATGGGACTTTGGTAGCGAATTGGTCTGGGATGTCAATTCGAAATTGCACAGTGCATGGGGTTATAAATGATATCTGAAGGTTGATTGATATAGTGGCGGACGGCTTCGCTTGGATCGGGCTCACCGACTGAAGGAAGTGATGTTCGGTGAATTGAAGTTATTGTTATTTTAAGGACTTATGATGCTGCCGATGAGCACCGGTAATGGGCCTTAGCAATGAGACTTAAAAAAATGCTGACTTGGAAGCGTTTGTTCTCTAGTGCTCCATTCACATGATAGTTTAATTTGTTTACAGATGATTTTATGGCAGACTCTAAAGACTGGAAGTGTTACTCTTACTCTTTTTATCGTAATGGATGAGTAGTTTGCGTCTCATGTGACAAAAAATTTTCATTCTTATTAAAATAGGCGAATAAGTTCCCTCTATCTTTGAATGAAGTTACCTTCAGCTTAAAAAAAAACAATTACATGCAACGGTGTCTGAATGAAATTGTTAGTGATAAAATTAGTTCGAATTCGGCATGGTTCGTATTTCTTTTGTTACAGTGTTGTTTCGATTTTATCAACGTTAGTTTTTATCTCCACTCGCCAAATTTACTTCGGTTTTCCTACGCATTCTTTTTAAATTTTTTCACGCTTTTTCAAAAGAAATTTAAATCAAGAATAATTCAGTTTCGGTTGCGTTGAAAACATATTTCTAATTTTGTGTTATGTGACCTTGTTGCATGTGTATAGTTTTATGAATTCAATTTAATTGCTTATTTTTCAGGATAAGGTAAAAAGTGTGATATTTGTTACAATTTATTTGTGCTATAATCTTATGAGAAACAAATCCTAAAAAGTATGTTTCATTGACTTTGGAACAGAAATTATGTACTACTCGAGAAGCTGAGGACTAAAATCTATTAAAACCAAACACCACTCAAAATAGCTTTTCCATCCAACAAAAAATCACTTTTTATCATTTCGCCTAATTCACGGTGAATTGTTTTTTGGCCGTGATTAAATCAAAACAACACTGTGTGGCTTCCATTGGTATCATTACATGTCAAAAAAAATATACAATAAAACTCAATCAAAGACGACTAGAACAAGATTCCTGACTCTTTTATTATCCAGCGGACACGATTGTCGCTGCGCGTGAACGAAAGTCAAACTAAATTGGCAAGCTGGCGAAAGGTGAAGCAATTTTGTTCAATATCCTTGTAGGGTCCTGTCATCTAATTTTCATTATCCTCGCACGGTGTGGCCAATCTAATAATGTTGTGGGCAAAATATATGAAAAAAACTGGAAGTCAGGTATCTTGTTCTAGTCATCTTTGTTTTAATTTAATGCAAAGATTTTTTGTTTTTTCACTAGAAAGGTGTGTGTGTGGGCTTTAAACTTTTTATAATAAATTATCAGGTAGTTCTCAGTGTTACTAATATATTTTCGTTTTTTTTAGCGATGCACAGTAGGAACTTGTTAAATTTAGATTACTTCAAAAAATAAATGTTTAAAAACTCCCTGTAACTGTCGAAAACAGTTTTTAAAACAGGTCTACAAGAACGTTACGCATATGTACACTTTTCAAACGAATGATAATTTGGAAATTTTCGTCAGTTATTCGTAAATCATACTGCATACAAAATACTTTCTGGAAAAATCTATTGCCCATTCCTATGCATTGCATAGTATAATCAGCATATCCTTAATCATACATCTCTAACTCATTATAAAAATGAATTATTAATCAAGGCAATAAATGTCATTTCTACGTTGGTAGAAAAATTAATGACTAAAAAATACTTTCATTGATTTTAAGTCAAGCATCAGATTATCGAATCGGCACATTTAATATTTTGTTCACCCACTCCCGCCCCATCACACAATATGAGAAGATATATAAAAAAAACGAATATGTCAAGCTCTCGTACTTAACATCATGGAACCGAGCGAGAGTTTGGATTCGTTTGAGGATTTATTACTGTCAGAACTCTGCATAATTATTAAAAGCAAGATAGGATGTAAGCTGATTCTTAATAATTTTTATTACACCTAAAATTCGAAAATTGTCTTACTGATAATAAGTTCAGCTACACATCAGTTTCAGTAAAATATCATTTCAGTTCCATTGAAGTTTCGATTCAGTTTCAGTTATGTTTTCATTCAGTTTCTGTTCCGTTTCAATTCTTCTGTTGTTCAGTTTCAGCTCAGTTTTAGTTCAGTTTCTGTTCAGTTTCAGTCTAGTTGGGTGGCAGTTGAGTTTCAATTCGGCTTCATTTCAGTTTTAGTTCATTGTTTAAGCAATTTGAATTCAGTTTCAGTTCAGTTTTAATTCAGTCTTAATTCAGTTTCAATTCAGTTCATTTTTAGTTCAGTTTCAACTCAGTTTCAGTTCAATTTCGTTTCGGCTTCAGCTTAGTTTCAATCCAGTTAAATTCAGTTCTGTTTTTGTTTAGTTTTTTTCGGTTTTAATAAAGTTTCTTCCAATTTCAATTTAGTTTCATATAAGTTTCGTTTCGGTTCTAGTTTAGTTTCAATTCAGTTTTAGTTTAGATTCAGTTTAGTTCAGATTCAGTCGTAGTTCAGTGTCAAATCAGCATCAATTCAGCTTCAGTTTCAGTTTAGTTTCAGTTCATTCTAAGATCAGTTTAAGCTCAGTTTCAATCCTGTTTCAGTTCAGTTACAGTTCAGTATTAATTCAGTTTTAGTTCATTTTCAGTTCAAGGTTTGTTCAGTTTCTGTGCAGTTTCTATTCATTTTCAGATAGATTACAATTCGATTTCTGTTCAAATTCTGTCCAGTTTTTGTTCAGTTTCTTTTTAGTTTAAGTTCAATTTCAGTAAAGTTTCAGTTCAGTTTCTGTTCAGTTCCTGTGCAGTTTCTGTTCAGTTCCAATTTGATTTCTGTACAGCTTATCTCCTGTTTTTGTTCAGTTTCAGTACAATTTCAGTTCAGCTTCTGTTCAGTTTCAATAAAGTTTCAGTTTTTTTTTCACAAGTTTAGTTTAAAAAAAATATTTACAATAGCAGTCTTTCGTTTTACATCTTCTTCTCCTTAAAAATAATTAAAATCCAAAGTTAGTATATGTTTACAGTGTAGTAATCCATTGTTTCAGTTCGATTGCTGTTCAGTTACTGTCCAGATTTTGTTCAGTTTTTGCTCATTTGCTGTTCATTTTCAGTTGGATTTCTGTTCCGTTTCACTTCAGTTTTTGTTCAGTTTCAGTTGAGATTCAGTAAAGTTTCAGTTCAGTTTCTGTCCAGTTTTTATTCAGTTTCTGTTCATTTTTAATTCAATTTCAATTCAGTTTCAGTTAAGCTTCAGTAAGTTTTAGTTAAGCTTCTGTGCAGTTTAAGTTAAGTTTCAGTTCGGTTCCTGTCCAGGTTTTGTTCAGTTTCAGTTCAGTTTCAGTTCAATTCATATTCAGTTTCAGTTAAGCTTCAATAAAGTTTCAGTTCAGTTTCTGTTCAGTTTTTGTGCAGTTTCTGTTCAGTTTCAGTTGAGTTTTACTTCGATTCCTGTCCAGTTTTGGTTTAGTTGTTCAGTTGCAGTTCATTTTCAATTGGATTTCTGGTAATTTTGGCCCAGTTTTTGTTCGGTTTCTGTGCTGTTTCAGTTCAGTTCAAATTTGATTTCTGTCTAGTTTCTGGCCAGTTTTTGTTCAGTTTCAGTAAAGTTTCTGTTCAGTTTCAGTTCAATTCCAAGTCAATTTCAGTTAAGCTTCAGCAAAGTTCCAGTTCAGTTTCTGTTCAATTTATGTGCAGTTTCCGTTCAGTTTCAGTTAAGTTCCACTTCGATTCCTGTTCAGTTACTGTCCAGTTTTTGTTTGGTTACTGTTCAGTTGCAGTTCATTTTCAGTTCGATTCCTGTTCAGTTACTGTCCAGTTTTTGTTTGGTTACTGTTCAGTTGCAGTTCATTTTCAGCTCGATTTCTGTTAAGTTTTTGTTCAGTTTTTGTCCAGTTACTGTTCAGTTTCAGTTAAGCTTCAGTACAGTTTCTGTCCAGTTTTTGTTCCGTTCCAGTTTAATTTCAGTTCAATTTCAGTTAAGCTTTAGAAAAGTTTCACTTCAGTTCCTGTTCATTTTCAGTTAAGTTTCAGTTCGATTGCTGTTCAGTTACTGTCCAGTTTTTGTTCAGTTGCAGTTCATTTTCAGTTCGATTTCTGTCAAGTTTTTGTTCAGTTTCTGTTCGGTTTCAGTAAAGTTTCAGTTCAGTTTCAGTTAATTTTCAGTAAAGTTTCAGTTCAGTTTTTGTGCAGTTTCAGTTCGATTCTCCTTCAGTTTCTGTCCTTTGTTCAGTTTTAGTTCATTTTCCGTTAAGATTTCTGTTCATTTTCTGTCCAGTTTTTGTTCAGTTTCAATTCAGTTTCAGTCAGGCTTCAGTAAAGTTTCAGTTTTGTTTTTTGTGCAGTTTCAGTTAAGTTTCAGTTCAGTTTCAGTTAAACTTCAGTAAAGTTCCAGTTCAGTTTTTGTGCAGTTTCAGTTAAGTTTCAATTCGATTCTCCTTCAGTTTCTGTCCAGTTTTTGTTCCGTTTCAGTTCATTTTCGGTTTAGATATCGGTTCATTTTCTGTCCAGGTTTTGTTCAGTTTCAGTTCAGTTTCAGTTATGCCTCAGTAAAGTTTCAGTTCAGTTTTTGTGCAGTTTTACTTGAGTTTCAGCTCGATTCTCTTTCAGTTTCTGTCCAGTTTTTGTTCAGTTTCAGTTCATTTTCGGTTTAGATTTCTGTTCATTTTCTGTCCAGTTTTTGTTCAGTTTCCGTTAAGTTTCAGTTCGATTCTCCTTCAGTTTTTGTTCAGTTTCAGTTCATTTTCGGTTTAGATTTCTGTTCATTTTCTCCAGTTTTTGTTCAGTTTCAGTTCAGTTTCAGTTAAGCTTCAGTAAAGTTCCAGTTCAGTTTCAGTTAAGCTTCAGTAAAGCTATGAGTTCGATTCCTGTTCAGTTACTGTCCAGTTTTTGTTCAGTTGCAGCTCATTTTCAGTTCGATTTCTGTTAAGTTTTCGTCCAGTTTTTGTTCAGTTTCAGTTCAGTTGCTGTTCAGTTTCTGTCAAGTGTTTGTTCAGTTTCAGGTCGATTTCTGTCCAGTTTTTGTTCAGTTTCAGTACAGTTACTGTTAAGTTCCAACTCTGCTTCAATTCCGTTCAGTTCAGTTTCAGTTCATTTTCTTCACAGTTTCTGTTTAGTTTCAGTTAAACCTCTGCTCGATTTCTGTTCAGTTACTGTCCAGTTTCTGTTCAGATTCAGTTCAGTTTTAGTTTTGTTTCAATTACTTTCTATTTCAGTAAAGTTAAAGTTCAGTTTAATTTCAGTTTCAATGAAGTTTTAGATCAGTTTCAATTCAGTTTCTGTTCAGTTTTAATTCAGTTTCTAGGCAGTTTCTGTTCAGTTTCAGTTAAGTTTCAATTAAATTTCTGTTCTGTTTCTGTTAGGTTTCTATTAAGTTTCAATCCAGTTTTAATTTAGTTTCAATTCGGTTCAGTTTTGTTTCGGTTTAAGTTCAGTTTTGATCATTTTTACCTCAGTCTTATTTCAGTTTCTGTTCAATTTTGTTTTGGCTTTAGATTCGTTGATATAACGACTGAAAAAGATTAGTTTAACGGGTTTATCGGCTTTATCAGTCCGTGTATACAAGCAATAACGATTTATTTCTTCTTATTACGACAGTTTCGGTGACTTTATTTCACCTTTTTCAAGGAGTCTAAAAATATACAATGTGTGTAGTTTTGTAGTTTTGGTTTCAGTTCACTTTCAGTTCAGTTCAATTTAGTTTCAATTCAGTTTCAATTCAGTATCAGTAAAAATCGTTTCGGTTTCAGTTAAGCTTTAACTCATTTTTAGTTCAGTTTCAGTTCGGTTTAGGTTCATCTTTAGTTTAGTTTTAAATCAGTTTCTGTTTCAATTAAATTTAAACTATGTTCCGTTTCAGTTTAGTTTCAAATTGGTTTCAGTTCAATTTTTATTTTAGTTCTGAATAAGTTTTAATTCAAGTAGCGTTCAATTTTCACAATATTCCAGGTTCAGTTTTAAATCAGTTTTAGTTCAATCAGTAAATTTTGTTTCGGTTTTAGTTCAGTTTCAGTTCTATTTCAATTTTAGTTCAGTTGAAACTAAATTTTATTTCTATTGTGTTTGACTTCAGTTTCAATTCAGTTCAGTTCAGTTACAGTTCAGTTTCAGTTATACTTTAGTTCAGATTTTGTTTGCTTTTTGTTCAGGTTAAGTTCAGTTCCCGTTCATTTCCAATTGATTTCTAGTTCAGTTTCAGCTCAGTTTAATGCAGTTTCAGTTTAGTTTCAGTTCAACTTTGGTTCAGTTTTAGTTCAGGTCCAGTTAAATTCTAGTTCAGTTTCAGTTTAGTTTTAGTACAGTTTGAGTTCAGTTTTAATTTTGTCTCAGTCCTATTTCGTATCGGTTTTAGTTAGGTATCAGTTTAGTTTTAGTTCAGATTCATTTAAGCTTCAGCTCAGCTTCAGTCCAGTTTATGTTCAGTTTCCATTTATTAAGATTACAGTTCAGTTTCAGTTATGTTTAAGTTTAGATTTTGTTTAGTTTCAGTTCAGATTTTGTTCAGCTTTATTTTGATTTCGTTTCGGTTTTAGTTTATTTTAAGTTCAGTTTCCAGATCAGTTTCATTTTAGTTTATATTCAATTTGCATTAAGTTCACTTAGTCAGGTTTAGTTTTTTCTTCAGTTTTTGTTCAGTTCTAGTTCAGTTTCAGTTCAATGCCAGTTCAGCTACAATTCAGTTTCAGTACTACTTCGATTCGGTTTTAGTTTAGTTTCAGTTCAGTCTTAGACGACTTTATATTAGGTTTCAGTCCAAATTCAGCTCAGTTTCGGTTCAGGTTTAGATATTTTTTTAATCATTTCAGTTTTGTTTCAACTTAGCTTCAGCTCAAATTTAGGTTTCGTTCCAGTTCAATTTCAGTTTCATTTCAGTGTCATATCAGTTCAGCTTCTATCAAGTTTCATTTCAGCTTTAGTTTAGACCTAATTTAGTTTAAGTTCTGTTGTAGTTCTGATACAGTCACGTCTTTGTTCAGTTATATCCAGCTTAAACACACTTTCAGAAAAGTTTCAGCATGATTTCAGGTTATTTCGAGCTCAATTTCAAAGCAGTCGAAACAGAGCTGATTTTCGGTTTAACTTTAGTTCAATGATGGCCCAACTTCCATTTTGTTTCAGCTCAGTTTCTGTAGAATTTCCGCACAGAAGAAATAGGAAAATTTGTATAAAATGCTCTAGCAGATCGGTGCCCATGACTTTGCATTCAGTTTTCACTGTTCTATCCTTTATTCTATAGTGCACATAACATTTTTGAGTTTTGTTTAAGGATAATTTCTAAATTACCCTATAGTGGACCACCCGTCAGAATAACTCAATTTCTCCTAATATAAATCGGAATTTGTAAATGTTTGTGGTGCAGATTGGCTGGATAAAATGTTTCCCAATGAAGGTTTCCGGAAAATGTCTCGAGTTAGCGCACAAATTGTAATAATTTCTATCTATCATAGGTTGATTTGCTATATTTTATCATGCTTCAATAACCATACAAAGAGTTCATTTCAAATCTATCAAAATCAAGCCTAAATAAAATCTTATTCAAGGAGGTCTCGTTTGAGTCAGAAACCGAATTTCTAGGACAGCGATAGAAATTTTTCTCTCGTGCCTTTTATTATACCTAACGTCACGATTAATGCTCTTTGATAAAGCATATCACTATTAACCCTCTAGTACCCAATGCCGCCTGTCGACGGTCTTCTGTTAAACCTCTAAAAAGCTTCAATCAATACTTAAAAAATGTTAATAAAGTTTCATAGTGATTTTTTCGAAGCCCGTCTGAAAATTAACTTGGGCACTAGAGGGTTAAGTATAATGTCAGAAATCGACGTATGTCTACATATGGTAAATGAATGCGATTGTGTTTCGGCTTGATTTTGATAGATTTAGGATCATTGAGGCGTGATAAAATAGATTTTTTTGCATGTTCATTGTTCAATCTATTGGGAGAGAACTTTGTTTTTTTTTATGAGAACAGTGTAATTAAATTTTGAGTGTAAACACGCCTATTTCACGACTAGATGTCGCTACTTAAAAAAAAAAAAATTGTGCCGTTTCTGTTCCCTTAGATGCATATCTGTTCTATGGCATCCGTTTAGTTTTAATTTCAGAAGCTCTCATGATGTCAACGAATTGTTTAATTAAGAAAATCATATCAACTTACGAAGGTTCTTTATCATAAAGTCGTTGGAACTCATTTTTTTGGTAGTGTAAGCTCTCGAACGATTGTTCATGACCTACGGTAAAAATCCATCATTTGTAACTGTCAATTGCACACCCAGCCATCAACATTTACTTAAAGCACTGACCCACCAAGCACTAGCACTAGCCGCACAAAGAGAACTATTTCAATTACTCAATTTCCCAGCAGAGAGTGGTCACTTACGCTACTTCCGTCCTGGCCAAGTGGTACTGGCAGCACGTCAAGCCGCGCTACCGATTAGAGCGGAAAAGCGTGCGTGCTGACAGAGAATTACACCACTCAATTTAGCGTTGTGACACGTTCCGGGGCGATAGGTTCGGCACGAAAACAGCAATTGTTTTTGTAGCAAACAAGCGACCCTGTTGTTCGTGTGTTTTATATATTTTGTTTTTCTATGTTATTTCATCATTTGGTGGCGATTCCGGAAGAGATTCGAAAGTGAATGGCTTACAAATCGTGGCGATAATTACAGCGAGATACGGTTCCGTTGGGGGCCGGCTGCCTCCGATGGGGCGATCATGGAAGGTCGTTAAGTTTCGAGCTACGGTCACGGAACCGTAAATGATATGGGCATGGAAAGTTTTGATGGATCAGCAGCCAAACTGTAATTGAGCGAATCGACACGATGTATCGTTTTGTAGGAATTCGTTTATGGACCACTTCCTTCGGGCGGGCGGATTATGTTACAAATTAAAACTAATGGCAAACTTTCCAGACCGAGGAAGTCCGTTGTTGAGGCCGATTAGGAAAATTACCTTCTGCGAACAAAGCGAAAACTTCGCCCGACACTGATAAAACACAACTTGTTGATGATGACGGCGAGTCATGCAAAGCACTGTAACGCGCGATTCCGTTCTCTCCGGCAATGGATGGGCCTGCAACCGGTAAGCTATTTTCAAGCAGGAAAAAATTGCTTCCCTTATCCGGTGCTGAAGCCGAGTTGTATAATATAAAAAAAAAAAACTACTGCACCCACTCCTAGCAGCGCAACGGGAGGCCAAAATTCATCAGGGCTCATGGTGCTTCGACAATAGGCCGAACGGGACTTTGTCCCGAAAGAACTTTTTGTGCCGTGATTCGTACGAATCCTGCTGCCCTCCGAGCGGCCCACAGTTAGGCCACGTGGAATGTACCGTAAAACATCTAGATTTGCCTCTACGCCGTCTAAAAGGAACTGATTCAAAGCACCGCAGGAAGTAAAGTTTTTTGCCTCTTTTGGCTGCCACTCGTCGGCTTTGTTACAAGTGAAGTGAATTATGAATGAAACGACGACGACGACGCACACTGCACTGTGAGTGCACGCAGGGAGCTAGGAAAACGCTATTCATACAGGATCCGTCATGAGTTTACTAGTTGAAATATTTGCTTTCATCACATGCTTTCAGTAGAATTGAAACGAAATGAGCTGATGCAAAAGTTGCGTTTCCAATGGGAAAGTTAGGATCCCAGATGATGCCGCAATTAAAAGTTCTTCAATCTGACGAAACTGCAAGAATGCAGTAAATTCGACTGCTCCCATCAATGAACAATCCTCTAGGAGATGTGCGCCATTCCTTCGACATTCCGAAACTCAACCCCACTGTAAATCGATGCGCCCTGCTCCGTCTCCCAGCCCAGCACACAGCTTCCATATGCACCAAGCGTGAATTTGTTTTCCCAGCGGAAACATAACACCAAAACCATCAATAAACAGTGCTGAGGTGTTGTAACTCGTTACCACCAAACGCAAACCGTCACCGCGGCGCCACCCGCCGATCGGGAATTCAACTAGCGGAGAAGTGCAAACAAGTTGGCTCTGTGGGTACTTATTTCGCGGATGAAGTACCCGAGAACATATGGAAGTCGACAGAAATGATACACTTATAAATAAACTGATGCCGATGCTGCTGCATTTCAACGTTGCCTGATGGCTTGACTGACTGGTGAGGTACTCTTGTTTCATCGTCTTGTGCGACTTGTCACTCCGTAACAAGATGGAGAAACGAGAGCTTCCTTCCTAGCATCATCATCATCATCATCATCAACAGCAGCTTGGTCCAAAAAGCAGCAAACGACAGAGCACTGTTCCGAGAATCGATATTGGAGGTCTTCTTCTCGACGACCGACCGATGATGATGAGTACTGGGGCCGGCCGGTGCCTCATCAGTCAGCTCCCATCATAATATTTCTTGTAACTACGAAACGAACCAATAATGTACGCGTTTCGACATGAGTGTGCGCTTTGGAAAATAGTTTTTTTTTTCTTTTCTCAGTCAGATCTGATCAGGCCAGGCCTTGTGGCCTTCGTCTGCCCTGGATCGAACCACAACGCAGTCCGAGTACACTAGCAAGCGGAAAAATTAACCAATCGTATTGCCGGTTTGGAAGATGATGAATCGAAATCGAGTCACTTACAAAAGGGCCGGTATGCAGTTATGGAATATTGAGCTTTTATTACTTTGAACGAAGAAACTTGTTGTACTTTAGAAATTAGTTTAAATTAGAAACAAACTGTTCTTGTTAACAAACCAGGTCCAATTTTATCTAAGCTGATGCTGATGCTATTTATTTCTGATTTGGTCTTTTAGCCCATTTGTGAATCCGTTGTCGCAAGATCCCAGTCGTATACCGCTCGGGTCAGCAGAAAGACGCCAACTGCCATAATTTGCGCATTACGAAGCTGCTTTATACCATCAGCAATACACAGCTGTACGCTACTGCTGCCGTAGTCCGTAGCATTTGAACGATGTGTTCGCCGCAAACTAATTCTTTAGTTCACACATTACCAAATAAAACATACTAAAAAGACCGTGAACACCTGTATTTGTATCTCAAGTAACAATTAAAGTGCAAATTGGCTTTATTCATATTTTATAATAGTTTCATCAAAGCAAGGCTGAAACTGTCAAGTTTTATAATCGGGTTTTTTAAGTACTTGTAGTTATCATTGATCAACAGCTCTCAAGAGGAGAAGGAAGGAGGAACACGTGAAGAAGCATTCACAATGAGCGGGTTTAAAACAAACTTGATAACCTTTTTGAAACATCCTTGATCTTGCATATAAAACTTTCTTAAAGCCATATTATCTCTAAGAAGAGAATAAAGTCTTAAAAAAGACGTACTAAAGAAGTAATTTTTTGGCTGTCTTAAATAAAACTTGTTTGTTTTGACAAATTCAAACAATCAATTGTTTACTTACTAATTAAAAAAAATCGAAGAGATGTTCACAAAGCCACGGTCGCAAGATGATTTGTTTGAGCCAAAAGCAAATTCCTATATAGGCCCCAACGTGCCTGCCGATACTGCTAAGAACGAGACGTCTACTGCTGCTACTACTAAGATGTGACCGTCCATCGGGCCGTCCACTATTATAATGATTTGTTTGACGTTTTTTGACTAAATTTGTATAAGGGTATCTGTTCTACTATCGTCATGCTTGTCACATTGGACCTATTAGATGCTATAAGATAGATACCTATTAGTTTCTAAATAACAGATACCCTATACTTTTTGTATTTTTGTAATTCGTTTTTTTTAATTTTCGGTTTTGTTGCTTATTGAGTGAACTTTTTTATTTTGAATTTCGATTTGATATTTGGATATCTAGCTTTTGAATCAAAATTTTTAAAATAATGTTTATTTTGTACAACTTAACCTTGCCTTTCCTTGTCTAGAGAATTATTTTGAAATTTTATCTTGTACGCTATGAAGCCTTGGTCTGTGCATCGGCGCTCTGCCGTCGTAGAAAATCTGTTTGTAGACAGTCATCTAATTCTTCAGGTACAGTTAGCAGGAACAGACCTTGGCGGTCTCGAATGTGGGATCTGAATGACCTGTGTCTTAACCGTTATGTAGTCGGCAATTTTAACACACGTAAGTACTCGGCAGGGTACCCGGGTACCCACCAGAATGAAATGCTTCTATTTTAATTATACGGGACCTGAAGGTTCTCGTAAATCCGGATTTTCGGGACCATGGTCAAGATCGGGAATCTGCTCCGAAATGGCCATTTCGAACAACTTATCAGATGGACTCGAAACGAATGAAAATCAACTCCTGGAGTGATTTCATAAATTTTGATACCAATGTTGGTCGGTTTTATTGATAATTGGTCGGCGTGCGACCAGATCGAACCAAGCGCCACTTTTTTGAAAATTGAGTTTTTAATGCCAGTGGACGTCGAAACTAATAATTTATCTTTCATGAAAAAAATGAAATCATTTGAAAAGTTTATAACGGTATTATAACATAAACTCTCTGCAGCAGCTTGCAGGAAACATACGGGGTGGTTAAACTTTGATCGCCGATTACTCGAAATAATGTTTTTGGCGCTTAGTTCGGTCTGGTCGTACGCCGACCAATTGTACTAATTTGTTTCACCGGCACATGCTCACTGGTTCATGTTGGTCTCGGCGAGACAGATTTTCCAATCTTTTGAAAGGCCAAGATCGGAAATCGGTCAAGAAATAAAAAAGCAAGAAGCATTTCATTTTGTGGGTACCCGGGTACCCTGCCGAATAAAAAATTCGAAGTCTCTCCTTAGACAACCCCCCCCCTGCTGCTATAAACAGTCTGATGATGGAAAATGGTTTATTTCTACTAGTTAGGAACATTCCATAAGTTTCAGCTGGCTGAGTAGAGGTTATCCTTGTTTTTTAAAGCAATGAAGCCTGAAAAGGTACCCGGGGACCCTGACGAGTATATAAGTTAACCGTTGATTGGTTGGTATCACTCATTCAGAGCGTCCAGACCTTCCTAAAATTTGCATGTATCAATGAAAATGTACCAAGCGATGACAGTTTTTTATGATATTCGAAGCTGTCCTGTATAATAGTACTGGTATTTGCAAAATGGAGACAGCCGGCAGAAAAAATGTTTTGCGACTATAACAATATCGCACGCTTAGCTTTGGGGCTAATAGCGGTCTCGATCAAATAGATTAGTAGAGAGAATTCGTTATCGATATTGTTTTTGGCACATTTTGTATGTGTAGGATAAGTACAACAATACACCGTGCCAAAGTGCTGAGTCGAGAAAATTTCCAGCTCGAAAAGATCCTCGACTCGATCGGGAATCGAACCCGATATCACAACCGTGTGGGAGAGCTAGCCGACCGACATCGCTAACCACAGAGCCACGGGGACCATACGCGACTATAGCGTTACCGTCTATTTCCCTCATGCAAATGTCTCCGGTGGATTATGGGCTGTTACCAAAACGCGCTGTTTGTGTAGTGCTGACATTAACGTCTGCATAAAAAACAGTTACTCCTCTCTTCTACATTCGCTTTTCCGAAGACATCCTCCAAATAATGCCGAATCGACACACGAAGGACATTTTTCGTTTCATCTAGCGATGCTCTATTGCGAATACGCTCTCAGTTTGATTATCCGACTACTAAAGCGGAGAGCCATCGCAAACATAACAGAAAAAGTATTCTTAGAAGACAGTCAAAAAAAGGTTGTACTTTTGGAATGCCTGTTTGCGTGAAACAACTCCGAAGACGCAACTTTTGTACATGATCGCAGGTGATAATCAATACCTATCCCCCCAGCAAGAGGTGGGATGTCTAAAAAGTACCTGTTGTACAGGAGTGGGTTCAAGATACCATATGCTCTGTCCGAGAGGAGGTTTTTGAATCAAGAGCGCCATTACTGTCGTCTGGGATAATGGCAAGTTCCGCTGGATGATGTTGGTAACTTTATTGAGGTGATGGATGTTTGACCGGCCAATGCTGAATCCAGCCGGCTTTAAAACGATTTTTCAAACAGCCTGGAAAGGGCAGGGAGTAAGCTGATTGGGGGATTCCTCTTGCGAACAAAAGGATCTTTCGCCGGCATTCAAGCTTTATATTGCTCGATCTCCGCGCATAACCAATGAGCTCGTTTGCATTCACTGGAACCAGACTGTTTGAATTTTCGATAGCAGGAACTTCCAAAGAGACATCAAGTTCGGAAGAGCTGAAGATGTAACACCCCAAATTGTATGACGACACGAACTGCTGCCCCAGCGTAGCTTTTCAGCAGGTTTAACGAGACGAGACAAACGGAGAGATAGGTTTAAGCCTCTTTTCCAAGATCTTGAGTTTGGCAGAATCTGGCGGAGCTTCTGGCTAAACTCGTCGTTTCGCAGATCTTGCATTCGCTTCTGGATAACCAAAAGCAGTCGGTTTCTCGTGGTCTTCTTGGATCGGTCACCAGTTTCTTGGTTTTGGCGTCAAAAAATGCTACGCAACTTTATGATGTTTTTATTAGTGTTGTCAATATGATGAGCGGTACTCACCTGTCGCCGAAGTTGAGCTAGCACCACCAAGTAGTGGTCTGACGATAGCTCCTCGAAAACGACTGGAGCCTCATAGATGGTCATACCCAGTAACAAAATTGGTTTTACCAAAGTTTTATAGTGCTGTTTTGGCTGCATTAAGCGCTATAAACCTTTGATAAAACCGATATTGTTACTAGGGTATTAATCAGGTAGATGTCCAGGGCAGACTAAACCCCGGATCGGAAGAATCTGGTGCCAAAATGTTGTAGTTCCCGTTTATAAGGACTGACAGAGGTGACTGAACAATGACATTTCGGTTGGCTCACACCTTATGCTGAGCATTCAGGTTCCCTGCGAGGATGTATTCTGCCCGCCACTGAGTCAGCTTGGCCAGACCATTTCGTAGTTGAGCAGCTCGGCATACTGCGATAGCTATCATCAACGAAGTTTTGACTTCTCCCCGATGGTTTCGATAGTCTTAAGCTTAAGCAGGCAGTGTTTAACGTTGCACCTCACCATGATAACAACTATTATACCCTCACCGATCCTATCTAGTCGTACCAGCTGAACGTCCAGCTTCAGATGAGGCTCCATTATGACGGTAATGTCCACCTTCTTTCCACCAAGATATTCTAGAAACTCAACATGTTTCTTCCTGAGAGAACAAGTGTTGCTATTAGCAATACCAAAGTGCTTTAACTCCCAAAATTTAGAGATTGGGGCGACGACTGCAGCAAGCTGCTAGCTGGAATTTGCGGTTCGCTGGATTTCGAATGGAGCAGAGATGATTTGAACTATTTCCTCCGTATTTAGAGTAAGGTCGTCTTCAGTAGATCCAGCAAAGGAGGTCGGAGTGTATCTTTGGCTTGATTGAGCAGTAGCGGCGACGAGGTGGGAGTGCGCAAAACACCCTACAACAGAGGGACTACGATTCGGATGGTTGCCATTCGAAAGCAAAAGCGGTTCCAGCTAGTGCTGGGACTATCCGGATTAATATATCCGGATATCCGGCCTCGGGTATCCGACAAATATCCAGAATCCGGATATCCGGATATTATCCGACAGGATATCCGGATTTTCGGATAGTCGGATATTCGGATATCCGGATTCTATATCCATACATAGTTTATGGACTCATTTAATTAAATAGTTCCTATTTAAGATTTTCGCTTGACACCTCTATAGACGTTTCTTAATGGCGTAATTCTCACATCCCTGTCACGAACGTCATTCCCATACATTTTGCTTAAAGCCGTTTTTCTCTGGCTCTTTGGTTCAATTATGCGTCAAAAGGTTGTCAATGCTTACGAAACAGCCGATTAAGCTCCCTTCATGCGAGATCATCTGTGGCTGCAAGTGGTGTGTAGAAATGCAAAAAGCGAAAAACCGTTTGTTTTGTTTAGAACATTGTACGCATTTTGTGCAGGGCATAAACGGTCACGTTCAAACATATTTCAACAAATCCTGATAACCCTACATTCGATAAAGTTAGAAGCACACAAAACATCCGTGCAGTAACACATGCGGCACAATGAACGGAGCTTAAGACCATATTTTTAACACTAGTGCCATCATCCTCGGCGGCGGCTTCAGCAAACAGTTGCCATGACATGGGTCTGGTAATTCTAAGTCAAAAATGCATACCACCCTGAACCCGGTGCATACAGAATCGCATTAGCATGGAAGTATCCCGGTGAACTGCCGTGTGCATTCCTCCTGACCCAAACCGTCTATGCACATTGCAGTCAATCGAAGCGGCAGAAGTTCATTCCAGTTCGTCAGAAACACCATCGTCGTCGTCGTCATCATTTGCCGGTTCCACGTCTGGCCGATCGGATCGGATCGTCGACTTCATACTGGGATCCCGCGGTGATGCAACTATACAAACTACGAGCTGTGTACACAGGGTGCGTCGTCGTCGGCCCTACACGTCTTCGTTCCGCTCCGAACTCCACTCAATCACTTTGTAAAGTTGTGCAGTAAGTTGGAAAAATAAACAAACAAGTATCTAACGACGACGTCTTTGGCAGCAGCAGCAGCAACAGCAGCAGCATCATAGAGAAACAAGCAATTGAAAGCGATGAGTTCTTCTTTCACACAGAGGGTGCAACTATAGCACACTCTAGGGGAAAGATGGAAATTAGTATGTAGCTAAACCGAGTTTCTCTCGTTTACGAGAAATTAGACATTCGAGTGAACCAGCACCGAGGAGGAAAGCAGCAACTTTCCCGGGAGCTGCGGAGAAAAAAAACAACTTTGAACAAACATTAATTGTCGTTAAATGATTTACGGCTTCGGATGAAGCGATTGCTGTTGTTTTAAATTTAGTCACTTTTTCGGATGAAGGAACTTTTTCATCTTTCCCAACACGGGTGACTCTGCCTGCCTACCAGCCCTTTTGACGACAACGACGTTTAGTTGGTAAATGTTCACATGGCGATGGCAGAAAGCAAAGCAGGCTGCCAGACCTGAGAATGATTGCTCCAGGTAGGGTTCTGAAAATAAACTTTCGTTAATTATTGAACTTCCGAAGTAGGGAGCTTCCATACTAATAATTCAACTGCCACCTTCTGCTAGTTTTATTTTTATACCCATACTTTAGAGACCACATGCTTTTGCTAGGTAAAAAGCAAAATGCCTTGGGTACTTGTTGGAGTCAAAATATTGCCCTGGAGCTTTACAACTCATAAAGCTTTCGGTACAAGCCCATCGCAATCACCCTGGAGTGACCAATTTGGCTGCGATAATTGACCATAAATCATTCTTTCTAACGAAGTCAATAAATAAAAAATAAAAGTTTTGTGTTCCCTTTTGCACGTCTAGCAAGCAGAGAGAGAACTTTCATTTTTATTCCTACTTTTCGAGGGGACAAACAATAACGCTCAGCTCAACTGGTCATCCAACTGAGCCAGACGTAAAACATTTACTCAGCACCGAAAGGCGTTAAAGCGTCCATTGTGTGCCGTACAGCTGGTCATTAATCTTGAATCAGTAATAAATTGTCCACTGTCAGGGAAACACACAGAGGTCTTTGAGGTTCTTAATCTGTTTCAGACACGAACGAACATGGTACGCGGGTTAGTGGAAGATTAGATTATGATTCCGCTGTTCGACTGTGGGCGCAAAAAAAGCACCCACAGATGATGCCTGCAGGCTAGGAAATGCTATTTGAAGGCCCCAGTACACGTGTTCTGAAATTTTCTAGGTGATAAATTTCCTGCGGCCGACCGTCCCCATTGGGTTATCCATCGAGACAGAACAATCTGATTCCGGAAGATGTTGTACACAAAGAAACAATTTTTCACGTCCCGACTGCGAAAGTGGTTTCCCACTGGTGGGATATTGGAGCTTTTCCGGATGGAGCAAGTAATCCCATCCATCCGGTTCACGTGGCGACTGCAGGTGGGGGCCTGCCGTTTGATAACATTCCCTCGGTTTTTATGAATCGACCTTTCCCTCGCTGGTGGTCGAACAGATGCCGAGTAGTGTATGATTTATGACTGATGAAAAGAAAACAAATTCTCGAAAACGTCTTCATCGCTCTCAGCGAGCTAATCCGGGCCTCGTCTAGCGAGGGATCATAGATTACAGGCGCACCGGCTGAAACGTTTGCATCCTTATATAAGCCCCTTTCCGCTAGATGAGCTCATGTGTAGGTATGCAAGCACCTATCAGCATGAGAAATTATGCCAATCAATTTCCTTAGGCCCCCATATCATGCTGCAGCAAGCAGTGGTCGATCACAACATCTTGCCAGAAGGCTTAAACGGCGACGAAACAGACGCTCAGGTACACAGAGACCACCAGGGGAGAGAAAGGCTAGCGCGTATGGACTGATTAAAGCCGAACAATGGATGTGTTGACAGCGCTTTTCAGCAGGAGAGCCCGGTAATGGTGTCAATCCATTCAATCGAGGAGAATCATCCAATCAATTCTTGTCTTCTAGCACTTTAGCTAAGAAGTCTCATCGTTTTTCGGATGTTTTCAAATTTTGGTTTATTTTTTTTAGCATGAATAATGTTTGCGTTGCTTAGACAAAATACATGAAAATCTTTTTATTAGTGTCAATCCAAATTATCAGCAGCCTTTGAAGCATTCTTTGGAGAAATAAATTTTCAAAGCGAGAAAGTACCATAAGATATAATAAATGAGGTAAATTCGATAGTTAATGTTAGATTATCTTGAAGCACTTTTGGAATAAAAAGATTCATGTCGGATCTTAGTTTTTCGATTTGGTCAGCTTAGAATTCGGGAACAACAATGTAAAGGCTGAACGAACGTTTTACGAATTAATAGGCGCATTAAAACTTTGATGTCTTCTGCTTAATTGTATTCATAATTCGATATATTTAGCTCTTTATCAGTCGGCTTAATATAAACTGACCTAGTATGTGCGGATTTATTTGTACTTTCCCATATAGCTGAACAAAAGCTTAATTGAAAATAGTTCTGCCTACTGTACAATAAGGTAACTACAAAATTATTTATTACAGAGTATAGTCCCTTGTTTCATGATAATTTTTTTGTGCTTTTGGTCATTTCCAAATTTGATAAAAAAAACACTTATCACCATATTACAAATGCGGCTTGAGTTTTATACCAGGCACGCATTTCAAAACACAGAAAGCTGTATACTAAAAAAAATTGTGTGAGCAAAACAGATTGTTCACTGTGACTTATCAAATTACGTACAACTCATGTGTTTTTGTACACTGATATCACAAAGTTTTTATATATAAATTAAGAAATTCTTTAATTTATTATGTGAACAAACGATAGAAAATTGCTTTTCGAGATACTTAATTATTCTTTAAAATTTCATTGCTGAAGATTTTTTATTGCACAGTTGAGTCATTCTGTGTCACTAAATGATCTATTATCCGATACTGATCATTTTTTAATCACATGCAACTTTGCACATGTATTTGAGGTGGAAAACTATTTTTTGCATTTTTTGAGGGTGGACAAATTTTTCAATTTCGAGAGTAATGTATTCCATTCAAAGCATTGTAGCTCAGAAACCTCTAGTTGTATACACACATATTCTATATGAGCTAAAATGCTTGAATCAAATCACTCTCCACCGTAAGAGTATTCTCTAGTTGAATTATTCTGAAAAGGTTTGGAATTATTTTTGTTGAGTTTTTGTACCCATGGCCATAGCTAACAAACGAATGGGGGAGCTGGTAGCCACAAGGTTACAGAGTCCGCCTTGATAAGCAGATGGTCGTGAGTTCGAATCTTATAAGAAGCAGGCCATTTTTAATTATCAAAGGACTTTAAGCATGGGTTAATTCTCAGGCTCCTCATCACCACTATCACCACTCTCTAGAATCACCTAGCGATAGAGAACATTTATATGCTTCTGAAATAACCAGTCGACTAACTGTCCGGACATTGGAAAGAGAGTATCAGAAATTTATATTTTTTCCAGAGATATTGAGCTGGACACGTTGCGAGGTTGGTTCAACCCGTGTCACGTTTCCGGTCCACTTCAAGGTGAGTGAATCTGTTTTCCCGCGACTCCAAGACATTTCGCAACTGATTTATCCAGGAAAATGTATGACGATCCTTCATCGATGAAAGCGTAGAAAACTTGGGAGGAATTGTTGCCATACAGAACGACGGGAAGAATGCGGAAAAGTGGCCACTGAAAGGTACCGGAGGTTACGTGACTAGCTGAGACGGATCGATCGGATGACGTGTCGGAGTGTAAAAGTGTATGGTGTTTCTGGCGACATTCCTGGACACCACAGCCTTGCCACACCACAGCCGTGACTATTGAGGCACGTCCTACAAAGTTCTTTCTGCTGGACTAACTTCCACCGTTCGTCTAAGCTGGCTCCCTTAAATTGATGACACTCAGCAACTCGATTTTGCGCTGGTGGAGGTTTTGTTAGTGGTCGGAGCTGTCGGCTGCTCTACAGAGTGTGCCAAAAGGATGCCCGTGTTACCTTTAGGCTTACTGTTATTGATTGTTTATGTAAACGGCACATTTGAGACCCATGGAGCCGGGCAATTTCTCCACCAATTCCTTTGAGGTGATCAACGAGATTCTTCACTGCTAGGCCAAAGTGAATGGCCGTTTCCAATCGGTCGTGTCGCGGCGGTCGCATTTGATTAATCTTGCTCAATTGCGACCTAATCAGGAGATCAGGTCTTCCAAACAACGTACGCAGGGTCTGAACGACGTGCGGTACGCTTACCGGCAGGAGTAAGCGACTTCGTACGGACTCTAGTGCGTGCCCTTTCAAACACCGCTGAAGCCGTATCAGGATTTCCGCATCTGAGTAACCGCAAGTGGCCGTAGATTGCTCGAAATTACTTATAAATATGGGCCAGTCCTCCAAGCTCCCGCTGAACAAGGGCAGATCTTTACCTAAAACATGCCTCGCCGCTATTTGCGCTTGTGTTAACACGCGAACGAGGGTAACGGGGCTGGCCGACGAAGGGTGAGTCGGGGCAACGGGGCTGGCCGACGAAGGATGAGTCGGGGCAACGGGGTGTGGTAGCTGCGCCGACGGACAGGGCTGATAAGATGGCTGCGGATCACCTGGCGTACCGGGAATTCCGGAGGAAATCGGAGTCTGCGGTACGGGAACAGGCGGCTTCGATGGCAGTGACAACGGAAATGATGGACTCGATGGTTGCGGCACAGCTTGTGTACCGGGAAAGTCCGATGAAATCGATGACAATGGTGGGGGAGCCGGTGGATTTGATTGTCCGGGAGCCCCTAAAACCGTGGACAGACCTGGGGGTGGTAGCGGTATTGGTATCAACGGAGAAAAGGGAGATCCGCCGGGACATCGGGAAACGGGGTCACGTTAGAGTTGTTTGGATTCCCCAGTAGATTTCCGTTTGATTGTCCAGCGTTTTGTCCGTTTAACCAATCTTCCACCATCTGGTTTGAGCTGACGATGGAACCACCTCTGCTACTCGCCTCTGCTATCTGCCGGATGAGCGCTTGCCGCTTTTCTAAAGATTCCTTTCTAATCTGCTGCTCTTTTCGCTTCAATTCTAACTCCTCCTGTAATCTTCGCTCTCGTAGATGCTTTTTCTCCTCCGATTGGCATTCTTCTTCGTCCAACAGTCGGTTCCGAACATCCTGCTCTTCTTGGAGGGCTAGTTCCTGCATCTTTTGCTCTTCTTTGACGAGTTTCAGTTTCTCCGTCAACATTGCAGCAACTCGACATTACACTGCCACCAGGATTCGATTTTCCCTTCTTACAACGTCTTTTCGATCTTACCTTAGAACTTGGCTAGATCCCGCTTTGGAACTTGATCGAATCGTGGGGCCAACAATCTCGGGAACTCTCAAGTGGTCGGACTTTCCCTGCAACGAGCATTTACCGCACACATACAAAACACCCGGCTTTCGGTAATGCATGTCGATGCCAGCGCATTCCGCGTGCTTCCGCAACTTGCAGAGACCACACTGTATGTTGTCGTCCGCCGGTAGGGCCGTTCGGTCACAGGATTGGCATTTTCGGAGGAGTTCTCTGCCATACTTCCGATACCCGAACAAATTTCTTAAAGAAATGTTGGGCTGACCCCACCAACTCTTGAGTAGCGAACACGTGTGTTATATTGTGTTAGCTTTAAGCTACAGAAAAAGTTTCATTTAGGTCAATTTTACAAACTGATTCATACTGCACGCTATTTGGAATGGCGGTTAATCGTTAGTGTGTTTATAATTTACGAAACAGTTTATATTTAGGTCCTGCGTCAAAAATCCTAACAATATCTGTTTTGATTCAACTCTTTTCAAAAAAGTGCTAGTGATGTTTAATATCATAGTAAAAAAATATTTCAAAACTTTTTATAATTAAATCTTGTTTAGAAACGATTTTTTCAAAAGAATTCAGTTTCTTTAGAGCTTTCGTATTCGACGTACAAAACGCAAGTGAACTTGACCAAGCACGAATTGAATATTGTTTTCGCAAATTATTTTGAATATTAATCATAAAGAAAAAAAAATAAGATGTGGTGCCAATATAAAAATCTACGTTAAAATAAAAGCCACCACATTTACTAAACCCATAAAAAAATCTCAGCCGAAAATATTCTCTTTCATCTAGCTCAAAACGAACGTAACTTTCATCAGTTCCACAATTGTACCAGTAGGATAAAACCTAACGTGCTTTGATAAGTTCACTAAACCTCGTGACACCTTCAAGTACGCTAAAGTAAGTAGCATTAATCTCTTATTGAAAACAAATCCCAATTTACGTCCGTCTGGATTATGCAGTATCTGGGCGCAGAAAATCTACAATATTAAAACGAACATTTTTATCTGCTTCCCCAATAAAGTTGCTCGGCTTATCGGTAAACCGAAACCACCTACAAAACAGTCAGTGATGTACCCGCAGTTTGACAGTCAACCACAGATAGTTATCACCGCTTCCATCGAGAAATCGAACAAGCGGCACTATCTTATCTTGCACGAAGACTTTGTGTTTGCATCCGCACAACCGTCGTCTCTCCCCCGGTACGGGTACCACACCGGTGGCAAAGAGTTCAATTAAGCTTACAAAACATTTCCATTAACCTAAATTTTCATCGATGTCCAAACGGCACCATTGATGAGCAACCAAAAACGGGTGGTGACTTCTGTCGCGTTGCAGAGCGTCAACAGATTGCATTTTCCGTTCCATTGGTGCCAAGATAAAAGAAAAGTCAACCCACATAAAATCCAGCGTTGTTTTCAGTATAGTAGTGCATTCGTGTCGCTTCGGGGTAGAAATGTCCCAATCAAGAAGCCATAAATTACATTAGTTAGTGGAGTTATTCGAAAAATTTTATAACATGCATGTTTCTCCTAATTAATTTGAAAAAGTCTGATCCGAAAACAACACACAGAGCGCAACGTCGACACGCTGCTGCTGGCGGAGACCAACCGAGAAGCGACTGTGGCCGCCCGTGAAATGCAAACCAACAGGGCTGCTGTCGCGCGCTGCAGACATCGTCGTTGAATGATTTTTTCGAGTCAATTTACACTTTTACATCGCACTCCACTGCCGCTGTCGCCGCGCCGCCGGTCGGAACGCGGAGAAGTTGGGTGGAGAACTCATAAGCATATCACTACCGATGATGCCAAAGTTAGCATCCCGCCCGCCGCCTACACGCAGACATCGGTTCGGTGCGATACACAAACCAATGTTCCGGAGCTATCCGAATCTTGTTGACGCGACTGTTCCGGGGCTGTAGAATTTCTGCGGAGGCCGGGAATTATTTACACCGTTTGTCTGCCCATAGAGCCGCATTGAGCCCCTTAGCCAGTGGAATGGCTGGTTTTAATGCGACCATTTCAGGCCGCGTAGATTACTGCCATGTGTGCGTTGTGGCCATTTGTCCCAATCAAGTGTGCGATATGATAAATGGCCAAGCTTCTACGCGGGAGTAGATGGATGGGATTTTCTAGCCGACACGTGGATGGCGAGTTTGATGGTTTTATTGCTTCGCCTGCTACCGGGAGGATGACTCTATGTGCCCACTTGCACTATTTGGCTATGATAAATGCATTCCGAATGTGTCTAGAGCTTACTGGAAGTTCTAAAATATATATTCGAAAAAAAAAATTGAAGGAAAACAAAATTTAAATCCTATTGAAGTAATATTATAACAACTAGTGTTTTATCATCACAATCGGTATTCAACCAACTCGATTCGACTTAAATATGTTAATTCAATATTTTAAGGACAGATTTCGTTAATTATACGACTCGCGTTTCAGCCTGAAGTTTAGTCCATGTTTCACGAGTGAAACCGAGCTTAGCGCTTATTAGTCGAAAGTTTGGCTTATCGAGATTAGAGAAGGAAATTATGCCCGGCTAATGATAGGGAATATCAGCTCTGCAGAAACAAAATCAACTCTCTACTACAAAAAGCTGGAATTAACAAACGGAATGGTCTACCACAAATGCTTCGGAACAACATTAAAAAAACTAGGGGCTGGCAACGTTAATCCGTATAATGGCTTGGGAGATTTTAGTGCTAATGATATAAAATAGTATTTCTGTTGAGTTCATTTTCGATTGGTCGATGATTATGAAATTATAAATGCAATATTTCAATAGGATTAGGCAATATATTTGCAGATTCTTATGAATTAATAATTTATTTCAAAAGAAAAAAAACTGGATGAACTGTTAGATCACTCGAATTTTGAAATAGCAGTATAGAAGCTAACACTGTTTACCACAGCAATAAGAGATTCGTGCAAAGGTTGTGAAATTTTTCCATGAGAATTACATTCCCCGTTTCTGGTTCACTCCGTGTAAATAAACTATTTATTGATGTACTCCTCTACTTGGGGGCCATACAATCAATCACACAGACCAGACTCGAAAATTCAACTGAACTAAACTGCTAGAACCACATAAAAAACCATTCATTCCGCCAGAAAGGCTCGTAAAACTTTATACTCCGAGAAGTGAGTTGAAGAAAAAAAAACCAGCGAACCAATGAATGAGCGCATTGCATTAACCTCAAATAAGTGCAACGTTCCCAGCGCTGTGGCGGACCAAACGGCAGGCGAAAAAAACGCTGGGAAAAGGGGCACACCAGCAGCCGTGAAAACTAATTCAAATATTGAAATTCCAAATAAATAAAACTTTCACAGTCAATAAAAGTTGGAACCCATCTTCCGAATGGCGGCCTCGGATGCATTGGCGAACAGCTTCCGTACGATTCTCGCCCTTCTTGCGGTCGACCGTCGTCACACATCGTCGTGGGTAGCGTGTTTTCTAGTTTTCGCTCGTTATGCACCGTACCATTTCCTCCCATCTTTTCGGTGCGGACTCATTAATGCTGAAGACGGCATGCCGGAGCACTAGCAATTACATAGGCATCTTCAGGACCAGACGGAATCGATCTTCGGGGACGTACCTGGCCTGCCGACGGCACTGAACTGTTTTAGTGTGTTTAGGACCAGCAACAGTAGTAGCTGCCGCCCAGCGTAGATGGAAAATAAGTGAACTGAACTAAAATTTATAGCATTGCACCTCCCTTTTAACGGCTGCTGGAGCCGCTGGAAATTCATCTTCCCATCCGTCGTTCACGGCTAGATGTACGGTTTGACTGACAGACGAAAAGTGGCCAAACCGGAGAGGATGCCTCTAGGGTTCCCATCAACGACCCCGAAATGCCTGCACAGACCAATAAAACGGCTCAAATAATGTGCTCGAAAAACATGAAAATGTAAAACATTACACTCATAATGGGAAGTTATTTCTTGCTTCACTTTTCGGAGTGCACAGATTGAACCTGATTTATGATTATGGTGATGGAGTTTCGAGGGCCCTTTCGTAATACCTGGGCCGACGCCGCCACCGCTGACAATGACGACTTGGTGCTCCACACGCCATGATGCTGGTTTCCCATTTCGGCTGAAAACCGTTTGGCCGGGGAAAAGATTATTCAAATGACAAGCTGTTCGAATCTGATTTGATCCACGAACGAACAACTTGTAAATCCGGTAGCAATCAACTGGGATTGGAGCTGTCACGTTCACTGATGGCTACCGTTATGAAACATGGCGATACGATAGTGACGCGCTACAAGTGCGTGGTGCATTACCACTACCACCAGCTAAATCTGAAATTTTCTGTCTAGAATCAACTGAGCAAGGGCATAGAATTTCACCAAATAAGTTTTGTTTCTATCAGACCATCACGAAAAAAATCAGACAATCTAATTTATACTTGTTTTTTGTTTTTAATTTTATTTCCAGGTAAGCGTGACGAAAGTCTACTAAACGAAGCTCCCCAATTGGGATTTTCAGCTCGAGGGGTGCCACCACCAACACAAAGACCGCAGTAAGTGCGTTTATCGTCCATACATTCTGTTGTTCCAGATTGCACTGTCCCGATATCGCCGGTATCCCCACGAACAAAATCCTCCTCTGCCCCGTCGGTAGCTGTCATCCAAGAGTTAAGATTATTATCTTCTGCTTAGAGAGGTAAACAAGATTCTGCTGCTACTTCGCTCGCGTCATCTTACCGTGGCAGGGATGCGATTCCTCCTTCTTCTTCTTCTCATTCCATGTAGTCAGCAGGTAGAAAAAATGAGGAAATCCGTCGACAGAGAACCCCACTCCGCGGGCAGTCAACCTGCGGCAGTCGTACAATTTAATCCTCTTAGATCGGCTTTGGTTACCTTTTTCGTGAAGCTACCTATTTTGCATCTTGGTCTTGCGTCACTAAACCGCAACCATTTGCTCAGCCAGGTACAAGGGTAAGATTCGCACCTTAGAATAGCGCAGGATTACACGTCCGGCCAAATGATCTAACGGGAGCAGATTACAAAGTTAATTCCTTGCAAGTATTGCATTGAATTATACTGCCGCTGCGAATGGTGTCGTGTTGCTCAATATTGATACTTGTCCTGGTTGTTTTTTTTTTATGTGAATCTTCAAATGTTTTTTTTTTATTCTCGTTTATTTTCCGTCGGTCTAGTTCCGCCACTCTTGTGGCCAATCACCGACGCCCAGGGAGGCGACTCCACACCCAGGACCCTAACTCACGACACCCGTTTATTAACGGACCGGCGCCAACGGCTTTACTTCCTCATGCGATGGAAAACGTGATCCCAGAGATTTTTCGCCTCAGAAAATCTCCCGGTGTCGGCTAGGATTGAATCTAGACCAGTTGGGTTGGTTGTGAGTGGATCACGCCACCTCACAACCATCGACACCTATGTCGGCGGTGGGATTCGAACCCAGGCGTCGAGCGTGGTTGACGGAGACGTTACCAACCACACTAGGCCCCCGCTCATTCTTTAAATGTTATTTAACTAGTAATAATTTTATGCAATTCGATTTTAATTTTCAGAAACACTCATCTAAGGAAATATTATGCACTTCATAGGTTTTTTTTTTTTGATAAACCAAAATGTGATACGTGTGCGCTTTTTCATCTTATAGAGACGGCATTTTCCGCCATATAGATTGTTGCGTAAATAGAAAGATTAAAAGTTGAATAAGTTGAGGAACGGATTTAACAAGGATCCACTATTTTGCATTTTTCGAAGAAAACGGTATTCAAACTTCTGAATTTTGATCAAAATTAAGAATTTCAATGACAGTAACAAAATTCGAATCGTAACGAATTCCGATTTACTAGCTGTCTTACAAATACATGAAATACTGCTCATGACAGAGAAACCTTTGAATAAACATTTGTGTATTTGCTGGGATCAAAAAAAAAAAACACGTGGAAAACAGATGCAAACCACTTCAAACACGTGCAAAAGTTTGCTTAATTAGTTTTCTAACCTAAAGATAAGAGCTGATAGAGAAATGATTAGTGAGTAAATTGAAATACTTATGTTTGCATTTCATCTTACACATTTCGAGTATTTCGTGTCATTGAAACATCTTTCGTATTATAGTTTAACGGCCATACAAGCAAAGTGAAACTTTGACAAATCTGAGGCTCCACTTCCCAAAGTACAATTTTTCATTTTTTTTTTTTAGATAAGACAGAACTCATGAACCTTATCGCCCTACCGAACGAAAATCGTCCAAAATTTTCCCTTACATTCCATAGACAAATTACACAATTTTCACAATTTTATGTAGCGCCGTTATAATAAAATAGGGTTAACAAACTTATAATAATTTATTGTGTACTCCTTCAAAGTTTCCAGCGATTTTTCATTTCAAATCATTTTTTGTGAAACCAACTACCTTGGATGGAGCACTACCTTCAGCGGACCATTCTGACGAAA
Organism: Wyeomyia smithii; assembly: GCF_029784165.1. Classification (NCBI taxonomy): domain Eukaryota; kingdom Metazoa; phylum Arthropoda; class Insecta; order Diptera; family Culicidae; genus Wyeomyia; species Wyeomyia smithii. Next base: position 82,830,808 of record NC_073696.1, on the reverse strand, counting down.
TACTGTTTATTTGCTTGACTGGAGTTGGAATTTACGAATTTTCTCGTGATACTGATGTAAATTTTCTAATTGAAATTTCTTTAAATCCATCGAGTTAATCTTACCCGTGCTTACGTGGTACATCCAAGGTAGTTTTACCCTAAGTAATAAATTAAACGCATATAATGTGGGCACTAGATACTGCAACTGTTTAACACAAAGCGGTATAGGGTAGAACTTGCTTGGATAAACCACTTTCTGCAGAGGACCACCCTGACTAAAAACTGTTTCCTTTTTCATATAGAATGAACTCCCATTACTATAATTGACCACTCCTTGTGGACCACTCGTCAGATAAACTCAATTACTCTTAACATAGGATAAATTAACCTATAGTGAACCCCATTCCTACAGTGGACCTCTTGCCATATTAACTCAATTTTGGCGCAAACTCGAAAGATTTTCGAAAATAAAAAAAAATCTATCCGCAAACTTGTTAGCCAGTCAATCTGCATCAAAAACAAGAAAAACATTTTCAAATTCCGATTTATGTTGAGAGAAAATTGAGTTAATCTGACGAGTTATCCATTATAAGAAAGGGATCCACTATAATAGCGGTTCTTAATCTTTTTTTGTCCGCGTACCCTTCAGCGATAATTTTCAAATCAACTGTACCCTCTGGCTTGGAATATTCTAGCAGAGTGGGAGAGAGTAGTGGTAGATCATGTTGTGGTAGTCTAGTTCAGGTTCAGGTCAAATTGAACTATGAGTTGCTACTAAACAAAACAATACCGCACGCTAGCCTGGGGGCCAATGCGGTCTCGATCAACTAGATTAGTTGAGAGAATTCGTTATCGATATTGTTTTCGGCACATTTTGCATGTTGTAGGATAAGTACAACGATACACCGTGCCCCAGTGCTGAGACGAGAAAATTTCCAGCTCGAAAAGATCCTCGAATCGATCGGGAATCGAACCCGATATCACAACCGCGTGGGAGAGCTAGCCGACCGACATCGCTAACCACAGAACCACGGGGACCACTATTGATTTGCTACTAACAGTCATGTTTTAAAAGCAAGTTTGAACAACAGATGAAATATTATAAAGAAAAATTGCTTTGTTCGCCATTACCGATTTTTCTTCCGCGTACCCCTAGAGGGACGCATACCCCAGGTTGAGAATCGTTGCTCTATAGGTTAATTTACCCTACATTAGAATGTTCACATGTTTCTCTTGATTTCGATGCAGATTAACAAGGTGTTGCCCGATGGCAGTTTGCTGGAAATTCTTGAGTTTTCACATAAATTGCGTTAATATGACAGGTGGTCCACTAAAGGACCTGGTCTACCCAAGGTAATTTACCCTACATTTTGTTATTTTAATTTAGTTTTTCTTAAGGGGTAATATTCACCAAAAAATTTTTTTTATTGGCTTAAATCACGCTAAAACTATCCTAGAATCAAAATCGACATCGCCTAAGTACTGATCCAAACTCAAAATTCGTGCAAATCAAATTTTATCGAACAACTTTTATGCTCCAAAACAACAATTTTCGTTTATTTTGGCGATGCTCGTATTTGTTTTTAATTTCGAGGCTTTGTGAACTAGTAGAAGTTACCTTTTTTTTCCTGTAGGAGACTGAACCACTGCGACTATTGGTAGTAGATCTATTAAGGTATGCTCCGCCTTAATCTAGGTGCATTCAATTTCGGCGCATAACTATTATTGAGTTGATGTCCAATTTTGATTTGCACGTGTATCCCAGTCAGGTATCACAATTCGAATGAAGTGTAATATCTGAGAAGGGCTTTCGTTCCAGATTTCGGAAGGACTAAGGAATCTTTTACCGAAGATACGCAATCTGCGTTGTATTAATACTATGCATTCGCAAAGTAGGTGTTCAGAGGTTTCGTTCTCAAGTTCGCAGAAGCGGCATTCCTCGTCATTGAGTTTGTCCATCTTCTTCAGATGGTACTTACTCGGACAGTGACCAGTGAAAAGTCCTGTTATCGTACTTAGGTTTTTTTATTGAGCCTGGGTAGCGTCATGGTTTTTGCGTAGTTTGGTTTTATAAATTTTTTTGATTGCCGTAAACCTGATACAGCATTCTAATTTTTACTTATGACCATCCTCTCCCACTCATCTAGTTCTATTTTTAAAGCTCTTGATGAGACGCCACAGAAGGGTTCTGGTCCTATGAAATTTTCAGAAGAGCCTTGTCTTGCTAGTGAGTCGGCTTTTTCATTGCCTTCAATTCCGCAGTGTCCTGGTACCCAGTATAGTAAAACCTGGTTTTTTTGTGCTAGCTGCCGAAGTGAAAGAATGCATTCCCACACTAGTTTTGATTTGCAAATGAGTGCTTTAAGCGCTTTGAGTGCTGCCTGACTGTCGGAGAAGATACAGATATTTGCGTGTCTGTAATTTCTCTTTAGACCGATGTATCCACATTCCATGATTGCGTATATTTCAGCTTGAAAAACTGTTGGCCAGTTTCCCATAGAGATATATTCATTTATTCTTGGCCCGGTGATGCCAGCTCCGGTGGCTTTATTCATTTTTGAACCATCGGTGTAAAAGATTATTGAGCCCAGTCGAACTGCTGGACCGAACTGCTGTTTCCCAAGATTCCCGTTCGGTCTCAATGATTTTATAGGGAGTGCCGAAATTTGGCTTATTTTCCAGCCAGTCTTCGTTTCTCACTATATGTTCGTTTATATGAAAAATTTTCAGTATTATGATGTGACCTGTTAGATTTTCGTCTAGAAAGGTTTTGTGACGGTTCAGCCTTAGGGCACTCTTTACCGCCTCCAGTTGCACCGTTTGATGAAGTGGAAGGAAATGACAAATTGCTTCCAAAGATTTCGTCGGCGTACTTCTCAAAGCTCCGCAAATTGATACGCAAGCTAGCCTTTGTAGTTTGCCTAACTTTGTTTGAGCGGCCGTTTCATTAGTAGAAGTTACCTATGATCGACATCGTGTTTCAAATTTGAAGTATAGAGGTCGCTGCATCAAGTTTCCACCGTTACAGCGTCTCTACAGCACCTGCTCACTCACAATTTCCATTTGTTTAGTCAATCAGCCGTTCTCGTTGTGTACGTTATTTGTTTGAGTTTTTTTATACTTTTTAACTATGGGTTATACTCAAAAGTACTTAAATATGAGTGACAAGTTTGAGTTTTGCGTGGGATCGGACGCCAACCGCGTCAAAGTCACTGAGCGTTGCATGTCTGATTCCGCGAAAGAGGGTAGGCGCAGCCTTAGATCAGATAAAAAAAAGGAAGAAGAGGAAGATAAAGCCCAGGAAGTACAACTTTACCGTACAGGGATAGCTGACTGAAGGTAAAAAAATTATTATTATTGCTTTATTATTGCAATTCTTAAGATGTAAAGTATTTTGAAACTTTGAACGCGATTTTCTCAAAACCATGTTTTCAGAATCGGCGAGCAGTAGAACTGAAGAAGTTTACATCCGATTGACTTGAAATTTTACCTATAGCTTCTTCATTAGATTACGATTTTGGCGATTGATTAACAACAACAAAAGTTATAAGTAATTAAACTCGATTTTTTTGTCGAAAAGCAATTTTTTTCCAAAACTGTTGCCATTTTACCATGTAAGGTATATATTGTAAGGTATATATTACATCTCAAATGTCCTATAGAAATACATGAAAAAAGCCTTGTTTTTTGAGCATTTGGTGGATATTACCCCTTAATCTTTTCGAAAAAATTAGTCGTCAGCACTCGCAAATATGAATAAATTCCACAAACTAACAGTGAAAATGATAAAAATGGAAATTATTGAAATATTAATAGGGTCCACTTGAGGAAAATAATATCGAAGCTCATCCTATTATAAACACCTTAACTTATCACTGACTAGAGTAAATTAACCTATAGTGGATCCCTTTCCTATAGTGGGCCACTCGCCAGAATAACTCAATTTATGCGAAAACTTGAGGAATTTTAAGAAAACTTCCATTAGTATATATCTTATCCAGTCAATCTGCATCACAAACATATATAAACTACGATTTATATTTTTTTCCTGTATGGGCTTCCTCACTGCGACCAGAATCGTAGATCTATTGTGAAATATGCCTGGGTGTCTGCTGTATCCCGCACTTCTGTTAATAGCAATACCTCTATTGAGAAGTGGCATGCTTATTATTATTGTTCATCAGTGCTTGTGTGTAATGTGCTACTTTTCCTTACACGCTTACTGTTCTACTATACCGATACTCGTTCCTCTTGCCAAATATCACCAATTATAATTCCCTGGAGAAGGTTCGTCGTGCGTCCTTCTGGCCAGTTTTATTGATAAGAGGAACTTAATTTTTGTTAAGAGGAAGTCACGCAAAGGTATTTGTAGATTTCAGCGTAAAGGAAGGGTAACTGGTGCGGGAGCCTGAAAATAAACCCATGCTTAAGTCCTTTTTGACATCGGATGGCCTGATTCTACTAAGATTCGAACCCATGACCATCCGCTTGACAAAGCGGACTCTGTAACCTTGCGGCTACGCAGCTCCCCTACGATTTTTATTTGACGTTAGAGACTGCATATTGAAAGCTCTCCTTTGAGATATTAAAACTATATTAAAAATGGACACAAAAATGAAGATGAAGGTGGAAGTGAATAAAAAGAATAATGCGATAAAAAGACGCAATGTAATATAGTAAATTTGAAAAAACCAAGTCATAAGTAATTTTCATCACGAAGTATATTTTTCAATTGATATTTTTTTTATTTTCTCAATAACAGAATAATATTTTTATATTTTTTATGGCATATGAAAGTCTTTCAAGCACCATGCATTTTGTTTTCAAAAAAATTGAAACCGACGTAAAATTTTCCTCATATAATATATATATATATATATATATATATATATATATATATATATATATATATATATATATACATATACATATATATATATATATATATATATATATATATATATATATATATATATATATATATATATATATATATATATATATATATATATATATATATATAAAAGCATAAAAATCCCCCTGGCGTCAAAAATACACATTTTCATGCAAAAATAACATCAAATTCGGACTCAGCGTCCCAAAATTACATAAAAACCATGTATTTTCCAAAATATGAAGACATTTTTTTGCTTGGCCAGCATTTGTATGCAGTCGCCCCACTGTGGGGTGGTCTACTATAGGTTGATATAGGAAAGGGATCCACTATACTTCTCTTGTTTTCAAGTAGAGTAATTAGGGTAAATTGATCTGTTGTGAACCTCTTTCCTCTACTGAACCACTCGTCATACTAATTTCTATTAACATAAATCGGAATTTAAAAATTTTTCTCGTGATCCTTATGCAGATTCAATCTGGCGGATGATCCACTCTAAAACCCAAATTAATCCACCTAGCGGTGAGACCCAGCCTCTCTCATTCAAACTTATTATATGTTAAAATAGATTTACACGATTTAAGAGAAAAAATACTCCATGAAAATTTCTGCTGGTTTCATTTTTCACTCTAAATAAGGAATTTCTGATAGCCAACAGCACAACTATACCATTATTAAATTAAAATTAAAAACCTAACATTCACACACATATGAGCATACATTAAAACATACATATGCAAATATAATGAAATAAATCAGATGACTACTTCTCATTCTGTGCCGAACACGCATCAGTACTGGACGTGTTTGGTGATCGGTCCGATAGAGTATAAAACAAAAGACGTGTGAACAAGTGTTGGCATTGTTTGCCTGGTCGAGTGAAATAAATCCGGGTTCAAGGTCGTTCCTTTGTGCAACTGTTTCGCATCGTGACTGCCAGCTGGTGCGTAAGCCGATTTGGCTGCTGGCTGGATTGTGCTACAGCAGTGGACGAGACACAAACGAGGAAAAAGAAGAAGCCATCAGTGTCAGCGAGTCGTATCGCTGTGTGGAGTGATCTCACACCTGGCTCGCTGCTGGTGGCTGTTTAGTGCTGCTGTATTGGTGCTGCTGGCTGTAACGGCTGCTACTTCGAACGATCGGACAACCAACCTTACTGGAAGGGAGAAATAAAAAGGTACGTGTTCTTGTCAGCGCTAGTGCGCTAGACTTAAGATGGATGTAGATCCCTCGCCTCCCGCGCCACCATCCCCGAACCCCTCTGACCCTGACCCTTCTGTTACCCCCTCCCCTGTTCATTCTTCAGTCCCCCCTCGCCCCAGGCTTTACCCAGACGGAGCCCAGGGCAGCTATACTGTTTATTTTCGGCCAAAGGCAGGACCGAAATCGAAAAAGTTGAACCTCTTGCAGATTTCTAAAGACCTGACGAAGGAGTACAAGGGCGTGACCGAAATTTCCAAGGTCCGGCCTAACAAGCTCCGTGTCGTGGTCGGTAACCTGAAAGAGGCCAACGATATAGCTTGCTCTGAGCTCTTCACACGCGAGTATCGCGTTTACATACCCGCACGAGACGTGGAGATCGACGGTGTCATAACCGATTCGAGTCTGTCCGTCGAGTGTATACTACAAAGTGCCAAAGGGTGCTTTAAGAACAAAACGTGTCCCGAAGTAAAGGTGCTCGACTGCAAGCAATTGCGGTCAGCATCGATCATCGGTGGCAAAACAGTATACACTCCGTCAGACTCGTTTCGAGTTACGTTCGCCGGGTCTGCACTACCAAGCCACGTCTCGATCCACCGGGTTCGTCTCCCTGTGAGGCTCTACGTGCCCCGCGTCATGAACTGCCTGAATTGCAAGCAGTTAGGCCATACAGCCGCCTACTGCTGCAATAAGGCACGTTGTGGCAAGTGTGGGGAGTCTCATGCGGAAGATTCTTGCAGTGTTAACGCTGAAAAGTGTATTCACTGCGGAGAAAATCTGCATGAGCTCTCGACATGTGCGGTGTACATGCAGCGCAGGGATAAAATAAAACGGTCTCTCAAAGAGCGTTCAAAGCGTTCCTACGCTGACATGCTGAAGAAGACCGTTACCACTTCTCCCGTTACTTCGAACCCCTTCGATCTGTTGCCCTCTGAGGAAACCGATTCTGACGATTCACCAGCGGGAGCATCTTACGCCAATCCTGGGGAGTCTAGAAAGAGGAAAAGTGTTTCCTCTCCTAAACTTCCCAGAAAAGGTCCTAAGATTTCTCAAAGTGAAATGAAGGTTACAAACAAACCAAACAGTGCTGCGGAAAAACCGAAGCAAACTCCTCCTGGGCTGGCAAATTTAAAGTCCCAGAAGGAGTTCCCAGCACTGCCAGGAACATCTAAAACCCCAGTTGCTCCTTTTACACTCCCAGTTGATGAAACAAACTCTGGATTAGTGAAATTTTCTGACATTGTGGACTGGATTTTTGAAACTTTCAATGTACCCGATCCAATTAAAATTTTTCTTACAGCATTCCTCCCAACAGTTAGATCATTTTTGAAGCAGTTGACTGCCCAATGGCCTCTCCTTGCAGCGATTGTATCCTTCGATGCCTAATTCAACTGCGTATATGAAGGATTCTATCTCTGTCTTACAGTGGAATTGTAGAAGTATTTTACCAAAAATTGATTCGTTTAAAGTTTTGATAAATAAAAACAAATGCGATGCATTTTCCCTTTGTGAAACTTGGCTTACTTCAAATATTGATCTCAACTTCCATGATTTTAATATTATTCGCCTTGATCGAGACACCCCATATGGAGGAGTACTTTTAGGGATTAAAAAGTGCTATTCTTTCTATCGTATTAACCTCCCCTCGATTCCAGGCATCGAAGTTGTCGCATGTCAAATGACAATACAAGGTAAAGAGCTTTGTATTGCCTCAATATATATTCCCCCCAGAGCACAGGTTGGGCAACGGCTGCTCTTTGATTTAATAGAACTTCTTCCCTCGCCACGTTTGATTTTGGGAGACTTCAACTCTCATGGCGTGGCTTGGGGTTCCCCATACAATGATAACCGCTCCTCTTTAATCTATAACCTTTGCGATGACTTCGACATGACTATTTTAAACAACGGTGAAATGACACGTATCCCGAAACCTCCAGCGCGCCCAAGCGCTTTGGATCTATCCTTATGTTCGACGTCGCTACGGTTGGATTGCACATGGAAGGTAATCCTCGATCCTCACGGTAGCGACCATCTGCCTATTCTTATTTCAATTACTAACGGGTCAACTCGCATGCGACCAATTGACATTCCGTATGACCTCACACGAAATGTCGATTGGAAGTTATACGAGGAAATGATTTCAAAAGCGGTCGAGTCGATTCAACATCATTCACCACTTGAAGAATACAACCTCCTCGCGGGCTTGATTCTCGACGCCGCGTTGCAAGCCCAAACGAAGAAATATCCCGGCGTAACGATCAAAGAACGGCCTCCCACTCCGTGGTGGGACCAAGAGTGCTCCGATGTCTACACGCAAAGATCCGACGCGTTTAAGGCCTACCAGACGGGAGGTATACCTGGCGACTATTTACGGTATTCGGAGCTTGATACCAAGCTTAAAAGCTTGGCTAAAGCAAAGAAACGTGGATATTGGCGTCGGTTCGTGAACGAGACGTCGAGGGAGACATCGATGAGCACTCTTTGGAACACAGCCCGAAGAATGCGGAATCGCGTAACGGTCAACGAAAGCGAGGAGTCTTCAAGTAGGTGGATATTTGATTTTGCCAGGAAAGTATGTCCGGACTCTGTTCCTGAGCAAAATATTGTTCGCGATGCGTCTCCGGGCCACGACGCGATAGAATCACCTTTTACGATGGCAGAACTTTCAGTTGCCCTCCTGTCCTGTAACAATAACGCGCCTGGATTAGATAGAATCAAATTCAACTTGTTGAAGAATCTACCCGGCAATGCCAAGAGGCGCTTGTTGAACTTGTTCAATAAGTTCCTGGAGCAAAACATTGTACCGCAGGATTGGAGGCAAGTGAAGGTGATCGCCATCCAAAAACCAGGGAAACCAGCTTCTAATCACAACTCTTATAGGCCGATTGCAATGCTATCCTGTATCCGGAAATTGATGGAAAAAATGATACTCCGTCGTTTAGACCACTGGGTCGAATCAAATGGTCTACTATCAGAAACTCAATTTGGCTTCCGCCGTGCCAAAGGGACGAATGATTGTCTTGCGTTGCTTTCAACAGATATTCAGCTGGCGTATGCTCGTAAAGAACAAATGGCGTCTGCGTTCTTGGACATTAAGGGGGCTTTTGATTCCGTTTCTATTGACATTCTTTCGGGTAAACTTCACCGACAAGGATTTTCTCCAATTTTGAACAATTTTTTGCACAACTTGTTGTCCGAAAAGCACATGCATTTTACGCATGGCGATTTGGCAACTTTTCGCATTAGCTACATGGGTCTTCCCCAGGGCTCATGTTTAAGCCCCCTTCTTTACAACTTTTATGTAAATGACATCGACGAATGTCTGGCAAATTCATGCACGATAAGACAACTTGCAGACGACAGTGTAATCTCTGTTACAGGAGCCAAAGCTGCCGATTTGCAAGGACCATTGCAAGATACCTTGGACAATTTGTCTGCTTGAGCTTTACAGCTAGGTATCGAATTCTCTCCGGAGAAGACTGAGATAGTAGTTTTTTCTAGGAAGCATGAACCTGCTCAGCTTCAAACACAATTAATGGGTAAAACGATTTCTCAGGTTTTGGTACACAAATATCTTGGTGTCTGGTTCGACTCTAAAGGCACCTGGGGTTGTCACGTGAGGTATCTGATGAAAAAATGTCAACAAAGAGTGAATTTTCTTCGTACAATAACCGGACAATGGTGGGGAGCCCATCCAGGAGACCTTATAAGGCTTTACCAAACAACGATATTGTCTGTTATTGAATACGGGTGTTTCTGCTTCCGCTCCGCAGCAAACACACATTTGATCAAACTGGAGCGAATACAATATCGTTGTTTGCGTATCGCCTTAGGTTGCATGCAGTCGACCCATACGATGAGTTTGGAGGTTTTAGCTGGAGTACTACCATTGAAAAACCGCTTCTGGAGCCTGTCTTCTCGTATTCTAATCAAATGTGAGGTCTTGAACCGTCCCGTGATTGAAAATTTTGAAAGGTTAATCGAACTTAATTCTCAAACCCGTTTTATGACATTGTATTTCAATCACATGTCCCAAAATATTAACCCTTCTTCGAATATTCCAAATCGTGTCGACTTATCAAATACTTCTGATTCTACTGTGTTTTTCGATACATCCATGATAGAAGAAACTCGTGGAATCCCGGATCATTTACGCGTGCAGCAGATCCCTAAAATTTTTTCCAATAAATATCGAAACATCAACTGCGACAATATGTACTACACTGACGGATCACTTCTTGATGGGTCCACTGGCTTCGGTATCTTCAATAACAATTTAACCGTCTCCCATAAGCTCGATAATCCTGCTTCTGTTTACGTCGCAGAATTAGCTGCAATTCAGTACACCCTAGGGATTATCGAAAAAATGCCCACGGACCATTATTTCATCTTTACGGACAGTCTCAGTTCCATTGAGGCTCTCCGATCGATGAAAGATGTTAAGCACTCTCCGTATTTCCTGGGGAAAATACGGGAACATCTGAGTGCTTTATCCGAAAAATCTACTCAGATTACCTTAGCGTGGGTCCCTTCTCACTGCTCGATACCGGGTAATGAGAAAGCGGACTCTTTGGCTAAGGTGGGCGCAACAAACGGTGATATTTATGAAAGACCAATTGCCTTTAATGAATTTTTCGCACTTGTACGTCAGAATACGATCATCAGTTGGCAAAATGCTTGGACCAGAGGGGAATTGGGAAGGTGGTTACATTCCATAATCCCCAAAGTATCGACGAACCCGTGGTTCAAGGGGTTGGATGTAGGTCGGGATTTCATTTGCGTGATGTCCCGGCTTATGTCCAATCACTATAGATTTGACGCGCTCCTCCGTCGTGTTGGGCTCGGGGAAAGTGGTATCTGTGCCTGTGGTGAAGGTTATCACGACATAGAGCATGTGGTTTGGTCATGCCCTGTACACCGTGACGCCAGGTCTAAATTAATAGCTTCCCTGCAGGCCGAGGGTAGACAGCCGGCTGTTCCTGTTCGTGATGTCTTGGCGAGCCGTGACCTATCCTACATGTCCCTTATATACGTTTTCCTGAAATCCATCCACGCCCCAGTCTAGTCCCGTTCCCCTCCGTCTACACCCAACAAAACGACAAGAACACGTTTGAACCTTAAGCACAAAACCAGCAACCAGACCCCGCACAACAGAACCAGGACCCAAGGACTACGAGCCTCTGTCCCAACTCACGACATCGTGGCTCAGCAGAACGAATCCATACATGCCATTCGACGATTATCAGACGACCATTGAACAACAAAACACTGATTGGAAATCCCATGCTAGTTTTAAGTTAGACTTAATTTCAGCTCGTAGTCGGCAGCGAGGATAAAAAATTTGCTTTAGTTTTTAAGTCATCAGATATAATTGGCGCCGTTAAACATTAAATTGTATTTGTGCCGTGTCAAATAAATGTTATGTGAAGAAAAAAAAAAAAAAGATGACTACTTCTGGTTACCGGAATACATCCTAAAACGGCCAAATTATGCCTAATCCGGGTATTTCGTTGGCGAAGATGCCGACTTACAGTTTCTGGAAAACAACTCAAGATGACCAAATATCATCCATTATGGGTATTGAGGAAGCGTTACACCCAGAAGCCAGAAATCAACTTAAGACGTCATTTTTAATTTCTAGATACAGAGTAGCTTCCGATTTCTGGAAAACAACCTTAAAGGGACAAACATTACCCAATGTTTTTCAGGAACATTATCCCGGGCTCGTAAGCTGGGAGTAAACTCCATATTTCACTTTGAAACCCGATTTTGCAGCTTCCGGTTTCTGGAAAACATCCACACACGTACACATCCACACACAAACATATACACCAATACATGCATACATGCAGAACATGCTCGATTCGTCGAACTGAGTCGAGTAGTATATGACATTCGGCCATTTGAATCACTTTTCTACCTTTTAATTAGCCAGTGATCGTTAGGCGAAAGTCAATACTTTTTGCTTTCATTATGTGATTTCTCACTTTTTTATGAACAACGGACAAAGTTACAATCCGATTGCAATGACCTATGGGGCAACTAGACCTTTCATTTGACACTAATTTTGTGAAAATCGATTCAGCCATCTCTGAGAAAAATGAGTGAGTTTGAACAACCTCAGGATAACTTTTCTTTATATAACTTTTGAACCATAAGTTCAATCATAACGAAATTCAAAAGTTAAGGGTTTTGGAGACAGCCCGATCATTTGAAACCAGTTTTATTGAAATCGGTTATGTGGTTTCTGAGATGTTGTTGTTTCGTGATTTTCACATTTTGATACATAACCTCTAAACTAAAAATCCGATTACAATGAAATTCAATAGCAACCTATGGCGCAACTAGACCTTTCATTTGCAAATATTTTATGAAAATCGGTCCAGCCATGAAAAAAGTGAGTGAGAAAAAAAAGTTGCACATACACACACACATACACACATACATACATACATACAGAATTCGGCCATTGGGACCACTTTTATACCTTTGGTTTTTCCAGTGATTGCTATACCTTTTTAGGAGAAAGGCAAAAAGGAGTGCACTATAGTTTAATTTACCCTACATGGCCTATTTCGATTCAACAAGAACGTTGTTGATTATCCGAAATGCATAGCAGGCAAAGTAGGGTAATTAACGAATAGTGAACCCCTTCCTATAGTGGACCACTCGGCAAATTGACTTAATTTTTGCAGTGCGTCTTGAACTGTCCTACAGATCAGACGTTTTTTCGGTTGCTTGTGGACTGGTCTTTGACTGCCTATAGCTTCAAAGTTTGTGTTTTGTCAGTGTATCTTTTAAAGACTACCTGAAAGTTATTTCCCATCAGTCTTTCTCAAGACTACCTACTTTTGAATTTAACATTTGTTTTAACTTTTTTCGTATCACCTGAAATGGCTGGACGGAAAAAGAAACCTCGCATCGCTGCGGGGAGGAAAAGAGAGGCATCTCTTTCGGACACTTCGAGTGCCTGTAGTGACAATCCTTTTGATATTTTGCCTGAGCAAGAAGCTGGTGAAATGGAAGTTACCAATAATGAAACTATACAGTATATAAAATCTTTAAAAAAGGAGAAAGTTCCACCTATTGTGGTAACTATTTCTTCTGAATTTAATATATTCAAAAAGGAACTTTCAACGTTTGTTTCTGACGTTAAAGTTACCTATCAAATTGGCCGTAGAGGTGTATGCCGCATATTAGCCGACTCAGTAAAGGGTCGTGATCGTCTTGTTCAGTATTTAACTGACAAGATGTACAAATTTTTTACATATGACACCAAGAACGCCAAGCCGTTCAAGGTCGTCTTGAAAGGTCTCACCAACGATCAAACCGTTGATGAGATCAAACTTACTTTAACAGAATTACTTGGCATAGCCCCTACCCAAGTAATTCTAATGAAACAAAAATCACGAGGCGAAAACAGTCAGAGAACTGGAATTTCCCTTGTAAATTACTTAATTCATTTTAACCGCAGTGAGGTTAATAACTTAAAATTTTTTGAAAAAGCACATGCTTTATATAACGTGCGTATAAAGTGGGAAATTTATAGGAAGTATGGCGGAGGTGAAAAGCATATCACCCAATGCCGTAATTGCCAACGTTATGGCCATGGTTCCAAATTCTGTAACATGGACCAAAAATGTCTTAATTGTGGAGACTCTTCTCACAAAAAGGACACATGTCCTGTGAAAGAGAGTAAAAATTTTCGCTGTGCGAATTGTAACGGCAACCATATGTCAAATTTTTATCAATGCCCAGTTCGTTTAGCAATTGTTAAGGCAAGGCAAGGTAAACAAAATTCAATTTCTCAATTAAAACCAACTTCAAAACAAAATTCTTCAAGCGTACCAGTGACGCATAGTTTACCTACTCCTTTGCATACCCGTTTAACTTATGCACAGGTTACAGGTAGTTCGAACATTATACCGCCTAGTGTTGGTAGTTCGAAAATGACCGTTAATATGGGTAAGCAAAACACGCTAGAAAATAATTGTACACCTATCACTCCAGCTAATATTGCTGCCGAAAATATTTTTTATAATGTCAACTGCCTGGGGCCTATTACGGCAGGTAAACTTTCTTTTTTGCAACAGGCAATGTTCGATCTTATGAACGCCATGTTGCAGGCAAAATCAATGTTTGAAGCCATTCAAATAGGCACAAATTTTACTATTAAAATTGTTTCTAATTTAAAATTTAGCAATGATTTTAAATAAAACAATTAAAATATTAAATTGGAATGCTCGCTCATTGAAGGCCAATGAGAATGAGCTTTTTAATTTTTTAACAGTAAATAATGTGCATATTGCAATTGCAATTGTTATTCATCGCCGAATCAAACATCGTGCTCTTCCTCATCTTGAGACGAAAGTTATTGAAACTTTGGGAATTGAGGTTCAAACTGAACTTGGGATTTTATTTATTGCCGCAGCATATTTACCATTTCAATGCACACGCGAGCTCAAAAATTATTTTAAAGGTGATTTACAAAAACTCACCAGAAATCGTTCGAAATTTTTCATATTCGGCGATTTTAACGCTAAACATCGTTCATGGAATAATTCTCAAAGTAATTCCAATGGCAAAATTCTATTCAATGATTGTTCTTCAGGATACTATTCTATTTTGTCTCCGAATAGTCCTACATACTTTTCTTCTGTAAGAAACCCTTCAACAATTGATTTGGTGCTAACAGATCAAAGTCATGTATGTAGTGATTTGATCACACATGCTGACTTTGATTCTGACCATCTTCCAATAACTTTTTCTTTATCACATGAATCAGTTTCAAACCCTATGAGCTCTGTTTTTAATTATAACAAGGCTAATTGGGAAAGATACAAAACTCATATTGAGAGAAATTTCAATAATGAGCTTGATTTGCAAAACGAAGTGAATATTGATTCCGCTTTGGAAGCATTAAAATGTGCAATTGTTGATGCCAGGAATTATTCTGTTCCAAAGGCTCAAGTGAAATTTGATTCATCAATAATTGACGAAAATCTTCAACTTCTAATTCGTTTGAAAAATGTCCGCAGACGTCAATATCAACGTTCTCGTGACCCTGTTTTTAAAACTATTTATAAAGATTTACAGAAAGAGATTAAATATAGATTTACTCTTCTGAGAAATCAAAATTTTGAGACTAAAGTTGGAAAATTGAAACCATATTCAAAACCATTTTGGAAGCTGTCGAAGATTCTTAAGAAACCTTCAAAGCCTATTCCAGTTTTAAAAGATGGTGAACGTTTTCTTGTATCCAATGAACAAAAGGCTCAAAGACTTGCTCAGCAGTTTGAGAGTGTTCATAACTCAAATTTGAATTTTGTGAGTCCAATTGAAAATGAAGTCACACGTCAATTTGATTTAATTTCTTCCCAGAATTTTTTACCTGCAGAAATAATTGAAACTAACTTGAATGAGATTAAATCAATTATTAAAAATTTCAAAAATATGAAAGCACCTGGTGACGATGGAATCCTTAATATACTAATCAAACATCTCCCTGAGAGCACAATGGAATTTTTAGTGAAAATTTTCAATTGCTGCTCCAAAATTGCATATTTTCCCAAATTATGGAA
The DNA here is from genome assembly GCF_029784165.1 of Wyeomyia smithii. NCBI lineage: Eukaryota > Metazoa > Arthropoda > Insecta > Diptera > Culicidae > Wyeomyia > Wyeomyia smithii. The sequence continues at coordinate 82,815,152 of NC_073696.1, read as the reverse complement.
AAATGCAAAAATTACTCCCATTTTAAACCGGATAAAAACCCAGCTGAAGTTTCAAGTTATCGACCAATCAGTTTGCTTTCTTCAATAAGTAAACTGTTTGAGAGAATTATTCTTAACAGAATGATGTCACACATCAACGAAAATTCAATTTTTGCAAATGAACAGTTTGGATTTCGCCATGGGCATTCCACAACTCATCAATTGCTCAGAGTTACTAATATGATACGAGCTAACCAATCTGAAGGTTATTCCACTGGAGCTGCTCTTTTAGACATAGAAAAAGCATTCGACAGTGTTTGGCATAAAGGTTTGATTGCGAAATTGCAAACTTTTAATTTTCCAATTTTCCTAATCAAAATTTTAAAAAATTATCTTACGGATCGAACTCTGCAGGTTGTCTATCAGAATTCAAAATCTGATAGATTTCCTGTCAGAGCAGGTGTACCTCAAGGTTCAGTCTTGGGTCCAGTCCTGTACAACATATTCACTTCAGATCTTCCTGATTTGCCTCCAGGATGCACAAAGTCATTGTTCTGCGATGACACAAGCATTTCCGTAAAAGGAAAAAGTCTTCGTGTCATATGCAGTCGATTGCAGAAAAGTTTAGATATTTTTTCTTCCTACTTGCAAAAGTGGAAAATCTCTCCCAATGCTTCTAAAACTCAAATGATAATTTTTCCGCATAAGCCTAGGGCTTCTTTCCTCAAGCTAAACAATAATCACGTTGTCAAGATGAATGGGGTTATTTTAAGTTGGTCCGACAAGGTTAAGTACTTGGGACTAATTTATGATAAAAAACTTATTTTCAAAGAGCACATTGAGAGTATACAAGCCAAGTGCATCAAATATACGAGATGTTTATATCCTCTCATTAACAGGAATTCTAAACTTTGTTTAAAGAACAAACTTTTGATTTACAAACAAATTTTTAGACCAGCAATGCTTAATGCTGTACCGATCTGGTCAAGTTGCTGTTCAACAAGAAAGAAAACGCTCCAAAGGATTCAGAATAAAATTCTGAAAATGATTTTAAAGCGTCCTCCTTGGTTTGGTACACTCGAATTACATAGACTTACTGGTGTTGAACCATTAGAAGCTATGTCAAATAAAATTATTATCAATTTTCGACAAAAATCGTTGCAATCCTCAATTGCTACGATAAGCTCTCTTTATAGCCAATAAGTTAGCAATTAAGTTAGTTGTAAGTTTACTTCCCCTTTTCTGACAAGTAGGTTTAAATCCCTACGAATGATAAGTCCTAATTGCGAAAGCAAACAAATCCTAACAATTAAAATTACAAACAAAAAAAAATTACTAACAGTGTTGAGAAGTCACCATTTGTGATTGGACACACATACTCATTATTTACTAATATTTATCATAAATACTTAAGCTACTAACAAATCCCCCCTTAAAAAAAAAAAAAAAAAAAAAAACTTAATTTTTGCGGAAACTCGAGGAATTTTCAGAAAACTTCCACCGGGAAACATCCTATCCAGCCAATCTGTATCAGAATCACGAGAAACATTTTAAAATTCCGATTTATGTAAATTGAAATTGAGTTAATTTGACGAATGGTTCACTAGAGAAACGTTCGTACATTTCAATAGTACCTTTTGAATAAGTCCTAAATTGAAAGTCGAACCGTCAGTTCAAACGTAATTTAGTAGTTTTGATTCCTTAAGATCGAGAAAAACAACTCATCCCCATAATTTCAATTGAGGTTAAGAGAAACTGAGTTTATCTGACAAGTGGGCCGCTCTAGAAAAGGGGTCCACTGTTGGTTAAATTACCGTATGAAGGGTGATTTTATATCGTTTTTCATTCAAATACAAATAACAAAATCGCATAAAATATGCCTTCGCTTTGAATATGAAGTCCAAAACTGGCTAATTTAGCCAAGATCCTTTCCATAGGAAAGTAAAACGGTGTGTGCCTAAGCGCAGAGTTGATGAAGAATTCCGGTTATAAATCTTTATTTCAGAGTTTCTACTCAAACATTTACTATTTAAGATTACTATACAAACCATACACAACCGTACGTGTCACCAACCAAACGTAGAAAAAAAATGAACCAAGGCAGTTTGATCCTTTATTTGCTACCAGAGTATTGATTGGGAATGATGATAAATTATAATGTAAAATTATTAGAAACGATTTTTGTTATGAAACCAATAAAATTGATTTAGACATGAGAATATGATATGTCTGCCACGAGTACCTAGACTAAAGAAGAGGTATACCACAAAAGATCAAAATAATGGTCGCAGTGGTCCGAATCTTACAAAAAAAAAAAATAGACATGAGAACCTTTTATACACAAAAAAAATCCTCAGAGGTTATTTTTCATCTTCGTGTGAATACTTATCCTGGCCTCCTAAACTAGTTGAAAGATTAAATTAGTGGTGGGCAACGCTAACTGAAAATTTTGTGACGCTAATCGCTAATCCGCTGAATGGAAAAATTTAGCTTGATAATCGCTAAACACTAAACGTTAAAACCATATAAGTGGAACTTTGAGGCTATATTTATTACTAATAAGAACAAACGAAAATAATTGCTTTTGAGCGCTATTTACCATGAGAGGTTCAATATTCACAGAACGGTGTTCATACTTTGAAATTTTGTAAAAACAAGAAAAAACAAAAGTGGTTGTTTTTTTTAATAAAAGCTTTATTATTATCTGAATCGAAAATTAGAACCAAAGTTTCCATAATTTCGAGCGCATTGCAAACTGCAGAAGTTTTTCTTTTGCAGAATACTCCTATGGATTGTACGATAACTTAAATCCTATTCTAGAGTAAAAAGACTGACTTGCACTTGTGAGTGTGTGAGAGAGAGAGAGAGAGAGAAAGAGAGAGAGAGCAAATGAAAGAAAGAGAGTGCAGCTGAGAGTATGGAAAGTGGAAAGACTTGCAATTTTCTTATCTTCTTTATAGAAGCTTTTGTATGGAGGACCCTAGGAATGAACCATTGCTTAAAGTCCTTAGACATCAACTAGCTTGAATCTACTAAGATTCGAACTCCCGAGCACCCGCTTGTAATGACTGACCCTGTAATGTGAGCGAAAATAAGATCTTCTAATGTTGGTTCTGAAAATTCACCTAAAATGTTTCAGTAACATCCAATATAACATCCAATTTTGATTCAGGAGGTCACCCAAAGGCCAAAAATCGGCCTTCAGATGCCATTTTGTCATTTTGGAAGCCAGATGGTCTCTGAAGTACAGGCTGAAATGCCCAAATAACAACCAACACGGATATATTCGGAATCGCGAAGATGGAAAAAGGGACGAAGATCCATTTCAAATGTCATTTTCTGAGAATGGCAACTTCCGGTTTTTGGAAAACAGCCTAAAATACCCAAATACCGTGAGCGTGTATTTCTAAAATACGGGAATCAACTTCAAATGACATGTTGAAATCTAATGAAGGCTTTTGGTTTCTAGAATATAGCCTGAAAATCAATATTTGTATCTCCGATATCAAAGAAATCCGGAAATTGACTCCATGCGTTATTTGGAAATTCTAGATGGCGACTTCCGACAAACGAGCAAATAACACTCAAGTATTTCCAGAGCTGGAATGATGTCCTGAGGCCGCAATACGTCCCCAGATGCAATTTATTAAAAATGTTTCTAAGTTTTAAATCCACTTATCTTGGTGTATTTTTCAATTTTTTTGTGGCATTTTGAATATATGACTGTTTTTTGGCACGCATTTTCTGATCAAGTCGATTAATGAGGGTTTTCTAATTCAAACCCATTTATTATTTCACATAGGCTCAAATCGCTTTATGAGCATACTCTAAATTAGTTGAGATTTGAACAATAACAATCCACTAACAATAAACTCGGCAATAATTTTAGAAAGATTACAACCAACAGATTTTTATCTATTATATTTAAACTTATGTTTAAATAGCATTAGCAACAGCCTTGATTCAAAGTATTTTACCTGGTTTCGTTTACCCGTTGGTAAATCCAGGGTGTGTTTAACTGTCGCTCGCATTCAGTACACGTCTCAATTTCAAATCTGTTTGTGTCATTATGGAGGAGAGAGGGGGGGAAAATAAAACTGCGATCCAGTCCATAGTCGAACTTCATAAAACGCGTAGGATTGAGTTACCACGGCAAAAATAAAAACAGTTACACGTTTCCGAATCTAAACCGATCGCACTGTTTCAACACATCAGCATACTTTCGAAAAGTCACCAACATTGTATCGATCGACCATCAATCACTTCATGGAATTACAACCGGCCGGCTGCGGGGAGTCCAGCGTTGCCCACCGATTTCGCGCTACTGATAATTCTATTTAACGATCATGTCACTTGGCAAAAGCGGCAATAAAGTGTGCCAGTGCGAGCGAGAGGGAACAAACCAAGCCGGGGGCCGATCCGGTGTGAGAAGCCAAGAATCGCCGCACCATTTAACAACCGAATTGACAAATTGAAAACACAATAAAATGTAAGCACCCCAAATATGATCGCCAATGGCACCACCACCGCCTTACGAGTCACCGCTTTGTCGGCGCGGATTCGCGCGCGCTGTCTTTCATGTTTTCGCGCTCCGGCTCTGCGACAAGCTCGCGCGCGTTGTTTTATTAGCCTACATCTGGGCAGGGATTCCGCCGGTTTCTGTGCTTGTTGCGACCGGTTTAGATAGATTTAATTAATGCTTTTATTTGGCGGGGGCGATTCTGGGAAATTGACAGCTGTCCCAAGAGAGTCCGTGAGCAGAGATATGCTAATTAACTCACGGTGCGGCGCTGTTGAGTAGATGAAAAGCTGCACTGCGATTCGTGAAACTTAACCATTGATTTACTGTTAGTGATACTCTAACGATGATTCCTGGCGTAGATTTGAGTCATTTACGTTTATGTTAGTATAAAAACAAACGTAAGTTTTAAAATAAAAACTGCATAAGGTTTTATGCCTCATTTTTTTAATTGCAAACAATAACCGAAAGGTGAGGAACAATGGCGATTCGGTTGAAAGTTTAATCCCTCCCAAGTGCTAGTAAATCTAATAAAACAAAACAATGCCGTTTCCATAGCTCCCAAATCTATTCTTGCGAAGTCATAAGTTTTATTGCACTTTCTGGTGTGACTAAAACAATAGCGGACAAATTTGGCATTCAAAACATCTCTGCTCATATTTCTCAGTTTTTGTGCTAGAAAACACACATACACATCCCGTTTTCGCATATGCTCCAGCATCCGCTACCGATCGTTTTTCATACCGGATCCTGGCACGGCTTTCCGTTTTTCCCGTTTCCGCACATGTGAATGTGATTGCAGCCAGCAGCAGTCGAGAGCCATTCCGGCATTCCCTGCATGGTGCAGCGCAGATATTTATGGATCCGTTGGAGAAAAGTTCTATCCTGACTTTACTGCCAGCGGGCCGAGCACCCTCGAACACTTTTCATTCGGGGCCCGAGATTAGACAAAGGTCGCAACGTAATGTGAAGGCTCCGGTCGGGACTTTTGCCTGGTATTTGAACCTGGTATTGGAACGCTCTGCCCGGCGATGCTACTAGCTACTGCTACTACTACTACTCACATCGGTTTTTGTTTTATTTTCGGACTGCCCCTCTTTTGCTTAGCTTTTTCTACTTCTGCCCCGACTACATTCAGCAGTCGAGTGGAAATCCTACTGTTGATTTATGTGCACTTTATGGTCATGGTAAAAATGTTAATTTCGAGTCTTTTTCGTTCTGTTTGTGTCAATAGACGAGTGGAGGTCAGTGTGGAGGTATGCTGGGTTTAATGAATATTTGCTGAAACAAACAAAAAAAGTGCGTCACTTCTGTTTCACGTCCGACGTTCCAATACTTTTTAGATTACCATTCATATATCATTTTTTTCTCCGCTTGGTAATCTTACTAAATGGAACAACACACAGATGGCACCATATTTAACCTGATCTGAATTTTAGCGTAGTCTCGAACATTGCATCTCCAGCAGGCTAACCAACCATCTATCATTGTGGGTTTAGAAGGATAAAACCTTTGCAGCGCTTTTGCATAAACTCACCGCATCTAGATTTTGCAATCTGGTTCTAAATATATCGACTGCAGGTGAATCATCTTGGTTCGTTTCCTCCAAGGTGTCTTCGGGTACGGCCAAATCACTACGTAATTGTTTATTTACGATGCCTTGAGTCTATCAAGCACCACCCTAGATGTACCGGCTAGCACGTATCCTTCGTTAGCACATGAACGTTGATGCTAATTCTTGATTATACTACGCTTTGGCTTCACTCTACTTTTAGAGTTGACGGTATTCGGTAGAATCGGCCGTTAAGTTAAATATGCATGCAAACACGGCACGCTATTCCTGTCTTGTGAAGACGAAATCAACGTTGTACAGGTTTGCACGTAGAATAATGTACTTCTAGGAGGCCCGGCCTGGCCCGGTTAGGGTTGGCAACCGAAACTTTGAAACGTTACATACCTAAGGAGATGCTGGTGCATCGATGTGCAGCTTGGATGATGAGTAGCAAGCAGCAACCCGGTCACGATTTTAGAATTAGTAATTTCATCAAGCTTCTGATAAACGTATCTACTTCAACCTCGGTTGATATATTATATTTAAATTTCATGAGGCGTCACAACATTAGATAAAAACTAATGGCTTAGTTTATCTCAGCCCAATTTCTGGGCTTCGTGGCGAAATGGTATGCGAGTGTGTTCACTATTATTCGTAATTTTTGACAAAAGTATGATCGTCGACCGCAGGATAGCAATACTCAATCAAACATTTCTGGTATAAATATAGTTATTCAAGATGAATATGAGTCATTCCATACCAAGTGACCACCAGAAAGCACAAACTTGAAATCGACCATCACGGGTTCGGCTCAAAACTTGAGAAATATGCAGCTAGGTTTACTTTAACAAAAAAAACCATTTTAGTGTAGATTGGAATACCCCCCGCTCTGTGGGACCTCACTCTTTGTTGCAATTACGCATTTTTGTTAAAATTTATTTTTTCTTATAACTCATAGACGCAAGGGGTTCGAAAAATACTGATAGATGAGTTTTACAGAAAATAAACCAAGAATTAAAAAAATGATTTTTGATCGGAAGTGTTGCCAGAGAGATTATTTTTGTAGTATAAAAGGTAATATGAGTCAATCTCGAAATATACCATTTTTACTTTCTGCCCTCTTTCTTTTTCTTTTCCTGTTTTGCCATTTCTTTTTCTTCTTTCTTTGCCTCTCTTTTTCTTGTACTCTCTTCTACTTGTCGATTGGCCTTTGGGTTACATTGCTTCTATCACCTCTTCTACCATTCTTCATCTCAGTCCTTTACTCTACCAACAATTCATTCAAGCCACTTTCTGTTCCGATTCAGCCATCAACTCTACTCCCCAGCCTTCATTTCCACCTTATCACTTACTTTTCGTAACTCTTCTCCACCTCACCTTGTATGTAGATAAATTTAAGATGCTCGTTCGATCGATATTTTTGAATTATTTTTCATTTGGTAATAGTTCTGCTTAAGCAACATTTATTAATGATTTTTCATCTAGAACGATAGATTGGATTTTCAGCTTTTAACTGGATTTTAAAATGGCATTGGACATCTATTTTCCGTTTCTGGGTAAAGTCTTATTTTTAGATATAGTAATAGGGGTTTACCCAGCCTTGCCTAAACTGGAAGTCGTGAATTGAATTTTGAATTTCAAAATGTCGCTGGACACCGATTTTCGAATTCTAAGCGTCATCCTGGTTCCAGAAATACGACTATTTAAAGAATTTGTGAATGTTTTCCACAGTTTTGTACTACTTCCCAGAAGCCGGATGTCGCCCAGTTAGATTTTAAAATGGCATCGAACATCATGTTCCAGTCTCCGGAAATCAACTTTAAGCCTCTAGTTATGACCAAGGGCCCGGGAGTAACTCAATTCATTCAGAAAATTCCCATAATGCCAAGAAAGTTTTGATTTTCACCCCCCCTTTCTGCAGGGGTTGTCCCTCCCTTTTCTACACGTCTATGGCAACTTCCTTCATAAAAAAAACTCATATGCCAAGTTTGCTGGAAATCGGTTCAGGCATTCAAGAGTTAAAAAACGTATCTTTTTTATAGGGTATCGGCTCTATTATAGTCAGGTTTTACCTACTATCGCCAGGGGTGTAAATGATGTCCAAGATCGTTAATTATTTGCATTTTTTTTCCGTGTTGGGTATTTTCGTCACTGCGACCAATGTTTTGATATTTTGTGACATATTCCCCCTTTTTAATTTTGTTTAGTCAGGATAACGTATCACTATTGAAAGTGGTCGTTAAAGTCTGGCCAATAGCATTAGTCCAGTCCGGTATTATACTTCGTATGAAGCGCACAACCGTACTGGGATTTGTTCTCCAGATTTCAGAGGGTTCCAGAAGACCTCTCTCGAAGAACTTTTATATCTTTTGATAAAAATTGCCGGACATCGGCATAACAGATGTTCTGAGTCTTCTTTTTCCATGCCACATACTCGACATGTATCATCTTAAAGTTTTTTCATAACCTTCAAATGATAACGGCTCGGACAATGCCCTGTTATTAAACCAGTATACGTGCTCAGATCTTTTTTTGAAAGATCCAGTATTTTACGTGTCATAGAAACGTTCGGAGTGATAAAACGTTTCGACTGCCTACCGATGAAGGTGTTTGTCCAGTTGGATTTCACTTTCATAGTTTCCCATGCTTTTAGTTCCATTCTAAGGGAACAAGCAGATAGACCACAGAAGGGTTCTGGTCCTATGAACTGATGAGACGATCCAAGTCTTGCCAGTTCATCGGCTCTTTCGTTCCCATCTATTCCATTATTATTCGCATAGTGCTTCTTCATAATGTAGAGTACCTCTTTGCAAAATATTAGTTCTCTAGAGATTGCACTAATGTCGTTTTTTACGCTAGGGATACGGGGCATGTAAAGACGTCTATATTTCGAAGCTTGCATAAAAAATCGCGTAAATTGTAGAATCCGTGTCCAGTTCAGAATGTGGAGCACATGGCATTCCATGGAAAAAGAATAAAACAAATATATTTTTCGGCATGTCATTTCCGATTTCGTCTAAACTTTTCGCAGTTTGCACAACGTTTATAAAGAAGTCATTTTATTTTACATCAGTTCTTCGTGTAGACTCACGCCTGCTTTTTCAAAATGGCCCATCCAAAAATCTGACTGATGGATAAAAAATTTCTAAATCAGAAAAACGGCTTGTTTGATTGAAATGGTGTCTTCAGTAAAGATGTAGGTAATAAAATTGAACAACTATACAAAGTTTCAGCGGAATCGAAAACGATCAATCAGCATCGATTTGCGAAGTAGCGTGGACTGCCTCTATATCTATCCTACCTTACAAGAGATGCTGCATATGAAACACGTGTACGTATACAACTTTTTTAAGTTTGTCATTCTCACCTTCACTTCCGCTGCTAATTGAATGGTCGTTTTTTTTTTGACGTAGGACTACATCATTCTTTAGTAGGGTGGCATGCTGTGATAAGTGTAACGAAAATGTGCCCTCTCAAAATGAATAATAAATTACTACCCCTGAACGGATTTCGAACGCCAATGTCTTGATCGAATGGTGAAGGTTTCCTAAAACTTATAGCATTATATTTCGTATATCTTTTCGATAGCGAATTGATGGAAAGTTTAGTTTAAAATCAATCATTTTCATTTAGTTTTGCAGTATTCAAGCAATTACCAGCTCGCTTCTATAGCTGTAGTGTAGAATCACTCTAGTCGACAAAAGCGAAAAAATTGCCTAATCATATTCCCGCTCTAGAACATTTTTTTTCGCTTTTGTCGACCAGTTGTTAACAGAAGTTCTCTCTAGAGCTCAAACTGAATAATGGAAGGGAGATTATGGAATTTTAACAACGTTCAATATTATGTTTATTGAACAGATCTTGAACACTCATATCTTGATTTGTTGGTGAAGTGTTTCCGAATCTTTTGGTACAATAATTAGTGTATATCTTTCCCATGGCAAACTAGTGAAAAAATAACTAAAAATCAATTGGAAAAGCAGCGGCTATCCAGTTGTAAACTTGCTTTTAGTTCCTGATGTTCGTTTCAGAGCTATGTTGTAAGAGGCTTTGTCGTTTTTGCAAGTTCTTCCAGTTTATCTCAGTTTCGCAATACGATTCTACGAAAAATGAATCTCATTTCGTTCTGGTATCTAGGAGAGCAGGGCCGATAGAGCTCTCACCCACCGAACAATATAACACGTATCGTGCCTTGTTATGTTGTTCCGTGTTGTCAAATTTTCTCGTGTCGAGTGGAAGCAGATACTAAGAGTGCAAATGTTGCGTGTTGCATATTGCCGATGTGCGACTGGGGGGAAATTATGTTAATGTTGAATTAACTGGTAATAGACATGAGAATTAAGAATCTTTTTTAAGACGCTACATTCTTTTAATGAAGTGTTGTGATTTTCCTAAACGGATTCAGCATTTTAGCAGACCATGCCAAACTTTTTTGTTTGAAATCGGGTTAATTTCGTGTATACCGATTCTCATAGTCACAATCATCGAATTATAATGAACATCATATTGATGCGCGTGTGCAGCTGCTTCTAATCACAGTGGTAGTTTGTTGGGCATAAGCTGTAGCTAAGCTTTTGCAAATACAAATTTAATTCAATTATTGCAATTATGCAAATGCTGTCTTGGTCAGACCGCCTACGAGATCCACATCCGTTCATTCAAAATGGTGTCTGAGCGATTTTTAGCGTCTGTGCATCATTTTGATTCCGGATATTGAGTGGAAATCGGCCCCTTTTGGCTGTATTCCAGAAACCGGAAATCGCCATTTTATAACTCAAAATGGTGTCTTAGCTCGATTTGTGGCATCAATATGATTCCGGAAATTTAGTCATTTTCCGGGTGGTTTTTAGTCACTTTCGGCTATTTTTCAGAAACCGGAAGTCGCCATCTTGGATTTCAGAATGGCATTTGGGGACAATTTTTGGCCTCTGAGCGTCATTCTGGTTCCGGAAACACCCATTTTGGGTGGTAGTCGGTCATGTTCAGCTGTTTTCCAGAGCTGTGTCACAAACCGGAAGTTTCTATCCAAAATTAAAATAGCAGGAGGGTTGTGTGCAAAGCCACGACCGCAAGGTTGAAGTAGAATACTTTTACAAGAAAGATAACCCGGCTGCTTGCGTGTCAGTCATTTTTTCTAGTAAATAAACGTTGACTAATCAGATCAATCGAATTTTGCGCTTCAACAAGGATTGCCCATTTTCAATAATATAGTAAGTTGCTTATCATGATTGGGGATTGACAGTTTTTAAATTTTGAGATGAAATTTTTTCGGATGTCGTGCTCATGACTGAAGGAAAAGATAATTCAGTACGTTCTTAGTCACGGAAATAAAGTAAAATTTATAACTTTACAAATTTAAAAATGTAAATTAACTCAAGAGAAAACATTAACGCTTTAATCATTAGGTTTTTATTTCATCCTGAAAAGGACAATTTGTTGTTCCATTTAGTATCGGATAAGATGCCGATTACATCTTTGCGTTATCACTGACAGTACAAAGTATTCGGTGTGATAGAGTAAACAGTGAAATACTGATATAACACTCAAAACTAGACGGCTCACGTGTTGTCGAAATGAGTCAACTTTTTATTAAATGCATTTATTAGTGCCCACTATCGCACAGAGAAGGCAGAGATCCGCTGCAAGTAGTGCGCTATCCATAGCCATGCCACAGTTGTGGCCGCTATACGCTGCCATTGGTATCCGCTCTCCCTAAATCAGCTGGCCCAGCTGCTATCGTTGCTGGGATCCGCTGCAACTAGTGCGCTATCCATTGCTACGCCACAGCTGTGGCCGCTTTCCGCCATCGCTGGTATCCACTGCACTGCTAGTGCTGCTGCTAAAGGAGGACAACTGCTGTTGTCGCTGTCTAGAACTTTTATGAGCGGCTTCGGCTGAAACAGGCTCTTATATAGGCCAAATAGCATGTTTAATATTTCTTCTTTCTGGCATTGACTAGTGGCAGACATGGACATGGAGTTTGAAATTCTTTTTCTGTTTCTCACGCATTGTGTTCTAGCCCAACCGTTTTTAGTACTTGTGAGCTTACTATCAAGAAATGGAATGCTTTTTCCACCGTCATAGTAGGGAAATACAGCACCCGTGGTTGGTTTGCATTCATTTTACAAAGAAACCCGAAAAACAAACAGTAAGAAGATTGTTTTTCGAGTTTGTTTTGTAAAATGAGTACAAATCAACCACGTGTGCTGGTTTTCCCTACTATGACGCTAACAGTTCTTAACAGTTAATCGCACCCCATTTCTTGATAGTAAACTCACAAGTATTAAAAAACGGTTGGTTTCAGTTTTCACAAAACTGGGGACATGTCTGTATGACGGAGCTTCCCACACAAACGGGAGATCCAAAATCTAGCGCTATGGAAGGTAACCTACAATCACCAGTGCGCGATCCGCCGGTTTCCTCTGCTGGTCCGTCCGCTATAGAAAACTGCTAGATATTTCAGATCGCTCTCGCTCTATTTGCTGCTAGTCGATCCAGTTTCCAGTTAATCCAGTAAATCTCGCTGCCGTAAGGGTGTGCGATATTTCGTGAAATCTCAAGTTTCTCGAAATTAAACGAAATTTATCGAAATTGAGCACACATTTTTTTAAAATAGTAACAACTTATGATTTCTGAACAAATTTTCTGCTATTATAAACTCTAGTTTAGGTCCGGAATTGCTTTATGAAAAAATTGTGTTTGATTTAGGAAAAATTTAGAATTAACTAAATTTTTCCAATTTACTGAATTTTTCTAGACATATTTTACTCAAAAAAGCAAAGCAAAACCTTGGTGTTACATTCCGATTAGAAACTTGACCTTCTGTTTATTTATACACAAACTTCGCAGCCGACTGTTTAGTGTATAGGACAATTACGGGGCTAGCTCTACGATCCTACTGACACTAACATTCTCTCCCGAGCCGAGACTCGAACCTACGACGACTGGCTTGTTAGGCCCGTACCTCGAGACCATCTGGATCTTTTACTCAAATAGACTCTAAATATCCCTGAACCTTCCTTTTTGTATATGAATCAACGAAAATAATACTCAAAATTCATAAATTCATTTGTGCAGTTTCGGAAACCTCCAAATTTTGCTGCAGTGATACAAACAATGTACAAAGACTAAATTTCTGCATGCTAGTTTGTATACGTGACTACTGAGAGTTGTACTTGTGGTGGACGTGTCGTTGTGCACTTGAACGAGTAAAAAAACAACAACAAAAACTCGTTTACGAAGTCGAAACGTACGTCTAGTTTTGTGTCAGCTGTGCTGAGAAATAAGGTTAGTGACTATGAGAGTTTCGCTTTGGCCTTGTTTCCAGCTCTTATTGGTGGAAATAGTTATGCGTTAAACACGGCTCTACTTTTTCCAATAGCACAGAAGTTATCGTCACACAATCACAATTTTTCGCATTTTGGTGAGCGCATGGCTAATTTTCCAATCGATTGTTGTAAAAATGAAGGAATTCTTTGAAAACTGACTGTGTTTTAAGCATTTGAAACCCTTGGTGGTGAAGGTGGCTGAAATCCACCTTAATAAAGTAATAAAAAAAGCATTTGAAAGTGGACAATTTCGTGACGCTCTCGATGTTTTCGGTTTTTTTTTTCAACTTTTACCCTTATGTTGCCATAAGACTTAATTCTACGTCAAAATAAAAAGGTCAGGCAAAACAGCGAATTCTCGAGAATTTCATCTCAGAAATTTTATCGACACTCAAAAAAGGAAAAATCGGTTATAGTAATTCTAGTTCCTCTTGGACTCAGGAAGAATTTTTTTTGGGTAATCTGTGCACTCATTCTCGAGAACAACACAAACTCATTCAAGCTAAGGAGATTATATGAAGTTTTTAATAAACTATTATAACAGCAAAATCATTACATTTTTTGACTACAACGGGTCCAAAGTAAGTACAGCGTTTAATCAATCAAAGTAGAATAACAGTTATTATAAGAGCGTTCGGGCAACTGCCTTTAAAATTGTTACCTCGGTTGCGATTGTTTCAATCAAGATTGGAGTGATTGTTTCATGACAAAATTAAACACGAGTCGCGTATACGTACTGTCACGGTTATTAATCACAGAGTAATTAACTAATAGGTTATACCGATTAATTTCACTTGCCCAAACCAAACGCATGCCATAACCACCTTGTAAACGCCATAAATCTCCAGCGGGACAAGTGAACAACCGGAAAGCATGCCTTTTCGGTATCCACGTCAACCAATTCGTCAAAGCAAAGGGTCACATTCGAAAACTCAATCCCCAGCTTGTTCGATCCAAAACAAGGCCCAAAATATGTCGATTTAAATAACAACATAAAAATCCCAGCCTTTAACGACTGAAGAGTATCAATTTTAACAGGCGAGGTGTGCTTCGCACCAAAACTTGCCGGTACGGTTAAAACGCCTCCTGGCCACTCTGCCAGATTGCACACACCAACTGCAATATGCTGTAGGAATAAACCCCCGCAGCGGCGGAGGCCAAAAACTCATAAAAGGTATTCATAGCCCGGTACCAAATTTCAACCATTTCCAATCATCGTTTTATAGCTTCTAAAACTTTTTAATACCTCTCCGAAGGAAAGTGTTTGATTATTTTTAACGCTTCGTTTCACCTCTAACTCTGGCCGAGCTGCTTTTGTTCCGTGCCTGAATGCAGTGCCGTATCATTTGGGTGGAAAATTCTCCACCTTCATCCATCCAGCGGGCGCGGTACGACATGCTGCTTGCTCTTCCCTCCGGACTGTTTTGTTTCCTCACAAAAGATGCATTATAGTTGGATTATAGTTTTATAGTTTATGGGAGCCGGATTATGTGGCTTTATCACAGTTTGGATATCATTTCCTCTCGCTCTAGGAAATCTACGCGGATGTTGGGTGGAGAAAAAAAAGAACATTACCCAAACACAGTGTACGAGGTCATGTTGAAAAATGTATTATTTCAACCGGCTTTAAAACGTTTTTTATTGCCCTGTGCACCCAGCCATGTGCCGAAGAACAGTGTAGTGCATTGTCTACCAACTGGACGGCATTTACTACTGCAGGGATAATTGTCTACATAGGAGTTTTCGGGGGGGACCCATTTCGGAACTGGATTGTTTGTGTACGTGTGCCATAATTGTAGGAAACGTACAACAAACAACACAACGCAGCGTGAATTTTTCCGCCAACATTCATTTGGCGCCAGTGTCGCTCCACCCGGGGGCGGTTATGTGGTTGTGTGGATGCGGTTTCAACCCGCTTTCTGAGGATTCGTTACATGGGTGGATGGCGTTAGTGCATTCGGAATGGAGTTGACTTACTTTTGCGAATGAAGTGAATTTTTCGAAAGGAACCTTCATAAGCTGACGACAACAGAGCAACAAACGACTTCGCTGTTATTGTCCGAGTTCCAACTGACCGGTATTTTGTTCAGTTTGCCACCGAATGTCGTCCATTAGCGATATCGTCAGTCATCAGCATCAACCATATTTGGAACACATTTCCCGGGCACACTGAGTCGCCCTGCACGACACAGGCAGAACCAACTACAGACCCTGACCTGCCATCAAGCCGACCGGTGATGGTCACCCTCGCATCTCAATCAACGGAGCGCGGACAAACGACCGAAACATTGTTGATTTAATTTGAGGCTTAATCCCGCGGACCAGTGACTCACGTGTACTTGCTACTACTCAAATGGTTGCTAAATGTAGGACCTACGGCGATTTCTTCTGCGTTTTTAGTTCTATGCTCTATTTACCGTTGACCCGCTTGGCACAAACACACATTGTCTGATGGGGTGCACACACAATCCGGGACCAACATCAACCGACCACATGAAGCTCTCAAACGTGGGGGTCTCCTTTCGCATACGGGACCGCCCGGCGATGTGCCGAGAATTGTCCCGCAGGCTATGGGGCGTGATTCGTGTCCGCAAACATGAATTGCATGTTTATGGGATTTATGGCTTTGGACAGTTTCTGGTTAGGGGAAAGCGAGCTAAAATGGGCTACCCTCGTAACGAAACGCTCCGAGCGCATGTTTCACAGCATGACTCGGTTTATGCGGCTTCGTTCAGGACCAGTATTGGCGAAAGTTGGAACACTATTTCGCTATCACATGCTGTCTAGGTATCGAGCAGGAACAAAAAACGCTTCGTGCTGTCGCTCTCCGATGTTTGTCCACTGATGGATGCAGGGATTTTCAGGATCTAATGTTTCCACTGTTAATAGTGCACGCATGCATAACTGACGCTGCCCCGATGTGTCCGGTTGACCGAGCTCAGGTCAACCTAGATGGATGTAACTTCCATTGTCGCTGCAATGACGTATCGATCAACTTTGCTGCTTCCGATTTTGTGCGTGTAAATCCCGAAAATGTCATTCCACTTACACTAGGTTTGAATAATTTACTTTTTCCATTTGAGATAAACCGCAATTCTTAGTCTTTGTAATTTACTAGAAATCAAATGTGAGCTTATTACTTCCTATTTTTCCTACTTTTTTTGCTTAGAGCCTTCATGTCTAACCGCAAATCGATTACCTAGTTTATAACTCATGTTCACCTTGGTTGGATGGGATTATTTAGAATATAACTTTGGATAATATGAATCCCAAAAATATGAAGCGTCAATAATCTTCCGTAGTAACAAATTTCCATTAATCCTCTAGTTCCCAAGTTAATTTTTAGAAGGGTTTCGGTAAAATCACTATGAATCATTATAAACACTTTTTAAGTATTTGTTGGAGCTTATTAGAGGTTTGACTGAAGCCCGACAAAAGGCGGCATTGGGCACTAGAGGGTTAAAGAGTATTGCGTAGTCGATGTGGATGTAGTGAAGAAACAAAACGTAGGGCGATTATGATATACTAGCTGGCCCGGCAAACTTCGTCCCGCCTATTTTCGTGTTTAATTTAATAATTTCAAACATTGCAAATTCATTAATCCCTTGTGATTTGTTTTTATTGTTTGAAATGATTAGTTTTATCGGAATGACAACATCCTCGACTTTTGGCTTTTGTACTTTACCTCTATTCTTGAAACACCCATATTGAATGGTATTCAGTTATTTTCGTTGTTTTTCAGGAACTGAAAGTGGTCATCTACGAATGCAAAATGATGTCCAGGGTCAATGCTTGGCTTCTATACATCATTTCGATTATGGTAATAGCCATATGTAGTAGTATTCGGTTATTTTCGGCTGTTTCCCAGAAATTGCCATCTTACAATTCAAAATTTTGTCTGAGGTCAATGTTTATCTGCTTGTATCATTATGATTCCAGTGATACTCATATTGGGTGGTATTTGGTAACTTTGGGCTATTTTTCAGAAACCGTAAGTCGCCATCTTTGATTTTTAAATGGTATTTGTAGTCAATTCCTGACTTTTGAGTGTTATTCCGGTTTAAGAAACACCCATATTGGGTGTTATTTGGTCATTTTTCGCTGTTCTTCAGAACCCGGAAGTCGCCATCTTGGAATTCGCAATAACATTTGGAGACAATTTCTGGCCTCTGAGCTTCATTCTGGGTAAAGAAACACTCATATTGGGTGGTATTTGGTCATTTTTGGCTATTTTTCAAAAACCGGAAGCCGCCATCTTGGATTTCGAAATGACATTTGGAGACAATTTCTAGCCTCTGAGCGTCATTCCGGTTCAAAAAAAATACCATATTGGGTGGTATTTGGTTATTTTCGGCTGTTTTTCAGACACCGAAAGTCGCCATTCTACAATTCAAAATGTTGTCTGAGCTCGATTTGTGGCTTCAGTGCATCATCACGATTTAGAAAATACCCATATTGGGTAGTATTTGGTCATTTTTCGCTGATTTTCAGAAACCGGAAGTTGCCATCTTGGATTTCAAAGTGACATGTGAAATCAATTTCTGACCTCTGGGTGTCATTCTAGCTCCGGAAACATTCATGTTGAATCGTATTTGGTCATTTTCAGCTGTTTGCCAGACACCGGAGGTCGCTATCTTTGAATTTAAAATGGTGTCTGTTTTCGATTTTTAGCTTCTGTGCATCATTCTGATTCCAGAGATAGTCATGTTGGATGGAAATCGGCCATTTTTGGCTGATTTCCAGAAACCGGAAGTTGCCATCCTACAATTCAAAATGTTGTCTGAGTTGGATTCCAGACATACCCATATTGAGTGGTATTTGGTCATTTTCCGCTGTTCTTCAGAAACCGGAAGACGCCATCTTGGATTTCAAAATGGTTCCTGTGCATCGACCCGATCATGTTAGGCTGTTTTTCGGAAAACCTGGTTGAAATATCTGTTAAGTTTGTATGGGAGACCTCACTCCCCTTCCGGGAAGTGTTAAACCAACATAGAAATTTGTGTTTGATATGTATAATAGCCCTCCCATCCAGAAGTGGGAGGGGTGTCGAATCACCATGAAAATATTTTTTGCTTTCCAAAACCTCCACATGCCAAATTTGGTTCCATTTACCTGATTAGTTCTTGAGTTGTGAAGAAATTTGAGTTTCATTTGTTTGAGCCCTTTCTTCCAGAAAAGGGAGGAGTGCCGAACCACCATGAAAATTTTTCTTGCTCTCGAAAACCTCAACATATCAAATTTGGTTCCATTTACTTGATTATTTCTCGAGATGTGCAGAAATTTGTGTTTCATTTGTGGAAATCCCCTCCCTTCCAGAAGATGGAGGGGTGTAAAAACATTATGGACATGTTTTATACCCCAAAAACATTCACCTGCCAAATTTGGTTTCATTTATTTGGTTGGTTCTCGAGATGTGCAGATATTTGTGTTTTATTTGTTTGGAACCCCTCCCTTACAGAAGAGGAAGAGGTGCCGAACCATTATGGACATATTTGTTACCTCAAAAAATATTCACATGCCAAACTTGGTTGTATTTGGTTGATTGGTGCTCAAGCTGTGCGTAATTTGTATTTCATTTGTATGGGACTTCTTCCATATAGAAGAGGGAGGGGTATCAAACCATTATGGATAAATTTGTTACCCGTAAAAACATCCACCTGCCAAATATGGTTCCATTTACTTGGTTAGTTCTCGAGATGTGCAGAAATTTGTGTTTTATTTGTATGGGACCCTTCCCTTCCAGAAGAGGGAAGGGTGTCGAGTCAACATGGACATATTTGTTTTTCCTAAAAGCATCCACATGCCAAATTTGGTTCCATTTGCTTGGTTATTTCTCGGGATGTGTAGAAATTTCTGTTTCATGTGTATGGGACCCCTCCCTTCCAGGAGATGGAAGGGTGTCAAACCAACATGGACATATTTGTTGCTCTTAAATACATCTACATGCCAAATTTGGTTCCATTTGCCTGGTTAGTTTTTGAGATGTGCAGAAATTTGTGTTTTATTTGTATGGGACCCCTCCCTTCCAGTAGGGGAAGGGTGTCGAATCAACATGGACATATTTGTTACTCCTAAAACATCCACATGCCAAATTTGGTTCTATTCACTTGGTTAATTCTCGAGATGTGCAGAAATTTGCGTTTCATTTGTATGGGACCCCTCCCTTCCAGAAGAGGGGAGGGTGTCGAACTAACATGGACATATTTGTTACTCTCAAAATCATTCACTTGCTGAATTTGGTTCCATTTGCTTGGTTAGTTTTCGAGATGTGCAGAAATTTGCGTTTTATTTGTATGGGACCCCTCCCTTCCAAAAAAGGAAGGGTGTCGAGTCATCATGGACATATTTATTACTCCTAAAACATCCACGTGCCAAATTTCGTTCCAGTTGCTTGGTTAGTTTGAAAGATGTGCAGAAATTTGTGTTTCATTTGTATGGGACCCCTCCCTTCCAGAAGAGGAAGGGGTCTAGAACTATCTTAGTCACCTTTTCCGGCCCCTAAAACCCCTATATACAAAATTTCACGCCGATCGGTTCGGTAGCTCCCAAGCCTATATGAATCAGACAGACAGACAGAGCTGCATTTTTATATGTTTAGATAATGATCCTTGTTTAAAAGTTGATACAACGCTAAACTAGCGAAATGATTTTGGCAGTGGACGACCTTCTCTGAAGTCCAAGCCGATGTGCTAGCACACACCGTTTTACGAGTCACAATATTACCAACAAATTCAAGACATTTGATATCGAATAAACGTTATCTGACATAACTGACAAAGCAACTAGCTTATGGACCGGGTGCCATGATTGATCCAATTATATGTTACCTCTCAATATACAACCATATCGAACGATAAATTATCTTGCTAATCGCAACAGATGTCAATATACCTCGCCACTTTAGCCGACCAAGCCGAGCAAAGTCGCCCTCCGTTTTCATATACGATGCGTTAACCGGTCATAGATCAGAAGCCAGGCGGCTTCCTGTGCGTCCAATTAGCCAATTCTGAGCGACGATCTTGATAACAACTTACGCGTGTGACTGCACTTGATTATGCACGCATGCACGTTTTGCATCGTGGTTGTTAGCAATCTATAGAGGTTACAAGCATACATGCATACATAGGGTTCACAAAGAACTGCACGGCAGCTCGCTTTCAGATCTAGATGAATAGACCACAACGGCGGATCTCAGATCATAAGCCATATAATTGCGTATCGTTCTGCTACTTCGCCATCAGAGACAAGGCCTCAATTTCTTCTTTAATATGGCACTTAATTTTTTGTGTCCTTTTCCCGTGCACGAACGCACAGCCGAACCCGTGCAGCAACAAAATCAACAACAACGAGTACAACATGAACTGTGTATGCTTCCTTGCACAAAAACAGATTCACCACAAATCAGCCAAATGTCACGTGTTCAAAGCATAATAATTTCTGCTTTACCATCGTGTCCATAACGCAACTCGCGATGCGATGGCGTACAAGAGATACGTCGCTTATGTGAAGTGAGGCGCAGCCGGTAGACCTGCTATCGCTGCCACAGGCCAGGCCAGGCCTGGCACACTATCTATAGATCTGGCTTATGATGAGTGCCAGTCCGGAGGATTCCGCGTGTGGCGATGAGGAAACCCGCGCGAAAAAAAAAAGAACGAGCAAGCATACCTTCGACGTCGCCGTCGTCGTTGTCGTCGTTGTCGTCGTCATCGCACGTCTTGCACACGTTATTTATTTATTTTTTATGAGATTAGACATAATTGCGCCGCCGGCTGGCAAGGAAGGAGGCAGTAAAATGAGCGTTTGTCGAACGGAAAACGGGAACGCTCTTTTGTCGCGGCAAGTGACTGCGATCGGCTTTTTCCTGCGAAATGTCGTTCGAACTGCTGCAAGGCTGCACAGTGGCCGGAGGGCGGACAAAATCTATGTGTTTATTATTAATTTTTTTTAATACATTATATTGTTGCAACTCGAAATGACTGATTTCTAATTTTCAAGTACACAGTACTCAGAAATGGTACTTTTTGCCTTTCTCCTAGAAAGGTATAGCAATCACTGGAAAAACCAAAGGTATAAAAGTGGTCCCAATGGCCGAATGTCATATACCACTCGACCCCTTTCGACGAACTGAGCATTTTCTGTATGTATGTGTGTATGTGTGTATGTGTGTGTATGTGTGTGTGTATGTGCAACTTTTTTTTTCTCTCTCACTTTTCTCAGAGATGGCTGGACCGATTTCATAGAATTAATTGCAAATGAAAGGTCTAGTTGCGCCATAGTTTGCTATTGAATCTCATTGTAATTGGATTTTTAGTTTAGAGGTTATGTATCAAAATGTAAAAATCACGAAACATCAATATCTCAGAAACCACATACCCGATTTCAATAAAACTGGTTTCAAACAATCGGGCTGTCTCTAGAACCCTTAACTTTTAAATTTCGTTATGATTGAACATATGGTTCAAAAGTTATGTAAAGAAAAGTTATCCTGAGGTTGTTTAAACTCACTCATTTTTTTCAGAGATGGCTGAACCGATTTTCACAAAATTAGTGTCAAATGAAAGGTCTAGCTGCCCCATAGGTTGCTATTGAATTTCATTGTAATCGGATAGTAACTTTGTCCGTTGTTCATGAAAATGTGAAATCACATAATGAAAATAAACATATTGACTTTCTCCTAAGGATCACTGGCTAATTAAAAGGTAGAAAAGTGATCCAAATGGCCGAATGTCATATACTACTCGACTCAGTTCGACGAGTCGAGCATTTTCTGCATGTATGTGCACCTATTTTTGGCACTCACTTTGCTCAGAGATGGTCTGACCGATTCTTTCTATCTTGGTGTCAAATGATGGGCCTATTTCCCGCTTAGGTTGCTATTGAATTTCATTGTAATCAAACTTTTAGTTTTGGCGCTGCGTCAGAATGTGAAAATCGCTCTTATATCTCAGAAGCATACATAGTTTAATTCAAATTAATAGGCTTTTAAACCCTTAAACAATGAATTTCATAATGTTCAAACATGTGGTTTGAAAGTTATAGAAAGAAATGTAACCCGCCGACTGTTTAAAACTATTGCTACGATCAAAATATGTGGCCTCAACATCATTTAAATTTTATATTGTACTATCTCAATATTCGCGGCCTTGCTCGGGATTGAAGTTGAAATTTAAAGTCATTTCTATCGTTTCACTTTTTGCCTTTCTCCTAGAAAGGTATAACAATCACTGCAAAAACTAAAGGTATAAAATGATCAAAAGGGCCGAATGTCGTATATCACTCGACTCAGTTCGACGAGCTGAGCATTTTCAGTACGTGTGTGTGTATGTGTGTGTGTAACGCTCTCCCAATCTCACTAGATTTGCTCAGAGATGGCTGAACCGATTTCAATGAAATTAATTGCAGATGAAAGGTCTACTTGCCCTAGAAGACTCAATTGAATTTTATTGTAATCTGATTTTTATTTAAGAGGTTATGTATCAAAATGTAAAAATCACGAAACATCAATATCTCAGAAACTACTCAACCAATTTGAACAAAATTGGTTTCAAATGAACGGGCTACGTAAAAAACCCTTGAATTTTGAATTTTATGAAGATCGAACATGTGGTTCAGAAGTTATGGAAAGAAACGTATTCTGGAAACTATTTAATCTCACTCATGTTTCTCAGAGATGGCTGGATCGATTTTCATAGAATTAGTGTCATATGGATGGTCTTATTGCCCCATAAGACCCTATTGATTTTTTTTGCAAACGGATCATTACTTTGCCTGTTATGTTTAAAAATGTGAAATCCAGCTATGAAAAGAAACATATTCCATAGACTACTTGGATTCACTCACTTTTCTCAGAGAGGGTTGAACCGATTTCCACAAAATTAGTATCAAATGAAAGGTCTAGATGTCTCATAACACTCTATTGAATTTGGTTGTAATCGAACTGTAACTTCGTCTGTAATATATCGAAATGTGAAAATCACGAAACTTCATTATCTTAGAAACTACACAACCGATTTGAACAATATGATATCAGATGAACGGGCTAGTTAAGGGTTAACTGATGAATTATTGATTGAACACGTGGTTCCAAAGTTTGGCTGCCCTATACATTTCCTTTTCATTTGATTGTTATCAAACTTAAGCAACCGTTATGTTTTAATTTGTAAATCAACGAAAGTCCATTATCTCAAGTATTACACGACTTTTTTGAACATAACTAGTGTCATACAAACGAGTCATCTAACAAACTTACAAATAACAAACTTCATAACAATTTGATATGCTGTTCAAAAGTTTTGAAAAGAAAAAAAATTCAAAGACTATTCAACACTATACCTGCTTTGATATATATGGCCTCAACATGATTTAAATGTTGTATCGTACTATTTGAACGTTCCCGGTATCCCTCGTGATTAAATTGTTCGAAATTAAGAGTCATATCTTATATTTCGCTATTTTCGAAGCACTAACACTACGTCGAATTTCATATTCTATGTTTTAATTACAACATCAATATTTCAGAATCCAAAGAGTGAATATACCTTTATTGAATTTAAGCATTCATGTAAATTTTTACAAATAATAAGTTTGAATGAGATAGGCTGAGTCTGACCGCTAGGTGGATTAATTTAGGTTTTTCCGTGAAAAGTTTCTTAAATTATTCAAATAAATCAAAGCAAAGCCTTGGTGCTACATTCCGTATCGGAATTCGACCATCTGTTTTACTATACACAGACTTCGCAGCCTGTTAAATGGCTGTTAAATGTACAGGACAATTGCGGGGCTAGCGCTACGATCCTACTGACACTAACAGTCTCTCCCGAGCCGGGACTCGAACATACGACGACTGGCATGTTAGGCCAGCATCGTACCTCGAGACCAGCTGGGAAATTTTCCAAATAATGAGTTTTATATCTACCTTTAAACCTTGAAATTCCTCTTTCCTTGAAATCTACCATTTTTACTGTATGTCTTACACTCGATTGGCAAATAGCTGTTTATCAAACATTTTAGTGATTTCGTTGTTCACCAGTTATTTTTGTACACCAAGGAACCTAAAATCCCGAAGAAAGGTTCGATTGGACGACACTAAGGCAGATTCGTTGAGTTGCGTATATTGGGTACAAATGGGGTTGCATGGTTATTCAGGAATGTTTGTATTTTTTGCCGTATTGATCTTCATTTGAACAAAACACATACCTTCCATCGGTATTGTTTTTGTGAAAAAATGGAATCTAAAATTTTTTAGAAACATTCGCTCTAGACACATCTTGATTGCTAGCGTTTTTTTTAAAACGGTTGAACCTTTGCCAAAATTGTGGTTCAGCTTATTTATAACTGTACAATTCGCTGGCACGAGGCTCCTTGTTTCGACGCCATTTTGAGCAGAACTAAGCATACATAAACAAAACAAAAAATAATGTTATAAAGAAGAGCTTACATATACATACTCGCATTTCTCTTTGGGATTATTTGTTGTGAAGAAATTTTTTTTTGTAATAACTCACCATTGCGCTCTGACTGTCTGCACTTCTCGGGTGTAATGACAAAATGAGTTTGGTTTGACGTAGAATTTCGTTTCACGGTAACATTATGAGAAATAGTTCAAGAGGTTATTTTTAAGACACGACCGCGAAGTTAACGTAGAATTACGGCAGCCTGTCTTATGTCAATAAATTTTTCGCAATAGGTTTGGAAATACACTCGATTAGGGTTAACCAATTTAATCCGTTGGAAACTGACTGAGTTTAAAACATTTGTAAATTGGCAATTTTCGTGACGCTCTCGATGTTTTTGGTTTTACAATTTTTAGCCCTATATATGTTGCCATAAGACGTAATTCTACGTCAAAAGCGCACTAATCGATAAGTTTAAGTTGATTCTGTTGAAAGGAAAATTAAAAATTAAAATAAATTGCATCAATTAAGTCCAGTATAACTGTTATTGTTTCCAGTTTTCTAATTCTCCAACGTCCGAAAAATTAACGTAAACGTACGCACTGACATAGTAAATAAGTCATACCTTTATTTCCAGTGATACCATTCTTCAACGTTCAAAAAATTTTATTTCGTATGTCGCAATACTAATGTACGAAAAATTAATCTCATTTCATTCTAGTTTAGAGCTATCTTTTGAATAGTCCCGCCTTTATTTCAAGTTCCGACAGTTTGTCCCAGTTTCGTAATACGGATGTACAAAATAACGTTGTATCGTGTCGTGTAGCGGCTTGCGGACAATTTTCCCGTTCCCGTGTCGAATAAAAGCGATTGTTGCGTGTTTGATATTGCCGATGGTGGACATGAGTATGAAGGTCAAAATTCTGCTGTGATGTCAAACTATAAGCGTAAGTGCTGCATTTCTGTTATCTGCTGCCATCCAGCACGAGAACAAGTTTACAACCGACCCTCCTCAGGGCCACTAACACGTTCTTCAGGCCTCGCAAATGCTGGAATTTGTAGTTTTACGTTTGTTACACATAATGAAAAATCTTAACTACTCCAATCACATAATTGTAAAGCACCAAAATTATATTATATTTCACAACAGTAACAACACTGGCAAGTTTGTATAATTATCATCACTTCGGATAACCGTTCGCCGATGATTCTAGTTCTCTAATTTTCTCTAGTAAAAATGCCTGCTATTTCCAATAATACTGCAGCTACCGAAAACTTCACAACGGACGCCAGATAGACAGGTGCCCAGTGCGATCAGCCAAAAATTGAAACCCGGCTTTTCTTTCTTCGCCACGATTTGCATCCAACGTCCGTGTGGTATCGGTACAGTCATGAAGTGAATTATACATAAAACACTACTACTAAGAATTTGAAAAGTAAATATTGAAGATATTACTAGTCCGTACAAATACGTATTTCGATCATCATCAGTGCTTTTGTGGACTGATGATGATTGTATGTCGCAATCGAAAGACGCTTTCTAGTAGAGTTTAATGGAAACTTATAATTTTTTTTTTCTAATTTCTTATATCATTCTACTATTTTTTTCCAAATTTACCCAAAACTTTTCGAACTGAATTTCTATTTTTAACCCGTTAACCCTTTTACCCGTTAACACACAAGTTCATTAAGCAGACAGTATGTGCAGTAGGGAAAGCGAATAATAAGCGAACTGGAAATATGATACAGATTTGGAAAAATATACCGCATCCCGACGGGACTTATGTTCGAAAAATTTAGCCCTACTGAGAACCTTCCGTTGTTGTGTCGCACTTGCAAGCACGACTCAGACTGACTTTGATCTCGACCACACAGGTCTATAAGAGTTATCAGCATCAGCTGACTCTTCTGTGTGTGATGAGACATTCCTTTCAATCTATAAATAACGATTGCACAGCAGTGTGTGTAGTTAGGGATGAGCAATAGATATAGGTTGTGGAACAGTACCACCGTTCTCCGTAGTTCAATTGGTCAAAACACCATGCCGTAGACAGGGAGATTGCGGGTTCAAGTCCCGTCGGGATGCGGTAAATTTTTCAAATCTGTATCATATATCCAGTTCGCTTATATTTTGTTTTCCCTACTGCACATACTGTCTGCTTAATGCACTTACCCAAAATTACCAAATATTTTCCATTACAAGCATTTCCGTAATCAGGATGATGCACAATGACCAAACATCTACACCAGATGCTATTTTGAAATTTAGGATGGAGACTTTCGGTTTCTGGAAAACAGTCCAAAGTGGTCGAATATCATCCTATAAGAGTATTTTTATAATCGGGAACATATCCAGAGGCAGTCAATCGACTTCAGATGTTGTTTTGAATCTTTTCAGGGCCACGTCGTCGAGACGTGATAGGTTATTTAGGGGCTTATTACGGTACTCTTGCCAGATCGATAATTACAGCATTTATCTCTTTACTTAAATTATAATTTAAAATTTTCCGTGACATTTTTAACCGAGCAGAATTAATTCTACCCATGCTGTTTTTAATGGTCTTCAAAATTTGTTTCTGGATTGCTTCAAGTTAATTAAACAAAGTTCACCTTCAGAATTTTCAATCATTTGAAAAAGAAAGAGTTCATAGTTGGGTATTACCATTCACTAGCGATAATTTTTCGCAGATTCTCACGATACCATTGAATGCAAGTGAACTTGGATACAATAGATGTTTTCGTGTTTGTATGATTCAGTCTCCTTATATGGTTTTCGGTACAATCAAAAGTGAGAAACAATAAACAACGTTTCATGTAAAACTTGCGCGCGTGTGAAAATTATTGAATGATACGCGTTAAATCAAAGAACACATTTGCATCAAATATTGCGGGCGAGTGAAAATGCGTTGATACTGTAATTTTAAAATATTTTTTATGAGCGTTTCATTAATAACTGTAATTATTTCTCACCATCGGCCTTTTTTTAAAAAACATGCCAGAACGTTGTAAGACTGTGGGTAATAGCCATTACAGCGATATTTTTTTATAGAAGAATTGAATAATGCCAAGTGCAATTAAATTGTTACTTGAGATTACAAATTTTTGAAAAGGTTCGAGAGTCTTTTTTTTCAATTCAATACTATGAATGTGGCGCGGTACTGATTATCAAGCGTCAATAATGAAAGGAATAGAAAACAAAAGCTCAGCCAAAAGGAACAAAATTATGAATAAGGCTTTGCACACGTATTTGGTTCAGCAAACTGAGTATTTTTCACAAATGGTAAGAAATTTTCAGACTCAAGAGTAACTCTAGAAATTAATTAGAATTTTGGTTTTCCCGAGCGCCGTTCGCATAGGATCGCGGTGTTTAACATAAAAATACTCATCCTTCGTTTTGGTATTGAGCGAGCTTCACGCGCAGCATCATGCGATTCCGTCACTTACCGAGGAGACATACTAACACAAACCTTCCTTTCCACCACAGTTGAGGAGATGCAGAAATACACTTAGTCTCGTTCTAACTGTTTGACCGAAAATTGCAGGCGCGTTGATTGTATACAAGCGTGTCACAAACTGGAGTGCTGAAGTGCGTTTGCTCGGTAATTGACACATATTGAAACACTAGAATGTCTCTTATAGTGGACCGTTCGCATAGAATCGCGTCTTCTTAATAAATTATCATCACGCGTAACAATGTTCGATTCCGTCACTTACCTCGGTGATATAATATCCCTTCCTTTCCGTCGCAGTCATGGAGATGCAGAGGTAATCTTGATCTCCTACAATAACGACTGTTACATTTCCTTCCTTACTTTAACGACCGTAGGGACGTAGCCGACGTGGTTATTGATGTACCTATACAAAGCGAAACTTACTGAATTTTTGTACATTCAAAGTGGTAAACTAATTGGCTCTTTGTACAATTTCACTAATTCAGAACCATCACGGAGAAGCACCTAGGAAATGGTCGGTCAAGCTCAAAGAAATTTGCATTTTGGAAGAGGTTTTATCCAATCTCACCAAATCCTAATTAAAAAAAAAAGTCAACGATGTTTGGCATGGATTTCCTTAGGTACAGATATAAAATTGGTTTTTGGATGAGACTGGCTTTATACTGCTGAGAATTCAAAATCATCAACTTCATTCAGCAAGTTTTATCAGTTCGATGAAGCGTCGTCATTTTGTTTTGAAAATTTTAATTTGATTATTCGAACTATTGAAAGTTGTTAAGCGTTGTTGGAATGCAGATCTCGACTTCTGAGTGGTTGTTTGCTGGCCTTCCCTAAAAAGTACGACAAAATAGTCTACCTAGTCAGCCGTAGATGCACTTTGTGAGCTTTATAAGAGCCTGCTTCTACTCAAGCCCATCATTTTAAGCTAAATTCAAAAAAAAAAGTCACACACAGTTGAATGAATATGCCTTACCAAACAATTATGACAGCCAATACTTGGTAGGAATTACTAACGAGACACGGTTTACGGAGCTGTAGAATTAAGCGTAGAGGGGTAGAAGTATAAAAATCCTATAACATACCACGGTGACAAATGTAAACTTCCTTTCCGTCACAGTCGTTAGAGATGCAGAAATGAACTCGAGCTCTGCCAACAATGTTTGTAACACCTTCTTGATTCCTTCTTTTGCTGACTGTAATAATAATAGCGGACGCAATTATTGATCTATACACATTTATGTTACATATAAGGGAGAAAGAGGCAACCCGGAAAACCACAAATAACATAACCACATACTATACTGGTCAATTTTTAAATGAGTGAGTAGAATTTCTATACGAAAACGTCATGATTTCAAGTGTTCTCGGTGATTTCATAGATTCACAAATCATCGTTCAGAAATCAGAGGTTTGGTACGTTAGAAACATGCAAGCCTTAACGTTGTTTTACTAACTTTTACTTAAAAAAAGTTTTTGATATAGTATCCCGGTTCGTCTCTTTCTTCACTATGTACATGTTAAGTTGCGGAAAACTGAATTAAAGAAACGCTCCAACTTTGTATGGAATAATTATAGCCATACGCTGTCTTCGAAAGAAATCTGTATTTTTATGTTGTCCATATTTACCTAGAACATTGTTCTCTTAAACAAAAGAATATTTATAAACTTGTACTAGCAAAACTAAACATAAGAAGGTTAACATAGGAAATGTTCTGTATCTCTATAAATAAACGCCATAGAAATTTAATTTTTGCTGTAAGTTTCATATTATGAAAGGTTCTATAACTTTGCTGAGAAAATGTTCATTTCTCTTCGCTGTACCAATTCAAGATTTTAGGCCATGATAAAAAAGCAGTTTTAGTTTCAAATTGGCAAAAACGACATTCTGTTGAGTAAGTTCTTCCAATTTTATTTATGTGATACCTACTCGAGCGGTGACCGGTCAACAGACCCGTTATTACCCAAAGATATTTTTTATTGAGATTAAGTAAGATCCGGACTCTTCCTGCACTCGGTTTTATAAATCTTTTGGCTGGTCTAGATGTATCCGTAGCGTTCCACCTAGATTCTACCGTGGCCATTTCCCAGATTCTGAATTCAGTCCTCAGAGCACATTCAGGGACTCAATAAAATAGTTCCATACCAATAAAGTTCGATGATGAACCTTTTCTTGCTAGGCTGTCGGATTTTTTATTTCCTTCAATGCAACAATGACCTGGAACCCAGTATGGAGTGACTTCGTTCCTACTGGCCAATTGTCACAATGTCTGAACGCATTCCCACACTAGCTTCGATTTACATGTAAAAGCTTTAGGTGTATTTTAAGCTGCTAGACTGTCAGAAAATATTATCGATTGCGGGAGAAGTTATCTCGCAAGATGCATGAAAAACGCCGTAGAAGTGCGCGGGTATAACCAATCATGTTGGTGGTGTCTTCTACAAAAAGTGCGCAAAACCAATTTCCGCATTTTTTGTAGAAGATATTACCGCGTTTGGACATACCCGCGTACTTCTACAAGAATTTTTCGCGAGAAAATTTGTCGCAATCAACAATATACAGATATTTGTAAATCTGTATATCTATATTAAACAAATACCGTTGAAGTGTGTTCCATTGGTATAGCTCTACTGATTCTAGGGCCAAACATCCCAGCTCCAGTATTTTTACCCTTTTTATTATTTAACTACGTTGTGGAAAATGAGTTCTCATCATAACTTTCAGAGTTTCTGAGAAATCAACAGTAAAACAGCCATCCTTTTCATTTAAGATTGCCAAGACCATTTGAATGATACTTAACGACACGCGAGGCGTTACAAGACGCATCACTTATCGTTCTTACATTGAATTATCTTTTGAAAGAATCTTGTGCAGCCCCGCAGCCGTTGGAGCTTTGTTTATTTCTTGCACTTATCCTTCAGTAAATGGCCGAATTGCATCTGTCAATTTTTATCATATTTTCCTACTCTCCATACTTTTAAATTTCATTTAGAAAAGTTGCGAAAAGTTAAAGAAAAGGTAAACAGAGCTTCTAAATTTAATTGTGAAAATTCACTATCATAGTTTCTTTATAATAAACCCATTTGCGTTGGGTAAACCCATTGGGATATCATCGTCAGTAGCTGATAGAGAAGAAAAAACTTGTGAAACAATACTCGTTTCATCCAGATATATTGCAAGAAATTGCAAGTAAACGTATTCCATTACACCGCTGTTTCAAAGCATAAGTTCAATTCTGACGCAATCAGTTCCGCGTAATCTAAAGCAAATCGGTACTATTTATGTCATTTCTATAGGTGTGTAAGATGCGCTCTTGTATACACGGTTGTCTAGGGTTTGATACACGTCGTCGTTTTCTGTGTGACAAAAAAGGATCAAAATATCATTAATTGTAAGCCTTCGAAGTGCAGGCGTTGTTTGTTAGCGCTAGAACGACGGAACTGGGGTTATTCGAAGGTTAAGTTAAAGTACTGGAACCGGTCTATAATACGTACGACCTGACGAAGACATCAGATACTCTCTATAAATCAATTAATCACCGTTTTGTTTGGAACATGTTTGCTGCGTATTCGGATGTCATTTGAACGAGCTTCTATTATCATCAAATCACTTTATGGCGTTCACTCGATTCGATTGCTTTCCGATCCGTTATCGGTCTAAATAGCGCAGTAGTATACGACGATAACAAGTCAAAAAATGTTTACTGGCATAGCTCCAATTAATTAGTCAGATTACAATCCAATTATTCGCAGTTACGCTGATGATATATTTGATGTTATTTTTAACACTCCAAGAGAAGAGAAATGAATATGAATAAATCTGAGAAAAATATATATTTTGTCGAAAGTGGGGAAGAATATATAATAAGAGAATTATCGCCACAAATGTATGAATGGAGGAAAACGAAGGAGATAATGTGATCGGAATCTGCACTTTATGCTGCGATTACCAGTAAATAATCACATGTGCGTGTACGTGCCAACGCACGCAACCAACAATAGTTGGTAACGTTTTTCCAAGTTTATGCTCTCGCTGGTAGCCTACGTAGCACATTATTTCCCATATGACAGTAACGACGGCAGCTTGAGCTCATGAATTTTTCAACGTTAATTGTTTG
This sequence comes from Wyeomyia smithii, assembly GCF_029784165.1. Lineage (NCBI taxonomy): Eukaryota > Metazoa > Arthropoda > Insecta > Diptera > Culicidae > Wyeomyia > Wyeomyia smithii. The sequence continues at coordinate 82,782,814 of NC_073696.1, read as the reverse complement.
ATTTGTCTTCTCCTTTTTCGTAAACCATTCCGGAACCAGTGCGTGTGCGCGTATGTGTTGTTTAGTACCGGAATGGATGATTGATGTCCTCTGTGACGTGACAGCAGAATAGGTGGGTGCAGCTTCGACGAGTGGAATTTCATTCAGGTGAATATATCTGCAGCAGCAACCACGACGTCACAGGTTCAATGTTTGATTTACTGTTACTCTCAATTTCCTGAACCAGTGCTGCCATGATTGAGATAGAAGGAAATAAATGGCGCATAGCGAACTGACAGAGTAATGGGACCAATTTAGCGTATTTTCAAGCAGCATTTCCACTATTAATATGACACAGTCTTAAGAAAAATTCAGATCTATCAGAGATTGTTCTATTGTCAAAATCACCGCAATCATGAGTGGACTTATTTACTTCTGAGATTTCACGTTTGTTTTGTTTTGTTGATAAAGTTTGTGCGCTAGTTCAAATGTCAAGGCAAATGATGCTTCAAACATCATGCTTTGTCAAACATCAACAAGAAAACTGTCCTGTTCTATTCAAATAAATTGTTCATGAAGTACTTGAAAAATCGGTTGTCGTGCATTTTGGGAGAAAAAATCTGCTAATCATGCTTCGCACTAGAATGGTATTCTTTAAATTCAGAAACTCAGCAGACAGCAATATATTCCTGCTGCAACTGCTGCCGCCACATAAATCAAATCAGCTTCCCACTTTTTACGTCTGCCGGTCATCCAACACAACCGAAAGTACGGTGCAATTCGAAAAGTGTTACTGTGCCACCGGGGATCGTCTACCGGTTTAATTGATTCTGACTATGAATTTCTGCTGTTTTTTTTTCGCCTTTTCCGTAGAACTTTTTCCACTCGGCCCAGTTGGTCTTTACTCCACTTATCTCAGCTTTAGATCATTTCGGGAGAAAAAAAAAACAATCGAGTCGTGTTCGTAATGGACAACTTTCCACTCGTTTTTTTCGTTTTCAACCTGCCAGCTAGACTTATCGGCCGTCCCAAAGTCTGTAACAACCCACAATAAACCGCTAATAGCTTTGTCTTATCATGCTGGCTTGATTTTTTTTCCGCTTGCTTTCGACGAATTGTCGTAGCCCTACGCCAACCGGGTCGGTCATCAACTGCACTCGGCTTGCTTGTTCCGACACGAAACCGTAGAACCAACCAGTTCAGGAAAGAAAGACGCACAGATAATTAGAACATGTGCTCTCATTTATTATTTGCACGCTTCGGTGTCTCCGCCCTGCCACACAGTTCTGGCTACGTTTCATGTGGATCATGTTTTTACTCTTTTTTTTTTTTTTGAGTGTAATACCAGGTTCTGGTTTAATTAATTCTAATGGCCGTCTCGAGGTGAGCGACTCTTTTTTTGTTTTCATTCCTTGTTTTGCCGCTTGGCAACATCAAACGGTTTGAAACAAAAAAAGGGAGAGTGAGATGGATGATATTTCAGATGCTGAACTGATTCTGTTTGATGGAGACATAGTTCATTTAGTATCAAAGCATCCTCTCGGATGAAATGAGAGATCAGCTTTCAGTACTCTGTTGATAAGAGTGCTATTGTTATGCATTTTCATCTCTCTAAATTTTTAGAAGTTTTCATGTCGTATTTCAATTGCGATTTTCTTTAAAAACTAAATCCATGTAATTAAAAAAAAAACAGGAGTGCCGAGAGGAATATGTCATTTGCCCAAAATAGTAAAACTTTCAGTTTTTTTAGTTCCGTAACATTTTTATTTTTATTTTAGTTAGCAAAGATCTTCTTCCAAGAACTGTTGTGCATCCAAGTATGACTTAACTAGACTAGATGATGGATGATCATTTGCGAATGGTTACATCATAGCTAACGGGAGTTTTTTCAGCTGTCATTTAACTTCAAAACATCTTAAGATTGATGACTTAAATGATTTTCTCATTGCTGCGTACTGCTCGCAAACAGCCTACACCAGCTTTTTCTATAATTTACTGATAGCAAGCGCCGGCAAATTTTCGAACCTAACCTAACTTTTTTTAAGACAACAAACCGGGCTGATTGTGAGAGGTGTTAATGGAAGCTGAGACATTCGGTTAGGCATGTGAGTGATGAACACAATTTCCGTCGCGGTGGGTAAACTGTTCCGCCGCTTATTGGAAAGGCGTTGATGATTGAAACGGGTTTCCATGTGTCCATCAAAGTCAGTGATCATTTGTCAAGCACCATTTCGTTATTGTGCACGCTCTTTTTTGTATTATTAAGACACTGTATAACGGAGACGCAAAACGTTAATCATTCTTTTCGGTTTGGTTTGTATCGATTCATCGAATTGCAACGAACACGGAATACTCAACAAGCATCCAGCAGTGCAGTAAATGGAATTCACTGAAGAACTAGTGTCAGTTGCAATGCCAGACACCAGGCTCGTGTTTCTATCTGCATTCCATGGGAACCTCAGCGATGCAAAACACTTGTTAATGTCGTACCGCTTCTCGAAACCCTCTTTTAAAACTGTCGCTACTTGTTCCGAAGCAAACGAATGGTTCTAGAGTTTCTTGCTTTCCGTGATAATCCTGCTATCAAACATTTCAATTTCCTTCTCTCCGCCCTCGATCGATTCGTCGTTTTAAAAGTGTTCGCAGTTGACGTTACCCAAGACCCGGAACAGTCGAGCGCTTGCACCCCCTACCCCGCTAATAACAAACAATCTCAACTAAAGCTCCCCGTCTCCAGCCTCCGGACAACTTAATCACAAACTAAATAAACGTCTTGTAGAAATCGATTGCGAAGCGACTCCCTTCCTCTGGGTGCCACGGAAAAGCACTTCTCCGTCAGTCATATTCTACATTCAGAGCAGCTAACGAACTTCCCCGTCGTCGGTCGCCGAAGCCGAATGAAATATGAACCTTAAAACAACAAACTTTCTCCGCTCACTTGTCAAATATTCGATCTCAATCATTCTGATGGCAGTCCCCGTCCCCCAGATCCACGCCACTCGTGCTCAGCTCCTGCCGAGTCGACTGACAGCCAAACTGCTGCAGAATAACACGGCCCTCTTCTGATTGTTATTGTTAGTTTAAGAATCGACAAAGTCGTGCTTCTTTTGCCCACTTGCACGCGTGAAAAAATAACAACCTGCAACACTTGCCTCACGCCAGCTCTCCGGGCCTAAACGGTGAACAAAACATAAATCAGACCGATAGCCATCCCGGTTCCCCGACGACAGTTGGCATAGTTCCGTTTGATTGTTTGCCACCCGTCACCGTCACCTTCGGTGCTTTAACGATGATGCGGAAAAAATATATATAGAGATGAAAATGCAATTTGCGAATCACCGCGGAGAGCACAGGCACGTGACCTTTTCCGGATTTTCGACCGGAGGCAGCTCACAGTAACTGCATCCCATATGAGAACGAAAGCAGGAGCTTCTCTGTCGCAACTAGCATTCCGAAACGGAACCTTCTAAATGGTGATCAAATTGACAGATTGAGGCGCAAATGGGAGTTATTCACTTCTGATTGCTGAAGCAGTTCTATTGAACTTTTTGCTTATTTATTTTGTCAACATTTCATAATTCGTTTCCTTATAGAAAATAGCATATTGGCATTTTTGGAATAAATATAAATTGAAAAAAATATAAATTGAAGAATGTTCTTATTTTCTGTTGTTCTGGTTAAGGAGAAATAAGATCATCCAGGTATTACAATTCAAAAACTCAAGAGAATTATCAATGCGATGAGAAAATATTTACAATATGTAAAATGTGTATTCAAAATGAGGTCAAGTTCCGGGAGAACTTTTTTTTTTCAAATTCATCTAAATGCTTGCAAAGAGAAATCGAAAAAAAAAACATGAGGAGACTAGGAAAAGGCTTTTATTGAGGTAAACAGAACAGCTGATCAATAAGAAAATTGATGACGTTGTTGATATCCAGAAATAAAGAAAAAATTAAGCAATGTGAAATAATAAACTTCTTAAACAGGTATCAATGTTCAAAGTTGTTATATTACATCGGCGGTTTGATAACCACAAATTCCAAAAAAAGCCTTCATGGGACGTATAATGCTTTTAAATTGATTCACTCGAATGTAATAATCATTTGTAAAAGATGTTACTCTTCAAAAAAAAAAAATACTCCCTAAACATAGTTGAAATAAATTTAGTATTTTTTTTATTTAAAATTTTGTCTCGAATTCCAACAGCTGTCAGTATTCAGTATTGTGTAGTTTTAATATATATAAGCATTTTTTGTGTTTATTTTTTAAAAAATACTTCTCCTAGAGGGACATAATTTTTTTTTCTTCACAAAACACTGGAGGGACATAATTACCACCGCAGCTCTAACGAAGACATCATACCAAACAAATAAACCGTTACGGCTTTAATTTTTTTGTATTATTTTTGGAAAATTTTAATTTTTATTTATTTTCTCTATGATTAGATAGCCATCGGTGTTTAGCTAATCTTTTTTATTTTCATGAGAAAAAATTAAAAAAAATTGAAAAAAATAGCTTTTTGAGATAATTGTTTTATTTCTTTTATTATTTTTCTAGAGAATCAATTTTCTTTTCATGGTGCGTATTTTTCGGGAATGACAAAAATATTATCTACAACTTTTGGAAACGTCGAAAAATTGCACAAAATGATATCTGTAGCCCATGAAACATTAGTGCAAAGGTTCAGCCAAATCAAAAACGATAATTGAAAAAAATAAAATTGGGACATTTTTAATGTAATTGCTCTACATCAAAATCGACCAGCACTTACTGCTCGCACAGTTTATCCACAAATAGCGAAAGCTTAGTTACGCACCTAATAATAAGAGTTAGATTTGCGCTAAATGCTCAGATCTGCGCACATCTATAAGGCCGGTGACATAGTAAGCGCGGATAGCGTCTTGAAGCGATTCTCGTTGCCGTGGTTTAATGTACAGCTCTATTTATGACTGTACATTTAACCACGCTATTCGCGCTTACTATTTCATCGGCCTTAGAGGCATCCAGAATAAACACGTACAGAATACAGAATAAACGTACAGAATAAGCGTACAGAATAAACAGAAGGGATCCCAAAGGCCAACCTTGGGGTACACCACAAGTGACATAGATTAGATTCGAATTAATTTTTTCGTTGAATCAAAATTTCATTTTCGTTTCACTGAATATGTTTGGGGTGATAAAAAAGGGAAAGTCATAAAATCGGGAATTTTTTGTTATTAATATTTCGATATGAAAGATGGTAAACCAGTTATTTAATACGTGAAATTAGCGATTCTAGTTACTACAAGAAATCTAATCATATAAAAAAGCAGTTCTATCTGTCTGTCTGTCTAAACCTTATAGACGTGGAAACTACTGTACCAATCGGCGTGAAAATTTGTATGTAGGGGTTTTTGAGGCCGGAAAAGGTTATTAGAGTAGCTCGAGACCCTTCGCTCTTCTTAAAGGGAGGGCTCTTATACAAAAATAACACAAACTTCTGCGTAACTTAAAAACTAATCAAGCAAATGGAACCAAATTTGACATGTTGAGGTTTTTAGCAGTAAGAAATATGTCAATGTTTACTTGACACCCCTCTCTCCTCTGGAAGGGAGGGCTCTTATGTAAGTGAAGGTTAGGTTAGTTTTCAATGAAGACTATATCCAGAATGATGTTATTCTACATAGAGCTATGCAAAAGTACTAAAATATTGAATCTAAATATAAAATCAGTTCATACTGACATTTTTTTTTTTTTTTTGATGAAATGTTATATGATGATAAAATCGGGTGAAAAAGGTGATAAAATCGGGGGCAGATAAAATCGGGTACTGATATAATCGATTGATTAATGTATATTGTTTGCTAGTTTGCTATTGAAAAAGATACATTGGTATGTCGATGCAATCAAATGCACTGCTAAGGACCGTATGAAGCTTCGAGGTGATTTTCACTATTAATTGCATTGTAATTCGGGTGAATTTTACATGGTCCAACGTTCCTTAAAAGTCGTATGGCATTTCTTTGTTTTGCATAATAATTTTTCATTCTGAATATGGGGGGGGATAGCGCGACCTACTGATACCTGAACATAATTTTAAGAAAAATCGTTAGTGCATCAACAATAGGGTGCCAATAGAATGTTCAAGAGTTTAGTGATAAGTTTTGGCTGCGAAGTCTGTGTTCAACAAACAAAAGGTCAAGTTCCGAATCGGAATGTAGCACCAAGGCTTTGCTTTTCTATAGCTATTCAACCAATCCTATGAATTTCGGTGCCCCTAGTCATTACCAGAATGCATCTTACGTGGGAGCTCGCATAGTAATTGCTCGCTGAGTTCGTTGCTTCAACGTTGTGTTTACGAGAAAACTAATTTAAGTCTTTAAAAAAAGTTAGTGACTTGGGACGCCAAAATTCAGAGGAATGGTTGAATAGCTATATTCTTTCAGTTTTTCCCGGTTTTAACTTATGGAGTATACACCTGTGTTGATCAGTGCAGTTCTCTTTTTTGTTAATTGGTTAATAACCTTGAAGAGAAGCGCTGATTTTGGCTTGCCATTTACCGATGACACGAGATGATTCTCTTCTTTTTCTCCGCTTCGCACACACTTCAAGCAAGCAAACAAGATATAACGATCATACACACACGCTAAATGGCTGAAAACAAACGTGCCACGACAGATCTAGCTGAAATACTAACTTGTCCAGACATGTTCAGTAATGCTGTGCAATGCTGCGATCCACCGTTTGGTCCGTCTACTGTGGAACGCTGCGATCGAATGAGTCGCCTGCTCAGCCTTGCTGCTCTAAAATGAGATGCTAAAATGCTTCGCCGGCCGGGGCGGGAAAGTTGGAAACTGACTGAGTTTCAAGCATTTGAAAGTGAACAACTTTCGGGACGCCATTGAAATTATCGTTTTTTTTTTCATTTTCAACTCTGTATATGCTGCCTTACGACGTAATTCTACGTCAAAAAATGAACATTTGAGAATGGTCCGTAATCGGGTTTTCGGCACAAGAGTTCTTCACGTCGACTTTTCGAATGCTAAATCCCAGAGAAATCTTCAATTGGACGACACTGAGGCAGTTTTGTTGGGTTCCGTAGATCAGATACAAATGGTATCGAGTGGTTATTCAGGAAAGTATGTGTTTTTTGCGTAATGTGATGATGTTCCATCTCTCTTTCCTCCAATCGACTTGGTGTATATGGAGAAATGGAATCAAAATTTTCATCAAACAATTTTTGTAAAAAACCTCAAAAAAATTCCAAAATTGTAGTTGTCACCCGTAACATGTCAAAATGGCTTCAGTAATGATAACTTGAATTTATTTATTTTTTTAATAATTCATTTTCTTGTTTTTCCTATGAAAACAGTTTGCTTTTTTGCTATTTCCAATAGATGAGGAAAACCAAATACAGATCGGACTCGATTATCTGGAACATCGAAAACATTTTCATTCCGGATAATCGAGTTTTCCGGATAATCGAATTATAGAAAAAATATATTCAAATTTGCGATTCACGAACATTAAATAAATATTTCCTTTTGTTATTTTACTTACATGATACAGAGACGTAATTAGAAATCATTTTTGAGGCGAAATGGGGTAAAACTTTGAGAAGCAAAATAATTGGACATTGATTATTTTCACTTAATTCGAACATGTCGGAATTGAAATGGCGGAAGTGACATAAATAGTAACAAATATGCCAAAAAGGTTGGTAATAATGGTAATGAAAATTAAAAAAGAACACCATAAAAATAAAATTCTGGATGATCGAGTCTGAAATTCCGGATAATCGAGTCTTTGGATAATCGAGTCTCCGAATAATCGAGTCTGACCTGTTTTGATAAAAAGTAAATGAACTCTTTTGAGTGAAATTTCGAAAATCACTGCAGATAAGTATGCCACAAACTAGTTTGACGAGATTAGAGTATTCGAAAGAGGGTATCAGTTGAAGAAACAATTGTTTTTTTTCAGGCGAAAATTGATTATGCTGCCGCTGCAAGCATAATTGTCCCACCGTGCATAAGATTTTTTAGAACGAGAGACAACTATGCTTGGTTAGAAAAAATACCCTTAGCTGAACACGTGTGTATATTTACGTAAAACATAGTAATAAAATTATTTATCAGTAAGTACTACTAGATTGAAGAATAAATGGTTATTTAACAAAAGATCGTTAACCATCGATAGCGATATAACATAGCGAATGAGTTGCTGCATAATAAACTTTCATCGCTTTATTATAGGCTTCCGGAATTTGATAGTCCGTAATTGAATATGGCTAATATAAATTTTCAAAAATTCAACGACGGTTGTTTCTAAACGATCACTTTATCATACCGTGGTTGGCCTTCCAACGCTCTATTCCTGCCGTTCGCCCCACTGCTGATAGGAAGGTGCACTCGGTGTGTTGTCGCGCGGCAAATGGGACAAACATAATTAGGCGTACATTTTTGTCCGCCAGATCAGATAACGCGAAATCGACCGCAGAGATGCAGCGAAGTTAATCGAAACTACACCACCTCGGCCCCGGCCCGGAAAGACATACCTGAAATTTACAAACCCACCGAGATGGAGATCATAATTTATGGTCTCCACGGCACGACGGGCGGTCTAGTAGGTCAACACGCGGCCACGGCTGCCGAGTGACGGGATTGATTGACTCAAACCGTATTGCCTGTTTGCGCGTGTCAATATGTGTTTACAACTTTGACAGTAAACGAGCGGCGGTCTGACGCTGTGCACCCTCCAAAGATAACAGGGAGTCTGTCCGTAGCGGGTCTACTTGCTAGTCATTACTTTAGGAAGTTATGCCTAATGTGCCGTCATCAACGCTGCGAGCGATGCTGAAGGAGAAAAAACGATTACCAGGCCGCAGTTTTGGGGCGTTTCCATGTTCGACGGGACCGACGCCAGCCCAGAGCGCCCGCGAAAGGTAACCCTGCAGCCGTTAACACAAAAACGCAAATGGGCTGTCAAATAATTTAGATGTCAGCGCGATAAAAAAGTGAAAGATAATAAATGCAACGCATGGGTAGCTTTCTTCGCGGTCCCACTTTATGCAACTGACTGTGTTCAACATAAAAGCTCTTAATTCAAATTGTTTACCAGCATATTTATGCATTGAAGCATTCAATAAAGTAGTGAAATAAACGACATACTACATCAATAAGTCGATTCATAGTTTGAAATAGTGGAGTTAAAAAAAGCGTGTAATTCACGGGGCTTCTAAATTAGTTGATTGTTTCAGCCTAGCCTAGAAGATCGCGGTGCACACACGCGGAAACACATGAGCAAAAACGCCGTAAAACGATTCGCTTATAATTCAATTCAATTTCACAAATCCGTAGAATTTATAAACATCACGTTACCGTCGGCACGGACACAGCGGAGGCATGATAAATCGACAATTGTTGCGCCGAGCCTTGGTGCGGTCCTGGACAGCCAAAGCCACGAGCGCGTGACAGATTTTCGCAAATATTATTATGATTATTGTGCGCCTGATGTTGGTGCCGAAGACCACTTTGCGCGAGGCGAGTTTTTTTTCGCCTCTCTCCCTGTACCATTACTGGAATTGTTTTTATTTGCTTTCGCTTTGCAGCCAGCCTCCGGTGACCAGGACGGCGTGCTCGAAGCCCTTTTCGTGCCATTTGGCTTGTTTGAGAGCGGGATGTGTAAACAGGTCCTCCGGACAAGCGATTAAACGCTTTTCCGCGTCTCTCCGTCCGTGGCATAACATGCGACCGACGATGGCCGTTGATAAGGTGGGAAAGGATTCCGAACGCGTCATCGGGTTTAAAATTTATTACAATGTATTTCAAAAATAATTATGAAGCTCGTACCGGGGAGATGCACTCGAGTAATTAAACGGGACAGTAAAGTACGCGACCAGGTTAATCACTAGCGGCCGGTTGAATGATAAGATTATCTTGATGATTGCCAATTAGTGGAGCTGTTAAGGTTCTTTTTTTAAAGAAAACGTATGTTTTTGAATATTTATGACAGTTTTCAATAACGACTTTAACAGTTTTAAATGAAAAAATCTGAATTAATCCATCTATTGGTGCAGAAACCTTTGTTATACTAACTATTACTTTATACATATTAGGCCAGTCAATTACCAATCGTATACCAACGTAAGTCCAATTTCAATAATGATTGAAATGAATTTAAAAGATAGTTTTCAGAGAGTTAACCAAAGACGATCATAGAATTAAAGCTTGACGTGGGTTTCGCAAATAATATGAATGTTTTTTTTTTTCTTCATCTATAGTTTATTTGACACGGCACAAATACAATTCAATGTTTAACGGCGCCAATTATATCTGGTAGCTTACTTTCTAAAGTATCTTAATAACTAAAAGCAAATTTTTTATCCTCGCTGTCGACTACGAGCTGAAACTAAATCTAACTTAAAGCTAGAATATTTTGCATTAAAAGCACAGGTTTGCTGTTTGATGGTTTTCATTGCCATAGGTAAGCAGCATATTAAATTTGTTCCGCTGCTGGGCCAAGATATTACGGACTGGCATATTGGGTTGTTTCCATCGGGCCTTGAGAGTATCGTGCGGGTCTGATTGCTGTGTCCGGATCCGGGGTCTTAACGTGTTCTTGTCGTTTGGTTGGATGTAGGCGGAAGGGGATAGGACTAAACTGGGGCGTGGATGGATTTCAGGAAAACGTATATAAGGGACATGTAGGATAGGTCACGGCTCGCCAAGACATCACGAACAGGAACAGCCGGCTGCCTACCTTCGGCCTGCAGGGAAGCTATTAATCTATACCTGGCGTCTCGGTGTACAGGGCATGACCAAACAACGTGCTCTATGTCGTGATAACCTTCACCACAGGCACAGATACCACTCTCCCCGAGCCCAACACGACGGAGATGCGCGTCAAATCTATAGTGATTGGACATAAGCCGGGACATCACGCAAATGAAATCCCGACCTACATCCAACCCCTTGAACCACGGGTTCGTCGATACCTTGGGGATTATGGAATGTAACCACCTTCCCAGTTCCCCCTTGGTCCAAGAATTTTGCCAACTGATGATCGTATTCTGACGTACAAATGCGAAAAATTCATTAAAGGCAATTGGTCTTTCATAAATATAACCGTTTGTTGCGCCCACCTTAGCCAAAGAGTCCGCTTTCTCATTACCCGGTATCGAGCAGTGAGAAGGGACCCACGCTAAGGTAATCTGAGTAGATTTTTCGGATACAGCACTCAGATGTTCCCGTATTTTCCCCAGGATATACGGAGAGTGCTTAACATCTTTCATCGATCGGAGAGCCTCAATGGAACTGAGACTGTCCGTAAAGATGAAAAAATGGTCCGTGGGCATTTTTTCGATAATCCCTAGGGTGTACTTAATTGCAGCCAATTCTGCGACGTAAACAGAAGCAGGATTATCGAGCTTATGGGAGACGGTTAAATTGTTATTGAAAATACTGAAGCCAGTGGACCCATCAAGAAGTGATCCGTCAGTGTAGTACATATTGTCGCAGTTGATGTTTCGATATTTATTGGAAAAAAATTTAGGGATCTGCTGCACGCGTAAATGATCCGGGATTCCACGAGTTTCTTCTATCATAGATGTATCGAAAAACACAGTAGAATCAGAAGTATTTGATAAGTGGGACATGTGATTGAAATACAATGTCATAAAACGGGTTTGAGAATTAAGTTCGATTAACCTTTCAAAATTTTCAATCACGGGACGGTTCAAGACCTCACATTTGATTAGAATACGAGAAGACAGGCTCCAGAAGCGGGTTTTCAATGGTAGTACTCCAGCTAAGATCTCCAAACTCATCGTATGGGTCGATTGCATGCAACCCAAGGCGATACGCAAACAACGATATTGTATTCGCTCCAGTTTGATCAAATGTGTGTTTGTGACAGTATCGTTGTTTGGTAAAGCCTTATAAGGTCTCCTGGGTGGGCTCCCCACCATTGTCCGGTTATTGTACGAAGAAAATTCACTCTTTGTTGACATTTTTTCATCAGATACCTCACGTGACAACCCCAGGTGCTTTTAGAGTCGAACCAGACACCAAGATATTTGTGTACCAAAACCTGAGAAATCGTTTTACCCATTAATTGTGTTTGAAGCTGAGCAGGTTCATGCTTCCTAGAAAAAACTACTATCTCAATCTTCTCCGGAGAGAATTCGATACCTAGCTGTAAAGCCCAAGCAGACAAATTGTCCAAGGTATCTTGCAATGGTCCTTGCAAATCGGCAGCTTTGGCTCCTGTAACAGAGATTACACTGTCGTCTGCAAGTTGTCTTATCGTGCATGAATTTGCCAGACATTCGTCGATGTCATTTACATAAAAGTTGTAAAGAAGGGGGCTTAAACATGAGCCCTGGGGAAGACCCATGTAGCTAATGCGAAAAGTTGCCAAATCGCCGTGCGTAAAATGCATTTCGGACAACAAATTGTGCAAAAAATTGTTCAAAATTGGAGAAAATCCTTGTCGGTGAAGTTTACCCGAAAGAATGTCAATAGAAACGGAATCAAAAGCCTTCTTAATGTCCAAGAACGCAGACGCCATTTGTTCTTTGCGAGCATACGCCAGCTGAATATCTGTTGAAAGCAACGCAAGACAATCATTCGTCCCTTTGGCACGGCGGAAGCCAAATTGAGTATCTGATAGTAGACCATTTGATTCGACCCAATGGTCTAAACGACGGAGTATCATTTTTTCCATCAATTTCCGGATACAGGATAGCATTGCAATCGGCCTATAAGAGTTGTGATCAGAAGCTGGTTTCCCTGGTTTTTGGATGGCGATCACCTTCACTTGCCTCCAATCCTGCGGTACAATGTTTTGCTCCAGGAACTTATTGAACAAGTTCAACAAGCGCCTCTTGGCATTGCCGGGTAGATTCTTCAACAAGTTGAATTTGATTCTATCTAACCCAGGCGCGTTATTGTTACAGGACAGGAGGGCAACTGAAAATTCTGCCATCGTAAAAGGTGATTCTATCGCGTCGTGGCCCGGAGACGCATCGCGAACAATGTTTTGCTCAGGAACAGAGTCCGGACATACTTTCCTGGCAAAATCAAATATCCACCGACTTGAAGACTCCTCGCTTTCGTTGACCGTTACGCGATTCCGCATTCTTCGGGCTGTGTTCCAAAGAGTGCTCATCGATGTCTCCCTCGACGTCTCGTTCACGAACCGACGCCAATATCCGCGTTTCTTTGCTTTAGCCAAACTTTTAAGTTTGGTATTAAGCTCCGAATACCGTAAATAGTCGCCAGGTATACCTCCCTTCTGGTAGGCCTTAAACGCGTCGGATCTTTGCGTGTAGACATCGGAGCACTCTTGGTCCCACCACGGAGTGGGAGGCCGTTCTTTGATCGTTACGCCGGGATATTTCTTCGTTTGGGCTTGCAACGCGGCGTCGAGAATCAAGCCCGCGAGGAGGTTGTATTCTTCAAGTGGTGGATGATGTTGAATCGACTCGACCGCTTTTGTTTTTATTTATCAAAACTTTAAACGAATCAATTTTTGGTAAAATACTTCTACAATTTCACTGTAAGACAGAGATAGAATCCTTCATATACGCAGTTGAATTAGGCATCGAAGGATACAATCGCTGCAAGGAGGGGCCATTGGGCAGTCAACTGCTTCCAAAATGATCTAACTGTTGGGAGGAATGCTGTAAGAAAAATTTTAATTGGATCGGGTATATTGAAATTTTCAAAAATCCAGTCCACAATGTCAGAAAATTTCACTAATCCAGAGTTTGTTTCCTCAACTGGATGTGCAAAAGGAACAACTGGGGTTTTAGATGTTCCTGGCAGTGCTGGGAACTCCTTCTGGGACTTTAAATTTGCAAGCCCAGGAGGAGTTTGCTTCGGTTTTTCCGCAGCACTGTTTGGTTTGTTCGTACTTTTCATTACACTTTGGGAAATCTTAGGACCTTTACGGGGAAGTTTAGGAGAAGAAACATTTTTCCTCTTCCTAGACTCCCCAGGATTGGCATAAGATGTTCCCGCTGATGAATCGTCAGAATCGGTTTCATCGGAGGGCAACAGATCAAAGGGGTTCGATGTTATGGTAGAAGTGGTCACGGTCTTCTTCAGCATCTCAGCGTAAGAACGCTTTGAACGCTCCTTAAGTGACCGCTTGATTTTATCTCTGCGCTGCATGTACACCGGGCATGTGGAGAGCTCATGCTGGTTTTCCCCACAGTGAATACATTTTTCAGCATTAACACTGCAAGAATCTTCCGCATGAGTCTCCCCACACTTGCTACATCGTGCCTTATTGCAGCAGTAGGCGACTGTGTGGCCTAACTGCTTGCAATTGGTGCAATTTATAACACGGGGTACATACAATCGCACAGGCAGACGAACCCGGTCGATCGAGACGTGGCTAGGGAGTGCAGATCCGGCAAACGTAACGCGAAACGAGTCTGACGGAGTGTAAACTTTTTTACCGCCGACGAGAGACATGGACCGCAATTGCTTACAATCCAAAATCTTCGCCTGTGGTTCGGTATTTTTGAAGCAACCGGTTGCGCTTTTTAGGATACACTCGACAGACAGACTCGAATCGGATATGACACCGTCGATCTCCACGTCTCGTGCGGGTATGTAAACGCGATACTCGCGTGTGAAGAGCTCAGAGCAAGCGATAGCATTGGCCTGTGCCAGATCACTGACCACGACACGGAGCTTGTTAGGTCGGACCTTGGAAATTTCGGTCACGGCCTTGTACCCCTTCGTCAGGTCTTTTGAAATTTGCAGTATGTTTAATCGCTTTAAATTCACTCCTGCCTTTGGACGAAAATAAACAGTATAGCTGCCCTGTTGAGATCCGTCCGGGTAAAGCCTGGGGCGAGGGGGGACTGGAGAATGAACAGCGGAGGGGGTAACAGAAGGGTCAGGGTCAGGGGGGTTCGGGGATGGTGGCACGGGAGGCGAGGGATCTATATCCATCGCGCTAAATGTAGCGCACTAGCGAACTAGCGCCGACAAGAACACGTACCTCTTTACTTCTTCCTCCCAGCAGTGGTTGTCCGATCGTTCGAAGCTGCACCCAAAGCAGCCAGCAGCACCAATACAGCCACCAGCAGTGAGCCGGGTGTGAGATCACTCAGCACAGCGACACGGACTCGACTGTCAACTGATGGCCTTGAATAATACACTCTTTTGTTTGGCTATTCGTACACACGGACCGGATTGTAATAGAACGACCACTTTGCACGTCCGTTTCTGTCGAGTGTTCGACGCCGAATGAAATAATATGAATGTTATCACTGGAGTACATGAGTCTTATTTTTTCGATCACAAACCAATTTTCAAATGCTGGCTAGAAGCAATTGAATTTTTTTTTTTGAATAATCGAACGTGGGGAAACAGTAATAATGCTGGCTTCGCACTAGAACAGCAAATATATATGTTAGTTTAATGCGGTTCTACTTATTCGCTTTATTTTCAGAAATCGCAGGACCTAGATTTATGAATCAGCATCAAGTTTTTTTACGAAGTGAAGCAAACTTCTACAAACCTGCTCTCGAAATATAGTTTAGAATCATACAGGAAAAAAAATAGCTATTGATGAAAGTTGTCAATTTAATTCTATCTCAAATGCATTATCTGAAAATGAAGGTTCTCCACGATCTTTGAGAATTTTGGATTTTCAGAGTGTAGACGAGTACATTATTGTTTTCGAAGCCTAGGCTGTGTGAAAAAATCCGAAAAAAAGACTTTTTAAATCTTGCTGCGATAACGAGAAGTGGAATAACATGCCTACTATGTTTGCACTTAGTCTTAAATTGGAAAGCAATATTTATATCTTACATGAGCATTTTGTACCATTCATAGAGATAAGTGACTTTTCACCTGCGCACATCAGTAAACGTGTATAGCCATGTAGAGTTGCTTCAACACTTTTTCCTAATTTTGCCGATTACGTTCACCAGCTACTTTAGAATCCTGGAACTGAAAAAATTTCCAGCTGTTCGAAACGTAGCATTGCAAACAAAACAGTGATTAATTTGTGTTTTTCTCAACGGGTGGCACTAACAAATTCGTACGTTAATAGGTCTAAACATCTTTGGTAAAGCTTTTCAAAATATCTGCATCGCTAATTGTGTTACATGTGCACACTGTGGGATCAGATTTTGCTACAATGCTTGGCTCCCGAAAGCTGTAAATGTTTCTTACTCTTTGCAAATCTAGGCTCAACGTACAATTTAGTATGTATTTTTTAAGAAGTTAGGACGGAAGCTTCGGAAGAAAAGGAGCTAAGTAAGCATTGCAGTTTCTTCTAAAATGTGGTTCAAATTTTCAAGAAAAAGCTAAAGGGTAATTTATTTACACCAGCTAAGACGCACTACGAAGAGTGAAAAGATTATGAAAAGTTGTCGATGATTTTTGATTTTCTTTGAGAAATAAATGGCGATACGAAAAAAGTGGAATAGAGAAGAAGAAAGAGCAGTGAGCGAGAAAAAATATTCAGAAAGTAAAATATCCCATGTCTAAAATATACTTTGGTCAAAACTCTACAGTTCAAGCAACCAATAAAAGATCGCACTCAGTATGATTTTCAAAGATCTCTGGGGCTTTTATTTCAGCATGCGAACATCAAAATCGGAATAAGCGTTCTCTAAAAAGAGCGTTTTTTTTTGTTATTTTTATTGTTGGGTCGATTTTGATATACTACACATATAAACAACATATTTACACATTCGTACGTACAGGCGCACATACACAAACATACAGTTATTGTTAAATTCGTCGATCTGAGTAAATTGGTATACAATACATGGCTCTCCGTGCCATTAATTTTGCCTTAAAAGTTAAATGTCTTATATAAAAAATACTCTTTGATCAATATCTTAAAATTTAAGCCACTAATCAAAAATCCACTCGGTAGCATTCTGGGGGAGCACAGTAGCTTTCGTTTGCGTATAAGATCATTCAAATCGGATATTGCATTCTGTAAGAAAGGTGCGTTAGTATTTTGCGGCACATACATACAGACAACATACATACACACACACATACACACATACACACACATACACACGAACAGACATTGCTCAGTTCGTCGAGCTGAGTCGAATGGTATATACGATTCGGCCCTCCGGATCATGGATCTATTTTGCGTTTTTCGACCGATTTTATAACCTTTGTTTAGTATAACAAAGGTAATGGTATAACAAAGGTAAAAAGCTATAAGGAAAGAATACACATGTTCAATTTTTGCCTTTCTCCTAGAAAGGTATAGCAATCACTTGCAAAACCGACAGTATAAAAGTGCTCCAAAGGGCCGAATGGCATATATCACTCGACTCAGCTCGACGAGCTGAGCATTTTCTGTATGTGTGTGCGTGTATGTGTATGTGTGTGTGTGTGTGTGTGTGTATGTGCAGATTTTTATTCTCACTCACTTTTCTCAGAGATGGCTGGACCGATTTTCATGAAATTAATTGCAAATAAAAGGTCTCTTTGTCCCATAAGACCCGATTAAATTTCATTGTAATCGGATTTTTAGTTAAGAGGATATGTTAAAAAATGTAAAAATCATGAAACATCATTATCTCAAAAGCTACACAACCGATTTGAACAAAATTGATTTCAAATGAACGGGTTACCTGAAAAACCCTAAACTTTTGAATTTCATAAAGATTGAACTTGTGGTTCAAAAGTTATGACAAGAAACGTGTTTTGAAGACTACTTAATCTCACTCATGTTTCTCAGAGATGGCTGAACCGATTTTCATAAAATCAGTGTCAAATGGAAGGTATAGTTGCCCCATAAGACCCTATTGATTTGTTTTGTAATCGGACTATTACTTTGCCTGTTATGTTTAAAAATGTGAAATCCAGCTATGAAAAGGAACATATTCCGAAGACTACTTGGACTCACTCAATTTTCTCAGAGATGGCTGACCCGATTTTCACAAAATTTGTGTCAACTAATAAGTCTAGCTGCCTCATCTCAGAAACTACAGAACCGATTTGATCAATATTATTATCAGATAAGCAGGCTAGTTAAGGGTTAACTGATGAATTATGATTGAACACGTGGTTTCAAAGCTTGGCTGCCCTATACGTTCCCTTTTCATTTGATTATAATCGAACTTAAGCAACCGTTATGTATTAAATTGATAATAAAACAACGAAAGTCTATTATCTCAAAGATTACATGACTAATTTGAACATAACTAGTGTCATACGAACGAGTCATCTCTCAAACTTACAAATAACAAACTTCATAACAATTTGATATGTGGCTCAAAAGTTATGGAAAGAAAAGAAATTCAAAGACTATTCAAAACTATACCTGCTTTGATTGATATATTTATGTGGCCTCAACATAATGTAAATGTGGTTTTGTACTATTTGAACGTTCCAAAGTCATTGATTCCTTGCGATGTGTTCAAAGTCTGCAAATGCTCGACGAATCGGCCATAGGATATGTTCAAAGTCAAAAGACAAATCGTTTGGTTTATCGGTTTTATTGGTTTTATCGAAATGACAACATCCTCGACTTTTGACTTCTGTACATCGCCCTAATTTTGAATATATTCATATTGGGTGGTATTCGGTCATTTTCAGCAAATTGTCTGGCATCAATCTAACACCGGAAATACCCATATTGGGAGGTATTTAGTTATTTTGGTTGTTTTCCAGAAACTCAAGGGTCAAGGGTCAATGTTTGGTTTCCATGCATCATCTCGATTACGGAAATATCCATGTTGAGTATTATTTGGTCATTTTCGACTGTTTCCTAGAAGTTGCCATTTAGCGATTCAAAATGGTGCCTGAGGTCAATTGTTAGCTCATTGCATCATTCTGGTTCCAGAGATACTAATATTGGATGGTATTTGGTTATTTTAGGCTGTTTTTCACAAACCGGAAGTCGCCATCTTGGATTTCAAAATGGTATTTAATATAATTTCTGGCCTCTGAGCGTCATTCTGGTTGAAAAAACACCCATATTGGTGTAATTTGATCATTTTCGATTTCAGCTGCTGTGTATCATTCTAGATCCGGAGATACTCATGTTAGACGGAAATCGGCCATTTTTGGCTGTTTTCCAGAATCCACAAGTTGCCATCCTACAATTCATAATGGTGTCTGAAGTCGATTTGTGGCTCCAGTGCATCATTACGATTCCGAAAATACCCAATTGGGTGGTATTTGGTCGTTTACCGCTGGTTTTCCGTAGACGGAAGTCGCCATGTTAGAATTCAATATGGTATCTGTGGTCGAATTCAGCTCCTGTGTATCTTTCTTGTGGTCCCCGTGGCTCTGTGGTTAGCGATGTCGAGGATCTTTTTGAGCTGGAAATTTTCTCGACTCAGCACTGGGACACGGTGTATCGTTGTACTTATCCTACACTTGCAAAATGTGCCAAAAACAATATCCAAAATGTTGCCTGAGGTCGATTATGGAACATATTTGTTACCACTAAAAACATTTACCTGCCAAATATGGTTCCGTTTAGTTGATTAGTTCGCGAGATGTCCAGAAATTTGTGCAGACACATGTGCTTCCATAAGAATGAAGGGCGTCGAACCATTATGGACATATTAATTACCCTTTAAAACATCCACATGCCAAATTCGGTTTCATTTGCTTGGTTTGTTTTTGAGTTGTGCAGAAATGTATGTTTCATTCGTATTGGACCCCTCCTTTCCAGAAGAGGGAGGGGTCTCAAACTATCATAGGAACCTTTATCGGGACCAAAAACCCCTACATACAAATTTTCACGTCGATCGGTTCGGTAGTTTTCGAGCCTATATGGATCAAACAGACAGACAGACCGGACTACATTTTTATATGTATAGATTACAACATCAATATTTTAGAACCTAAAGAGTGACATACATTTATTGGATTGAAGCGTTCATGTAAATCTATTTTTACAAGTAAGAGATTGAATGAGAAAGGCTGAGTCTGACCGCTAGGTAGATTAATTTAGGTTTTTTATGGCTAGATTTGTTTTCGGAATACAGTCATACCTCAATATAAGGCAACCTCGGTATAACGTTACTCGATATAATGTAACTTTCACCTCGATATAACGTAACTTTTTAAAATGTATTGAAATTGAAAATAAATGAAACAGCACCTGTTTTTGGGCTATGAATTGCTTCTATAAACCAATGAAACCAATGTGAAAATTGTACTGAATGGGCATGAAGACGGTTTAGGAATAGGTTTTCATGCATCCTTCAGTAACAATTCACAGTCCTGCATCATTGAAAAAATTTTTTTTGCTTGTTAAAATTTGCTTTAAATGAGCATAAGAAAGGTTTAAAAATACTGATAGGTGATGGGAAATAGGTTTTCACGCATCTTTGAGTGACCTCTTGTATCAATTGAAAAAAACATATGTTTATCGCTTCTGAAAATATTTCTTCATGGGCATAAGAAAGGTTTGAAATCACTGATAGGTTATGGAAAATAGATTTTCGCGCATCTTTGAGTTACCATTAACATTCTTGCATAAATTCCAAAAAAAGTTTTTGCTTCGATATAACGTAACTCGATATAACGTAACGAAAATAAAAATAAAGTTGCCTTATATCGAGGTATGACTGTATCTTTTTCAATTGTGTTAGATTCTTAGTAGAATCAGACCGTTCGCTGTCTGAGGAGCTGTTACGCATGAGTTTTTTTTTTTTCAGTGTTCCTCTCCCAACTCCTCCACTTTGGCCGTTACCGTGCTGGATCGAAACCCGTACAGTATTGAAATCCGTACACCTTGATGTTTTTCTTCAGTTTTAAGCATTATAAAAATGAAAATTCATGTGATAGTTACATGTACATATCCGTTGAGCTGTTGGCCTTCTGTTAAAATCAACTATGCGCCAGTAGGCCATGCAATAAAAATATTAAAAATGAAAAATCAATCGTGTATCGGTTTCAGTTGTCATTTCGTTGTATCGTTAGAGAATTTACTAAGGAAACGTTCTTTAGATAAAAACGATTTTCAAGTGGGATATAAGTGTTTTAATCTGTGAATCTTTTTGAAATTGATGGAAAAGGTAAGTCTTTGTCATTTTCGAGCTGTATATTGTCTGGTATATAATGTACATTGTATTTATTCAACAAAAACTGTGCTGTACGGATTTTGATTCTTGTTATTTGCTTGAATCGAAATCCGCTCAGCGTGTGTATCATGCATATATTGTTGAATTTTCTTCTTGTTTTCAGCATATAATGGAAGAAAACAAGTATAAATATACGGCAAACAATTTCGAACGGGCTGTGACTGATGTGCGCAAGGGAAAGTCGTTACGGGAAGCTTCGAGAGGTTCCGGCGTTTCGGTTACTATAAAACGCTACGAAAATTGCACTATTTCAGCTGATATAAAAAAATTAGAAAACTGTGTGAAACTTTAGGAACCAATCAATCCTCAAAATATATTTATTCGTTAATTTAAAGATAAATTATAAAAGAATAAAATAAAAGAATTATAGAAGAATAAAAAAATAAAAGATGATCATTTTTGTACTTCCATATCTATACGGATTTTGATTTATTGTTGTATGGACTTTGAACCAGTCTATATCGCGTGTGTGCGGATTTCGATTCAAAAGTGTACGGGTTTTGATTCAGACAAAAAACTGTGTACGGATTTCGATTCAAAACATGTTCTATTTAAACATGATTTTTTCGAGTTTCGGAGTGATTTCAATCATTTTGCTTGAAAATAGTGATAAAATATAAGTAGACCTATAAGTAAACATGTCAGTTTAAATCAATATGTGATTTCTTGATTTCATATTGACCGTCGAAGATTATCATGTGCTTAGGTGTACGGATTTCGATCCAGCACGGTACCTAATGGTGAATTCTAAAAAAAAGATCAGACAGCTGATGAATCCCTATCCGTGTAATTACAATTGGCGATACTTGGCAAGGGTAACTACTGAGGATCGGGAAAAGCGTTAGTAAACGTAGAGGGGAAAAATTAAAATTCGTCACTTACTGCGGTGACATATATGTATCTTTCTTTATCACCGACAACAACATTTGTTCCTTCCTTCCTTCCTTCCTATACAAAAGCAGAAGCCACTGAATTGCTGTAGGTGGTGACTTACTTCAAAAGAAAAGTTTTGTGTAACTTTCTTAATAATAGTTTTACTTAAAAGATACAGTATCAAAGAAACGACCGCATGGTTGTCGTAGGACTTCATGAATTATTATTCATCCAACTATTCAGTCGCAGTTATGGTGGGTTGTTTGAATTGTTGTTGTGGACAAAAATAGTAATGGCTGCTTTCAAAAGCAATGATGGTCCTGCACTGTAAAATATTACATGTAAATTTATTCCACTTCATCCGACACGAGAAGAATTTGATTGTCTTTTTTTCCTAACTACAACACGATCCAACGTGTTTTGTTGCATGTCTGAGAGCTCTATCGTTTCGGTGCATCTGTTCACCAACACAAAATGAAATTCATGTTTCGTACATTCGTATTTGTTACGTTTGCAAAGTCTCATTGCGTCTTGCGAAACTGGGGGAATAACGTAACTTGAAGAAGGGCGGAACTACTTACAATGTGCATCTAAAATAAACATCGCGAAGCGAGATGGTATTATGGTTGATATTCCTCCAAAACAAAAACCAAACAAGACAAAGGATAATATAATATCACTGCGGATATCGTATGTGGTCTGATCATGCGATAACGGGATGAAATTTGCAAATGCAATCATCGATCTTTTTCAATATTAGTACACAATCTAAAAAACGTTAGCGAATTACGCGGATTTTCGAATTAACGCGTTTTTTTACGAGGTACGTATCCCCCGCGTAAAAAAAATCCTGACTGTATCCTGAAGCAATTTTTTGTCAGCTTTCAAATAGTGGTGTCAAATTTGGAATCGCTGATTGTGAACTTGCTGAAAACATGTTTTTCTGATAAAACCCAAGGTGGTGGCGAGATCCAAGATGGCGGCCAATTTTTTTCAACTTCAAATGACAGCTCTATCATTCCACAATAACAACGTTCTGATTATAGGGGGTTTAATGGCAAATTCAAGAGAAAAAGATCAATAAAAAGATCAAGAATTGCTCAACTTTCCTAGAAACCGTTTGATCCTTTGGTGCCCGGGGAATATGAACTAACAAAAGTGGTTTTCTCATTTTTGCACTTCCTTTATTCATTTAGACACAAAAATATCCTTTTCAAAAAACCCCGTTTCTCCAATGAGACGGTTTCAGCGAAAATTGCTCACTTTATATACAAACCGTCGTAAAGAAAACGGTTATTTCGATTTCACAGCAGCATTTCGATCTTTTTTTTTTGTCTGTCACCGTCAGCACGAACGAACGTCTGTTGTTTACCAACCGCACAGATGCAATATGCAACACATAAAAGCGTGTTGCATATTGCATTTGTGCGGTTGGGGGATCACCTTGACTATTGACAGACATAGTGACTGAAAGTACTGCACTTTTGCTATCCGATTCCATTCAACACGAGAAGAATAGGATTGTCTTGATTCCATGCTACAACACGATACAACGTGTTATTTTGTTGCATGACTGAGAGGTTCAGCGTGCCACCCTACTAAAGTAGGAGGTAGTCCTACGTCGAAAGATCAACTTTTTTTCTGTATGGACTTGGTCATTGCGACCACCATCGTTCATCTCGTGTGAGGCATTCCCGGGTGTCTGCCGTATCCCGCACTTCTATTATTAGCAATACCACTATTGAGTAGTGGCATGTTCATTATTTATCCGTGCTTGTGTGCAATGATTTTACCCTTCCTTTTACACGCTAACTGCTCTACTATAATCAGCCTCGTTTCTCTTATCAAATATCACCAATCAAAGTTCCCCGGAGAATTTGTTCGGTGTCCTCCTGGCCAATTTTATTATAAGAGTGACTTATTTTGTTAAGAGGAAGTCATATCAAGTGATCTTAGAATTCAGCGTAAAGGAAGGGTAAGTTGTAGAGGAGCCTGAGAATAAACCCATGCTTAAGTCTTTCGAACCCATGCCAAAGCAAACTCTATTACCTTGAGGCTAGGAGGCTAGGTAGCTCCCCAACTAATATCGAATCGTGTGAATCTAGTTTTACAGTGCCCTATATAGATACCTATATATTGATCACTGATTTCCGATATCTAATAGCTGTTATTTGATTCTGGCTTTTGATATCTTATAGTTGATTTTGATTTGTGGTTATTTATTTCTGCTTTATTATGAAAATCTCTGATAAACTGATTCCTGATTTTGACCTCGTATATAGTTCTATGGTACATCACTATCGTAAAGCTGTGTGAACAACGTAAGTGTTTCATCGCATATGATGTTGTTTTGCGAACTTCTTGCGATGAAGGTAATAAACTCGCATAGCAATACAGATAAACTCATTACATGTTTGTTTAAACTCTTAATAATTCCACAGAGTGATGATTATACGTGAAAATCAAAAGTCTCCCGTATCACATCGTATTGCATATAAACTTAGTCGCAAAAGGCATCATTTTGTATCCTCGTAAACGACAATATTCATGATAACAATCCCAGACAACTCTTTTTGACTTATTTCCTCGGTTGATTCCGGTCCAAGTAAAATTATTCCAAAACGGTCGTGTGAAAAGACAGTCCACAATTATATAGCATGCAGAATCACCTTTTTCGTAGTAACTAGTAGGGGGAATAATTTTTGTGATATATTTGATCTGAAACATAATCACATTAAGTTGATGCCTGAATAAAAATAAAAGTGAATATTCGTAATAGGTAAACAAAATGCATTCATATGTACCTAGTTCTCCTGCGGCTCCAGAATTGTTTGACGGTGGGTTGATGCAAATGATGTTCTCATCAGTCAGAGATATAGACTGAAATGGCGGTTGATCATCTGAAAACTCTAATAGAGCGGCCGAAGTCACCTCTATGAAAAAAAACCTAAATTAATCCACCTAGCGGTCAGACCCAGCCTTTCTCATTCAAATTTATTATTTGTAAAAATAGATTTACATGAACGCTTCAATCCAATAAATGTGTATTCACTTTTTGGGTTCTAAAATAATGATGTTGTAATTGAAGTATAAAATATGAAATTTGACGTAATGTAAATGCTCAAGAAATAGCGAAATAAAAGAAATGACTCTTAATTTCGAACAATTCAATCACGAGCGATACCGGGAACGATACCACATTTAAATTATATTGAGGCCAAATATATTGATCAAAGCAGGTATAGTTTTAAATAGCCTTTGAATTTCTTTTCTTTCCATAACTTTTGAACCACATATCAAATTGTTATGAAGTTTGTTATTTGTAAGTTTGAGAGATGACTCGTTCGTATGACACTAGTTATGTTCAAATAAGTCGTGTAATCTTTGAGATAATAGACTCTCGTTGTTTTATTAACAATTTAATAAATAACTTGCTTAGTTCGATTATAATCAAATGAAATGGGAACGTACAGGGCAGCCAAACCTTCAAACCACGTGTTAAATCATGATTCATCAGTTAACGCTTAACTAGCCCGTTCATCTGATAATAGCAAAGCAAGCAAAGAGAAAAGAGAGTGAGTTTATGTATGCTTCGGAATGTTTCTTTTCATAGCTAGATTTCACATTTTTAAACATAACAGGCAAAGTAATAGTCCGATTGCAAAAATATCAATAGGGTCTTATGGGGTAACTAGACCTTTCATATGACACTGATTTTTTGGAAATCGGTCCAGCCATCTCTGAGAAACATGAGTGAAATTAAACAGTCTTCAGAAGACGTTTCTTTTCATAACTGTTTAACCCCACGTTCAATCTATATAAAATTCAAAAGTTATAGGTTTTTAAGATAGCCCGTTCATTTGATACCAATTTTATTGAAATCGGTTGTGTGGTTTCTGAGATATTGATGTTTCGTGATTTTTACATTTTTAAACATAACCTCTTAAATAAAAATCTAATTACAATGAAAAATAGGATCTTATGGGGCAACTAGAACTTTCATTTGCTTATAATTTCATTGAAATCGGTGAAAATAAAAATCTGCACATACACCCACACACACACCCACACCCACACACACCCACACCCACACCCACACCCACACACACACACACACACACACACACACACACACACACACACACATACAGAAAGTGCTCAGCTCGTCGAACTGAGTCGAGTGATATATGCCATTCGGCCCTTTGGAGCACTTTCATATCTTCGGTTTTGCAAGTGATAGCTATACCTTTCTAGGAGAAAGGCAAAAAGCTAAAAAAATTATTAATTAGGAGTAAAATATTCATGCTGAAAAAATAGCGAAATAAAAGAAATGACTTTGAATTTCGTACACTTCAATCACGAGCAATACCGGGAACGTACGAATAGCACAATACCAAATTTAAATTTTGTTGAGGCCATATGTTTTGATCAAAGCAGTTACAGTTTTAAATAGTCTTTGAATTTCGTTTCTTTTTATAACTTTTGAACCACATATCAAATTGCAATGAAATTTCTTACTTGTGAGTTTGAGAGACAACCCGTTCAAATGACACTAGATATGTTCAAATACAGGGGGTAGACAAAATGATTGAGACAGGCAAAATTTTGTCAACTTTTAAAATTTTCAACCTTTGGGTATCAATGAACTCGGAATGAATTCTAGTTTATTGGTAACATAGAAATCTACAAGAAACTAGCTGTCAGAAAAAGTTCTAAGCGTTGCAAAAATGAACATTTTGACACACACTCTTAAAATCCAGAACATTTCCGGTGTCCATTGGCCGCATCAAGTCATCACATAATATTTGGAAAGTAGGATAGTTTTCCAGCAAAATGAGACCCGTTTCGTCAAAATTGATTCATTTTTCGTGAAGTTCTGATCGTTTGAATTTTGACAAAATTTTGCCTGTCTCAATCATTTTGTCTACCCCCTGTAAGTCGTGTGATCTTTGAGATAATAGACGCTCGTTGTTTTTATAATTTGATACAGTACAGATACATTTGGAATAAAAATACGATTATAATCAAATAAAATGGGAACCTATAGGAAAGCCAAACTTTTCATTTGACACTAAGATTGTTGAATTTAGTCCAGTCATTTTTGGGAAAACGAGTAAATTTCAAAAGTCACCGTAACATGTTTCTTTTTTACATTTTTTGAACCACGTGTTTAATCACAAAAAATTCATCAATTAACCCTTGACTAGCCCGTTAATTTGATACCAATATTGTTCAAATCGGTTGTGCACTTTCTGAGATAATGAAGTTTCGTCATTTTCATATTTTGATACATTACAGACAAAGTAACAGACCGATTACATTGAAACTCAATAGGGTGTTATGAAGCAGCTAAACCTTTCTTTTGACACCAATTTCATGGAAATCGGTTCAGCCATCTCTGAGAAAAGTGAGTGAGTGCATGTTGTCTTCGGAATATGTTTCTTTTCAAAGCTGGATTTCACATTTTTAAACATAACAGGCAAAGTAATAGTCCGATTGCAAAAAAAATCAATAGAGTCTTAAGGGGTAATTAGACCTTCCAAATGACACTAATTTTGTAGAAATCGGTTCAGCCATCTCTGAGAAACGTGAGTGAGATTAAACACTCTCCAGAACACGTTTCTTTAAATAACTTCTGAACCACACGTTCAATCTTCATGAAACTCAAAAGTTAAGGGTTTTTTAAGTAGCTCGTTCGTTTAAAACCAATTTTGGTCAAATCGGTTGAGTATTTTCTGAGATAATGATGTTTCGTGATTTTCACATTTTTAAACATAACCTCTAAACTAAAAATCCGATTGCAATGAAATTCAATAGGGTCTTATGGGGCGACTAGACCTCTCATGTGCAATTAATTTCATGAAGATCGGTCCAGCCATCTCTGAGAAAACCGAGTGAGATTGGGAGAGCGTTACACACACACATACACACACATACAGAAAATGCTCAGCTCGTCAAACTAAGTCGATTGATATACGAGATTCGACCCCTTGGAGCACTTTTATAACTCTGTTTTTTCCAGTGATTGCTATACCTTTCTAGGAGAAAGGCAATATATGATAATAGGCGCCTGTTTGCAAAATTTGGAATAAAAAAAAATAAAGGGTGACAAATATCGCGTCCAGCAGCAAAAGCAGCTATTTTTACGTACAGCAGCTATTTTCAACTTCCAGCATCTAGTTTTCACGAATTTATAGTAAATATCAGAATATTATGACAGTAGTTAACGTGATTTTCGCTTGTGGGTATCACACATGGGTATCTTCAGGAGGGCGTGATTCAATCTTCTGATTTCTCAGGTGCTTCAGTAACTTCCGCTTGGCTTCTATGTCCGATACTTCCTGCTTAAGTAGGTCTTCAGCAGCAGCTTGCGCGGCTTGTAGGCTTTTATATTTACGACCCATAATGGCAGGAATCTTTTTTGTGGAACCATGAAATTCAATTCCACCAGTAGGCAGCTTCTCCAGTTTGTCGTTGGAGGGAAGCTTAGGCCACATCAGATATCCGTCGTGCATCCACGAAACTGGAACAGCCAGTACACGCAGCTGCTGCTTCTTGAAAAATTGAGCCACAGCAAACATCTGCGAAAAACTCGGATCAATCATACTATTTTACATCATATCTTTGTCGGAAACTCACCTTTAATTGTTGTTGATAGCAGTGCATTTACTTATTTTATTTAAACATCGACACCGTTTTTTCGACAACGACAACGACCATGACAGTTCAATCTGAATGTAAACAATGAGTATTCCCGCAGAAAGTTACAAACTAACTCGCACTGCGAAATCCAATTAGATTCTTGCTTTACGATGTCTCGTAGTCATTTATGCGATGAAATTAGAAAGTTATTACCAAAACATATGGATTTCGGACAACGAGGCCATGGATGAGTGGGAAGAATGATGCTTGATAATTCAAGAGTTCGAGGTTCGAGTCCGGATGGACATACATTACAGCGTGTGCTCTCACAGGAAAAAGAAAAATAACAAATTAAAGACCGACATTTGCAATTTTCTGGAATAGCAATAAATAGGGAAATGGATGAAACAGCCATAGATAAATAGTAATTGCTACGGTTCGCTGTTTTTTTTTATTTAGAGGCATGATTTTTGTCGCATAGTGTTCTAAACTAAAACGCAGAAATGTATGGCGAACATCGCATAAATATCTGAAATAATTTGCTAATGCTGACTTATAAAGTCACATTAAGTAATAAACAAACCCGTATTTATACACTTATGTTCGAGCGTCTTGATAGAAAAATTTTCACTACACTTTTCACTTTTTATTCACTTTCACTATTTAATTCTATCACAACTCCCCGACAAGGCATGGATCACCAGGCCGCACATTTCTCTACCTAGCTCAAGTTGTTTACGTTTTCTGAGTTAAAATTTGCCCCAGTCGTTTACCTAATTAGGTATAAAATTCTTGGGGTTTCGCTATTTTCTCCACAGTCCAAATAAGCACTGACGAAGGCACTATGTCAGTGCCGAAATACGTATTTGCAAGTGAAAAGTGATAGAATTAAATAGTGAAAGTGAATAAAAAGTGAAAAGTGTAGTGAACCCCGTATTGTAGCATCACTTATAGTTTCGTTTCAAATCGCAAACATGAAGTTGTGAAGTCGCATTGAATAATGAAACAACTCGAAAGCTTTAACAGTTGATGTCGTATTTAAGAACTTTTTTCATCGTAAAAGTTTCTTGATGTTTCAGGAATGCATGTATATCGCCTCCACTTTTGCGCGTATAAGGGACATTCGCAGCATCTTGTGCGATGTAACTATCACGTATAAATGCACGTACAATGCAATTACTGTTTGTATTATACGTGTAAATTGGCTGTCTGGGTAGTTTTTATTTGGAATTCTTGACTTGGAATTTTCGATTTCTTATTTTCAATTGAGTATTTCTGAATTCTGTAGTTTCATTTATTTTTTTTATTTCCATGTCCTCATACTCAATTCTTATTTCTTATTTCTGAACTCTGATTCCAGATTTCTAACGTCTATTACTATTTGTGATAACAAATTGGTTCTGATTTGTGATTCCAAATCTGATATCTTATTTTCAACTTTTGATATCTGAATTCCTAGTTCAGTATGCTGATCAGTGATGAAAAATATAACTTATAGCAATTTTCAATACATATGTATTAATCAGACCTAGGGGCGTTGACATAGTCTTCACTCTTCAGTATGCGAGAGAATAAGTATTGGTGTTGGTACACTCTCTTCGCCTTCCTCCTTACGATATATTTATTGTTGTGAGTATAAACTACAATGCGTGATTCTCAATGTGCGCAACTCGGTACATGAAGTTATTCCGACATTGGCACCAAACGAACAGACTCGAGCTATTCGTATTCATTTGGCTGATAATCGTGATTTTTCTGTCAAAAAAGAGAATAAATGGCAGTTTATCTCTCCTACTATCACTCAACCTAACCGTTATGTACTCGGCAGGGTACCCGGGTACCTTTTCAGACTTTATTGCTCTCTGTATCTGTTTTGCTGTATATGTATATTCTCTTAGAAACCAATGAACACTGAGCCAAGTATGAAATCTAGCAGAACGAAATTATTAGCGCTCTCAGAGTTTAACCAATCGGTGTCCGATCTTCTACGAAGTTTCTTGGTATAGTTAGGGCTTCTATTGGAATGTTTGAATTAGTTCGGAATTTAGCCGCAAAGGTAGCGTTGCGATACCAACTTCCTCCCTTTACACGCTAGCTCTTTGCGGTTTTCGAAAAATTTGTAGATCTTTAAATTCTACGAAACTTTACAGAATATTCAAAATTACTATCTCTTCAAGTTTCAGAGATATACGAGTTCTATAACATTTGTCGGAACTCAACGCTTTCTTGTGATAGTTTTATGATCTCACTATAATTAATTTCCTTTAAATTTTCCTCGAAAAAAATTGAATGATAACGTCATTTTATTCCGAGTACAGAATTTTTTTACGTTCTCGAGAAAAAATATGAGACAAAATAAAAAAAAAACAATTTTGTGAATTAGTTATCTCATCAGTTCACCAAACCTGAGCAAATCATGATTTTTTCTAGAAATTGTTTATAAAAAAATCTTCATATTTTGAATGTTTAAAAGATGTGTTTTTTGTGTTTTCGTGATATGTATCTCAGTTTAAATGTAAACATAGGTTTCGTGTAAAAAGACAATTGCTATGTATTTATTGCATGGAATATACGATTCGCTGCTCTGATACTCTGTTCAATCGGTTTGCAGTCTTCTGTGAAGTTTTTTGGTCTAATAAGAGCTTTTATGTCAAGTCTGGTGAATATTGGTCAAGGCCGTCCGGAGATATGGTATTTGTATATCCATACAGCGATTAAGACGAAAAAAACCCCAAGTTCCTCAAAGTTACAAAGATTATTCACAACCCAATCAAAATAGACTCGTTTTTCTCTTCATTTGCCTATAAGGGTGTCCAGTCTTGAAATAGTGTGTTTATATTGTGTATTTCCAACAGGGACCGAAAATTTTCAAGGCATTCCAAATCGCTTGGGCGCTGTTGATCGCAGCTAGATTCTTATGAAATTGTTAGTAGACACCTGAAACTTGAAAAATAAATGAGGACACAGCCGATAAACGAAATTTAAAATATTTTTTTCTCATTTTCTTGTTTTTGTTATGCTTAATCTTCTTTTTTGCACACATAAAACCACAAAACCACACGTTTCTCTAAAAGCCTGATCAATAACGTTGATGATATTTTTTTTAGATTTGACTTTTCGATAGAAAAGTGCTTTTTTGCCATTCTTCGTCTTCATATCTCGATATCTCAGGTATAGGTAGTATCTGCTACAGTCCTTAAATTTCAAATTTTTCTTAGTTAAGGTGTCTACTTTTTAACCAAAATATCGAAAAATAGATCGTTAAGAGTCACTTTTCCGATTTTTGTCCGCTTGAAATCCTATAGTGCACAGATAAGTAGACATGACTCTAATTACCAAATGTTCATACACTCTAGCAGGCATGCACTGCTGTAATGTTTTTTGGAAGCCAATTTTTAAAGTTATTTGTGCTCTAACAAAATTAAAAACAAAGGGTATCCATATTTACTGGATGGTTTTTTCCCATTTCTGACAAGTTTCCTTCATGTTAGGTTTGGAGTCATGTATTGGGTTTCAGTAGGAAACTTTATTTAAGTTTCATTTTGGTTCAGAAATGACAAAAGCCTATGTCGAGGCTAATTTTTCATTGTGAACGTATGAACAAATATTTGAATAGTCAAAAATAAAATCATGTTCGAATTTTATATTCGGACTCTTCATTTTTTTTTTAATTTGATTCTTATACAACTACACAACATAAGTTGTAGAAAAAGTACAACCACATAACAATTTAAGGTCTGTATTGACTACACATTAGGCTGTCCCAAAAAAAATCGATGTTGAAAAAGTCAAGGTACTCAGCGCTAAATTGCAAGATAATGTTATTTATGGCATTTTTGTAGAACATTTCGACTTTCTAAAAAATCGTTTTCAGGTTGCCCAAACGTGATTTATGAAAAAATGACTTTTTCAAGCTACAAAATCACTCTTATGCACTTTTTTCGGATTTGTTCGATTCCTAAGTTTTTCCATATATTTTTTTTTTAATTTTTGTGGGATTGTTTTAGAATATTTTGCATGGTTTGGTTCAGCATCACATTCAATTATTTGACTTACAGAGCCCATTGAACATCACAAAAAAGTGAATTTTTCTTGAAATTTTCAGATAAAACCCTTCAAAACACATATAAAAATTTTTTTTTGATCAAGAACTGAAATTTTTATTGCGAAGCGGGATTCAAGATGAAAATTTTCATGAAAAAAGATCCTTGATGTCTTATCGGGGGGCTGAGATATTGGCGTTTCAACATGTGATGGAAAACTATGATTTTCTCAAAAATGCCACTAACGCTCAATATCTTTATTGCACAGTGTTTGTTTTTTGCCGTTTGTGCGTATAATTTCCTAAATAGTGATTCAAATGTTAATTAAAGCCATAAGGTATGTTCGGAAAAGTTTCAGCATATTCAAAAATGCATCTTTTAATGTAGAAAGATGGGTAATCTACCAATGAGTGAGATAAAAAATTTACTTTTTTATCAGAATAAGATAGACACAAGGTGTCTTCGACAAAGTTTAAGGTTATCTTAAAACAAGAAACTTTACCGAAGACATCATGTTTCTATCTCTTACATATTACGAGCAACATTGAGTTTTCTATTAGAAGGCACTAAAAATCACAATTTTCGTTCTATTTTTTTTCGTAGATTTTTCCGAATTTTTAAACCTTCTATTAATTCTTCTATCAGCCATCTAAAATTGCATTTGTTTTCTGAACATTGTTATTTTTTATCTCACAAAATAAAACAGTTATATAACATATTTGTTAAAATGCATAGTTTTCCATCACATAGAAAAATGCCAATATCTCAGTTCCCCGATAAGATATCAAGTATCTTTTTTCATGTAAATTTTCGTCGTAAATCCCGCTTTGCAATGAAAATTTCAGTTCTTGATCAAAAATTTGTTTTATTTGTGTTTTGAAAGGTTTTATATGAAAATTTATTGGAAAAAATATATTTTTTGTGATGTTTAATGGGCTCTGGGAGTCAAAAAACTGAATGCAAAGCTGAACTGATCCATGCGAAATATTCAAAAACAACCCCACAAAAATAAAAAAATATATGGAAAAATTTAGGAATCGAACAGAATTGAAAAAAGTGCAAAAGAGTGAGTTTGTAGCTTACAAAAGTCATTTTTTCATAAATCACGTTTGGGCAACCTAAAAACGATTTTAAAAGTCGAAATGTTCTACAAAAATGCTATAAATAACATTATCTTTCAATTTAGGGCTGAGCACCTTGACTTTTTCAGCATCGATTTTCTTTGGGACAGCCTACTACACATTCATTCAATCGTAAAATTTCCAAATCATCGTAGCCATTTCATTGTGAACTTGCAGAGTCATAATTAAAAAAAAAGAAACCATCGATTTGCTTCGCAGTAGTTCTGTATATGAAATAACACGCGTCAAATCCATTGCTTTCCTCCCAACCATGACCCTTTAACCCATTCTGTATGTCGTACTGCCTTATCTCATTCGATGTACCTAAACCCATTACAGTGTAACGTACGAAAAAAAAAACAATTGCTTAATCGCAGCGCCTGGCTGGAATGAAACTGCTCTTCAAACAACAAAACATCAATTGACAGGGTTGAGCGGAGAATATGGTATGACTGTGTTTGCTCAAGCGGAAGTGAGCTGTTTATGTTTATGTTTCAATCATTTCTTGGGCTGTCACATTTTGTGATCTCCTTCTATCAGTTGTAGCCACTTGTACATTCGAAATAAATCAAGTAAGTGCGCTCAGTTTGGGGAGGACTGAAGTTGAAAGGTAATTTGGTTCAAAGGGAGAATGTGTGTGATCGACTCACTAGTTGATAGTTATGCACACAACTTTCAGAATTCAACTCGATTTGTTAGAATTACCATCAAAAGCTCAGTTGCTGCTAAGGCGGCAAAATAAACATCGTATTAGCTGTAATGAGTGCAATTCGCAAAATTAAACAGCGAGTAATGTGTTTAGCGGAACCGACTTTGGGCTGGTGCTCGACTTATATGGGTCGGCATCATCGTCGCTTCAAATAAATATTTCAATTAAGCTTGATGTTGTCGTAAAAAGTAAACGGTTCATTTTTGTGCTCCGATGATGAAAGCTCGCCAGAAACATTTTTGCACGACCCGCTTGACGCGGGGGAAAGCCCTACGACGGTACCGCGCCAGTGATTGAGCAAACCGGGAGCGTGCCTGTGACGGTGGAACAAAGTGGGTGAAATTGTTTATTGAACTCATAAAAATGAAATTTATTGGCCAAACTGAGCGGATGAAATGGACAGACGCTGAACGCGCGGGTAATTGCCATAATGAACTGGACGTAAACCTTTCGGCAAGTAGCGGCGCTGCCGCCTAGCGAAGATGAGTTTTGCGGGGCCCTTAAGTTATCATTCCTAGTGTAGGGTTTCTCTTGAAAACAAACGACCAATGATGATAAGATTATTTCTAATTTTCTGTGTGTTTTCTAATGACATTTTAATGGGTCTGTTCAACTACGTGCCAAACTAGATTTCATTTCCTTGGAGAATATTTTTTTATTCACGTCTGATATTCAAGGGTACAATGGTACACAGGAAGGCACAGTCGAGTGATGGAATCATTTAGGAAACGCGGAGTGATGTTCGTAATTCTTGAATTAATGGTTTTTTATAAATGCCATCAATTAGGTCCACTTGAAGACTCAATCCTATTTATAGTTCATAGTTGCAAATACACTGGGGAGCCGTTGGACAAAATTATTTCTTCTTTATCATATGTACTAGTGAGCAATAGATGTATAAATTAATAGCTGAATAAATGCAACATTTGTATGTGCACGATCCTCTTGGCCACTTCTTTTCAACCCAAAATTTGCTCATCACGTTATG
The DNA here is from genome assembly GCF_029784165.1 of Wyeomyia smithii. Taxonomy (NCBI): domain Eukaryota; kingdom Metazoa; phylum Arthropoda; class Insecta; order Diptera; family Culicidae; genus Wyeomyia; species Wyeomyia smithii. The sequence continues at coordinate 82,747,377 of NC_073696.1, read as the reverse complement.
ATTTAGCGTTGAGTTGTAATAGACCACACAGGTAATATCGATTATTCATCAACTTCTGAATTTGATTGCACTCTGCCACATCCAAAACTGCTATAAAATTGAAATCGAGTGGCTCGATGTCATCCAGGATGGATGGAGTCTGTTGAGTTCAGCCAACCACATCGTATGCCAACGGCAGAAATACCGCGCTGACAGATGAACTCGATTTCAACATCGTCAATTAAAATATATAGCCGAACTCAATGATGCATTAAGAAAATTTAGAAAATCAATGGTCAATGAAATTAACAAACATACCAGTTGTTTTAAATGCTCTTGATTGGCTCCTGAGATAAAGCTTCGATGATTTAATCACACATAAACTGATTTTTAAAATAATCCGTGTTTTTCTCTTACTTTACAGGATCAAATTGGACCATCTACGCTGGCCTGGCGTTAACGGCAGCCGTTTGTATTGCGATCGGTGCTGGGTTAATGCGAATCGCTCGACGGAAGAAAACCATTCCGGCTTACAATCTCGCCAGATCAGGTAAGTGTTTTAACAACCACAAATTTCAAGTTTGGTCGATTTCTAACAAAAAAATAACAGCTCGTCATGTTTTCTATATTTTATTATACTCGAACGGGAAAATTTTTCTTCAAAACTTGTTAGAATAAAATGCTAACCATATAAACAAACAACATTGTCCCCATCGAGATGCCGCGGCCTTGACCACTACTTGCTTCCTCATCCTGTCTTTTGCGGCTGCGACCCTTCGCTGCTCGAGTGGGTACTCTCTCTTGTTCAGCTTTCTGCGCTGCAATTTCCCAAGGATCCACAACTTGTCCAGGTTGGCCAGAACCCGAATAGGATGCACCCTGTCCTGGAAACGCTCCAGGCCCGGAAGGAGGCCATTCACCAGGAGGTTTCTGTCCTGGAGCTACTCGATCTGGCATCGGCACTGGCCAGGAAGGAAGCTGGCCTCCATACGGTCTGGGACATTGTCGGCATTGCTGCTGGCCTGCGCATTGTCTACAACGATTCGGTACTGCTGGATACGGTTGCCGCGCAGCTGGTATTTCATTAGCACCAGGAGAGTACTGTTCAGTGTAATAAGGCCTAGGACCCGAAGGTATCTGTATAGGTATGGTTGGATAAGGCGGACGCTGGTTTTCATTACAAGTTTTACGCCCAGCTACGGTGGGGCATTTCGCGTGAGGTTTTCGTGTAACTTGAAAACGCCAATCTTCAGGAGCGTACCCATAATTTGCAATATTCTCCATCGGTTGTTGTACCGCAGGTAATGCTATTTCATTTTCACCCGGCGTTGGTTCAGAGTCGACAGGAAAATCTCCCATTGGCGCGGTGGGGAACGGAGTATTTGTTGGTTCTTCGGAGACTGCTTCAGCAGGTGGCAATACTGGGGCGCTGGGATCTGTAGTGAGTTCATCACTGGGTTCAACTGTAAACTCACGTGCGTCACTGGGCTTTCGACCAGGTTTCAACTCATATCCAGCAGGAGTTTTATAAGTCGGTCCTTCAACTGCGTAGTCAACGTATGAAGTGCCTTCAGCTCGTACTTTAGGAACTATCACCAGAGGAGGTACCGAAGGGTCGTTGGGATCTAGTTCCGGAATTTCCGGTTCCTGCATGGAGCTCGTAGGTGAACCGGGATAAGGGTTCTGGTAATAAACTCGCCTGTTCGGTTTGGTAGGAAGCGGTGGCCCTGTAGCTAGTGGTAGATCAGGGTAAGGGAAATTAAGTGGCATATTCGGGAATATCTGATTGGGTGGAGGAAGGGGAACTGCGCCGGGGTCAATTGACCCGGAAGCGGTGGCTGCAGGTGCTGGTGTAGCCGCACCTCCTGCAGGTGCAGGTGTAACTGCACCCTCTGCTGGTGCTGGTGTAGTTACACCCCCGGCCGCATCAGCCCCCGGTGCTGCTGCAGTTGCAGGCGTGGTTGTATCTTGTCTCTTGGGTCGTTTAGCAGATTGAATTAATTCCCTACATGATAAGTCAAATCAAATTATAACACTTTTTCATAAATTTACTTACTTACCAGCAGCGTGCTTTCAAACAATCTGAGAAGTGAATCTCGTTACCGTAACGTTGGTGATATATGGCTTGAACTACAGTTCCTCTGTTGCAAAGAACGGCAAAATCCACTCCGTCAATGTGAGAATCAACCCTGTAACACACTTTGTCCTTAGTCGGTTTCTTCGAGCAATGAGTCGTTGGAGTCAATGTTTTCCATTTAAAAGAATCATCCATCACATACACACTACACATCTCTTTGGGAATTTCCGATGAGGTCAAGGTTAGAAAATCAGCGTTGTAGCCCATCGCGCTACCATCATAACTGAAGAGTGCCACGTCCCCTTTTCCATCTTGCAGGTTGTACTCCGGATGTTGTATGGTATCATAGATTAAGCCGGTTTGAGTATCATCAAATTCGAGAACATCGGTTGGTGGCATATCCCTGAAGGGAGAAATTATATAGTTTTTTTTTTTTTTAATTAATTCATTTCATACTCACTTTTGACCGGTTGCTAGGCAATGAGCTGACGTGATAAAACTTTTCTCGGCCACCCGGAATGCTGCACAGTATCGGTCCTGGAATTTGCCACCTTGAGCCGACCGGAGTGGCATTTCCGGCTTCCTACGGAACACCAACACTGGAAGGTTTCCAGTCGCTTTCTGGTCAATACTGGCGGCTTCGGCAACTACCAGAACGGCAGCCACCGCCAGTAGCTGCAACGCCAGGTGCTTCAAACGATTTCGCTTCGAACCCATCTTTAGAGCTTCGAGGTTCAACAAGGAATGGCAAATTTTTCACCCAGTTACGCAACCAGGCTTGCTATGGTTTGCCAGGAAAAAATTTCAGTTCAATGGTTAGAATAACGATAACCGATGTTTTGCGAACGTGTTCTTATCTGAATTTTACCTTTTTCGTCAAGAGAAAGTTGTAAATTTAATGATACATGCTCAAAAAGAAGTCTTTTATATTGAAAAATTCTCCCAAGTTTTACTGATATTATTGGAAAATATCTACTCATTGGTTTTTACTGAAATCAAATAGACTGGTTCATGTTTCACGCATGGCATCAACTTAAGCAGTTGTCCATCGCCGGCGTTTCAGTTTTATCCTGCAGTTTTCAGTAAATCAATTTAAAATCAACGCAGCTTCGGTCACCATGTTGAGTTGTGCCTGTCAAAGTGTCCATCGATGATGAAGTTCTCTTGCGTTCTAGAGGCCTGGAGCGGTTATCAACCGGTTTCGCTTCTATTATTGAATTTACGCTATGTTCATCCCTTCGAACCTATCAACGCATATGACGATGCCGAAGCACGGACGTACGCGAGAATAATTAACGAACACCGCAAATACATAAATTTAAATAGTTTAACGCCAGGGGAAAATGATGAGAGATTTTGGGTGATGGTTTCGCAACCACACGAAATACGAAGCTTAGCTTATTAAGTCTAATAGCCGAAGCCCAAAATCGGTTTAGTGTCGGTTGAATGGGATCAACACCAGCAAGCGCGGGAAGTGAATTAACCTTTTTTTATTTAAGACTAAAACCTTTCTGACCTTTCCGGCTGATTACGAGCTGTATGTAACCCGGAAGTAGCACGGATGTGCGCAGCTCGTGCTGAAATAAACTGAGTGATAAAATGGAATAAAAATCACTGAACTTTTCACCCGCGTCATTGCAGCGAATAACATCATCTTGATTCGGAACATCATTCGTGACTGTGAACCTCGCCGGCACCACACCGTAAATAACCGCCAGCACTCGAATCCATTCGGCTGGCCATTTTCCAACCTGCGAAAAATCTCAGCCCTGAGTAAAACCATACCCGCTTTACACGAGTGAGAATCCAATAAATCGCAGTCGTGCCACGGGAAAGCGAAACATGAACACGTTTAGGTTCCGCGCGGGATGAGAAAAATGTGTATGGAAAAAAGCTGCATCTGGGGAAAAATATTAAGTTACGAAAAACGCGCTGGAATCCAATAAATTTCCCGGCTTGATTTCGACAAATGAATGCATGAAATAAAATAGTGACCCCCCTCACCGGGTGAACAAGGCAGGAATGCATCTAACCGCGGCAACAAGAACACTGCAGTTCAACGGCGGCCTCTCGGTGTACACAAAACATGCATAGCAGCCGAGCAGGCAAATGGGGTGCGAGAAGAACACGAACTAGAGACAAATGAATCAACATGAAAAACTAACGCTCATAAACTCGTTTGTAAACATTATTCTGCGCACTATACCCCCCAGCTACAGCTATCCACCAACAACGGTGTCGTTAGATTAGGTTAGGGTACATCGTTGCTGCTGCCCGGTTCTTTCGGTCACACTGCAGGAACCGTGTTATCCGAGATCGCGCGCGTTTTTCGCGCTGGTTATGCCTAGCCTAGAAACTATGCAATTGCATCGTGGGGTGGTTGTCTCTTAGTTTAGTCACATTAACAAAACATTTCAACAAAAATGGAAATTCAACTAGAACCCAGAATGGGCGTCTAAGCTTTTGGGAATGAAACATTCGAAATTTTGCTTAAGCGTTGAAGAACCACCACAAAGTTGGCCAACTCGCCAGTTTTAGGTGCTTTTCGGGGCCAAGAGCGTGCAAAAGTTTCACACTGTCGCGAAGTCTGTACCACCAGGTGGTATCCAGCGTATGCCTTTGCATAGTGACGGTTGGGAACTTTCGGTCGGGAACCAGTACGGAGAGATAGTTTTCCGCTGCTCTCCGATAACAAGACGTACTAGTACCAGCGTTATTGGTTTCAGCCGGTTGATTGAACCACTGATTTTAGAGAACGGAGAAAGCATGTTCGACAGCATGAGCAACACTACACATTGGTTAATAAATTGGTTTTATAGGAACCCACTTACCGCAGCCAGCAAGGAAACAGCGAATTTCAAATAAGTGTGTTAATCATGTTGCGAAAGCATAGATTCGCTTAAACCAGTACATTTAACAGAACATAATCGGATTCATACATGGCTCTAGGTACAGATATAGCAAAGCGCACGTGAGTGATTTTTGGGATTCAACCCACCACCTTTCTCTTAGGAGTGGAAGAAAAAAATAAAAAGGCTTGTGTGCAAAGCCACGACCTTAAGGTTGACGAAGAACTACCTAAAGATGTTTATTACATTATTTGATTTGTTCCACTCGAGACTGATTGCAAGTGATAAGTTCGAAACAAATTTTCCCTTGACGTAGGTCTTACTTTAGTAAAACAGTTTGTTTCATATCGCGGGATTCAATCAATCACCCGCTCGCTCCTATAGCTGAGAACAGGATGGTATAAAGTAGAATCGTACGTGCCATGTGCTTTTTTGTATGAATGCAATTTGACTTTCACGAAACAGAGCTGTAACATAAAGGGCTCAACCAAAACTTTTGGCAGGTTAATGTACACCACAATTCGATGGTATTGTGCATAAACAATGAAATATACAAAAATAATCCGATTTCAAACAGAAAAGTTTGGCTGCTAACAATACTGAGTCCGTTTTAGAAAATTCACAAAGCTTCATTAAAAAGGAGTGACGTCTTAAAAAAGACAGTTACATCACAGCAAAATTTTAAACTTCATACTCATGTCTACCATTAGTTAACGTCAACACGAACATAATTTTCTCCCAGTCGCACATCAGCAATACGCAACACGCAATAATAGCACTCTTGGTTTCTGTTTCCATCCAAAACAAGCACAATTTAATTGTCTCGTCCAAGCCGCGACATGCCACGATACGTGTTATATTGTTGCGTTTGTAAGAACTCTATGGATCCGATTCATTTTTCGTACTGTCGTGTTGCAAAACTGGGAACAACTGTGAGGACTTGAAATGAAGGCGGAACTTATTAAAATACAGCTCTAAAACAAACATCAGAAACATCAGAAACTCGTGATTGGAAACCCGCTGCTTTTCTAATTGATTTAAAGTAAATTTTTCACTAGTTTTGAAATAGATTATTACTTCAAAGTTTTGGTCAAAACTTCATCCATCAATTAATACATTAGAGCTCAGGATCTGTTTAGATAAAGTAAAATTACATGCATTCAAAACGGCACATGGCTCATTCGATTCTGCACTATACACTACACTATACACTACACACTACACTATGCTCTTACAGGGATAATAATTTTGGTAACACTGCAAAATATTGAATGAAGTTGGCTGACACCAATATTTCTTGGATAACTATTTCGTATAGAATGCAAAATAATTGTGGTCTCGATCTTCTTCTAAAACGTGGTATAAATTTAATGGAAAATGGTTGAAAAAAAAGTTATTGGGAGTTATCGCCAACATGATGGAAAATTAGGGTATCGAATGTCTTCGTCAGTGGTTTCCTTCGGCAGCTTTTTGCATAAGGTTGCGGTAGAAAAGCTGTCGAAGAAAACCACTGATGAAGACGTTCGATACCCTATCTGATTTTTGTTTTGTTTTAACTTTAAATAAACTTTTTGAACAGGACTTAAATTCAAGCTCAATTTGTAGCAAAATTCGCTGAGGGTAACCGAAAAAGTGGATCAAATGTTTCGGAAATATATGCCTTTTAAAGTCTACTGGCTCCAACAACACTTTTAATGTTGGCTGATATTTACTTGACAAACCACACATACCTTTGTTTGTTAGTTTAAGTAACATTACATGTATTCAAAACGGCACATGGCTCGTACGAGCCATAGCTATAGAAGTGAGCTAGATAATGCTGATTCGTTTTTCAACTCAACTTTTTAACAATTCACTAATGAAAAGATATGCAAATTATTACTATTCTTTGAAAATTTGAAATTCATTCAATATTAGTAGCATCATATGCATTGTAAGAGGGCACATTTTCGTTACACTTTCCACAGCATGCCACCCTACCAAAGTAAGACGTAGTCTCAATGTCAGTTGGAAAAGAAGCTGCTATTTTTAATTTATGTTGTAAGTGGCTCCGCCTTTTTTAAGTTTCCCCAGTTTCCAAAGACGCAAAACGATTTTATTCCATATTGTTGCATATTGCAGCTGTGCATTGTATTTCACATACCTCAAGATGTACAGCAAAAAATTCCAACATCAAAAATTTACACTGTTTTATTTTGAACAGAAAAAAAAAACACCAAATTTGGAATAGAACAGAGTTTGTATGAAATTATGACTCAGCACCAAACAGTGTAATCAGAGGGCTTTTTAATTACAAAAGTTACATTGTCGGTTACGACAAGTAGGATTATTCTCTTTTCAGGCATCCCGTAAATCCTTCCTTCATGTTAATGAGTTGTTCAATAAGAACGCTACAAAAGTAGCCCGATAGTGACAGCAAACAACGTCATATTTTTTCCCGCTCTCATGATATCTCTCTGAATTAACGATTATTTCCAAAGCCCTATTTTGTTCTCATTTGTCTTCATTCTGATTTTCTAATGAATGCTAAAAGAAATTGAATTGAGTGATTAAATAAACTCTTTAAACAGAATTTAATTTCAAACTCAGTTTGTAGGAAAATTTGCTGAGATTAACCGAAAAAGAAATATAGTAGATCGAAATGTCCGGAAATATTTACTGAGAAAAGTTGAAGAGGCTGTGCACAGTGTTGTTAGTCTCGCTCGTAAGCAGCATGCAACACCTCATGTGAGCTTCTCGTTGCTACCGCGATCACACACTGGGGAATTTTCCATTCAAGCTATTTCTCGTTCTTTTTCGCTTTCTTTCATGCTCGCCTTCGCTCCCGAGATCATATGTACACACTCCCGTCTACCCTCCTCGTGGGTACTTCCCCTACTCGCGATAACGACCAGCCGAAGACAATTGTTTCAAGATGCTTTGCGATGGTTGCAGAGGGACAAAAATATAACAGGGTATCGGACTACTTTGGCAGCGGTTTGCTTCGGCTGGTGTGCATTATACTGCTGTAGAAAACTTACCAAAGCAGTCCGATACCCTACACGTTGCGATACTTTACATATTCTTTGCCCCGCTGTCGGCTGTCGCTACATGAAGCAAAACCGGGAAGAAAGCATGAGAAGCGTAGCATATGTCTCGTTATCAAGCAGAAAGGAAGAGAAAAGTTTTGCTTCTCGCTCGCTTTGCAACGCTGGCTGTGCATGACTCACAACCGTAGGTTTACGTAGAATTACGACAGCCTATCGAACGACAATGTATTTCTAGCAATAACTTAGGGAATACACTCGACTGGAACTAATCATTTGAATGAACTGAGGCGGTAAATTTCTGACGATAGAATTACGATGGACTATCTTGTATCAACATACTTGAAAAAATCTTGTATCAATATGTTTGTGTCAGTAACTTTTATCTAATAGTAATGAAATAACTCTTTGAAAATAATGTGGCGGCCCTCAAGAAAATCAAAATGATTGCTCGGGTCGAATAACGGCCTCTGGATATTGAACATACTCAAATTAGATGGTTTTTGGCCATTATATGATATTTTCCAGGAACCCGAAGTAAGGTCGGAATACAACAGCACCTTTAACGTTGGTTAAAACCAAAATCACAGAACATAATACACTCTTGATATTCACTAGGCAAACCACACATACTATTGTCTGTCTGTTTAGATCGGTCTCGAATCAGAAAATTGTGCACCCTTGTGCTATAGTGAAATAAACCAAATACACTCGTCTGGGGCCCCAAAAGCATTATCACCATCTGTTCGTCTGACCCATTTCCAAAAATAAAAAGAGCTAATTATCCTTTTCTAATCTGCCGACCAGAGAATAAACCGGAAACAGCTTAATAGAGACGGTTATGGAAAATACGTATGATAGCATTGCATCACTTGTCAAGATGAATCCTCATCCAACTTACCCTTCCCTACTGACAAACATCTTCTTCTTGTCATCGTTGTGGAGATGCAGAGGTTAACACGGTCTAAAACAGCAAAGGTCAGGCTAACATCCCTCTTATCTCCCCACCTGATTGCATGAATATGGCCGGCGCAGTTATTGATCCTTCAAAGTATCGAGTCACTGAAACTTGTACAGTGTTGAGGGTCAGTCACACCCAGCACCAGGCTTGTAAACGGTCACCATTTTCATTTGATCTCACTTCCTTAGCGTGCGTCACAGTCGGTTTCGCTCGTAAATGTAAAAAAACCAAACCATCGCCGCTCAGCTCACAGAAAGGAAAGGATAGTCAAACGACACTCGCGTATCAAAGAGATGCAAACTGTCAATCGTTTAGCGATGTTATTTCGGCCAATTTCTGTTTACTTCGTTCATTTATGTTAAGATATATTATTACAAGATCAATGATATACATAATTTTCAGAAAACACGCACTCAACGTGCGTAATTCTCATTTCTAGAAAAAATGTCAAAATACGTTTGAGAAAAATAACGTCGTGATGGCGATACTCATTAGACATGTTTGTTTAAGAATGTATTCAGACAGCGAGCGTTGGTAGCGTCAGAGGAAGAAGAAGACGATTATCGCGGTGAAAAGTGGTTCTACCGTGACCATTTCGAAGCCTGCCCAGCACCACACATTTGATTCACTGTGCAATTTTACTGGTTCGGATCAATCACGAAATAGCAACCATTGATTTGTGCAGTTAGTCAAGCACAGCTAAGGTATGATTGGAATCCTCAATCGGCGTAAAGGCTTGAACCCTCAAAAGGCAAAGATGCCCTGTTGCAGAGTAGTACAATTCAGGCGTTTATTGGAAGTTTGCAATGAGGAGAAATTAACTTCTTAGCGCCTCAAAAACATTTGATCGTGAAGTAGTTGATATGCCACTTGCGCATTGTTCTCTAGCTTTTTTAATTTTTTGATTTCGACCAGTATTAAAAACTGCAAACAAATGTTTCGTTTTCTCTTTTATTCTGTCGTCTACGAGACTCCTTTTTTTAAGGTTTTTTTCTCCAAAACCTGGAATGAAAGTAACACACTTAAGTTTCAACTTCACTTTTATTTCTAAAACAATACCACAAGAACGGTAAAGTTTGGCCGTGTTAATGAAGGGAAAAACAAAATCCCATTAATTTCGTGCTTGGTTCCCGGTAAGCAGAATCATCGTCTGCAATGCGATGAAAACTGCTTTAATACTGAAGCGCCTGTCTATCTGCTAGCTGTTATGGTATAATTAGTAAGATATTTGAAATCGTCGACTGCTTCGCTGTGACTAGCCGCAGCACTGCTTGCTCCTAATCGATCCAATTCCCAATGAATCATCCTCTTGCAACAGTGATTGGGTAGACAATGAAGACTTAATTTTTGTATGCTTGCTTTTATACGTTACTACTGAGAGTTATCTGTCCGGTGGGCGTATCGTATTTCATCGGGCGAGCAAAACAACAACAGCAAATCGTTAACAAAATCAAATCATACGTATACTTCAGTATCTGCTGTGCTGGAAGAAAAGGTAGTGGTTAGTTCTTTAGTTAGATATAGAATGACACTGAGAGCTTCGCTGGACATCTGCTCCTGTTTTCAGCTCTGATTGGTCGAAATCTGTATTTAACTCGTTTGCAAAATTTACTAAAACTCGTTCTCAGACAGGTTTTTTTTTCAACAAGAGTTTTCTGAGTTACAGTACCCCCAATAAAGTATGCTAAGATGCATACGCTCCTTTAGAAAAATACTCATGAAGATGAAAAATTATTCTTTCTATGGAAAAAAAACTCCATTTCTTTTATAAAAAATTTGTTTTTTTTTTAAATTATAGGGTTTTTTTTTAAATTTATGGCATCTTTACTTCATGTAAACTGAGAAAATTTTCCTTAGAATTGGAAATACAAATTTATTTGGAAAGCAAATGTACATAAAAGTTAGATAATATACCTAAAACAAGAACACCCGAATGGTAGCAGTCAAGTATTTTCAAAATTAGAACAATAACCTCGTAAATACTTCAATTAAGGGGCTACAAAATATCATAAAATATTCTGGAATGAGAAAATAACGAAATATTGTTTATGATTAGTAGTTTCTTCGTAATAACCTAAGTATTTTTTCCAATTTTCTTTAACTCCCGCTACTTTTAAAAAATCATAGCTTTTAATCTATGCATCTTAGTGAGGATATACATTTTCTGTGAAATACACGGGAAAAGAACTTGCTTGTTAATATCGGAGAATGTATTCCAAGTATGATGAAACATTTTAAATGAAATCTAAATAGTAAGTTCAACAATGCTAATAATGCAATTTTATTTTAGAAATATTACCAATTCTGGGTTAAGGAATCAGTGCTTAAGAAAAAAAATGACTTGTTATCAGTCATCATATTTTTTTCTTTAGCACTAATCAGTGTTATCAGTTATTTGTATTTGTATTTGTATATAATTCATCTATCCTAGGTTTACATGAATGATAATAATGAACGTTTCATAAAAATCTACATTTAGCAAGTTGTTGTAACGTAAAACTAATACAAAATTAAGCAATCAATCAAACCACCTCTCCCAAAACCGAACCCCTCTCGCCGTTAAAATAATAATCCTGTGTACGAATAAAATTCCAGCTTTAATTGGTTGAAAATGTTTTTTTACGATACTCAACATTGTGTCAATCTCGTAACATAAAAATATGATATGCTTAGAGGACTGAGTATCAACGTTACGTCGAGTACAATTCTATGGAGACGCCGGGTACATTACAAAGCTGCATAGTCATCACAATACAAACCTATCATTGAACGTCGTCATCGAAATACGCAATGTATAGTGTCAATCAACACGCTCTTATTTGCACAATTTGATTATTTCTCGCACAGGTAAATGCTAAGCCCGCTGCAATCTATGTTGGTAAACTCGATCCGTCGGTTTCGATATCGGCCGTGATACCAACCTGGGCGGGTGTTTCGCGTTAGCTGCTGACAGACGTAGATGTTATTTCAAAACACCCTTTAGCGGAGAATTAGATGCATTTAGCAGCGCGTTCTAGCTGAAGTGCCATTCCTCTCTGCCTCACGTGCGCGCGCGCATTTGGAGCAAAATTTATTACCCCCCTGCTCTGAAATGGTTGCCAGTTTCGGTTTGAAGCCACAAATTTCGTGTGTCTAAACAACCGATTTCCACGCGTAGGACGCGGGGCGGTTGCGCTGAGTGAGCGGTGCAGCACTTTTTAGTGGCAAGTGTTAGTTTCACGAAAGGGCGAAATTTATGTCGATGATAGAAGCTAGTTATTTGTGTGAAGGTTCGGCTGCTTACACTATTAAGGAAGCAATTTAGGTCATTGTGTGCATATTTTAGCCGGGGCAGAAGAACATCAGCATCTGGAGTAGATCATCAAGGCCGGCCATTAGAAATGAAATAGTGGACGATTTGTGTTTTTGTTTTTATATTAATCTTCCCAGCAGTAAATGACATCTGTTGCGATTTGCTAATGTCACCGTAGGAATCTTTAATAGAATCACTACGCTGGTCAATATTAGTAGCCAGCATCGGCACTGGTTGCCGATGTAATACAAGACTCATTTCTGTGCTAAAATTAATGCTCTGTCAAGCGAATGTACTTAATTTAAGCCTGTCCCAGTCATAAGCAGACCAGAATAGTTTCGTCATTGGAAAAGTTGTCCGCAATCGAAAGTGAGTAGTTGCCGGCCTGCAACTGCAACTGGCGTTAAGCTGCAAATTGAGTAAGATATCGATTTCTCTCCATTACGCAGATAAATTGGCACGCTGTATTTATCTGACAGCCGCTAAACTATGGAAAGCGTTTTGTAAACTGATAGCTAATTCGCTGGTAGTTGGATAAGCTGCGATCGTAATGTTTTGCAATTGCATCACTAGATGGCACTGTTCAAACGGGTTTTCAGATTTTGAAAAATCTATAATTCCAAAGAAAACTCCATCATCCCGAGACCGCCAAATCTTGTTCAAATCCATTTACCCAAATGACACATTCTCAAACATGAAAGTACAAATTAAAACCAGTTTTTACAAAAAAACTGATGCACTTCTTGTAAGCACTTTTTGCGAAACGATTCATGAGAATTACCACTTCTCTTCCTTATCAATGCTACTAATTGTTTTTCGATAGTCAACACAAACCGATTCAACTGTGCTGTGCTGTGCTAAATTGAATTAATGCTAGACTGACTACAGTATGTATACTCACTAGCAGCCGTACGATAGAACAGCAAACAGAACGGGGAAATTGGAGAGCGAATATTTGCAAGAGGTTTCACACTGTTTCGTTTGCACACATCATGGCCAGCTTCCGATGTTTCGAACATACTGGTCACTTTGGACAAAGTTTCTGCAAATTTGTTGCTAGTCCGTTATGTTGAACCATTTAGTAAAATATTTAAAATAAGTACTACCTATTTGTTTTCTCTCTTTTAGGTATGCTCGCTAGGCCCAAAATTACAAGTAAGATTCCAGTTTCATACATATCATCCAATTCTCAATATGTTTCCATAAAACAAAAAATCATAGAAGCATTAGATGCCAATCATCTATCGTGATGAAAGCTGACTGTCAGAACAACTGTCAAAGCCAACAAAAATCAAATTACACACCGAATTTCAACATCATTTTCCTGTTCTACTCCCGGTACCATATAAGCCGCAAGCGGCTTTTCGAAGCCATTGAACGAAAGACGGGTGTATATAGACATTTATCTTATCACGCAATCGAGCAAATTGACTTGTTCAAATTTCCAACCGAATATTTTCATTAACACATCGCACCGTTGATGTGTCACACAGTAGGTTGCGATGGTCGGTGATTGTGGGTATTTATGTTTCGATCGAACAACATTCCTGCGTTGGTTCTAATTTACGCCCAAACGTTTCTTCAACAGGCACTAAATTATGTTATAGCAATTTATGGTAGAAGTTCGTGAGACCATTTCATTTGCGATCGTCGACTGAATGATAAATAATCTCGAATTGGAATGCGGCATGAGGAGACATTTGAAACTGAAGCACGTCAATTGCCGCTTCTGGTATGGGCATAAGAACGTCCATAAACATGGAAATGATTATGAACCCATTAGAAATGTTTGATGTTGCATTGCAATACAAAATCACGTATTGTCAGTTTAAATATTTAAATAAAGCAATCAAATTTTTTAGGTGGCAGAATCGATTTAACCCTGTCAATTGGTTTGTGGCTTTGAAAAGGTCATGGAAGTGAAATAGAAGCCACAAATAGATTAGAATGTTCTGTTGTTGATCATGTTTTAGTTGTGATTTTATTTATATATCGATATCGTATGCCAGCGAAAGTAACGCTGGCACTAGTGCTTCATTTTTCGAGCTTTTGATAGATAAATCAAGTTGGTATTTTACCAACACAAATTTTGCCTCTGAATAAGAACTAATACAAATATTACATAGACATTAACGCTGTTAAATTAAATATTTTTTTTTTCTGGTTGTAATTGAACGCGATAAAAATACCTAAAAATACCTGAATTTACCTAAAATGTAAAATTAGTTTTAAAATACAAAAATAATCTATCTGGCAACACTTCCGGACAGAGATGATATTTTTTCTGGATTTCGTGGTTTATTTTCTTTGAAATCATCCATCAATATTTTTCAGACACCTTACGTCTATTAATTTCAATAAAAAGAAAAAAGTTTTAAATTTACCTGGGTCATTTCATCTTAAGTATGCACACTTCATGTCAACGAGTTTCTCATTTTTGACCCGAGAAGTTTTTCATATTAGGTAAGTATGCGAAAATTTGCTCCGTGCGATCCTACTTTTTTAAAGAAGTGCCATTTTTCATCAAAAACTATTATTTTCTTCAAATTATGGCCATAAACACATAATGTCTCATTACTTGAGGTACTATTAGTAAAACAAACGTACAGTATTTACAAGAAAAAGTCAATTTTCTCTGGATAATAAGCAATCTTTTTTTCTATTTTTTTATACCTCTCGATATGTTATATCAACGGACATTCAAATGATTACATTTTGAAGAAATCAAAGAATTAAAAAAAATATTATTTTTGAGGGACAGTATTGCCAGATATGTAATTTTTTCGTTTAGAATAATGAATTAAGTTCTACGGCAAATAAGTATATTCCAATTTCAAATAAATCGAAAATTTTGCATGAAAAACACTCATCATTTGAAGGTATTTTTAGCAAAACTCAAGTTTTTGCTCATATCTTTGAACCTCTTACAATTATGAACAGTCGAGATGATGCAATTTGGAGGTAATTACCCAACATTTACAGAAGGTATTAAATTTTTGATTGCAAGTGTTGCCAGTTGCTTGGATAACCAGAAAAAGCTAATTTTTGATTAACTTGGAATTGGTAAATTCCAACTAAAACAACGCGAAGAAATTTTTTTTTTGTGAAGTTGTTAGTAATCAATTCTCGATAATTTTTTGCATTAGCGTAAAATTACATATATTACTCGCTTCAACTAAACATGAAATGTAGTCATGAGACAAAAATTAAACTAGTTCGTGAAGTGCTAGTGTATTGATTTTTCTGCGAGCAGCAGAAACACAGCACAAAGCAGAATAAAAAAGTTTAGTGAAAAAATTGCCACACGCGGCGCTCATGCTGGGCAAGAAGTGGGCGGTGAATATTCACTCTGCTCTTTCCACATATTGAGGAGATTAACAAGCCAGCGCTCTGATATACAGGTTATCTATACCTGGATCATTCCATTCCATTCCAGCTTTTCAAATTTAAGCGGCAATGTTGCCAGATGTGTTATTTTTTCATTGTGTGTCTGAAAAATTTTTACACATATTCATACAATACATTATTCATCCAAAGGTATTTAAAGCAAAACTCGATTTATAACATTTTTAAGTAATAGAATAAAATTTTCTCTGGTGTTTAGTCATTTTCTAAGTTGTTCTAAGTTGTATATTGCTGGAGTTATTATTTAAATGGAGCAATCTAGTGATTGCATTTCAAAGAAAATTTCTCAAAGAATCGAAAAAATATCAATTTTGATCAAAAAGCAGCAACTCTGAGGCAGTGTTACCAGATATGTTATTTTTGTATTTTCCAAATTCAATTGCGTTTTTGAGTATATTTTAATTTCAAATTCGACAATTTCGACGTATTTCTGAGGAAATTTTGCATAAAAAACACTTGTCACTTTGAGGTATTAAGAGCATTTCTGAAAAATAAAGTCAAACTTACTCGCACTTACTTACAATTTATATTTTGCTAATATTTTTTAAGCTCTTTCGATTATGGTCATTCTAGATGAAGCTATTTGTAGTAATCTTGCCAAAAAATTCAGAAAGTATATAGATTCGGATTAGAAGTATTGTCAGTTGCTTGACAATCCAGAATAAACAGATTTTTTTTTATTATTTTGGATTTTTAAAGTTCTAAGTTGAACTTCGCAAAATAAGGTTTCAGTATGAATCTCTATTTTCATTTAACCGCAGATTGTGTTAAAATGTGGTATCGGAGGTAAATAGATCATCATTAATTAGTAAGTATGAATAAAAAAACATTGCGATGTTTGAGCTAGCACCGCAATGGATTTTCTCTGAGATTCACTGAGATATACTAAAAAGCATGTACAACAACAAAATCCACCAATATTGTTTCAACTAGGCTATTGATTTTGATATTATATTGATTTTTTTAACCAATGACTAGTTTTTCATTTGCGGGCACCTTTTATAATGCTGGAATCATAATTGAAAATTTAAGAAAGAGTTTCTATTTTTATGAATTTTGAAAAGTATCTAGGTATCATTTGGTCAAATAGCTATCCATAAGCCATTTAGACACACTTTGGATCATTCCTGGCCCCTTTCAACGAAAACTCCCTGCAAATTTTAAGCATAGATTTTCAGCAACCCCCTTTTCCTAAAAGTTTACGTTTTTCATCGGTAATTCCTGAGGAGGCTATCCATTAGGGTGAGGCAAAGTGATCGATTTTCCAGAACCAAGCTTTTTGGTTCCTTTCGGGGCCCCGAACAACCCCAAACTCACCGGAAGTCGATTCGTTTTGTCTCCGCTTGGCGCATTGCATTTCAAATTTGTATGAAAATTTGTATGGGAAAACCTAATTTTTTGCATTTACCTTTCTAGCGAGCTCGGTAATGCTCTTATAATGCACTATAATATGTTAAAGTATAGTATTTCAGATGCCTAACAACTTTGCAGAAGACACTGAAGAGCTAGGATGTCCCTAAAAAGAGCTATAGCTGTTCAAAGTTGAGTATGTCGATTTAAATGCATAAAATCTTGTTTTCTGTACACATTCAGGTCAATATTCTAGGCGTAGGTAGAATCTACAACGTGTTTCAGAGGTTACTTCTGATGGAAATCTAACTGACGCCGGTACACTGGCAGTGTTGACAGAAAAAATGATTTGCAACATAAATTTCGACACAAACAACTTTGAACAACTCTAGTATTTTTTGGCACACCCTAGCTCTTTAGTGTTATCGGCCAAGTTGTTAGGCATCAAACAACCTACCAAAGTCATGAAACCTATGGTTTGAGCCATTTTGAGCTCTTTAGAATGGAAAATGCAAAAAAGTTGGTTTTTCCATGGAAATCTCCATATGAATCAGAAATGCAATGCGCCAAGCGGAGACAAAACCAATCGACTTCCGATAAATTGAGAATTGTTTGGGGCTCCAAACAGAACAAAATATACTTGGTTCTGGCTTTCTGCTATCAAGTTTCGTTTTGTCCATATAACGATCCCTCACCCTACTATCCATGTTCTTCTTTGGTGGAGGTTTCTGATGATTGTAATCATTTTATTTGATCAAAGTTTGCCGCGTTTACGTCACTTGATAGCTCCAAATTATTTAAAAAAAATGTTTGTAGATATCCAAGAAACTTGGCAACACTACATATCAAAATTTATATGCTTGATTTCTCAAAAATAACTCGATAGTTGTTTTTCAAACAAAATCTTCCCAGAAATACGATAAAATTGTCAAGCTCAAAATCAGAATATTCTAATTTGCCGACACATTTGTTTTGAATTGAATTTTTCAAATGCAAAAATACACATCCGGCTACACTACCGCTTAAAATTGTTATAGTCTTCGGTTTTTTTACTAATATTTTTCGGAATGCAATCCCAAGAATGTCTGTTGATATAAGATACTCAAAGATATGAGAAAAAACTTAAAAAAGCAGTTGCCTAAACCAGAGAAAATTGGACTTTTTTTAAAAATGCTGTAACTCGGGTTTTGCTTTTAATACCTTTGAGGTGTAAGTGTTTTTCGTGTAAAGTTTTCTCCGAGACAAACGCAAGAAAACACAATTTTATGTGTCAAACACAAAAAAAACATATCTGGCAACGCTGTTGCTCGATTTTTTCGTCCTTGTTTAATTTTCTCTCATAATGCCATTTCTAGAATGTCAACTGATATAAAAAATCCGGATATATGAAAAAACATAGAAAAAAGAGTGCTTAAAATCAAAGAAATTTTTACTGTTGTTACTTTAACAGACTGTATCACGAGTTTTGCCCATTTACCTTAGAATAATTAGTGTGTTTCGTGTAATTTTTTTTTTAAACGATGAAATTATTAAACTTGACTAAAATGCTATTTAATTTTGCAATTATAAAAAAATTTATTACGACGACTAATTTTTCTCCTGAATCTTATCTAGTTTGCAATCATTTTTCGCATTCTCATAACATGTCATACATTGCCCGCATTGTCACACGTTTGGTCTTTTTTGTACTCTTCAGACCCACCTGGCATTTCTTGTTATATTTTGTTCTCTATTTCATATACGTACGATGAACAAACTAATACAAGTACACCAAGTTAATTGAATATGAAAGAAATTAGAAACATGTGCAAAAAGTACGACAATGTGTGTTGTTATTTGTCTGGAGATAAATGTTATTGTTTTTTAAGTAAAAAAAATGTTGCAGAAGCGAGAATTTTTTGTTATTGCTTTTCAAGTAACAAGTCAAAATTTTTCGTGTACTCGGGGATATTTTACTTCTAAAAAACTATTCATTAGTACAATTCATATAGCGTTACTTTGGTCAGTTTGTTATCTGAAATCTTCACCTGTGACAGATAATGAATACTTGAAATTCAAAATTTATCGCATTGTGAAAACTCACAATGGAAGGAATGGAAGAATGGAGTGCAATGGAAGTAGAAGAGCTACAACGTTTGTGCCTTGAAAAGGTGATGGCATCAAACATCGAGAAATATAATTTTCTCGCCGGCAAACTAAGATCGATTTCAAGTATTCTATTGGAGCCAAGACCTTGCAACGCGTTGCTTCTATACAAGATCTTGGAGGTGTCGTTGATAGTACACTCAAGTTCGACGAGCACATCTCTATCACAAGCGCTAAAGCGTTCGCAGCGCTAGGAACTAATCGACGCACCACTTAAGACTTTAACGACATTTATGCTCTTAAGGGGTTATATACCTTTTTAGTTTTCAAAAAACCGAGCGATTTGCAACGCGCCTCGCATAAGCTAAACTTGAAACTTTACACGCGATTATCTCGGAATAGTTTTTTCCGGAAAATGACTTTGCCGTGATCCTGATTGCGGGAAAACTACTGAACCGATTTCCTTCATCTTTTTTTTTTTTAATTTTCGTTATAAAATTCGCCGATCCTTGAACGATCGCTTTTTGAAACATACAGTTACATTTTGCCGTAAAAAATTTTTTAATGCAATTTTTTGCGCTCAAAACGTGCATTTTTTGGGAAAAACGTTCCCGTTTGCACTGAAAACAAAATACTCATAAAAACGATCGTTCAAGGACCCGGCACACTTCTAAACTAATGAAATAATATGAGTTTTTTGATTTCGGTTGACATGCTGAGTCTCTATCAGGATCACCGCAAGCCTCTGCAAAAAATAGCGTTTCGGGGAAACGGCCATTACTCCAGTAATAATTGGTACATCTCAAAATCAAACGTGTTTTCTTGTTGTTGATAAAATGTACTTTCAGAAAAATACCACTTTGATGCAATGAAAATGGTGCTATGCACTTAAAAATAAATTCAAACTTCCCTCATATTTCTCGACCAAAAAGACATATCCCCTTAAGACGCTGTTTTGCTTGTTGGTTTGGAGCATCTTGGAGTATGCGGTATGTGTGTTTTCGCCAGTTCATGCAGTGCAAATTATCTGATTAGAGAGAGTCCAGCGTTGCTTTATCTGATTTGCCCTTCGCGACTTGCCTTGGTCGGATCCAGCTAACTTGCCTAATTATGAAAGCCGCTGTAAACTTATCGCATTGGAGACGCTAAATTCCAGGCGTTCTAATTTGCAGAGGATTCTTGCGTTTGTCCTGATTCAAAGGAATCCTGACAGTCCTTCATTGTTATGTAAAGTGTATTTTTTTGTTACTACGGCGGCGATTGCGTTAGCGTGACTTATTGTTTATTAGACGTCATAGAACTACTTATGGTTTTAATAATCTTTTTTCGTTTAACAGTGTCACTAGTTTATTCGATTTTAATATTTCTAAATATGTTTTTGAGAAATAAATAAGGGTCTTAAAATAATTCTCAGTCTGTGAAATGTTTTGTTATGACGAGTCCGAGATGTTGACAAATAGAAAGATAAATAAGTATCTATCCTTGTAGTTCCTATCAATCCATATCCAGGCTTTATTCAGCTTTTTTCATATTTTTTAATATAGTTATATTACTTCGCTTGTCATAGAAATTCATGCTGCTTAAATTGATGTTTCAAGATTTGCTGCTTCAGATTATATTCAAGAGTCCATGGTTTTACTATTTTGCAATTTAGCAAAAAACAAGTCTAGAGACAGTGAGACACTCTCAAAAGTAATGTGTTGTTTTCAACATTTATTCGCATGCAATTCAGAAACGTCGTAGCTTGCATACATGTTTATATTGTATATATACCTTTTGTTCTTTTCGGTATTATTTTTTTTTTTGCGCGTGACACTTTGTTAACAAATTAGCAATTTTATTGTTAAAATTAACCGCTTCAACCCCATGCCTAAGACGCTGGAAATAAAACAGGTACAGAGCTAATAATACAAACACAATTTTGTGTCAACTACTGCGATCGCTTACTAGGCCAGTTCCTGCATCTGGTACCTAAGTTTATTCAATTTCCAGCGCCCGCATACCTTCCAATGAGCAGCTCATTAAAACAACATCCACTAGCAATCATTCCGGTGCTGCAACTATCTCTAATACCCAGTTCGACCCGACGATGCGGTCGTACGCTGATCCGGCATTCGCCATCAAACCCTCGCTAGCTGCGCTCCGTCCGGCTCCAATAGAAGTAAATAAAATCGTCTTAAATATGTTCGCATACTCGTTTGTTGTAATTAAATTCAATTGCTATTCTGCTGCATTCAGCCAGATGAAGAGTTTTTAATACATATTATAAACAATTATCGCTACAACAAAACGGTTCGAGAGTCCAAACAAGTTTGCCCGGTTCCCGGGGTACCTGGCTAGTTGGAAGTGAAGCAAGCTCGGGACAGCAATTTATTTGGTGAAATATATATCGAGCTGAATTTTTCATCCCTTTGTCAGAGGGAATGCTGTTTTGCTGTTTCACCTGGTCAGATTGAAACGAGGGCGTGCTCCAAGCGCACATTCCAGCCTTTTTCGCATGTGGAGAGGTACGTTAAAGCCGTCGAAAGGCACGACAACGACGTCGCGCGAGTGCATTAACAAGTTAATTTAGAAAGAATAGTGTATGCATTAAACGCTGTTATTCACGATTATTGCTTTTTACTGTTTTGCTGCTTATTTGATTTTTAATTTTAATGCTACACAACGGATGGCGGAGTTCCCAGCCCAATGCGCACGGGACCTTGGAACATTGAGATTGAGTGGGTTTTGCTGGCCAAAAATTCCGATGTTCTACCGATTCTAAAAAATCACAGTGCCAACGGAACCTTCCACTATGCCCCATTCAGCAGCAGCTCGTGACCGGATGAAATAACTTTCATCGGGTTCATTTTTCTTGCAATGCTTCTACCTTGCAATAAGTTGTATCTTTGAGGGAGACATTGATGCGAATTGTACCGTGGCGGCTCTGTGAAAGAAAACGAAACAAAGCATTAGCATGTAAAGTAATTTTTGCCCCCCTACCAATCGGTTGTACTCTCAACAGGGCAACGATAAAGCAACTCTCGTTTGTGCAACATTCTTCTGAACTTACACAGGTGGTGACGGCGGACGAAAGTTGCACGGTGGTAAACAACAACGATTTTAATCTGAGACGACGCGCCTTCTGGGGAGTGCTTAGCATGAGAAGGAAATGGTAAATTTATATGTTGCTCCTGGTTTTCGCTGCAATTTCAATCGGCGCATGTAGAAGCAGTACATAAAAGTTAAGGCAAACGCAGAAACTTTAAATGACAGCACCCACGTCATGCACAAGACATTATCCCGTCAAATGATGGCTATAAATAGTTTTCAATTTCCTGTCACATTCTCGAGATAAGTTCATTAACGACATGATGCAGCCCGGTTGCATTCCCTATAAACCCATCCAACGCAGTGAAATGCGGCGAAAAGTTTAATACTTGACAAAGCTAGTTAATAGAAAGACAGCGAAATTACGTAAACATTTTCTCCCAGTGACCGTTTCGCGGAGTTGCCAACTTTCGTAAAAGAAACCCTTTTCACTCGTGCCAACTCGACGCCGAAGCGTTTAGTCATTTCCCTACCACTCGCCTATAACGAGACTAGTAAACCGTACAATTAGTTACAGCCATGACAAGCGCCAGCGCTTGACAGCGGAAAAAGTTAATGCAAAAACAACAAACGCGGAAAAACTACGACTCTTTCCGATGACGGCTGCAAACAAATGAGCATACGATGACGCTGCCATATCGTTAAGTATCAACCCACAGAAACACCCATCCCACCCCCCGGCCGGCGGTGATCCTTCTTAGCGCGAGCTGGTGCTGACTTGCGGTACGACAGCTCATCATCGCCGCCGCGGTCGTGCATATTACATGTCAACCCTTAATTACTGCACAGCGATACGGCATCATACCACCAGCAACAGCAGCAGCAGCAGCAGCAGAAGAATCTGTTGCAGAATGAAAGGAAATTCCGCAACAAGAGAGAGCCGGATGGTAACTGCCGCGGTACTTACACTAACTGTAAGTCAAAAAATGGAGCATTCAGCACGCACGACAAACATAAATTGGCTAAATACGCCCACGGCAACTACTTTCCATTCAGCTAGTTTGGCGTAGAATATCGGTATTGTTCTGACTTGATAGTATGCACATAAACGTTCTTCCCTCGAAACTTTTGCCAGCAGTCATAAAATGGTATAACTTTCACCGGGTGCGTAATGTGACACAGAACATATGACTTATATTTGAAGTATCTAATACCATCCGTAAATTGCATGCCAGATGAAATTTTTTTTCAATAATCGACATGTTGTTCCATTAACCAATTCATTATAACGTCATACATCATGTGTAAAACAATTGGTGATCAACGTATTTTCAAGTTCCAAAGTACGAAGTTTTGTGATAAATCCTCATGCTGGTTTAATACCTTCTTCACCTTATCCTTAAGGGCAAAACAGTTAACAAACGTAAAATCTAATCTTTTTCAACACCAGCTCAAGCTTGAAAGTATTTATTCTAAGGTTGAGCGATATATTTTCCTTTTAAGCTTTCTTGGAAACTCGAGCTGAAATCTGAACTTAAACATCCTAACGACTTGAAAAAAGTAATAGTTAGGGAATTGAGATGATCTGAAATCGAAATTGAATTGAGCAATGCGCGAAGCAGAGCTCATGGTTTCAACCTCAACCAACTCACTGTGGTCCAAACAGACAAAAATTGGAACTTCTTAGCGACTCTTGCATTAATCTTAGCTTAGGGTGAAACTGTGTTTTTTTTAAGATGGCGAAGAAATCTGCTTACAGATACCTGAGAAGATAGCTCAGGGAATGGGGTTGAGCACCCCTCCAGTCTCCAGCCCTTATCTTCCCGGTACGACGGTTCGTGGCTTCTTGTGCTTCATGCGTTCTTTTTACTTTTATACCTAATAGCTAACCGCCTGGAGACTGGCAATTAGCTACCACTAACGTATTGGTGGTTGACCCGCCACACACATTGCACAAACCGCACCTCAGATGTCCGGGTCGTCGCACATCTCCCGAACTAAGTTGTTCGTAGTAGTGTCTGGCCCGCTCACTAGTATCATGTCGTTCCTCGCACGTGCAAAGCGAAGGCATACGGAGAAGACATGCTCAGCGGTCTCCTCCACTCGGGATACATGAGGGACTCCACGTGCCCGAACATGTGTAGATACTGACTGAAGCAACCATGCCCTGACATATCTGAGAAGTTCACTACTCCATGGCGCCAGCGACCCATCCGAATATCTCCGGAACAAGCCGGTGCTTCCATCTACCCTTCGCGGAATTGAACCACTCCTGCTGCCATCTGATTATCGAGAGTGACCTTATGGTACCTCGTATGCCCCTTGTGTCACGTTTATCATAGCACTCTACATACTCCCTAATGGCGATTTTTTTTATAAGATTTGAACCACTATGACCATTGTTTTGATCTTTTGTGATATCCCTAATGGCGATGCTGATA
Source organism: Wyeomyia smithii (assembly GCF_029784165.1). Taxonomy (NCBI): domain Eukaryota; kingdom Metazoa; phylum Arthropoda; class Insecta; order Diptera; family Culicidae; genus Wyeomyia; species Wyeomyia smithii. Next base: position 82,722,882 of record NC_073696.1, on the reverse strand, counting down.
AGCAGATTACGACACTGTACGGTTCACATTCGCAACCCTCAAGCATATGAACTATTTGACACCGAATGATAGTGCTGCAATAGCCCTTGAGGCCCTCTTACAGACATAGTTGACGTGGCTCTTGAACGCAAGCTTGTCGTCAACCGTCTTATGGTTAGCGAACTCCAGTTTCTTGGAGTGTGCAATCGTCGTCCTTGCGTATGCAGTGCGTGGCTGATAGCTCAACATCTCCGATCGACTAGCCGTTGACCTCCAGCACTATGTCGTCCGCAAAGCCGGCAATCACAACTCCTACCGAGAACTTTATCCGATCAAACGATTATAACAAACGGGTATCACAAATATATCTGAACTCGATAGAAATAACAAAGCGTTTAGTATTCTTGATATGCCAAAATGATGAAAAGTACAGGATTATTTCAAATTTTGGTAGCATATCTTTGAATGTTCAAAAGTGTGTTTTTTAAAGCATATTTATAACAAAATTTGTTATTCAATTGACAAAAAATTGTACATTCTAACTAATTCTGTTCTTTTTTTGCCAAAATTCCTACAAAACTTGCTATAATTTGTAATCATCACTAAGTAATTTTGATAGAAATTCTGATATTTTAACTATTAACGAGACCAAGTTTAGAACACAAGTTGGTACAAAAAGTTCGTTACAAAATATCATGATTTGTTATAATCCTGATATTTTTGACTGATCGGGAAGCTTCAACACTCCGTCGTACATGGCATTTCACAACATAGGACCCTGGATGAAGGTGATTGGGACGCACTTCTGACCCTCCGCCGTATAGTAAACTAGTACTCGATTCCGGAAGTAGTACAACGACACCTGGACATGGATGCTCCTAAGCGCGAGCGCTATGGAGTCCCAACTGGCGCAATTGATAGCATTCTTCACGTCAAGCGTGATGATTGCGCAATAGCGAATACCCCTTCTTTTACGCTGGACCGACACCGCCGCTGTCTTGGAGACAGAGAGAATAGCATCCAGCGTGGATCTACATTTCTGGAAACTGAACTGGTTGCTTGCTAGACCGCTTATGCCCTCAGGGTTAGTCTGTTGAGGATAGCACCTTGCTGGCAGTGTCAAGCTCAGGTGGGTCTATATGCCACTTCAATGACCAGTTTTGGGGTTCTATCTAGTCCTGACGCGTTGTTTTTTTTATTCTCGCTTATTTTTCGTCGGTCTAGTTCCGCCACTGTTGTTGTGCCAATCACCGACGCCCAGGGAGGCCACCCATGACCCTAACTCACGACCCGTTAACTAACGGACCGATGCCAACGGCTTTACTTCCTCATGCGATGGAAGGCGTGATCCCAGAGATTTCTCGCCTCAGAAAATCTCCCGGTGTCGGCTAGGATTGAATCTAGACCAGTTGGGTTGGTGGTGAGTGGATCACGCCACCCCACAACCATCGACACCTATGTCGGCGTTGGAATTCGAGCACAGGCGTTGAGCGTGGTTGGCGGAGACGTTACCAACCACGCTAGGCCCCCGCCTCTGACGCCTTGTTGATCGCTAAGAAATTTGCGTTCACAATTACTTCCTCATTGGTAACCCTTGCCTCTTCCTCAACCTTGACACGGTTATCGTCACTCACGGATTGGATGTCCGGCAGGTTGGCCGACCATCACTGATCTATGTCTGAGATACTGGAACGTCGGACGTGAGACTGGACCGTCGGAAGCCAAAGACTCTGAGCACGGGTACTAGGCTTGTGGCGTGGGAAAAGTCCCTCGATGATACGCTCCAGCATCACTGGTGTTCGCTTTGCAGGCACCAGCACGCCCTGTATCCTTCGTCTTGGACGGACGGAAGGCGTGTATGCATGTTTTTGAGCTCTTTCTTCGTTTATTATTAATTCCTCCTCCGTTTTTGCGACAAAATTGTTGGAATGGATCAAGTTGAAGCGCAAAAATTCTCAATGGAACGCAGCTGGGGGACGTTGAGTGGATTCACTGACTTCGGTACCACATCGATATTCAGCCGCTCCATCTCCTCCAACGATCGCTTCAAGTAGTGGGCCGATGCCAAATCTGGCCAGAACACCGTGTCTTCGCCCTTATGGTATTTCTTGATGAACGACGCAACTTCTGGCAGGCACTTCGTACTATTAGTTTCCCCGTTCATGGCCAGCCCGGAGCGGAAGAAGAGCGGCTTTGACATCCCCTTCTCGCTGATTGTCAGCCCCAGCAGCACCTTTTTGGGGAACTTGGTGTGTGAAATAAATTTCACCTCGGAGCTCACTTCCTTCGTGGGAGAAGTGAAATACGAAGTACCCTGCCAGTCGTTGCCATCCAGGGTGAGATATATATCGTCGTCCATCACCACTGACACGTCGCGATACGCCGGAAAAATCGACTTGAACATCTTATTCAACCGCTGTCGCTGCATCATTGCCTGTAGCTCCGATACCATTGCACACTGTTTCCAAAGCTGCAAAACTGCGATCGAAATTATTTTGACCCAAAAACATGATTTCAGAGCCACAGTGCCTTCAGTAAAGTTGTTCCATTAATTATTCTTCATGTTATAGAAGTTGCAGTTTTGTGATTAATCCACTTAACAGTGAAAAGCGAATTTTACTTTTTTTCATTTTTGCATACAAAAATTCATCGTGTCCGACAAAGTTGTAGCACATTTCATTAGAAACAACCTTGTCAAAGACACCATACTTCTATCTATCTATTTAAATGGACTTATGTAGAGTTTTCTATAAATTGCCACTAAAAATCAGTTCTTTGAACATAACTTTTAGTAGTGATTTTCTATAATTTTTCAATGTTCTACAATATTGTTTGCTATAGCAAAACAAATAATGTCAGCGAAGAAAGTTTATTTTTATCTGACATATTACTCTGGTTATTGACAATTTTCATTAAAATAATGCATTAATTTACTAACAGATATCTTCAAAATCTGCAAATACCTGCAGATAAAACCCTTTTTATATTAGAGTACAACTAAAACATCATTCAATCCAGATATAGGCATTTGTCTCTCGCTGTCTCCTGTGTTTATATCTGTAAGTAAATTGTTGCACTATTTTAATAGAAATCTTCAATAACTAAATAAATATAAGAGATAAAAATAAGCTTCCTTCGGTGAACTCGTGTGTTTTATTGTACTCGAAAACATTGTAGAACATTGAAAAACTCTAGAAAATCACTATATAAAGTTATATAAAAAAAAATTTTAGGGGAATTCTAGAAGAAGCTTCACAATACTTCGTTTAAATTGGCAGATAGAAATATGGTGTCTTCGACAAAGTTGTTTCTTATAGAATATGTCAAAACTTTACTCAGCAAAGTGGATTTTTATATGCAAAAATGAGAAAAATAAAATTCGTTTCTCTCTTTTGGGTAGATTAATCACAAAATTCTAACTTTCATAAAATGAAGAATAATAAACAAAACAACTTTACTGAAGACACTATGGCTCCAAAATAAATTTTTTTGAGTAAAAAGTAGTTAATGTGAATTAGTGCATTATTTAAGTAGTAATCGTCAATAGTCATTAAGCAGCCAGTATATGAAGTAGAGAGAACGAAAATTAAGCGAACTGGAATTATGATATAGATTTGGAAAAATATACCGTCGGGATGCGGGATACCATTCTTTGAACGCGCACACTTCTGAACGGAGTACACGGAGAACACAGTTAAGCAGGTATTAGACGAAGCAAATATTTGCAATTTTTCAATACAGATTTTATTTTGTGCAAATAAAAATCGTACCAAAAATTGCAAATATTTGCGTCGTCTAATACCTGCTTTAGAGTTTGACTGACAGAGCTGTCAAATTTTTTTTGCTAACTCATGGGTTACTATGATTGATGATGCATGAGTAGTTTCGTCAGTGCGATTAAAGGTAAACCCATGAAAAATCGGCAATTTTTGTCCATTTTTCTACGGCAAACGTTACCTCGGTGTAACTTTCTCTCAACAAAAACAAGTCTCTCTTATCAATAAAACTGACAGAAGGATGCACAACGAAACTTCCCCTGGAATTTATAATTGGCGTTGTTTAGCAGAAGGAAGAAAGGTCGGTGTAGTAGAGCCAATAGTGTGTAAAAGGAAGGGTAAAATCACATTTCATTCAAGCACGGATAAAATAATAATAATAAGCATGCCGAATTTACGAAGGCACTAGCAAAACAAACTGCATCCTGGAATCGGATTGATCAGAATGCCCCGTAGAATTGAAATTAATACTTGTTGTGAATCCATCGTCTTGGCTCACCAAAATTGCTTTAACTTTTGAATTTCTTCATGGATTTATTTACATATATATACTAACATACTAACATAAATAAATAAATAAATAAATCAAAAAACCAAAGTCAAATCAAACAAATTTTGGTATTTTTATATGATTTTTGTTTGGAAGGGCCAATACGAGCTAAGGCACGAAAAAGCAATTCTACTCCATGACAACGCTTGCTCGGCCTTTATACTACCAAAGTCGTTAAAACGTACTGTAACGTTAATTGGGTTCTGCCAGAAAGATTAGACAAAGATGTAAATAATTTTGATTCTACTAGCTCTAGCACAGACATCAATAGGATAGACGGAATTAGTCCAAGCACATGGACACTGATGGGACATGGGAATCGCATTCGAACGATTTCATTCATTACCGTGTGTACTGGAGAGTTAGTTTGAGGCACCTTCACAGCACGAATATTGACATCTTTTTGCCGATTCATACCGTTGTAAAAAGAGCTTTTGACTATCATCTTATTGCCTTCAATTTGCTTCTACATTCCCGAATTGCATTTCCACTCGTGTACGGTTGCAATGTCTTTGCAAAGGCAATTCGATGTGAGCGGCTTGCATGCAAGATTGCGGACACAAGTGTAGTATGTACAGTTGAAGCCCTCTATTACGACAACTTATATAGCGGCAAATCTCTCTATAGCGACATTCTCAATGGTCCCTTCTGCTTCATATTCAGCAAAATTATTCGTTTTATTGCGAAATTTCTCTATAACGACGGTCCCTTGCAATGTCCCTATACAACGATTCGACTGTATCTCACTTCTCAGGCTTGTATGCTACGAGCTACGAGTCTTCATATGTGAACCTAATGCGTAACGAAGCTTAAAGTGAACCGATTGAACCAAAACATTAAGCAAAGTTGGCATACACTCTCTTATTTGTGTACAATAATAGTAGTGGTCGGATATGTAATGTTTTGAAACAGTTTGTTTCGAAACGATTCCTTCTTCTCTGCTGACAAGATTTTCACTACTCGTATTGTTTCAAAGAAGTTATACCTGTAACTGAAAATAATTTTAATCATCCAACTCGAAGCCCCGAAATTTATAAAAAATGAATAGGGAATTCCCAAATAACGGATTAAAATATCGCTAATAAATTTGATGCCAGTCAAAAGACCGTCAGAATTCGTCTGCGAAAAAAATTCAATTTTCTCGGGCCAATAAGCAAAACAGGAAGTCGGAACAGAACTTGGTGGTCAACAGACGTGCCCGGAAATCGTGAAATGAAGTTCTTCCGGAGAACGAAGGATGCCTCCTCCTGAATGACGAAACGTACGTAACGACGAAGCTTCTCGAACAAAAATTCTATAAAGCCACAAAAACTCAGGTTTTCGGAATCAATCAAGAGTACGGATTCGTAAAATGAAAGCAGAAATGTATGAAAATCATTTTCTTCCGTACGTTAAAGCTTACAGTGGATCTGGAAAGTTTTGGCAAGCTACTACAACAGAATAGTACCTACTACAGTTTGAGAAATATTGGGCAACTGTCAAACACAAGTTGAAGTTGGTATCTATCTCTTAGCGATTACGTTGAAGTGTTCGGAATTCGAATCAAAGGCAACTACTGCATTCTCGTTCGTGATCCATCATCTTCTTCAGATATCATAGTACGGTTCTGGCTTTCACCCACTCAGCTTGAGAAGGATTACACATCATTCGATACACTGACTGCAGTGTCTAGACGTACGTTAACGGCTGCTCGCAACGTACTGATAGTGGTTTGGCAAGTTTTTTTTTTGTTTATATATGACCTGGATTCCGGATAGTTTTGGACGACTTTCCCTCTTTATTCTTTACATTTTACTATTTGGCACTCCTTTTGTTAATAAATATAACATGCTATTAAATACGGGTCAATTTTTTTGATATAAATGTATCAAACGAATTGAAAGTCTGAAAATAATAATAAAATCTATGAGATTCTAATATTATTTTGAGGTGGGGCTTACCGATTGGAAAATTACTCCGGAATAAACTGCAAGTACTCAGTCATTCTGTAAAGGGTCTTTGGAAGGTCGGTAGAGCTAACACCTTCTAGAACCCGGAACTAAGATATTTGCAGAATTGAAATATAATTGCAACACACACACACACACACACACACACACACACACACACACACCACACACACACCACACACACACCACACACACAAACACACACACACACACACACACACACACACACACACACACACACACACACACTGTCAAACACAAGTTGAAGAATAATTAGAATGCTCAGGTAATCGAAGGAAATTTCGAGATTTCATCAAAACCAAACCGACAAATCGTTTTGTTGCTATTTTTGCTTTGAAGTATATTTCCTTCAATTCAAGAACGTACCCACCCAATATTTTTATTTGAATAACATCGTACCGTCCGTTTCTGCGCCCAGATATTGAATGACTAAAACTTCAAATATGATAACAGGAGAAACATTGATTCCTAACTTTCAAATCATTGAAGCTTCATAACATCTCTTCAAAGCCGATGGAATTTTAAGAAAGCATTTATAAATGAAGTAGCTTTTTTCAGGTTTTTTTGACCACCCTTGTCTCCCATTGTATAGTAACAAGATTTTAATTAGTAGTAATGAACAAGAAAGATAGTATTAAAAAGAACCCTAAACAGACAAAACAGTAATAAAAACAATTTGAACAAATCCATTACAGTATCAGCAGGAATTATTAGTTTCATGTTTGCTACGTAGCTTGGCTTGACCCATCCTCCTCCTCATAAAATTTCGTCGAAAACTGCAAACCCCTCGTCCACCCTCGAATGCTTCATCATCCATGAATGATCTCTAAATCGAAACTTCTTGATTCTTGTTCCCTTCACGATTTCTTCTCTTTCTATGAACGAGGTGTATTTTGTCAGAGTAAGAACAAGAATGATAAATGGCTTTATTTTTCATAGTTTAATTACGTATTTAATACTGAAAGCAAACCAATGTGTCGGAAAAAAAAATTCTCAATAAATAATGCTCAAATATAGAGATAAGCAGAAATTTCAAAAGATCATTAGTCTCCAAATTCGAAACATAACATAACGCGATAGGAATCAGCAGCGGAATCAAAGTTAATAAATAATATACTTAGGTATATTGAACGTTACAAAAAAGCTCTGAGAAGAATATAATAAAAACAAATCAAAACATGACATGCAAATAACCCAATTTTAATCCCCCTAAATGGTAAAAAAGAATCATAAAAATTCAGTTCAGTTTATAAAAATTATTTATATCGCAGCAAACGATTCAACCTCCAAGCTCCCGGATTCGTATACTAATTGCGGTTTTAGTCTAGCTGGTTTAGCATTTTTCTAACAGCTCTCGCTTACTTTGCGAAGCAGCCCAGTTGTCCTGCTCTGATTCCATTATTTTCTCGTAAAATTTTAGAACACAGAACCACTGAAGAATTTTTGTGTCATTTGCTTCATCAAGCTATCAACGAAAAACTGGCTTTAATGAACCGAGAAATTGAACCCTGAAATATTTGCTGCATACCAAAACATGGACGATAAAAGAAATGCGAACGAAGCCAATTACCGTAAGCTTCGCATCGATTTTGTTTATAATGAAAATAGGTGGGCATTCATTCGAGAAATATTTGATATTTTCCCTGCTGGAGCTTGTTCACTGAATTTGTTTTGATTACTGCAAAGATGAAATATCGTAATTCCCTAGCACGAAAGCTACCCAATAACAAGCCCCGATCAATGTCCTGTTTTCACTAATCGGCCGTGTTGTTTTCATTTTTCCTCTGCGTGGAAGGAAAACAAAATCGTGAGAATGCAAATGACGGAAACGAAATTGAATCGACTACAACGGATTCTGTAATTAATCCCGGCACCGAGGGTAAAAATGTCCTCCAATATGGCACAACACTATCATTTTCTTTTCGCTCAACTTAGGGGTCCTGCGAGGATGGTGCACAATTTATTGTGAAAAATCGCTTCGCAATGACAAAACCTACCACCCCTGGAGTCGAAAAACAAAAATCACTCTCCGAATGGTAATGAAGCAGAAAGTCATAGAGATAAGACCTCGCTCCGGTTAAGTCAACAAAAAGTGCTATTGCTAGACCAAGAACCAACAGCCGGATGCTGAGGAAATGAGAATGGGGTGGGTTGGCGCGGTTGGAAAACAATTAAAACCGTCCGAACGATTGTTTATCGCTTCCTAAAACAACTCGCTGCAACTCGTAGCAGAGCCTTAGCAGGCGAGAGCGGAAATGGTGGAAGCTTTGCTTTAATCTGGCAGTAGCACCATAGAGGCAACATATAATTTCCATATTATTTTCATTAATTATCTCTTTGTTGCATCCAGTTTCCGCTTTGGATGCATTAATACCTGGTAGCCCGTTCTCGGTGGGGTTCATCCTTGTGCAATTTTGCCCGGAAGTGAGTTCCGGTCAGTGCATGGAAATGGTAGACTTCGTTAACTTTACTACAATATTAAATTCTTGTATGTGTTAGAACAATAGTGTGCTGCTGTGTTTTATATTGAATAAATCAATTCCTTTGAGCAAGCAAATGATAAGTAAATCAATAGGTTCAAGAATTACCACTGAATCTGAAGTATGCATCAAGTTAAAGTTCTTCGTCACCTGTGCGAGTAATCCGAAAAAAGGTAACATTTCACAGATTATTACCCATCATCTCCAAGATCTCATCCAGTGCCGATATATGAAACGACAAGGCTAGCATAGTAACCGTCCAGTTGAGCAGATTCAATTCATCAAAGTCGTATTACTGAGCAGGGCAAAATCCCGAGCCAAAAAAAAAAACGAGCTGAAATTCAAGGAATCATGCAAGATGAAACAAAACACATGTGCCTGCCTACGCCAGAAAAGCATGTCAAATACAACAGGTCGTAATCAAATTTTATGTGATATACGAAGAAGATGAATCCTTCCACAATATACGAAACAAGAGGAAATCTTATCGTTACCTTGAAAAAAAAAAGATCCAATATAGTGGTGGCTTGTGTCGAGCACAGTCTGTTATTTTTTTCCTCGTTCATTCGTTGAGGGTAAAGGGAGAAAATGCGTTGCAAATAAAACGCAAAACATCTTCATTTGCTACTGTGTACTGATTTGGGGCGAACCCTTCGCAATCCATCTGCTGCAAGGAGAATGTCATTTTTTGTGACACGAATGAGAAAAAATCAACAGGCCTCTTACAAAGAGTGCGTACCCTATATCCTGGGGAAATAAATGCGCGCCTCCGAAGGAAAATGCTGGGAAGCTCAATCAAAGAAAACAAGAGCGGCATTGTAAGTTTGCCCTGGTTGTTGTACGTTAATTTAACTTGCCAAATGAGTTTTATTTGAAGCAGGCGCGTGTTTTTCGATTGAAGAAGCAAATTACCCACTTTGCTGGTCTGTTCTGCTCTCTTTAAGCACCTGCTGCAACTGGAATGTGTTTATTATGTTAAATGAAGTACTTCCCCGTTTTATTGCTTGTCATCTTTTCTAAAAATTATTTTTTATGATAACTTAGCACCAAGTAATCGAAACGTTCACACGAAAAGTTTCACCACTGTAAGAAACTAAACTGGTAAAATTGAAATTTATCTGGTACGTTTATAATAATTACTATATGACGACAAAATATTATTATTTTTAGAAATCTAGAAACTCCTGCCGTGGTTCTATGGCGAATAATTCTGAAAGGTTAATAAGGTTTTCTTATCATCGAATACAATTATTCTTGTTAGTACTTCAGCGTAGCATTAATTCCACATATGTACGGCATTTCCTGTTTCCCCCCTTAATAACCCTCAACCGTGGACCGCACGCTTTTTAGCGTTTTACAACAGGAATCTTTTTCAGTAATCCAAACATTCACTGGAGAGCTCGGAGACGGCGCAAATAAATTACTTTAATTTATACGTTCAAGTGCATCGTAGATACCAGTTACACCATGGCCGATGCATTAAGTCTCCACGCATTACCGCAGATACCGGGAATGAAAAGCTGTCCTGGTTTGGTATGTCATTTAATGCATTTTAGTAACCGAGCGCACGAGCTAGAAGAGCCTGTAGCTTTTACAGGCAGAGCACCCAGGGGTCGGCCTTGGTTGTCCTTTGTGCTGCGGTTGCTGCTGATTGTGTCACTGACCACTCTACTTCTTGATAACCGATGCTGCTGCTGCTGCACCATCGCCGGGGACTAGGCTCTGGTACAGAACACAAAAGCTAATGTACGGTATGTGGCTCTGCAATGGAACGAATGCCTTGGGACCCGTTCGCACCGCATGATACGAAAGTATGAAACTTTATGGCTTTCTGTCCTTTGAGACAGCCTTGAACGAATGCAGTAGAGATTAGCGATGCGCTGTTCTCCAACTGCGGCGCCCTAGAATAATGACGGGACACTCGACCCTTTTTAAATGCCAACAAGATAACAATAAAAATGCTGAATTATGTAGGAAAGAATGCATGTTCTGTGAATGGAGTATCATCTAAATATATTTACATTCAAACTTCATAATTCATCACCGAAAAACTAGGATATAAAGACCTGACCAGCGACTCTAAACCCGTGAAATTTCGCAAGGAAAGCCAGCAATCGTCTATTAGCAGCGAACCACTGTTTGAGAATTTCTCTCTCCCAAACACAAAACTCGTACAAAGCACAGTCAATATCACGAGCTTGTTTGACAACTGCAAGCTTCCATTAATCATGTTAACAAATGAATGCAGTGTTTCTCCACCCGTTGCCACCAAACCAACATCAGCTGGTAGCAGCTTCCTATGCAAGGGCATCGGGCATCAAGTCACTGCACGCCACGCGTCCAACTGAACCCGCTCGTGATCCAGGGACCAAGACTCTCTTCAAACATCACCCCCAGCGCGACACACGACAACGATGGCGACCAGGCCCGAGCACGACCGACCCATTGGCAGTACATACCGCGTTCCGAAAAAGGTTCAAGTGTTACCGGCAAAGGTTAATTTCTTAATTTTATTCCCATTTTTCATACTTTGGAAACTGGACGAAGAAGGGTGAACATGCTTTGGTCCTATTAGCTACCAGCCCGCGATGGATCGGCGACGACGCTGGTCAACAACCAGCAGTCCCAGAGTTCGGTGCTGGTCTAATGAAGTCGAAACAGCCTCTGTCTGTCCCGGGGATCGCAGCTCCGGTCACGGTATGATGGCTTATTTGCTACTTGGATGTAATTCAGTGCAACAAACGACACGAGGAAGAAAGGCGCGCGCGTAATCAGAGTTGTACATGATTTTGGTGAGCGTTGAAAGATATTTGAAGAGAGGGAGGAAGAAGCATGTTAGAGTCGGTGGTCTAAATTAACTAATAAGGGCATAGCAAGCTGACTAGAGAGAATTGGGTCGAAAGTGTTCAGAACCAGTGTACAAATCGAACAGTTTTGATTTTCATATTCTTGCAATAATATGAACTTCAAAGCTTGTCACTAGGTAGTTGCTTATGGACAACAATTGATTTCCTGGTCCAATTGGAACTACTTTTTTGGTTTTTGGAATTATAATTTTTTGTTTCTCTATTCGTTGTGGTTTACACATACATAAAAATCAATCATATTGTGAATTCAGTGATGTTGCTTTCATAGCTAGTAACTTCGATCTGATGCACTGTTACGCAATCTCATACATTTTTGTGGTTCCCAAATTGACACATGCAAGTACGCTAGCGCTGCTGTCGAAATACAGCTGCTCGAAGACAGCAGCGTCAGATGTCAGATAAGTACTATTATCAAACATTACAACTGGTGTGCAGGAATCGCTTCCAACCTTGTTATACAACAAAAGTTGCTTTCAGAATGTTTATCAGATATGACTTCAAACAATTTTCCTCAAGTTTCAAGACTTCTTCATAAACAGAATTTGATGATTTCCTGTCGGAGCGATTGACAGATATTATCCAGTGACGCTAGAAACTGTAGGGGAAAGTAGGTATAGACGGATACTGCGGGTAAGATCTTTAATATTTAATCACTTTTAATTTTTACACTTTTAATATTTCACAAACTAGAACTTTTTATGATAGTTGAGTGATGCGAATACTTTCTTTGTAGTGTGTTAATGCTTTTGAGATTCATTGACGGTTTTCAGCAAGCAAACTGTCAAATTTGTAAGTAAAACAGAGAATATTTTCGTGAACGCGCTATTTGATGTAATTTTCATTCCACGGTAATTTCCATTCCACACAAAAAAAGTGGAAAACTAGTGAAAATCCTGGAGATTTTAAATGTTCTGATAGAGAGCTACGATCGTTTGACAAATTTACAACCAGATCGGAAAGAACAGACACACTAAGGTAGGGAAAGATGGACACACGGATTTTCCAAGAATTTTCGCATGTAATATCGGTTGTGTACTAAACAGGTGTTTGCAAAGTACACCCGCGAGAGGAACCAGCAGATATCAATCACTTAGCAGTTATAACAGGCCACATAGGCCGTTAATTTTTGCCTTCATCCTAACCCACCCTCCCAAACTGGAAAAGTATTCAAGTTTCCTCCTCCTCACTATCAAAGTGTACATTTTTGCAAAGCGTAGAACTTTTTTTGACATCCTATTCCTTTTAGGTTACTTACTTTACTTACTAATTTTACTTACTAATTTACTTACTAATACTTACTTTACTTACTTTTACGATGACAGACCGATTATTGATCCAATGCCGAATCCAGAATACGTCGCCATGACACTCGGTCTTGGACTGCTATCCTTCAATCTCCCATAACACCTAATTCGCGGGCATCCTCGTCGACAGCACACATCCAAAGAGTGCGGGGCCTACCTCTAAGTCGACGGCCTCTATTGAGAATTCTGCTAAATACAGTCTTTGCTGGTCGTTCTTCCGGTATTTTAGCTATATGCCCAGCCCACTGCAGCCTGCCGTGCTTTATTCGCTTGACTGTATACGCCGATTTGTACACCTGGTACACTTCATTGTGCATGCTTGTGCCCCGATAATTACTACAGTCCAGGCGGAGGTCTTTCTTGTAGATCAGACATATGAGACCCTTCAACCAGTCCGAGGGTAATTCTTCATTAGACCACACACTGAAGAGTTCGGCTGGAATGCCGTCCTTACCAGCTGCCTTGCAGTTCCTCAGCTCTTCCACTGCTTTCTTAACCTCGTCCATGGATGGTAGGTCCACAGCTTTGCCATCATCCTGCTCCTTTTGACTACTTTCTTCACCATTCAACAGCACACTAAAGTGTTCCTTCCAACGCCTGGTTACCTCCGTTCTATCGGTAATCAGGTTTCCTTCCCTATCGTTGCACATTATAGGGGCTGACACGTTTCGGCTCCTGACATATGATAGGGGCTGACACGTTTCGGCTCCTAGCTGATTCCATTATTCTTCTTGTAGAAGCTTCTCGCATCGTGCCTAGGTAGTAACCTTCCGCCTCCCAATGAATACACTCCCAATGCTGTCGTTTCTTCCGGCAAAGGAGTCTTTTTTCAGCAGCTCCAGCTTCCCGGTATCTTCCTACGCTCTGACGAGTCACAGCCGTGGCTAATATGTAAACTCTGGCGCGGTTCTTTTCATACGTCGCTAGATGGCACTCAGTTTCAAACCACTCATTGGACGTGGCTGTCGCAGATGTACCCAACACTTCTCTCGCTGTGGTACTGTTTTTACTGTGGATATGCCTCCACTGTTCATTCAGGTTACCTCCAACTTGATCCCCGGTCCGCTCATCAACCTTCCGCAGGTACTCTGTAGCCACTTCTTCAGTTGATAGCCGCTGGATATTCAACCGTATCCTTCTTATCGTCCTGGATTTTAACATGTTGGACAACCGGGAGCGAATCTTGGATACCACGAGATGATGATCCAAGTCAACGACTGTAACGTCTGCAAAGTGTCGACCATGACCATGGCCAGAACATGGTCGATCTGAAAGCCGGCCTCTCCATTTGGTTACCTCCATGTGCGCTTACGTGTATTCCGGCGTGCAAAATAAGGGCTACAGATAGCCCTCTGGCTGCAGCGAAATTGACAAGCCTTAGGCCGTTGTCGTTCGTGGAAGCTTTCTCTACCAATCACGGGGCGGAAGAAGTTTGCCTACCAAACCTGCGCATTTGTATCCCCCAAGATGATCGTGATGCCATGTCCTGGGCACTTATTATACGTCCTTTCCAGGAGCTCATAGAATTCGTCCTTCTCTTCATCGGGTTTTTCGTTGGTCAGTTCGTACACATTTATCAGGCTGTAGTTGAAAAATTTGCCCTAAATTCTCAACATGCATATACAGTCACTGATCGGCCTCCATCTAATGACACGCTGCATTTGTTGCAAGCAATAAACCGATTCCCTTTTCTGCTTTCACGCCGCCACTGTTGTAGATGTGATACTTAAATGAAGTGCCCGCAATAGGATCTATTGCCCGGAATTCGCGTTCTCCCGTTTTCGGCCACCTCACCTCCTGTATGGCAGCAACATCCACATTCACCTTCTGCAGCTCTCCAGTCAGGATACCTGCACGTGCCGGTTCGAGTTTCCAATAAACGTTGTTCCGTTCCGTTTGAAAATCTGGATTCTTCGTAGTATTCTACCTTCGGTATGATGCCTTACTAGGGCTGCGATAGCTAGTCTCGTGACGGGGCTGTCATCTCAGATATAGCTGGCGAGGCATCGCGTTTCGTAATTCAGCCGCCCGCTCCGGGTCAGACGCTGTTGTACGCCGCCCCTAACATGGGGATACAGCCTCGTACGATCCCCCTTCCCAGTCAGCATACGACCACAGTTTCCACCGGGAGTTGGTTACCCGATCTCCGCTTAGGTTACTCGTATCTCGGTCGGCACCTCGTGGAGGATGGGATAAGAGTTGCTGGACAGAGGTGAATGACCACAATGCACAGTGGTCGGAAAAGGCAATATAACGAACTTAATTCTTTTGTGCTTAAACGGTTGATGTTAGCCAAAGACAATGTTCATAAGAATTGTTCACAAAAATATAACGGATATGTTGAAAAGAAAATTTTTTGATCATGGCCTACTATCATAAAAATAAAAAATCTAACTTTTGATACAGCGAAGATATATGAATAGTTTCTTTAGCAAAGTTGTAGAATATACGATTGTAGCAATATGTTGTCTTCGAAAGAAACCTGTGTTTTTATGTTGATCATATTTGTCTAGAACATTATGTTCTTGAAAAAACAATATTTAAAAAGTTATGCTAGAAAAACTAAATTTGAGGAGGTTGACAGCGAAAATGCTTTGTATTTCAGTAAATAGACGTCATAGAAATTTAATATCTTCTGCAAAGTTTCATATTTTGAAAAGTTCTACGACTTTGCTGAAGAAACTATTCATGTATCTTCGCTGTATCAAAAGTTAGATTTTTTATTTTTATGATAGTAGGCCATGATCAAAAAATTTTCTTATCAACATATCCGCTATATTTTTGTGAACAATTCTTATGAACATTGTCTTTGGCTAACATCAACCGTTTAAGCACAAAAGAATTAAGTTCGTCATATTGCCTTTTCCGACCACTGTGCAATGGGGTTTCGAGTGACACGTGGTCAGCCGTTTACTAACTTTTAGGTTAATATGTGGTCAATAAACTAGAATTAATTCCGAGTTGGTGCTTTTGGCACGTTTTTTTCTCGTTGGACATAATTTTCTTGAGCTCGCTGCACCCTAGCAGAACTCAATGAAACTTTGTGGGCATGTAGGCCTTATTAACACTTGCGTGCCTGACCCCTGCAGAACCGAAAAAATGAAAATTAGTCTACCTACCATTCCGCAAGATCTAAACCGAATTTGATCCAACCTTTTTACGAAAGATTACAAATTTACAATTGTTTTCGGAACAGTAGTGGACATTTTGAAAATGGCAGGTAAAAGAATTTTCATTTTTCGGCTCTGGAGAGGTCAGATACGCAAGTGTTAAACCAAACAGCTTTGCGAACTTATTTATAAAAATTTATCTGGACTAACATTGGAAAAGGTTTCAAGCATATAAACCTCTTTTTTAGAAATCAATATATCTAAATCATGACTAGAGATAGAAGATGGTTGCCCATGTATAACTTTTAGAAAATTATCTTAACTTTAATTTAGAAATATTTAAAAGTTGAATTTGATCCTACACTGAAAAAAAATGTAATTTAAAAACAAGAAGAGGTTTAAAAGACATCGGTTTTCTCAATTCTTTTCAAATGAAGTTTTTTAGATAGACAATTTAGTAGCCTATTAACCTAAAAGAAAAATGTACATTCTTTTTCACATCAAGTTTACAAATAATACTAGAAAACCAAGATAGTTCCAGTAAAATGAAACCTGTTTCATTAAAATTGATTCATTTGTCGTTAAGTTCCTGTTATTTAAAAATTGACTATGCCTAAGACGGTGCTTTCGCGCTACGATTGTTTTGGTTATAAATAAGATAAGTTGTTCAACAGATAATTAAACATTTTATTTTTTTAGTGCTTCCGAAATTATAAGCATTTTATTGTGGTTTTTAATTTCATAGTGCAAATATTTTGCAACTAATGAGAAATCGCACTTGCCTAATCTACTTGTACTTATTGATTTCATTGTGACTTTCCATTTTGTTACATCTATCGACAAAGTTTACCACTTCCATTAAATTTCACAATCTAATCGTAAAGTGTATATCAGTGAAAGAATTGTTTCATTCATTGCTTTCAATGTAAACTATTCATAACCCAGCACAGTTCGTGCTTGATGCAAATTAGTCTCAAGTACGTCAGTGACTTAGTTCTTCACATTCACGGAGCTTCAACACAGCCATGTACACCCGAAAAAAAAGACCAGACCACCACTCAACTTACTTCTCTAATTTGCAATCAAACTATCAGGGTCACCCACGGCCCGCAGTTGCACCCCGTTCACCCTTCTCCCGGCCCTGCCGACACCCAACCGGCCCAGACTACAGCAGATTTTCTCGAGTGATGTTAATTGCACTTGAAAGTTTTTCATTGGATTAAGCAGCGCTCTTCAGCACACCTGTTTCGTTCAGCTCGAGTTGAATGTTCGGTTGCCTTCCAATACCCCGCTTGGCCAAAAGAAGAACCACACAGTTTTCTAGTAAATCGTTTATCTTTATGACACTTGAGTCGGAACCATTGGCTGCATTAGCGTGCTTAGAAAAAGTTTTCACCATTTAGGAGGTGACCTTCTCAAATGGAAGACTGTAGCTTGTAAATCTCTCTTAATCGAACCATAATTTTACCCAAATAATCTGATGATTTTCCTGCTTCTTGCGGTACTGTGATTGATCATCATATCGAAAAGTATCATAATTAAGCAGTGATTGGAATCCGTCGTACGATGACGGTACGACAATTGGTACAAGAGTGATAATGGCGCTGGCTGTTCGGAATCTAATGAAGCAATTGATTAAATCCCTCTATTGACACACACAAGCATTCGCAAGAGCTTCTTTATTGCTTCGCCATCATTGTGGACACGGCGGTGGACGCTTGTGACGATGAAGTGTCAACACGGACCGTTCTCTTTGCGAGGCCAGTCAACCCCTTGGCGGGGGTGATCATTTCGTATCAACAGTTCTATAGTGCAGCGACTAGGGAGGAAAACAGGGTAAATTTGCACAATTGATTCGTAATTATAATTTTAGATCACACCCGCACAATGGCTCGAGGAGTATCCTTTACGAGGATTTTTTATCCCAGTTGAAAAGCGTAGCATCGAATCATCCGTTTTTGGGCGAGGGTAATCATGTAATATCCCTAATCTCCCCGCTCGATACGTATATAATAGCAAATTGATTGCATTTCTACTTCACCCTGCAGGTTAGGTTGAAATGCAGGAGACCGAACACTCCATTCATATATGAATAATAAAATGGGAATCATCCCGCAATCGGCTACATCATCGGTGGCGGCACCCGTAGATATCGGCCCCTCGAGGGTGAAAGAAGAGAGCTCGGCAAATTGCCCGACCGTTTGGGAATCGCCCCGCACCTTTCTCTGTCATCCGTCAGAGATCCTCTTTAGGGATAATAATAAGATCTCGCAAATTGGGAAATAATTAAAAGAGAATTTGCGGACTCGGTCGTTCGGTTGCTTCCATCGAGGCTTCCGCTAAGGCACCCTTCAAAATTTCTGCGGATTAGAGGCGCTGCTGTCCTGTTTGGAGCGGGCATTTCTCTCCAGACACGGCGGATGCCCTAGCGATGAATAAGCGAAGGGTGTTACGATACGGTAAGAGCCACTCTTGGCCACATGGCCTATTGGCACCCCTAAGGTGAAGATTTTTTGTGTTCTGCGCGCTGAGCGTTACAATAGAGCTGTCAATGAAGGTCTATTCCGATGGTAGCAGGTGGAAACACTTGGTGAAGAGGGTTCAGAGAAGAGATTTGCATCTATTGCGAGGAGGAAACAATGGCAGAGTCTGTCATGCTTGTTGTTGGTTTTTTTTTGCAACAGATTTTCACTTTTTTTGCAAGATCTTTGAATAGATTGTTCAGTTGGGTTAGCAGTGAACACCTGATCACCCGTTTTGAAATAGAAATCCATAATTAATGCAGTTACATCAAAATTTTGAGAAATAAATTTCTTTCTCAACATAGTCTCTAATAGAAGACAAAAATCAATTTAATGTGCTATTGCTTGAATATCAAGTTTATAAAATCGTATGAAAACTATGCCACGCGCTTCCCAGAAAACAGATGCCAACTTTTTTTCTTTCCTTGGAGATGCTTGTTTTCGTTTAGATGTTTTTCATTCGTTGCGGATATGTGGTAATAAATCAAAGTCTCGCAAGTTCAACCTTTCTAAGATTAATGCTTCGACCAACGCTATCTATAAATCAGACTGCTCTCGAAACTATGTCATTTTGCTGGTATTCATAATCTTGATAATGTTGAAAAACTTGCGTATGATTAGATTTTCTCAAATTTTCCTCAGGTTTAAGTCAGAGAATGTCATTAAAACTACAAAAAAATGAAAAGCAAGCATAAAAAGTACGAAAACTTAGCCGCTGATAGTGATTTCGCACATCCTAGCACCTAATATCTCTACCAAAAAGGCGCGATGACAGTGTGAATGTTAAAGACCCAACTTTAAATTTATGCCATTAGAAGCATTATTCATAACTCACCACTTGGTTTGTGCCTTAACTCGGTCTTGGCTGTTCGTCGTCAGCTGCTCCTAGAACGTAGCTAACTTTCTTCCTCGCGCAATGTCATCGCAGGGCAATTCTCGTAGAAGGGCACGAAGTAAACTTCTCCAACCGTGACCTCGCGGTTCGTTCTATTATTATTCCACTTTTTCAATTTTCCTGCTTTCCCTTTTCGCTTAATTAGGAAGTCTAAGAAGAAACTTTAGCGAAACCAAAAGACTATCATCTGTAGGAATGTTTAACGGCCTCGGCGAAACTGAGGGAGAGTTTTCATTCAGTCTAATGTTCGTTTTTTATCGTTTCGAAAAGATTCCCAGCAAATGAAAAGTCATTTTCGCGAAGAAAACTTTCCGGAAAAATATAAACTCTTTCGGGAGGAAGAAAAATAACATTTCGGCAGAAAAAGGTGAATGGGCTGGTTTTCTTTGCACTAACTTTGTTGACTGAGAGAGCAATTGGCCTCACTGGGTGCGACCGGAAAAGGATACTGCTGTCCATAAACTTTTGATCGTGTACTGTTCGGGTTCCGACCCGACAGACTTTCGGAGGATTTTGCCCAAAGTGATATAATATTCCACTTAATGCAATTTGAAATTAATTTCAACGGGGGTTCTCTGTTTGCCTCTCGAGGATTTGCAAAATGGCTTGCGCAACTGGAGCAACCGGAAAGTAAGTTGGAATGAATTTTTCCGCACAAGTTTCCATGTACTATGCGTTAGCCAAAGTTATTCTAATGAAATATAACTTAGCACTTTGATGCAAAACTTTGCTCGTTAATAATAAGTTCGATGTTACGCCATCATTTGAAAATGAACACGTACGAAGCATATGAGAAACAATTATCAAATCAACAATACATTCTGATTGCAACACACCCAACTCCAATTTGCGCATTGCACGTTCGCGTCCATTCCACTATTCAGATTGACAGTAGCGTAAAACTTTCCAAATCGAATAGAGTCGAACCGAGCGAGCGGGCTGACGATGAGTCAATGAGAACAACTTTGTAGCAATAAAATTTTACAATCGAACTTTGTCCGATTACCTTCTAGCGTAAAGCAGTGAAGCATGAAGCGCATCGTATCGATTGAACCGTCAACTTAAGTTTGTTGTCCCTGGTGGCGTTTAATCCATATCCACCGCCCCAACGTCACCAATGTCAACGTCGAGCTGCAAATTCCACAGCCCCGCAGGACGAACTTCCCGTAATCGTTATAAATCAGATCCGGATAGCAGCAGACCCTCGAAAGAAATATGTTTAAAACAATTAATGAAGATATTTATCGTGTTCACAGAGTCGTGCTAAAGCGTTGATGAAGTTACTCTTGCCTGGCTATCGACTGGGAAAAAGGTGTGATGGGTGGCAGCCGTCACGTGCTTTGTCACCGTTTTATCTTTGCATTCGCCACCGTCAGTGGGTGAAATAAAGACGGTGTGTCTCAAGTTTTTCCTTGGTGACGACGACGACGGAACATCGATAAGTAACTTTTTGCTCCGATAAAACCAGCGCTATTCTCGCGGCGAATGGACGTGGCGGATTGCGGGGGATGAACAGTTTTTAAAGGCGGGAAAAACGACGCCGGAGTAGATCAAACGACAAAGCTAATGAAGATAACACAAAGTCGTACCGTCACGCGGAAGCTGATGAACGCGAAGGATACGGCACACTTCAGGAAACTTCAATCGAACGGCAGTGAGTCGGACAAGGAGTTACAAAAAGAGGCGGTACAGCCCGGGGCTACAATTAATGATTTTCCATAGATGAAGGGACGGTTCGGGGTGAATGTCGCTTTAATCAGTAACTTCATGTGGCAAGGGTTTGGTACAAGCTTGCACTAATTGAAAAAAATGTTGTTTAAAATCTACCCCCTTTTTCGTTACACAAAACATTCCATATTATCAATTGTTCAAACTGTGACCTTACAGCTAAAATTAGAACTACCGCGCAGGCATTTCATTAGCGTTACGACAGCGTTTGTCACTGTGGTTTCCTTCTACTACCGCCATTCACCATTGCCCCGACAATCCATTTCATGTTAGCTCATTTTTCTCCATTCGCGCGCAATGATTTTATTGCGCACTCGTTTCTTCTCATTTCGTCACAGTTTGCCTCAGACGTGGTACACCTAGTCATTACAGACCGACCGACCAACGGAATGGTTCCTGCTCGGTAATTAATTATTTGACACCATCAGTAAAGCTGATTTAATTCCCCCACTGAGCCCGGCAATAGGATGCGGCATCGTACTCAAAGACAGCTACTTTCTCGTACCCGCGCCGCCATCAATTCATCCGAGCTGGGCGGTTTTTTTCTTTGCCGCACCATGAAATTTGCGCTCTAATGTGTCGCAAAACGGGAGTGAGTACCCGGGATGGATTCCTGAATGTTGGAAAAATAATTGTCCCGTGCGACCGTCATGAATAGAGATATAGCGGAGGAATGTCGGTAGAAGCCGGCTAAGTTCTACTGCTTACCGCTTAGAAGCTTGTTTCCGCGGCTGAATTCATTTAAATGAATTTAGGAGCTTTAAATAAAGACATATGATGACCGTCTTGCGGGCATCCGATGTCTCTAGGTGACTTACGACATTAAAACGGCTCAGTTTAGGTTAAAGGTTAACTGCTTGTCGTGCTTTGGGTTTTTGGCACGTAATTAACGCGGAATTTAGGTCATGATTGATGCGCAACATGCGGTATGCAAAAGTTGACAAAAATGTCGGTCAAAGATGAAAATAAATAAAATTAAATGAAAAAAAAAATCAAAATTTCTCGTGGTAACCGCCTTTTTTTCAAGTTAATTCCAGAAAGTATCCCACTTAGCTCATTTTTCATAATTAGGTAGTTATGAATATTAGTAGACAGAGCCTGACAAAGTCATTTTCAGTTGACAATTATCAGGTTATAGTGACGCTTTGCCCCGTCGCTTTCAATTGAAAAGCTTTTGTATCATTTTCGAGCACTTCGTGAGTCACATGACACACAGTCGAAAGCTCTTGCTGTAATTCTGACAATTGAAGGGCCTTCAATTGATACAAACGATTTTCAATTGAAAGTGGAGATTATCACTATCACTCTCACATGACGAATCTCAATTGAAAATGGCAATGAACGCTGACGGAGACAGAAGACTTCCATACAGTTTATATATAGGAAAGAGGAAGGAAATATTGATCGGGACTTGCGTAACGTATTTATTGGATGCTATTGCCGTTCTAACTACGGCCTGCGGTATTAGAAAACTACCATCAAACGACGCGATGCAGTGCTAATTTCAATTGAGACGCTGAAGGAAAGGAAAGAGTCTCTTCCTCCGTCACTCTCTTCGTCGATTGAAATAGTCATTAGTTTCATTTGAAATGATCCGAAAGAAGAAAGAGGGAGAGAGAGAAAGAAGTGATTCGTTGATAGTAGCCGAAGGGAAACAAGGGAAAATGAAACTGTTCGAATCGAAATGACAGCGCGAGTATATCAGTTTCATTGTTTTGTTTCGAAAATGTAGAGCCCTGTTAGTAGATATAGGTTCGCACTAAAATTGGTATTACAATAAATACGAAAAAAGGCATTCAAACACAATTTTCCGATGGATCAAAATCTGTTAAAATTCACGAAAAACCTTCATATCTGGGAGTATTAAATCATTCACGGGTTTTCAAGCTGGCCGCTCATAGGGATTTAGGAAATGTGGCCTCAACACTTGCTGTTGCTCTAAATCGAGGAACGCTCTATATTTTTCGCAAGGGTTTATTGTTAGTAGAGTCTCTGGGTATCCAGCCACCGCCACAATGATTAGGTGTAATTTAGTTTTGACAGATTAATCGTAAATAGAAAACTGAGCAACTTTGACTCTGTTGACTGGGTTTAAAAAAATGGAGGCACTTAGGTCCAAAAAAAACGGTATTTTACCAAAGCTTCAAATTTCAGGGGTATCAAAATGTACATTTTGGCAACTTTTCTGACATTTTTTTCTTCTTGGGTTCATATGTTGCCAATAAACTACCCATATTTTTAAAATAATTTATTGTTTTCAGAATTATATTTTTTTTCAGTGTAGGTTCTATAATTCAATATTTTTATATTTTTAAATAAAAGTTTAGTTATTTTTCTATAAGCTATTCATAGACAACCATTCACTATCTCTTGTCATTATGTAGATAAATACTTCAAACCTATTCAAGTGTTAGCCCAGATAAAAATTTGCAAAGTTGCTTGGTTCAATGAAGCCTACACACCCGCAAAGATTCATCAAGTTCTGTTAGGGTGCTGCGAGCCCAAGGAAAATTGTACCAGTGTTGTTAGTCTCACTCATAAATAGCATGCAACACCTCTAGTGAGATTCTCGTAGCTGCCGATATCACACACTGGAGAATTCTCCATTCAAGCTATTCTCCTTCTTTCTCGCTGTCTTCTTTGCTCGCATTCGTTCCCGAAATCATATGCACACACGCGCGCCTACTCTGTAGTCCCCTTCTCGCGAGCTCAACTAGCCGAGTACAATTGTTTCAAGATGCATCACGATAGTTGCGGAGGGACAAAAAAAGATATTTCAAATAGGGTAACGAACTACTTCGGTAGCGGTTTGATTCGGCTGGTTTTGCATGAGACTACTCCATAAAACTTACAGGGCTAGTAGCGAGTCAATGAGCATAAAAGAGAGGTGAGGAGGAGAGTGCATTTTCCTAGTATTAGTAAATGCTTCAAATGAAAACAACTAGACGAACTCAATGGTAAACTCAAATAGCTACGTTACTATTTGGCATCATCTCTGGGCAGAAGGGGGCAAGCAGAGGGGCGCGTGCAAGTGTTAGTAGGTTTTCTCCTCACCTCTCTTTTATACTCATTGGTAGCGAGTCACTTTTTAGTGACTTTGTCACTATTTTGAGCCTAGTCACTAAAAAGTCACTTTTTATGCTAAAAAGTCACTAAAGTCACTATTTTACGACAGAATGGTCACTTAAGTCACTTTTTTAGCTTTAAATGTATAAATTAACTATTGTTGTATTGCAACATACTTTAGAAAGCTTGCTTCTGATTTACAGAATATTTGGACAGTTCGGTTTGTTAGGCATTTTTGTTAACTTTTCCATCCTATAAGTTTCATGCCAGGCAATGTTTTCAAATTTCTCATCGAAGTGAAGAATAGTTACGAACGAATTGTTTAAGAGCTGCAAAGGAATGTAAAGGTTTATTCTACAAGCTACTCGCGTCTCAAATCAGTGTTGTGCGTGAAATTACGTTTGTAGTTTGATTTGCTTGTCTCAAATCAACTGTTTCTCCTGGTTGAAGTGGATTCAAAAATTTCGAGCTTATATTGTGCATAGTCGTTTTTAGGTCTCAATTCGTAGGATTTTGCTTTCAATCATCCGAACCTACCGGTGTTTACCAGATACCATTTCGAAATTTCATAATGATAACCCGTTCTGCGCATATTTGTCCCATGCTCCAGATCAAGCAAACGAGTGTTTAATGTGACGAATTTGATTAAAAAATGTCAAGTGGGTTAAATATGCGTGGAAAATCATTGATGGGACAAACAGTCTTAGTATTGTTTTTGCAGATTTTCGGAACGAACAATGCTATTTTAAATATATTTCGAAGAACCCCTTCCTTAGTTAGCTTAACCAACTCCAAACGCTTTTCGAAACAGTCACAGGCGGCACGGATTCTCAGATTTCCTGGATAACCGCTTTAACCGCTTTACAAGTTGGAGATTTTGTAAAAAAAAGTTTATTGAGTTGAGATCAGGTGAACTTAACGACAATTTATTTCTATGCAAAAAGTTCCTCGAATGGTCCCTATACCAACCTTGAGTCAAGTTCGCAGTATGCGCTGATGCTGATGTCTTGCTGGAACATATAATAATTAGTTCTGAAGAGTTTTCGTAGACACGGGGTAGCGTTTTTTTTTTTTCAAAACTACCGTTTTATAATAAACAGCATTAAATTCGGCGTCTTTGTAAATGAAAATCAGAGGAAGTTTACTCGCTTACAAATTGCTCCCGAGACCATCACTAAAGCTGTACTCTGCAATCGAGGAACACTCCTTTAGAACTCTGAAATGTTGGCTCTTACTGCTGCCCACATTCGATTGTTTTGTGTAACCAGTCACACTCCAAAACAAATAGTTTCTCATCAGAAACAATGAACTCGCGAACAGCGAGTTGTGAAAGTATCATTGTCACTCTATCAAGCCTCTTTTTCTAAAAGAATCGGCCAAAATATTGTGAACCGATTCAATGGATATACTCAGATGGATGGGAATTACAAACTGAACGTTATCATTTCGCCGGACACGCTTCCTCATAACAGTCACAATTTTACGACTTGCGACATCCTTGCAGATCGTGGCCGACAGAATTTTCAACGATTTCCAAAAGAGAATGTCTTCTTGTATTTTTCGATGGTTTAATAAACGAAATCTCGCCTAGCTTCACACGATTTGAGATGTTTGAATATTGTGCAAGGTCACTGACCAAAAATCGTTTTACTACGGCTTGCCAGATTTGTTACATCGCACATCAAGAACTAAATACAACTGACAAATCACCAACACACCAATGCGTATTCGAGAGTGCATACATTCGTTCACGTACTTTCATTAACACTTATAACTCGAAAACTTGTATTCGAATATATTGAACAAGATGTTATTACAACCATTTCAATGTGAAATTATGATACAGATTTTAGTTCGACTTTTTTTTCTACGAGAACAAATCATTGCACATTCTATGTTTCAAAGACATAAATTTCAGATGAAATTTATTTCATTTATGGTTCAACAATAAATTTCAAAACCCTCTTTTGTATATTTTTGGTCACTATTTGGTCACTATTTAATCTCTATTTGGTCACTATTCTAATGTAAAAAGTCACTAAAGTCACTATTATTTTACTCCAAGTTCGCTACTAGCCCTGAACTTACCAATGCAGTCCGATACCCTACACGTTCCAGTATGCGATACTTTACAGGTTCTTCCCCCACGTTCGGCTGTCGGTGCATGAAACAAAACCGAGTTAGATGAAGCAAGCATTTTCGTTTTCACTCCTCCTAGTCGAGCGGTTTTAGTCGAGTACTCCCACTCGCTAGCAGGCATTCGCTTTTTTAAAGTAGAATACTTCTCTCAGGAAGTTCGGCTACATAGGGATGCGAAATGAAAATCTAAAACCGAAAAAAGTGAAAAATATGTCCAATTTCAAATGCTAATAAATCGGTTAGTATTCGATAGATTTCCTTCGTTCTTGCAGAAATAGATTGGAAAATCTTCTAAGATTCTTCCCAAAAGAAAACAATTGTACTTTTATTATTCACACTATTGTACTATTGAAAATAGTCAAGCCTTGTCAAAAGGAAAAATTCGACCTCTGATTGGTCGTTATATGCTTGCTTCCCAAGCACGGTCGACTGAATCATATACCTTGCAATTGAAAACATGCTATTTGGCCTATATAAGAGCCTGTTTCAGCCGAAGCTGCTCATAATAGTTCTAGACAGCGACAACAGCAGTCGTCCTCCCTTAGCAGCAGCACTAGCAATGCAGTGGATACCAGCGATGGCGGAAAGCGGCCACAGCTGTGGCGTAGCAATGGATAGCGCACTAGTTGCAGCGGATTCCAGCAAAGATAGCAGCTGGGCCAGCTGATGCAGGGACAGTGGATACCAATGGCAGCGTATAGCGGCCACAACTGTGGTATGGCTATGGATAGCGCACTAGTTGCAGCGGATCTCAGCATCGATAGCGGCTGATGCAGTGAGACACTTTAGTGAAATGCAGTCTCTGTGCGATAGTGGGCACTAGTAAATGCATTCAATGAAAAGTTGACTCATTTTGACAACACGTAACCGTCTAGTTTTGAGTGTTAAATCAGCTTTTCACTGTTTATTTTATCACAAGGAATACTTTACCCGCACTGTCAGTGGTAACACAAAGATGTGATCGGCATCTTATCCGATACTAAAATGAACAACAAATTTGTCCT
Organism: Wyeomyia smithii; assembly: GCF_029784165.1. NCBI lineage: Eukaryota > Metazoa > Arthropoda > Insecta > Diptera > Culicidae > Wyeomyia > Wyeomyia smithii. The sequence goes on along the minus strand of NC_073696.1, from coordinate 82,695,492 downwards.
TTCCAGGATGTAATAAAAAATTGATTGAAGAGTTAATATTTTCTAATGAGTTAATTCACATTTTTAAATTTGTGAAAGTTATAAATTTTACTTCATCTCCGTATCGCAAAACGTACTGAATTATCTTTTCTTTCAGTCATGAGCACGACATCCGAAAAAATGTCATTTTTAAATTTAAAAATTGTCAAGCCCCAACCATGACAAGCAACTTACTATATTATTGAAAATGGTCGATCCTTGTTGAAGCGCAAAATTCGATTGATCTGATTAGTCAAAGCTTATTTACTAGAAAAAATGACTGACACGCAAGCATCCGGGTTATTTTTCTTGTAAAAGTATTCTACTTCAACCTTGCGGTCGTGGCTTTGCACACAACCCTCCTGTTTTTTCCAGTCGCTGAGTAGCGTAGTACAAGTAGAGTAGTACAAAAGAGTTTTTTCCTGTCGGTGCGTGCTTGCTGCTTCTTAAAAGAGTATCGCGAAAGCGTGTGTGCAAAAGACTTGAAAAGCGTAGCATACGTCTCGTTCTGAAGCAGAAAGCAATAGAAAGGTTTTGCTTCTCGCTAGCTTTGCAACGCTGAATTATACACAACAGGAAAAAAAACATCAAAAACAACACCCATACTACTTAATTAATTCATATCTCGGTGGTTCCTTGAGGGATTTTCAAGTTTTTGGTACCAATGAACTCAAAATGAGTTCTAGTTTATTGGGAACATATAAACCTGAATAAAACAAGAACGTTTATACACAGACTCCTCAAATCTGGAACATTTCCAGTGTCTGTTGATCAAGTCATGTTTTCAAGTAATATTAGGAAACTAGGATAATTTTTTAGTAAAATGAAACTGGTTTCGTAAAATTTAATTTATTTTCGTGAAGTTTTTTTTTTGCCCTTAAAAATTGACAGACCTGTCTCAATCATTTTGTCTACCCTCTGTGTTTTAAGGTTCCTTATTTGAGACGTAATAGAAATAGAAGAAGAACCGCGAAAACGGCAGCAGATGGTGCCAGTGTTACTTACTGATACGTTATCCGAACGATGATTTTATTGAAAATTTTCTATTATTCTACTGTGTTTTACAGTGTCTAATTTTTCTGGAAAATTTTTATATTTCCTACAACTTTTTTGACATAACTTTGGGGATTTAAAATCATAAATTAAAGAAAACTTGACGTCTCAAGAAATTCAATATATATTAAGGAAAAATGCACAGAGTTTAACGCTATTCAGGGTGTTAGGGAGCTGAAGTAAAACCCTTTAAGGGGTGATAGAGGACCCTATTTGATGAAAAAAATCCTTCCAATTCTGTTGGTTTCGTTGGACAGCTGAGAAAATTTCGTAATCAATAGTGTTTTGAAAACTTAAAATTAAAAAAAATAAAAAGCACCTAGAAATGCACAAATGTGAAATCACAAAGTCTTACTACACTAAACATAAGCGCAGTCTATTGCTTTTAAAGTGAAATAGCAGCTAAACTAGAAGGATCAGATGCTGTATCAAAGAACAACTTGTAGAGTAGACTTCAATGTTTAATTTAGTTAACAACAAAACCTATGTTGATCATATATTTCAAAGAAAAATTGCAGTTTAGTTCTCAAAAAATGTTTTATTTTACATTTGTTCCTTTTCAAGTGATTCTAATTCCCTATAATTTGACGTTTTTAAGACAATATTGATTACGGAATTCTCTCAGCTTTCCAACGAAAACAAGAGATTTGAGCTAGCTATCATACTCCTTGTGCTAGACCACGTGGAAGGTGAACATAACCGAAAACTAAAAAAATGAATAACTCGTACGACCCTGCGGAGCACTTTCCGTTGTAGTGTCGCACTTGCAAGCACGATTCAGACTGACTTTGGTCTCGATCACACAGGTCTATAAGAGTTCTCAGCATCAGCTGACTCTTCTGTGTGGGACTGATGAGACATTCCTTTCAGTCGTATAAATAACGCTTGCACAGCAGCTTGTGTAGTTAGGGATGAGCAATAAAATAATCCGGCAGTGGAATGTGATGCGCATAGATTGTGAAACAGTACCACCATCCCTGAGTTTAATTGGTCAAAACACCATACCGGAGACAGGAGATTGCGGGTTCAAGTCCCGTCGGGACGCGGTATGTTTTTCCAAAATCTGTATCATATTTTCAGTTCGCTTATTTTTCGCTTCCCCTTCTGCATACATTGTCTGCTCAATCAACTCTGCAGTAGTTGAATTTCGGCCATTTGCGTAGAGGTATTTTTTTATCAAATAGGGTCCTCTATCACCCCTAAAGGATTTTAAGTCAGTTATAGGGTGTTACCCTGTATATGAATAATTTTTCAGGAAAAATCTCCATAGGAAAAAACAATGCAATGTATTTTTTCTATGCACACCTCTTCTGACTAGTCTCATTTGATTCAATCCTGTCAAGAGAAGGTAGTTATGGTAATTTTTTTTTGATGCGCTGGAAGCCAAATTTTTTGATACTTTTATATTTATTAAGCACCCCTTCGAATTTCATTTTTTTTTTTCAACAAAAAAATCATGAAGCCTCCCTATGAGTAACTCTCAACCCGGATCAGCCCAGAGCTCCCTGAAAATATATCACTTTTTTTTCAATTTTGGATACCTACTGCGTCTACTTACCAAACCAAACTAACTTGAAGCGATTTTCTCTTTCAAGCGGCATCCATTGCGCTCATAAAAGTATTGCCAAATGATGGAAATGTCATTGAATTTTATTTTAAGTCAAAATATGTTCAATGTGTCAGATGATGCCATATGGCATCACTGGGATTCGGGTTACCGAAATCTAAAGCCAGAATTGAAACATAGACGGGATATATCGGAAAAAAAGAATAAAAAGACAAAAAATGTCAATCGTGATTGATCTTGCAAGTTGTTAGACCTGAATTCAAGAGAGATTTGGGGTTATGGGTGGATGGATACATAGAGTTTAGACTCTCAATAATTTAGTTATACACTTATTATTATCCACCGGTTTTACGTTATTTTCATTAGTAGCAAATTAGTCTTTATACAGTCAGCCTAAACGGGTTTCACTCCACATATATTTCCATTACACCTAAACTGAAAGTTGAACATTGTCAAATAAAACCCACGCGAACAAAGTCCAATGTTCTCCGAAACATAAACCCGAACCTCTAAAAATATATGTTAGGTGACGCATTCGCATGAACAAGAAGTTATCTGTATATTTACAAACATTTTCGTAAATAATTGGTTTATTTTCCCTCCACGCTCAACCGCAAATACAAAACAGATCTGTATGTATCTACCTCTGCACGTCAATGATCAAAGCAAAAAAAAAATGCAGCGCCGCCTACATGTCAAAAAACAATTGATAAACCATATAGTATGTCAACGCAAACAACTCTAACAGAAAAAAACGAAATCCTCCTAAGGCTGCATATTCCGATAGTTCTGTTATTTAGAACATCAACACCAGTTACTTTAGTTGATTTCACCATTTATTCTCTCGCAAAACACACTTCAAACGAAGAAATTACGTGGAGATTTTACGCGCACAAACAATCGGTCATTGTTGCCAATTTCCCCTTCCTCAGACGTTCTTCGAACCCTTTCAAGACACCAAAAACCGTGACATTTGCAATTCCAACTTTTTTCCGTAGTCACGATGTTCTCGTGCATTATTTGTCACTATACGCGAACGCTCTGTTCATTCGATAAGAGTTTGCTGACTATCGCGCACCTTATGAAACCATCACAAATGATGTCAAAAATGCACGCTAAACTGTGTCCTCTCAAAATTTCTATAAATTTTCCCATCGGATCAAAAATAAAAAATAAAAGTTATCCTGAAAAACTTATTGCTTGTCTTAAATCTAATGATTTTTATTCTCATTCTTACTCACTGGTGCAATCTAAGGACAGATTATAAAATATATTTTATATTTTCGATATTCTTTCCTATTGTTAACGTTTTGACTAACCCTTCTACCTCCGATTCTGAAGATCACTGAACCACGTTTTGCTAAGAAACAAGCATAAGATGCACTATTTCATCCCACAGCCGAAAGATTGAAACGATGCCATCAGTCGTATCCCGGCAGGAAGCCAACAGCTGGCTTAGATTGAGCCATAAATTAACACATCAATCAACACTGTCTTACAGTTTGGCACTTCTGAGCAGCGGTTTTCAGATCCCGTTAGCTTGCACCTGGAACATCGAAAATAAATTCGTAGCAGACCACGTTCCGAGAACGTTCACAAACGATGACAATCTGCGAGGTCGAAAGAAAGCTTTCATGTTGGTTGAGCCTGCTTTGAAATCCATCCTGCAGCGGAGCAACAATGTTGCTGCGACATGCAATTATATTCCATTAACCAGACTGATAACGATGTTCGCTAGCGCACAAGTGGGACATTAGCCAGTCAAAATATACCCCTCTTAGTAGCTTATTAAATGGAGAGGTTTCACGCACACGCCAATTTACTTGTTTGGAACGATACGCGTCGGGGCGACTGTTGAACACAAAATTAATGAGCACCTCGAAGAAACTATTCAGCCTTCGCATTTCCTCGTTCATTTGAGTTAAGGAAACCCGCGACTTAAAGTGGTGGCAAGGGTATATTTAGCTTCCCGCTAAACCCAACCGCACGTACAACGACATGATTATGATGTGTGCCGTTAGCTGATTAGCTTCTTCATTGAAATCTATGACGTGTAATTTTCTCATCTTTCAAAGCCGATGAAGCTGTGAGCATTTGAATTGGAAATGAGTAGGTAACTAACCAACTAACATTAACAAGAAAAGATCTCAATACTGGTTTTGCGTTGATTCAGTTTGATTTACTTGTCTGCTTTTATTTCATGTACAAACTGAGAATAATTTAGTGTATTTTTTTTTATGCAATCATACATAAAATCATGTAATATTGTTAAGTGATAATAAGTTTTCAGCTCAAAAACATTTCATAAACACTTCGTGCAAAAAACTCGAAAAATAACAAAAATCTCTCTGAGAAAGAAAATACAAGGTTTTTTGGATTCACTACAGAAGTGAGACTGATAGTGTCGTTTCGTTGAAAATTTATTTATCTAATTAAACTGATAAAATATCCTACTTGATTTCCTCAGTTCTATACTAATGATCTTAAGGTTCGCTTCGTATATATTATAAGTTTTTGGTCATACTAATCCTGGACATAAAATGCAATCAAAAATATTCCCACTCGAGCGGTTACGTCGTGCTACCCCGTCACGAAATAATCTGTTCATTGTACCAGGAAACAAAGTTTGCTCGTCCCTAATTGAGTCCTGAAATATGAATTTGACATTTCCGCCATCGAGCGTACTTTTCTCATTTTCATGTCCACTCGTCGCCGTTCGTAGCGCAACGCTTGCCAGTTGTCAGAAAACTTTACGCCCCACTTTCGCTCGTCTCAGGCCCAGCCAAGCCACAAAGAAATGAGCAAAATAACTATAGGTTGTTCCTTTTTTACTGTGTGCTGGACTCTGTCAAGAACTCTTCAGACTCTCTGCGCTGACTTTTTAGCTGAAAACGCACGCCACTGCACCGGGGAAACTTTATTCCGACAATTGGAACGGAGATAATTCTGTCACGAAACTGTCTGTCTCCGCTTGTTCTTGGTCGTGACTTTCTGCGAGACTGATGGCTTCTCTATCCTTATCTAATTTCCAATGCTGGAAGCGCTGGGACTCTTATAGCTTCTTAGCTTGCACTCCGGAGCTGCCGGAGCGTGCACGCGAGGTCGTAAGCCGGAAAATTGAAGACGATGAGATTTGTTAGATCCCGGTGTATTGGATCCGAGCCGTTGAAAGAAAACAATAACAATGATCTGAGAAAAGGAGCAGCTGGCATTTTATCCGCAGGAAAATTCGATGAATTGCTGTCATATTAATGTGTGGACATATTACGTCATAACTCTTCTTGTTTACAAACATTTCCTTATGCCAGCAAGTATGTTTTTCTTGGACACCTCTGCCTAGCCCCTGGAAGGAAAGCGACACTAGGGGAGCCAGATTATATTTGGAAACACCAGCATCATCAATTTACGTGTTCGATTTGACACCTTCCCATGGATTTCGATTTTCATCAATATTGAATAGTGAAAGACTACGTTCTATTTTTGTTTTTACTGCGGTAACAAGCGTTTGGTTGATTATTTTAAATCATTCAATGCTTTGAAGTTGCAATTTGCATAGCAATTGTCAAAACGTAAAAGTTGAATACAATGCCCCGTAAAACAAAAACTAACATTTTTTTGTAAAAAAAAATGCGCTGCCTGAAAAAAACAATTGTACTCGTTTCATGTTTACCCTTCACCTGTCTGTCCACGATCACGTTCTGTTTGTTCTACATACACACCGAGCGCCACCCAAACCACATTATCGAGTGCGATAAGAGACAGCGAAAGCAAAACCGAGTACGAATCGATGTAATGATAATCATTGGAAAATGATATATGATGCTAGAGCTTTCCTTCCGTGTGCCTGCATCGTTTGTTCGGAAACCTCCATGGTTTCCCCGCCCGTCCGCGCTCGCGGTTCGTTTCCGTTGGGCAAATGTTTGCGTACGTGCGTGTGTACCGTGAGCTCTCTGTTTCAGCGCGTCACTTTCGACCTGATGCTGCTCCCTGCTCCTGGTGCAGGAATCGAAAGACGTGAAAGTATCCGTCAGTTTTCCGTGACAGTATCGCATTAAGAAGGTTCTTGGTTTTACCCCCCAACTCCGGAGCGTACGATGTTTGCGTCGCTCCACTCGATAACGGTGAAATTCAATTAAGCGGAATATATTCGATATGTCGATCTGCAACTGAGCTCATTCCGCTGTAACCTGTTCCGTCCGTGAACTGGAGACGGCAGCACTTAGGTAGCATCAAGGAAGCAAGCACTTCACGTAAGAAGAAAGGTGGCAGAGATTGTTTTCCTTCTTTTCAGGATGAATAGGCACCGACGATTTCCAAATCGTAAAGGGGGTGGAAATGTAAGCTGGATATAGGAAAGCAGAGCGAAGGCATGCCACCTGCCATTATTAATGATTGTTGAGCTTCGCGGAAAATAATCGATTTCGGATGAAGATGTTATTCTTTCCTACTCTGCAGCAAAAAAACATCATTGAGAACGCGAAATTTTAAAACATTGCTTACTTGTTGAATGATTCTTAAACTGAACTGAAATTCTTTTTCTTTTTAGTGAAGCTTAATAACTACATCAAAAAACGATGTTCAGTAATTTATTGCTTCATTTTCTATCAATGAATGATTGATAGACGAGAAAAGTTGCATTCGCATTCTACCTCTAATACCCTGTAGTTTGGTTCTTGTTCCGAAGCTCTTAAGGATTCAATCCCAAGCTAGTTCAATCAGTGTTTTGTGGATGGTGGACCCCTCATCGGGTCTCAGTTCTCAGATCTTGACAGTGCAACACTTTGATTAGTGCTTTGCCACCTCATTGCTCTAGTTTGTTTGGGAGTTAATCAATATTATCGACTATAGTGCTTTTCAGTCACCTGCACTGTTTCTTGTGATTCTATCTCCTGGGCTTGTGTAAAGCTCTATTAAGAGTTTCAGCTAGTGTTTGAGTGTCTAACATTAAAATATATTTTACTTTTGGATTTATATTGCAAAGTGACGAGCTTACCAATTGTGTTTTGTGTTTGTGTTGCTCTTATATATTAGGGTGGGGAAAAATGATCGATTTTCCAGAACCAAGTTTTTTTTGGTTCCTCTTGGGATCCCAAACAACCCTCAACTTACCTGAAGTCGATTGGTCTTGTCTCCGCTTGGCGCATTGCATTTCAAATTTGTATGAAAACTTATATGGGAAAACCTACTTTTTTGCATTTACCTTTCTAGAGAGCTCAATAATGCTCTAATAATGCACTACATTATGTTAAAGTATTGTATTTTAGATGCCTAACAACTTTGTAAAAGACACAAAAGAGCTTGAATGTTCCTAAGAAGAGCTATAGCTGTTCAAAGTTGAGTATGTCGATTTAAATGCAGAAAATTTTCTTTTCTGCCAACATTACCAATGTACCGGCGTCAGTAGGATTCCCATCAAAAGTAACCTGTCGTAACGAGTTTATACACTCAGCTGGATCAAGTAAACAAATTTAGGTCAATATTCTAGGCGTAGATAGAATCTACAACGTGTTTCAGAGGTAACTTCTGATGGAAATCTGACTGACGCCGGTACACTGGCAGTGTTGGCAGAAAAAATGGTTTGCAACATAAATTTCGACATACTCAACTTTGACCAGCTCTAGTATTTTTTTGGCTCACCCTAGCTCTTTAGTGTCTTCGGCCCAGTTGTTAGGCATCAAAAAACCTACTGTTTGAAGTCATGAAACCTATGGTTTGAGCCATGTTGAGCTCTTTAGAATGGAAAATGCAAAAAGTTGGGTTTTCCATACAAATCTCCATATAAATTTAAAATGCAAAGCGCCAAGCGGAGACAAAACCAATCGACTTGCAATAAATTCAGGATTGTTTGGGGCCCCAAACAGAACAAAAAAAAACTTGGTTCTGGCTTTCTGCTATCAAATTTCGTTTTTTCCATATAACGATTCCCCACCCTATTATATATACATTTCAGCCATCTGTATGGTCAGTTCTTGAAACCTTTGCCGCCATGTCATGCATTATGTTCTAAAACTGTCAAAGTCTCAACTTGAAAAGTAATGCAATGGAGACGAATTGTGCAGCTTCATTTGCAATGTAAAAGATCGTGTAAGATGTTAGCGGCATCACGGATCACACTCTACGAGAATAAAAGGAAAAAGGCATAAATATAAGAAAACCACACATTGCCATCATTTCCAAGTACAAGGCCTCCAGGTGACATACTAGAGTATCTTACTATTACATCGCTTAGTCACTGAATGATACAGTAACAACAATAACAATATCGCATGCTAGCCAGGGGGGGGGGGGGGCTAATGCGCTTTCGATCAACTAGATTTGTTGAGAGAATTCGTTATCGATATTGTTTTCGGCACATTTTGCATGTTGTAGGATAAGTACAACGATACACCGTGCCTCAGTGCTGAATCGAGAAAATTTCCAGCTCGAAAAGATCCTCGACCTGATCGGAAATCGAACCCGATATCACAACCGTGTGGGAGAGTTAGCCGACCGACATCGCTAACCACAGAACAACGAGGACCACACAAATATGAATGATACAGTAATTGTATTGAAACAATCATACCGGGCACAATTATAATAGCGCACGGGTACTTACTTGTAAATGGTTCACTTACCTATGAATCATTCAGAGTATTCCATATCACTAACTACAACCTTGTCCAATCTACCTGGTAGAGCTCGAATACTGCTTCGATCTTCTTTTTCTGTATGGACTTCCTCACTGCGACCAGAATCGTAGATCTATTGTGAGATATGCCCGGGTGTCTGCTGTATCCCGCACTTCTATTATTAGCAATACCGCTATTGAGAAGTGGCATGCTTATTATTATTGTTTATCAGTGCTTGTGTGTAATGTGATACTCTTCCTTTCCTACGCTTACTGTTCTACTATACCGATGCTCGTTCTTCTTACCAAATATCACCAATTATAATTCCCTAGCGAAGTTTCGTTGTGCGTCCTTCTGGCCAGTTTTTTTAATAAGAGGGACTTATGTTTTTGGTTGGAGGAAGTCACGCAAAGGTGTTATAGATTTCAGCGTGAAGGAAGGGTAAGTGGTGGGGAGCCTGAGAATGAACCCATACTTAAAGTCCAGTTTTGACATCGGACGGCCTGATTCTACTAAGATTCGAACCTACGACCATTTGCTTGACAAAGCGGACTTTGTAACCTTGCGGCTACGCAGCTCCCTTACTGTTTCGATAAAAGTGTACGTCTTTTGATGCCTTCCACCAATTAGGCAATTTTTCGACCTTTTTATTTTTCCTTTTGAGCGTTTCTATGAAAGTTGTTACGACTTTGGCAGCAAGATGAAAAGAACAGAGTAAATATTTACCGTTCACTTCTTACCCAGCTTGAGCGCTGCGTAAATGAACAAGAAAAAGCAAGAAAGTAATAAAAATGATCCAAAAAGCAAACACGCATGACGGGTGGCTGAATTTTTTTTCAGTTTCGACATACACAGCTAACAACGCAACCTACTTTCCTTCCTAGATGCTCCTCTCATTTGAGATATGCCTTACACACAGTAAAAGGCACTGCAACGAGCTCTGTTGTGTGAACAAGATCAGAGTTTATTATCTCTCTGGAGAGATATTTCAGATTCCACCACGATGTATTTTTTTTTCTTTTTTCTAGGTACTCAGCTTCACTGGATTCGCTGCTTTCCTCAAGCAAGTCTGTTTCGCGGTGAAAGATATTCTCCTACACGCTAGTGATTTTTTGAGGATTTATGTCAAGTCTGCATTGGCAGTATGAGGACGAGCATTGTCATGCAGTAGAATCACTTGTTCGTAGTCGTTTCTGGTTGTATTGTAGTCGTTTTTCACGCAGTGCTCGACTAAATCGCATCATTTGAAGTCGATAACGTTCTCTAATGGTGATTTCGTTCGATTTTGACAGCTCATAAAAAATAACACTGAACTGGTTCCACCAAATGCACAGCGTAACTGACGTAGAAACATGACCAGGCAGTCTTCATAACTTTCTTTTTCTTGGGTTGCGGTAATGAATCCATTTTTCATCACCTGTAACGGTGCGATGAAGTAAAACCTTCCTTATTTGCCACTGGGGCCGTTGTTTACGGACGAAAAAACGACGCTCAACATCCTTTGGCTTCAACTCATGAGCAAGCCAAGTTCCTTGTTTTCGAATCATAAGCATGCGATCACTTGCAAATGGATTGGTGAGTAATTGCTAATAACGACGCAAGTTGTGTTCGGGATGGATTCTCATAAAATAATTCTTTCAGTGCATCGTCAACCTTCGTTGGTCTTCCGTCAAGCAGACATTTGTCAACATCGAAATTACCGTCTTCTAACCGATGAAACCAATCACTGCACCTTTTTTTTCACTTAGATCAGCAATTCCCGAAGCATTTCAACTCTCGATGCGTTTCAGCCTCCGTTTGCTTTGAATGAAATGGATGAAATAGATTGAAAATTGTTTATCATAGGTTTCAGCTTGGTTCATCATGGTTGAGATCTGTCAAAATTGACCAGCACTTATTGCTGGTGCCATCTATTGACAAAAAAATGAGAACTTACTTTCGCACCTAACAATTTGCGTTGCGGGTGGGGGCCTAGCGTGGTTGGTAACGTCTTCGCCAACCACGCTCGACGCCTGGTTTCGAATCCCACCGCCGACATAGGTGTCGCTGGTTGTGAGGTGGCGTGATCCACTCACAACCAACTCAACTGGTCTAGATTCAATCCTAGCCGACACCGTGAGGCAAAAAATCTCTGGGATCACGCCTTCCATCGCATGAGGAAGTAAAGCCGTTTGCGCCGGTCCGTTAATCAACGGGTCGTGAGTTAGGGTCCTGGGTGGAGTCGCCTCCCCGGGCGTCGGTGATTGGCACAACAACAGTGGCGGAGCTAGACCGACGGAAAATAAGCGAGAATAAAAAAAAATTGCGTTGCACAATGCACAACAACTTTTTTCGTAAAAATGTTACATCTCGAGATTGGCTCATATTACCTCGGGATGATAGTTGTTTCTTATGTGAAATTTTCCAAGGAACACGAAGAAATTAGCAAATTTAAAATAAAAATGGCTGCATTTGCCGAAAAATGTAAATTTAGTTTTCAAATACAAAAACAGTTTATCTGGCAACACTTCCGGTCAAAACTTATATTTTTTCTGGATTCCTTGGTTTATTTTCTTCAAAAATCATCTATCAGTATTTTTCGGACATCTTACGTCTATGAATTGTAAGAAAAAGAAAAAAGAGATTTTGAACAAAAAATGCGTGACTTTGTAATAAACAGGGTGGTCCCACAGAGCGGGGGGCGACACCAAATTTGGGATTTTTCCAAAGTGAAGGCAGATGAATAATTCTCCCAACTTTGAGCAAAACCTGTGATGGTCGTGTCCAAGTTTGTGCTTTTTCGTGGTCACTTCGCATGGAATGACCCATATCCATGATTTTTGCATTCAAATGTGTACATATTTGATTTTTTTTCTGACCCCTCTATTACGGATATGATCACTCAAAGTGCTTTAATTGTGCTCAAAACTGCAGGGATTTATTTCCATCGAAAATAATCAGAACCATTTTTTTCCTTTTTTTGTTGGGTCGTTAAGGTAACTAGTTCCGAAATAAAGTGAAAACGACGTCTTTCAGGAAGTTCAGCTACATAGAGATGTAAAATGACAATCTAAAAACCAAAAAAGGGAAAAAAACTGTCCAATGTTAATAAGTCGGTTAGATTTTATGCAGCAATCGAACAAATGCAAAAAATGTGATTTGATTTTTCGAACTATTGCACTATTGAAAATTATCAAGCCTTCTTGAAACGCAGGCTTCGACCTCTGATTGATGCTTGCTTTCCCTAGCACGGTCGACAGAATTTTATACCTACCTAGTAAAACAGGCATGCGATTTTTGGGCTCCATAAGAGCCTGTCTCTGCTTAATCCAACAATTTTACTAGTAGATGACGACTAGGATGGTCTTAATAAAGTAGTAGTACCACATTTTGTGATGCTGGAAATCAAAATCTATGGGCCGTCAATATTTCAGTGTGAAAACAGTTTTCCATTGTGTCGGGGATAGCACAGAGATGCGATCAGCATCATATCCTATATTACATTAACCCATTCTCGGCAGGTGAAACCAAATGGCATCTACTGACATTTAAATTTTGATTTAAGCTTAACCATTATACCTAAAAATTTTCACGATGCAAATAAAGGGTGATTTTTTTGCTATTTTTGTATTCAGATTTGACAGTTCACGCGGGAATTCTGATAGCTGTCAAAGTCTAATGTACTCAGTTTGGTTTGCCATCTTACCATGAACAGACCTGCGCCTGAACAACGCTTACAAATAATCGAATTTTATTACCAAAATTCGTCCTCTGTGAAAAATGGCGCTCGCTATCGCGCGATGATTTCTGATTTTTATTGCCAGAAATGAAAGAGCTGGGACTTGTTGACATGTGGTTTCAGCAAGACGGAGCAACGTGCCACACATCGCGCGAATCAATGGAAATACGAAATGAGTTCGGTGAGCAATTCATCTCACGAAATGGACCGGTGAATTGGTCGCTCACATCATGCGATTCAACACCGCTAGATTTTTTTTTTGTGGGGCTACGTTAAGTCTCTCGTCTATGTGGATAAGCCAGCAACAATTCCAGCCTTGGAAGACAACATTACACGTGTTATTCGCGAGATACCAGCCGAAATGCTCGAAAAAGTGACCCAAAATTGGACTTTTCGACATTTAAAACATAGCCGTGGCCGACATTTGAATGGAATTATCTTTAAAAAGTAAATGGCATAAACCAATTTATCGGCTCAAATAAAGATTTCATACAGTTTTGTAATTTTCATGCGTTTATTTTTTTAGGAAAACTCAGAATTCGATTGATCTGATTAGTCATTTACTTGCTTTCCCTAACACGGTCGACAGAATGTTATACCTAGTTAAACCGGGAATGCAGTCTTTGGGCTAGAACATGCTTGTGTTCAAACCAATCATTTTACTGGTGAATGGCCACTAGGACGGTGCTAACTTAGTGCAGCAGCACTTCTTATAGTAAAAAGCTGTCTTTGTGCGGTAGTAGAGCATCAGCTGTAGGTGCGTTGGCCGGCACTTCCTCCAGTAAAAGCTCTGCCATATGTTGGCAACACAAACGTTTCTGGAACGCTGACAATCTGGTGTCTAGTTTTAAATGTGAATACAGCCTTTTATTTTGTTATCAGAGTGCCTCATTGAGATTTGGTAACATTATTTGAATCAAATGTTTTCTAGACTTTAAAATATTTGGCTTTATCTCATGCAAACAGATGATTCGATGCCTTCGTAATACGCCAATTCACCATGCTTCCCGCTGTCGGGGATGCACAGAAATGCAACCACATTTTTAAACAAAAAACCGTCCTTTTCTTGACAACCAAATAAAATGAAGATTTAATGTATTCTCGTTTTGCGTTAGAATTAAAAGCCTCAACCAACATGCACTCTAACTGTTGAAACTTGTTTGCACCGCATAGTGTTTGTTCCATTCCTGCTCAGTGAGTATGAAGTTCTACGGCAACCCTGCGGTCGTGGCTTTACATAAAACCCTTCTGTTACTGTTTTCAATATAAATCGGTTGTTGGTAAAGATATAAAAAAAACTTTTAGGACAATTTTTCTCTCTATCTAGAAAGATAAGTTAGACTCAGGTATTAGATTTCTGAATACATTGAAAATTTTGGTCACCCCAATTTTTGATAATAGGAAACTAAACACTTCATAATATATAACAACATTGCAAAAAAAGTATTTCTCTATAATATTGCTATCGAACTTCAGATCAAAATTTTTCCCATATATTCAGTTTCTGGACCATTGTGCATTGAAAGTGGAAAGTTTTTTATTGGGTATGAATGTCAACACATCATAAATTCGAAATAAAACTTGTGCTTATTTTACCGTACTCACTATCGTCACAATCCGTCTCATACAATTCTGTACTACCTAGGATGGTGATCGAACGTTACTATAGAATAACTCAAATTATTGAAAGAAATCCCAGCAAATGTGGATTAGTTATTTGCTAGCAAATGGTCGCCGCGTGTCGTTGCCCGAATTGAGCATAATATAAATGTAGAGGATTCTGAGACTTTTGAAGAGTTCCAACAATTTACATTAGATTTTTTCAAACTTTAGTTTCCACATTAAGAAAAAAATTTCATTCATTTATTTTCAATTTACGCAGTAGGATAGGGTTCATTATTATTAAATGTACATCGTAATTCTCAAACCAAACCAATATTCTCTATGGATTTCAGACTCAGCAACATCCATTTTCATTCACCAGTCACTGATCAAATACTTACTTTTGCACACACTCAATTCTCCGCCAGCGTTGTTTTGCTCTCAGTAAGTATAAGACCAAATTGCGTCTCTTGAACAAGTACAACATACATCCACAGGCGCCATAAATCATGGACAGGCAAAAATTAGCATATCCTCTGGCGGCGCACAGATTCGCAGTGTACGCTTGCCTATTATAAGTAGAACATATGTCATCGCCGTCGACCTGCCAGCGGTCTTAAGAGGGTTTCACTGACAGCATTAAAGGGCAATTTGTCTTATGGCGATCCAATGCCTAGTTGGCCAGAGTGCTTGCTGAGCGGTATCGCCCGAAATTAATGGCGGTGAGTCAACTGGCCAGGCCTGACCTGGCCGCCACTCTAACGGCCATTGCTATTTTTGGAATGGAACTTGTCAATTGGTGTGCATGCTTGTAATATCTACTTGAAAGTGAAGTGGACGTTGAAAACACTCACGTGTCCGTTGTTTAAAAATGTTTTTCAATCCCTTCCACATTTCATGCCGAGTTGACTAATGGCTTACCAGCTGTCTTATCAGTAAACGCCAAAGCACGAACCGAGCAAATCAATGCGTGATTGATCGCTCAATCAGAGCTACCCAATTATCAATCAAAAGGGATTATTGATGCTGTTTGTCGGTTTGTTCGGACAATCGCGTGATTGTGCCTGACGCTGGTTTTACTAACGATATACAACACCAAAAAATCGTTTGCACAATTGACATCGTCTTGCCTCTATTAGGCTTAAATCAACACGAAAGCTCAATAGCCTTGGGAGATTTTAATACGATTAATTCGGCCTCCGCTCTCAAATGAAAAGGTCCAATAATTTTTATCGCGCCCACTTAAAAAGTAATCAAGTGAACATTGGAAATCTCAATACCATTAATTCCGTTTAGCCAAAAAGAGATAGGCTCCAACCGCCTTTCCGAATCTATTTCGGGTAGAGCAGCTAAAGACTATCCATTAAGCATCGCTGCAGAAAGCTTCCCACGGCTTCGAAAGGGAGAAGGAAATGTTTCGCAAATTAGCATAGATAGCGCTCATTAATAATTTATTCACGCTGTGAAAAAAGTCACATTTGGTTTAGTTGGTTCGGCAAGCAACTAACCGAGGCCGAGCTGCTATAAAGACATACGATCTAGGCGTGCTGATGACGAGTTCAGGGTGCTATAAAACCCCCACGGAGTTTTGAATTATATGATCATGCCCGGTTTCCGCAATGGAATGGAATCTGAATGTTGCGTGTTGCTCACCGAATGAATTCTAGGAATAATTTATAAGCGAATTGCATCCCCTACAAGCTATGGATTGCGCGATTCGAGAAAATTGATTACAAATAGCTGCTTGGCGAGAAATCGAACATGGCATATGCAATAAGATGATAACTTATACGCAATTGCCCTACCCAGTAGAAATTGTCGGAGAATACTCTGCTGAAGCAATCTGCTATTTGAAGTTGTACCAAATGCTTTATAACATTTTGTGAGGCCTACCGGCACGTTAATTTGCAACAATTGGGTGAACTCAAAACTCGTTCAAAACGATACTTTTAGGTTCCGCAATCACAGGAAATTAACAAAGTTCAATCACAAAGTTTTCCCCCTTCATTTATTTCCGCTATCTTCCCGCTAATAGCACATCTAATCAATAGCGTTGACAATCAACCTCAATGCGTTCATTAGAGCCAACGGTGGGGCTTTAAAGCTAATGGCTTTGGGAAAACTTTTTCCCAACTCTAATCTACATCTAATTGGTTGAAAACATTCAAAAAGACGCCACGTTCGTCTGCAACATCTTACAATTAATTTCTGCTCACCATCCAACGCTCACTCCAGTCGCGCTGGCTTCAGGTTTACCATCTGGTTTGTACCACGACTTTGCCCCACGCAATGAAATTAGTAGCCTAATTAGATCATTACTACGTTCTTCTATCCGGCACGAGCTGACTCCCGGTCGGTCTACCCCGAAGACGTATCATCTAACATTCGGTCTCATTTCTCCAATAAATCTTTCACAACCAGCTAAGAACGCTTCTACCCTTTTGTATCTTTTCAGAAATGCCGTCCGAGTACTTTCCAACGGAGAGCAAGAAGTTAACCCATTTTCAGCCCGATTTGACGCAGAATACGGTTGCCATAAATTACGAATATCCCCTGACACCCCACCATGTCTCCAGTCAGCCAACGTCGCAGCATCACCTGCTGCAGCACCAGCAGCAGCAGCAATCACAGCACCACGGAATGCTAACGGGACAGCAGTCACATCCTGGCGGAGGCGGACCGCATCACCAGAGTAACTCCCTGAAGAACTCGGTCCCGTTTCCCAGGTCAAATTCCGAACATCACTACGACGTGCCACATTTATGCAATAAGTGAGTATTTTAGGGAACAATTCGTGCATTTCAACGTTACCCAATTTTTAAACTTTGATCTCAAAGTAATATTTTAATCCGCTGACCGACAATTTGTCCGAACATCACCGTTCAAGCGCCGTAAATTAGTCCCATTATTCATGATCCTCGTCACTGGATCCCGTAGTCACTAATCCCGTCAATCATTTTGTTTACAATTGCAAGAAAAAGCGCACAATGTTCCACCCACCAGCGAACACCGGCGATTAATAATTCGCAGAAACCCATCGTGACGACGTGAAGAAAATAGCAAATTGATTTTCTCATCGTTATTCGTCGCGTTTTTTGTTGTTGTTGTTTTTGCACCCCTGCTGCTGCTAACACCAAGGTCCCGGCGGTCGATGCCCTAGTTGTTTAGCAAAAGGGGTGCCCGTAATCCGAAAAAGGCAATGGTGAACGATGATTAAAAAGCCTCGTCTAATTACTTTGAATCCCGCTGTGACAATAGCGGACACCATTCCCGTGGGTCTCCAAGCAGAATCTCAGTCAAGACAAAGGCGATTTATTACTTTCTAATGGTACTGTATTAATCATGCCATTCCAGCTAGCGCATCGGACTGCAGTATATAAAAAATATTTTATTTACACTATGAGAGAGTAATTTAATTGTAGATTATGCACTTTGCCGCAGTTTTAGAATATTCACCGATGTAATACGAATTGTGGGTTGATTGAGATAAACCAAAAAAGAAATCTTAAATTTCCTAATGCCGTTCAAAAATCTGCCATTCAAAATCTTCACGACAGAATATCCGAGCAATTTCTCACTTTCACAAAGTTATATTTGAGTCTTAATGGTGAATCAACAGGTCGCAAACATGCTACTCTATGGCAATACAGAACGAAGCACTGTATTTGTTATCACGGTCGCCATGTGAAATCAACAACAAGGTTGCATTTTGGAAAGTGTTAAAATTGTCTCGGTGAGTTTATGGCGATCAGATGGCAAGCTATCCCAAATTGCAAACAAATTTCGTGGTATTCTTATTATGAAAAACGTTCTTTGAATTTATCTCAAAGCAGAACACTAAAAAAATCAAACTGTTTCAAGTTTGTTTAGTTTTTCCACCTCCAGTGGTCAAAACCATTTTGCGATATTTTTCGTTTTTAAATTGTTTCGCAGTTAATTGAGATCCCATTTATTTTTTACTAATAATATCTTTTCGCAATCATTTATGAATAATTTTGAAGACATTGAAAATTATTTTCGAACATTTACTACATTTTGAAACCAGATTGATTGGAAAAATTTTCGAATCATTTTAGAGTCTTTCATAAATCGTGGTCGTGAATCGTGGTAAAATTATTTTGAAATTATCTTACGAACATTTTTCGAACAATTGTTTTGCAATTATCTTAGGATCACTTTAAAATGATGTTCAAGTCTTTTTAGAATCATTCGAAAGTTATTTTGGAATCACCTTTGGATTAGAATAATTTGAAAATATTTTTAAAATTTTTCAAAAATCACTTTGAAATCATTTTGAATTTATTTTTGAATCAATTAAGAAACAATGTTTCCTGAACCTTTCCAGAATTATTTTAGAATCAATTCAAATTCGTTTCGGAAATGCTTTTCGAAATGCACAATCATTCCTCCTTCAGCTCATAAATAAAACTAATTTTAGTTGAAAGGAATACGGAATAAAATATAGTAGAAGGAGAGAGCGTTAAACCGCTCCTGCTAAAGATAAGTATTGTACACAGGAGGTAGTTCAAATGTGATCCTTTCGTTATCGCCAAAATCGTGTTTCATACATTGGAAGTAGCAAACAAAAGAAACGCCAAGTGGTAAAAAATGAGGTTCGCTCTGAATGAAAGTTTGTATAGTTTGTAACTTTTCAAGATGTATTGAAATTGAAATAAATGATACAGCAACTTTTTTTGGGGTATAAATTGCTTCAAAAAATGTTTGTAGTAAGTTTTGAAGCCAATGAAACCAATGCAAAAATTGTCCTAAATGGGCATAAGGCAGGTTTAAAAATACTAAAAGGTGATGGGAAATAGGTTTTTACGCATACTTCAGTAACAATTCACAGTCTTGCATCAATTAAAAAAAATTTTTGTTTGTTGAAATTTTCTCTAAATAGACATAAGAATGGTTTAAAAATACTGATAGGTGATATAAAATAGGTTTTAACGTATATTTGAGTAAAAAATGGTTTTTGCTTGTTGAAAATATTTGTAAATGGACATAAGAAAGGTTTAAAAAACTGATAGGTTATGAGAAATAGGTTTTCGCGCATCTTTAAGTAACCATTAAGAGTCTTGCATAAATAAAAAAAAATGTTTGCTTCGATATAACGTAACTCGACATAATGCAACGAAAATAAAAATAAAGTTGCCTTTTATCGAGGTATGACTGTATTATAAATCATTTGAGAATATATTTAAAATCATTTAAGAATCATCCAGGAATCATTTAGGAATCGTTTTAGAATTATTGTAGGATTTAAAATCATTTCAGAATCAATTGAGAATCATTCCAGGATCATTTCATCATTTTAGCTTCCATTTAGGATCATTCCAGTATCATTTCAGAATGATTTCATAATCATTATAAAATCAATTTAGGATCATTCAAGATTCGTTTTGCAATCATTTTAGGATTATTTCCGGATCTTTTTTAGTATGTTTCAAGATGATTTAGAAATCGTTTGAGAATCGTTTAGGAATCATTTAAGAATAATTATTAAATTACTTTAGAAACTTTTAAGAATCATTTAGAATCATTCTAAAATCATTTTTGAATCATTATTATTCAAAAACCTTTTAAGAATCATTTTAGAATCATTTTACTACATATCATTTTGTAATCGTTTTTCAATCTCTGTAGAATCTTTTTAGAATCGTTTCATAATCATCTTAGAGTCATTCATAAACCACTTTACAATTATTTTATTATCACCTAAAAATAATTTTGGAATCATTTTGAGATCATTTTAGAAACCTTTTGTTTTAGAACCATTGAGGAATCGTTTTAGAATTATTGTAGGATTTAAAATCAATTGAGAATCATTCCAGGGTCACTTCATCATATTAGGATCATTTCAGTATCATTTCAGTATCATTTCAGAATCATTTCAAAATCATTTTAAACTTATTTTAAAATCATTTTAAAACTATTTTTGAGACCATCATTTGAACCATCATTTAAGATCTGGTTCATTTTTAGTATGTTTCAGGATCATTTAGAAATCATTTAAGAATCGTTCAGTTGCTTTAGAATCTCTTAGAAATCATTTTTGAATCATTGTAGAACCATTTTACAATCATTTTAGAATCTCTATTGAATCTTTATAGAATCATTTTAGAAACATTGTAGAATCATTTTTCAACATTTTGGAGTCACTTAAAAATAATTTTATCTCCTAGATGGTCTCGAGGTACGATGCTGGCCCAACAAGCCAGTCGTCGTAGGTTCGAATATCGGCTCGGGAGAGACGCAAGCCCCGCAATTGCCATGTACACCAAACAGTTGGCTGCAAAATCTGTTTATAACAAACAGTAGGTCAAATTCCGTATCATGTAGCACCAAGGCTTTGCTTTTTAAGAATAATTTTGAAATAATTTAGGAATCATTTTAGAATCATTTTAAAATCATTTTAAGATCATTTGAGGTTCGTTTTGGAATCTTTTTAGGATTATTTCAAGATCATTTCGAGTTTTTTTCAGAATCATTTTAGAATTATTCAAAAACCTTCTAGGAATCATTTTAATAACATTTAAGAATTGTTTTTGAATCCCTATAAAATCTTTTTAGAATCATCCTAGAATCATTTATGAACCACTTTACAATTATTCTAAAGTCACTTAAAAATAATTTTGGAATCATTTTGAGATCATTGTAAAAAATTTATTCTAGAATCATTTAAAATTTGTTTTAAATCATTTTTAGATTATTCTAGGATCATTTAAGGTTTATTCAAGGATCATCTTAGAATCATATTAAATTTGTTTGAGGATCATTTTATAATCATTTAAGAATCACTATCAAATCAATTTAAGATCATTCAACGATCATTTGAGAATCATTTTGGAATCGTTCTAGAATTATTTGACTTTATTTTTTATGCATCACTTCAACTGTTTTGAAATCATTTTATTACAATTTTGAATCGTTTTAAAATTATTTCAGAATCATTATAAAATCATCTTAGTTCGTTTTGAAATCATTTTAAAATTATTGTAGGTTATTTCAGAATCATCTCTATAGGATTTTTGTAGAATCATCCTGGAATAATTTTGAATTATTTTAGAATTGGTTTAGGATGATATTAGAGAAACTTATTTTAGAATCATTTTGAAATAATTATAGGATCTGTTTAAAATCATTTTAAAACCGTTGGAACCATTCTCAAATCGTTTCAGAATCATTCTGGGTTATTTTAGGATCATTTGAGGTTATGTTAGGATCATTTCAGAATCATTTAAGCATCATTGAAAAATCATTTTAGGATCATATAACGGTCATTAAAGGATCATTTTTTAGAGGATCAATTTCAGAGTCATGTTTTTTTTTTAAATGATTTGATTTTGAAACCATTTTAGGATCAGATCATTTTGAAATCATTTAGGGATTATTTCAGGAGCATTTTAAGTTTGTTTCTGGATCATTTTAGAATCTTGTCAGAATTATTTTCGAACTTTATAGAACCATTCTAGAACTATTTTAAAACCTTTTAAGAAATAGTTCAAGAATCATTTTTTAATTATTTTAAAATCATTTTAGGAACATTTTTATTCATTCTTTGGATTATTTCAGGATCGTTTTGGGTTTTTATTAACCATTTTAGAACCATTCAACAGTTATTTTAACCCTCTAGTGCCCAATCCCGCCATTTGGCGGGCTTCAGTCAAACCTCTAAAAAGCTTCAATTAATACTTAAAAAGTGTTTATAATGATTCATAGTGATTTTACCGAAGCCCGTCTAGAAATTAACTTGGGCACTAGAGGGTTAAAATCATCTTAAAATCATTTTTGAAAGATTAAAAGGATTTTTTTAAAGACCTTTTGAGGATCAATTTTGGATATTTTTGGATCATTTTTGAATAATTTTAGAACTATTGTTGGATCATTTTAGAAGCATTTCAGAATCCTTATAGAATCATTCTAGAATTATTCTAGTATTATTCTAGGATCATTTTAGAATCATTTGAGGTTTAAAGATTATTTTGGAGTTATTTTAGAATAATTCCAGATGCATTTGAATTCATATCATTTTAAAATCATTGTTGCAAATTTGGAAATTATTTTGAGAATTTTAGAACTATTTTGAACAATTTTAAAAGCTTTTGTTAATAGCTTATAAATTGTTTTTGGATTATTTCAGGATAACTTAAGGCTTATTTCAGAATCATTACAGGATCATTTTAGTATTTTTTTGGAATCTTTATCATTCTAAAATCATCCTAAAATCATTTTTGAAACATATAAGAATCATTTTAGAATTGTTTTGAAATAATTTTTTGGAATCGTTTTAGAGTTGTTTTGAGACCATTTCAAAATCATTTTAAAATTACTATAGGAACAATCATTTTAGCGCCGTTTTAGAACCATTCAGAAATAATTTCAGTATCATTTTCGGTTTATTTCGAGATTATTTGAGAATTATTCAAAAATTATTTCATAATCATTTGGAAATCATTCTTGAATAATTTTAAAATTATTGTGTACTTATGTTATACTGTCGGTTGAGCAGTCAAAATGAGAACGACTTTTTTTATATTATCCGACGTTTCGTCACTGGTCAGTGCCATCTTCAGGGGAAACTGCGGGGATTAATTACATGATTAAAGGCTTTTAACATAGCTCAATGATTACCAAATAGTTATAGTCTAGCTGATTGTCTGTGGTTATTGTGTCTGTGACTTACATATTATTTGTTCGTTCCTTTTCAAGATGCTTTTTTAAGCTTATCGTACATTCTATTTTATTTTAAGCTTATCGGTACATTCTATTGTTTTGGTAGTAACAAATATTTTTTTATAAAATTATTTTCGAAAAACCAATATTTCTAACTAGCTTACAAATCTGTTTGCTGTTGACCTGTTGCGATGGCGGATGGAAACTGATGGGTAGTAGTTTGGATTTGAAAGGTGTAGGACATCGATGTTGCTGGTGGGGAGATTGAAAGACAGAGAAAGTACTAATTGGCTGGAGTGTTTGTGTGAGTGTAAGTCGTTCTGATTTTTCGTGACTGCTCAGCCGAACGTATAACATAAATACACAACATCCCTACAGTCGAAAACTCAGCAAAATTTAAGGTTCAAAATTAATTTGAGATTTTTTATTGATCATTCTACGATCATTAAGGAATATTTTCTAATTACTTTCAAATAATTTTGCAATCATTTTTGAATAATTTTGAATTATTTTGGAGCATTTAAGGATTATTTCAGGATCGGTTAAAAATCATTTCAGAATCATTTTAGAATCATTTTAGAACCATTTGAGAAACATTTTAGGAATATTTTAGAATCGTTTTGGAGTTATTTAAAAAATCGGCTTAGGATCATTTTTATAGCATTTAAGAATCGTTCCCGAATTATTTTACAATCATTTTGAAATATTTTGAAAAGCGGCTCAGAAGCATTTTAGGATTATTTTATGATAATTTTAGATTTATGTCCGCGCCAGGACACTCTCTTCGATAGTCAGAAAACTAAACTGACTCCAAGATGTGGACTGCATAAAAAATTCAAACTCTTCTAGTCTTGACAAAGACTTTTTCAATTAACTCTTCGCTGGCTACTGCTTGGCTGTTCGGTGAAATATGGAACACTGTGCGTCTCGAGTAGATTGTTTCTTCCATCGCAGTGGAGTTATTGTTAGGTACTGATAACTTCTAATGAAGACGGCAGTGAAGCTGCGCCTTTTATATAGGTGAACCAATGCCGAATTAATTTGTCAAGAAGAAGAAAAAGTACAATTTTGGATGCAATTATTATTTTGCTGCTTGCGTACGCAACAATTTATTTGAGGATAATTTTAGAATCAATCAAAAATCATTTGAAAATCATTTCAAGGTCATATTCAATTTATTTTAGAATCATTTTAGAATCTCTGTAAAATTATTTTAGCATTATTTTAACAGTATTTAAGAATTATTTTAGGTTGATTTCAGATTCATACAAAAATAATCATAGAATCTCTTAAATTTTGTTCTTGTTTTTTTATGAATTCAGGATTATTTAAGGATAATTTGAGGATCAGTTTAGACTTTATTTTTAAACTTTTCGGAATCGTTTTGGAATTACATTCAAAGTTTCTTGAAACCCATTCGAAATTATCGCTGCATCACTCTATATTCTTTTTACAATAATTTATTTCCATTATTTTATACCGTTTGATACCGATCTTGGCATCTGTTAAGTATCATTCTTAGCATATTTAGGAATCATTCTCGAATCGATTGAAAATTGAAAGAATTCGCGCCTAATAAAGAATGTCTAGACTTACATTCGAAAAGGGCTGAATATTTTAGTTGGGAACTGGAAACGTCTAAGTATTGAGTGTGAAAAATTACGCAAAAAAACCTCCGCCCTCCGAAAGATCCAGAATGACCGTCAAAGAGGACAGTTTTAAACACTGGTCGTAGAGCATATCTGTTTTTTTCTAAAGCCTTACTTGGTGGTTTACTTCACGCGGATATTTTAATAAACGCGGTTTTTTTCGCAGTTTTTTTAATTACCGTGGTTTTTACGCGGATTTTTTACGAGGTATATATCCCCCGCGTAAAAAAACCAAATTGTACAACAAATGCTGTAGCTTCTGCTTTTGTAAACATCGATTACGGCTTCGGACACGTCCTTACAATCTTTGGGAAAGAAAAGAAGAAAGTGTTACAACCGTTGTTACCAGTGACCGAGTTTACCTCTGCATCTCTAACAACTATAACGGGAAAGGAAGGTCTTGTTATCACCGTGGCCAGTGACGGATTTTAATACTATTACCTTTCCCTCTACAAGCCTAATGTTTTCATAAACCCTACTGATTTTCTTTACTGGGCCTCGTTTAGTTACCCTGCAAAGTATTGGCAATTATAACTCCCTGGAGAGGTATTCGTTTAACGATATGACTTTTTTTCTAGAACTTAGCGTGAGGAAAGGGTCGAAGAAGGAGGAGGGAGGGGGGATGTTTTGTGATGAATTAATTATTTACTTATATTTATTCAGAATTTTTATTATGTGTTCTGCCACAAACGGTGACATATCAACACTATTACATATATTTTAAGCTTTATTTCATTAAAAGATTGTAATTGGTTCCGCAGTTAAGTGGACTAACCTGAGTTTAAACCGAAAATCAAAAAGGAATGGAACGATTAGGGGGAAACTGAATGTGAGCAGTCGATGAGGAAAATTTTACACACAATAATGCAATTAAAAATTTCAGAAATGTGATAAAATTCATGATAAATCTTCAAAACATGTTGTACTAAATTACACTACATTAGTAACATTAATAGTTTACCTTTTCTTAAATGTCCAAAGCAGGATGAAATTTCGAACATTCATCAGTGTGCAGCTTTATTTTTGGTTGTCACATCCACTCCAACGAGACGCCACAACAAAACGGCCCCCAATTTTCAACATAATAACGAAGACAGTTCACTGTCAGCTCATTAACAATTTATAATAACCCAATCAAGATTGATTGAGCGCCACTTCGCTAAATACCACGAGTTTCATTACAGGCGCGTAACAGCGCCCATTTAACGCAATGTGAATAGTTTTGTCCGGAAAGTTTCACGGAGCGACCGACCGTTTCGTAACCTGCTTCATCACGAACGAGTTGCGGCGTGCTCCATTAAGGTGGAGGTGAAATTGAATAATTGCTTCATCATCGTCGAACACAAACGCCATTTACTCGAACATATGGGAACAAACGGTTGGGCTAACGGGGGGACAATCCTTATAACCGAGCTGAGAACCGCAAATCGTCGCCAACGATGTTCCGCTGTGTGTAGCAAAAAGCTCAGCAAGACAGGCCTGGTCTCAGTTAGGCCAAGCGATGCGCTACCGTTTTGGCCTTGTCTGTTATTATTCAATTAATTACGCGCTTTCCGAAGTTGTGACAGCTTTATAAAGGGCCGCCCTTGATTAAGTGCGCCCGGTGACAAACTTACCCGGAGCGCTATCGGTTTCTAAATGGGTTTGTTAAATGGTGGCGAAGTTATAGGTGCCTTTGTGGGGGCGCGACACTGCGCTGTCAATTAATCGAATGCCAGCGTTTCAGAAGCGGAAAACTTATCTCCTTGAACCAAGTTTGCATCAGGAAAATGATTTCATTGTTCGACTATCTCTCTATAATTTGCCGCAAACCAAACGAGAACCATTGCTGCCGTAGGCTTTATATATTGCACATCATTTATAATGTGCGCACTTATTCAATTAATAATAATTTACAGTCGTAATTGCAACATTCATCATCCGAATGCCGACGTTAATCTGTAGTGCTTGTCTTAAACGCGTCTTACATTCGCGCGCTTGCAATTTACTGCACTTCCCGGGCCAATTACTTGCCATAACTATATGGGAACGATATGTGCATGCGGATGCGCGTCGGTCTGTGACAATTGCCGTTAGTTATACGCCACATGATGACCCGAATGTAGCTGCAATGCATATGGAAAGCCACACACGCGGCGCTCGTCAGGGATGGTCAGGGACATCTCGCACAAAAAAATCAATTGATTTTTTGTTTATGATAATAAATTCAACAAACGTAACCTACTTTTGAATTATCCATAAAATATATAAAAGCTTGTTTAAACTGCGGATGCATTTCAGGTACAGCAAATACCAGTGAGGTTTTCATTAAAATGTGAAACATTGAATATCATTCGCTTAACATCAAGGGTGGTTTTAATGTTTGATGTTTGTTTCAATTATGCTCATCGGTTACTCTTCCAATAATAATGGCGCTAGTGATACAACATAACTACCCGGGGAAACTGCTTGCAGATTGCTGCGAATTCACTCTCCTCGGGCATGATGTGGCGCATACAAATGCATACATAAGAAAGCTCCCCATGTTCATTGGGCGCAGGCAAATGTCATACATTCGAAAACGTTGCTTTGCGTTGACTTATGGTCATGATGTGAACGCGTTGGTCCAAATAGGTTTCGGACTCGTCTAGCACCGCGCGGTGTTTCCGATCGTAGTGCGGTGGTCACTTGGTTCGGTTTGGTCCGGCTCTGTAAGGGATTTCGGAGCCCGAACGCTGTCGGGTTTTCATTGACCATCTGATAACTCTAAATGCTTACAAATTTTGAAGAAAAATAAATGAAATTTCGTTCAAAACTTAGGATCACGAGAGCGTTTATGCGGCCATATATATTACGAAATACAGTTCCGGCTTTTTCGTCAGTTATGTCATTTCCCCAATTTCACAAGACGCAAAAAATGTTATTCCGTATGAAGTACAAATATTCGAAACATAAATTTTATTTCGTGTTGGCAAACAGTAAAACTGGGTCGATGGAGCTCTCAGCCACGCAACAAAATAACATCCATTTGCGGCTCGGGAAAAAGACTATCAAATTCATATCTTGTAAGATGGAAGCAAAGAGCAGGAGGTTTAGAACTCTCAGTCACGCAACAGTTTAATACGCTGTTGCCTCTTTTCAAGAATTCATAGTAAAACAGTGTAAAGTATTCCAGGACTACTACGACATCGTGTACCTACCTAACTGTCCAACATTTCCAGTTGCACTGGCTATTTTCCCCCAGATTCACCTTTCACATACCGATCTGTATTGCAAGTTTGTCAATTCTCAGTATGCAGAGCTGCTGAGTTGCTGGCCATTTACCGCGCAGGTTGCTTTCAACGTACAACGTAATTACCATCATGTAGAAAAGCAGTCGTCTGTAATAAAGTTGCAATCATTCATCGTAATTACATTGAATGCTTCTATTCGGTGCTCATATTTTACATTGAGCTCTGTATGTCAACGAGGTGTCATCGGCAGTGCAGCCAGCAGTCTGAAAAATAGTGCTGCAGCTTAGTGAAACGCATAGACCTCTCAACCGACGAAAGTAGTAGAGTGAAACTGGCATCCCACTTTCATGTTGCCAACAGTGACTAACAGTGTTCTGTTCAATTGATGGAGTCTATATCTAAGAGTATACTCTCATAATGTTCGGGGCGTAAAGTTCATTATGCACAGTAGTGACCAATATACTGCAGTTGATGTCATTATCATAATTTGTTGTTTCGAGAAGGTCGATGGCGCATGTAATTGGCGACCGGTTCGCTAATGTCCAATCAGAAATGTTAGAGTATTGGACAGTTGGGCGGAATCGACAGGCTGTAAAATTTAAAGACTTGATAAAAATATGTTCGATTAGCGTCATGTTTTATTTGAATTTACTGTTCATTTTGTTCGAGTAAAATGTATGTTATTAAACAACTTAACATTAAAAAATGTTTGAACCTTTTCATGAAAGCAACACACGGTTAAGTTAAGTTAAAAACGTATTCATCAATTTCCGCCCCAGCAAAGCTCAACATTAATTAGAAACTTCAAACGCTACTGTATCTTTTGCGGGAAACACGAATCGCGGACTGCGAAGCAAATGATATTCAATTCACACCGTGAAGCGTGCTTAAAATATCGCATGGCCATAAATCAAACATTACATTATGACACTATTTAGTCTATGACAGGGCCACCATTTAGCAACCGGCCACTCTAGCTGCAGTGCAGAGCAACTCATTCGCGCACGGGCTGTGGATCGGCAATGCAATTATTTTTCTATATAAATAAATGGGATTACACGCGTAATTCATAAAAACGTCCAACCATAACACCGAAGCGCTCAAACACATCTAATTACCATTAACTCGTTTGTTTACCACTGCTGCTGGACGGTTTAAAACCCAACAATTAATTTTCACCAGCGTTTACAGTTTCCAAAGAGCGAAAATAAAAAAACGGAACCTAGAATATAATTTATTACCGAGTCGTGCTTAAATTACACAGCAACGATCTACTCTTCCGTCGCCCGGTCACCGTACAGCTGTACCGGTGTCCACAAGACATAGCCGCGAGATGCACTCATTCATAATCGTTCTCGTGTACCCTCCCCTATTCACTAACCACCACACACTAACCTATTGGTTTTGTTGTTTTCTTTTTCGTTCCAGCTACATGTACCCGGTAGACAAAATCAGCATCAATGAATCATACTCATCGTCCAGCTATTCGAAGCGTGTCTGCAGCGTCGAATCCCTGGCCACCTCGACCAACACATGTAAGTAGGCTCCCCGTCTGTCCCACCGTAGTACCCAACTCCCAAGCGTGGAGTTCTATTGCTGCTGCTTGTGTTTTTAGAGACTACCCGTAGTTTAGAACGACAAACGACGAGTAGGTACCTGAAACAGTTCGTTCTCGCATAACTCTTTGGCGTCGCCAATTAAGTGCTATTTTTCTGGCAGCAATAATTGACGAATTGATTGACGGCAAAGGTGAAATTGCAACATGTAGCTGTCAATAGCTGTCATAATTAAGTGTGTCGCCTAGCGCCTAGTTGTCGGAATGATTCGGTCTATGGAAACGTCTGAATCGTGAGGTGGTTGATCTCACCGAACATGTTCTTTTTTGCTAATATGTTACACTTCGATTATTTTGCATGTTTGATTACATTTCCTGCGGTTGGAAAGTCAATAGTTTCAAACTAATGTTGAAAGGATTCCCTAGATTCCATAGAAAACGCTTATTCTCGTTATTTCTCGTTATACTAAGAAAAACTTGTTCAATTTGTGTCTACTTAAACGCCTCAGAAAAAAATACATTCAAGAAATATGATTCGAAAGTTTTCAGCCTCCCCCAATTGATTTCATTGGACAGTAATCAATTTCAGCAATTGATTAGAATTGCCGTACTTCGTAAAATTTCATCTCTTTTTATTTCCGACTCCATATATACGGGATTAGATTCCTATTAGGTTACTTTAGGTTTCTCACAAAATAGGAATTTTAATAACTCACTTAAAAGCTCCAAACGTGTTGAAATATTTTGGCATTTACACTCAAAAACTCAATAATCTCATTTTCCCACGTAAAAATGACGTATGCATTGTAAGAAAATACCAAATATCGTTCATTAAATATTTTATTTATCAAACTCAAGTTGCTAACTCAAATTAGGGCAAACTTTTTGGGTTTTCTGGTTGGTTTTGCGAATTCCTTGAAACATGACTTTCACATTGCACCTTCAAATTGCTGGATTATATTGTGCGAAAATTTCTTATTGACTATTTCCCTAGCTAGTACATTTTTCAATCGCCAACCTCATATTTACTGCTTGAAATGCAAATGAAAGTAGCTTGACTTGCATTATAGTCAATAAAAATAAAGAAGGTAGACATCTATACTGTCGCACTGGCGGCAAGATAGAGCGTCGAAAATTTTTTTACTGGGTATGTGCTCGAAATCAACATATCACAAATTGTAAACAAAAGCCTGTTCTTATCTAACTGAATCCATTGAAATTGTTAAAGGTTCGAGCGCTTCTGCAACCTACAGTTACAACTCACACGTAACATACTAGCTTTAGCAAACAAATACCTAAAATGCAAACCTTTACTAAAGCAGGTTTTACATGGAGCAAATATTTGCTATTTTTCGTACGAATTTTATTTTGTCCAAATAAAATTCGTACCAAAAATAGTAAATATTTGCTTCGTCTAATACCTGCTTAAGCATACAATTCACATGCACATAAAGTTAACTCTGCTGCCGAGCCTCTCCCTACACTAAAATAACAGGAGGGTTGTGTGCAAAACCACGACCGCAAGGTTGAAGTAGAATACTTTTACAAGAAAGATAACCCGGCTGCTTGCGTGTCAGTCATTTTTTCTAGTAGATAAACGTTGACTAATCAGATCAATCGAATTTTGCGCTTCAACAAGGATTGCCCATTTTCAATAATATAGTAAGTTGCTTGTCATGGTTGGGGCTTGACAATTTTTAAATTTTGAGATAAATTTTTTTCGGATGTCGTGCTAATGACTGAAGAAAAAGATAATTCAGTACTCCTGAGCCACGGAAATAAAGTAGAATTGATAACTTTTACAAATTAAACAATGTAAATTAACACAAGAGAAAACATTAACGCTTCAATCATCAGGTTTTTATTTCATCCTGAAAAGGACAATTTGTTGTTCAATTTAGTATCGGATAAGATGCCGATTACATCTTTGCGTTATCACTGACGGTGCGAACAAAGTATTCGTTGTGATAAAGTAAACAGTGAAATATAACACTCAAAACTAGACGGCTCATGTGTTGTCAAAATGAGTCATCTTTTTATTGAATGCATTTACTAGTGCCCACTATCGCACAGAGACTGCATTTCACAAAGTGCCTCACTGCATCAGCCGCTATCGATGCTGAGATCTGCGCTATCCATTACTACGCCACATCTGTGACCGCTTACCGCCATCGCTGGTATCCACTGCACTGCTAATGCTGCTGCTAAGGGAGGACGACTGCTGTTGTCGCTGTCTAGAACTATTATGAGCGGCTTCGGCTAAAACAGGCTCTTATATAGGTTAACTAGCATGTTTTAAATTGCAAGTTATATGATTCTGTCGGCCGTGCTTGGGAAGCAATCATATAACGACCAATCATAGGTCGAATTTGTCGTTTTGACAAGGCTTGACTATTTTCAACAGTACAATAGTGTGAATAATAAAATTGCAATTATCTTCTTTTGGGAAGAATCTTAGAAGATTTTCTAATCTATTGCTGCAAGAACGAAAGAAATCCATCGAATACTAATCGATTTATTAGCATTTGAAATAGGACATATTTCTCACTTTTTTCGGTTTTAGATTTTCATTTCACATCCCTATGTAGCCGAACTTCCTGAGAGAAGTATTCTACTTCAAAATTCATTTCAAAAACAAAAGGTAATTTTAGAAAAATCGGTCGTCTCATTTTTTTTCAAAATAAGTTTTTTAGAATCAGTTGCCTGAATTCAGGGGAACTCGCAGCCTCAAGATTACAGAGTCCGCTTGAATAGTCATGAGTTTGAATGTTAGTAGAATCAGACCGTTCGGTGTTGGAGCGATTTTACACATGGGTTTATTCTCAGGCTCCCCCTCTGAATGGGCGATCCAGATCCCGTAGAGAGCATTCAGATTGTCACTACCGCATTAAAACACCGTGTGATTATGGGAACACTACAACTGTATTCACTAACTTTTATATTCTAACATCTTCAGAATTATTCAAACATCTTAACTTGACAAAAGAATCTTGTAAGAAAAATACCAATTATCGTTATTTACTCGGCAATTTAACACAGGTAAGAACTCGACAGGGTACCCGGGTACCCACCAAAATGGAAGCTTCTTGCTTCTTCATTTCTTGACCGAATTTCGATCTTGACCCATCAAAGGATCGGAAAACTTATTTGTTTTCAGTACACGGGACCTAAAGTGCCCTTGGTCCCCATATAGTTCCCGTAAATCCGGGTCTTCGGAACCATGTTCGAGATCAGGAATCTGCTCCGAAATGGCCATTTCGGACAACTTATCAGATGGACTTAAAATGCATGAAAATCAATTTCTGGAGTGATTTGATAAATTTTGATACCAATGTTGTTCGGTTTTATTGACAATTGTAATAATTTGTGTCATCGGAACATGCTCCCGAAGATCCGGATTTACAGGAACCAGATGT
Organism: Wyeomyia smithii; assembly: GCF_029784165.1. Classification (NCBI taxonomy): domain Eukaryota; kingdom Metazoa; phylum Arthropoda; class Insecta; order Diptera; family Culicidae; genus Wyeomyia; species Wyeomyia smithii. The sequence continues at coordinate 82,662,415 of NC_073696.1, read as the reverse complement.
GGTCACATATCGGTCCTGGATATTAAAAGTAGATAGATTTTCCAATCTTCCGACAGGCCAAGGTCTCAAATCGGTCAAGAAACGAAAAAGCAAGAAGCATTTCATTTTGTGGGTAGCCGGGTACCCTGCCGAGTATTTATGGGGTTAAAAAATTCGAAGTCCCCACCTTCGACCCCCCCCCCCCCCTCCCCTGTTACTATAAACAGCCTGATGATGGAAAATGGTTCAATTTCACTAGTTAGGAGCATTCCATAAGTTTCAGCTGGCTGAATTGAAAATATTCTTGTTTTTAAAGCAATAAAGTCTGAAAAGGTACCCGGGTACCCTGCCGAGTACATAACTGTTAACGATGACCAATGTATTTGCATCTAGCATGCGATTTTGACTGCTGATGGCAAGCGACCGATATCCGTCCGATCGCACTCGATCTTATCTCGTGTCGATTAGTCTCAACTACCCGAACAGACATACGTCTAATCGATGAGCGCACGTCTGCCTCTCACAATGTTTTCTAATCGGTTATCAGTTTATCGATATTGGCTGCATACGTAAAAATTGAGTTTTATCCTGTAGAGTAAAAAAAAGGCAGTGTATCAACACTCTTGGAGCAATTTTCTTCAAGCTTGTGAGCATATCCGCATTTTTGCTGTAACGGCATACATTATAGAAAGAAAAAAAAATCAATTCTTCACTTTTCAATCCTACTTGTCCTGTAGAGGCCAGTGTGCCAGTGCTCGAGCCATTACCGTCACAAAAGAAAGAACATTTCTTCAAGCTTGTATCAGTTCGGAATATATCTACCAGTATGTCTATAACCAAACGAAAAAAATCGTTAACTTTTAAAATGAAGAGTTGTTTGTCCTGAGAAGGACAGTGTTTGTATAGAAACAATAACAACAAGGGTAACCCATAAGTGCTCGGCTGTGTACCCGGGTATCCAAAAAATGTTACCCAAATGAAATTTCAATTCCTGACCGATTTTCTGTCTTAACCTGTCAGAAGATTGGAAAATCTGTCTATTTTTAGTACCAGGGACCGACAGCAGCCTGAGACCACATCCAATTCCTGTAAATCCAGATATACGGGACCATGTTCCGATGTGACACTTTTTTTTCTGTGTGGACTCATCACTGCGACCAGAGATTAGATTTATTGTGATATTGCCCAGGTGTTTTCTGTACTCCGCACTTAATATTAATGGCAGTATCACTATTGAAGTAAGTAAGACGCTTATCATTCATATTCGTGCTTGTGTATAAGTTTTACTTTTCCGTTTCAAGCTTACTGCCCTACTATACCGAGTCTCTATCCATCCTTACAATATCGCCTAGCTAAAATTCCCTGGATCGAACTTCCATACTCTACTCACACCAGTTTTATTATAACAGGGACCTATTTTTATTAGGAGAGTCAACAGGGAGCCTGGAGACAACCAAATGGCCTGATTCTACTATGATTCGAACCCACGACCATCCGCTTACCAAAGCAGACTCTGTAACCTTGCGGCTACGAAGCTTCCCTGTGTGCATTAGTACAATTGTCAATTTTGAGACAATCTGATGAGTTGTCCGAAATGGCTATTTCGGAGCAGATTCCCGATCTTGAACATGATCTCGGAGATTCGGCCCAAACGGCTTAAGATCCAAAATCGGTACAGAATTAAAAAAGTTAGAAGCATTTTATTTTGGTGGGTATCCGGGTAACCTACCGAGCACTTATAGGTGTTTAAATTACGAGTACATAACGATTAATTAAGGAATAAAATGTTTTTGATTAAAAATATAACTTTTGATTATTATATAGTAACATGTCAGGCTTTAAAGTGTACAAGTACAAAGTAAGGTTTAAGAGGGTCTCAAAGAGTATAATGCATAGTTAGATTAGGGGGAAATCAAGGAAGGTCATGGCCCCCGGGCCCCCGCGAAATTGAACTTCTCATAACTCATGGCTTTATAGAAAAAATTAAAAACACAACAGAAAAAGATTTAAATAAACTGAAATTTGAATAAAACCGCTACAATCCTTATAACTTTTCTTCAACATATATTATTGTACGACAAGTTCTTTCATTGAAATTTTAGGGGGCCTATATAAGTTACATGGCCCCCGGGCCCCGACAACCCTAAATCCGGACCTAACATAAATTGCTACGTGGGTAATCAGGCTTGAGATTCATCATTTTGATCATTGCCGCACAATATAATACCCGAAAATATGGTAATAATAGTTGAAGAGATTGTGTATGAAACATGACCGCACGGTTAATGCAGAATTACAACATCCTGTCTTATTTTCATTCTTATTTCATTCATGGAATAGATGTGGGAACACACTAGTATAGAGTTATTCGATTTGATGGCGTGAAGCGGTAAATTTCAGTAATAATTCTCTTTCAACTCTCTCCTTTTTTTAATTATTATTAACCTTGAAAAAAAAGCGTAGTTTAATTGGCTTGAAGTTTTTCGAAAACAATGTTGAAGTTTGCTGGAATACAACTGTAGGTAGAGTACCACTTAACCGCCAAAAAATAGAGCAACTTTACCGTTAATATGTACTAGAAGGGTGGTACCCAAAACATGACCACACCAAATAGTAGATGGAGTTTTGCGATTTGTTTTCCCTACAATCTGGAAGCGAAAGTTACAAAATGTTTATTGATAAAATTATTAGGTGTTAGGTATTAGGTTCCTACCCATGTTAGCGCTTCCACTTGGTAGGTATCCATATTAAAATAGCTTCCAATAGTAGCTTATAACGACAACCTAAATATTTAGACAATTGTTTCGGAATTCTTGAGTAATGTAACAGATTAAATATGCGGCACTTGAAGCTGGTGAAGGTAACAATAGGTAGAATTTTGTTTTTGAAAGGCCAGTCATGGTCCTCATGGATAATGGATAATGAATAATGTGGAATAATTCGGGTCTACAGTAACCAATATTCCATTACAATTTTTCAGAGAGTTCTCCACGTTTTGGTGGATCTGATTTTCCAAGTAAAGTAAAGTAGCTTTTTACGCGGGGGATACGTGCCGCGTAAAAATAAACCGCGTGAAAAAAAGGCGTAAATTTCGGAATCCGCGTAAAAAACCGCGTAAAAAACCGCGTAAAAAGCGACCATCAATAATGAAGAAAACTCGCCGAAAACTGACTGAGTCTTGAACATTCGAAAGTGGACAATTTATATGATGCTCTCGATGTTTTCGGTTTTTTAATGGACAGCCCTTTATAAGAATGTTGGCGTAAGACGTAATTCTACGTCAAAAGTCGTGCCAAACCTACTTTTTTGTCGTCTGCAAAATGCATCTGAATTTGAAGTGGATTTTTCATTTTGTTATTATTGGAATATAATGCCACAATGCAGAGGTGAATTAGTTTCAAACTTCAAAAAATATATTAACTTTTTGACTTTGACTCAGGAAGTAACTTACTCTGACTGTTTGTTCTATTTGGTTCAGTATATTTGTCTAACTAAAAGTTTATTACACTTTTTCAGTAGCTTTCACATTTCACCCATTAATTGAATCTATTTTTCTCTCTCCACAGCGGGTGAATCGAACTACGATCATGCGGTTGTGGCGAACTCAACCCTCACGGCGGCAACGCCGGCCGACCAACCTGCGCCCACCTTCCAGGGCACCGACTACACCCAGATGACGCTCACGTTGGCAGGCGCCCTAATGCGACTGAACACCTACTCGGCTGCCTTGCTGGTTCCGGAGGGAGCCGTATCCAAGCACCAAAAGCAGACCATAGTGCTGTCCATCGTGAAGGATGACAAATTTTCGATTCAGAGCCAAGGCTCGCGAATCACCTGTCTAAGTCCGGTTGTATTTTGTGGCCCTCCGGATATCAAAATTCTCAAACCGATCGTGCTAAAGGTGCCTCACTGTGCGGAGAATTTGTCCAACTGGCAGTTCTCGCTGTACTACTCGCCGGATAGTGCAACCCGGTGGAACGAGGTGGTTACCCTTGGGAAGGAGAACATCAACACGCCCGCCTTCGTTCAAATTGACAAGAAATATGCGTACGTTCTGACGGAAGCCTTCGGAAAATATGTGCTGGTAGGAGAATCAGCCAATGATATTCAGGAACGGGTGGCCTGCAAAAAGCTGCGAATGTTCATCTGCGGACCCTCGACGGTGCCTGAGTTTTCCGACGTCAGTATACGAATTTACATTGTGGAAGATAACCCGGGAGCTGAGGAGCGGTGTAGATACTGCGAACAGGAGATTGGGGGTGTCGTGCTGGGAAAAAGTTCGGTGCTTCACTTCTCCGATAATAGTCAAGATCTGTGTATAGACATAAGATGTGTTGGAGGGTGGAAATCGAAGCCGTTTGGTGATCGGCAGGTGATTCCTTTCTCGCACGTATGGAACAACAGCAATTCCACACTGCACTGCAGCTTTACTCTGAGTCGAACGGAGCACGACAAGTGTGACTTCAAGATTGACGTCCAAGCGATTCAGGAAAATAGTGGTTACAGCGTGGCTCCGTCTTGTCTAAGTATCTCATCGTTTACCCCTCTCTCGAAAGATGGCACCAACTGTCAGCACTCGTCTAGTTCCTTCGAAACGATGACCATCTGCAGCGTGGGGTCGAACTCTGCGAATGGAGAGCACAACGTGATAAACACCGACAAGTTCCGACTCACGAAGCTGGTGAAGAAGAAATTATGCAAATGCCTGGATCCACCTACGCAGAAGGGCAACGACTGGCGTATGCTGGCAGCCCATCTCAGTGTAGATCGTTATCTGGCGTATTTTGCTACCAAGCCCTCACCCACCGACCAGATCCTGGACCTGTGGGAGTGCCGAAACCGGGATTTGAATGCCCTCTGCAATCTGATTGAGATCTGCCGGAATATGGGCCGTCACGACGCCGTTAGCATACTGCAGGAGATTCAAGCGCCTTCCTGGTTGTAGATAAGCCGCGATCTGAACACGTGTAAACCCGGAATTTTGGTTATTCGTTCAAAACTAGTTGATTGTTTTCCGTTTTGAAATCTCGTTCATCGTCGTCTTTTGTGTTTCGCAATAAAACTAACAAAGCTCAATATGTAGATAATTGGTCAATCATACTGACAGCTTTTGCTGCAAAACAAAATCGCAACGTGGGTGATCGGCACGTGATCGACACTGCATAGCTAAAGAGCTGAATTGCGACCATCAAAGCCCGGTAGCCGAAGACTATTATTGATGCAAATATAAGCTTAGGATCCGATCACTAAAGCTAGCCGCTGCAAGATGCATTTTCACACACGCGCACGTATATAGGTCAAGTCAATCTTTATGAATATTTATAAATCATTATCTCTATCGGAGCCAGTTTCTATTTTCCCCTTTTCGCCACCGCCATGAACGGACAGACAGTTCATTCAATAGTGCAATGTAATAAAAGTTTTCTCCCAGCGGGTGTGCATGGTGCAACAAAGTCGGTCGCGAACATACTGCTCGCTGGCTGGGAAAGAATCTTCTAATATTTTGACCACTTCTGACCGACTGTGCATCGCGGTCGGTTGATGTTTGCCTTTTAGTGAGAGCAGTAGCCGCCAACGATTCCTGCTGCACCATTACCACATACCAGTTAACGAGAGCACTGCGCTAAAGGCTGGTAGTTAAGATCACAGAAGCATCGTCTGTTATTATTTAAATTATTATTTTGCTCAATGATTTTTACACTGCTGCAGGGGATGGTTGTGCAATGACGTTTAGCGGAACCCCAAACAGAGCTCGAGCATTGTTTCTATCGGAACCCGTTAGAGAGATTCAGTGCCAATTGAAATTTTTCCAGTCGGTAATTTCAATTGGCCATTTCAATCACGGCTTCGCAAATCGAATTTCATGCGCTTTATGAAAGGTCCACATACACAGAGATAGTTGCTGTTTGACGACCAACATCAGAGTACCTGGCGCGCACGGCTGGGTAAAACCTACAGCTTCCAATCGCAGCATGGCCGTTGGCATCTGGACCAAACCGGCAGCCAATTACAATAGCGGCTGCTATCACCGTAATTATTGGCCAAGCTTTGCGCCGGATAAAATATGATCGAAGTTAATTGAACGTTGATAGTTGGAATTGATTTTATACTGTAAAATTTATAATTCTTCAACTGACAGCTTTCTTTATCGTATGCTGAGTACATTGGGCAATTCAAACTAATATCTGACTCCCCGCGGAAGGCAGGTCATAACCGTTACTGCGCTGGTTCTGATTGAGCTGTTTAGGTCCTATTCTCACAATCGATTTTTATTGACAGCGTATGGAAAAGGTGAAGAAATTTACGATATCTTTTGTGCCCTTAGCAATTTATTTTAAATTTGTGCTGTCTACAAAAACGCAGTTATGCAAACTGAATCATACCGGAATGTTCAACTACAATGCACCTTCTTACGTGAACGTGAATGACGGATAAGCGATTTTTCGCTTAAGCTATTAACATCGCTAAAAATCGGATATTTTTAAAATTTTCAGGAAATAAATGGACGCATATGTTTTTGCAAAGTTGGTTTATTAAACCTCTTCTAGTACACAGTAAGAAAACTTTATGTCGAATCGCATATAAATATTTGTCTCCATCGCTTAAGATGGAAAATTCCATAATGTTCCACGCAAATTTAAATGATATTGCACATAATTTTCAAATAAAATCGTAGATTACAATAGAAGCAACTGAAATTTGAATGAGAAAATATTTTTGGTAACGTGCAATATTTTGAATTTTTTACTGTGTAGGCTAAATGCCCAAACCTTGGACCTAACGCTACCCAACAAATCCCGTGCAACATTTGCACTATCTTCATTTCACACTTTCTTCCGCTCTATTTTTAAATCCTGATCGTTTTCATAGACCTTCCTTGTTTTCCAGAGCTTGCCTTTTATAATCGCCATTTTTTATTCTATTAAGTGAAGTTCTAGCGAGTTTGGCGGATTTGCTCGGAACAAAAACAACATGGTTGGCTTCGTACTAGTCCATCACTGGTTTTGCGTAATAATATGATCCTGCCAAAATAGAGCGTCACCCGCGTTTGACCGGAGGCAGGCATTCCTCTTGATATATTTGGCCGTCGATGGTACCGGTCGTTAAGTACGGATTGCTGAATTTACCGCACCCACAGAGTGCAGGCCACACCTAGTGCTTCTCGGCAATTTAGTCGACCTTCTTCTTCCGGAACTTCTTCGGGAATCGCCAATGAAAACCTCAAGGCCGGGGATCTGCTCATGTTCACTTTATTGTACGTTTTGCCATCCATCATGATGAAATTCGACTGTACCAATCACTCGCGGTACAGCTTCTTGGCGCGGAATTTGGCCACCGTATTCTGTTTGCTGATTCGGTTAGGCGCTCTCCTTACCTCGAAAACATGAAGTCCGGTCCGCTTCATTGTCTGCTAGACGAACCAGACAAAAGAATTGACCTTCTTAGCAGCGGAGTCGAGAGGTTCGGATTGCACTTAAAGTAATCCCTCGCCTTCCTGGCTTTCATGGAGTAGAATGTCTTCGCCTTTTTTCCGTTGCCAGCTCATCGCTGGGTCGTCTGGGTCTCCTTGAACGATTTCACCACACGAGACACCCATGACCGCACCAATAATTTTATGTCGAAGCACTTCTTGCTTGGAATCCATCTCGACAAATTGTGACGTAATTTTGCACATCCTTCATTTGTCTGGGAAAACTCCTACAGGGCAGCCAAGAACCTCTAACAGACTTTTATCAGGACACTGGAAAAAAAAAAACTTATCGCGCTTATGCCGTCCCTTTAGCTATCAGTAGCGGTGGTGGTCGCCGATGGTGGTCGTCCGGGACTGCTTTCAGCTGCTTTGGCAACTCGAGATGTTCACCAGTCGCTGCAACGGTCCACGGTGGGGCGATATTTTCTCAGTTGCTCCTGCAGTAGACATCGACGAGGTTGTTTTTTTTTTTGCTCCTTGTCACTTAGCCGGGGTAGCGAACAGTAATGCAGCTTTATCTGTGTTTATATAGATTTTTTACGCATTTTTCATACAGATATCTGCGATTACAGATTTTCTGAAAATAATAAAGGGTTAATACAGATTTTTTTGGTTTTCCTGAAACTTCTTGATATAGTTGAAAAACAAAAATGAACTAAAATGCTGTTGAGCGTGTCGGAGGTTTTATTATGCTACGCATAAGCGTGTGCATGAGTAAATCACGGAATATATAGTAACGAGCTATACCTATCCAGTACATATGCAGATTTTTATATAGATTCTTTGAAGTTTTACCAAGGTGACAAGATTTGTTGAGCTTCAAAATACAGATGAATATGTGGCATCACTGATTGCGAACACTCGATTCCCGGGCCAGCGGAACAACCTTTACTGGACTTAGCAGTGGAACGACCTTCACTGCAAACCATACATAAACGGAACACAAACGGCAAAACTAACACAGTTAAAAACGCGCACAATAAACCAAAACTTAACGCGATGTGTGTCCCGCACCGAGATCGAAGCTAAAGTCAATATCCTGTGATGGCTGCCTCCGCTGACGACCAGAACAAACCCGCCGAGCCGTCAAAGTCGGCATTTAGCACACCACTTTTTCACAGCTAGAGAAAAATTCCGGCCTATCTAATCCTAAATATTAATTCACAAATTTGACATAAAAGCTACTATCTATCCAGCTTCCCACGAGCGGTAATGGCAGACAGTGCACGCAGCCCATTTTGACGTTTTCTGTAGGTCAAGGAATTTTCAATCGAAGTGGTGACCTTTTTTTTTGCTCGACAGTTTTTGATTTGCCGGTAACTTTATCAGTCTTCGGTCGGTTCTAACGTGCCATCTCGGGTTGGAAAACATGTGAAGACATTTTTTATTGGAACGTGAAGACATTTGGAAAAAAGACCTGGCATCCTTGCTTGCACGCCTCTTTCTGCTCGTTCCCTTCTGCTCACAGTTGATGCAAAATGCCTGCGTCACTACTTGGGTTTACCATGAAGTTTGTTGTTTACATTTGAAGCATTTACTAATACTTGAAAAATACACCCCTCCTCCTCACTTCCCTTTTATGTTTATAGAATTGAAAGCATCTACTAAAATCAAGAACAAAACTGCCCAAAAGTACACGAAGGCAGCATGTTCTGTCAAACTTAGTTGCGCAACGTCCTCTTGCAATGGTCCATGATCACAGCACTAAAAATATTCAAAAAAATAAATTGTTCAAACGCGCGGTTTTCGAAGGAGAACAAAAAATATTATAAAAGTTCTTATGGGCCACAATATTTTTTCTGTGCTATGCATATACAGGGTGTCCCTGAGATAGAGATACACTTTATGCATGCCATGAAATTGAAACAGATGAATATTTCTTCTCTGCTATTTTATTATCATGGTAAAGTAGTAAAATTAACAGTTGGATCAATTCAAATAAGATGCGTTTGCATTTGTTTACGGCTCGCAACCGCTTCTCAACTTTGATCGGTATCTCATCCCAGATTTTCACCAAATGATTCTCAAAAGAATCCAAAGTTTTACTTCACCCAGCTTTTCTAGCATGTACCCTCAAATGCGAACGAATACTTTAAACGCTGGCGCTGAATCCTGTTGAAAGCAGAAACTTTCTTTTCCAAATAATTTCTTGGCACAAGGCAGCAAGTGGTCTCTAATGACGTGTTGTATTTTTTTATTATTTTTACACCTCTGTTGATGAATAGCGTTCCTCTGTTGGATATTGCTCCCCAAAACATTACAGCAAAAGCATTCTGGAATCGTTCCACTTCTTTTTTACCGTTTAGAATATCATTCAACAAATCTTGATTTGTTCTCTAATTGAATTCATTGCAATTTTTCCCTGAAAAAAAGTGAAGCACTGGTTTTAACTCATACAAATAAACTGAAAACATGTGTCGCAATCAAAACAAACACAGACAACTAACAGGGCAGATGCGAAAAGAGGCACTCAAATGCGTGTATCACTTTCACGGTGATACCCTGTAAATGACAATATCGGTTTTAGCCTATGTGAGTCTTCACTTGATCCTATCGCAATTCGCAGCATTCATTCGCACGACTGTTAGGGTGAACTCTATCTTTTGACTCTAGACAATCAACTCTAGTTCTAAATAGGGGAACCGCTCCATTATTCATTTCAGCCTAATATTCATCTCATACACATGAAAACATAATTGAAATCAAGAAAATACACATAATTTATTCTTAGACCAATCTGCTAATCCATGGAATGGATTCATCTTAGTTCCTAGAACTTCTAGATTCCTCATAAAGTATAATCCTCAAAAACTCACTCAAAAGCTCTAAATTTGATATTATAGTCGGGCATCCGCACTCAAAAACTCATTTAATTCAATCACCTACCTCAGAAAACAAAATCCGCGCATTGTTCTATACGGCTACAACAGGACTCGTTCAGCAGCCAACCCAAGTTTTTTCATCACTAGCGGACCACTTTTTATTTTAATCACTAAACAAAATCACTCACTACAATCAGAATACTTAAGTCTTTGAAATGTTCACCACAAATTTCCAAAAACAAACTTGAATTAGCAGAAATATATGAGATGAATTTCTACAATTCCTAAATTTCTACTGTATGTATTTTCATCTGTTTTCACTACGTTAAAGAAAATCAAAAGTTGCCAAATCATTTTCTGTTAATACGAAAAAATCATACTGAAAATGTTAAATTATTCCGAAATAATTGACAGCACTGCAGTGGTTACCTAGGTTACCAATTTTGCACGTAAACATTTACAGCGGATATCTAGGTAATCTACTACGACGGGCTGCGGCTGCGTTCATTCATAATTAAAAGTGTGATGAATATGGGGGCGTCGTGATAATTGAGCAATGAAGTTTCGAGATGGATATGGAAGCGTGGTGAAAAATGGTTTGTTTTACAAAATTCAGCATAAATCAAGCTAATTTTACTAAATATACAATGCTGAACAATTTCATAAGAGCACGTAGGCATATTTAGTTTATTTGTTCAATGATTTCGTGAAAGTTTGGTGTTTAGGTTCATTAAGCAGACAGTGGTGTTTAATCCGTGCATTCTTCGTGAATATCGGCCTAATAAGATGAATAATGGAGCAGTTTCCCTATTTAAGGATTTTGTGTTTGTTTTGTGTTCGTCACAATTCTTATTTCACTTTGCGCATTCTGCTCTCAATTTGAAACTTTAAATTTGTTCTCAACGCCTTTTGAAGCATTTTTTTTATTGGGAGCGCCAGTTAATATGTTCACAGCGCTTTATTTTTTTTTTACTTTAGACTATTAGCGTTCTGTTATAATTCGATCGTATTTTCAAGCATTTTTATTTCTTAGAGTGACTCAATATTCTTTTCCGTTATTCAGTTTGATATAACTTTGCGAATCTACAAAAAAAACACCTATCTGTAAGGTTCTGTTAACCACAGTTTAAGCAGCGTCCCAATTTTTTCTGTTCCTGTTTGCATATATAAAAAAGAATTATCTTCTCTTAGCTATGTTTTGCTAGTTGGTTCAGTTAGTTTTACTGTGAAAAGAAATTGAACGACTCTATTTGTTATCAGACAAAACACTCCACTCTATACCAACTATAATAGTAAATCACGCGATTCTGATGAAAAAACACTAGCAAAGTTTAGTTTTGCCAGGGACTTGTAATAACTAAGTCAGTGTACGTTCAAGAAAAACAACGTCTGCACGGAATCGCATTTGTTCTAAGACTGAATTAATTACTTAGATCAAGCTCAATCCTTATCTGCTTGTTTGCTATGGGAAACGAGGTGTCTAGTATCAGCATTTTATTCCGGAGAAGGAATGTTGGGATAACATACTATTTCTAGCATGAAGGCCTGTGCACGTGTAATACGAAGCATTTACCAAAACTGGAAAAAACCTAATAATCGTTTCCAATATTTCGTGCTGTAAACTTTTGCCTTACTGAGCTAACTTTTTTTTCTTGGCCTTGTTTTTACTTAGCTGTTTCTAAATGATTGCTAAATTCTTGGATCACGATGCTCACCGCCAATGTTATCATGTCATAAGACACGACCGTTGATTTAACGTACTGTTACGACAGCCTATCTTATGTCAATGTATTTTTTTTACGATAAGTTTGGAAATACTACACTGGAGGTAATCAATTTAATGGTGGGAAGCAGTAAATTTCAGTGATAATTCTCTACAAGCAAGCAAACAAGACATAATGATCATACACACACGCTACTTGCGAATGGCTGAGAAGAAGCGCGACGCGACCGATTCGGAAAAAATTACTAACATGTTCGGACATGTTCAGCAATGCTAGGCAGTGATGTGGTCCGCCGGTTGGTCCGTGTAGAACGCTGCGATCAAATGAGTCGCCTGCTCAGCCTTGCTGCGCATAAATCAGCTGCTGCTCTAGCGGTTCAACAAGGCTCTGCATTTTTCAATAGTATAATAGTTAGCAACACAGAATCACAATTTTCCGCATTTTGATGAAGGTATATAGGTACCAGTTGTGGTATGAACCAGTTATGACTTATGGAGTTTAAATGGAATTTTTCCGTAACTGGTACCATTGCGTTTATGCGATATAGTCATAACTGGTGAACTTGCCATAACTGGCTCAGCTCCCCTTGCTAAATTTTCAATCGATTACTGTAAGAATGAAGAACTCCGTCGAAAATTTGTTGAGTTTCGAGCATTCGAAAGTGGACAATTTTCGTAACGCTCTCGATGTTTTCGGTTCTTCAATTTTTACCTCCATATACGTTGCCATTAAACGTAATTCTACGTCAAAATGTTGCTGATCCCAGCTAGTTCAGTTTTTCGATGATTGACCACTTATTTTGTAACACCATCATAATTAATGAGAGCGAGACATAAACATAGGAAAAAACTAAGTTGATTAAAAAAAATCATTCAAAGATTCTACTTCATTTTAATCTCTATGTGTAACTGCCAACTTTCCGCATTACTAAAAGAAATAATAAATGTTATGAAAAATTGCAATCGCTATCACCGAAATAAAAACGACAAAAAAAACAACAAACTGAGCGAAAATTAGAACCAAGACTGAATTTGTAAATAAAGAAAAAAATAAAAAAGAGTTCACAACTTAAACTCAAACCAGCAAGAAAGCGTGAAACTGTTTCGGAATGGATGTTATACCAAATAAAAAATGCTATGTAAATAGATTAAACGGAAAAAGCACTACGTAAATAGGCTATAACAATACTATCGCAACACATGCTACTGCTACTACTATTGCTACTTCTACTACTAGTACTACCCCACTACTCATGATTCTAAGAAAGTTAAGCTGCAAATTTTATTCTACCTTATCCAGCTGTGGAGTTGTACTCGATTACACTGTAATTCTATTGTTTGTTTTTGTAAAAAAAAGTTACTCGATTAAATTAAATGTTTTCTGACAAAAGGAAAAAACACGGTGATACTGTATACATTTTTACCTTTTTATTTGACCAAATCGGAAAAGCGTTACGAATGAATTTAAAAATTATTTCAAAAATAATTATCGAACTTACGAAAAATGCCTTCTACTTCAATGTTAGATTAAATTGTTTGTCCATGAAATTAGTAAGCATACTTAAAAGTTTATCTTGTGACCCTCAGTCCTACAATTTCAAATTGAAATTAATCGTACTATGGTTATAATTTTTAAGACAACTTCAACCGTTTGTGAGTGAAATACACACTGTTTAGTAAAGTATCATTTTGCTAGGGTCTAAGTTAACTAATGTAACTTTTCTTCGATATAATAACTATTAGTACAACTACTGACAACTGACAAGTGAGTAACGAAAGCATCCGTTGGATAAACAACTTCCTACTGCCGGCTTCATTAACAGCCAGTGCCAATAGAAAACACAAAACAGCACGATAAAATCGCCTAAACATACCGGAATTTACGTTGCAAGTTTCGAAAAACAGCAACTTCCATTAATTATCACCGAAGAATGCCCTGTCAGCGTTGGGCACGGAATAAAATATTCGAAATCAACGAACAATTAGTCATCCATTTGCGGATGCTGCAAATTATGGTCATATATATGCTTTTTATCGATACAACATAGACCACCCCAATGTACCGACGTTGCCGGAAGTTGCGGCAAAAAAACGAAAAAAACAACACACATACAAGCATAAATTGGCCCGTGCGGCGTGCTTGAAGCAAAAACGGAAGCGAAAATGTTGTCGAGGCAAACTGTGAAATTTATGCCGCGCTCTACTGTAAATATAGAATCAATTTGCGCGCGAATTTCGAATGTGTTTTATTGACGTATCGTTTTGCCGAGCGGTGTCATCGGAAGGCCCCAAGCACATCCTAATTATCCTTCTGTTTGAACAAACATTCCCCTCTCGAGCCGTTATCTATCCGACTATCTAAACTTCAAATTGAAATCCAGCAAAATAAAAAATAAAACAATTATCATCACAAATTCAGGAAACATTCTGCCTGATTGAACTATGCTAATTAAAGGACAAAAACGAAACCACACACCATTTGCTGACTAATGGCAAACTCAGTATACAAAAACTACCGGATAAAGCTTATAGCTACATGTAATTGATAGAAAATATAAAAAAAAAACTTTGTTAAACGAGCCAACAATATAATACATTAGTTTTGTGCTGTAATCAGATAATGTTTCAACCAATAGCAAACCAAGCCAACTCAGTGATGTGCATTTAGCGAATGTTGTATTCACGCTTGATTACCAGATAGGTTCCACATATATAAACAAACGTAAGGCTAGCGAGTTAGAAAGGCAATCCGCTGCTAGGTGTAATCGAAACTGTCTAACAATACTAAGTAAAACCACTGCGGAAAAAATAAGTTGTGTATTTAGTGAAAACGAGAAATGTAGATATTTTACATGTGTAATAAATTTATGTATAGAATCTAAGGTTACGAAATTTATATAGTATACACCTATGGAAATATATATTTGTTATAAAATATAACCTGAATTATACAAAGAATCATACGTTGAAAGCATTACTTTTACGATCACCATCCTTCTTTCATTTTGAAGACTACAAACTAATCCGAAACTACAGCGAGAGTCAGCTAAACCGCACAACAGGAGTTTTTTGTCGTACTGAAGCCCTTTGTATCCTTTCCTAAAAGTATTTTGAATTTGATTAATTTTAGTCTAGCATATTTCCCGCGATTAATCTAAATCAGCTGGAATTGCAAAAGGAATCGTTCAAATGATACTTGGGACTAGCGAATCACTGTCTGTATGCAACTCCAGGTACTTTGACGTTTTTATATCTTTCTCCATATCACTCTATCTTGAGCTAGTCTTCTCCAATCGCCCCTAACGCCTGCCGGTTGAGCTTCTTAATCCTCACCACACATCCAACAAATTTACCATAAAGTCATCGACCCTTATCAGGCTTTCTGCTGAATATTATCTTTTCTGGTCGATCCTTTGACATTCGTGTTGCTGGCCTGCCCACTGTAGCCTGCCGTTTTTTATTATGTTATTCCCATATTCATATGCTTGCTAGTTGATACATATCGTGGTTCATGTGCTTGCGACACACCCTATTCTCCAATTTATCATACCCTCGAAGACTTTAAGTGCTCGCCAGCCCGACAACACTCATGGCCGTAGAATACAACCGGGAGGAACAGCGTCCTGTAGAACGAAAATTTCATGCGGGCATTCTGAAAACTTTCTTCAAATTTCGCGTTACGTAATATACAAATGGTCCTTAACATCGTTGTCACACGTCACGAGAGTACCAAGGTACACAAATTCGTCGACTACTTCATAGTTATGTCCATCTATCACAATCTCAGTACTGAGACTCGACGTACTTCCACGCTCTATGCCAACATGTACTTTGTTTTGGTAGAATCGACGATAGGTCTTCCACTACCCTGCGGGTAATACCGACGACATCAAGCCAAGGAGCATATGTGACTTCGAGATAATTGTACCGCTTCTTCGCACACCAGCTCTCCGTACTGAACCACCAAGGTATGTAACGTTAAACAACAGATTCCATCACCTTGTTTCAGACCGTCCAACGTCACCAAGGGGTCCGGAATTACGCCAGCCTTCCTGACGCATAATGAAAAAGACACGAATCAGCTAAATCAGTTTTGTTGCCAGATTTCGTTTCGCCCAACTGAATCGTATGCCGCCTTGAAGTGTATTAACAAATTATAAGCCTGCAAGTTACTTCTCTGAATTTATCGAGCTGGATTTGTGCGTCAAGCAAAGAAAACCGCTCATGTTCGGCTTGTAGGCCGTTCTTTTCTGCTGTTGTATGGTTTTTTAGCTCTTTACATGTTTCTATGACCTCCTTCAAAGTTGGCAGATCCGCTATCCCAAATTTCTTTTCTTTTTTTGTTGACGGCTTTTCGTCATTCAACATCACCTCGAAACGTTGTTTCCAATGCATATGGCTTATCAGGTTCCCTGTTGTTGTACTTGACGTAAATGACGACGGCTGGACTTTGTCATATATTTTAAACTACGCCATAGATCGACACGTGAAGGCTATCTCTATCCAACAGCGAAGCCCTGTCCTTTTATTTATTTCAACTAGAAGGAAAATTTGCTGCCAAACACCTCAGAGACCAACCTCAGGTAGTGTGGGGTTTGATCCACTAAAAACCTCAAGTCTCTAGCCCATAGTACTCCCCGGAACGACCGCTAGGTATTGCTTCAGGGAGCGGCTTCTATGTTTTGTGCAACCTCCTGGCTCTACCAGGTTTCCTAGTTAATCAGTTAACTAACCTACAAACTGGAAGGTAGCTAACACTGGCGTATCGGTGGTCAACCTGTCAACTGCTTTGCAACTCTAAGACTATTTGAGAGGCGGCTGCACAAACCGCCCTCCAGATGTTCGAATCTTCACATATCCTTCGAACTAAGTTGTCCGAAATAGTGTCTGGCACACTCGCTACCATCATATCGCTCCGCGCACGCGCAAAACGAGGACATCACAGAAGACATGCTCAGCAGTCTCTTTCGCATCCACGCACTCGAGGTACATGCGGGATCCCACGTGCCCGAACCTGTGTAGATACTGCCTGACAGGATCTGTGTGAGGTGGAAGTGGAAGTTAACTTCTCCATGGCGCCTCCCAACTCATCCGGGTCCGGTGTCCATGCATAAGTTCATACACATTGTGGATTCATTCTTGAAATTTGTGTCGAAACAACGAAAATGTTGCAATTGGCTCCGCCTCCTGCGTTTTTTTTTGTCATTGTATAAGAAACTGAGATGTAGCTGCAACTTAGTTTCTCATAAGAATTTGCTGCTGTGATGCACAAAGCTCATAATCGAAACAAATTTTGCTGCGTGGGACCGTAATTAAATATTAGCATCTGCAGATGTCTGAAAAATCACATCCGTAACATCCCTGTTGCCTTCTTGCAGGCATAATTGACGTGACTCTTAAATCACCGGGCCCACGATGGAACCTTGCGGAACCCCTGCGGGGATTGGGATGCACTTTCGACCCTCCGTGTAGTATACAAGTACTCGAATGTAGAATTATTTTTTTTAAAATCCTGTACAGAACCGAAGCCGCGCGGCGCTCACTACTCTGTTCGTCTGTTCGCGCACGCTGCACCCTCCGTCTTGCACGGAGGCACGCACTGCGGAGGTACGCTATCGCGCCAGTTCACCAGTAAACCGGTGGCTTCTCATTCCTTGGTAGGCGAGTTCTAGTATCCTCTGGTTCGTAAAGCGACTTCCCTACTCGACAGCCCTAGCGTTGAAGTCAGCCGCCAACACCAACGGCGTTAGTCCCGTCAGCTCCATTGATAACAGGTCGACCATGATCCTTTCGAGGGTGATCCTTTCGATAAACAACGCGGCGGAGTATACCAACTACAATAGAATACTCCGTCCAACTTGGGAACCGCGTAGCAGTAGTTCAGGTTCAGTTGCGTCACCCTTTTGCCCGTGGTTTCGCAGCGGGCTTGCCAGCTGGGCAACTGGGGCCTCCCATAAAGTGCTTGGCGTCCCATTTTTCGGAACATACCATGCACTTGGGAGACCCCTGCATAACTGACTCCTGTCGGGTCCCTTGCAGGTCCAGGACTTACGTTCTTTCACAAAGCACCTGAAGCAAACGTCCGGTTGCTGGATTATACCCAGAGGGCAGACTGACCAGCCGAGCTTGCCTTCCTTTAGTGCCAGGTTCGCATCTGCTGACGCCTGTCGGAAGGCGACTACCTGAGGGCTTTTGCAACATTGCACCCCTCGGTGATTTCATCTAGATTTTTAAGCTGGAAGGTCACCTCCGAGGTGAATGCCCGGCTACCGCCTTGTAGGAAGCGCTCTTGTTCTTTGCATCCTTTCGGAGCTCAAGAATCTTCTCGCCAGTGCAAGATCGTTGGATGGTCTTCGTTTGGGCTGCGTTTCGCTCCTCATTTTCTTCAAGACTCCAAAGTACTTAGACCCGTCAGTCTTGAGTATAAGGGCGTACCTCTTGCTTTTCGGTTTTTTGACCTTACGCGGACGTTTCGTGGCTTCTCCTATACCGAGCCTCCTTCCTTCTGCCAAATATCGCCAATTAAAATTCCCTGGAGGAGTTTTGTCGTGCGTCCTTCTGGCCAGTTTCATTGATGTATTGTATTGTTCCGGCCTTTGAGCCTGTTGGTAGGCTAGCTTGCGAGGCAACTTCACGAACCGCTTCTTCTGGTTGTCGGAGACCGTTTCCGCCGGGGACTGCCTCGTTTGCTTACCAACCTGCTCCGTAGAGCGAATCGCGGCGAATAAGGGCATCGGCTGGGGGCAAGACACTGTTGATATATTGCGAAATATAAGCAATATTCAATATTAAAAAGTATTTACCGTTCCATTTTCGAGCACCCCTCTATCTATATCATAGCTCATTGGCGTTACATTATCGTTGTAGGATATCAATTGACAGATAAACGATAAATATCAAAATATATCAACCAATATAGTGTAATATTATTGAAATATTTTGCATGAAAATAAAGGTGTCCCCAGGGGCATCGGTCTGAACCTGCTTAGTTTCAGTTGCTATCCTAGTTCTCACCTCTTTAACGAAAGCTTCAATTCGAACCACAGGCAGGGTTGCCACATTTAAATCTGTGTTTTCCCTTGAAAAAATCTGAACATCTGTATCTGGAACAAAAAAAAATCTGTAAAAAAAATCTGTGTTGTTTAAACACAAAAAACTTTGTATTATTTGAGTTTTTATGGTACATAAACGAAATTTTTAGCTTAAAACGTATGAGGAGTTAAAAATATGTTCAATTTGCTCAATATTTAATGAAATAAAATTTGGATTGTTTTTAAAAATTAATGTCAATTTCGAAAAATCTGTAAATCTGTACTTTTCGACGAAAATCTGTATATCTGTATATACAGATTATGTACCGTTACTTCGGCCAAAAATCTGTAAAATACAGATTAATCTGTTCATGTGGCATCCCTGACCACAGGTTCGACATATTCCTTTTGAGCTCCGACGATGGTGGTCCAAAGCAGGAGAATGCTCTGCTCCAGATCTCTGGCAATATTGCTCCTATTCCTCGCGAACTCGATGATCGCATCGAGCTGTTCATAACGCGTTGCCACCCTGGACCACTTGTCCCTGCTCTTTTCGATGGCCGTTATATCCGGTGTGGAAACTGGCGTGTTAGCGTTTCCACCACCGGGTTTTGCTGCATCCGTTTCGGCCTTTTTCTGCGGAGACCGCTGAATGCCACCTCGCGCGAAGGGATTTAGTCCTTCCGCACTATCGCTCTTCGCATAACTATCCTATATGAAATTTGGATGTTTTCTTGTTTCTGCGAGAATGGGTCCATTTTGGCATGCTCTTCAAGAATGGCCATTAAAAAGTAAGGTTTGATTCCCACAACCTCGATTTGAATGGCTATTCTTGAAGAGCATCACTTGTTTTTAGTCGTCGAATTCATTTCTAGTTCAATGGGTCCCCTTACAGCCGCTATCCTTGTCCATAATGGAGTAGTTGCCTATGTTGTCCCGAAGCAGTGGCTAGGGTAGGCCACCCGTAGCGCCTTATGAGCAATTATGTCGCCCTTGAGCGGCGTAAGTCAGGAAAAGGAATCTGGTCCTTAGACCAATTCCACCATCTGATCCTTCTCCTGCCTGATTCCCACCAGGCAATGAACGCGGAACGTACTGGGAGGCCCGCCAGGTTTCACGGGACGGTGACCCTTGCACCAGATACCCCATCGCCGTTTCAAGCCGCTGTCACACGACTTTACTAGGGGAGCTCGATGTAGGTGCCAGTTCAGAGACGTGGTACCATGGCAAAGTCCGACTCAAATCCGCTTTCTACTCTAACAGTTGCCATAATTGAGACCTTACTGGCATCGGCCCCAATGGGCGGTTTAGCGCATTTTAGATGGTGGGATCGGCACTACTTGCTACGTCGAAAATGCTTCCGGGTACTTGTGGACTTCGCAAGGAGTCTACTGCCCAGTGCCCGACCCTTACCACCCCTAGGCGATCTTCCACTACTGATTCGGGACTGCTGGGTACTGTCAGTGTTCATGCATATATTGCATACAGTCTCTGCTAAGCCTGCCCCAGCACAATGTACAATATGGTCAGTTGCAGTTCGACCCAATACGTCTTATGTCGGCCAGCCTCAATACGGTTGCAGACTCGTTTGATTCCAACGTTACTGGAACAGCTTTTAAAAACAGGTACCTAGTATTAAGTTATTCATTAAGGAAATACCTTGTCAGATGAATTTTTTAATAAACTTTGTAAAAAATACAAATCAAAGCTGAAGGACTTAGTGAATAAATAACCTAAAACAGATGGTATGTCATCCGGTCCAACGGAGATGGAGCATCGCGGCGGTTGATGTGACCCCGATATCGTCGTCTATACGTTCTGTTGCATTGGCAGTTCCCTCCGTCGTTCACCGTTTCTGTCCTTACGTGTGAAGGACGAACCCAAACGACAATGAAGTTAGTCAGATTTTGAATCAGAATCAGCTTCACAAACAATTAAGGACTTCTACATAACTGTTAGTTATATAAGTATAAACGTTGAACGAAAAAGATTTTGGTCATTCTTCAAGACGTATTGTCCTTTCACAAAAAAAAATTAGAATGCAGGGTATTTTTAAGAAAAAGAAGAAGCAACACCCGCAACTGACAGACATCTCAAACACTGGTAAAAAAGTGCTGAAAGGAATAGCACGTTCAACTGGGGATAGTTAAATGTTCGTAATTGAAATACAAAAATATCCGAATAAGTTTTATTCTCTACACCTCATTAGTTAATTTGAGTCTTTTTCATTAAGCAGACAGTATATGAAGTAGAAAGAACGAAAATTAAGCGAACTGGAAATATGATATATTTCCAGTTCGCTTAATTTTCGTTCTCTCTACTTCATATACTGTCTGCTTAATGAACTTGCGTGTTAACGGGAAAAAGCCGTTGCTAAAAATAGAAATTCAGTTCGAAAAATAGAGTCTTTTTATTTGTTTCTTAGATTTTTGTTTGTCTTGATCGAGCAAAGAATATCTTATTCATCATCAAAGGCATGTACGATTTATTGCCATCAGCGATGGGCACCATTTCGCCTGCTTTTAGATCGGTTAGTGAATATGATACGACAACATCGGGTACGGGTTTGTTAAAGTTCGCATGCTTTTGGCGATTTGATGTATTTATCACAACAATGCCATGATATATAAAATAAAAGTCGTGGGACAAATATGTCTATAAAGCTCAATTTTGAAGATGCAGGAGACAGATATAGAAACGATGCGCTGTACACTTTTGCGTTACTGGAAAACATCTATGTTAACTCAGGAAACAAATTTTCAAAAAAAAAGACTTTCTGAAGCATAGAAATTCTCAAGCTGGAACCAACAGAAGTTATGGGGAAACTAGGCCTTCGAATTTCGTTTAGCGGTAGGGCTCAGAAGCTTCGGTTTTTCGAAAAATGTCCGCAATGGTAAAAATAAATTAAAGCTGAGAGAGTTTCCCAGCTGAAAAATATATAAATATTTTTTTTTACCACAAAAGGTCAAAATAATGGTCGCAGTGGTCCAAATCTTACAAAAAAAAAAAACAAAACACTAGATTTTAAAGTTTATTGCATCTCTAAGGTATTTGGCATCACAATTTTTTTTTATCGAACATTTTTTACTTTTGTTATACTAAACAGAGGTTATAAAATCGGTCGAAAAACGCAAAATAGATGCTTATATGGAGGGCCGAATCGTATATACCATTCGACTCAGCTCGACGAACTGAGCAATGTCTGTTCGTGTGTATGTGTGTGTGTGTATGTATGTTGTCTGTATGTATGTGCCGCAAAATACTAACGCACCTTTCTTATAAAACGCAATATCCGATTTTGATGATTTTATATGCAAATGAAAGCTACTGTGCTCCCCCAGAATGCTACCGAGTGGATTTTTGATTAGTGGCTTAGTTCTCGAAATATTGATCAAAGAGTATTTCCTACATAAGATATTTAACTTTTAAGGCAAAATGAATGGTATGGAGAGCCCTGTGTAATACACCAATCGACTCAGATCGACGAACTGAACAATTTCTGTATGTATGTGAATGTGTGCCTGTATGTATGTATGTGTAAATATGTTGTTTATATGTATAGTATATTAAAATCGAAACAAAAAAATTACAAGATAAGCGCTCATTTTACAGAACGCATATTCCGATTTCAATGTTCGCATGCTCAAATGAACGCACTAGAGCTCTTTAAAAATGATACTAAGTGTAGCTTGAACTGTAAAAATTTGACTGAAGTATATTTTAGACATGGGATATTTTACTTTTTGGATAATTCATCTCTCTCTCCCTGCTCTCTCTTCTTCTCTATCCCTCAATGTCTTTTTTTTCGTATCACTATTTATTTCTCAAAAGAAAACAACAATCTTCGACAACTTTGCATAATTTTTACACTCTTCGTAGTGCATCTTTATTGGTGTAAAAAAATTACCCTTTAGCTTTTTCTTAAAAATTTGAATTAGATTTTGGAGATATTTTGAAAAGCTTTACCAAAAATGTACAGACCTATTTACGTATGAATATGTTAGTGCCACCCGTTTGCAATGTTACATTTTGAACAGCTGGAAAACTTCTTAGTTGAACACTTATTCTAAGTTTTAAATTCAGTTCTGAATATACTTTTTACTCGTGACCAGGAATCTACAATTGATGGTGAACGTAATTGGCAAAATAAGGAAAAAGTTTTGAGAAATTGTGAACATCGAGATGCGATGATTTACAATTTGGATGAAACTGAAGCAACTTTACATGGCTATACACGTTTACTAGTGTGCGCAAGTGAAAAGTTACTTACCTCTATGATATGATACACTATTCTCATGTAAGGTATAAATATTGCTTTCTAATTTAGGACTAAGTGCAAACAGAGTATCCATGTTATTCCGCTTCTCGTTATCGCAGCAAGTTTTATGAAGTCTTCATTTTGAATTTTATCATACAACCTAGACCTTCAAAAAGAATAATGTTCTCGACTACACTCTGAAAATCCAAAATTCACAAATGTCGTACAGAACCTTCAATTTCAGATAATGCATTTGAGATAGAACTAAATTGACAACTTTCATGAATAGTTTTTTTTTCTGTACAATTCTGAACTATAATTTTTCGAAAACAGGTTTTTAGAAATTTGCTTCAATTCGTTAAAAATATAAGATGCTGATTCATAAATCTAAATATAAATATATAATATAATAAAGGTCCTGCAATTTCTAAAAATAAAGTGAAAGTGATATTCAAACCTTGTTTATGGAGATTTAAAAAAACTGCATTAAACTAACATACATATTTGCTGTTCTAGTATTAAATCAGTATCATTGTTACCTATTACTGTTTCCTCACGTTCGATTATTTCAAGAAAAAATTTGAGTTGCTTCTAGATAGCATTTGAAAATTGGTTTGTGATCGAAAAAATAACACTCATATACTCCAGTGACCAAGCATGGAAAAGTTCACTCACTAGCAATATTTCATGCAAATGTGTTCTTTGATTTATCAGTTGTCGTTCAACTATTTCCACTCGCGTACAAGTTTTCCATAGAAACGCTGCTGATTGTTTTTCGCTTCTAAGAGTTCCGAATACCATAGAAGGAGACTGAATGATTCAAACACGATAGTATTCATTGTATCCAAGTTCACTTGCATTCAACATTATTGCGAGAAGCTTTGAGATATTATCGCCAGTGATACAAAATTATGAATCCAAATGAACGTTAGATTACGTTCAATTGTTTGCTTGCCGGAGCAAATAGGTATCATCAATGCTTACGGAAATTGAAGCATGGGGCATTAGCATTTGATACTTGAAATCACCAAGAATCATCATGGTATATCACGGTGAAAGCACGACGTGGAGTAGCCGAATTCCGCCTACAGGCAACCAACATTTGAAAGAATCATTGCGATCGCTTGAGTGCAATCGTTTACGATTCTTTCGTGAAACACTCGCTATATGTTGCTCGCTCCGCCTAAAGCAGGCAATACTGAAACAAAATCATCAAAGAAAGCCACCATATATTTCTTTGCTCTAAGTTGTCTCTTGCAAGCTTGAGAATGTGTAACTTTTAATAGCGATGGTTTGCTAGGATTGAAAGCTTATAAATAGCACGTTCAGAAGTGATACCCGAATGATTGTTATGCGATACGAGTTTTTCCATCCTTGCCAGTGACAACATCCATAATATTTGCGAAACCCACGTCAAGCTTTAATTCAATGATCCTGTTTGGTTCACCCTCTGAAAACTATACTTTAAATTCTTTTTATTCTTTATTGAAATTGGACTTACGTTGGTATACGATTTGTGGTTTAACTGGTCTAATAAGTTTAAAGTAATACGTAGTTAGTATAACAAAGGTTTCTGCACCACTAGGTGGATTGATTCAGGGTTTTACCTTTGTTATACTAAACAGAGGTTATAAAATCGGTCGAAAAACGCAAAATAGATCCATGATCCGGAAGGCCGAATCGTATATACCATTCGACTCAGCTAGACTAACTGAGCAATGTCTGTTCGTGTGTATGTGTGTGTGTGTGTGTGTGTGTGTGTGTGTGTGTGTATGTGTGTGTGTGTGTGTGTGTGTGTGTGTGTGTATGTATGTTGTCTGTATGCATGTGCCGCAAAATACTAACGCACCTTTCTTACAGAACGCAATATCCGATTTTAATGATCTTATTCGCAAACGAAAGCTACTGTGCTCCCCCAGAATGCTACCGAGTGGATTTTTGATTGGTGGCTTAGATTTTAAAATATTGATCAAAGAGTATTTTTTATATGAGACATTTAACTTTTTAGGTAAAATTAATGGCACGGAGAGCCATTGAAGAGCTCTTTGAAAATCATACTGAGTGCGATCTTTTATTAGTTGCTTGAACTGTAGAGTTATGACCAAAGTATATTTTAGACATGGGATATTTTACTTCCTGGATAATTTTTCTTTCTCACTGCTCTCTTTTCTTCCCTCTCCTTTTTTTTTCGTATTGTGTTTATTTCTCAAAAGAAAACCAACAATCATCGACAACTTTTCATAATCTTTATACTCTCCGTACTGCCCATAATCGCATATTTGTAACATTTGCAAAATTGGTTGTTCGAGCAATTCGCACTTTTATATTTTGACCTTAAATGCATTGTTACTAATATATTCTCGCAAAAAGACACTTCAACTAAACTTAGTATCATGAAGAAAGCACTACTTTACACTATGTATACATTGAATATTACTTTTGAAGTCAAATTGGTTGACATTTTTGCAATGATACATTTATGCCGTCACTTTCAAGCTACTTTTGGAATATATCACATGGAAAAAGAAGTTTTTCATGTATTCAACAAGCATGAGCTGAACATCAGAAACGGATCACCGGTGGTTGGTTACCGGACCAGAATAACTTCCGAGTTCTAAAGGATGCAGATGTGGATTTGGATGGAAACTTTTTTGACAAAAAAGTTGAAAAAGTTAAGTAGTGTGACAATTATGCGGTTATTTACGCTATGTGACAAAACAACTTGGTATTTTTTACGACTTTTTTCACACAAACATAAGCATATTTTTCCAGATGTAAAAAGTACATACTATTCTAAGCATTTCCCAATAAAAAGCACGAAATCCATAAAATGTCGAATGTTACAATTATGCGATCACAGGCAGCGTAGTGCGTTTAAACTTGTGTAAATATATTACCCTTTAGCTTTTTCTTGAAAATTTGAACCAGATTTTAGAAGGAACTGCAATGTTTACTTAGCTCCTTTTCTCGCTTGCAAAGCTTCCGTCCTCACTTCTTATAAAATATATACTAAATTGTACGTTGAACCTAGATTTGCGAAGAGTAAGAAAAATTTTCAGCATTCGGGAGCCAAGCATTGTAGTAAAATCTGATAACACAGTGTGCAAATGTAAAACAATTAACGATGCAGATATTTTGAAAAGCTTTACCAAAGACGTATAGACCTATTTACGTACGTATGTGTTAGTGCCACCCGTTGAGAAAAACACAAATAAATCACTGTTTTGTTTGCAACGCTACGTTTTTAACAGCTGGAAAATTTTCAGTTGAACACTTATTTTATGTTTTAAATTTGTGACCCGGAATCTAAAGTAGCTGGTGAACGTAATTGGCAAAATAAGAAAAAAGTGTTGAAGCAACTCTACATGGCTATACACGTTTACTAGTGTGCGCAGGTGAAAGGTCACTTATCTCTATGAATGATACAATATGCTCATGTAAGATATACATATTGCTTTCTAATTTAAGACTAAGTGCAAACAGAGTATCCATGTCATTCCACTTCTCGTTCTCGCAGCAAGGTTTAAAAAGTCTTTATTTCGGATTTTTTCATACAGCCTAGTCTTTCGAAAAGAATAATGTTCCCGCCTACACTCTGAAAATCCAAAATTCTCGAGGATTGTGGAGAACTTTCATTTCCAGATAATGCATTTGAGATAGAAATAAATTGACAACTTTCTTCAATAGCTAAATTTTTTCCTGTATAATTCTGAACTATATTTCGAGAGCAGGTTTGTAGAAGTTTGCTTCAATTCGTAAAAAAACTTGATGCTGATTCATAAATGTAGGTCCTGCGATTTCTGAAAATAAAGCGAATAAGTAGAACCGCATTAAACTAACATACATATTTGCTGTTCTAGTGTGAAATCAGATGTTTTCTATTACTGTTTCCCCACGTTCGATTATTTAAAAAAAAAAATATTGCTTATAGCCAGTGATCGAAAGTCTAGCCAGTGATCGAACAATAAGACTCATGTACTCCAGTTGTAACATTCAAATTATTTGCGAAAACCACGTCAAGCTTTAATTCAATGATCGCCTTTGGTTAACTCTCTGAAAACTGTCTTTTAAATTTATTTCATTCATTATTGAAATTGGACTTACGTTGGTATACGATTTGTAATTGACTGGCCTAATATGTATAAAGTAATAGTTAGTATAACAAAGGTTTCTGCACCACTAGGTGGATTAATTCAGGTTTTATTGATGAAAAAGTATAATTTTACCCACACGACTTCCCGAAGTCCGATTGTGCTGAAAATTAGAATAGTGACTTCTTTCGAGAAGACGAAATTCTTGAGCCGTACCTCCAAATCTCTGAACGAAATTCAGAGGTCTTTTTCCCATATATCTCATCGACACATTTTTTTGTTGAGGTTTTAACCGGCGGTCATTCACCAGTCAATGAAAATTATATTATATTGCATACTGTTTAAGCAACATCAAATAATGAAGCCTCCCTAGAACGTGTTTAGCCCCCCCTAGAATTTCCCAGAGAATGATTGTATTCAATAGGGGCCATCCACATACCACGTGGACAGCTTTGCGGGGGGGAGGGGGGTGGAGGGTTGGCTAATGTCCACGGTCCATACATTTTTTTTAGAATTTATATGGACCGTTGTCCACGGAGGGGGAGGGGGGGGGCCAAAATCGTTAAAAATCTGTCCACGTGGTATGTGGATGGCCCCATATATATATACATTCCATGCTACTTATCAGAGCATCAAAATCAACACAAATTGAGATGTCGTCATTCATTGGCTAAAAACTAGTTCTGCACCCAGGATCGATTCTCAAGCCTTGCTCTCTTACTCACCTTACCAGTCAGAGGAGAGCTGTAGTAACTCGTGCTGTATCAAGAAGTCGCCAGTTTACTCGGTTTTTGGCTGTGTATCACCAGTTTCCCAGACGTCTCATCACTCGCAAGTCTCTTTCGATGTGGTCGAGCCATCATGCACGCTGCGCCCCTTAATTTCTTGTGCCGGTAGGGTTGCTGAAGAGAAGTGATTTCACATGGTTGTCGTCCGGCATTCTTACGATGTGACCGGCCTACCGCAACCTATTGTCTTTCGCCAGGTGTGCAATGGGGTTCTTTCCAAGCAGCGCTTGTAGCTCATGGTTCATGCGCTGTAGCTTTTATCCGTCGTCCGCTTGTGCTCCACCGTAGATAGTCACCTTCTGTTCGCCGATAGGCACCTTCTGTTCGAAAATATCAAAAGGACTTCCGTAGAGGACTATCGGTTATTAGGGTTTTGTAGTTTTTTTTTTATCGAAGTGGTCTTGTCCGATCATCACCGTGATTGGTGCGTACGTTTGTAATATCTGAGAAAAACGGGCCGTCGTTGAGAACGTGGTCAATTTGTTTCGCTGTACGTTGGTCGAGGAAAGAAGGGACTTTGGACTGCTAATCCGCGGGGAGCTGCGGAGTTGGTGCATAGCAGGCTGTGCGGGCCGATAACCGGTTTATATAAGTCTATCCTTCCGTTCATGTCCCCAACGACGATCTTGATATCTCTACGCGAGCAGCTATCGTACAGTTTCTCCAGCTGTGCGTAGAACGCTTTTTTCCCTGCATCAGGTCTTACTTCGTGAGGGCAGTGCACATTGGGAATAGTGTAGTTGTGAAACCGGCCTCCAATTCTCAACAAACACAACCTGTCGCTGATTGCCTGCCGCTTTGGTGGTACAGTGCCTTGCGGCCACAAATCCACCGTACCTTCTCTCCTTTCAGGCAAAGCTCCTGGAGCGCAACGATGTCGAAGTGGCGGGGTTCTAGCTGATCCAGCAGAATCCAGTCGACAACCGGGTCGTTAAGCGATCTACTGTTACATGTATTGAGCTTCTAATCGTCGTCCTTATTTCGTCGGCTGGGTCATTGCCGATTGTTCCGGTTCGTTTTGAATTCTTGATTCTCCGTAGTATGTTTATTTTAGTATGCTGCCTTACTAGGGCTGCGATGCCTAGTCTCGCGACGGAGCTGCCGCCATGGATGTAGCTGGCGAGACACCGCATTTAATATTTCAACCGTCCGGTCCGGATCAGTCGCTGTTTGAGCCGCCCCTAGCCTGTGGGGTAGACGCGTAGACAAGCTGCTTTCTAAGGAGAACAACTACCCCACCGGTTCACCGGTTTTTCCTTGGTTGCTCGTATCCCAGTCGGTACCACGTGGAGGTAGGAATAGGGCATTAAGCCTTGAACCACACTGGGGTCTATTTTATTCTAACTAGTACGGGTGAACTGTTAAAAAGCACTGCCCAGCCGTTTACCAAATCTAGCTCTCCTAAATATCGAATCATTGTTGCTGAAAGAGCTTGGCGTTGACGATGTGTTCAAGATATTCAGTACATCATCGGAGATTCTATCCCGAAGTGATTTTTTCTGCTTCTACGATACTATTTTAAGCGTTATTAAATAAGCATATTCAAACTCTTTTTTCTCTTTTTTAAAATGGCATACATGAAAACTAGCCCCCCCTGGAAATTTTCCTTAGTTGCGCCCATGATTATAGAATATATATTATAGGATTGTATAAGCTCTTTAGAGTAACGTTACATTCAGTAACGGTGCTCTCAGAGATTTCATGCAACCAATGCGTAATACCTAGTCAGGGTACATGAGTACTCGCGCTATAACAGATCAAATATGTGTAGTTTGTCGCTGTGGACTGAGAGCAATTGCAATGAGTTCTTTGTACAGCAAAGGACGCAGTGACTTTAGTCTAATTAATACGATCATTTTATTAACCAATCTCGTCATCAACAAAAGGTAATCCACGAAACATGTCCTTTATTTTCGTTTCATCGTTGTCTCGATGCTGTTCGATATTATCGGTTACATTAGAAACCGACAAAGAACTATTGTTGTAATCCTGAGGTATGCACAGCACTGGTTCCATGTATCCTTCTTTATGAATCCTACACCACCTTTCTGGCACCTCCCTGAAGATAGCCTTCCTGAACACCATACAGGTTACATGTTCTAATTTCTCAAGTTTTATCCTGGTAAAGCCCATTAGACCTAATGTAAAACGCCAGTTCTTCATAAGTTTAGCGTTAGCGCCTTGATGCCGGGAGTCAGGAGTTATAATCAAAAGAATCCCTTCTGGCTTTAGTACATCATAGGCTTTTAGACAACACTTCAATCGTTGTTCGGATGCGGGAAGATACTCTAGTAGAAGGCTAAACACAACAGCATCATAGTATGATCGAACAAGATGTTCAATAGGCCGAGAACTGACTGGTTTGACATCCACAAGAGAAACTTCCAAAAAATCACACAATTCTACTGTCTCTTGAGCTGGCGCAATGTCGATTGCCGTTACCTCAAACTCGGGAAAAGCAGAAAAGGGATTGTAACAGCTTCCGACATCCAGAAGTTTGATATTTGATATCAAGTAAGCAGAATGTTTGTAATCGTGACTTTCGTTGATTATTTTCATTATCTGCAACGAAATTGAATATTAGGCAAGAATTTTCTTCGGAATTAAACTCACCTGATCTTCTTTATCTCGAAACAAATATAGCAAACTATTGGAACCAAGCATGAAATATTCCCGGCAAGAATTAACAACCCAATCGATTCGGCAGTTGGCTTTCTTACTGGTGATTTGCATATTTTTATCCCAATAGCGGGTCGCAAGTTTTTGCATCGCTTTGGCATACTGGTTCAGTAATTCATGGTTTTGCAAGTGCTCTCTCCAGACCTGTTCCGGATCGGAACTTTCAATTGACGAGTTTCGTAGCTGCTGATGTACCGATTTGATCAGACTAGATAAGGCAAGTTGTTCCTCGGAAGCCATCGACAGGCAAGTCATAGAGGTGAAATCGTTAGAGTGATCACTAGACTGCACTTAACAAATTAATAAAGCTACAGAATTTCAAATCTGTACTACAATCGCAGTCTTCTACACATAAAAAATCGAATGTAAACAAGAAGTCAAGAACTCTTTAAAATAACAAATTATGACAGAACCGGTGTTTTGAAACAAATCAAAGCTCTTTCAACCAGGGATGCCAGGTCATTTTTTCATTATTTGGATTTCTTCACACCGTTACATTCAACCAATTTGAGCCGGCTGCTGATTGGCTGAATTCGATAACGCAATCGTCACGTAGAAAATACAACGAGGTTACTTTTCACTGTAAAGCAGTGATGCTGGAGAGTCATAATTTAGCTATTATAATCGTTCATAAATAATGATGCAAAAGTATGCAAGGTACATGATATTACCGAGTAATGTATTTCACTGTTATAACTTTAAAAATGCATTGATTAATCGTTTATTACTATTTCGGTTGAAGTCCAAGAAACTTAGAAAGAAAAAATTTGGGTACCAAGAAACTTAGGAAGAAAAAATTTGATAATAGAAGTATGCTTTATTGAACATAAAATAATAAATAAGAATTGAGTATTATTCGCCTATATATTGCAATTTTAATTTGTTTTATTTTCATTGACCTGCAGAGTTGTTAAAAATAATCATTCTGGCATTAACGGTATGGAACGTTCAAAAAAATTTCGACGGGGATGTCGGCCGTTACGAAAAGAAAAATAAGAAGCCAGCTGTCACGTCTTGTCTTAGAGCTAGTGATGAAGCCATCTACACTGAGAGAAAAACACTTAAGAATTTCATAAGATACAACTTATGAACATGCTTAATTTCGATTTCATAAGACACTTATGCATTACACATCAACGTGTATAATCTTTATAAGTCTATCTTATGATTTTAATTTAGACGTCATATGCATCTCATATGCTCAAGTTATGATTTTCATAAACGTCAACATTGAGAAAATTTCATACTCATATCTTATGAAACCTGCAAAATGGCGAAGCAGTATTGTATCGTTCTTGATGAGCGGAGTTTATTAGACACAAGTTATAAGTTTTTCAGAAGCGCTAATTTGCAATTTGCGCAGCGAGTGTCTTTTAATGAAGAAACTTTTATTGGTTTAGCTGAAAAGTATTTGAAAACAGCGAATAAAGAATTAGTCTGGAACTGGGCTAAAAATTGTAGAAAAAAGTGTAAGTACTTATCTACAAATCCTATAATTACTTCATGTCATATATATTTATTTTAGCATCTATCAATTATTGTGTTCGTTGAAGAGGACAACGCTGACGACATTCAGCAAGAGGAATCAAAAGAAATAAAATTTGAAGATAATTTATTATCATCATAATATGCAGCATGGCACCAGTTTTTGAAACATTAAAATTTTACGTTATGCATTTACTTGTACTTTATATTTTATATTTCAGATATTTGTGAACAAAAATGAGTACGAACTAAAGTAAAAAGCTATTTTCTTATCACAACATATTGAGGTACTCAAAAAAGTTCGAGTTTTTTCAGCATAGATTGAGTATCCATATTTATAAATAAAACTAAAATAAAAGAACATGCACAGGTGTACATTTTATAACCTAACAGTTATAAAGTTCATGGCAAAAATTATGAGCTTTATAACATTAAACTAATGATATTCCTATCAATCCCTTTATAGAATTCATATTTAAAAGCTATGATTTTGGTATGTCTGTTCTTATAGCATGCATACATACGACCAATATATTTTATAAGTATGACTAATGAAAATCGTTAGTGGTCGAAAATCAATTTTCTCCTCCAATTCATAAGACAAAACTTATAACTTCCATAAGGGATCCTTGTAGCGCAAAATCATAAGTGGTTCTTATGGAATTCAATAGTTATTTTCTCTCGGTGATACATATCAAAAAATTATAAATACAGGGGGTCGACGTTTCGATTCTCTCTTCGTTATTAGGGTGAATTTTAGATATTTTATTTTGTTTTGTGTTTGGCGAATTTTTAACACTGTAAAAAATGTTTAAAGGAATCGCTAAGATTTATTGACTCTCGCAATTCAGGGTTTCCTCATACTACCCAGCTTTCCATGTGAGGTGGCGTGATCCACTCACAACCAACCCAACTGGTCTAGATTCAATCCTAGCCGACACCGGGAGATTTTCTGAGGCGAAAAATCTCTGGGATCACGCCTTCCATCGCATGAGGAAGTAAAGCCGTTGGCGCCGGTCCGTTAATAAGCGGGTCGTGAGTTAGGGTCCTGGGTGTGGAGTCGCCTCCCTGGGCGTTGGTGATTGGCCACAACAGTGGTGGAACTAGACCGACGGAAAATAAGCGAGAATAAAAAAAAAATACTCAGCTTTCCACGAGCGGTAATGGCGGATAGTCCACGCAGCCCATTCTGACGTTTTCTGTAGGTCGACCAATTTTAAATCGCAGCAACGGAGTAGAAAATATACCCACGTCGTAACGTAGCATAGCGACTCTAACAAACAATGGGCGTTTTGTTGTGCAAATTTCGTCGTGCGCATGCGCGGATCAAAATAAACAAAACTGTTTATCAAAGTTGCTATGCTATTGTTTTAATCATGCAACTACATAATTTAATTGGTGATTCAACGCGACTTCTAGATTTGAACATCAGAACTAGGAAAATGATGATAGATATAATTTTTAGCCAGGGCTGATACACACAAGAGACTGTTTTTCGCGCGATATTTGCGTAAAATTGATGTTCTTGGCGTCAAAGTCACCTTAATCGCCCATTGCTAATTTATGGACCATAAAGAGAATATTTCAACGATTTTTGTTGAAAATTGGTAATATTATTTGGCATAGTTTCAAATGTTCCAAAGACATAAAACATTAAGTTACTCTCGTATAGAAGAAATATGTCTAGGCTACGTAAGTAAAAACTGCTTTATATAAATACTATGCTGTGTTTCAGGTTCAATATATGTGGCAATTATTAAATGAATAATTATGAAACGTTATCTGTTCCTTTTAAAAGTAGAACGAATGCTTCTCATATATTCGCGTTGACGGTGTTGCTGATATTTGTTTGGTTTTTGCATGCGAAAAAGAAGGAAGGAAATATTTTTGCTTTTGTCATCACGCACATTTTGACAATTACATATGAGAGTTCACGTAGGTGCGAACAGCCTTCGAAATCTCTTTCAACGCGAATAACCCGAATGCCAAAAAACAAAACATTCTATTTATTTTCACAGTGCTATTTTCGCAGCCCGTGTAACGCATAAGCGTAACCAGTATCAAACTTAAACTCAGCAGTAAACGTCAAAAAGCTCAAAGAAGAGAAAGCGCAAAGAAAACGAAACCCGTAAGTGAAGATAAAGCAAAACACAAGCAACGAACGGGAGCGACGCGATTTAAAACAGAAAAAAGTATAGTTTCGTTCATGTCTTATCATT
The DNA here is from genome assembly GCF_029784165.1 of Wyeomyia smithii. NCBI lineage: Eukaryota > Metazoa > Arthropoda > Insecta > Diptera > Culicidae > Wyeomyia > Wyeomyia smithii. Next base: position 82,627,869 of record NC_073696.1, on the reverse strand, counting down.
TTAAAAATTGCCCGTGTTAGACGAATCAGTGTCGCCTTGTATTGGTTGTTTTATTTGTGATTAAAAATCAGTGCGAATAGTAACGAAATCAAGTTTAAAATCTCGCAACATCGGCTAGTCGCTGGTCGTTCTCGTCTCAAATACTCGTCGCGTGCGTCACCCATTTTTCTTTCTCAATTGATATTCAATCTGTACCAGCATATTTATTCAAACCGATTTGGAAGTCGCTGGTCCAATCGGATAATTGTGCATGCGATTAGTTTAGTGCAACTGCAAAGTTTGAGTTACTGTCAGCTGGGCAGATATTGCATTACTGCTCCCGGTGTTAAATCTGCAGTCTGGAGTTGACGGCATCATCATCGATTGAGGCGGAAGGACGATCAAAATATCAACAGACACTGCATTTGATTGCAGTATAACTCGAAGTAGCAAGAAGAGGCCAATGATGGCTTCACTTTCGGCCAGTGCGGAAAACCTCTCCAGTGATCAGGTAGGAAGGATTTAATTTTATTGAATTTAAAAGTGATTTGTTCGATGAGCAATACAAGACGTTTTCTAGGAATAGGTTTAAGTCACAGTCTGTTGGCTTACAGTTTTATTTGTTCCGTTATGGATTAGACACACTCAAATCTAAATATAGTTACCTTGTTAAAGAGAGGATGTGCTTGAGAACATTGAAGTGGGATTGCTATATAAACTTCTGATGAGTAGTTTATGTTCGAATCGTCTGAATGTCTTTAAGTAGCGTTAAACAATATTATGTTTAATTTTTAGATTCATCTCGCAAATTGTTTAAGTTCAGTTGAAAGACCTCTTTTTGCTACCAGATGGTGATTTTTGTGAATTTTTGAAAATAAAATTAGCTAATTTCAAGCACAAAGGTAGTCAAAATAATGTAGTTTTCGTTTTGATATTCGACATATCGAATAATCAACGCTCTCAATATGGTGTACATTTTAAACTGCTTCATTTGTTAACCGCGCCTAAGATTACATCGTGTTACTTAATTAAATAAGCCATCATCGCTGATGCTGCAGCCATTCGGCACAGCAACGGCACCAAGTAATAAGCGACAGACAGATAAGTGCTTCTTTTTGATTGCATTTGATGCACTTGGGCACTTCTTTCCATTTGACATGTTTTATTTCGTAGTTTACGTCTTCTCAAGCACGTTGATGCATGTACTAGTAAAATTTAGAAGGTTAGTAGTTACCGATCATTCGGGAATGAATCCATGCTGAGATGTAGTTTTTAGATTGCGGCAAGGTAATTTCACTCAGGATAATCTAGAATAACTTGAATACCGCCGAGAGACTAGTCATACCACGATAATTTCTTGTGTTCCGCTTGTCCTCAGCCATGAAGACAGGAAACTTAAATGAATCTCTCCGTAAAGCTGGGAATTCACTTTATTCAAAAGACGCATTGAAAATGGCTGCTATAGGATCAGCTAAGTCAGCCGAGCATCGACAGAACACTACTGCCGAGATTCCCCCTGCCCAGGAACAAGCGAACTCTAAAGCCTTCTCGTTGCTGAAAGCACCACGGCTGAAGAGACCTGGAAGGTGGATAGATTCAACAAGTCGGTAGGAGTATCAGAAACAACAGATTCTGCATCGACATCACTAGTTGTCCTCTGTACAAAGACATACGCGAAGTGTTTCTCAGCCATTTCACACGCTTCATGAGGGGTTGTTGGTTCCTCACCATCATGAATCACATTGGTTGGAATGCTCGAGTTTTGACGTGGGACACGTCTTTGTTTACTATACTGGGATGCATTCTGTAGAATTGGAAATGAAACGGGCAAATGTTGCGTCAGATTTCAAACGCTAATAACAGCATAACCACATGATGGATAACAATAACCAATATGTTGTTGGATAGATAAAATGTATAACAATTTTGTAATGTGTTAATTATCACTCTAATTTCATTGCTAAGCGGTAAAATTGATAATAATTTCAATAACAAATTTACGCGAATAATGAACCAATTACATGCGAGCATTCCTAACACAGACGACGTGAATGGACACCATCCGTTCCCTGTGATATTCCCTGTGTCAATTTCGAAATAAAAATTGACAGAGTCTCCCCGTCCCAATAGGTCAATTTATTTTTGCTTCCATGAGCTTAGACTAATATGATGTCTCGAAGGTAAAAGTTTTCCTAAAAGTTTGAAACAATACCCATCCTTGAACAATCTCTTAACCTGCGTGTTAGGTACTGTAGAACCTAATAAAAACTGATGTCTTGAAAGAAAACATGCCAGTAAAAGCAACAGTACCAGTGGAGTATAGAACCGCAGGTCTCTCGTCGTCTATGATTGCAGTGGTACTCTTCTATTCGTACTGCAGCAGTACTATTCGTATTGCAGTGGTACACTTTTGTTCGTACATTTCTATTCGTATGCAATTGAGGAAAAACTACAATACTGCTGTTGATGGTGATTGAAAGTTTATTTCATAAATATGATTGCCATAAATTACTCAGCAAGAATTGTAAATTTTTGCAACGGATATTTATTTAATTTTATCTTCGATATTCATTAAATAATCGTGACCGGATAGTATCGAAAGAGTAAATTCCTAAATATATACATTTATAGAAGAGTAAGAACCTGCGAATGCTTGTGATTTTTTAGTTGATTTAGTAAGATTCGTACAGAATCTCTTTTTACATTTCAAAATTGTTAGATGATATATTATTATTCTAAGCGTAACCATAATAAACGTATATTTCCTGTCTTCGTAATACAGCGAATGTAGTTGCAGCCAAATGAAACAATTGTCAAGCGAAAAATAAAAATGTAACTGTGGATTTCTACGTTTTTTTGCTGGAACTTGTTAGGAATTTTGTTCAAAATATATTCTTATGTTTTCCAATTGATGAACCTTTGTTAGGGCTTCCATATTATTTTGAAAGAAAGATCCATACTATAGATTTGATTTACTAAGAGTTAAATAAGACAAAACCATTCATTATGATAACGTAAGCATTATTGGATTTGGTTTTTGAGGATATAGAGATAATTCTGACTTTGACGCATTATGAGAAATTCTTGGTGCTTCTTCAACAAGCACGATATGCTTGTGCCTTGTTAAATACATATTTTTTTGCACAAAAAAAAATACTAAAGACATAATATCGCCAAATATGAATGATCTTTCTTCGAGTGTTGTTGAATATATTCCAAAAATTGATTTCCAGGGGAGGCTGAAAATAAACACATTGATTCTGTCTGCAGACTCTGTATATTTTGTAACAAAAAATCCCCTAATTACAGTGTTTAGTCCCACGTCACCATTTCATACAACCCTAGGGCTGTATACCTTGTAGTATTTTTTTTTTCTGTTTACAAATCCTCAGAAGCTTCGGGGATCGCGCCGCAAACTCTTTTGAACTTTTCGTACGTGAAATTTGTACAAAGTACAATTCAACCCACAATGAGCATTGAGTGCTTTGCGTTCTATGACAACGTAGAATTCTCTGTGATACGTTACGATCACGTCTAAGCTGTCTGAGTAGAGGGGTACTACAAGCAGGAGAAATAGGGGTATGTTTAAGGGAGACATTTGATTCGGATTGAAACAGATAGCTATTATGCCGGACAACAGAAGGACATTATGCCGGATCGATCAGGAATGTTTTTTTTTGACGTAGAACTACGTTTTACTTTAGCATACCACACAGGGATGCAAACTGAAAAACTGGGACGAAATTTGTCCCTTTTCAAATGCTTATAGGTTGATTGGTTTTCAACCGATTTTCTTCATTCTTGTAGCAATCGATTGGAAAATTATACACGCATCTGTCCGAATGCAGAAAAATGTTGTTTGAATCTACGAACTATTGCACTATTGAAAATTGTCAAGCCTTGTTGAAATAAAAATAACGTCCTCTGATTGGTCGCTTGCTTGCTGTGTGTGTATGATATGGTATCATGTGTGTATGTGTGTATGTGTGTATGATATGGTATGATGTGTGTATGATATAATGATATGGTATGATGTGTGTGTGTCTATGATATGGTATGATTTGTGTGTGTGTGCTGTGTATGGTTTTTAACTCGGCACCAAGGTTGTTAATACGATAGATTATCGTCGATAATCGTCATCGCCGTTACCGATAACGTATGGTATCGTTATTGACGATGACGATACCGTCTTCAAACATTAACGAACTCGGCGATAACGATAGTCACTAGACGTTATCAGCTCACTAACGCTTTATGCCAGTTTTGTCTGCTGTGGTAGCGAATGGTGTACGACTTGATCAAAAAGCAGGCACGAGTTGTGGAAACGTTTTTTCACTTCGGAGGATTGGAGACGAAACAACACTAGGCAACAGGAAGAAACTTTTCCTTATTTGTTCATGTTTCGCTTCTCATCAGGAAAATAAATTTCTCAGTTTTGATTGTTTTAGCTTATCAGGCGCTTTTTAAAGCACAAATTCGAATAGTAAGGTATGTAGCATTGTCATATTTGCATTTAAAATGCATCTAAATGATATATCTAATAAAGCAAAAGATGGTATTGCAGTGGATGGTAATAAACAAACGTTATTGATTCGATACCGTCCAGTAGCTATCGTCATTGACAATGACGATAATGTCTGAAGACGTAAGCGTCATCGTCGATAACGATAACAGACGATATCGTTATCGGCGTTCACGATAAATTATCGATTACAACCTTGCTCGGCACGATCTGCTATCCGATTCACGAAATTCACAAGCTGAATCCGGTTCACGAAATTCACAACCCTTCATTAGTAGACATTATAACTCATTACCCAAGTAAAAATATTGGTTTTATCAAAGTTTTATAGCGCTCAATACAGCCAAAAAAGCGCTAATAATTTACTAGGAATCATAAACTAGAATTCTTTACCGATGCAAAAATTCTTATTTTTAGACTTTTAATTTTTAAGTGCCCAATCTGCCTTGCGCTGTAATATTTATTTTTTTATAATTTTGTATATTTTTTACGAATTCTTAATTATAATTTCGATATAAAGTTGTACGAAAGTATCATGCTCATGGTGCTTTCTTCAGCTCAGGTCTGGATGACGAGTAAATGCATTTAAAAAAGGCGTTTTAGATCGTTTATTCGATTAAGCCAACAACCTAAACAGAAAAAGTCGATGATGGTTTAGACCAGCGGTTCTCAATCTGAGGTACGCGTACCCCTGGGGGTACTCGAAAGCCTTCAGGGGGACACGAAAGAAAAAATCAGTAATGGCGGATAAAGCAATTTTTTATAATACTTCATTTGTTGTTCAATCTCGCTCTTAGAACCTGACTGTAGCAATCCTACAAACGACGATAGTTGAATTTTAAACCTGAACTAGACTACCACAACATGATCTACCACTACTCTCTCTCTCTCACTCTGCTAGAATATTCCAAGTCAGGGGGTACTATTGATTTGAAAAATATTGGTAAGAGGTACGCGAATAAAAAAAGGTTGGGAACCGCTGTTCTAAAGAAACTCAACATATATCGTTGTTTGATAAGCTGTGAGCTTGAAGAACAACCCGAAATTCTGGATTCTTGTGGAGTATACTGAAACTCGGAGGATTTCGATGCCTTTGACCCTTCTGGCCTCGTTTTCCTGCATGTTAATTTACGTTTACAGCGCTTCGTAGGAAACCGTTCGTCTCAACCGTTCACGCTAGAGTGTGATGTCGTTGTATCCCCAATCCGCACGAGAATCACATATGAAATAAGGCTTTTGTCTCAATATTGCCCCCCAAACGTTTTAGAAAAAATGTGGAAAAAGTTTTTGTAATCCAGTAACTGTTACTTTTTATGGAAAAACTTGTGTGAATTTTCTCACAAAAGACACAAGCTACGATTGAAAAACAAATATTTCTTATTTTTGTCTCTGTGGCAATTGAATTACAATTTATTAGTTTTTCTCTAAAGAGTCCACAAACCAAATTATTTCACTTTAGAAGCAAAAGTATTTTTTCATTAGGTAGTCACGGCGATAATTTCAAGAAAAAAACATTTTATCATAGAATATCGTTAAGAAATACGGTTGAATTTTTCTGATAAATTCATGGTGACATTTTATAGAAATAGTTTTCCCAGTTAGTCCCTGTGACTTTCGTGTGAAAATATACATCAAGAGTTTTCTTTGGGAGAATATGTGACCTTTTAAAAAAATCATAAGTTTTATAGCATTATCACAGTGATTTTGATAATCATCTTATTTTGTTAGGGTAAATATCAGGAAAAGTAAACATCGGGCTTTGACCGACAAATGCCACTGCTTGGCCACCGTGACTTTTGTGAAAAATGAATGTTGTCACATGGATTTGAGTAATTATCCTTTTTCAATCAAGCAACAAAGAAAACATTAGTTCAATATCACATATTTCCTCAGTCTAACATTCGATTAGTATTGTCACAAGAGTCCCCGTATCTATTAATGACCATTTAAAAATCTAGAAATGATCTATGATCATTATCGAGAAGAATGAGTCTTTTTACAGAAGTCACCAAAAATGGTGACGAATACCTATAGTTTTTTGGTTCATCAAGATGGGGGTGTTGAATACTAAAAGCGATAGATGTATATATTACAAAACTATCAAAAAATATTATTTATACATTTTCCAGGAAAATTTTCATATATTTTGTAATGATATTAAACAGAGGTTGCATTGGAACAGACGTATGTTTAAAAATAAGAAATGAATTTATTTTTTTTTATGTTTGAGAAATATTCAAAGATTTCCAAATGTTATTTAAATCTTAATTTTTCTGAAGGCGCGTGAAAATTTTAAGGGGTAGACGATATACTTTCCCCAATAAAATGGGATTTTATTAAAAAAACCTTTGGTTTTTTTCGCAATTTCAACTTTGAGGCTATTACTCTATAGATACACATTCAGTCATTTCTAATTTCCATCGGCGAAATAAAACAAAAACTTAAATATAATGTCCAGGAGTTGGTCACGAATGAAATATTTTTTCTAGAACTTCATCACGAAAGACATTTATGAATAAACTGATGATAATACGACTCGTGTTGACAATTGAAAAATAAGAAACGTTTCTGGTTTCTCCTATAAATGTCACCAAGTTATTGATACGAAAAAGCAGAATATTTCTAACAAACCACTTTGTGACTATTACCAAAAGTTTGTATAAGGCTCTAAGCCCCGCCTTTTCGACGCTTTTTCGCATTCCTGACCATTTACAGGAAATATTCTTCGTACGAATATGAATTTTCTCTTAAAGGTCACCAACATGTCATTTGTGCGTACTGGGATCACCTCTGACCAACTGTGGCTATTCATGATACTGTTCACACCGAAATCACAGTTGACCCTGTGCGAGGGCTAAAGCGTTTATGGTTGTCGCGCGAAATGAAAGCAGGAAGAGATCGATGAATAAGTACCGTTGATCCCAGAATGTCTATGTCGCTGTCCTGCAGGAGGTTAATCTAGGCTGTCTTTAGCTTATATCGTCTAACTATCGAAATTAATGGAAGCTGTACCTAATAACCACAAACGGGGCCTTGCTGTTTTGATACGACAGGGTTTGAATGCTCAAGTGAAATTAGACAAGAATCAATGTTTCAATATTCAGAGCCTTGAGCTTAAGTATCAGATGTTATTATTTATGGATGTACAAGTTAGCATATTACTTAAAGTTCATTTCTGTATTATCATAGATTCGAGACAGTGTCGGTTCTCCCCAAGTGATTAATGTTCATGAGCTCAATCAAGATTCAAACCGTTTTTTCGCTGTTCCAGGTGTGTTGGTTCCAATACACGTTGGTTCAGATACACGTCGAATGGTTATCCTAGGGACTCCAATAGCCAGTTGAGTATCCGTAGTATAACATCCTAAGAGTCGAAGCTCATTGGCAAAAAGGCCGGACACGAGAATTGTTACGTAAACGGAGTGCAGATGAATCTCTTTCTAAACCTGTATTCCTTTGCTGCCAGGAATAAGCAGTCGATTTTCAATTCCAGCTTTCTTTGAACTGGCTGGTCCAAGAGTCAAGAGGATCATCTGCTGACGCACATTAGTTTTGTGTTTTTCATGCGGCACCTACAATGTACAATGTCTGCCATTTGTGTAACCCCTTCCGTAAGAAAGCGATTTTTCAGTTATCATTATCACTTCACTGTAAAATAGTGAAAATTGAATAAAAGTTCCAATGTCGAATTTCCACGAACAATGTACCAATCACGCCTAGCACAGACTTCATTAGTAGACACCAACTGCCTGCTGTGATATCCTCCATAGCAGTGGCAACAAATGTGACAGAATCTTCCCGTTCCAAAACGTCAATTAGTGTTTACTTCCATGAGCTTAGACTATTTTGATGTCTTGAAGGTAAACCTTTTTTTCGGAAAGTTCGTAACCACCTTCTTTATCAGAAAGTTCAACGAATGTTATTAAAACTGATGTCTTGAAAGGAAAATATGCTGGCATAGACAACAGTACTGCACCGAACCATGTACCTCGTCGTCTCTCGATATCGATATGCATTTGTGTGCATCCAAGCTAAGTCACTCCAGCCCGGTTGATTTTTGAAGATAACAGGCAGAAGACTTCCAAATATGACATCTCCGTTTTTTTGAGTATTCTAAAACTGATTAATTTTTTGCTGATTCTGTTTACTGATGAAATATTCAAATCGACCTGAATTGAATAATCGAATGTTGACATGTTCAAAAAATTCTATGTCGATTTAGAAATTTCTGTAATAATATATTTTTAGTCTTAAAACTGTAATTCTTTATCGTTTCCCACAAATTTATGAATGCAGAAAGCATTTTTGATGTAACATCTTTGCTTGATGGTTGTGAGATACAGACAGTAAAAGCTAATAATGATGCTGCTTTGGAGAGTGAGCCATTTGTCACAAGACAATTAAATACAGAGCGACTTTTACTTTCTACTAAATCTTACTCAATTGAAATCTGTATAAATGGTTGCCTTTTCACGTATTAAAAAAACTGACTGTAGTAAGATAGAAGGTATTCATCAATCTTGAAGAGAATATTTTTTTCTTCTAAAATAGAGTGCTGCAAATAAATATTCAAAATATAGACCCCTTCTATTTTGACAACACGCCAAAAAATTTTCTGTTTCCAAAGCTGAACTATACCAAAAATGTACGATTCTCTTTTCATTACTTCTTTTACTTTTTAGGTCACCTATGACGACCTTAACTGTAGATGAAGCCACCAATGAACTAGTTTTGATTCCAAATCGTTAGTCACTTGATGCATTTCGGCTCAATAATTCAGGAGAATCCGGAACTCAACGGAGACAGGTCCGCATGTGGCCCATGACGACCAAGATACTTGATATGACCACCCGAGTAATTAGAGGCATTGTTCAGTTCTTAGCACTGATTTGATCATAATCATGGTATTACCAGGACATGTTTCGGTTATGTCTCCGAAACCGGTTTACCGATTCCGGTCATCCGCTTCGGCAACATAAAGAACCAAAATACCTTTCTTTTGGAAGATGTTGAGCTTAAATTATTTAAAAAAACAAAACATGAAAACTAAAATATATTATTAACCATAATCACTCGTTTTTGGCCGCTTGTAAACCGTGTCTAAAAATGAAATATAAAACTATCGTAGTCCTACGTCAACTATGCGGATACCACCCTCCTCCTTTTTTGCTAATTTTATCATCAAAAACATACATTATGTCATTAATGAACAAGAAAATAAGGAAAAAAGAAACTCTTTGATAGTATGCGTGTGCTTTTTTTTTAGTTTCATATTTGCTACGCAGCTTGGCTTAACCACCCACCCTCCCCCTCGTCACGCTTCGCCACAAAACTGCAAACCCTCCCCTTTTCCCCTCGAATACTACGTCATTTATAAATGTTCCCGTAGACACGTTGGGATGAATTCTGGATTGGATAAATACAGGTAAAACTTTTTCTCAAACAGAGTGACAGTGACCATAATTCCGAAAATATATTTTTGTAAAATAATATTAGCAACACGATGAGTTGTTTCAGTAATGTCGCAGCAGTTTTTTTTTGTTGAGCTTTCCGATCATATCCGACCGGAAAATCAAAAGCTGAAATGAAAGCAAGCCTTCATCGCACTGCATCGCCAAATATTCAATTTAAAAGTTCATTGTTTTTTCAAGTATCATCTATATATATTCTTTCAATTTTTTCAGTTCCCATTCTAAGGTCTTTTGAGTGATTTCATTGATCCATTTCTCGCTAACATAGTCGCTTTTTCGTTTACTACAAAGCCATAATGTTACCAGAACAACAAAATCATGCATGATCACGCAAAAAATAATGCGTTTGTTCGGGAGTATGTCTGCCGTTACTTCGGCCAGTTTATTTATGCGACAGCGACAGGTTCCTGAATCTTATATTTTCTGTGACCATTCAGAATCATCCCTTATTTGAGTTTATATCAAACATGAATTTAATTCATTCATTTCATTATTTCAGAACAATGATGGTTCTTCCATGTGCTTGGAGCTGGCATTGGAAGGCGAACGGCTGTGCAAATCCGGTGACTGTCGAGCTGGTGTGGCGTTTTTCCAGGCGGCGATTCAAGCCGGAACTGATGACCTGCGAACACTAAGTGCCATCTACAGCCAGCTGGGCAATGCATATTTCTATCTAGGTGACTATACGAAAGCGATGCAATATCACAAGCATGATTTGACACTGGCACGATCGATGAACGATAAGCTGGGCGAGGCCAAATCATCTGGAAATCTTGGAAATACTCTCAAAGTTATGGGACGATTCGATGAGGCGGCAATTTTCTGCCAGCGACATCTGGTTATCGCACAATCACTTGGAGATCGTCTCTCGGAGGGTCGCGCACTGTACAATCTGGGAAATGTGTACCACGCGAAGGGCAAACAGCTAGGGCAAAAAGATCCCGGAGACTTTTCCGATGAAGTGAAAGAATCGTTGATGCAGGCCGTCGACTACTATCAGCAAAATTTAACCCTCATGAAAGAACTCGGTGATCGCGGAGCACAAGGAAGGTCTTGCGGAAACCTTGGGAACACATACTATCTCTTAGGACATTTTGAAACTGCCATCGAACATCATCAGGAACGACTGCGGATTGCGCGGGAGTTCGGTGACAAGGCTGCCGAACGACGAGCCAACAGTAACCTAGGGAACTCGCACATCTTTCTCGGTCAGTTCGAACAGGCTGCCAATCATTACAAGTGAGTTCACTATTAACATTATCTAACACTAAATAAAGCACTCTCGTGTCGTGTTACACTGAAAACTGACATTTAAAAAAATACTTGTGATTATGAAATAGTCAAGTAGAAAGGAGAGTGTTGAACAAGTAGGAAGTGCATACGGAATAATCAACTGATAGTAGTTTCAAAAATAAATAACAAATCGAAAAACTTGCTCTTTCAGGCGCACACTGTCTCTTGCAATGGAATTAGGCGAACGTGCCGTCGAAGCGCAGGCTTGCTACAGTCTTGGTAACACGTACACCTTGCTTCGGGACTTTCCAACCGCCATCGACTATCATCAGCGGCATCTGGCCATTGCCCAGGAACTTGGCGACCGAATTGGGGAAGCACGAGCATGCTGGAGCTTGGGCAATGCTCACTCCTCAATTGGTAACCACGAAAAAGCTCTTCACTATGCTAATTCACACTACTTGCTAGCAAAAGAACTTGGTGATGTAGTTGGTGAAAATACAGCAAAAATGAACATATCGGATCTTAGAAAAATACTCGGCCTGCCGGAATTGCCACCGGCAGATAGTGCTTCCATGTTGGCAATCGAAAATGATACTCTTCAGGAATTGGTTAGCCAGAATGCTCAGCACGGTACGAGTGGAGTCAACAGCAGTGCCGGAAAAGGAGGTCCACTATCAAAGCAGTATCGTGTGCGACGGCAGAGCATGGAACAGTTAGACTTGATAAAGGTACGTTTTACAGCAATTACCATTGATAGAGAATTACCTCACTCGAGAACTTATTCGAGCGCACGACTTTGCTTCACAGATCGCTATCAATCAGTTCTATTGTAAATATGCTAATTATAAAATGCTTGGTAATATGTAATTATTAAACTACGCAACTAGTGACGGCTCGTGAGAATATGTATTTGTTTTGTGCTCGTGAGCGAAGCGGGCTCTCATTCTGCCTGGTTCACTCAGTGGAAGAGCTGTTCTTTATCTACCTTATCAGTTGACCAAACATAGAAATCTTATCAGTACGTTTAACACCGGTATATTAGATATCCGTTGGCAAATAAAATATATTCCATCATATCAAAGCGATTGCACATGTTTTCTATTAGTCAACTTTGATTTTATCCCGCAGCTGACACCCGATGGTAAAAAGATGGTAAATGTGCACGACAAGCAGCAACCAGCAGCTCAGTCGGTATTGAATCAGCAACAACAGCAACATAAGAGCAGTGGTAAGCAGGACGAGAATATATTTAAGAACAACGACGAAGACTTCTTCGAGTTGTTGACTCGGTCTCAGAGCAAACGGATGGATGATCAACGCTGTACCCTGAAGGTTAGAACAACGACTCAGATGGTGATATGTTGGTATATGACAATCTTTTTTACTTTTATTCCAGTTGACCCACGCCGAAAGCGTCGATTCAGCTAGAAAACCGTTGACTCAGCATAACAGTAACGCGGCAGTGGCTAAGGAAAATAGGTAATTCAATCGATTGCAACTGTAAATCTCAACTCAATCGTCATGTTTCTAATTTCCATTTCAGAAACGCTTTACTGGAGATGATCGCAGACTTCCAGTCAGAGCGCATGGATGAACAACGAGCTTTACTACCAGGTTTAAAGCGAATTTCGCTTAACAACTCAACCAACGCGGTTAGCCGTCCAGCAAACGCTAGCAGCAACAGTACCACCAATACCGGCCAGGCACAATCTCAGCAACCACCACCGTCGGATAACTTCGAAACACCACCAGATGATGCATTCCTAGACATGCTTATGAGATGCCAGGTAAGAGCTACAAATACATTAATGTTTTAGTATTACTATAAGCACGCATCGCTCTGCAGGGCACCCGCATTGAAGAACAACGCTCGGAATTACCTACTCCGAATATCACGATGGATGCAGAATCGAGCGAAAGGCGAACTGGTGGGCCGGGCAACTCGAACAGCGGAGCCACCGTTCCAGATGAAGATTTCTTCTCTTTGATCATGCGCCTCCAGGGTGGGCGGATGGAAGACCAACGAGCTACAGTACCTTTGCACAATAACAACAACAGCCACCGTAACAATAACAACAATCAAAATCATAACAACAGCAACAACACGACAAGCAGCAACATCAGTCAAAGTGGAGTCAGTTCAAATCGAAGCAACGGAAATGGTAGTAATAATCGTGGCAACGGTAGCGGAAGGGAACTGAAATGATGTAATTCTTTCAGTCAATAAGATAAAAAATGGAATAGAATAGGAGATATTCAACACTGTACGCTTTTGCACATTTTACAATGTGCAGGCGACTAGAAGACGATATCAAACGATTGTAAACTTTCCGCGCCATATTTCTTTACTTACCGTGTGTGTGATTGTGTGCATATTTTTATTAAACTGTGAGGATTTATTACTCCTTGCATTTCAGCAACTGCTACAGCCTGCTGTCGAATGTTTCACAATGCAAGGTATACTCTAAAATACCGGTATGTTGACAACTTGTTTTTAATCGCAAACGATCCGTTCGATATAATTGTAAACAAATGCCAATATAATCCACCTGCATGCAATTCAATGCTTTGTGAATGAGCTATAAAGTTTGCTAACCAGTCATTCCTTTTACTAGATACAATAAGATTATTTCAATTTATACTGCATGTGGCTAATCGATTTTTTAGTACTCGCGAAAATATTGCAAAACGAGACTAACGTTTTACCTGTTGGATTGTCTCGGATAATGATAAGCTTTTCGTTCGTCTTCGCGGATATGAAGTAATAAAATAATCAAATATTTAGAATGACCAAAATAGTTTACTAATACAAAAGTGCAGTCACTTTATTTTTCAAGTATAGTAGAAACGTAATATATATTAAAAAAAATGAGACTACGCCTAGATCAAAAGCCATTTATTTAGGACCTAAGGGTGTAAAAACTGATTTTTGCGAATCTTAAAGCTAATTGAGTAACCATTAGATCAAACCACACAACACGATTACATGATATTCCTACGGTTTAGAGAATTGTTCTCCGGGTATGTATCTATGAAAATGCTGTATATATTACTCTCTCTAAATAAAACGAGAGCACAACAATACAAACTTCACAGCATTTATATTTGTGTGCTTTTATTCTTCTGATCTAACCAATATGCGAGAGTGTCATCAAATCTTCCAACTTTTAGATCGCAACACGTATTTAATATATAAACAAACACTAAACCCATACTAATGATAAACATTACTGGAATCTACCAATTCAAACAATATTAATAGATAGAAAGAATTACAAAACTAAAAACCAAAAGTTTTTGCAACACTTTTTCCCCCACGATCGATAGTAATCGTTATTTCATATCATATTTATGTGTGTATTTGTTTGGAATCCATTCCACTAAACCGGTACAAATCTTTTTAGCCGGATCTTCCCAGAAGTTGTGCCGTTTTTTATAAATGTGTTTCAAAAAAGTCCACCCAGTTGCTATAGAGTACACCACTGCGAAAGCCAAAACTAAACAAGAAAAAATTACAAAATAACTACAGTGATTGTTGAAAGTTCAAATATGTTTTACTAACTCTTTCGACGCTAGTTTTTTTTGTTATGTTATACCCTAACAGTCTGAAAAATGGAAATATACTATCTATCTGCATTAACTACAGACCATCTCTGTTCTTATTACCTCTGTCACTTTCGTTTGTGATTGTCGTAATTTGAGTGCGTTTCATCATTGTCGGAAATTGTATTGATGTTGTTCATATTAAGTAGAATCATTTTGATATTAAAACCTACCGCGTTAGAGGGTTTTTTTAACAGTTAGAATCTGGTTAACCTAGAGCAGGTCCACGATAGCTGCCCGCAACTGGACGTGAAAGTCGTCATTGGAGACATGAACGCTGAGGTAGGACGGTAGGCGATGTACAGATCAGTAATCGGGCCAGATAGCCTGCAGGCCGTGTCTAATGATAACGGCCATCGGTGCGTGAACTTTGCGGCCTCCCGTAGTATGGTAGTCCGAAGTCACTTCTTTCCCTGCAAAGATATCCAGAAATCCACCTGGAGATTATCCGACCAACAGACGGGGAATCAAATCAACCACGTTCTAATCGACGGCATGTTCTCCTCCGACGTTATCAACGTTCGCACCCACCGCAGTGCGAGTGTATATTCGGACAAGTAGCTGTGTGCATGCGCTCAAAACTATCGACGGTGAATGACACACCAAATATCGAGCGGAACGCCGGGGTTGCGCAGAACTCCTTGAAGATGGCTGGGGGAGCATCCGATCCGCCATAGGTAGCACTGCTGTAGGTACAAGGGCTCCGAATCATAGAAATAACTTGTTTGATAGCGAATGAGTAATAACTTGTTTGATAGAGGATGAGTGTGAAGTGATCGAAAGGTATAAGCAGCACTCCGATGAGCAGGAGGAGATTGGCCTACTGAAAAACAATAAACAGTGAGTCGTCGAAATATGATGGAGAAACACTGGCTAGAACCGTGCATTAGGTCATTATCAAAACTTGGGAGGAAGAACGAGTTCCGGAGGAGTGGGTGGAAAGTGTTGTGTGTCCCATCTATAAAAATTTAATTAAAAAATCCGCGTAAAGCATGGGGCTCTTGTGGCTGTCAAACTCCATACATTTTCCATCTACCACTCATTGATTCTGGTACCAGCGTTTCTGGTACCCACTTTTTGGTTGGTTTGCCCTAAAACAAGTGAAATAGAGTAAACGTCCCATTTTGTCGGTAGACTTATTCTCTAGTAAATGTCGTTTTAGATGCGAAAAAACAAGAGCTCAACATTTGTTTTCAGTACAATGTGCACTTACAATGACTAAGATAAGTTTTGTAAGCATTTGAAATGAAATATTACCGCCGTGATGAATTTATGATTGGTAGGCAAAATGTTGACGTTTATAGGCCCCTGGCGTAAAGTAAACCACCAGCAAAGGTTTTAGAAAAAAAAAAACGAGATGCTCTACGACCAGTATTTAAAAGTGTCCTCTATGACGGTTATTTCTGATCTTTCGGAGGGCGGAGGTTTGTTTTTTGACTAAGTCAATCAATACTCAGAAGTTTTTGGTTCCCAACCCGCGTTAACTCGAAAACTTCTTGACATTTTTTTGAATTAGCGCGGTACTACAGTGTAAAAAATTCGAAAAAAAAATCCGCGTAGAAAACCGGGACCTGGATTCCTGAGAGTTCGGTCCAAAGTTTTTCCGGCTTCAATGTCCGATCTAATTCCGGACCGGATCAGAACGGAGCTGGATCGGATAATGTTTCCGGAATCCGGAAAAGTCCGGTGGAAAATCTTACCCAACGTTATTTAAATCACAAGCAGCAGACTTACAGGTTTCTTCATATTATATTATATTATATCATATAGAATATTATGAATCTGGCTTCTGGTCATTTGCAAAACTCGTTCTAAACCAGATGTAAATTATGTTTTTGTTCATTAGGTACTTAAACTTGCATTCCATTAGAGTTGTTTGTAGCTAACCAGAATTAAAATGTAACAAATCGGAATACTGCGTGCTAGAATGCAATTTTTATTTTTCCAAATTTTTCACATTATAGGCTTCGCTAATCAATTAAACTTTAATAAATATGTCTTTTGTTTTTTAATTCATATAATGTACCATAATATGCTAATAAGGCTGATACAAATTTCGAATTCTTTTTATGTCCAAGGTTATCAAAGTTAGCAGAGGGGGTGGCAAAAAATAAATAACACCGAGACGAAAAAAAAAGAAATATCTTTGATCAAAGTTTGTGTACAAGTTATGACGTTTGTAACTTGCACTCAAAAATACGTTGAAAATTAACACTTTATTATTATAATTATTTATTTCGCTTGCCTTTCGACGACACTCTCGCTGTCACCTGACTTGTTTGTTGCTAAATTGAGCATTTATGCTGTCGGAAAACCAATGAAATGAACAAAACAGTTTGGTTTTTTTTTCTTCCCCTTCCAATATTCAAGATTTTTGAAGGGGGGGGGGGGGGTGACATAAAATGAAAATAAAATTTGTAACAGCCTAATTTATTAAAGTATAAGGGTCCATCCACATACCACGTGGACAGATTTTAAACGATTTCAACCCCCCTCCCCCCTTGAACAACTGCTCATATAAATTCGAAAATTTTTGTATGGACTGTGGACATTACACATACCCCCACGTGGTATGTGGATGGCAAATAAAATTATGTTTTTATTTAATTTTTTTTTAATTTTTTCAATTATATTGTGTTTGGAAAGATAAAATATGTTATGTTCGTTTGAAAAACCAGGCGTCAATAAGCAAGCAAGACAGAAGACAGAAAAGGTTTTACCCCTTTTAGCCTCAGGAATAATTTCTGGTTACGCCACTGCATCATACAAGTGAAATAAAATAAGAAAATATTTATTTTATGCTCGGTAATCAGGTCTGTTTAAGGAGTATATGTAGTAATGAAGACAGAAAATTGAACTCACTGAAAATATGATTGTAGAAACTACGAAAAATATAGTTCAGCAGGTGGAACTCGAACCCACAACTTAATCATAAATTCGAATATTTTTTCTGAGATTCCACTATCCGGAATGAGCTTGTTTTTTTCACAACAAAACTCGTTGCATTGTTTTAATTCAATCGAACTGTTTCTAACATGCATAATAGACTTGATGATTTATTTGCATCAAAATAACGCTTTCTGGAAAAATTGACAATTTTTGTTCCCAGACTTTGGGCGGACCGGAACGGAGCCAATCGCACCGGCTTTAAAACAGACCGGAACGAGCTTGTTCCGATTCTCAACCGAACTGGACCGAAGTCCGGATGCAAATTTCCGTTTCAATTTCATACTTATTGAACAATTGAGAGCGTTTTGTAGTTTTTTCAACCTTTTCGCTCCCACATTTGGCGCCCTCCAATGATTGACGAGCAGGCGACTGCCTGCTTCGCCTTCGCCTTAATCAACCGCTGGGTGTACATGCATTGATCAGAGAATCTGCCCTTGATTCTCATCAGGCATAAGCTTACTGATGAGCCTCCATTTTATGACTCGCTTGATTTGTTCCCCTTGTATAACGTTTGATTGCAAAAGATGTATTTTTATGTTATATTTATATTATATATTTCACCTTTTATAAAAGAAACTTAATTGCAATTCGAAACAGAAAATATTAACTCGAAATCTTTGTGAATACCCCAAGTATTATAGGTACTCTGATACAAAAACACTTGAAAAGTTATAAAACTTTCGTAAAGACGCTAGGGACGAAAACCCAACACTTTCTTCATAAAAGCTAATGTCCGCCTTTTTTGAATCTGTTCCACGGTGCGGGGCCTAGAATTCCAATCTAACTAAACTCCATCAACCAATGCGCTCAAATGATTAGGTCCAGAAGTTTTGTTTTTCGTCCTGAGATAAAGACGCACTGTGCGATGAAGCAACACGTGCCGCTGTAACAAAATAAAATTTCCAATGTATAGACGGCAAGAAGTTGCATAAATGCAGGCTTATAAGAAACATGCTTTATGTTTCGAACTAAAATATATGCATAAAGCAATACATAGTTCCTTATTCTGTCTGTCACATGATAATTGGGTGGTTTACGGTTTGTTCTTTATTTTTCGATTTGACTTTTTGACTTAAGGGCCATCCACATTCCACGTGGACAGGTTTTGGGGTGGTGGCTCTATGTTATGTCCACGGTCCATACAAAACTTTTTAAATTTATATAGGCAGTTGTCCACGGAGGGGGAGGGGAGGGGGTCAAAATCGTTAAAAATCTATCCACGTGGAATGTTGATGGCCCCTTAGTAGTTTGGAATTCAATTGGTATTCCTGATTTACCGGTGCGACATGTAGTTAGTGCGAATTTAAGAAATACAGTGTAGTTTCGATTTCATCACGGTAAAAAAAATCCACTGTGAATTCGGCGAATAATGAATATAGCTTTTTTTGTTCAGCACAATTAAAATAATGACATTTTGAGTTAAAAAATGCGGCTTCATAGTTTACCAGATTAATATGAATTCAAGATACAGACTAACAGAAAAATATCAATTTGATTTGATTCTGCTTATTCTTGCATAGTTAACCCGTAAAGACCCGGGACACAACTTGTTTTTTGAAAATGCTCGTTCTCAGCACTGGGTCGGCCGATTTAGGAAAAATTGGAATTCTATTCAAGGGGAATAGTTGCTCTAAGTTTTGGTAAATGTGCCACCCCTCTGGACCCCTCCCCGTTTTCGTGAGACAATTTTTCAAACAGATTGAGCAAACACTGGGAATTTTCATACTTATCAATTGCTCCATGTATCAAATCATGTCAGATAGATGAAATATGGTATGTAAGAGTGAATTTTGAGTTTCTAAATTATTTCAGTACAAAATCACAAAACTACGTACACTAAAGTCGCTTTTTACGCGGGGGATACGTGCCGCGTAAAAAAAACCGCGTAAATTCCGGAATCCGCGTAAGGAAACCTTTTCTCCAAATCTGTGCTAGAAAATGCTAGAAAAAATCTTTCACCATCTTTGAATTAAGAAGACGTTACTCTAAAAATATAAAGCTTGAAAATTGAAGAGCTAAACCCACCGTGGGAGACTGAGAAAATCAAGTTTTCATGAAAATACGTACTTTGGTAAATATTAAACTGGTTTTTTTCAAAATGTTTGAATGCTAAAATAAATATTTCATCGCGTATGGATTCAGGATACCTTACCGCAAAATGTAGAGCTTAAAATTTGAAGAACGGTTTTGTTGTTTAAATTTTTATAAAAATATATAGTTTTGTGATTTTGTACTGAAATAGTTTGGAAACTCCAAAATGCGCTCTTACATACCATATTTCATCCACCTGACATGATTTGATACATGAAGCAGTTGATACGTATGCAAATTCCCAGTGTTTGCTCAATCTGTTTGTAAAATTAGAAAAAACAGACATATTTGCGCCTCACAAAAACGGTGAGGGGTCCAGAGAGGTGGCACTTTTACCAAAACTTAAAGCTACTAGTCCCCTTGAGTAAAATTCCAAGTTTTCCCAAATCGGCTGTTCCAGTGCTGAGAACGAGCATTTTCAAAAAACAAGTTCCGTCCCAGGTCTTTACGGGTTAAGAGAGATTAATGCTTGTTTATGTGAAACTATGAAACCGCTAGATTACATAATTTTTGAATTGACGTTCAATAAACACCAAACTGTTCAACAATGTTGAGCTTTGAATATATCTTCTCTTCCAGCTGCTCGAATAATGCATAATTTCTTCACCAAAGTTAATGAAATATGTTTTTTTCGATTCATTTTTCGCAAAATTCTGTCATAAATATATTGTTACAGATATGACATTTGGTTGCACTATCCAGAAGAATGAGCAAATAAATTGAGATCATAAAACAATACACATGTAATAAGGACAAAGGGCATATATCAGAATTATGTTTTCAATGCACTTTATACAACTGAAACTCCATTATTCTTGACTTGATACTCTTTTTAAGAAGCGTGATAAATTCGAAATAGAAAGTGTGAGAAAACCGAGTTTGAATTTGGTGAGTAGGGATAAAACGGCTATTGATAGAATCGAAACGGTGCTTCTGCTCGAAATGTGAAAAGTATAATAATTTTATACTACAAAACCGACAAGTGGCTCATGGTCTATGAACAAAATTGAACGGCACCAAAGCCTCATATAACTGCAACCAGTTTGGTTTTAACAGCGATTGTCTTATCTGCTCTCTAATCAATTATTTTCAGCTCTGCTTTCTAAAAGAAGAAGTGAAATTATTCTAATTTTCTGCCAACAAAACAAGATCCAGTAAACAATTTTGTTGAGTAATAACTTATTGGCCTTCCAATCACTGGGTTTTGATAGCACAACTGAACAAGCCGCTATTCAAAAAATTGAAAATTCAATGAATTTTTTTTAAATAACTTTATAACGATACCTAGATACATCTTAAATTCAATGAAAAATCAAGAATCTGAACCATTTTCAACTTATTAAAATATATTGAGTGACTATAACATAAAAATTAGATTGAATTTCAAGAGCCCGAAGGCAAGGCGGATCGATCATGTGGAAGACGGCCTACGGACCCTACGCAGAGCTGGACCGAGTGGAATGGAGATGACTCTTACGTACAGCAAAGGCCGCATCACGGCTTGGAACTGTTTGGTAAGGTAAGGTAAGATTGAACTTTCGCTGAGAAAACTCACTTAACCCTCTAGTGCCTAGTGCCGCTTTGAGACGGTTTTTAGTTAAACCTCTGAAAAGCTTCAATCAATACTTAAAAAATATTTATAAAGATTCATAGTAATTTTTTTGAAGCCCGTCTGAGAATTAACTAGGGAACTAGAGTGTTAAAATTATTAGGTTTCTTCATTTTGTAGTATTTAAAGGTGCAGCGACTTTTTGCATATATTAGTGAACTATAGTTTGTATAGTTGTATTTTTCAATGGATCATTTAGCAGAGTCGATAAATAAATAATACAGCTTACAATAAAATGTTGTTAGAATTTAAGCAGATAAAAAGTAGGAGGGTGGTATTCAAGACATGACCGCATGACGTTGACTACCGTATTCTTAAAAAAATATATATATATTCCATTGAAGCAAATGGTAGAGGGAATTGTAACGCTTCTTTTACAAAACTTCTGTAACAAAATTTCGAGGCTCCAAAAGGTACCAGTTTCCGATTATTCTCGTCCAGAATTCTAGCCATTTTAGTATTTTGCAGTAGCCATTTATTACTAACAGCCACCAGCATAACGGGTGAAACCGGCACGAGATGACCGGTACTATTTTGTCTTTCCTCCTTTCAGCTGCTAACACCTAGCGCTGTCGTGAAATTAACATCAACATAAACATGCATTTTTGCAAGGTTTTTTTTCCGCTAGCAACAGCAATTGTAAAACATAAAATTCAACTAACCGCTTCTATTATAAAACTGCGAGGCACCAAAAGGTGCCAGTTGCCGATTTCTTGTTTACTGGTTTCCGTCCAGAATTCCAGCCATTTTAGTATTTTGCAGTAGCCACCAGCATCACGGGTTAAACCGGCACGAGATGACCGGTACTATTTTGTTTTCCTCCTTTTAGCTGCTAACACCGAGCGTCCGTATGTATCCGGTACGGTTTAGTAATGAAACTGATGGGGTGAAATGTTCGAACGATACGTTTTATACCAAGGCTTCGTCAGATAATTAGAAAGAAGGAGGGGCTACATAGATGATGGAATGGTAGAGACAAATGTTTCTTGAAAGCTGCGCCGGCCGCTGTCGTAATATTAACACCAACACAAACATGCATTTTTGCAAGGTTTTTTTCCGCTAGCAGCAGCATTTGGTAAAACAGAAAATTCAATAAGCCGCTTCTGTACCAAAATTTCGAGGCACCAAAAGGTGCCAGTTGCCGATTATAGTTTCCTGGTTAGTCCGTCCAGAATTCCAGCCATTTAAGTGTTTTGCAGTAGCCATTTACTACTAAAGCCACCAGCATTACGGGTGAAACCGGCACGAGATGACCGGTACTATTTTGTATTTCCTCCTTTCAGCTGCTATCACCTAGCGTCCGCATGTCACTGGTGCGGTTTTGGAATCAGAATGATGGGGCGCCGGCCGCTGTCGTAAAATTAACACCAACAAAAAGATGCATATTTGCAAGGTTTTTTCCGCTAGCAGCAGCATTTTGTAATAAAACAGAAAATTCAATTAGCCGCTTCTGTAACAAAATTTCGAGGCACCAAAAGGGGCCAGGTGCCGAATATATCCATGTTTTTGGTCAGTCCGTTTAGAATTCTTTCAAGATAGCGTCCGTATGTAGCCGGTACGGTTTAGTAATGAAACTGATGGGGTGAAATGTTCGAACGGTACGTTTTATACCAAGGCTTCGTCAGATAAATTAAAAGAGGGATGGGCTACGCAAATTATGGAATGGAAGAGACAAATGTTTCTTGAAAGCTGCGCCGGCCGCTGTCATAATATTAACACCAACACAAACATGCATTTTTGCAAGGTTTTTTCCGCTAGCAGCATCATTTGGTAAAACAGAAAATTCAATTTGCCGCTTCTGTAACAAAATTTAGAGGCACCAAAAGGTGCCAGTTGCCGATTATAGTTTCCTGGTTAGTCCGTCCAGAATTCCAGCCATTTAAGTGTTTTGCAGTAGCCATTTACTACTAAAGCCACCAGCATTTCGGGTGAAACCGGCACGAGATGACCGGTACTATATTGTATTTCCTCCTTTCAGCTGCTATCACCTAGCGTCCGCATGTCACTGGTGCGGTTTTGGAATCAGAATGATGGGGCGCCGGCCGCTGTCGTAAAATTAACACCAACAAAAAGATGCATATTTGCAAGGTTTTTTCCGCTAGCAGCAGCATAAACATCGGAAACAGAAAGTGACAACAACAATAACAACAAAGTTAGATCGATTGTATCCGTTAGTGTCGACTGTGCTTGGGAAGAGAGGTAGTGATTGGCTGCGCGGTATGATTTAGACAATCGATATTAATTACCAATTTTTCAATAGTGTATCTCAAACAATAGTTTGTTTTTGTTACATAAATTTAACCGTAAAAGAATTTCTGATCGATTGATGCCAAAACCTCGAAAACCTGATTATAGATGACTGCAAAATAAGCGCTCAAAACCTGACCACTTTTCTCTGGTTTTCCCTGGTTGAATTACTAGATTTTTAAATTCAGGGGCCTAACTTCGATATAGACGTTAGTCAACGTCAAAACATTTTGCTTGTGACAAGTGAAAGGACTTCGAGTTTTTAAAATTAGTATCCTAAAATCAATGCTCATTCTAATTTTACATAAGCGGCCATAAAAAATGCAGCCCTCAAATTCACCTATTATTCCTACTAACGAAATAATAGAACTCCGAATCAATTATCGTCCCTAAATTACAGCCATCTCAGAATCCGGTAGCGCAGCAAGTCATGTGCCCATAGTAGTAGTCTTTCTCAGCCTGTGTAATGCCTGTAAACACAACGGAGGGTCGAATTTGGGGCGTTCAATCATCTCCTCTGCGTTCTGGTTGGATTTTCCATGCTGCGAATGATGGAGGCAGCACCAACCGCGGGTTCGTCGCTTATTAAGTCGTTGTCTTTAGATTATGGTGATTATTCAATTAAGTCTACACTGTCTTGGACCACGAGCGCGCACGCTGTCCTACTCGGCGGGCCTGACCGGGGCATGGCTAGGCCACAACGGTCGGCCGGGATTCGTACACCAGAACCTGTCGCCAGCGGAAAGAAGACCGTCCATTCTGAACGGTCTAGTCGAATAGATCGACCGGTTGTATGTATGGAGTTGGTGGGAGTTTAACGCCGGAAAGTGAAATTACACAATGAGAAAATTATAGATTTCGCTGTTTGGCTGCCTGGTCGCTGCCACACGGCTCTGCCGGATGAATTGATAATTCTAAGGTGCGAAGTTAGAATTTAAGACTAAGGAACGGCGCTCGGGGCGTACAATTGCCAGAATAAAGACAATGAAGCGTTGAATGACGGTGCAATATCTGACTGCGGCTATCGTGGCGAAGGGTTACGCCCCGACTGGAACCTGTGAGCCTGTGTCTTACATGTTTTGCGATGTCATGCTGATTTTCTCCTGACCGATTGCTTCCGGGTGTAGGATGGATTTTTTTGGTGATATTGTTTATATATTTTGAATCCTGTTTAATATTTCTTGAGGTGGAACAAACTGAAATAGAACTTTCTCCCAAACTTGTAGTTAACTGGCCCACGCTTAGAAATAATAGAAATCTTGTGCAAAATAGTTTATTAGTTACTTGGTTTTACTCTGGTTTTTGTTGTATAACACTGCAATGAGGTTTTTATGAAAAAATATTCTTTTTTATAGAAAGTTTGTACTTTCTATAAATAATCCTTTTTTTTTCGAAAATTTTAAATCTCGTCTGGACGAGGGAAATTTATTCCAAGTCTAAAGTCACACCTTATATTCCCGTTCATTATCGCATTCTGGCCAATTACATACATTGCCCGCTTTACTAAACCCTAAATGTAAGTCATATGACAAAAATGAAATTAGTTAGTAAAGTAATCCGCATTTTATTATTTCGTCAAGGGTTCCTTTTCTGAGTAGACATTTAAATTATCATTTTTGTCTTCAGATCCAAGTTTGTAAAAAAAAAAAAATTTTCGTAATAGAAATTCGCTTAACATACGAAAGAATATAATTATGAATTTTCACAATGTCAACTTTAGAGACCCCAAGGAATACGAAAAAATGCTGTATCATATTAGCTTTTCACTTTTTTCTTTTTACTTTTTACGCTTTACATATTACTTTTTACTTTTTTATTTTTACTTTTTACTTTTTACTTTTTATTTTTTACTTTTTACTTTTTACTTTTTACTTTTTACTTTTTACTTTTTACTTTTTACTTTTTACTTTTTACTTTTTACTTTTTACTTTTTACTTTTTACTTTTTACTTTTTACTTTTTACTTTTTACTTTTTACTTTTTACTTTTTACTTTTTACTTTTTACTTTTTACTTTTTACTTTTTACTTTTTACTTTTTACTTTTTACTTTTTACTTTTTACTTTTTACTTTTTACTTTTTACTTTTTACTTTTTACTTTTTACTTTTTACTTTTTACTTTTTACTTTTTACTTTTTACTTTTTACTTTTTACTTTTTACTTTTTACTTTTTACTTTTTACTTTTTACTTTTTACTTTTTACTTTTTACTTTTTACTTTTTACTTTTTACTTTTTACTTTTTACTTTTTACTTTTTACTTTTTACTTTTTACTTTTTACTTTTTACTTTTTACTTTTTACTTTTTACTTTTTACTTTTTACTTTTTACTTTTTACTTTTTACTTTTTACTTTTTACTTTTTACTTTTTACTTTTTACTTTTTACTTTTTACTTTTTACTTTTTACTTTTTACTTTTTACTTTTTACTTTTTACTTTTTACTTTTTACTTTTTACTTTTTACTTTTTACTTTTTACTTTTTACTTTTTACTTATTACCCCTTGCTTTTTACTCTTTACTTTTTACTGTTTATTGCTTACTTTTTACTTTTTACTACTTCCATTTTTACCACAACAATAAGTTAGCTATTTAATAAACAATTGAATAAAATTGAAATAGGTGTCACATATTTCACATATATGTCGCATACAAACTGGACTTATACACTTTTCTCAGCATTCAAACGAATTCGTTCAAACTTTTTTCCATTAACAGCCAAACCGGTGCATGTTGGTTTGATTGTACTTTTGAGTTATGCATCCAATGTTTGCAAACATTCATCAATGTAATTTGCCGTAGTTTATTGAAAATTGAGGTGTTATTTATCGATATGAGGCAATAAATTTTGCACGCTACCCGAAAGCAGAGGTCGTGGTTGCCGCTACGCCAAAGGTGCCTCTTTTCGCACGCCGTATATCTTTCAGGATTTTCATTTTCCCATATGCCATCGACGGCTAGCCCGAAGAGCCTTTCTACCGGGTGCGTGCTGGTTGTTGTCCGACTGGTTCTGCCACAAGAAGCCAAAGCGGAGATGCACCTTATCGTACGCGATATTGTATCGTTCGCATATCGATGAATCTGCGTGCAAGGCGAAATTGAAATAAATAAATAATTGTTTGACGGAAAGAAAATGCTGAGAATGGGAGACAGCGACAGTTCCGATAGAAAGTTTCAATTATAAGTACTAAGTAAGTATCAAAATTTATACTCGAGATTCGTTTGAAAATAATCATTTGCAAAATTACAGTACACAGCATGATTACACCTTTATTAACAAATTATTATGGAAGTATACAAACTACTTCAGGCTGCCGTGTTTCCACAATTGAATGGGTAAAATCCGATTTTCAAGTAATGGTCCGGAATCGTACAGCCTCAGACAGGTTGTATTATTTATAGATATCTAAGAGCATCACAACGAAATTGAAAATTCAAACACATCTCATGCGATGACTGCGGATGACGCTGCACACAACGGTTTTGCGTTGGAGGCTGCATAGTCCGGCGTGTCGGTTTTATAAAATATTAATATTACCACCTTGCGTACGTGTAAATTGTTTTATGCGGTGCTCGTTGTCCGTGAAATATTTGGATATATTCAGTGGGGTGCTCGGCGGGATCCAAGAACGGAAAGAAAAACAAATAAAGGCGAAACTAATTCATTCATGCCGCGAAGCCTTTCAGCAATTTCTCAAGCCTTTCTGGGAGAATCAACTTTCGAGCCATTGACCGGCTATTGGTATTTATGTAGAAAGCGGCAATTCCTTCGATTGCTAAAGAGATCCGTATGGGTGTTTCTAGCTATCCTTACCGGGAAACTGATGCACGCTTCCCATATTAACCGTGGGATCAAAATGTTAGACCATCGAATGACTCCGAACCCGCAGTTAAACTATTTCGGTAGCATCTTCTGGTGAAAGATAAAAATCTCGAGATGAAATATCGATCTACCTCGATATCTCCATCCCAAACCCGATGTGAATATTGAAATATTTTACCTGTTTATTGGGTTGGACGCCGCAACGAAAAAGGAACGAAAGCCCATCATGGTAATAGGAACCTCAGAATAAATGGGATCCGAAGCGAATTAGAAGGTTCAATCATCGCAGGAGAGCAGCCGTGCGGCAAACTGTGGACGAAATCTCTAAGCAGCACCATAGGTTGGTCGATAAATTTAAGGAAATTATACTATCTTTAAACGGTTTATCAGTTGCTGTCATCGGGGTGGAAGGGATCTTAATAAAATAAATAAAAACATAATGGATCATTAAAGCTTTCGGAGTAGGTGGCGGTTGCTGCAGGCACCTGGGCTGTACGCCCATTCAACGCACGATGAAGTTGAATTTATGCTAGGATTTTATGATCCAAAGTCAACTTGTTTCGGTTGTTGCGTTGATTTTATTCCAAATTAAACATTTTCAATCTAAATAACAAAATATCATTACAATTTTGGTAAAATTATCTTTTTTCTCTACTCCGATCATTGTAAAGTATCGTTGCAAATTTGCTATGGGAAAACTAATACTCAAGCTTGGCATTGAAACTTGCATCTACCACAAAATTTCCTTGATTGGCAATGCTTTGCGAAAAGCGCATTTTAATTGACTTCTTTTCAGTCTGTTTCGCTGTCCGAAATTCGGTATGGAGTCTGACAACAGAAGTTGCCAAGCTCTTAGTTTGGCGAATGAACCGATGACCTAATCTCTAACGGTTATAAGAAAATGTCGCACAACTGTTTATCAACAGTGAAATCTGCGATGCCAGTTCTCATTGAGAAATTCAATTTAATCAAAAATTTATAACTCATAAACATTGTTGAATCAAAGTAAATACATTACTTCTGTACTCGATTTTATCTGCCCCCGATTTTATCACATTTTTCACCCGATTTTATCATCATAAAACTTTTCATTAAAAAATTGTCAGGGTGAACTGATTTTCTATTGCGCTTCAATATTTAAGATATTTTTCATAATTCTGTGTATCATTCTGGATGCATTTTACATTAAAAATTGCACAATGTTACATTTTGCTGTTATCGTGCGAATAATTGAATAGTGATACAAATGTTTATTATAACCGTATAATATGCTCGGAGAAGTTTCAAAATATTTGAAAACGCATCTTTTGATGTAGAAAGCTGGGGGATCAATCCTCCTAAAAGTGAGATAGAATATTTACTTTTTCATTAGATAAAGATAGACGCTTGGTGTCTTAGGCAAAGTATTAGATGATCTCAAAACAAGAAACTTCACAGAAGACATCATATTTCTATCTCATACATATTGCAAGCAACATGAAGTTTTCTATGAGAAGGCATTAAAAATCGTTATTTACATTTTAAGATTTTTCTGGTTGCAATATGTGAGAGATATCAGCATGCTGTCTTCGGCAAAGTTTAGTGTTGTGAGAACATCTAACATTTTGCTTATGGGACTGCGCTACAAAAAAGCAAGTAATTCATTTTACCAATTCAAACAAAAACATGAACGAATTTAAAACTTAATTGTAATTTATTTGCAACTTTACATCGATTTTTTTAGGTTTTTTATTTTTTTAGGTTTGTTCAGAAAAGTTTTAAGCAACTGAATAATCTATCTAAAAAAATGTTTTAAAATAATAGTGATGATCGATTTTTTATAGTCACTTTTTGTTTTTGAATTTTTTTTTCAGTACAGGATCTCAAATTGAATTTTTTAAATATTTTTTTGAAAGCTCAGACAGTTTTCACAAATACATCCATTGACAACTTTTCTCTATCTTTTGTCATTATTCAGATATATCGATTTATGAAAAAACAACTGCAGCTTTTTTCATATTTTTTTTTATTCTCGCTTATTTACCGTCGGTCTAGTTCCGCCACTGTTGTTGTGCCAATCACCGACGCCCGGGGAGGCGACTCCACCCAGGACCCTAACTCACGACCCGTTGATTAACGGACCGGCGCCAACGGCTTTACTTCCTCATGCGATGGAAGGTGTGATCCCAGAGATTTTTCGCCTCAGAAAATCTCCCGGTGTCGGCTAGAATTGAATCTAGACCAGTTGGGTTGGTTGTGAGTGGATCACGCCACCTCACAACCATCGACACCTATGTCGGTGGTGGGATTCGAACCCAGGCGTCGAGCGTGGTTGGCGGAGACGTTACCAACTACGCTAGGCCCCCGCTCAGCTTTTTTCATATGTTTGTACAGATAAATTTTCAAAAAAAAATTAAAATCGCTGATTTTACGTAATTAGTTATTAATTTAACATCTTCAATAAAAAAATTAAATTTTGAAAATTTCCCGATTTAATCACTTTCCCTATTTTATCACGCCAAAAATCATCAGGGTCAGATATAATCGGGTGATCACTGTATATATAAATTTACTACAAAATATTCTCGCCCATTCGAAACATTTTTTTAGAAGGAAATAAATTGTTTGAAGAAGTCGAAAAAATGAATAGAAGTATGACAAAAATATAACAAGTTTATTTTCGATGCAGAACGAAGTAAGTTTATTGCCTTGTTCAGACTACGCCGCAAATCACTTAACCGTTATGTACTCGGCAATTTTAACACACGTAAGTACTCGGCAGAGTACCCGGGTACCTACCAAAATGAAATGCTTCTTACTTCTTTAATTCTTGACCGATTTCCAATCTCGATCCAGGACCATGTTTAAGATCGGGAAACTGCTCCGAAATGGCCATTTCGGACAACTTATCAGATGGACTCAAAATGAATGAAAATCAACTCCTGAAGTTGATTTCATGAATTTTGATAACGATTTTGTTCGGTTTTAGAGACAATTGTATTATTGTTTCAGTTGAAAACCGAAATAATGACTCACGACTTTCGATTTTTTAACCTTATACACAATGCGCATAATGTCGCATCTAGTGCGCTGTATAGCGCATCTGACGCGCAATACAGCGCACTAGATGCGACACTATGCGCATTGTGCATAAGGTAAAAAAATCGAAAGTCGCGAGTCGATATTTCGATTTTTAACTGGAACAATAATACTGATTTGTCTCACCGGAACATGGTCCTGAAAATCCGGATTAATATGAACCAGATGTGGTCACAGGTTCATGTTGGACCCGGATTCTAAGACGTAGGACTACGTCTATCTGGAGGTTAGGTACCTGAATTTGACAATCTAGTAATTCAACCAGGAAAAAGTGGTCAAGTTTTGAGCGCTTATATTTCAGTCATTTATAATCAGGTTTTCGAGGATTTAGCGTCAATCGATCAGAAATTCTTTTACGGTTAAATTTATGTAACAAAAACAACCTATTGTTTGAGATACACCATTGAAAAGTTGGTAAATAACATCGGTTGTCCGAATCATACCGAGCAGCCTCTCTTCCCGCATGCGAGGCCTACCACGGAGCCGACGGCCTCTTCCTGGTTCTCTACAGAAGATAGTTTTGGCGGCTCTCTCGTCAGGCATTCTGGCTAAATGTCCAGCCCACTGAAGCCTGCCCCGCTGTATTACCTTCACTATATCTGCATGTTTGTATACCTGGTACAACTCGTGATTCATGCGTCTGCGCTACACTCCATCTTCCAATTTACCGCCAAGTATCGATCGCAGAACTTTACGCTCAAAAACTCCGAGCACTCGTCCATGCTTCATGTCCGTAAAGGGCCACCGGGAGTATCAGCGTCCTATACAGCGCTAGTTTTGTGCGAGTTTGCAAACTACGGGACCTTAGCTGGTTACGTAGTCCGTAGAAGGCCCTGTTCGCAGCTGCAACTCGTCGTTTCACTTCACGGCTCATATCGTTGTCACATGTCACAAGTGTACCAAGATGAACAAATTCGTCAACCACTTTAAATCGTTCCCCATCTATCTTCACCTCAGCACCATCACCACGGGAACGCTCTCTGCCAGCTACCATGTACTTCGTTTTGGCAGAGTTAATGACAAGCCCCAATCTCGCTGCTTCCCTCTTAAAAGGTACGAAGGCCTCCTCCACGGCCTTACGGTTGATACCGATGATATCGATGTCGTCCGCAAAACCAAGAAGCATGTGAGATTTCGTGATGATCGTACCGTTTCTTTCCACGTTTGCTCTTCGTACTGCACCCTCAAGAGCGATGTTAAACAGTAAGTTGGAGTGCGCATCCCCCTGCTTCAGTCCATCCAACGTTACGTCGTTTATCCAACGTACGTTTATCCAACGTCCTTCCCAGCGGCCTTGCCGTTTTTTAGTTCACTAATCGCCTTTTTCACCTCCTCCTGTGTTGGTGGCTCCACAGCTTGTTCGTCACTCATAATCGTCATCCTGTTCCTGCTCTGCTCATCCGGCTCCTCACCCGCTCAATAGCGCCTGAGAATGCTCCTTCCACCTGGCTGCAACCGTCGGTTTATCAGTAAGCAGGTTGCCGTCCTTGTCATTACACATGACCGGCACAGGGAAATTCCTGCTTCTGACTCTGTTGACAGTTCTATAGAATCTCCGCACGTCGTTTTGAGCATAGCTGGCGAGCACCTGCTCCTCGTACTCGCGCTTCTTTCGACGGTGGGTTCTATTTTTGGCAGCTCTTGTCATTCTGTACCTCTCTCTGTTCTGACACGTAGCCGCAGTGAGCATGCGGATCCTGGCACAGTTCTTCTCATCTGTCACTCTCTGGCACTCGGCATCGAACCAGCCATTAGGCTGTCTTCCACGCGTCGTACCTACTACCTCTCTCGCAATCGTTTCGATGGCGCCGTTGATACTGCTCCACAGCCCATTTATGTCTTCCACTCCTTCCTCCTGCTGTTCTGCGATCCGTTGATCCAGCTCTCTGGCGTATACTGTTGCCAAGCCATCAGCTTTCAACCGCTGAATGTTGAAACGCGTCGTTCTTTCTGTGCGAGATTTCAGCACGTTCGACAACCGTGCACGGATCTTACAAACGACGAGATAATGGTCAGAGTCAATGTTTGGTCCCCGAAAAGACCTAACATCAGTAACATCCGAAAAGTGCCGACCGTCAATCAGTACGTGATCGATCTGGGAGCGGGCTTCTCCGTTTGGACGCCTCCAGGTGTGCTTTCGAATATTCAAACGTGGAAAATAGGAGCTACATATGGCCATTCCTCTGGCCGCGGCAAAGTTTATCAGCCTCACGCCGTTTACATTGGTTGACGAGTGGAGGCTATGCCATCCAATGACCAGACGGAAGAATTCCTCCCTCCCAACCTGTGCGTTTGCGTCTCCGATGACGACTTTTACGTCGTGTTTTGGGCACTCGTCATAGATTCGCTCAAGCTTGTCATAGAACTCATCTTTGACTTCATCGGATTTGTCGTTTGTCGGTGCGTAGGTTTTTAGTTTAAATTAGTTTATTTGACACGGAACGATACATTTTCTGTTTTACTGAGCCAAGTACAATTCGTATTAATTCTACGTTAGCAGGAAAAAGAGGGAGGCCTTTTATTTTATTCTCGCGGTCGACTACGAGCTAGTGGGGATTTAAGGTGAGAGGAGGGGAGATACAATTTTGACTTAAAAGTATTTTCGAATTTTGTTTTTCAACTGGTAGAGCAATTGTATTCTTGTTTGTTGTGGGTTCAAAATATTTTGAACCTTCCCAGAATGTCTCTAACAGAATGTCTCTAACGGGAACGTTCGGTTGTTTTCCGGAGGGAATCTATAAGCTCGGACCTAACATCACAGAATTCGGCACACGACTAAACAACATGCTCGATGTCATGGTAGCCATCGCCACAAACGCAGTGATTACTGTCTACAAGCCCTATACGAAAGAGATGCGTGTTTAACGTATAGTGATTGGACATAAGTCTGGACATCACGCGAATGAAGTCCCGACCTACATCCAACCCCTTGAACCATGCTTTCGTCGATACCTTAGGAAAAATGAAATGTAGCCACCGTCCCAGTTCATCTGAGTTCCATGATGATTGCCAACTGTTGAGTGTTCTCTGACGCAAAATGCTATAAAATTCATCATAAGCGAAGTTCTGCGACGTACACGGAAGCAGGAGCATCGAATTTGTAGAAGGCGGTAAAGAGGCGGTTGCGTGGAAAACACCGAAGCCAGTGGACTCATCTAGATTAGATCCGTCAGTATAAAACATTTTATCACAACTCACATGTTTAAACTTATTTAAAAAAATCTTAGGGATCTCTTGTGAGCGCAATTGATCCGGGATACCAATAATGTCTTCTTTCATGGTGGTGTCGTATATTCTTCGACACCACCATGAAAGAAGAATTTGTTAAAAGTATCTAAAGGTGCGACATTGAAGGGAACGTATGAAGAAGGGTTAAGATCTTGAGCCATGTAGTCAAAATATAAAGTCATAAATCTGGTTTGGGATTGAAGGTCGACCAACCCCTCGAAATTTTCAATTACTATATGTTCATGACCGTACATCGAATTAGTAACCGGTAAGAGAGATTCCAAAAACGATGTTTCAACGGAAGAATACCCGCTAGCACTTCAAGACTCATCGTATGGGTCGACTGCATGCAACCCAAGGCAATACGCAAACAACGATATTGTATTCTTTCTAGTTTCAAAATATGCGTGTTCGCAGCGGAGCGAAAGCAGAAACAACCGTATTCAAGAACTGACAGTATTGTTGTTTGGTATAACCTTAGAAGGTCTCCTGGGTGAGCACCCCACCAGGTTCCGGTAATCGTACGAAGGAAATTAATCCTCATTTTCGTGCATTTTCGTGTCAGATACCTAATATGGCAAGCCCAGGTGCATTTAGAGTCGAACCAGACCCCGAGATATTTAGCGACTAAAACCTGAGTGATTGTTTTACCCGTTAGTAGGAGCTGCAGCTGAGCTGGGTTATGCTTCCTAGAAAAAACGAACAGCTCAGTTTTCTCCGGAGAGAATTCGATACCCAGCTTAAGAGCCCATTCAGAAAAATTGTCTAAGGTATCTTGCAATGGTCCTTGCAGATCGCTAGCCTCGCTACCAGTAATGGATACAACGCTATCGTCTGCAAGTTGCCTTAGTGTGCATGAATTTGCAAGACATTCATCGATGTCATTTACGTAAAAATTATATAAGAGAGAACTTAAACATGAGCCCTGGGGAAGGCCCATGTTACTAATTCGGGAAGTTGTCGAATCGCCATGTGAAAAATACATATGCTTTTCTGACAACAAATTGGACAAAAAGTTATTCAAATTTGGTGAAAGTCCCTGCGAATGAAGTTTCGCGCTTAAAACTTCTACAAAGACAGAGTCAAAAGCCCGCTTTTTTCGAGCAAATGCGAGTTGAATTTCAGTAGAAAGCAACGCTAGGCAATCGTTCGTTACTTTGCCCCGGCGAAAGCCAAATTGAGTAGGGTATCGAACGTCTTCGTCAGTGGTTTTCTTCGGCCCCCTTTTGCATAAGATTGCTGCAGAAAAACTGCCGAAGAAAACCACTGACGAAGACGTTCGGTACCCTATCTGAAAGTAAACCGTTTGTTTCGACCCATTTGTCTAACCGTAAGAGGATCATTTTCTCCATTAATTTCCGGAGGCAAGAGAGCATCGCAATCGGCCTATATGAATTGTGATCAGAGGCAGGTTTCCCGGGTTTCCGAATAGCAATGACTTTTACCTCCCTCCAGTCATGCGGAACAATATTTAGCTCAAGAAACTTGTTGAACAAATTCAACAAGCGTCTTTTTGCAGAGTCGGGTAGATTCTTCAACAGGTTGAATTTTATTCTATCTAACCCTGGAGCCTTATTGTTGCACGACAGGAGAGCCATTGAAAATTCCAACATCGAAAATGGAGGCTCTTCCGTAGTTACTAAAAACGCGTCGCGAAAGGTTTTCTGTTCCGGTACAGAGTCCGGACAGACCTTTTTGGCAAAATCGAGTATCCAGCGATCTGAATACTTCTCACGCTCATTCGAAACGTCACGGTTCCGCATGCGCCTGGCGGTATCCCAAAGAGTGCTCATCGCTGTTTCCCTCGTCAACGCGTTTACGAACCGCCGCCAGTACCCGCGTTTTTTCGCCTTTACTAAGCTCTTCATCTGCCTGCCCAGTGCCTCGTAATTTCGAAGTAGGTTGACAGTGCCGTACTCCCGGTAGTCCTTATACGCCGTGGACCTTCGCGCGTACAGCTCAGAGCACTCTTTGTCCCACCATTTGTTGAGAGGGCGCTGTCTAATCGTTACCCCGGGTATCGGTTTCGTCTGAGCTTGAGTCGCGGCGTCGATTATCAAGCCAGCTAAGAACGCGTATTCTTCCTCCGGAGAAAGTTCCTCGTGAGTCTCGATAGATTCCGCTATAAAAGACTCATAACGCTTCCAATCAATATTACGTGTAAGGTCGTAGGAAATATTGATTGGGTTCGGGGGAGTTGAACCATTAGCAATTGATATAACGATTGGAAGATGATCACTACCGTGGGGATCGTTGATTACTTTACACTGGCAATCTAACGCTAGTGATGTCGAGCAGAGGGATAGGTCAAGCACGCTTTCACGTGCTGGAGAATTAGGTACACGTGTCGCTTCCCCAGTGTTCAAAAGTGTCATATTGAAGTCGTCGATTAAGTTACAGATTATAGAAAATCGGTTGTCGTCGTACAGCGACCCCCATAGCGAACAGTGAGAGTTAAAATCTCCCAAAATCAAAAAAGGTGCGGGAAGCAATTCTGCTATATCAAGGAGTTGCTTCTGTTCAATCCGCGCGGATGGGGGAATATATAATGAAACAAGGCAAAGGTCTTTTCCATTCATATTCGTTTGAATGGCAACAACTTCAATATTCGAGATCGAGGGGAGGTCGATTCTGAAAAAAGAATAGCACTTTTTGATCCCTAAAAGTACCCCTCCACCGTGTGAGTCTCGATCTCGACGAATGATGTTGAAATCGTGGAAATTAAGTTGGTCATTTGAATTGAGAAAAGTTTCACAGAGCGCGAACGCATCACAATTGTATGTGTTTATCAAATGTGA
Organism: Wyeomyia smithii; assembly: GCF_029784165.1. Lineage (NCBI taxonomy): Eukaryota > Metazoa > Arthropoda > Insecta > Diptera > Culicidae > Wyeomyia > Wyeomyia smithii. Next base: position 82,591,241 of record NC_073696.1, on the reverse strand, counting down.
AAATAAATCGAATTTGGGGATGATACTTCTGCAGTTCCACTGTAACACAGTGACAAAATTCCTAACCTCTTTCGACGTCTAGAAAGATACGATAGCTGAAATGAGGGGCCAAGTTGCTGTGAGTTGCTTCAAAAAGGTTTTCACTGTAGGGAGAAGGGCAAGAAGAATGTTTTGAAGGGGATCTGGTATGTTGAATGTTTTAAATAGCCAGTCCACAATATCAGAGAATTTTATGAACCCTGTTTCTTTTATGTCTTCTGATCGAGAAATGGGTGCACGAGGGGTTTTTGATGCCCCAGGAAGCGGTGGGTACTCCTGGTTTGATTTGAAATTAAAACCCTGGGGTACTTGCTTCGGTTTTTCTTCGCCGCTTCCTTTTTGTGTTGTCTTATTGGTCATTCCGCTAGGGGTTATCCTACGACATTTGCGAGAAAGATTAGGAGAGTTGAGCATTCTCCTCTTCCTAGATCCCTCTGGCAAGGCATAAGAACACCCTTCGACGGGATCGTCAGATGTACCCTCATCGGTTGGCAAAAAGGAAAAGATGTTTCCTGTCGAGGGTGGCTCAGCCCTCTTAAGCATTTCTGCAAAAGAGCGCTTTGATCGTTCCTTAAGGAAACGCTTAATTTTTTCCTCGCGCTGTTTGTACGCGGGACACGCCGAAAGGTCATGCCGAGTTCCCTCGCAGTAAAGACACTTTTCAGTATTCGCACTGCAAGCGGTCTCAGCATGATTGCCTCCGCACTTGCTGCAGCGTGCCTTGTTGCAGCAGTAGGTGGCTGTATGACCTAACTGCTTGCAGTTTTGGCAATGCATGACCCGCGGTACGAACAGGCGTACAGGCAGACGAACCCTGTCCAAAGAGATGTAGTTCGGCAGTGCGGATCCGGCGAATGTTACACGGAAGGAATCCGAAGGGAGGAATTTCTTCTTCCCTTCTTCGATGGATACTGAATGCAATTGCTTGACATCCAGTATCTTTACACTTTGAATCAGGGGGTTCTTGAAGCAGCCAACCCCGTGACGCAAAATGTCATCGACCGTGAGGCCTTCGGTAACCACACCGTCGATCTCCACGTCCTTGGCAGGGATGTACACGCGGTACTCCCTTGTAAAGAGCTCGTAGCTAGCAATTTCGTTTGCTTGCTTCAAGCTACTCACGACAACTCGCAGTTTGTTCGGCCTCACCTTCGTAATCTCGGTTACGGCCGAAAACTGTTTTGCCAGGTCTTTGCCTATTTGAATTATATTCAAAGGTTTTTTTATGAGCCGGAAGTAAACAACGTAGGGACCGCTAGCGGCATCTGGGTAAGCTTTTACCCGTATTTCCGGTACCCTTGGTACGGAGCTAGGTAGCGGGGGTGGTGCAGGGGAAGGTAAGGGAGAACTGCTGGGGGAAATTTCAATTTCTTCCCCATTTGTTTCCACATCCAGAAAAAGTTGCACCTGCATGTCGTCCATTTTGCGGGAGCGTTACGCTCTACCGCACACAAACGATAAATATTCGAATGTGTGGGGGGGGGGATCAAACAGTTGATATTAAATTTTAAAAACAATATTTCAAACTACAATGGATCAAATAAAAAAAAGGCAGTAATACTAATAATAATAACAATAGAAATAATACTAATAATAATGATAATAATAATAATAATAACAATAATAATAATAATAATTATAAAAATAATAATATTGATAGTAATAATATTAATAATGATAAAAATTCTAAAGTGAATACTTCACCGAACGTCTAAGTCACGACCTCACGGCTGATAGTAGGATCAATCGAGTGTCTCCGCAGAACAAACAATGACGATCCAGGTTCGCGTTATGACACAGTGGCCTTGTAGATGCCACTTGTAGTTGACTTCCACTCGCTCGATCGTATGGTGGTCCGTGCTGCTAGCGGGGTAACAGCGGTGCGGGAGAATTATTCTTGCTGATATATCAGCAGCGTATCAGATCACTGGCGGGGTAGCCTGCCCCTACCAGTGTGCAGAAGATGTTTCTGCCGATATACTCAGGCTATTGTTATCGCACAGCACAAGAACAAATCGACAAAAAACCACACGTATAACTCGTGTATTGTTATTTTGCGAATCAAGCAGAGCTGAACAATTTGCGTCTAATCGAGACGAAAGCAAAACAACGAATGTCGGTGCGTAGGTGTTGATTAACCCGTGATGTGATTTTGTACTGAAATAATTTGGAAACTCCGAAATTCACTCTTACATACCATGTTTCATCTACCTGACATGATTTGATACATGGAGCACTTGATACGTATCAAAATTCCCAGTGTTTGCTCAATCTGTTTGAAAAATTAGAAAAAAACACAGACATATTTGCGTCTCACGAAAACGGGGAGGGGTCCAGAGGGGTGGCATCTTCACCAAAACTTAGAGCAACTATTTCCCTTGAATAAAAGTCCAAGTTTGCCCAAATCGGCCGTTCCAGTGCTGAGCCCGAGCATTTTCAAAAAACAAGTTTCGTCCCGGGTCTTTACGGGTTAAACTGTAGTTGAAGAATTTGCCCTTAATCCTCAACACGCATATACGGTCATCTACGGGCCTCCACCGGATGACTCTTGTTTTCTGATTTCCCAGCACTACGAAACCGAAACCCCGTTCGGCTGCTTTGCCGCCACTGTAGTAGATGTAGTACTTGAAAGAAGTGCGTGCAAGTGGACCGTGCACGGAATTCCCTTTCTCCGAAATTTGGCCACCGAACCTCCTGAATCTCTGCGATTTCGACTCCCTGCCGCTGTAGTTCTCGAGCAAGCAAGCCAGCCCGCGCTGATTTATTGAGAGAACAGACGTTCCAAGTACCCAATTTCCAATCGTTTACCTTAATCTTTTTCCGTTTTCGTAGCCTAGGTCGTTGCCCATTGATCCGTTCCGTATTTCCAAATTCCAAGTTGTTCGTGGTTGAAGAAAGGTTTCGGTATGCTACCTTACCAGGGTCGCGATACCTACATCCTGCTGATGGAGCTACCACCTTGGGTGTAGCTGGCGGGATACAGCTTTTCATAATTCAGCCGCTCGCTCCGGGTCAGACGCTGTTGTACGCCGCCCCTAATATGGGGACACAGCCGCGTACGACCCTCTTCCCAGTCAGCATACAACCATAGTTTCCAACAGGAGTTGGTTGCCCTATCCCCACTAAGGTTACTCGTATCCCGGTCGGCACCTTTCGAAAGTTGGGATAAGAGTTGTTGGACAGAGGTGAATGGCCGCATTAGGGTCTCAAGTTACACGTGTCCAGCCATTTGCCAACCTCTATTAAACAACTAAAGAGCTTTTATTTGAGATCAAATCCAAATCCATAATACAGTGCAACAAAAATTGACTTTATTACTGCCTTGGTTTTCTATATATAATTTTTTTTGTGTATTTTTATGCAAAACTAAATTTCCCCGAGTTTGAACATATTTCAACTTAAGGGGCAATAATGGCGCCATATTAAATTTTTGAGAAACCGGTAATTTTTGTGTTTTTTTTCGACGCCATTTTGTTTTGAGGCCAAATATCAAAACTCTAAGAGTTTGTCCACATATAAGCATCTTTTTACCCATCTTTTGAAAAAAAAAAAACAGATCTTGAATCGGACCAAAACTGAGCTCAAAACGGTGATTCTACGAAACCGGGTTTGGTATAGTTTTAGTGTATTTCGCAACGGGGCCATCCACATACCACGTGGACAGCTTTGGGAAGGGGGGGGGGTATGCGTAATGTCCACGGTCCATACAAAATTTTTAGAATTCATATGGGCACTTGTCCACGGAGGGGGAGGGGGGGGTCAAAATCGTTAAAAATCTGTCCACGTGTTATGTGGATGGCCCCAAAGCAAAATAATATCGATTATTTCTGAGCATTAATGGTAATTCGCTAATATCTTAAAGTGGTAGTCAAATTATATCTTATTCTGAGTAAAAAAGTCTCAGAAATCGAATGGTAGGTGACTGATCAACGTAAAATGTCAGCAGATAAACTTATTTTTGTATTGTAGGGGAAATGGGGCAAAATCGACATTTTGCTGACATTTTACGTTGATCAGACACCTACCATTCGTTTTCTGAGATTTTTTTACTCAAAATAAGATATAGTTTGACTACCACTTTAAAATATCAGCGAATTACCATTAATACTCAGAAATAATCGATATTATTTTGCTTTGTGAAATATACTAAAACTATGCCAAAACCGGTTTCGTAGAATCACCGTTTTGAGCTTAGTTTTTGTCCGATTTAAGATCTGTTTTTTTCAAAAGATGGGTAAAAAGATGCTTATATGTGGACAAACTCTTAGAATTTTGATATTTGGTCTTAAAACAAAATGGCGTCGAAAAAACCTCAAAAATTTCCTGTTTTTCAAAAATTCAAAATGGCGCCATTATAGCCCCTTAAGTTGAAATATGTTCAAACTCCAGGAAATTTATTTTCGCATCAAACGTCATCAAAAAATCAGAAGCCAACGCAAAAAATTGTTGCGCTGTGTAATTAAAAACTGACTGAAAAGAACTGATCTGTTTCTTGACTCTTTCATTAAGTTTGAAGAAAAAGCTTTTAATAAGGCAAAAGACATTATCGATATGGCGGGTGCTGAAAGAATACAATATTTTGAGTTTTGTTGAAGCAATGCAATGGTGTAAGTTTTTCTTTGAGTTTCATGTTTATTCTTCTGCTTCAAACTTACTTTTTAAATGTTATTGTCATCGTGGGATTTAAAAAAATCATGACTGCGAGCACTAATCCTTATCAATTTATAATTATGATGTTGTTCAACGTTCATCAAAGCATCATCTTCCTTTACGCTAAGGAGTAGTTTGACGGCATTTTGGGAAAAAATTCTTCAAGGAACGTTTTACTCTGAATGGCGTATTTTTAGGTAAAGTAGGTAGTTTTGGTAAGGCAGAGTGATTATCCAAATTTTCAGCAAAATCTATTAGGTCTAGCAGAAAATATTGTGGTTTTGGCGATTTTGACGGTTTTTTGGAAAAAGAAACCTTCTAGGGCCGTTTAACCCTCTCGGCGCACTTGGCTTACACATGAAATTAAAGCTTTTGAGTTACTCTGCAAAACGCTATATTCCGATATTTTTTTTCAGCGATGCTGAGAATAGTGGTAGGGCCCTGAAAATTTACAATTTTTAAAAGGAAAATGCATTTTTCCGTCATGTTACCTCCTTGCCATATAATGTGAACATGCGTACTTCAATACTCTTAGTGTAGAATAATAACACAGATTTATAGAAAAGTTCATCAAGTCTAGCAGGAGTTATTGCATTTTTTGTGATTTGGACGTTTTTAGACACACGTTTTCAAGGGCCGTTAACCCCACATAACCGAAATGGAAAAAATTACAATTTTGCGTTTTTTTTTTCAACCGTTAAGTATTGGTTTGATTTTTGACGGAGAATCTGAGGAAAAGAAGAACTTTAAATGGCAATTCGTGACAATTGATGAAATATAGATCCAGGGGAATGGTTGAAAGGCTATAATCTTTCTGGAACAATTATTTTGAGCTTTATAGCATTTTTTTTACTTTCATCGACCAATGTTATCAATATTGTTGTGCATTAATGGATTAATCTAAATTTCAAACACGTTTTGGTCAAATCGTTTCTGAGTTTTGCAAGTCTTGAATTCAACTGACGATACGACCACTACGTGATTCGAGCAGCCCACAACAATCATGGGATTTCCGAGTGTGATTTGATGAAACATAGTACAGTTTAACGAATTTGGGTAAGAGAAGACTTGAGGTATTATGCCAGTAAACATTTGGCAAGGGATCTGTAGTTGTGGAAATAGAACAAGATTTTTCATCATTGACGCAGCAATGAACGACTTCCATTGTTCGAATTTTCATCCTATCGAGAGATATTGGGTAATCATTAGAAGCAAACTGTAGAAATGTAGCATAACCATCAAATAATCAATTCTGTAGCTGTAGTAGCACTGTGCAGAAGATGATGACGAATGACCCCATACAATTTATATTTGATAGTGAAATTGATTGCAGAGCGTTATTAAAAAATAGAAAAATGCTCATGCGAAAACAGAAAACTATGCGTGATTGAAAACTATAGAATTGGGTAAAGTATTATTAGGAAAGAATTAACAACTATCAATCCTCATACCACTGTACATTTATCCAATCCTGTTTTATCTTCCTTCCCAGCGTCACTATTCAAGGTCTCCATCAGTACCAATCGCGAAGTAGTAGGGAACTATATTGATGATGTTCATTAAGTACGTACTACCGTTGCAGGGTGCCTGCAAGCTAATTTAACCCATCCCCCACTGTAGACCCAACACCGCGTGCTTCGGCTTTCCGAACTATGCAGACAGATTAAATCTTATTATCCAATTAAAGTGTAATTATCTTATAACAGCAAATATCGAAACCTCGCGCGAGGTGAGAATAATGTCATTTGAATTAAGACAGCACACGAAGACATGGCGATGCAATGGGCGTCACTTGGAAATGCAAATGGTTACAGAGGGAAACGCGAGTTTTCGAATAAATAATTCGCGCTATAAAATAGATAGTGATTCGACCTTTGTTCGTGTCATGTTTTGAAATTTAAATTAAACGGACAAGTCTATTAGCGCTAGCACTCTGGTGTGTTCGGTTACAATGTTGAACGCTTTTGTAAAACCGATTAGGCGTCTGCAAGTTTTAGTCTGCGCATGGGTTTATAGATGCAGGTCATGCTGCGAGGAAAAAATTATATTAATAAACTCGTTTGGATATGGAAGATTGTGTCTATAAGACAGATATTTTTATTCTCACATTAACTTCGACCGCTTACATAAGGGGTCTTAAAATTTGGGCCGAGCGTTCCCGGCTCAAACCCTGTATGAGGCCCAATGTTTGGGTCCTGTTTGAATTAAAACAATTATTTATGCATAAACATACTAAATTTCATTTTTATCGAAATTTAATTACTATTATGAACAAGATTAGTTACCAATAATAAACTAAAATACCTTATTTGATGAGTTTCGTTACAGCTGGGTTCGCGGTTAGGTAGTTATGTATTGAAACGTGAACCTACGATTGAAAAGAAACCTACTTTCTAGCATTAATCAATTTATTTAAAGAAAGTACAACAAAGCTTTTTAAACCCCAAGACACTGCGAAGTGTATTTACCTATATTGAATTTTATTATCCGTACCTATAAACGGATTACAGTAGCATGAACGTTGGAGTATTTATGATGAACACTTTGAATAACCTACCACTATTGGTAAAAGCAGTCAGCTATTAAAAGGATTTAATAATCGCCATATTCATTAACCGCGTTTGTCAATCTCAATAGAAAGTTACTCATTGCGCGTTTAGAGGTACAATAACAATAAATACCGAACGGCTCTCTTGGCCCGCAGGTCCCTTTCGTGCCCGCTCACGCCCAGTCTGTCTGACAGAATCATAAGTTCATAAGTTTTCCGCCGGGCAGTGTCAATTGCGTTGAAGTTTGCTAAAAGCGTGGCAGTCTGCGGCTGGGACGTTATAAAGTAAGACATTTTATTTGTCGTTCAAACTATTCGGTTGAAGCTCTGTAGCGCCCCGCTGCTAAATGGCTGTCTCGACCACGCACCGTCCGAGGAGTTCAAGATGCCGTAAGCACTGCTACCGACTGCAAGTCCGACTGGGGCCACTTATCGCCATGTAATAATGAATAGTTGATGTGGTCATTTAACATGACATAGGTTGACATGGGCAGCAGCGCAAGCCCACGTAGATACTCGTAAAATGGTTGATTTTACGAGAGAAATTGTAACTTAATGCCGGTTAACTCGTGGTAATTAAGTCTTTCGTTTATTTAATGCTGATGTTTTTTCTGAAGGCATCATCCTAGGCAGAGAATAAGCGATTGTTCAGTTGTATTCAAAAATTGAACATCCGTTTACGATATGCAATTCTATGAGAAACTATCTTAGTGAAATAAGTGCTGAAACCTTCCAAGAAAGGGCACCCGTTATGGTCATATGTGCGGGAGCAAAATAAAAGAAACCGCAAACATACCGTCAACTTCCCACTTGAATTGTGCTACTGTTATCGTCATAACCTAATCGATTAGCTATAAAGTTGAACATTTTTCGTGGCTGAAAATTCAAAACGGAATTTGCATCCAATTAAGGAATATTTGGGACTGAACCGCTCACTGAACCAACACTTGATCTTCCTTTGTGTCCGTACGAAAGTACCCGGGAGGAGTTCCCTGCAATAGCGTGTAGAACAGCAGCACCTCCGTGAGCCGCAGCCGTTCGCAGCAAGAAGCCCTTTAAGACAATAGAGAATTATGGTTATCCGCCAAAGTTTGAAAGTTACTTTTTCCCTCGCCAAAGAGCTAGTCTCCGGTCGAATCTGAATTGGTATGGCAGGAAGGCCCTCACGGTCAGCAAGAAGAAGGTCACGAAACACGATTCTTCTTCACGTTTGGTATTTTTCAGACCACTGTGAACAGCCACCGAAGAGAAGCACAGCGATCATCGATGAAATGTAAAAGGAAAATCCGAAAGAACAAATGAAGATTACACACGGATTTCGTTGCTGCCACTTTTCGTTTCCCGTTTTTTTTTTTGTTTCTCGAGAGAGATGCCTTTGTTTCGGTTATGTTTTTGCACATATTTACATAATTGTTAGATAGTAGGATTATAACCTGCATGGCTTTGCCAACGGGACGAGAACGGGTTTGTTCCGAGGAAATTCAAAATCAAAATGGAGTTCTGAACGTGAAGCAGCCGAGCGCGGGAGAAAAATGCACATAAAACGCAAAGAAGCCTCGGGCGAACACAATAAACTGCACTGTGAATGGTTTGAAGTTTCGATGAAATTCCTGCGAAAAACCACATTCGTTGAAAAATAAGCCAATTAGCCAAATACCGAATAATTCAATTTACGACGTTCGGATCCACTACGCGACTGGTGCACCACGCCGATCCGTTTTTGCCACTCTCGATTTTCGGAGGACCAGTTTGGAGCGTTTATTGCTATCACCTGCACGTCGTCGGTTGATGAAAGGGCGCCCCATTTACGCTATCAACCAAGGCCAAAGTCGACAGCATTGACGAGCGTTTTCTGTACGCGGGAATCGCCTGCCCAAGAAAGGGTCCGGAAGTTTACGGTTATGTGAGAAAAATTCTTGTTTGTTTGACTTACAGGGTAGTGTTAGCTTTTGCGTTAGATAAAATTAAAATTTTTATCTAACTAATTTTATCTAGTCATTTCTTCTAGTAAATAGATCTCAATAGTTTAATCAAGTCGTTTTTTTTTTCATGAAAATACAGTACGGAAAACCCAAAATCGAATTTCAAATATGAATATTGAAATGGCAGCTTGGGAGGTATTACCGAGATAAATTTTGAAATAAAAAGTGAAAAGTCATCTAGCTACAAATTTGTCTTATCGCGATTGGCAGAGCTTGAATACCGGATACAAATATTCATTTTTTAGGGTATCTACATACGAATAAAACCATTCTTGGATGTGTTTATATGAGTAGAACTACGGATCAGCCAGGCCATGTGCCATCAAATGGAACAAATAAAAATGGAACGGAGCAATATCTGAGGAATATGCTGGATGAGGTAGGACTTCTCATTTGAGCGTTTCTATGTAACTTTAGCGACTTTGGCAGTATGAGGCCGAGCGTTGTCATGCAGTAGAATTGCTATGTTGTGCCTCTGCTCGTACTGTTTCCGTTTTATTACCTTTGTTATACTATTACCTTTGTTATACTAAACAAAGGTTATAAAATCGGTCGAAAAACGCAAAATAGATCCGAAGACCAGAGGGACGAATGGATATACCATTCGACTCAGTTCGACGAACTAAGCAATGTCTGTTCGTGTGTATGTGTGTGTATGTGTGTATGTGTGTGTGTATGTGTGTTGTCTGTATGTATGTGACGCAAAATACTAACGCACCTTTCTTATAGAACGCAATATCCGATTTTGATGATTTTATATGCAAATGAAAGCTACTGTGCTTCCCCAGAATGCTACCGAATGGATTTTTGATTAGTGGCTCAGATTTCGAGATATTGACAAAGAGTATTTTTTTATGATATTTAACTTTAAACACCCAATGAATCTGTTGAGGGCCAAATATTGTATACCAATTGACTCATTTCAACTAAATAAACACTGGCTGTATATATGTGGATGTGTGTATGTACGTGTGTAGGTGAAAATATGTTGTTTATCTGTGTGGTATATCAAAATCGAACAAAGAAAAACAAAAAAAAAACTTACCTTTCTTACAGAACGCATTATCCGATTATTCTTTTTTTCTATCTCCCTTTTTTTCTCTCGCTCTCTCTTCTTTTCTCGCTATTTATTTCTCAAAAGAAACTATGAGTAAAAGACATCTGTGCTGTGTTTCATACTCTATGTAGTGCGTCCTAATTGGTGTAAATTAATGAACCTTTTGTTTTTAATAGCTCTTTACTGACAGTTTTAAATATATTTCAGAGGGAACCGCAATGATTATTTAAGTCCACTTTCTACTCACCTGATACACTACGTGTTTGTGTATTATGAATATTGCTTTCTAATTTAAAAGTCAGTGCAAACAGAGTATCTATGTTATCCCACTTCTCGTTGTCGCAGCAAGTTTATAAAGTTCTGAAATTGTTTTGGATTTTACCGCCTAGGCCTTGAAAAAGAGTAACGCTCTCGAATACACTTTGAAAAGCCAAAATCCTTAAGTCTTGCAAAACCTTCATTTCCAAATCATACATTTGGAATAGAATTGAACTGACAACTTTCAACAGCAGTTACATGAATTTCAACGAAATCTTTTAGCATTTGATCCTCACAGATTTTATCAAGATTTTTGTTGATTTCTTGAAATAATCACACGTATGATTCAAGCTACTTTTATACGGTAGCAAAGCATTCAACGCGTTCCTGTTTAATTCTGATCTATAATTTTTTGAGAGCAAGTTTGTAGAACTTTGCTGCCATTCGTGGGAAATATTCGATGCTTATTCATAATCTACAATCATTATGTTCTTTTCTATATTTTGTGATTTTTTAAAACGAAGCCATTGTGGTATTAAAACTTGGATTATGAAGAATTATTTCAATAGTATTGCAATGAACTGACAAACATATTTGCCGATCTATAATGAAATATGCATCATTGTTATCTTTATTGTTTCTGAGCGTTCGATTATGTCGAAAATTCATGAATTGTTTCTATCCCAGACAGCTTAAAAAATGGTTTAAAGTCGAAAAAATATAACCCAGACTTCAGTGATGACATTCACAATATTTGTGAAAACCACGTAGTCTCTCTGGGAAACTATCTTTTAAATTAAATTTCAAACGATTTATGGTTTACTGGCATTAAAAAGTTTATGTGTAGTAATAGTTAGTATAACAAAGGTTTCTGCACTGATAGGTGGATCAATTCAGGTTTTTCAAGCAGTGATCGGCTTAATCGTATCAATTGAAGTCGATACCGTTTTCCATTGATGGCTTCATTCGGTTTTAACATCTTATAATTTATAAGTCCGACCTGGTCTCACCAAATACACAGCATAAATTTATTTTTCATCACCCGTCATGACGTGATGAAAAAAACCCTTCTTTTTTATAGCTAGAGCAGCTGTTTACAAGCGGTAACACGACACTCAATATCCCTTGGCTTCAATTCATAAGGAACCCAAGTTCTTTGTTTTTAATCGTTTGAAGATGACTTGGCTAGTAACTCTTAATACCGAAGCAAGCTGTTCCTGCGTTTGGCATGGATCATTCCTCCTCCAATTAAGCAATTCCTCCAATTAAGCGTCATCGCATATTTGTGGCCTTCGTCAACAGTGTTGGAATTTTCACCGAATTATCGATTTTAGATACGCTTTCTCTTCCAACACTGAACGTCAACATCTTAATTACCGTCTGATGGAGCCAATCACGGCACGTTGCTTTACTCAGAGCAGCATTTCCTTAAACTTTTTTCAACTTTAGACGAGCTTCAGCAGCATTTTTTTGAATGAAATGAAAAAGAATCATTTCCCACAAATGGCGATTGTTTGGTGCAGAATCAGATACTTTCACAAAACTAAAAGTATATGACTGTACAATAAAATCACTAACCTGTCGAACCGGTTTGTTACCATATGTATACTACAGATGGTGTTATATTAAGAAACGTAAGGAGTGTGGTCAAATCATGGCTCCAAGTCACAGTGGTCTGAACTCGAAAAATCGTGATCGTTTTAGATTTGACTGTGGAATATTGATTTTATGTACCCAGTGTCTTCAGCAAGTTTATTCAATATAACAAGGCCTCTCTTTTGGCGTTTTCGGTTTTTTTTTTATCAATCCCCTAGTAGTTATATAGAAAAAAATATTTTTTAACAAACCAATAATATGCATTAAAAATCACGAAAATTACCGATTCAGATGTTTTTAATTTATTGGACACGGAATGCATAACTAAATATATTATCGATGATCAATAACGAACAAATCTCACTCAAAAACTCACTTTTAATGAGATACTTTAAAATCAACTCAAATATCTTATTGAAGCCATAGCGAGATATGATATCAAAATTTTATGATATTTTAATATGCATGCTTGAAATGTGAATACCTTTCGAATAACACGATAAGTCCTCATAGCTAAATATGTTATTGATGAGTTATGATTTTGTTATGCTCTCCTGCCCGGGTATGTACGTCTGATATGACGAAATAGAGTTTTACGAGGAATAGTCCTCAAAATTAGTTTTTTGTCCATAACTTTTTCTGTAATCGTCGAAATAATTTAAGATGTCCTAAGATTTCGTTCATTCTGCTAAACTTCGCATTTTTGTAGAATCCATTGTTTTGATATTTTCCTTTGTTCTAAAGATATTTCTAGTTTTTTGCTGAAAATAGCCATTTTATGAGTCCATATTTCTCCGAAGGTTGCAGATAGTAGCAAACCAGACTGTATGCATTTGAAATTTTGCCAAAAGAACTGCATTACTTAAAAGAGTTCAACTGTTTCCAGTTGTATCCAACCGAGTACTGAATGAAAGGAAAACACCCCTCAAAATGAGTTTTTTGTCCATAACTTTTTCTGTAATCGTCGAAACAATTCAAGATGTTCTAAAATTTTGTTCATTCTGGTAAACTTCGCATTTTTGTAGAATATATTGGTTTGATATTTTCATTTGTTGTAAAGATATTTCTAGTTTTTTGCTGAGAATAGCCATATTTCGAGTCCATATTTCTTCGAAGATTGCAAATTATTTGCTTGCATTTTTTTTTTCTTCACAAATATTTGCTTGCATTTATAATCCTGTATTATTTCCACACGACTTGATATAATTGTACTGAAGCGTTGTGGAGTCATCCTTCAAGCTGTGGCTTCTGGTAGTAAGTTAAACACTGAAAAATTCGATAAATATTGCATCGACACGGCGCGAAAATTAGTGGAGTTATATCCATGGTACTATCTACCTGCGTCAGTACACAAAATACTGATTCACGGTGCACAGATTGCTGACCACTTTCTGGTTCCGATAGGACAGCTCTCGGAAGAAGCACAGGAAGCATTGAACAAAATTATACGGGAAACTCGTGAGCATCATTCCCGTAAAATTTCGCGGGTGGCTACAAACACCGATATTTTACACCGCTTGCTGGAGCTATCGGATCCACTTATTTCTAGCAAACGTAGCATCATTTTCCTTTCATTCTGTACTCGGTTGGATACAACTAGAAATAGTGGAACTCATTTAAGTAATGCAATTCTTTCGACAAACTTTCAAATGCATATAGTCTGGTTTGCTACTATCTGCAACTTTCGGTGAAATATGGACTCAAAATATGGTTATTTTCAGCAAAAAACTGGAAATATCTTTTAAACAAATGAAAATATCAAACCAATATATTCTACAAAAATGCGAGGTTTAGCAGAATGAAAGAAATCTTAGAACATCTTGAACTGTTTCGACGATTACAGAAAAAGTTATGGACAAAAAACTAATTTTGAGGACTATTCCTCATAAAACTCTATTTCGCCACGTCTGATAGACTGACAGTGTTCAGCAATTCTTTTTCTCATAGATTTTCCTACAACTTTGCTGAAGAAAGCAATCGGGTATTATGAAAATTAGAAAAAAAAATTTTTCTATCTAACTACTAGGGGGATTGATAAAAAAACCGAAAACGCCAAAAGAAAGGCCTTGTTATATGGAGTAAACTTGCTAAAGACGCTGGGTCCATAAAATCAATATTTCACAGTCAAATCTAAAACAATCACGATTTTTGGAGTTTAGACCACTGTGCAGTGGTCCAAATCTTACAAAAAAACCCACAGAGAATTAAAGGGTCCTAAATGATAAGAAAATCAAGTTTTTTAATGCATTATGAGAACTTTTTTCATAAATACGATAATTTTCAGGCCTTCGGTCATGTCTGGAGGCCGGAAATTTATTTCCAGAGACCGGAACATTATGTCAAAAAGGGAGAGGTACAGCTATCAAAGAGAGCGGGGGCCTCATTGACAAGAAAGTCAGGTCTTTTAGTGTATTATGGAGACTTTTTGAATAAGTACGATAGCTTCCATGCTCTCGGCCGGTCATGGCCAGAAGTTGTTGTCCAGAGACCGGCAAAAGATGTCTGACGTTATTTTGAAACAAAAATGGCAACTTTTGGTTTCTGGAAAGCTGCATAAAACTGTGGAAAACGTTGACAAGCCTCCCAACATTGGCATTTCTGGAATCAGAATGACCCTTAGAAACCAGAAATAAAAGTCCAACAACATTTTTTAAATTCAAGATGGCGACTTCCGGCGTGGTGTTTCAGAATTTTGCGACAAACAAATATAAATGCTCTGTAATATGTAGATTTTCGGTATCGAGATGACGTCCAGACTCCAAATATTCATCTCCGGCGCCAATTATTAAATCCCACATGGTGACTTACATTTTCTGGAAAGCTTGCTAAAATAATAATAATAATAAATTGGGATAAATGCACCGTGGCTCAAAGAAAAGCCCTAGATGCCCTAGATACTACACTGAAGGATCTCAGAGAAAACAAAAACTTGATGGGAGGAATTTTGGTAGTACTTTGTAGAGATTTCCGTCAGACGCTTCCCATTATTTCGAATTTTTTTTTGCATTTTCTAGCAGATTTTTTACACGAGCAAGGCCGGGTGCATTTATCTAGTTCATAAAATATAACATATGATCTTAATAATATGCAGATGTATCAAAGGAATTGAAAGTCTAAGAGTAATAATAGAATTTATGAGACTCTAATGTATTTTGAGGCGGGGCTTACCGAATGAAAGATGACTCCGAAATGCAAGTACTCAGTCATTCTGTAAAGGGTCTTTGGAAGGTCGGTAAAGCTGATACCTTTCAAATCCCGAGATTTAAATGGTTGCAGCTGCAACTGTCTATTTTCTAATCACTGCCAGACAGTGGGATCTGGAAATAGGTTTCCACAAACACACATACACACACAGACGGATAGACACACACATAGACACAGACACAGATACAGACACATACAGACACACACACATACAAACAGACACACACACGGACACACACAGACACAGACACATAAGAAAAAAAAATTTGAATCCGGAATCACTGTTCATTTTTTTTTGCTGCGATCATGGTAAAAAGAACTGATATCTCTTGGCAGCAAATTTTGCGGAAAACCTGTATCTTGCGACGGTGAACAATTCACACTGATCCGTTTTGTTTTAAAAAAGTTATGGAAGATGGAAACCGAAAGAACAGATTTGCTTTTGAATGATTTAATCGACCTTGTACAATATTGTGAAACATATCCGTGAACATACCTACAACTGAGCGTTAGATGAAACAGGAGCCGCGTCGTAGTAGAAATTGCGATTGGAAGCTAAAGTTGGAGGTATTAGAAACAATTATGGCGAACCCAGGAGTTGGCGGATCGTTTACCGGTCTAGGACCGAACGAATTAGAGATGTCCAGCTTCTTCTGTCCTGAGCAGCCGTTCTCCAGTCACCTCGTACATCCGTTTATCGTGCAGTTTTTCCACCGCGCACATCTATCGAGTGCTAATACTATCACGAAGTTGACGGCTTCTTCCTGGTTCTCTACTGAAGATAGTTTTGGCGGCTCTCTCTCTTCAGGCATTCTTGCTAAATGTAAAGCCCACTGAAACCTGCCACGCGATATGACAAGCATTACCCTGGTACAGCTTGTGATTCATGCACCTGGACCACACTTCATCTTCCAATTTCCCGCCCAGTATCGATCGCAAGACTTCACGCTCAAAAGCCCGGGCACTCATCGGTCACCTTCTTTCAGCGTCCATGTTTGCAACAATCCAGTCGATGGTTCTTCTTATAGATCTCGTATATGATGCCTTCCGACCGTGCGGTATTTGTTCATCCGTCCAGATCCTCAGTATGATCTGGCTTCCCGGCTTTGCCTTTTTCATCGCACTAATCGCCCTTTCAACCCTCTCCTGTGTTAGTGGCTCCACAGTTTGTTCATCGCTCATAATCCTAACCCTGCTGTAGTTTTGCTCTTCTTGCTCCTCACCATTCAGTAGCGCTTAAAAGTGCTCCTTCCACCTGGCAGCCCTAGACGAATCTATGGTGAATTAGTGATTTAGGGGGTTATCTCTGTACCAATCCAACGTCGATCGCGCGTAATGGCAAAATGCCAAGTACGGCCAAAATAAAGTCTCGCTTCCGTGGGCCCGTAGGAAGGGCAACAGACACTTCCGGAGGCAGTAGGTGCTGTAAATTTCGCTGTTGATAGTACCCTTTGTGAGGTACGGTTTACTCAGTTTACCGCATTGGGAAATGGCCTGCCAAAGCAAGTATTTTCTCACGAATTTGTCTACTTTCTTCTTCCTTATGTTTTCCGAAATATCGAACCATGATTTAGCTACGTACAACTCCAGCCCTGGTATCTGCTTTGCATCTGCCTCTATGTGGGTTTGGTCATCCATAACCACACACATAGGCTCCTTAACCATTCTCGATACAACTTCTTTGCGCGGGATTTGGCCGCCGTGTTTTGTTGATCACGCCGATTCGGTGCCTTCCGGACCTTGAATACACGAAGCCCAGCTCGTTTCATGATTTGATAAACGAACCAGGCGGAACACTTTGCCTTCAGAGCCGCGTCGCGAATCAAATGGTTCGGATTACGCTTAAAATAATCCAACACCTTCCGGGTCTTCACAGGTTCCGCTGTCTACGACTTTCTCCCACTTCCAGCCCGCCGCACAGTGGGGCGACTCCATACAAAGGCTAGCCAAGCAAAAAAAGTGTCGATAAATGCGACAAAAACTTGGTATTTGCATAATTTTGGGGCGCTGAACACGAATTTGGCATCCATTTTTTGTTTGGGGCCGTCCATAAAGCACGAAATCCAATTTTTAATATTTTTTTGGCGCTTTTTTTCCTTTTTTATAGAATTATATGATCTTTGACCACAAGTAGTGCCACCGGGCGTCCTCCTCATTGAAAAAATAGGTAATTTATGGACGACCCCTCGAACTAAACAAATTTTGCCTAAATATATATAAATATTTTTCAATAAACTAAAACAACATAAGCAATACAAACTTATTACAAATTGAAAAAATCATCATCAGCATCATCATCTTCCGCTGTGATCGCTTAAATCTCGTGTTGAATTGTTCCCAGAAAATTTGAAGTTCATTATACTTATCAGCAGGAAAAATGTCTTTCGCTGCAATTTTCATTTCTTCTAGTAATTTTCAATGTTTCATTGTTTCATATATATGTTATCTTCCTAATCCGGTTTCTATGGTTGCAAGAGGACATTTAAATACATGTATAACACCATGAATAGACAACTTACTAGACATTGAATTAGGTGGTGCCGCTGAAGTTGAAGGCTCCATAATAAAATTCAACGAATTTATGAATTTGAAAACCAAGACACTAGAATGACACAACGTTCTAAATGAATACGAAAAGATGCGGAGGGCGACGACTGTTTTTGTTCTTTTCTCATAAAGCAAAATGTGTGTTTTACTTTTGTATGCCCCAAGTATGATGACAGTTCTACAAGGTATGCTATTCACGTCGATGCATTAGTATCAGTGATCGTTATGAACTTTTTCCAATTTTGTATGAAATTTAAAATGATTTTGTATTTTAAACTAAACTGATAAAACATACTTTCCTGAAAAGTTATAGAAATGATGTTGAAACATGTTTTATTTGTGGGGAATACATAAAAATGCTGCGGTTTAGGTAAAATATGCTGTTGTTCATCAATTTGCCGGTAACCTTTTTACACTTTTCGTTTTTTTGTACTCTAATAGCGCTTCTAAATAGAGTCGCTTATGTTTCATACAGTAACAAAAGTCATGAGCTATGACAATGACTAAGATTGTGCTCCAACTATTAGAAATATAGCATTTTTATATATTTTATTTCGACATATTGTCGCAATTTTTCACACTAAATCTAAATTAATATCAATTTCTAGTGTGTTTCAACTGGAGATTCATTCTCCAACCAAAAAAATCAGATATAAAACAACATAAAACGAGAAATTTCCAAAAATGTTCTGAATTCCATACAAAACGCGAAATTTTTCATAACGAGATTGGTTTGTGTGCGTGGATAGACAAAAATGTAGCATACCTTGTAGAACTGTCATCATACTTGGTTGTATGCCAACGAGTGCGAAGCAAAAGCAATCTTTAAACGGGCTATTGTTGCCGGAGTTTGATGGTATGAATTTGCTGCTAGTATTTGACACTTCAATCAGTTTAGCGAATTTCATGATCATAAATTGAAAAGGGCTGAATGCTTTCAATATTGTTTTAAATTTGCAGAAAGTGATAAAGTTTGACATAATTAAAAGTTTCATAAAGATTTGTTTACTATTTTCTTATTTAACACTTATTTGATAACTTTTAATTGATAAATATTGTAATTTTTGCCCAAATATTTATTTTATTCTTACGAATTGAGTTCGATATCATAAATTTCCATTAATGGGGTATCATGGTTATGACTAAAATTAATCCTGGATGGAATTTCAACCTCAAAAAAAAAATGAACAAAAAAACTATCGCTTTTTTCACTAAAGTGACAATTTGCGCAGCAGCGGACAGTATGCATTTGAAAGCTTAAGTTTTTAACTAAATTTCAAATGTAGTCACAACAGTGGCAAACTGCGGCAACTTAACTTTTAAGCTACTTTTCTACAAAAAATCACGTTTTTTTAAATTTTTTCTAGTGTCAGGCCTATTATGACCAAATTTTACAATATCTAATGAAAAGGGTTTGTTTTGCACAATATTTACAACAACTTTTTCTTTGACGTCAAAAAAATCCAAGCTATCATTGAAGCTACAGAGCGTTTCAAAGTAATGTACTTTTTTTCAAAAAAATGACAAAAAACGTCAGTTCGCCAAGCTTTGAAAAGTCATAAAAAATTCAGATTTCATGATATTGCGCCCAAATTTTGGATTTACACATTTGAATGTTATAGCAATAAAGGAAAAATATCATTAAACAGCTAACGAAAAAAAAATTTTTTGGCTGATGGCCAGCGATTCCCCACTGTGCGCCGCTCGGTCGTCTGGTACCCGATTAAACGATTTTACCACCCGAAACACAGTTGTATGGGTGATTCCTAGTTGTCTTCCGATCCATCTCATGGTCGCAGTCGGATTTTCCATGACGGCACCCAAAATTCTTCGGCGATTTTCTTCTTGTTTCAATCACATCTCAATAATTACTGAACCGATTGTTATGAAGTTTTGCTCATGTAAATAATACACTTCAAACTAGTTATACTTAGCTCTTCATCAATTTTTACACACGGGCAAAAAAGTTGCACTCGGATAAAAATGATGATTTTTTTTTCGAGTACAGGCCTTATCCGTAAGTAGGTTGCCGTCCTTGTCATTACACATCACCTTCACAGGAAAATTCCTGCTTCTGACACTGAAAGAAGCTTCGCACGTTGTTTCTAGCAAAGTTGTTTAGTTTTAGCGCTTGAAATGCCATCTACCTTCGGATAGAGCAGCAAGACGGTAGAGCTGCTCAGTAACGGGTTGCGGGTTGCGAATTGTGGCGATTTTTCTTTTTCTCTTTTATATAGTGATAAATAAATACTATATATACTCATAAAAAATATTAATCAAATTAATTAAACACTATAATTTCAAGCTTTGTCGATTTTTCAAGCTTTTGGTTACATGTTGCAGCTAAATAATTTTAATAACCACGATGAAACTTTGTGGCAGCGTGATACGAACTCCCGACAGCTGTACTGTGATAAGTTCGGCGGTTTGAGATCTAATTTAGGAATATGTTTTGGCTCAGGTGCGTGTTTGAATTTTCATAAATTCTCAAGGCTTTGAATGCATGGTCTTTTCCAGGTTTTTTTTTCTTATAGATAGTTTTCACGTTAACAACTTGCTGCCTAACCCCTTAAACCAACTCCGTATTACTCACGGGTGTGTCACTGAGTCAGTGGCCTCTCACTAAGTAAGTATTACATCATAAATATCCTTTCTAATATCCCCAAGCTACGGTAAAGATGAGCGTGGCCAGAAATGATGACAATCGGGCCTACTTCACCTCAGATTGGTTTACAATCATTTGGGAATATATCACGGGCTGATAGAGAGCCCAATTTGATGGAAAAAAACTCTTCTACGCTTATACCCTAACGGGGAGCTCCGTAGCCGCAAGGTAACAGAGTCCGCTTTGGGAAGCGGGTGGTGGTTCGAATCTTAGTAGAATCAAGCCATTTTGATTGTCAAAGAACCTTAGCATGGGTTTATTCTTAGACTCCCCACCACGTAACCTTCATTCGATCTGAATTCTACAGTACCTCAGTTGACTAACTCTGCTTCTAACGAAAATAAGTCTTTATTATAATGAAACTGGTGTGAGTAACGTTTGAAAGTTCTCTCCATGGAATTGTTGTTAGGCGATATTGTTAGGATAGACAGATACTTGGTTTAGTAGAACAGTAAGCTCGAAACGGAAAAGGTGCACACAAGCACGGATATGAATGATAACCGTATCTTCTTCTTCATTAGTGATACTGCCAATAATGTGAAGTTCGGAGTACAGAAACAATAGATTTTTCTCTGGTCGCAGTGCAGGATCTCCACCAAACATGGTGCAATTAAAGTGGTGATTTATCGAAAACTAAAGCAGATAGAGAGATTTTCATCAAATGTGTCCCTCTATCAGCCCCTGAAATATTTCTAACAAAAACCAATCACCATGTATAAAGACTAAGTTTGAAATATGAATATGATTTTTTAATAATAACTAAGCGAAACCCTCCTAAAACCCTCACAGCTTTCGTCCAAGATTCAGCCAGAATCTGGACTGCTGAAGTTTTCGGATATTGTGGACTGGATTTTTGAAAACTTCAACATAACTGATCCTCTTAAAAGTCTTCTGCTGGCATTTCTACCAACAGTTAAAACGTTTTTGAAGCAGTTGACTGCTAAATGGCCCCTCCTTGCGATCATATCCTTCGATGGCTAATTCATCGGCTGAGATGAAGGATTCTATCTCTATTTTACAGTGGAATTGTAGAAGTATCATCCCCAAAATTGATTCACTTAAAGTTTTGATTAATAAGCAGAAATGCGATGCATTTTCCCTCTGTGAAACTTGGCTCACTTCAAATGTAGATCTTAGCTTCCATGATTTTAATATAATTCGCCTCGACCGAGACACCCCTTACGGAGGAGTACTTCTAGGGATTAAGAAGTGCTATTCCTTCTATCGTATTAACCTCCCCACGGTCCCAGGCGTCGAAGCTGTCGCATGTCAAATGACAATACAAGGTAAAGAGCTTTGTATTGCCTCAATATATATTCCTCCCAGAGCACAGGTTGGGCAACGGCTGCTCTTTGATTTAATAGAACTTCTTCCCTCGCCACGTTTGATTTTGGGAGATTTTAACTCTCACGGCGTGGCTTGGGGTTCCCCTTCTAATGATAACCGTTCCTCTTTGATCTATAACCTCTGCGACGACTTCGACATGACAATATTAAACAACGGGGATATGACACGCGTTCCGAAACCTCCAGCGCGCACCAGTGCTTTGGATTTATCTTTATGTTCAACATCGCAACGGTTGGATTGCATATGGAAGGTAGTCCTTGATCCCCACGGTAGCGATCATTTGCCTATTCAAATTTCAATTGATAATGGTTCAACTCGCACGCGATCAGTTGATATTCCGTATGACCTCACACGGAATATCGATTGGAAATTATACGAGGAAATGATATCAGAAGATGTCGAGTCGATTCAACATCACCCACCACTTGAAGAATACAACGACGATCAAAGAACGGCCTCCCACTCCGTGGTGGGACAAAGAGTGCTCCGATGTCTACATGGAAAAATCCGACGCGTTTAAGGCCTTCTTTTGGGTGAAAGGTCAACCCGACGACTTTAAGCGGTATTTGGAGCCTGAGACCAAGCTCAAAAGCTTGGTCCGAGCAAAGAAACGTGGATATTGGCACCGGTTCGTAAACGAAACGTCGAGGGAGACATCGATGAGCACTCTTTGGAACACAGCCCGAAGAATGCGAAATCGTATAACGGTCAACGAAAGCGAGTAGTCTTCAAGTCGGTGGATATTTGATTTTGCCAGGAAAGTATGTCCGGACTCTGTTCCTGCGCAAAACTTTGTTCGCGATACGTCTCCGGGCCACGATGCGATAGAATCACCTTTTACGATGGCAGAATTTTCAGTTGCCCTCCTGTCCTGTAACAATAACGCGCCTGGGTTAGATAGAATCAAATTCAACTTGTTGAAGAATCTACCCGGCAATGCCAAGAGGCGCTTGTTGAACTTGTTCAATAAGTTCCTGGAGCAAAACATTGTACCGCAGGATTGGAGGCAAGTGAAGGTGATCGCCATCCAAAAACCAGGGAAACCAGCGTCTGATCACAACTCTTATAGGCCGATTGCAATGCTATCCTGTATCCGGAAATTGATGGAGAAAATGATACTCCATCGTTTAGACCATTGGGTCGAATCAAACGGTCTACTATCAGATACTCAATTTGGCTTCCGCCGTGCCAAAGGAACGAATGACTGTCTTGCGTTGCTTTCTACAGATATTCAGCTAGCCTATGCTCGCAAAGAACAAATGGCATCTGTGTTCTTGGACATTAAGGGGGCTTTTGATTCCGTTTCTATTGACATTCTTTCGGGCAAACTTCACCGACAAGGATTTTCACCAATTTTGAACAATTTTTTGCATAATTTGTTGTCCGAAAAGCATATGCATTTTACGCATGGCGATTTGGCAACTTTTCGTATTAGCTACATGGGTCTTCCCCAGGGCTCATGCTTAAGCCCCCTTCTTTACAATTTTTATGTGAATGACATTGACGCATGTCTGGCAAATTTATGCACGATAAGACAACTTGCAGACGACAGCGTGGTCTCTGTTACAGGAGCCAAAGCTGCCGATTTGCAAGGACCATTGCAAGATACCTTGGACAATTTGTCTGCTTGGGCTTTACAGCTAGGTATCGAATTCTCTCCGGAGAAAACTGAGACAGTAGTTTTTTCTAGGAAGCGTGAGCCTGCTCAGCTCCACGTACAGTTAATGGGTGAAACGATTTCTCAGGTTTTGGTATCTAAATATCTTGGTGTCTGGTTCGATTCGAAAGGCACCTGGGGATGTCACGTTCGGTATTTGATGAAAAAATGTCAACAAAGAGTGAATTTTGTCCGGACAATTACTGGATCATGGTGGGGCGCCCACCCAGGAGACCTCATAAGGCTTTACCAATCAACGATATTGTCGGTGCTTGAGTACGGGTGTTTCTGCTTCCGCTCCGCTGCAAACACCCATTTAATCAAGCTGGAACGATTGCAGTATCGTTGTTTGCGTATTGCCTTAGGTTGCATGCATTCGACCCATACGATGAGTTTGGAAGTTTTGGCGGGCGTTCTCCCATTAAAATACCGCTTTTGGGATCTGACTACTCGTATTCTCATCAAATATGAGGTTTTGAACCCCTTGGTAATTGAAAATTTCGATAGGCTAGTTGAACTTAATTCTCAAACCCGTTTCATGACTGTGTATTTCAATCACATGACTCAAAGTATAAATCCTTCCTCATACACCTCCAATCGTGTCAACTTATTAGATACTTCTGTTTCTACTGTGTTTTTCGATACATCCATGATGGAAGAAACTCGTGGAATCCCGGATGATTTACGCGTGCAGCAGATCCCTAAAATATTTAATAACAAATATAAAAACATCAACTGCGACAATGCGTTTTATACTGATGGATCACTTCTCAACGGGTCCACTGGCTTCGGTATCTTCAATAATAATTTTACCGCCTCCTACAAGCTCGATAATCCTGCTTCTGTTTACGTCGCAGAATTGGCTGCAATTCAGTATACCTTAGGGATTATTGAAACAATGCCCACGGACCATTACTTCATCTTTACGGACAGTCTCAGTTCTATTGAGGCTCTCCGATCGATGTAAGGCACTCTCCGTATTTCCTGGGGAAAATACGGGAACATTTGAGTGCTTTATCCGAAAAATCTTCT
Organism: Wyeomyia smithii; assembly: GCF_029784165.1. Taxonomy (NCBI): domain Eukaryota; kingdom Metazoa; phylum Arthropoda; class Insecta; order Diptera; family Culicidae; genus Wyeomyia; species Wyeomyia smithii. The sequence goes on along the minus strand of NC_073696.1, from coordinate 82,566,659 downwards.
CAGATTACCTTAGTGTGGGTCCCTTCTCATTGTTCCATTCCGGGCAATGAGAAAGCGGACACTTTGGCTAAGGTGGGCGCAACAAACGGTGATATTTATAACAGGCCAATTGCCTAAAATGAATTTTTAAAATTTTCACGTCAGAGTACACTTGTCAACTGGCAGGCCTCGTGGGATAAGGGAGAACTGGGGAGGTGGCTACACAGCATCATCCCCAAGGTTTCCACCAAACCTTGGTTTCGGGGGTTGGATGTAGGACGAGATTTCATTCGCATGATGTCTCGGATTATGTCCAACCACTACGGGCCAGATGCACATCTCTTGCGTATTGGGCTGGCGAGCAGTAATCATTGCGTTTGTGGATTGGGGTATCAAGACATTGAACACGTGGTTTGGGTGTGTGCTGAATTCTGCGGCGCCAGATCTCTACTTTTGGATACCCTCAGGGCCCGAGGAATACAGCCCTATGTGCCAGTTCGTGATATTCTCGCTCAGCGAAACTTGCCATACATGCTACATGTTTATAGCTACTTGAAGAGCATCAAGGTGCCAATTTAACAGCGAAACAAAAAAAAACCATGTTAGTTTTAGTATTAGATTTAGTTTCAGCTCGTAGTCGGCAGCGAGGGTAAAGAATTTGCCTTTAGATTATAAGATATTCTAGACCATAAGGCATTAGATTTAATTGGCTCCGTAAAACATTAATTTGTATTGTGCCGTGTCAAATAAATGTTGTGTGAACAAAAAAAAAAACCCTCTCAGCTGGTCTCGAGGTACGATGCTGGCCTAACAAGCCAGTCGTCGTAGGTCCGAGGCTCGGTTCGAGAGAGACTGTTTGTCTCAGTAGGATCGTAGCGCTAGCTTCGCAATTGTCCTGTACACTTAACAGTTGGCTGCGAAGTCTGTGTACAATAAACAGAAGGTCGAGTTCCGAATCGGAATGTAGCATCAAGGCTTTGCTTTTTTAAAGCGGAACTAAAGCGCGTCTTTAGTGGACAAATTACGTTAAAAAGGGATGCGAAGATGGTGAACAGTAGGTTCTGTATAAAGTTTTTCGAATTTCTCGATACTAGAAAAAAGTTTTTTTATCTAAACGCAGTGCAATCTGATGACTAGTTTCCCTGATTTTCCCTTAGTTTTGGGAGAATTGCTGTGATCATAATTCTTTGAATTTAAAGTGTTTTTGGCTGGTGTTGATATTTTCGTTTAATAAACTGAAAAGGTTTGACAACACAACATAACACGCTTGTTTTGCACGAGTTTTCTAAATTTATTCCTGTGTATACCTCATGATTGTGACTTGAATCTTTAAATCAAGTGCTAAATCGGTAACGGAAGGTCCATTGAAAACCGCAACGGCCCAAAATCCGAAAGTATCGAATTCAATTGACTGATTGAGCCAAGTGCTATACAAACAAAAGGGTAACAATACGAACAGAGACGAAAAAATTGATTCTGCAACATGACACCGCTATATGTCTCTCATGCTTACACGCCTATAAGTACTCTACTGTCAAACAGCGAACTAGATTATTTAGCACCTAAAGAGAGATGAATGCTTGAACTTCTAAATGGTTCCATTCTTTCAAAAGAGTTCAACAATTGTACAACTGTTTCCATCACACAACCCAATCAAGTACGCTGAATTGTGATTTGTAGATTGAATACGTCCACCAATGGAAGATAATTAACATATACCAATTGAAGAATTTATCATAACAATAATGTGATAATTAAGAAAAAGCATCAATATACAATCTTCATTCATCTAAGTGTATAAACAGCCTCTCAGCTATGATCTCCAACAAATAATGCAGAGAAACTGAAATAACTACAGCGCAATAGACACCCTCCCAAAAAGGAATAGCGGGGTGGTGATATGATATGTAACCATCCCGTAGATGGCGCCAGGCCAAGAATAATAACTCATTCACATTTTAATAACAACTTACAGGGATAGTGTTTATAATTTAATCTGCTTGTGTAATTGTACACAGTGCGATGAATTGCAATTATTCTGCGGATTATGGACAGCAAAAGAACAGAGTTTGTACATCGTTTATATTTTTTTTTGTGTTTCAGTCTACGTTTACAGAGCGATTGAGGGTAAATCATTCAATTAAAGTGTAAACAAGCATCCATTTTCGTGTTATCTAAATTTACGTCCAGCGGAGTGGAAAAAATTAGTACAAACAAACTGTGGAATTAAAATGATTACATCCATTTATTACTTTAATTTTGTGCCTGCGCCCGTACTGGTGTGTTCATGTCTATTATGCATTATTTCGCTGACTAGTATTCGGTATTTTGCGTTGTATTTGCACGGGCATTTAGTGCTAAAATTATGTTGCTCTAAAGGTGATAAAGTAAAAGCTCAAATAAACAACAACATTCTACTTTTCATTATTGTTGATACTGTAATTTGTATCGATACAGATTGTACCTTTCTAGTTTTAGTTTTTTTCATTGTTGATGGTGCTACGAAAAAAGCCGAATCTACATGAGGATCAGTTTTTTTTTTGCTATCCACTCTTCATTTCTGTACAGACTCCCATTTAGTTAGTGATTATGTGTTGTCTTTTGTGCCAAATTTTGTATGAAATTTACATTTTTGTTGATATGGAACTCCTCAAATCCCTCACAATACTGCTATTTTCTTAAAATTTGCTCGTGACATGATACAGTGCATTTGAAAATTTCTAAGTAGTACTTTGACAGCGGCTATAAACTCCCTACTCGGATCCATTTCTACTGTTCATTGCATTATTGTAGCAAATGGGTCTGATAGTCACTAGCAACTCGTGTGATTTATGTACCTACGTTGTGTTCGATAGCGTGACTAGTCTATATTTTGTCACCTGTCACATCTAGATCGAGTGTATACACCTGTCATTAACCACTGGAAAAAAAGAACTAAAGTAATTAGTGTCGATGTTAATCACTCGATAATTTTCTATTGCACGCCCCTCGCCCGTTTTGTTTTTTTGTAGTAACAAGCTCTATACACGGCTCTGATGATTAGAATCGCTGTAAACATTGCTCCAGTTAGCAGTACCTTTCGACTCAGGAATTTCTGTACCAGCACCGTCGGCTTCCATCGTTGTTTCGTGCCCCTCTAGGCCGGGATCATCGAGGCGTTCAGGAACAGTCACTTCAATCGACTGCGGCTGAATGTGCTGCTGATTTTGCGATAGTTTGATCACATTCGACAAAATCAAATTTTTTATCATCAAATTATGTCAGTATAGTTCAGCGAATGTCATATTATGCATTTCCTCCAGAGCCTGGCTGGAGGACATATCGCCGTCGCTGCTGTTCGTGTTGCTCGGGTTGCCACTGCTGTGATGATGATGGTGGTGCAAACTGGCGGTCGTAATCGATGGTAGCCCACCAAGCGGCTGACCCGCATTCACCAGACCACCATCCTGTCGCATCACATTCCGACGCCATTTGGCGCGTGCGTTTTGGAACCAAACCTGCAAACATCAAAATGAAATATCGTTATTAACTTGATATAATGGATTTCTGCAAAGTGAGTAAGCTAACAGCGTGCTTAAGGTAAAAGCTTACCTGCAATACTCGCTTGGAAAGACCCGTTTTTTGCGCTAGCTGTTTCAAATCCTTGGCATCTGGGTTCTGGTTAACTGCAAAGTAGGATTTCATCGTCCGCAGCTGGTGGTGCTTGAAAGAGGTACGCATTCGCTTGGTCCGGCAGTTTGGCGTTAGTGTGCCACCGGATCCAGGAGATTGGCTTCCGTCATATGATGACAAATCCAGATTGCTCACACTAAGCTCTTTATGAAGGAGGTCTGTATGAAAAAAAAAAAACAAAAGTAATGTAATGAGCGGTTCCTCAGGGGCACTGTAAATAATTTGGTATGCAAAATGAGATTATGTGTACGGACCGCTAAATAAAGAATGCCTGCGCTTTGTGCTAGACTAGACGTGCTCCGACCGGAAAGTGCGAAGAAAGCGTTTATTTGCGCTACACTTTTTCGCATTATGTCGAGCATATTTGAAGTATGCATGTAACTAATTACATATTGCAGCAGATTTCAACAGTCCAGCTCTCAGTCAATCGTCGGCAGGGTCGACGGCTAGGGGTAGCCGCATACGATCGATGTATAGTATAGCTTCGCATGTTAATATTTGCTTTAATTGTTGCATTTAAATGGTTTCTAGGAGAACATCCATTGTTTTCGCAGTTTCGTTCGGTACTTTTACAAAATAATGAGTGTTCTCGAAGTTGTTGCTCACACTGATTAGCTCATTATATGTAAAACCGAGTCTGCCAATAATTTGCATTATTGCCGCTTTATATTTATCGGAAACCAGCTTTTATACTATTTTCGAGCAAGTTTTCTTTCCATTACATGTGAAAATCGAATATCTAGCATAAGACGCACGCACTAAAGATGCAAAACCCGCTAATGATCACGAGGTGCGGTTGTTTTAAATTTAAAAGTGCAACACAGAAAGCGTTGTGGTGCAATCATTTTCCTCAGCAATGACTAAATAACCGGAGCAACATAAATGCCATCGGCAGTCGCTAAATCATTCATATTCACTGCAGCAGCAACGAACAAAACAAGTCATAATTTTTGCACGATCTAATATTAAAATCTACATCAATTTGCATTTGTTTCTAAAACCAATGTACACTTACGAGCACGTGGTGTAGCCTGGAAACCTTAAACCTCATTATTTTGATAACTTGGCATATCAACTCAATGAAAACAGGCTCCCAACATAATTCATCTTCGTTTAATAGCTACGCATAAAGCTTCTGCTAGTCTTGGATGATCGAACAAGCTCTAAAAGAGCTATTAATGTTTACAATGAAAAGCAATGTAAAGTCCCTTTACATATAATGTGCTTTGTTAGCATACGGTGAAATTTTATACCATTGTGTTACTTTTTTACGATTAGCTTTATACATTTATTTATGCTTTAGGAAAGGCTACAAAGCGTTCAACTATAAAATATTTCGCAACAGTGAATTATTTGCTTGCTCTTCGAACGCTTCTGAAAGTAACCTTAATGAGAATCAAATTAACGTACGAGTTGTTTTATATAGCATAACAATAATTTAGAATTGTACGGCAATGTTTGGTGATCCAAAAATTTCACTAAATTAACCCGTAATCGTGCGCAACGTACCAGTAGCGTAGCAAGGGGGGTGCGGTTGGTGCGGTCCGCACCAGGCCCACCACTAAAAGGGGCCCCAAAATCTTGCGAACACCGAACCGGTCAACATGCCGATCTGAACTCAACCTCATGTATTTGTGCTCGCCACTCTGCTCTTGTGATCTACAGGGACAGAGTAAACGTAATACCGATTTTCAATTTTACCATGATTCGTGATTCGACTGACGTCGAAGTTGAATGTTTCCCGATCGCAGAAAACATTCGATGCAACGTGGGAACACGCAACGAAGGAGCGGTTTTTTACGATGCTGAAAACACTGCTGTTTGGCTAACAGAGCTAGGAAATAATTCGCGTTCGCGTGTGACTTTATGCACCCGAAAATAGTTGGCTTCGGTTTTCCCGAATTAAGAATCTCGACAGTGGAAAGACCACACATATAGAGTGGTGAAGCATTTTTTCATTGAGATTTCAGATGTTCTAGAACAACTGATGCATATTGTCGAGAACATCAACACTAAATCAGATGCAGAAGTCTTTTGTTAGTCATACGGTCTCACACGTTCATTGCGTTTCTTGGTTTTTGGGCTCCAATTCTAGTTGAAATCAACGATACTCAAAAATACTTGTTGCAAAAGGGTCTGAATATAGAGGCATTACATAAATTTTTGACCGATAAGCGAGAAGATATGCTGGAATGTGGTCTGAAGTATGCAGAAGAAAAGTGTAATGAACTAGAAATTAACGCAGAACCCCAAAAACGTATTCGTCGAAAGAAGAGAATGCCAGGTGAAGGAGCTACAGACGCTTTACTAAGCTATTAGAAGGAATTAAGACGAGAAATGGTATCATAAGTTGACAGAACTAACCAGGAAATTGCTACAAGATCTCAACAGGTTAATGAACTCGCAAAATAATTCGCTTTTTCAACACCCGACATTCTTTTGGATCCTGTTGAGGAGCTGGATCTTGAGAAGGTTCCAGGAGAAATCGATAGAGATGAATTCAATATTGAACGGAAACGGCTCCAAGACTACGTTTCGGTTTCAGAAGAATTCAAAAATATTCCTGTAGGTGGAGCAATAGAGCTATTGAATTTAATTCATAGGTATAAATTGATCGATTCGGTACCAAACATAGAAATCGCTCTCAGAGTTTTTTGAACTATGGGAACTAGTATTGCAGCTTTCTAAAAAAGTTACTCTAACTTGAACTTAAACTTAAACTTAAAAAACATAAAAAATACCTAAAGTTGGGTTGACAGAGTGCATTTCCAACTCAAAAGACAAATCAACTTAGGCGTCGTACACAAATTACGTAACGCTAAAAATCTAGATTTCAGACCCCCCCCTATGGAACGATAGGTAACGTTGACTCCCCCCCCTAAAATTACCTAACGCTGAGCAGCCCGACTCCCCTCAAAAATTTTCAATTTCGAGCAAACATTACAGTTACGTAACTGTCTCTACTACCCCCCCCCCTCCTCCCTACGTAACGATTAGTAACGCAGACTCAACCCCCTCCCTCCCTTCATGCGTTACGTAATTTGTGTACGACGCCTTATCTCAATTTCTCTAGCTGAAACGACATTTTGGTAAAATGTTGGGTCAATTAAAAAACAAAATCATTTTCGTCACAAGTAAATTTTCTAAAGAATGATTTTAGTAATAAGAATTCTGTTTTTTCTGGAGTATTATAAAATTATAAAAAATGCATTTTATACATTTTATAATTTCCTCTAACTCAACCTCCGCATTGTGCAAAGTGGGGTTCGAGTAACTTTAGGGAAAATACCACAATAGATATACTAGCAATGGTCGCAGTAGTTCAGTCTCCTAAGCAAAGCAAAGCCTTGGTGCTACATTCCGATTCGGAACTCGACCTTCTGTATATTACACACAGACTTCGCAGCCAACTGTTAAGTGTACAGGACAATTGCGGGGTTAGTGCTACGATCCTACTGACACTAACAGTCTCTTCCGAGCCAAGCTTCGAACCTACGGCAACTGGCTCGAGATTTCCGGAAACACACAGGTCATGTGTTGTAGCCGATATTTTCTAGACATCATCTATGCGCAATCCTTCCGACACCCAAACGCGATTCAGATCTGTTTCTTGTACTAGGAACAATTAGCGCCCGGTTGGTCAACATATAGTCGTAAACAAATCAAGCTCTACGAGGAAAACATGGTTGGATATTCATTCAATTGGTAGAACCGATGACCACGGAATAGCCAAAACTCAGTTCATGTGATGCAACTCTTTCTAGTCGAATACAAATGACTCTAAACACCACCTCCCAGTGGTGCTTCGAAGAAGGGCTGATCATTAACTCCGAAAAAACAGTTATTATACCCTTCACCAAGCGAAGGGTGCATTCAATCATTCCTTCACTGTTGAATGGGGGTAAGACTGAGTTTCAGCAATTAGACCAAATACCTTGGAATCATTCTGGATAAAAAGCTGAATTGGACTGCTCAACTAGATTACGCTATCAGGAAGGCGACTGCAGCGTTCTGGGTTTTTTTTTTAATGGTGGCGGGGAAATCTGCAAACAGACACCTGAGAAAAGAACCCAGGGTGTGGGGATGTGACTAGGGGAGAGATGCTGGGGTAGTTACACTCCCCCAGGCACCTACTGATCCCTGTCCCGACCCACTAAAACCCCACCAGTTTCCAACCCTGGTCTTCCCGGAACGACGGTTAAGTATTACGTCGGGGAGTGGCTTTTGTGCGTGATCCACCCTCTTTACTCTTATAACCTCCTAGCTAACTACCTGGAGACTGGTAATTAGCTACCACTAGCGTGTTGGTGGTTGACCCGCCACACACGTTGCAGCTCCAGGACAGTCTGAGAGGCGGCCGCACAGACCGCGTTCCAGATGTCCGGGTCGTCGCACATCCTCCGGACTAGATTGTCCGGAGTAGTGCCAGGCCCGCTCACAGCCATCATGTCGCTCCTCGCTCTTATGAAACGGGGACATACGAAGAAGACATGCCCTCCCTGAGCAGTCTCCTCCTCCTCCACGCACTCGGGACACATGGGGGACCCCGCGTGTCCGAACCTGTGCAGATATTGCCTGAAACAACCATGGCCTGACAGGATTTGTGTCAGGTGGAAGTTCACTCCACCATGTTGTCTCCCGACCCAACCGGATATCTCCGGTATGAGTCGGTGCGTCCATCTGCCCTTTGTGGAGTTGGAGCATTCCCGCTGCCTGCGGAGCATCGAGAATGACCTTCTGGTACCTCGTATGCCCCTTGTGTCACGTTGGTCGAAACACACTCTGTCCTCCTTGATGGCGATGCTGATAGGCATCATGCCGGACAAGACACAGATTGCATCGTATGACACCGTACGATACGCACTCGCAACTCTCAGGCACATGAGCCTGTAGGTACTTTCCAGTATACCACGGTAACTGTTAGTACCTAGCGCTTTGGACCACACTGGCCCACCATAGCTAAGTATGGACGAAACCACGCTGGCAAGAAGTCTTCGCTTGCTGCCATAAACCGCTGAGCTATTGGACATCATACGAGATAGTGCTGCAATAGCCGATGAGGCCCTCTTACAGGCATAGTCGACGTGACTCCCGAACGTGAGCTTGTCGTCCACCATGACCCCCAAGAGCTTCAGGGATCGCTTCGAGGTGATGGTGCAGTTTCCGACTCTGACCACCGCCTGTTGCTCCGATTTACGGTTGTTCACAACCGTGACCTCCGTCTTATGATGCGCGAGCTCCAGTTTCCTGGAGCGCATCCAGTCCTCGAACTTGCCTATACAGTGCGCGGCCGTCAACTGGACCTCCTCGATAGACTCGCCGTAAACCTCCAGCGTTATGTCGTCTGCAAAGCCGACGATCACAACCCCTACAGGGAACTTGAGTTTCAACACTCCGTCATACATGACATTCCACAACACCGGGCCCAGGATAGAACCTTGCGGAGCTCCTGCGGCAATTGGAACGCACTTCTGACCCTCCTCCGTGTCGTAAACAAGTACTCGATTCTGGAAATTATTTTCCAGATTCTTGTACAGCGACACCGGTACATAAATGCTCCTGAGCGCGAGCGCTATGGACAGCCCGGGGGCCGTTTTTATCGCCAGCCGGATCGCAAAATTAGGGATACCACCCGGTCCCGGTGCCTTGCTCACCTTTAGGGATTTGGCGATCACGATGAGTTCCTCATTCGTAATCCTTGCCTCCTCCCCTGCCTCGACACGGTTGTCGTCGCTCACGGATTGGATGCTCGGCAGGTTGGCCGACCATCCCTGGTCTATGTCTGAGATACTGGAACGTCGGACGTGAGACTCGACCGCCGGAGGCCAAGGACTTGGCTCGTGGCGCGGAAAGAGTCCCTCGATGATACGCTCCAACATCGCTGGTGATCACTCTGCAGGCGCCAGCGCGCCTTTAGTCTTGGCCATTACGATCCTGTAGGCGTCACCCCACGGATTTGTTTTGGCACTCGCACATAGCCTATCGAAGCAGGCCCTTTTGCTGGCCTTTATCGCACTCTTTAGCATCGGTCTTGCCGAACTGAATGCTGCGCGGCGCTCTGTCCTCTCTTCTTCGTTTCGCGCACGCTGAATCCTCCGTCTTGCACGGAGGCACGCACTGCGAAGGTCGGCTATCGCGTCCGTCCACCAGTAAACCGGTGGCTTCCCATTCCTAGGTTGGCGTGTCCTAGGCATGGTGGCGTCGCACGCCCGCGATAGCATAGCAACTAGTTGGTCAGCAGTCGAGCGAAGCCAACTGCCCCCCTCGCGCCCCCTTCTCATTGCCTCTACGAATACCTCGGCATCAAAGTGCGATGTCTTCCAACCGCGAACGGTCGGAGTGTTGGCTCTACCCGTCGCTTGCCGCCTTTCGTTGTTGTCTACACTATAACAAACCGCCTGGTAGTCGCTATTAGTGTAGCCATCGTCTTCCCCTCCAGTTCTTGATCAGTCCTGGGCTGGAGAACGTCACGTCGATGATCGACCCCGCACCATTTCTGCTAAATGTACTTTTGTTCCCAACGTTGGCCAGATCTAGGTTGGGCTTTGCCAAAGCCACCAACAGGGTCTGGCCCCTCTGGTTCGTGAAGTGACTTCCCCACTCAACAGCCCAAGCGTTGAAGTCGCCCGTCACCACCAACGGCGTTAGGCCCGTTAGTTCCATGGATAACAGGTCGACCATCTGGGTGAACCTTTCGGTAGACCAACGCGGCGGAGCATAGCAACTGCAGTAGAACACTCCGTTCACCTCGGCAACTACGTACCCTTCTTCTGTGGTTGAGACAACCTCCTAAGCCGGGAACTTGCTCGTCGTACATATGGCCGCCATACTGGACTTATCCGCAACCCAGTTACCGTTTCCGGGAGGGATGCGGTAGGGGTCCGATATGATGGCGATGTCCGACAACGACTCAGTGGCTGCTTGATGTAGCAGCTGCTGAGCCGCGAAGCAATGGTTCAGGTTCAGTTGCGTCACCCTTACGCCCGTGGTTTCGCAGCCGGCTTACCGGCTGGGCACCTGGGGCCTCCCATAAAGTGTTTGGCGTCTCGTTTTCCGGAACATACCATGCACTTGGGAGACTCCCCACAGTCCTTTGCTTTAAGGCCTGCACCTCCACATCGCCTGCACAGCTGGATCCCCCCTTGCAGGTAAATGAAACGAGAGCCTTAGGCAAAATTTAACAAAGTTCAACGACTGGCTTGTCTTTCAGTTACCAGTGCCCTGCGCACAACGCCGACTACAGCCATGGAAGCCATGCTCTGCTTACTGTCTCTACATCTGCATGTGAAGAAGGAGGCAGAGCTTGGTGCGTTTAGGCTACGAAGAAACACAACGATGCTCGAAAGTGACCTAACGGGTCACCTAAGCATCCTGAAGGAGTTCAAGCTAACACAATCAATTCATTGGACCGGAACCGTTTTTGGGTATCTTCATATCCGCCATTAAAGGCGAACTAAGTACATGGGAAAAACTAGGGATGGCATCTCATTGGCAACAACTAAACTGTTTATCTACCCCAACCTTGTGGTTACCAAAAAGCTACTTAGTTTAACTCGTAGTGAACTACGCATCATCACGGGACTCCGCACCGGACACTGTACCACTTTCTATCATTTAAAGAAAATTGGCAAAGTCTCAACCGACAATTGCCGCTTCTGCAACGCTGAACCTGAGAGCTCAGCGCATTTGCTCTGCTTTTGCGGAGCTCTTGCTTCATCTTCGGAAGTTACCCTCCAACTCCATACCAGGTATGGAGCACCAATCCCAAAACGATCACAGGATTCAACAACCATGTTGTTCCGAATTAGGGCACAGGCTTACAACCAACTAGCTCAACTCCATCAATGAGTTCGAGCATCCTGTAATCTGTGTTAAGCCATCAGGGCCAGCCACAAAAGACGATTATTCCTGTCGCAGTGGCACTTCTACCCAATGCAGACACACAAAAATGCTTGGTTTCGCTCTTTTGTTCTTTTAATGCTCATTAGGCTGTATTTTGTCAAGGCGGCAGAATTCGAACAAGTCATATATGAAGCACTTGTAGAGATACTCTATCTCTACGATTTGTTCAAACATCGTATTGTTGAAATTGCCATAGGTATAGCGTAAAAGTCAGGCCAAGCTTATAAAACCGGAAAAGCTGCTCTTTTGGTACCTACGAAAATAAAAATCGGTTTCAAGTTGGTGGTGAAAAAATCAAGCTGGTTGACGTGTTCGTGTACCTGGCAACGGCAACGATACCAGTAGGGAAATTCATCGGCGCATCATGGCAGGAAATCGCGCATACGTTGGTCTCCGAGAATTCGCCTTCGCACTGAGTTGATCATTCACAAGATACTGGTCATATCAGTAGTCTTCTACGGCCATGAGACATGGTCTACGTTTGTGGAGGATCAACGCCCCCTAGCGGTCTTCGAGCGGAAGGTGTTGCGTACCATCTTCGGTGGACTGCAGATAAAGAACGGAGAAGAAGAATGAACCACTAACCGCAGAAGCTGCTCAGGGAGCCATCTATTGTCCACATCGCTAAAATTGGCAGATTGCGGTAGGCTGGGCAGTTCGTAAGGATGTCGGACAACAGCCCGGTAAAGACATCGGGCAAGGTTATTTAGATCAGGTGGAAGACAACCTTAAGACCCTACGTAGATTGCAGAGTTGGCGAACTGCAGCCGTCGACCGAGTGAAGTGGAGACAACTCTTTCTTACAGCAAGGCCTCACTACGGCTTGGGACTGTTTTGTACGATGAGTATGGCTGGGTCGGTTGGTTTATGAGCGAATCGGTGGACCGGTTAAAGACTTGAACGAACATGTTAAAGGCGCCAGATGAGAAAGAATTGCCAAGAGTCTAGGCCGGTTAGACCACCGCAAAAACGCGAGCACCCTAAACGTTTTTTGCGGAAGCGGTGCCATAAATCAGACTGTGTCGATGCCTTCCTTACCCTCACCGATGACACACTGGTGACCACATGCTGCTTCATAGACTGTAGCCGTTGCAAGAAGCTCATGTTGAAGAGTACCAGGGTGGTATCCACGAAAGGCGATCCATTACGTGTCAAATGGTTACCTTACGTCGAATTCTTAACAAGTAACGTTTGCATTTAAAAAATGGACAAAAATGCCGATTTTTAATGGGTTTCCTCTCACACGCACTGACGAAACTACCCATGCAGCATTAATAATAGTAACCCAAGAGCCAGCAGAAAAAAAATGACAGCTCTTTCAGTCGAACGAATGTGATTGCGAAAACAGTGAAGCTACTCAGTGTAAAAGTGTGCGCGTTCAAAGAACGGTACTCCGCCGCATCGAAAATGGACATCGTGTGGCTCTTGGTGAGTGCCGGATACGCCCAAAGGATACAGAGGTGGAAAACCAAGGGAAAAGTAGCTACATCGCTAGGTGCGCTTGACTGGAAGGTCGGAGCAACCGGCCAAATAGTGAAAAAGTACCTGGCGAACATGGATATACATGTCAGGAAGCAGCAGTCCCGTACACTGGTCTCGGAGTTGCAGGTAATGACGCAGCGACAGCACACAGTGGTTCGCCCATAGGCCAAAAATAGAAAAAAAAATTCTGTTTTTTGTTTATTATCGATTTAATGGATCGGTTATGAACCTGAGAATGCAGAAAAGCTGTTTTTGTTGGCCTTTTTTATGAACAGTTTACTTTTGAGCACGAGATAAGTGAAGGTGTTTGACACTTGCAAAATCAGCTTAAGCAGTACGTGTTTTTTTTGCATTGTGTATATATCCGCTTTGTAACAAATTTAATCGCTTCATCTGTTTATTTTCATCACGAACCTTCAGAAAACAGGTATTTTTGCTATTGCGGTGTTGTTTAGATAGGTATGTGCTAAACTATTATCAAAATTAGTCATAAGAAGGACCGTAGTAATAAAGTCAAGAGCACACTTCATACTAAAATTCATGTAAACTTTTAAATGTGTTCTGCGCGAGATACAACCTATCACCAAATTACCACCAAACGAAAGACTCAGGAAAGATTTGGTTAAGGTTCCATTTGCATATATATGCATCCATGTCGATGACAAGCGGCTAAAGATGGTTACTTTTCCGCTTGAATTTTATGTTTTCTGCAAAGTTTCTTAGAAGGGTTATAGTACATTCAGCTCAAATTTACAAATTTGTTCTCAAACTTTTGTCTATTTTCGAATTTTGATATTCAGTGTTGAAATACGTGAGGTGTCTTAGACAACATTAAATTTATTCGAGGTTTTTCCAATGGTAGAAAAGTCAAACTTTGATGGCTTTGAGGGTTCACGTAACGTAACCCGATTGAGCTAAAATTTTGCACAGGGACTTTTTTCGAGAAGGCAATTTTTTTGAAAACTGCTGCATTTTTAAATTCAATGGTCAAACTCTTCCCTATATTCTATTGGCACCCTATTATATATGCATTATAATTGGAACACCAGAAAATTGAAACAAGTTGGACGATGACAGTCTCAAAAAAGATTGTTGTAGTCAAAACACACCTGATTCTGTTGCTTTCCGAAGTTTTCGAGAGCAAGATTGAACAAAAATGATTTATGACCGCCCTGTGCAGCGGCTGAATAAAATGGTCAAGTCGATTCACCCGGCGAATTGTGACGCGGCGGTGGTGATGAACGACGAGACCTTTCTCAACTTGGATGGCAACGACTGGCAGGGTACTTCGTATTCTACTTCCCTCACGAAGGAAGTAAGCTCCGAGGTGAAGTTCACACACTTAGTTTCCTAAGAAGGTGCTGCTGTGGCTAACAATTAGCGAGAAGGGGATTTCTGGGCAAACCCGAACCCGGGCAAATCCATTTCAACAATTATGTCAAAACCTGAGAAGGAGTTGATCAATAAAACAGAGAAAGATCTCAAAAACATGCCTACACGTATGTTTTCGTCCGCCATGGCCGATAAACTGCTGGAAGGCCGTTTACAATGGCGTAGAACTGTTTTTGGCAAGTAAGTAAGGAATTTTATCAAACTCAATCACCTGTCTCAGTTATTTTTCTCACTACCATCCGGAAAAAGTCCATTTGTCTTAATGCAAACCAGTGTGGTTTTTGTGAAAGGCGATACACAAGGGAAAAATGCTCACCGAAAGTCGTAACAAATTCAGATAACTCTGTTTGTAGACCTTAGGGCGGCGTACGAAACAGTCAAGCGCAACTAGTTATGGCATATTATGCTTGAACACCATTTGACGGAAGAGCTCCATTATGCTTAAATTACTAAACGAAAGAAATGCGTGAGATGATGCAGAAATTGGTAAGCTGATAAAATACTTAAAGTTACTAGTTAAAATATTTTTCCGCATATTGTCTTTGAAGTCATTTTAATCATGTAAACAGATTTCGAGTAACAATCGAAAAAATCTCGTTTCTAAATATTATTTTTTTTCAATGATACCTGTTCAATTTGATTTTTCATAAAACCTAAGTATAGCGAAAAAGGATGGTGTTTTACGTTCAAATGGCACTCGCAAGCGATTATTTTGTTAAGACATATAAAAGAGTCGTCTAGCAAGCACGCAACAGTCCAAAGTCAAGTCAACTTTTGAGGTCAGATATGCATAGCTGTAAAAGAAGAACGATGCTTCTTCAAAAAAATGAAGTAGTAAAACGTTGCTTTTACCACTATCGCAGTTCAAATAATCCTTAAAAAATCTGATTCATTTTGGTGTACAACCAAACAAAAGTAGAACAAAGTATGGCGATCAACAATATATTTAAAGAAAATAGTTCCAGTTAAAGTTATCTGAAACAGGTTCTTCTGAAAGCTGTGAATTGTTCTGGTCATGCAGAAGAATCAATAGATTTCAAAGTCTGTGCAAGACAATCCGTTCAAAAGTGAGTAAGTCGTCTACAAGGAGTGGTTCACGTCAAAGTATGGATTGATGCGGCATCGATCGCTTGAATTATTTTGCCCATCTCTGCCTAACGCCTAAATTTGTCATACTCAAATTGCGTGCGTCATCCGAACTGAAATGATATTACGCAGCACCGCAATGTTTATTTTACATTCCTGTTATTTGAAAGGTCTCTCCTATTTCGAAATTATCTTATTCTTTTAGTTTCGAAGGATAACGTAATGTAATTTTAATTTCTGAAATAATAATAAAAATAGAGTAGAAGGAACACAAACAGTAAAAACCGAAAACATACCATTTCTCTCAAAACTATTTTATTGATAAAGTTCGATGATTTTTTTCGTATGATTTTTGCATTTTCAGCGGCCATTCTCGAACGAATTTCAATGTCATATATAATATATATAAATGATTTCTTTTCAGAATGTTTCCGTTTGTTTATGTAAAATGCTAGTGGAGTGTTACTGAAGACGTTGATGAATAACACTCTGCGGAATCCTACGTCAGTTTTTTTTTTCAATAGTTTGTACCTTTACCACAAAAGATTAAACCAATGGTTTAAAAATTACAACCTTCACGAGAACTATCTATATGTTTTTATTTTTTTTTTTCTAAAAAATGTTATTTTCTTTGAAAGTAACACCAACTTTTTCTCTAGCCTATTTGTTAATAAAGTTAGCACCTGTTACAATCATGTGCCTATCTTTTTAAAGGCATAAAATAACAACGACTTTTGATAGTTTATTTTTTAATTTTTTGTCATTGTTTTCTAATTTTCGAATCCCTTTGGTAAAGCCGGGATTAGAGATTTATTTTGATCTGACTTCATCCCAAGTTCAAAAGTACCATTTGAGAATGGATTGCTCACCATATGGCAGTCAGTTAGTTTTCGCCAAAGAACAACCACTGTAATCCGAGCTCATATCTGTTCGATCAATGACTGATTACCATCATCAAACTGTCACGCAGTGTTGTGCGTCGCTCTGACATCATTCTTTCATTAAGCACGATTCAACACTTTTCTGCCATCACTTTCTCTCTGAACGTGTGCACGGTAAATCACCCCTTTGTAGTCGGTTAATTATTTTCAGTTTGGTAGTGAAAAACCGGGAAACTTGCCTTGTCCACGATGCGGTATGAATTTACGACCGTTATCGTATGATCAATCTGACCGCGACCAGCTCATGTTGGTGCGTCCTAAAGGTCTCAGAGGGCGCCGGCTTGCTGCTGCGGTGAAAAAGAAAAATCACAAAACAAAATTCTCAAGGGATGCAATCAGTGCGAGATTTATTACAATTTTCACTGTTGGCATTTCAATCACGTCGTCGAAAAACTGATGGCCGCCAGTGCTGGTTCGTGTTGCCGTCACATTCTTGCCTCCTGTTGCCGTCCGAAAGCAAGCACACGGTCGCTGGCAGTAAGCCACTGAACTTTGCCTGTATACGGTGGCAGTTTTCGAACCCACGACTAGTGGACACGAGAACGAGATCGGAGACCACCGGTGTGTTGTTCCGCCTTCGCGGTCGACCAGTCCGTGTGGTCCTCAGGGGTAATGGAACTGACCAACTTTGGCAAATAAAGTGGTAGGTCATTCAGGGACAATCAGATGTACACAAACTCCGTCGTTGATAGGTCCCTTGATATGTTAGTAATGCAATTTATAGGGATTAAATTGGGCTGATGGTAGAAAAAGATATAGAATCAACTGCAAACTAAATATTTTTTCAGTGGTGTAATGGCATCTAATGTTCTATTTGTTGCACAGCAGAAACAACAAATGTAAGCAATTTTCGCACATTGAGTTAATTTTGTGTAGCATCGATTTTCTGGCATACATAGTGAAAATCAATAAAAACATTCGGTTTCGGTTGCGGCAAGAGTTTGCTAGGTTGGCTTTAAGAAAGGTTGAAAAACAAACTCAATAAACAAACTGCACGAAATAATAATCATTGACAAGTAGCCCCTTTGTTCACGCTGTGCCCTTTAACCAAGTGGCAGTTCCTTTCAGAACCTATTGCATACGCCCAAACACATTTTCCCGACCCCTATTTTATGTTCTTTTATGCAAAACATAAACACTCTACGTCGTCACCATAGCCAACGTTTATAAGTGCATCTTCTGTTTTGATGCTGATGCTTTTGTTTTCCGCACGTTGCTGGCAGGAGAAAGCTAAGGATGCACAAGCATCGGGCTTCTGCTACTCGTGTGTAGGTTGGCCACTACCAGGTAGGCAGTAACCGCCGCCGGTTCCTGTGCGCAACGTGCAATGTTAATAGCTGTCGACGGTTAAACAGCATCCACTCATGAATGTGTCAAGGGAACGCAAGAGACAGTACACGGTCGCACGGAGCGTGAAGCGTCTTATCGGGAGGACATTATCAGCAAAAGTCACGTAAGTAATATGTTTTTCGCACAGCTACAAAAACGGCCGATTTTGTTTTGCGCTCCCTTAAAAACCAAACAGAACGAAGCAACTGGGCCCGTACTTATGGTTAGGGTGAATCAGTTTTTCACTCAATGCACAGAGAGTCTTTTAGATTCAGAGAATTGAATACGAAATCATTTTATGCAAACTAAAAGTTGTGGGAAAACTAAAGAATTTAGTGCAAGAAAGTTTATACACTAGGGTCTTTTTTACGCGGTTGGTTGTATCGCGTTGAAAAAATCCGCGTGTAAAAAACCGCGTAATTTAAAAGGAATCGCATAAAAAAAACTCCATTTAATGAAAAGATCCGATTAAAAACAATAGCATATGAGTAAATATAAACTTAAAAAATGAAAAAAAAAAATGGTAACAAAACACACAAAATGAGTTTATAGTGCTTTCAAATTTAAAATTCATTGAAGAACAAGACATTAACTTTTTTATAATGATTTTGCCATATTTTTAGGCTAATCGGAAGTTATTCGCAACGACCCTGACTATTTTACAATTATTAATGTATTTTTGACGAAAAAGACTCAGATTAAGAACACAAAATGAACCAAATTTCATAAAGTGTGAAGCTTGTTTGATTATTTCAATCTGGTATTGTTTTATTCTCATCAGAAGGATATTTTTAATGCTATTTATAAATGAATCTTCTACAGATTCAAGTGAAAAACAAACTAAAAGTGTAGAAGGGTCTAGCGAAGGGGTTGCAGAACGCAAACGCACAATCGCTTGACGTTGGGCTTTGAATGATATGATGAACTATTTAGGTTATCAAATTATCTTTAAATACACAAGGAAGAAAAAAAGATTGCTGCGAATACCGTACATAATCGAACGTGTCAACAGAAAGATGCCAACTGGCAACATTTTCACAATACGAATATAAAGAGTAAGTGACACACTTATCATTTATATCCTCACTTGTGTGTAAGTTTCTACCCTTTCGTTTCAAACTTACTGCTCTACTATACCGATCCTTTTTCCTTTCTGCCAATATTGATAATTTCAATTGCCTGGAGAGATTTCACAAATGTTCCTCTGTTTCAGGGGCCTATTGGGTCAAGAAGGAAGAGTCATATCGAAAATCTCGCTCTTCCTGCCCATATTGTTCGAAAAACAATGTTGCCCGGAGTAGTGTCTGGCCCGCTCACTACCAAAAATAAAAAGTCTGGCAAAAATCTGGCACTCATTTTTGGATAAAATTTCTGGCAGAATTGAAAGTGATGACCTTTTTTTTGCCCTCGACGGATGTAGGTAGGTAAAGGCCAGGCACGGCCCATCTCGCAGTAATGACCTTTTTGCGAGATGGCGCGGATGAAATCTGGCAAATATCTGGCTCATTTACAAATATCTGGCAGATTCTGAGGTTTATCTGTTTGTCTGGCGCGCAAACAGAAATCTGGCAAAATCCAGATTTATCTGGCATACTGGCAACGTTGGGAGATCTCGCGTTTCCGAGCCTGTGTAGATACTACTTAAAGCAACCATGGCCAGAATCTGTGCCAGGTGGAGGCACACTTTTTCATTGCGCCTTCCGACTCATCCGGATACCTCTAGGATAAGTCAGTATGTACTCGCAGAAGCTGCAGCAATTGCGAAAGTAGCAAGAAAAATCACAGACTCAGCAAATTGCTTATAGGACCTAGCAAAGAAAAGTCACGCCATGCCACACATTCAAGAAACTGAAAAAGAGGTGAAGGATAAGAAAATTACTCTATGCTGGGTTCCTGGTCTTTGGAATCGATGGAAATGAAGAAAAAATCGCTCGAGGAAGACGAAATGCTGAGCGGATACGTCATTCGGTTACTACACAATGTATTGCGAAGAAAACATCAAGATACCTGGAATACCACTGAAGCGAGAGGCATGAGACCTATCAATGAAACCACCACAAAATAAGACGACAGAAAAACAATCCTTATCCATACTTGACTACGTCTATGACACACGTGGTTTAGCCAAAAACATCCGTTTGAGAAGAAACTCGCACAATTCTGTGTGATACCTGCAACGAACCAACAGCGTTCTACCATATAAGTCGATTGCTCTAAATAACATAAAAAAGGAAAAGAATTGGGCTACCTAGAATATTACAAATATGCTAAATGACAAGAAAAAAATGAAAAAAAAATCTGAGATTCCTAAAAAATATCATTCTGTACAATCAAATTTGACTTTTGTAAATATGTCTTAAAACTTTACCAATAAACAGAGGCGAATGCCAAATTAGGCAAAGCCCCTTTGAAACAAAGTTAGTTTGTCCATCTACTCTTCGCGGAATTGGACCATTACCGTTGCAAACTGATAATCAAAAATGATATTCTGGCATCTCGTATGCCTCTTGAGTCACGCTGAGCGAAGCATTCTACATTCTCCTTAATAGCGATGCTGATATGCATCGTGCTATACAAGGTGCAAATTGCTTCGTACGGCACTGTACGATAAGCACTCGCAAACAGGCACTTCAAAAGTACAGCCTTTTTTCACTGTTTTCTCAAAATACTTTTTCTGTTGTTATATGTTCGCGATAGCTATCCGCGCTAGCAGTCGGGTAATCATATTGAGAACCTCTTGGAAACAGAGCATCACAGTCCTTGACCTTGCGTATGAATTGCGCGTCCATCAACTTGACCTATCCCATTAACTCGCCGTAGACGTCCAATGTAATGTCCAACTTTAGCTTCAACACCGCGTCATACATGACGTTCCACAATATCGGGTCCAGGATAGAACTTTGCGATACTCCTGCTTTCTTTGTTGTAAACTCGTACTCGACTGCGGAAGCGATTTTACAAAACCTTGTAAAATAGCATCGGTACATGAATGCACCTAAGCTTGAGCGCTATGGAGTCCTAGCTAGCGCTATTGACCGCATTCTTCACGTCAAGTATGATGGTTGCGCAATAGCGAATGTGCTTTCTCTTGCTCTAAAAAGCCATCTACGCCGTGTTAGTGACGGAGAGAATAGCATCCAGCGTTGACTTCCCTTCTTTCCGGAAGCCGAACTGGTTATTTGCCAGACCCTTTAAACCCTGTGTGTACTTCACTAGTCTGTTGAGAATAATCCTCTCAAGCACCTCGCAGGCCGTGCCCAGCGGACAGATGGGTCTATATGCCGCCAGGGGACTGGCGGTTTCCCAGTCTACGGCAATAAGACCAGTTTCCGTCACTTCCACCTCTCCGGGAAGAAGCAGTCCTCCAAGCTCTGGGCCACTTTTATGGTCGTCTTGATGGCCAGGTTCAGGATTCCATCCAGTCCTGGTACCGCACTCACCTTTAAGGAGTTGGCGATCATGACGAGTTCCTCATTCGTAACCCTTGCTTCCTGCATAACCTCAACACGGCTGACGTCACTCATGGGTTGGATTTTCGCCAGGTTGGCTGGCCATCTCTAGTCTGTATCTGAGATACTGTAACATCGGATGTGAGGCTAGACCGCCGAAGGCCAAGGAATTGGCTCGTCGTGTGGTAAAAGGAACCAATACGCCTTTGATTTACCTCTCATTTTCTTCAAGACTTTTAAGCACTTCGACCAGTCTTGAGTATGAGAGCGCGCCACCCCCCCCCCCCCTGATTTGTGCCTTCCTGACTTGCCTTGGTCGTCTGGGCGCCTTTTAGACACCTTCTGCATATCACACTAATCCCCCATGCAGCCTCCACTTCGGTCGGTTTTTCGGCGGACCTCGAATAGTCGGTGTGCTTTCTTGCGAGAGTAGCCTAACCAACTGCTTCTTTATGTTCCCGGGAGCCGCTTTCTTTGAGGACTGACTCATTCTCTTTGTGACGGCTCTCTTTGAACCCCTTTAGATGCGGTCGCCCCTCTGGTCCTAGCCTCCTTCTCGGCCACCTCTACCCGAAGTACGAGTATCTCGTGCTCTTTTCTGGTGTTTTCCGTTTTCAATGGTATTCCGAAGCAGAAGGAGCTGCTTCAACTCAGATGTTCGCCAAGAACTTGATCATAAGTTCAAGCTACTGTTGGCCGTGTACCTATGCATTTTTCGACGTCCTCGAGTCTACCGATACATCCGATATGGAAACAGTCGTACATGCCGTCTTTCCACCCTCGATTTCACTGCATAAGCCACCGCTTTTGCTGCGGAAACAGCTGGAGACCCGAGCAGGAGAACATAGCAAAATCATAACTTATGAATAACATATTTTGTTATGAGATCTTATCGTGTTATTAGAAAGATATTCACGTTTCCAACACGCATATTAGAGGAATATCAAACTTTGATATCATATCTCTTTATGCCTTTCATAAGATATTCGAACTTATTTTATATATCTCGTTAAAGACACGTTTAAGTAAAAATAGTTTGTTCAATAATTGAAATAATTCTAAAATTTCGGAACCGGCTATTTTCGCGATTTTTAATGCAAACTATTGGTTTGCTATTCACAATATCAAGATTTGTTATTTATATTGTCTTGGAGGAATGATATATTGGTATTATATTTTGCTATTTTACCAACTATATCAACCTTATCATGATGAAAATGAGGTTTTGTGACACAGGGTTTCCAATATCTGATTATGATATTATGATGCTATTTTCTTCTGCTCGGGAATGCCGTCACGTGCAAGGGATTTGGAAACTCCTCTACACTCGTCGTCGGTTTTTTATTCATGCTCATTTTGATTAAATGGGTTCCCCTTCCAGCCGCTATCTGTTTTTCATAGTGGAGTAGTCCAGGAGTAGCCGCCTATGTGACCGCATGTCACAGTGGTCAAAGGCAAAAAAAGAAACTTAATTCCCTAGCGCATTTCACCTTCATGTTAGCTTAATAGTGTCTTCGGAACAATTGTTTGTGTAAATGGCCCACATAATCGCAAATTGTCAAAAATTAGTAAAAGTTTAGTAAAGCGGGCCATGTATGTAGTTTGCGAGAATGCGAAAATGAACGGGAATAGAAGGTGTGACTTTAGATTTAGAAAAAATTTCCCTCGTTCAGACGGGACTCGAACCCGCAATGAAATTAGTTCGAAAAATAAAATTAGCACAACGGACTTCTTCCGTGATACGCATTAGGTGAGGTTTGGCCACCAACTGAAGTGTCTCATCGCTTGCGTCGCTGAAGATATGAAGAGTCGTTATACACAGTGTGCGTAAAGAGACCACTCTCTCAGTTACAGAAATAAACTCCCAAATAACAGTGTGTGCAGTTTATCGTGGCGTGCTGAGATACCGGAACACCATAGTAGAGGGTGATTCGACATTGGTCTTAGGGGGAGTTATACCTTTCCCAGTAGTTTAATTCGCTAAAACACCTTGCCGGAGACAACGGAGATAGCGGGTTCGAGTCCCGTCTGGACGAGGGAAATTTTTTCTAAGTCTAAAGTCACGCTTTCTATTCCCATTCATTTTCGCATTCTCGCAAACTATATAGATTGCCCGCTTTACTGAACTTAAAATGTAAGTCATATGGGTCAGAATTCGTGAAACGGATCACTAAAAATCGCGATGTTTAATTTTTTCAAATAAATATTAGAAACTTCAAGAGTTTCACTCGGGAAGTTGATTTTCCAATTTTTACTGAATTTGAGTAAGTTTTCAAATTGTTATTGTCATTTGAAATTTAGGTTATTTTTTTTAAATAAACATATCTTTAAGAATATTGCATCGATTTTAATGAAATTTTCACAGCAGATGCATCCCAAGTTGTAGTTTCTGAAAATATTTTTTCTGAACGAAAAATATTTTTTTCAATAGTAACTATTTAAAACAATATGTAGAAAAACTTTGTTCTGGGGCGCTGAAAAATATGAAAAAAATCACAAGTATTTTTGACGAAATTTCGAAATTGTCCTGAAAATCTCGAGTTGGTGATATTTTTTGTTCAAAAGATATGGGGTTTCAAAGTTGGTGGCGCAACCCATTTTCAAACGAGAAGCTAGCAAGCGGTATCACTATTGACAATCCCAGTTCAGTTATGTGTAAAAACTCTGTAAGGCTTGCAAACTAAGTTTGATAGAAATGATTTTTAGCCGCAGAACGGTCAGAATATGCTTAGTCTGTTACCCGATTTAATGACGAAGATATTAAACTTTATGCCCCAAACAACTCGCAAGTCTACCTACACACTTTACTAACAAACCATGTAAAATTTAGTTAGGGTCAACCGTACAGAACGCACCAGTGAGTTAAGATTGCTCACGCTTTTACTTTTAGTCATTATGAAGCGCTTTTTGATATGAGAACTGAAGAAAGCTGGGTTTATGGGCGTTTCTCGTTTGAAAATGCGTTGCGGCACCAACTTTGAAACCCCATATCTTTTCAACAAAAAATATCACCAACTCGAAATTTCCAGGACAGTTTTAAAATTTCGTCAAAAATACTCATGATTTTTTTTCAGATTTTTCAATGCACCAGAACATAATTTTTCAACATATTGTTTTAAATAGTTACTATTGAAAAAATATTTTTTTGTCCAAAGAAAATATTTTCAGAAACTAGAATTCAGGATGCATCTGCTATGAAAACTTCATTAAAATCGATGCAATATTCTTAAAGATATGTTTATTTAAAACAAATATTGACCCAAATTTTAAATGACAATAACAAATTGAAAACTTACTGAAATTCAGTAAAAATTGGAAAATCAACTTCCCGAGCGAAACTCTTGAAGTTTTTAATATTTATTTGAAAAAATTAGACATCGCGATTTTTAGTGATCCGCTTCACGAATTCTGACCCATATGACAAAAACGAAATTAGTTCGTAAAGTAGGAAAAGTTTACTATACTCAAAATTTAAGAAAAACTTTTTTGCCTTAAGAGATAAAGGAATAATTCATTCAGAAAAGTCGTAGAAAATTCAAAAAAATGAAACTTCGTTGAACAAAAAAAATCCTATCTTCATTAGGTACAAAGTTATAGAGTATATTATTTGGAACTTACTCAAAATTTAGTTTTTTGTACTTAACTTTTATTAGTTTCATTTTACACAAAAGTGTTGTTCGGAGGAATTGTTAGGGCACACAAAACTCACATGTTTGTCACAGACCATACACCTTCAGGACTTTTCCTTACAAAGTTATAACATATTTTAGTTTTTTTTCGATAACTTCAAGAACGTACATATAGGTTAGAAAGAGGCAAATGGAATCGTGATGTCAATACTCTTCCTTGAACTTGAGCTGAAGTAGTATAAAATTTTGTAGGTTCCATTTCTCCCAATCCACCCATATTATAGGAGGGCTAGCCTATGTCACAGTAGGTTTTCATATATTAAAAATACTAACTTTCTTGTGTTGAGAGATAGAGGAATGGTTTATTTGGCACAGTGTTAGATCGTAAAAAAAATGAAACTTAAATTTGGTTTTTTTGTACTTAACTTTTGTAAGTTATATTTTACAATAAAAAAGTTGTTCTAAAGAACCATTTGGGCACATAAAACACACGTTCTTGTTTAAGAACACATATCTCCAGGACTTTTCCTTACAAAGTTAAAGTATATTTGAGCTTATTTTTTCGAGTTTTTGCCTTATTGGACCACTGTGCATGATGGTCTATGCCAAAGCACAATGCCAATGTCACAAAATATCAAAAAATTGGTCGCAATGACGAAAATACCCAACACGAAAAAAAAAATGCCAAAGCAGTGAGGTCGTGGCTAGTGTGGGCCGTCATAGCACCTTATGAGCAACTTTGATGCCCTCAACCGACGTAAGTCAAGAACGGACATCTAGTCCTACTTCCGCCTGGTTCCCACCAGACAATGAACTCGGAACGTGCTCGGAGGCCTACTAGGCTTTACAGTTCGGAGATTCCTGCTCCGAGTACACCCTCGCCGTTTCAAGCCGTAGTCACAAGACTTTACTAAGAGAGTTTAATGGAGCTGCCAGTCCAAAGACCTTAACAAAATCCGACTCACATCCGTTTGCTACACTTCCAGTTGCCATAATTGGGACTTTGCTGGCATCAGCCTCAATGGGCGAGTTAGTGCGTTTGGTTGATAGTTGATAGGTGCGGCACTACTCGCTCCTTAGAGAGTACTTGTTACTTTTGTGAGGAGTCGACGACGTAGTGTCCAAATCTCACCATTCCTACGCTATCTCCCGCTGCTGGTCAGGTACTGTTTGGTTACTATCAGGGATCACACACACATTGCATTACGCCCCGAC
This sequence comes from Wyeomyia smithii, assembly GCF_029784165.1. Classification (NCBI taxonomy): domain Eukaryota; kingdom Metazoa; phylum Arthropoda; class Insecta; order Diptera; family Culicidae; genus Wyeomyia; species Wyeomyia smithii. The sequence continues at coordinate 82,540,583 of NC_073696.1, read as the reverse complement.
TCTAATATGAATGGATTAGATTCACTACCAGGGTTTTTTCTTATGAGTTTTTGAAAGGTGTCAAAAACTTGAAAAAAAGTGTGTGCGTTTTTAGGGGAAAAATCTTGCGCATAAGTTTTAGGTAAAAACAACGATTTTAGTTTAGTTAAATTCCTAATTTTCACTAATACTCTACGAATTGTCTGATTTTGTCATTCGGATGCCTCCTAATTTATCGAAAAGTTTGTCTCTACATCAATGTAAATCATAGATCATATGTGCTTATGATTACAGGTGAGAAAGAAGGTACTGAAAATACCTTTTGGAAAAAACTTAGAAATCAAGGAGTTTTTTGAAATTGACTAGACGTCCTGAACATCTTTTAGACTCGTTCAAATCGCCGATCTGAATACAAATGTCTTTAAGAAGTTAGTCAACGGCTAAAAACTTTTTAAAAGCCAGTACTACTAAAAAAGTAGCTATCACAATTGAACCATTTTTATGAAAGAAATCAAAATAATGGAAAAAACGACATCAGTAAGTTTATGTTTCAAAAAATTATCGGGCTTTGGGAATCTTTGAAATCTACCTAATGCCATAAAGCTTAAGGTTAACCGGAAATTCAAAATTTTTATGTGGGTGCTTGCAGTCAAAGAGATGAAAAGGTGAGCTGAGATTGATAATACTTTTTTTTGGACGTGGATAGATTTAATAACTATTTACCCAACCCTCTAGTACCCATGCCCGATGGATTTCGGTAAAAACACTATAAATCTTTATAAACATTTTTCAAGTATTTATAAAAGATTTATAGTGATTTTACTGAACCCGAGGCACGGATTGATTCATACTCGATCAAAATTCGATTGGTCAAACTATATTGATCATGAACCGTGCGCCTGCAAAATTTTAGATTATCTCCAATGACTTCAATATGAGCGGGATCGAGCCTTGATGGGTTCAAACAAAATAATTACATATTTTAATTAATACTTGAATTGTTTGTGTTCTTAAAAAAATATCGTCTGCTGATACAATGATTACATTATTCCAAACATAGACTCTCAACTTTAATTGATGAATTCGTCATTTGTAAATCTTCAATTTTTTGTTTGCCAATCGTATTGCACATCTTAATAAAGATGGTTTAGATAAATTATTGAAATCGACTTTTAAAATGCTATAGATGAAACAAAATTTCAAACGTGAACTTACCTAACCGCAGAGGCGTTCCGGCATCCAGTGCGTCATGCTGCGAAGGTGGCTGATTTTGCTGTTGCTGCTGCGAGTCTAGCAACTGCGGTGTAGGCTTTCGCTTTCGAGGTCGTCCCTTTTGGGAATGCTGCTGGGGCTGTATGGGCTGATGTCCGCCGGGGTAAAACTGTGGTGAAATTGTTTCTGGTTCACTGGTTGGTGTGGTTTAAGGAAAATGGCAAGTGCGGTGTGTTGTGTTAGCGAGATTCGAAGAACGATAATTGTACGATCAGACAGCAGGATGTGGGAACCAATATTATACACATTTTAGGAAGGATTATCATATACGTTACTGGCCGTCGCGCCGGTTAACAATGCTTACCTCAGAACGTCGGTATCGTAGTGCTCCCCGCAGAAGATGCGTCCTTCTCGAATACCGGCGGTGTCACCGCCTCGCAGCAGTTGGCCACATATTGCACAAGAGAAACAGTTTACGTGGAAAATTAAATCCTTGGCTCGCATCACCAACTCGGATGCGCTGATACCGGATCCGCAACGAGCACAGCGACGGGACGAGAAATGCCTGCCAATGAGAAAGATAAACTCTGTGTCACAATTGGTTCCAACTGGCCGAGAATAATTCAAAACAATATTTTCTGTCATACCAGGCTTTAAAAGCACCTTTTCAGACATGCATTTTATTCAAAGAAGCATTCATCAGGCCAACAAATGCTGACATTTTTCCATCAGTTGATGTATACAATGTTCGTATCCCGGTTCAGAATACTGCTCGTTAGTTAAGATGTAACCTCACAACATACAATTAATAGTGCATTAAAATTCCTGGAATCGAACAAATCCTTTCCTTGCCAAACAAGGTTCGTTTCGATCATTGCTCCTTCAACCGTTAGATCCAATCGCTTCAAGTCGATCCTCTCGAGCCCAACCGAACATGGTGACGAACCATCGTCAAAAGTTGGAACCCCCACCCATCCGTTGATGTATATTCATGCATCAGACATTTCATCGTTGTCTTTAGTTTTCCAGCGAAGTAGCTTCCCCATTGTAGTTGACGGACCAGCTTTTTTGCAAACAATGAAATCATGCATAGAAAGCAGACATGAACACATGATATGTTGGTTGCTTCATCAGGAGATGGCTTTCGGGAAGCTCACGCGCGAACCGCGACTCTATATGGGATAAAGGTTCCACCCTCTGGTCGCGTCTCCGCTTTAGCTTCGGCAGTCTGGGTCAGACGTTGGCTAACTCTGGAATGGTCGAACGTCCACAACCAATACGGTTAAAGGTATATCTGTTCAGCCCCGTGAGACGCGGCAGAGCGGCCACCGCGTTGTTTCACCGGTACAGTTTGCCTCGTAAACAACCCTCATGATCCATGGGAGATGAGCGCGCGGGCGGGGATACCACGATGCGGATTAAAAATAAAGACAGAATCGTACATTTTCAACTGATGATGCTCTTGTGTCTGAAGGATGCTAATTCCAGTGATGCCATTTTTGTTTGGCGAAGTATGTTCTATCAAAGTTATGAAGAATGAATAGACGAGAACTATGTCGTGAGCAAAAAGAAAATATGGAAAAAAGCGAATAGAAGTCATATGGAATACGATAAACCCACATTCCTGCCAACACTATTTCGATTGCGACCGGCGAACGGAAGCAGACGTGCCGAGCAAAAGTCGTTACCAGCACGAGTGCGCGATGAAAACGTTTTGTTTTCAACAGCCCCAGTAGAGATGAATCTTCTCCTCTCCAGCCCGGGCACACCCGCTGTCCCATTTGGCGAGGCTCCCGCGAAAAGGAACACTCCGTTTTGCCAAGTCCCTTCCATTCTCCAGCCCCCTCCGTCAGAATACGGCTATATAAACGCTTTTGTGTCACCCATGAAAGGAAATATGGCCGTTCTGCACCGGGAGCGACTCGCTCCTGTGGGCCCAAGAGGAACGGATAAGAAGCTTGGATTCGTGGAAAGCATATTATAGTAGTCACATTTTGCATTGAATTGAATTCGGTAAACGAATCGAATTCTGATATCGATTGAATGGAACCCCGGCAGACACACGACGAATGAAGATTTCCGCTGTACGGTAGCGGCCATGAAAAGTAGTATTGAAATCACGATGCCTGATTTGAACCAGTTCTCAAACGTCCTTCCCCAGAGCAGCAAGGGGGATTCTCGGTTTGAAACTGTCCGAAATACTGAAACTGGTTCTGTTCTGGAAACTGGTCCTGTTCAGGAACCGCTACCCAAGAGTACTTTGTAAGCTCTTCATGAATTTTTAAACAATTTTATTTTATTGTTTTCCAAATTTATACAGCAGCAGAGATGTTTGCGGTTTTTGCTTCGTTCCCCGATTCCCGGCGTATTCGCACGTTATCCAATTGATAGTATTTGCAGTTGCAGAATTCACAAGCACCGGAGAATCGATCCGGTCCCGATGGTGAAAACAATGTTAAATGCCTTCTCGCCGATGTCAACGAAGGGCCGCGGAGACGCGAAGCGAACCGGGGATGCTGCAGAGGGCCACATTGGAGCACGTATATAAAATTTTCAAAATGGCAACAATTTTCATGCGTCGCACCGGATGACCGAGCAGCGGGATGTTGTCCTGTTGCAAACTTGTTCTCTGCACTTAGTTCGCGTTCGCGTATCGAATGATTTTGGCCTCCGCCGTTCCGAGTGCTGCAGATACCGTGTGAGTAACGGCAACTGCTTTACAGCCTTCCGCCGCCATACCGCCTGACGAGATGCGTGTGCAGCCGTTTGGGGTATGATTTAAACGACCGGCGGCAGTTCTGATGGGCTGCGAGAAGAATGATGGTGAAAACACAATGGGGTTTGTGCGGTTGCTTCGCAGGAATTTCCTATGAATTGTGTGCAATTTTATGGTAATCCCAGGTAGTTGCTTAAATGCATTCTCGAGCGAAAGGGGACGGATATTGTATCGTTGTAATCGTGCACGTACGGGCTGCAGAATGACATAGATAGAAATGCCACGACGTGGTCGATTGTGTAGATAGAACAGGTCTTAGACCTGAGGTCTAGGAAGACCGCAGTGCAGTATTTCTTAGGGGAATTCATAGCCATCCTCGTTTGCGATCCTCATCGGCTTTAACTTTTCTATACTAGCCGAGATTCGATTAAAGGACGACTGATTTATAACATATTGATTTAGGAAAGAAATTAGTAGGAATGAAGCTTTTTTTATTTTCTAGAAATGCTGTTTTGAGTGACGTTAAAATTATATATACGCGAATTGTAATAAACTATTATGTTCTCCCATCCGTATTTTTCAAATATTTGATCTTCTCTGCTTGAAAACAAGGTATGATAGCAATTGTAAGAGCAAACTGTGTTTGAAATGATTGACATTAAAAAGCTTTTTTACTAATAAGGTAGGTCTTACTTGAAAATTCTTTGAACATCATCAAAAGAAGTTGTTTCATGAGAGCTGATACTTTTTAGCGCTTTTGCATGAAAGTGAAAAATGGTGACCATACACGTTGGTGTCACCATGACAAGGAATTATTTCACAACCATGAAAAAATCATTCTCTCTTTCTTCGTTTTTTCATTGTTCGTGAAGAAAATAAAGTAAAGTCATCCTTCAGACGAAGTGAAACGTGATCGTTTGATTTTCACCGTTTCCAATTTTCAGGAAATTTATTAACCTGAGCTTTGTGTATGAACTGTAATTTTGTAAATTCGGTTTGTGTACTGTACTGTAGCGCTATTACACGAATGAAGAGAGCTGGCAACACAGCCAATGGAACAAATCCGCGTTTTTACTCGCTCCGATTATTTTCTTTTTTCTATGTTATTCAACAAGATGTGTCCATGAAAGTTGGCAAATTTTTTCCTTTTTGTACTATCGCGTGTGTCAGTAGTGAAATATATTCGGAAAAAGTTAGATATAGAGTGAAAATTTACTTAGAAGATTTGTGATTTGTGAAAATGTAATGGCTGAATCAAGAGAAGCCGTTTCGTTGTGTGTATGAGTTTCGTGTTCGTGTAAAGGAGATGGAGGAGACTCGTGTGTGTCAACTTGAGGGCATATTGCTCTCTATAACGCTAAAGCATAGCACTAAGAAATAAGTAGAAATTTGCTTGAACTATTCTATCAGGTTGCATGTAGAGTAATTTTGTATTTCATTGTTAAAATTTTACTGAAACCTGATCTCATTTCATAGTTTCCGATCATTGATGCACAAGCGAAGTAGAAAAAAAACAAGTACTACCGTTTTCCAATTGGAAACGGTTAACTGTCCCACTGCTATATTCTCGACTAAATTGTTTTCCTCTCTTTCACACTTGATGAACGAGTGGAAACGTGGCATCAAAGTATGAGTGTTGGCAGGAGCTGATATGATTTATTCTGATACCGCAACGGTCTGCAATGGTGAACAATTTTCATATTTTGTCATAAGAATTTGGTACAGGTGTTTTTGAGCAGATTATGTGAACTGCTGTTGTATAAGAAAGATGACAGGCAATTAGATTGTATCCGTTCTCGTTAGAATGTGATACTGTTTTCTTTTTGCTGTTCGCATGATTCGACTTTTCACGCGCACAGATTTATCGTTTTAGGTGTTATGCCTCACGATTCCTGTGGCGGTGGGTTCGTGCGTCATTTAATGTAGAATTCGGTGTAATACTTTTCCACTAGAGTTGTTCGTTTCTAGTTGCGAGCTGCATCTGAATTTTACTTGCACCGCGTAAGAAAGTGTATTTGGATTTTGGAATACTTAAAAATTCCTAAAAAACAAACAATGCGACGGTTTTATTTTGTAAGACATGTTCTCTTACTTCTATTTTGGATTTCTTTAGCTTCTGAATATTTTTTTCTAGCTTCCACGCAAATTAAGGTAAAATTTTTTAAAGATGACACGGGTTCGAAACCATAAAACCAATTTTGACAACATTGGCATTTTGCAAATTTATTAGGAATGTAATACTGTTACTTATGCTTACATGCTTTTTTTCGAGCTTTGGATGCATGGATGTTGCCAAATTTAAAATTTAATAGGAATATTCCCTCGCGCGTCTACGCAAACGATAATCGCGTTGTTACTACTTATTTGTCCTTACGCCGGTTGCCGTAGTATGAATGATAATATTGATTGTGATTAACGGTTAAACAGACTATTGACAGACTACCCTACACGCAAAACTCGGATTTTCCATCCATCAGTCTACGTGAAAATAACGTTTCGTTGCTACCCGTGTGTACGGCGCGCGTATTTACGAGATTGATAGCTTCCATATCGGTACGTCGTGTTGAAATCGTATATAACTTGCTAGAGGCTAGCTATCCGGCAAACTTTGTCCAGCTCTTTTATACTTTCTTCATCTTAACTCTGGCCATTAACGACAGTTTCACTTGTTTTTTTTTCAGCTAGCTGGCATCCCGCCATGTTTCGAGGACTAACATCTCAGCGTGTGTGTAAACGAGATAGCATATCACCGCCACTTTTCATACGCATAACATAGCATCTGTCAATGGGGCCCGCAAATTGCGGATCCGCAGTGATGTTAGCTCCTAACGGAGCAAAGCAAATAGGATAGAGATGCCAGCTAGCTGTTTTTTTTTACCGAATATTCGTGACTTCAGGTGTGTTTTTCGCGGTATCATAGCGTTTTTTCTTTTAGGACAGACGAAGTTTTTACGAGAGACGTCGCTACTTGATCTGTAAGGTAGAAAACTAAATGTCCGGTTGACCAAACCCCTAAAGACTCCGCGTCGATACATCCCATGAGGTCGTATTATCTACAGATAAATCAACAACGTGCAATAGTTTTCGGTATAGAGAGGATCACCTTACGAGGAGATGTCCGATTAAGTCCAGTATCTTTGCGTATGCTTATTATTGCGGTGTTACTTCATCAAACTGAAAAAGTTCGGAACACATTATGAATTTCGTGGCGGATGTAATGAACTTGTAGGCGCGACATTTAGTCTAAAGAACTCGACACTCGAAATTAGTGAATCGTTTACCAAAACGAACCCTGCTGTATATACTGCCCTTTCTCCAACATCCCAGTGATTTCTCGTGGAAGTGCAGAGGTGTTCTCGGCTTCCAATAAAGCGAGTATCACGTCAACATATTCCCATACAAACTCCTTCTTCGACCTGCATTCGGATGCGGCCGGCGCTGGTATTGCCTTACATAAAGAATAAGATCTCCAGTTTTTACACATTGAGGATGCATGTTGGTCCCGAGCATCATTTGTTGGTTCTCTGTGTAATTACAGCTGATCTGGCAATAACGGAGTAGCAACCGCGGGCGGTCAATCATGCCCTAATGCTCATGTACTGTAGCGCTATTGCACGAATGATTCAACAGAGTATAAGCAATTACCCAAGCAACAATTGAAACATAATAAAAAATAAATTGTGATCATTTGTTGCACTAATGAAATTCCGAGGTTTTAAGAAACCTTTTTTGTTACTACGATGAAATTGTAAAGAAACAAGCAACAACTAAAGTTGCATCGCTGCTTCGTAAAACTTTACACCAACAACGTCATTCGCGTGGTTGGATTTGTTGTTGAAACATGTAAACGGCATTTGAAAACCTAACCTTCACTGAATAGATCTAGTGGGTGGAGCATATAGGTTGCCAACGTGATGCTTGCGAGATACACAAAACAAACACACAACAATACTTCTAAAAGTTGCTGTCAGGTTCTGAAGCCATGTAATTGCAACTTATGCTCGATCGTTCGCCTTATATTTGTTTTTGAGATGAAGTTATTTACTGCGTTGTAACTTTTGCGTACTTGGACTAGAAGTCGTCCAAAACGTGTGGGACTCTAAAACGATATGAGATAAATTGCTTTGAATTTGTTAATCACGCTGAGGTGCTGATGAATTGAAGAATCAAAATTTATAAGGGAAGCGAAATTTGAAACTGAGCCATAAACTTGCAAGTGCTTCTACAGCAAATGACGTAAATAGTAAAAACGAGAGAATTGAATAGAAATTGATAACTGGAGTTGAATCCTCATCAAATTTCTGGAAATACTCAAAGATAAATCGCTATACAGACAATCTTTTTCCATTCTGACCATTTGCCAATTGACAATCTTACTATTTCTATTGCGCCCTAGTTCAATGCACCTTCGTAGCGAAAATTTTATTATGCAGCATTTACCATGTTGTTATCAAATTCCATGCATAAGTTCATACACATTGCGGTTTCATTCTTGAAACTTGTGTTGAAACAACAAAAATGTTGCAATTGGCTCCGCCTCCTGCACTTTTTTTGTCAAGAAACTGAGATGTAACTGCAACTTAGTTTCGCATGAGAATTTGTTGCTGTGAGGCAAAAAGTTCATAATCGAAACATATTTTGCTGCTTGGGTATGGTTTACACGAAGAGTATAACGCAATGAGTACACTGGTAAACACAGATTTTAGTAGTGCTCAAACTGGAATAGTAGGAGGTTTCACACAAGTCACGACCGTATAACTGACGAAGAATACGCACACTCTCCGGCAAACAATTTTGTTGATTTATAGCTTGTAAAAAAGCTGCTATTTAAAGGATTTCGGCTAAACTACAGCTTAATAAGCTGTTACATATCACAGTTGTTCGTCAAGTTGGTATTAACAAATGCTTTGTTGAGAATGTTTCATTAATGAGAAATAAAGTCTACTATTATTTGTTCAAATCAAATAACTCTCCATTGAATAGCCCACATGGAATTTGATTTGTGCAACTCGGAACTGTTGAACAACACAACTGATGCAAATTTCTCAACATCACGAATGAACGCTTTTATATTATCAATGCGATTTTTAGTTTATGGGGTTATGGGTACAAATATTAAGTTTTATTATAGGCACGTTCGCATGAGAAGTTGATAAACTCGTTCAAAAAATTGATCGCAGGCTGCATATTTATTATTGTGCTAAGTAGGTAAGTATGTATGTACGCTAATAATTGACTTTTTAAAGTATGGCTAAATCAAGAATCGCATTGATTTTTCCTATTGATAGTAAACGCAGGACGGTTGAATTAATTGTCTTCAAAGCTGGGAATCAATCGAATTGTGCCTTTTTCCGTGTTTTCTTCGAAGGCAGAACAGCTTGGATATTCTAATAAACATTTCCTTGGGCAATTAGTGACGCCGGATAGAAGCTCGTTCAGTTTCTCGTCATTGCGAATTGCCACTTGCACGAAGATTCTCGTTCTATTTAGGCTGACCAGACGTCCCGTTTTGAACGGGACAGTACCGTTTTTAGGACCATTTTTTACCGTCCCGTCTTTTGCCATATTGTATCGTTTTTGGATACTTCTTGAGAAAATTTTCGAAAAAAGGATGGTTTCGATTTCAGTGGCAGTTTAGGTCCGTCAAGGGCAAACGTCGACAAGAACGGAATCCTGGATGGTGAGTTCGTTCCATGTGATCGTTCACAAGCGAGGAGAGCAATAAATTTTGCTTAAGAAACAGGGGATAAAAACAAAATCTTAGTTTAAATGGAACTCAAATTTATTTCCTAATTCATATTCCTTTTAGAGAGCGAGTAATGACACTATAACCATAAGCTAAAAATGCTAGGACCAGAGTTAGTACTCAAGTTCCAACCGTAAAGGGCTATTCCCACTGCTTCCGTTCAGGGACCGGGCCGTGTCCGGGACATTCCATGCATTTACACTGCGCCGTGCTTGAACCGTGCCTGCGCTGCGCTCTGGCTGAGAAATGTTGATGTGTGTATGTGAAAGAACGTCTTCCTCTTTTTTTCATACCGCAGTTCACTCCGCGCGAAATTGTCACTACAACATACACGCGTCCACCCGAGTGCCTTCCGTGCACTCTCCGGCCAACACAAAGTATCGTCGGCAACGATAGTTTTTCTCTCGCACTGCGGCAGCACGACGGCAACTCAACGCTGCCCCAGTCTGGGCACGGCGCGTCGGTGTGAATGCGTTCATAAGAACGCATGCAATCAATCTCAAACGAGCCCGGACGACACACGGAACAGCCACGGCCCGGTCCCGGCCCGGTCCCGGAGCGGAAGCAGTAGGAATAGCCCTTAACAGTTGAAGCGAGTAAAGGCGCTATATCACAGAACAGATATGCAACTTCGAACAAAACTCTGCAGCAAATCGGTGCTCAAGTTTTCGCATTAATTTTTTGCTGTTCCATCCTAAATTAAGTTTACAGTGCATCGTTCGAACAGTTCGCTCCAATAGTTTGAACATGCACCAAAAAACAATTTTTTAGCTTTAATGACCAGGCAAAAAGGCGATCTTGAATAGTTAAATCTATCAAAATCAAGTTAAGACAGGATCGCATTCAAGAAATCTTTAAAGTGGAAATTCAGAAACAATTCACAATCAACGTCAATAAACTAAAAACCTTTCAACCTTTCAAACATTTTATATACCTAACATTGCTAGAAATGCATATCAGACGCGCTGTACCAGCACTGCTTACGACATTAGGTACAATGTGAAAAAATGATTGTCGTTAGTCAAGATATTCAGTTTTCAACTTGGGCAACAAGGAAATTAATTAAAAATAAATCTACATAAAAACCGTTGCGCGTATGCGGGTGGTACTGTACGTTTATCATGAAAAGGCACTCTCGCTATACCAGTACCGGGGAGAACAAAGGATTCTCTCGATGAAAAAGCGGCGAGGGCTCATACAGTCCTTTTGTTGAATAAATGGAATATAAGCGTAATGAAATTTCGAGTGTAAAATGCATTCTCTCTACCGCTAGATGTCGATACCTTAAATAAAGAGATTTTGTCTCGTTTTTGGTTCTTCAGTTGAACAGATGTGGCTATATCCTTGGTTTCCAAACCCGAACATAAGGAGGAAATACCTCTGTTCCATCCCAGGAGATTGGCCAACAAAGGAGTGTACTTTCTTAGATTTGTCACTCCCAACCAATTATATTACTTCTTACATACGGATCGGTTGGTACGGATCAGTGCTGAGAATATTCACTGTCATGATATTCAAAAGCAGCGATTTTCAGCCGTCTTCTTATGGATAATCATACTACCCATGCGACCGTTGATATTCATGATACCAAACAACCGATGAACACCGACAAGATAAACTTCAACACTCGTGTTGATATTTTGATCGTCAAAAATGAAAATCATATCAAAATAGTGAAAATCAAAATCAACCTTATTTGACCATTTATACCTCACTGGGCAGTATACAGCGTCTGAACAGATTTGCACTACTTGGATTGATAATCACCAAAGCTTCTTTGAATATCATTACGAGGCCTTTGATATTCATTCCACTGATCTGTCATTGAATATGAAAAACGATATTCATGCATCGTCGCAATGAACATAAATTACTGAGTTGCATCAGAGAATAAATGTGCTGACACTGAGATTAATTCAATTCATTTACTCATGAATAAACATTGATATTCTAAGGCACTGGTACGGATTGTCCACGTGCTTAGATAATATTGTATTATATTGCGCGACACAGTAGGCCTGGCCGTTGACAAGAAAAATGTATGAAAATCGTTTTTTTCAAATGGTGGATATCATTTTCCAGGATCCTTTCAAGTGTAGACTAGACTAGACTAGACTCCTTGAGAAAATTTTCCAGTAAAGCTTCAATGAGCACAGAGTCCGTGACAGTTACAAACCGTTCAAATATTTACAAAATGGAAAACAAGCTTCTAAGCTGCCATGAATTTGTGGAAGTTACTGGTTCATTTCGTACCCTCTTTCACCGCGCTACTGGAATGTCCTATCTATCATGAACGCGATTGCCAATTGCGATCGTGTTAAGCAACAGAACGAGACAAAGCAATGAATAATTGTTTGCATATGAATCTTCTATTATCTCTGGCAGCGTTCCCCACGAACTCCAACACTTCCACAGCAGGGTACATTGCAGACGCCATATCGGTAGGTACTCCTATACCAACCCGCATAATTTACGGGTACTGGCCGTGGCGTTAGCAGTCTTAGGACTAACTGTATATCTTCCTCTACGGTTACCACCCACGTAGTAGGAACGGAATCACAGGAAACACGAAGAATGATTGGTCGGCGTGCGACCGAACCAAGCGCCATTTAAAAAAAAAAGAGTTTTTAACACAAGTGGATGTGAAAACTAATAATTTATCTTTCATGAAAAAATTAAATCATTTGAATAGTTCACTGTGATATAGCAAAAATTCTCTGTACTAGCTTACCGAAAACTTACGGGGTGGTGAAATTTTGATCGCCGATGCCAATCGATGTTTATGGCACATGGTTCAGTTTGGTTGCTCGCCGACCGAATTTGAACTGGAACCAATTTTAAAATAGACACCCAAATCCCGCGAAAGTCAATGGACAAACGAATGATGATGAGATGAAATAAGTCCATGCGATTATCTTAAATATCTACGGAGGGAACTAACGCGACAAGTGGATGGGGCCACGCACACGGTATAATGGAAGAAAGTAAAAAAGGTTGAGTTGCACTAAGCGTTTTTCTAGGTATAAAGACAAACGCTGCGCGCGAAGTGAATTAAGATGACATCGAGGAAACAAGCAGGACACGGACAAGCGACAGAGCAGCCAAGTTTAGCCTTCCGTACTATCGCTGTTACCAGGAGAGCTCGAAATCGTGCTTCGAACAGTTTTACGCATGATGCGCGGCCATTTCGAAGCAACGCAATATACTGAGTCCGCAGGATGTCTGTGTGTAATGTATAGTACTCAATTTTTTATTCGTTGTTACTACCTATGTGAGTGGGGATTTCGACTTTGGGTTTACAAATGTTTACAAATTACGTAACACAAGAAACGCATTTTTGATCGCTTATTTATATATCAATTTCATGAAAAATGAAATTGCTTCACACTCCCTTTCTTCCCCCTTAAGTGTTTCGTAATTTGGAAGCAACCCCTCGAAGTTTGTTTTGCTGAAGAAAAGTTCGCTTGTCTTATCTTATCTTATCTTATCTTTGTTTTGCTGAAGAAAAGTTACGCTTTTTACGAGCAGGGGAAAAGGGAATCAGTGATAAAATTGACACCCTAAGCCATTTAACACTACAACCATGAGTCGATAACGCACATTAACTGAGCCACTAATGGTTGATACAATAAACAAGAATAAGTACTTAAATATAAATTTTTTAGGCTTTTATGAGCTTTTTTAAGAGCAGTTTTTTGGGGCTAAAATGGACACGTGTGGGTAGAATGAATGTTGTTCCATAACACGTGACACACTTATGCATTCAAAACAGTTGAATTTTCACCGTTTGTCGTAGAATTAATAACAATATATGAATTAATAACGTAAGAAATTGGGAAACGGCGAATGCTTGTTTAAAGGACATTCCGCATTCAACGGCACGTTTAGGTCATCGGTTCATCGGTCAGAGTTTACCTTTGTGTTTTTCTGATAGCGGAACTGCTCCATTATTAATCTCATTATGCCGATATTCACGAAGAATGCACGGATTAAACACGTAATTTTCACGAAATCATTGAACAAATAAACTAAATATGCTTACGTGCTCTTATGGAATCGTTCAGCATTGTATATTAAGTAAAATTAGCTAGATTTATCCTGAATTTTGTAAAACAAACCATTTTTCACAACGCTTCCATTTCCATATTCATCACACTGTCAATCATGAATGAATCACATTATCATGAATGAACGTAGCCGCAGCCCGTCGTAGCAGGTTACCTAGATATCCGCTGCAATTGTTTACGTCCAAAATTGGTAACCTAGGTAACCACTACAGTGTTGTAGATTTATGTCAATTATGTCGGAATAATTCAACATTTTCAGTATGATTTTTCGTATTAACAGAAACTGATTTGGCAACTTTTGATTTTCTTCAACGCAGTGAAAACATATGAAAATACATACAGTTGAAATTTAGGAATTGTAGAAATTCATCTCATATGTTTCTGCTAAGTCAAGCTTGTTTCAGGAAATTTGAGGTGAACAATTCAAAGATTAAAGCATTCTTAGTGTAGTGAGTGATTTTGTTGATGGATTAAAATAAAAAGTGGTCCGCTAGTGATGAAAAAAACTTTGGTTGGCTGCTGAACGAGTCCCGTTGTAGCCGTATAGAACGATGCGCGGATTTTGTTTTCTGAGGTAGGTGATTGAATCAAATGAGTTTTCGAGTGCAGATGCTTGACTATAATATCAAATTTAGTGCTTTCAAGTGAGTTTTTGGGGATTATACTTTATGAGGAATCTAAAGTGAACTAATAAGAATCCATTCCTTGGATTATCAGATTGGTTCAAGAAGATTATGTGTTTTTTTCCTGTTTTCAATTGTGTTTTTTCATATTGTATGAGATGAATATACACTAAAGTCGCTTTTTACGCGGGGGATACGTGCCGCGTAAAAAACCGCGTAAATTCCGGATGCAAACTGCTTAAACGGTTCAGGGTGATTGGAATAGTGTCCTTCGATAAGGAACTTTCATTGATTACACAGTGCAACAAAAATTGACTTTTTTCTGCCTTGGCTTCTATATAATTTTTTTGTGTATTTTTATGCAAAACTAAATTTCCCCGAGTTTGAACATATTTCAACTTAAGGTGCAACAATGGCGCCATTTTAAGTTTTTGAGAAATCGGTAATTTTTGATGTTTTTTCGACGCCATTTTGTTTTAAGACCAAATATCAAAATTCTAAGAGTTTGTCCACATATTGGCATCTTTTTACCCATCTTTTGAAAAAAAAAACAGATCTTAAATCGGACAAAAACTGAGCTTAAAACGGTGATTCTACGAAACCGGTTTTGGCATAGTTTTAGTATATTTCACAAAGCAAAATAATATCGATTATTTCTGAGCATTAATGGTAATTCGCTATTATCTTAAAGTGGTAGTCAAATTATATCTTATTTTGAGTAAAAAAGTCTCAGAAATCGAATAGTAGGTGTCTGATCTACGTAAAATGTCAGCAGATAAACATACTTTGTATTGTAGGGGAATTGGGGCAAAACTGACATTTTGCTGACATTTTACGTAGATCAGACACCTACCATTCGATTTCTAAGACATTTTTACTCAAAATAAGATATAATTTGTCTACCACTTTAAGATATTAGCGAATTACCATTAATGCTCAGAAATAATCGATATTATTTTGCTTATTATTTTGATGTCCGTGTTGTGCGTGAAAGTATACCATGGTTCGTTGTCTCGCAAGGGAGAGATTTCAAATTTCACCGCGGTGCTTTCAGGAAGCTCACCAGATAAAAATCGTCAGTCGTTCACATGGCGTTGATTAGCTCTTTAGTGTGAGAGTAGTTGTTTTCGCAGTGCAAGATTTTCTCCTGCACTCTAGAGGTTTTCTGAGGAGAAACGACAAGCATGCAGACCTTTATTATAAAATAAATGCACCTAAGAATCTGAGTACACCATTTGATTCGTTATGACGTCCAGAATCTCTGGTCAAAATTTTAAAATCATCGTACGGTACATTCTTGAGTAATGCCCTTATGAAGGTGAGCAATCCCACAAAAACGGACAATCAATTAAATCGACCATTTTTGATTTGGCTGACACTTTGCATACCTAGATGTTTCTATAGGCAAGAGATGCCATTTTGTGCTATTTGTTTAATTTTTTGGAACACGACTCATTTTTGAGAAGCTATTGAAAAATGCTATTTTTGAGAAGGTATTGATGATTTCAAATATTTTAGGAATAAAACTGTCTTCGGTAAAGTTGTTGATAGTAAATATGTCTTTCCGAAAAAATACACATATTTTTTTTGCGAAAAAAAGCTAAAATCAAAATTAAAAATAATTATCTAAAAAGCTCATGTTTTAAAAATCTAATTTTTTGTATATAAAAACTACAAAAGTTTACCTGAACACTGCAATTGGCCCGATCAGAGAGAAATCAGGAAAAAAAGTTATGATTTTTTGAAAAAAAAAAATTCAATTTTTTTTTTTTGAGGAAAACATTTTTTTTAGAAGAACAAAATTATTATCTACAATTTTTCCGAAGACACTATGTCAATCAAACAAACCATTTTGGCTGTAGAAATACTTTTATATTCCTATAGAGCACTCTATGGGGAATTAAAAATATTTTTACATAAAAAAGTATATAAAAAATATACTCTGTGAAAAAAAAATCTAAAAAGTTTTCAAAATATTACTTTTCTATTATGTTTTGACCATTATAGACAAAATTATAGACAAAAAACTGATTTTAAGGAATGGGTGTCCCACAAAAAACTCTATTTTGTCGTGTCCAACGTACAGATAGGACATCGCAGTATTAAGCAATTGTTTTTCTTTTAAATTTCTCCACAACTATGCTGAAGGAAGCAATTTGGAATATTTAAAATTAGATAAAATATTATTTTTACCTAATTGTTAGGTGGATTGATCGAAAAATGAAACTGCCAAAAATAAGGCCTTGTTCTTTGAAACAATTTTGCTGAAGACATTGAGTACATAAAATCAACATTTTACAGTCAAATCTAAAGCGATCACGATTTTTCGAATTCAGACCACTGTGCACTGTGGAATTTTCTTATAAATCTTTTCACCAATTGTAAATGTCTTGAAATATAATACTTGGAATATGTAGAAACTATTTTTGAAATTATTTCATAAAATGGTGGTTGTTAAACGTGCTTGACAACAAGTATTTCGTCGTTTTTATATCACTTTTTGGTACTTTACGACCTTCAAAAGGGCATAATTCAAAAAAGTACCGTACGATGATTTTGAAATTTTGACCAGTGGCGTACTCAGATTCTTTGGTGCATTTTATTTTATAATAACGGTCTGTGGGAGCACCGTGGATTCGGTTTCTCTTTTGGGACGAATCGTTACACCTCTTCGCCGTAAAGGATATCGGTTCCAAGAACATTGTATGAAAAAAACTTGGCGCAAAACTGTGACTGTGAAACATACATAAAGGGTGTGTTTTTCCGCTTTGTCTCTGTTGCAATTTTCTCCAAACGAATGAGAAAGTGCGAACCGATTTATGGGAGTTGCTTTCTTGGAAGTTCACTTTTGCTTGAGGGTCTTTGGCGATACGATTCTTGGGGAGTAAACAAAATTTGTTACAGTGCTACGGCTTCCTTGCCGCACATGAGGGTTGTGATTCATCGAGCAAGGCTAAGCATTCGCGAGATTCCACTGACTGATGAGTCAGATAACTATTTCTGAACGTTACTGAGCAAGTTTTTACTATGGTTTAAATTCAGGAATCAGTGGAAATTTGTGTGGCAATGACTGTATGGAAAAAAATTGATCATCGAATTTCAAAAACCGTATGTATATTTTGTTTATTGACCCAAAAAACATCTATGCAAAATTTCAGCTCAATCGGTCATGATTTAGAAGTGCCTCATAACGAAGTTGTGTTTTTCGACCCGGTTTTTGACTCGTTTGTTTTGTTTTTGCCCAGAGGACGAGAAAATATATCCTTGAAACGTCGGCCTAGACAAAGTAAAACGTGTTTAGAAGAAACCCGTGACCTAAGTTGCCATCATTGTCGAACCCATTAACTATTTATCGGTCAAACATTGCTGAACTTGAATGAACAAATAAACAATTGAACAAACGAACAAATAAAAAGAATACATGAACAAATGAATGAATGTACAAATGAACTATTAAACTTAGACAATATAACGAAACTTTATATTGTTTTTTTTTTTTTATTTATGTTGGATAATCGACAGTTTTCGGTGAAAACTGTCGATTATCCAACATAAATAAAATCAAGCGGTGATGATCTCAACGAAACAACTTTATATTGTAGAAATTAAAATAATAAAAATAGCCTATTTTCGCAAAGTTATCTATTATTTTATCATTTTGTTTTCCGTCATCTTTCGCGAAATACCTCTTGAGCTAATGCACGAAAAAATATTTATGTTGCAGAATTCTAGTGTTGATCATTTTTTAATTTTCACGAATTTGCAATATTAAATAATTACTCAGAGTATAAGAAACAAATTATACTTTCATTTCTCAAACTGCATTGGTATACTCATATAAAACCATACCCACCACAAATTATAATAATTAACTAAAATTCATTTGAAATAATGAACTCCTAATTGCTACGTCGTTATTTTTTTCGTATCATCAAAAGCTCTAAGTCAATAACTTTATAAGCACTTGCAACCGCGAATAACTTTAGTTATTATTTGATGGCGAAATAACTTATTATAGGCAAACAATCAATCAAACTCCGGATGATGTGAATAAAATAGCTGCTAACAATTTGATTGCACAACGGCACTCACCATGAATATCATTATCGTTTAATCCTTGAATAGCACAACGTTGCTCACGAGGGTTTTCCTCTATTATTAACCAATCAACCGGATGGGGAAAAACAGTATTCGATACCAATTAGTACATACATGTGAAAGAAATGTGGCTTGCGTAAAAAATTAAATTAGTTCTTACACCATGTTCCAGCTAGAGAAGTAAAAAGGAGCGTAACTACATCGAACAAGTGCATCAATTCCTAGCAACTGATTTTCCTCGAGGTTGTATGCAGACAATGATGATACGTCGACATTGAAAGAGCTCGAAAGCAACGAAAACAACAAAACCTTTAATAACAATGCAACTTACAGTCTTTTTTTTCTACACGCAGCACCGTAATTAGCGATAATTGTAAGGTGTGTGCAAATGGCGCATGAAAATGCGTGTAGTTATCGTTTGTTATTTTGCGCGATATTTTCAGCCAGCAAACCAGCCATCTTGAAGCCATCTTCAGCCATAACAAACCTCCCGCCCCTCCCTGGGCATACTGACAACAATTTACATCAGCTTTTCATGCGGCAATTACTATTTTCATTCCAACGGTTATGGCATATTTGAAACGCTTTTCCTGTCGTCATTTACGCAAAACAGACATTTACGGTGCCGGTCACAACAAACGACGGTTCAATATTATAGATATAAGGCGGCAAAAAAATTACCGATCAGAAATGGGTGGACAACCCTTGGGAGTATGATAAAAAAATGACAACAACAACAACAACAATACAGGAATGGTCGGTTTCGCGATCCACGCTTGGTCACCAGCCATCAAGTGCCGTTTGATGTTCGTCGTTGTGGAATTTTTGGGATTCGTTACATACGTTCGTGTCGGCGGTCCCCTCGGCACTCACCTGTAGTAATCATCCTTGCAGTAGATGTTGCCTTCCCGGGCGTAGCAGCTCAGTTCCGTTTCCAGGTTGGCCAGGCACTTGCAGCACCGCAGACACTGGTTGTGCCAGGCTCGGTCAGCTACCAGCAAATAGTATCTGAAAGTGGTAAGGTGTAACAGTAAACCGTTTACAAATTAGTTTGCACCAATTATGTTGCGCCATAAATGGTTATGTTTTCGTTTAAATCGATATGGAAGATCGAAACGTTTAAAAATGTGAACGGGAATTAATCTTCGTTTGCCAAATTGCGAAAGGTTATTGCATTTGGAAATATTTCGTTCGTATTTCTTCTAAGTTAGATATTTTTGGCTATTAAAGTGAAAAAAATCAAATCATGAGAATAATGATTATCTCCTTCCGATATGGTTAGCTGAAACTTTTTTTTCTACATTTAATTTAATCGAGGTAACAGATCGACAATGAGGTAGATTACGATCTGGATTCCATATAATTAATTGCCAAAAAGTCTGAACTGTTAAAAAACAACCAACCATTTTTTTTTTCAGAAGGTAAATGTTCGACGCCAAAACTGCCACTTACCTGTCTCTTATAGATATTCCACATCCGGCACACTTTTCTGGTGTCACGGCTTCGGCTGCCGCAATGAGATCCTTCAGCATATTTCCTCTCTTTCGGTCGTTTAGCGCAGGCTTTGCCGGTCGCAGAACTTTCTGCTTAAGCTGCGACGAGTGTTAGACCATATAAATTTAACTTAAAACGTGTCAATTAATTACACGGGATGACTGATGATGGCTGTTTGAGAAAGGGCTGACTGACGGCTTGAAGAAAATTTCCGGCAGCCGTTTTTGTGCCGTAAATCTATTGCTGCTGTGTTGGTTGATGATAATGATGGGCCTTTGATGTGGAATGTACAATACCATAGGGGCGATAACAGAAAGTCATACATGTTGGGGACTGTGGAAATGATAGAATAAAAATAATATGTGATTTGAATCTTCCTCTACGTATTTTGGGTAAATTATTCTAGATTCATCATCCGTTAAAGTATAATAGAATCAATTTTCCTACTTAATTCTATCTCATTTTATTTCGCGGGTCTGTTCGAATAATGTACTCTAATTGATCACTTTCCGAATGCTAAACATTGAATCCTAATTATAATAATTGTATTGGAGACTGTCAAACAAAATTAGTTAGTGCTTCGAAATAATACGCAGGAATTTTTGAACATCCGAACATCATAATCAAAATTTTATTGGTTACATTAGATTCATATTTAAATTCCCGAAAGTGCTTATTTTTACGAACTAGTTCGTTATTCGCTTAAGTTTTTTTTTGCATTTATACTGCACTAAAAGCATGTAAAACTTTCTAAAAGCATGTAAATGGTTTTTTTCAAAGATCAATCATCGAACGTTAATCCATTGAAATTACGGTAAAGTCCTGCTGTAATCAGTGCTTTTTCTTTGTATGTGTTGCTCAGAAGACAATACTGTTTAAAAAATTTTTTTGACACTATTATAAAAAGAATAGAAAAAATAGCTTTTAGGTCCCTCAGCGCTTCAACTAAAATTCGAAATTAGACATCTGGCCAATGTTATAAAATAATGGTTATAGCTGATCTCGAGGTTGGCTTAACAAGCCGGATATCGTATGTTCAGGCCTGGCTCGGGAAAGACTGTTAGTAGTATCAATGGATCGTATTGCTAGCCTCGCAATTGTCCAGTATACTTTACTCGGCTGCAAAGTCTGTGTGCAAAAAAAAAAAACAAATAACAGAGGTGTTGTATGCAAAGCCACGACCGCAAGGTTGACGTAGAACTACTTGAGGCTTTTTGTTGATTGGCTGTTAAAAGTACAATAGTTGTTCAATTTGAAATAGGCTATGATGCTGGTTGCATCTCTGTGCTACCACGATAATTTTAATTTTTTTTTTCAGCATAGAACAGTTACAGATAACAAGGTTTTAATTAGATGAAGAAAAAAAAACAAGGTTTTAAACTAGAATGAAATGCCAAGTCTAATGTATATATAAAACAAGAAATGGATTTCATGAGAAAACAACAAATAGCCACATTACAATAAGATTAATGGGGTAATCGACATTGTCTAACGAACCATGAAATACTAAACTGTAGAGATTTTTTTTCTTCACTGTAGCATTGTGAAAGCACCTAGTGTTAAGTTGGGTGGGTTACTTTCATTCTCTAGCTTACATAAAATATTTACTGGTAAATATTACTAGAAGTACTTTTCATCAGAACATTATAACCATTATTATAATGGTAATAAAGCACTCTGACAACACACGAAGCTTCAACACTGAAAATTAGACGACCGGCGTATTTTGATAGCCAGAATCCATACAGCTTGTGTTTTTGCCAAAAATAAGACGAAGCTTCACCAAAGGAAGTAGACGTCTGTCCCACCATCTGCTAGTATAATGATTTGTTCAAGCCAACAGTAGAACTGGCAAGTCGGCTGCTATCCCTAACGCTGCTGGTATCCACTGTCGTTAACGCCACCGCTGTTGCTATCTGCTGCTACTACCAGCTACTACTAGTTGGGACCGTCCTTTCAACTATCCACTAGTGAAATGATTAGTTTGAGCAGAAGTAGGCTTGTATACAGCCCAAAGGATGAACTCCAAATCAACTAGGTATAATAATTTGACGATCGAGTTAGAGAATTCCCTGAGAGACGTAGTTCTACGTCAAATGGTGGAAATACGACCCGCAGAAGTTCTATCGCAAAGGTGTGGAAAGTCCGTGGTGGTAAGGCCCAGTTTAACCAGAGCGGCGAAGCAACGGACTTTTGTGAGATAGGTGGTATGTAGGTTGGTAGCATGTGGTTGGTTAATGGCTGGGCACGTGTCATTTGAGACCCTATTGTGGTCATCTACCTCTGTCCAGAAACTCCTGTCCCAAACTCCACGAGGTGCCGACCGGAATTCGAATAACCTTGGCGGAGATCAGATAACCAACCACCGGTGGAAACTATCGTCGCATGTTGACTAGAAAGATGGATCGTACGCAGCTCGAACCCTATGTTAGGGCGGAGTACAACAGCTTTTGACTCGAAGAGAGCGGCTGAATCACGAAACGCAGTGCCTCGACAGCTATATCTAAGACGGCAGCCTCGTCGCGAGACTAGGTATCGCAGCCCCAAAAATAGTAAATATTTGCTTCTTCTAGTACATGCTTTACAGACGTGAGGTCGTTTAGAGGACCAAACGTTGATCCGGATCATTATCTTGTGCTATCCAAGATTTGCGCCCGGTTGTCCAACGTGTTGAAATCCAGGACGACAAGGAGGATACAGTTGAACATCCAGCGGCTATCAACTGGAGAAGTGGCTACAGAGTACCTGCAGAAGGTTGATGAGCGGATCGAGGATCAAGTTGGTGGTAGCCTGAATGAATAGTGGAGGCATATCCACAGTACATTCAGCACCACGGCGGGAGAAGTGTTGGGTATACTTGCGGCAAACGCTGAGAGCCAGTGAGCGACGGATGAAATGAACCGCGCCAGAGTTCACATGTTAGCCACGGCTATGACTCGTCACAGCGTATCAGGAACTGAAACGTGTCAGCTCTTGTCATGTCATGGCAACGATTGGGAGGGTAACCTGATTACCGATAGAACGGAGGCGGCCAGGTGTTGGAAAGAACACTTTAGTGTGTTGTTGAATGGTGAAAAAAACAGCGTAGTAGAAAGGAGCAGCATGGTGATTGAGGATGACGGCATAGCTGTGGACCCACCATTCATGTACGAGGTGAAGAAAGCAGTGAAAGAGCTGAGGAACTGCAAGGTAGCTGGTAAGGACGGCATTCCAGCCGACCTCTTCAGTGTGTGGTCCGATGAAAAGTTATCCTCGGACTGCTTGGAGGGTCTCATATGTCCGGTCTACAAGAAAGGCCACCGCCTGGACTGTAGTAATAATCGGGACATAACCCTTCTCATCACCATTTACAAAATTCTCTTTTATATTCTGTTCCATAGACTGAGGACATTTTCGGAGGCCTTTGTTGACGATAATCAATGTGGTTTTCGAAGGGAACGCTCTACTACGGACCAAATGCTAACCCCGCGACAGATCCTCGAGAGAGAAGAGAGAGTTCAACTTGCAGACTCACCATCTGTTCATAGACTTTAAGGCAGCGTACGATACAGTTGAGAGAAATGAGTTATGGCGAAATATGCTCGAACATGGTTTCTAAACAAAACTGTTAGGCTGATATATGCCACCTTTGAAGGCTCTACATCATGAGTCAGGATAGCCGGTGAGATATCAGGCTCCTGTGTGACGTTAGATGGTTAAACTTATTGTTCAACATTGCATTGGAGGGTGCTATACGGAGAGCTGGCGTGAATCATTACGAAGAGTCACATGCTCCTAGGTTTTGCGGACGATATTGACATCATTGCAGTGGAAGAGGCCTTCGGAACTCTCAGGAGGGAAGCTGCGAGAATAGAACTCATCATTAACTCTGCAAAACGAAAAACATGGTGGCTGGTAGAGAGCGTGGTAGTCCGACAGATTTTGGTGCTGAGGTGGTGTTTGATGGGAAACTTCTGAAGTAGTCGACGAATTTATTTACCTGGGTACACTAGTGACATGTGACAACGAGGTTAGCTGTGAGATAAGAAGGCAGATAGCAGCTGCAAACCCATACTAAACATGCACTCTACAAAACACTAATCCTTCCCGTGGCCCTCTACGGCCATGAAGCATGAACGTTGAAAGAGGCCGATCGGCGAGCTCTTGGTGTTTTTGAGTGTTGGATTTTGCGTTAAATCCTTGGCGGCAAACTAGAAAATGATGTTTGACGCAGACGCAAAAAAAAAGAAAATTGTTATTTGATTATTAGAATTATTGTACAATTGATAATTGTTAAGCCTTGTTGAAACGCAGTTTCCTGATAGGTCAAAATATTTTACTTTTTTAACCGGGAATGGATTCATTTTGCTATATGAACAATGCTTCCGATTGAATCATTCATCTTACTATTGGATAGTGGGAAGGATGGTCCCAACTACATTACGCTGTATCTTCTGCTATCTGTTTTCATCCGGCAGGACGCGAAAAGAAGAAAATGCTTGACGTTCCAAGCCGCAACATGATGTGGGTTATATTGTTGCGTGTGTGAAAGCTCGACTGTTGTTCCTTTCCGCTGGTTGCCAGCATGAAATATTCAATTCAATCAGTCTTGCGATGATTTAAACTGGAAGAAGACAACGTTTAAAAAGGAGAAGCTATTTACGAAACACGCGTGACCTCTTTCAACATAAACATGGGCTATATAAGAGCTACATACGATTACGATTTGTTACGATAAGAGAAACGAAAACTGCGGCAGATAAAACTGAGAATCTGACACATTAAATAAAATCCCTAACGAGTTGTTGTTGTTCACTTCAAGTGACATCGAAACGTTAGAACCGAAAAACTTCGATCTCGAAAATTGTTCTTATCAGGACAAATATTTTATTCTCATCGGTTTATGCTAGCATTGCAGTTTGCACACACTGTTGAAATTTGTTAAGTAGTTCTACGTCATTCTCGCGGTCGTGGCTTTGCACACAACCCGTGTGAATTTTTGCCTAAAACTTTTGTTTTGCGTGAGTATTTGCACGCTGCGGAGACGCTCGAATATGCAAGGATTTCAAAGTGTCCAGTAAAATAAATGAAGATTACACTAATTCTCGATGTTTCCGTATCGCTTGCACTCTTGATATTACATTAAGCAGATTTCAAATAAGTTAAGGAAACGTCGAGATAAACCTATTATATTATTGTAGGGGAATTGGGGCAAAATTGACTTGTTGCTGACATTTTACGTGGATGAGACACCTGCCAATCGATTTCTGAGACTTTTTCAAGACATAACTTGACTTCCTCTTTCAGATATTAGCGCATCGCCATTAGGCGTCGTACACAAATTACGTAACGCTAAAAACCTAGATTTCAGCCCCCTCCCCCCTATGTAACGATAGATAACGTTCGACATGACATTCCCCCCCCCCTAAAATTATAAAATTACGTATCGGTAATCAGCCAGACCCCCTTCCGAAATTTTCAATTCAGAGCAAACATCACAGTTACGTAACTCTACTACCCCCTCTCCCCCTACGTAACAATAAGTAACACAGACTCAACACCCCTCTTCCCCTTCATGCGTTACGTAATTTTTATACGACTCTTTAATGCCCATACATACTGGGTATTATTTCGCTTTGTGAAATATACTGAAACATTGTCAAAACCGTTTTCGTAGAATCACCGTTTTGAGCTCAGTTTTTGTCCGATTTGAGATCTGTTTTTTGAAGATGGGTAAGAAAATGCTAACAAACTCCTATAATTTCAAAATTTGGCTTTGAAACAAAATGGCGTCGAAATTTTTTTCAAAATTTGCGTATTCTCGAAAATTCAAAATGGCACCACTTTTGCCTCTTAAGGTGAAATTTATTTAAACTCGGGGAAATTGGTTTTTGCTTTGAAATACCTAAAAAGTTATACATAGAAGCCAAGGCGAAAAAATTGTTGCACTGTGTTATTATTTGCAAGTTGTGATAGGTTGACATTCGAGAGCATACCCAGTAAAAATATTCAACGCCCTATCTTACAACCACATGGATTGCAATAACAAATTTTTTTCTAGTGCTTCTTTTTATTGATCTAAATACATTTTTTATGCGTTTACTAATAGAGAAAAGTGACATTTTCCTTATACACACCGTCAAACCTGTATAGCTGTGCGCTGTATTTTTTCACACAAACTTTTTACCGCATCTTGTTATTCCAACTTTTCGTTGATAACGTTTGTAGTTGTCTGGATCTCTTAAAAGTAAAGCCTGCATTCCTTCATTTCTTCCATATCCATAACATATCGAGACTGTGCCTATAAAACATTTTATTTTGAGCTTATACATATTTAGTTTTTGTAACTTCCAATATACATGCCTTCTTCATCCTTACTACGCTCCATATGAATTTTCAATTCTTCAAAACAGTGCTGTAAGTCTTGTTCTGTATGGTCCTACATGATGCGAGTAGCTTTTTCTTTCGAAATTTCAATGGATTAAAATCTTATTGCTTTAAATGCAGATTCGAATCAGCTTCGTTATTTAATAACCACACCTCGTATGTTGCTACCCGAATTTTGCTAGAAAATTATTTTTTAAAAAACGTAGCACCGTTAAATATCGCTCAGAATTAGGCCAACAGAAAACGAAACTATCGAATATTTTGCATGAATATACACTACTCGAAACAAATACCGGTTGACAACTAGAGCTGTACAATGCATTTGCGCAATGCTTCTTATTTCGACGAAAAGTTTTTGACATATCTGCAGTTTTAAGGTTGGGATACACCTAAATTTAATATTTTTTACTGAACTTGTGATACAAAAATATACACTTGACTTCAAATTCTCATTTCACTTTGTAATTCCAAAAGTAAAATAATGTCGTACGTGTAATTATTATGACAAATTAGCGCGCTTGGTTCAAGACACACTTTTCGTATCTCGTGTTCACATTCGATCGCTGTACAGGTTGAATATTTGGGGGGTGTTATAGTTAGATAATATTTTCATCAAAATTCAAAATATCTTCAAAGTTTTGTTGTCAGGTAATGGATACGTATAAAATTGATAAAAAAATTGGAAGAACAATTTAAACTTAATATATATCTCAAATCACGGAAAGTAACCAACGATACTGCTAAATCTTTAATAACACTGTTAAATCGCGTCACATGTTTTATTATAACACGTATTATAACCCAGTTATCAAACTTCCGACACGGTACATACTGTACCTTTCGCCCGACCCTACACATGCCCTGCGGCGATGGCGCATGTCATGTAAAACAGTGCACATTCATTCATTAAAAATCGCTTAACGTGGCGGAAAATTTGCATGAAATTAGCATAAACGAAACACTCCCCCGTTATCCCTCTCTCTCATGCGTCTTGTTGTATCTTGTTCAGCCCCGATGTGCTAAGCTGTACTACTACTAGAAACTTCAGCCGTCGCGACGACACGATGGGATTATGTGTACCTGCGGGTGCCGGCAGGGGTAATCATGCAAACTTGTTGTCCAAGGCGCGAAGTAGTTGCACCCGTTGTTGTCGCGAAGAACATGCCTCTTGCTGAAATAATTCAATTATGCATTCGTGCGGGGGCTACCAGCGCGAACTTGCCGTTGAATGAAATCTTCATTAGGTAAACATCTACGCTTACCGACGCGAGATATACGCGGGTATCGTAATGCGTGTACGTGACAAAGTAGCGACCGATTTGTTCTAGTTTGAACGCGAAGTTAAACTACTCGGTTGTAGTTTAGTTTTTAGGGTTTTGGATCTCTTTGGATTATTCACTTTGTTTCAAATGTACAAGTTTCATGAAAATGAGACTGATTGAGCCAGCCGTCTTTGAAACTAGGAACTAATTTTCAAATGCTAAACATGGCCGTTTTTAACAGAACATATTTCTATTGAATATTTTGCGAAAAATCACCAAATTTATACTGCTGGAGGAATATAAACACTTCGTCTATAGTTTCGGATATAATTTACGAAGCAAGTGATTAACTGTTTCCGGAGCCTTAAATCACTGACGATTCAACGGTAAAGCAACAGTTTTGTTGAATATTACACATTGAATAACCATGATTCTGGTCAATTACGATGCATTATAATTGCCACTTTTTCGAGCTAATTAGCTTGTTTTTATTATTGTTTGCTTCAAAAAGGGAAAATCTTAAATTTTTGTTATACAATACTAGTTGGAAAATAATGAACGAACAGCAACACATAAAATCGTGAATCCAAGACCGCTTATAATATTTTATCTCTAGGATCAAGAGCTATGAACTAATAAACATTGAGCTGTTGATTCATAGTTTTGCTCCATTTGGAAATATGTCAGATTTCTCTGAATATAACGGCGAAAAGTATATCAAAAAGATTGACGCATATTTATTGCGAAGACTTCTAAAACCCGTCGGCCATCTCGCTCCCTTAATTCTGAGAGCAAACTAATAAAAAACACAGTCTACTTTAACTGTTTCAACCGTCGTGAACTGACAAGCCTCAACTTGCTAAACGGGAGGAAGAGCGAACCGTCCGACGACGACGGCGCGTCGCGGCAATGGATGGAGTCCCATGTCTCATTCTGACCGCCAGCCTTATTCAACTTCTCGGCTGCCTCGACACCTTGTAACATTTAATACCGTCCGGTTTCGTGGGCACCGGAGAAGGCGAAAGACGGTAAGTGGAGAGCGCTTCCGCTGCAGTACATAATCGGACTCGGGCGCCCTTGGCCCCTCGTGAACTGGATACGTAAGGTGATAAGCCCTCGGAAAAGTGAAGTAAACGAGCGGCAGCTCGCAAAAAAGGCACAAACTAACACCGAACAAACATTAAAAATTCATCATCGTAAAACATACAATTATGAAAATTAAACCATTAATTTCAATTTAATTAATTGATATCGTATCATTAAAGAATTATAAATAAATTAAAGTGATACGAGTTCGAGCACGTTGACTCTTATTGGGCACCCAGCGATCCTTCCGTCCGAGTGCCGTGGTGGACTATCTTGCGGAGCTGCAACTGTGTTGCTGTTGCATTGAGTCCGCTTTGTATTTCGTTCCTGTTTCACGTATGCCGCCTGGGCGGGACTCGGGTCACTGCTGCTCCTTACCGGCCTCAGCCTGTGCCCTGCAGCAGTGGCATGCTTTTCACACATTATGCTTACAAACACAAGCTGGGGTCCAGTTTCGATCAGCATGCGGTAAACTAAACCGGATGCCCGGGGTGACACGCGTAAGCGACGAACCACTCGCTAATGAATTACTATGCAATTGCTGCAATCGTTCCACCGGTGGAGGCAAAAAACGAAACGAAACGAATGTTCGGTGGAGTTCGTATGGAGTACAGGGTACGAATCTTTCGTGCTGATTAATATCAATGACAAATTAGAATAAACGTCTGCTAGTGTTGCGGTATTGGTTTCTGCCGTTATGGCTTCGGTATAAGCTGTCAACAAGTTTTCTATCTTTCAACATGGTTAGAAGGAAATTAATGTACCTATAATAATCATATATTCAGTTTGGATAAATGTTATAATTGAATTCGCTTAAAAAGTAAAATGGAGAGGTAAGACAGACAAGTTGGATACAAAAGGATAATAAAGCTATTGTCGAGTCTATAAATGTCTTGAACATATTTACCCTTACGCGCTACATGGGCTGAATAGTATTTGGCCTGATACAGAAATGGCAAAATCAAAGCAAAGCCATGGTGCTACATTCCGATTCCGAACTCGCCCTTCTGTTTATTTGTACGCAGACTTCGCATCCGACTGTTCACAGTACAGGACAATTCCGCGGCTAGCGCTACGATCCTACTGACACTATCAGTCTCTCCCTAGCCGAGTTCCCAACCTACAACGACTGGCTTGTTAGGTCAACATCGTACCTCGAGATCATCTGTGAGATATATTCATCACTGGATTGATTGTAAATTGAATTCGAGGCAGTATATGGCGAAGAAAAAGGTTTTCTTTTTCACCAAGACAACGCTTCCGCTCATTCTGCCATGGGCCATCGAACAGAACAAGTAATAATTAGCTGGTGCAATATCTGGGGGATATGACGGGTGAGATAGGACCTCCCATTTCAGCGTTTCTATGTATGTTGCAACGATTTTGGCAGCATGAGGCGGAGCGTTGCGGTGCAGCATAATCACTTTTTCGTGTTTTTGCTTGTATGGTGGCAGTTTTTTCGTGCAGTGCTCTGTTTAATCCCATGAGTTAGAATGGCTACCGTTCCCCAATGTAGGTTTTGTCGGGTTGAACAGCCGAGCCGATGACGTTGAAGCATAACCGGGCAGTCCCTAGGACTTTCTTTTCTTTTGATTGCTGTATTGAGTTGTGACGGTGAAGAGAACCCTTCCTTTCCACAGCGGAACAATTCCGGAGTGATTCGCGTTTAGGGCGCAACTAACAAAATGTAAACAAATCGTTTTATTATACCATTGGTTTCGAAAAGACTCACACAACTCATGGCAAGAATCCTTTCTTTGGTATGAATCAATAAAATTATTTAATTGATTAAAAGTAAAGGGCGATAAAAAAGTTTACCCAAAACAAAAGATACTTTGGAACTAGGCCCTTTACATTGTTTTGAAACAACGGGCTAACTTGCGAAATATTTCGTAAACAGGCGACAGTAAAGGGCGGATCAACATTGTTTACAAAATAAAGGCGCATTTAAAGGGGCGCAACTGAAGAAAAAATAAAAACAAGGCGAATAAAAGGTGGGCAAATCTCATTGTCAGAATGATTTAAGGCTCATTTGAAAAGGGTTAGAAGAAAAGCGCAGATTTTGGCCATAAATGCACAAATTTAATGTAGTATTGTTAGGAAACTATAAGACAGTGTTATTTCACGTCGATTTTTGGTATTGATGTCAATGTTAGTCACTTCCTTTGAAATTACGATTTGAAAATGTACTTGCAAATTTTCAAACTGATATTCACCAATGTATATCTTTTGCCAGTTGCGCCCTTATCGCAAATCACTCCGGAAATGTTCACAGATGAAAAAACAACACACAACGTCCCTCGGCTTCAAATGATAAGTTCCTTGTTTTTAAATTATCCCCAAATCATGCAATCGCTTTTAAAGTGCTTGGCGGGTAATTCCTAATACCAAAGCAAGCTGTTGGTGCGTTTAGCATGGATCTTCATCAAACGGTATGTATCTTCAGGAATTAAAAACAAATCACAATTTTTTCGAGTGGTATTATGCTCCATGATATGATTTATTTGTGTCGGGTGCATATATAAGATTCTCATATCCTCGTAGAATTACGTATAACGGCAATATATTGGGGTACAAATACAACAACCGACAACATCGAGAGCGTCACAAAAATTGTCCATTTTCAAATGTTCAAAATCATCTATGCAACCGCCCAAATGCAGAAATTTGGAGTTTTATGATTCGAACTATTGTACTATTGCAAATAATCGAGCCTTGTTTAAACGCCGATTCTGACCCCAACACGGTTGAAAGAATATTATACGTAGTTCATCGAGAATGGAGCCTGCTTCTGCTACAACCAACCAATTCACTAGTGAATGGACAGTAGAACGGTCCACACTAAGCCGGTAGCACCAGTAGTGACAGCGGATAGCAGCAGCGGTTTGTCCAATCACTGTTACAAGAGGAGGATTTTTTGCGAACTGGAACGATCAGCAGCAAGCAAAGCTGCAGCAGCTGGCAATTCTGAATATCTCGTTGCCTTTCATAGCGGGCGGACCAACAACAGAGTGAACAGCACCTTCCACAGCGGTCGAATTTGTATTTACCTCCTGTATGGGAAGCGGTTGGTATACGGCTGGACACGCGTACTAGTTGGCATAAAATAGACCTCAGTGTGATCAGCAGAATGTCCAGCAACTTCTATTCCTACCTCCACGTGATACCGACTGGGATACGAACAACCAAGGGATGATCGGTGAACCGGTGGGAACTTGGTCGTATGCTGACAGGGAAGAGGGGGCTGTTCTCCTTGGAGAGCTCACCTGAGCGTCTGTTCCCCAGGTAAGCGGCGGCTCGAACAGCGACTGATCCAGAGCGGACGGCTGAACTATGAAATGCGGTGTCTCGCCAGCTACACCCAAGACGACAGCCACATCGCGAGACTAGGCAACGCAGCCCTAACAAGACAGTATGCTGAAATAATGATAAATGATACTACGAACAATTCAGAGAACGATACGAATCGGAGCAATTGGTATAAACCTAGGCAATTCAATTACAGCCTTATCAATGTGTACGCACCGACAAACGATAAAACCGATGACGTAAAGAAGGAGTTCTATGAGCTCCTTGAGAAAACGTATGGAGAGTGCTCACAACAAGATATAAAGATCGTCATCGGGGATATGAACGCATAAGTCGGACGGAAGAAGTTCTTTCGTCCCGTAGTGGGTAGGGAAATCCTTCACTCGACCACCAACGGCAACGGTTTGAGGTTAGTGAACTTCGCCGCGGCCAGGGGAATGGCTATCTATAGTACCCACTTTGCGCGTCTGAACATTCGGAAGCACACCTGGAGGCACTCCAATGGAAAGTCGTGCTCCCAGATCGACCACATGCTGATCGACTGCCGGCACTTTTCGGACGACATAGATGTGCGGTCCTTTCGTCGGCCAAACATCGACTCGGATCACTATCTCGTGGCAAAATACGCGCCCGGCTGTCCACCGTATTCAAATCGAGATCGGCGAAGAAGATACGTTTGGACATCCAGAGGTTATCAGCGGAAGGAGTTGCTGCAGAGTATACTAGGAAAGTTAATACAAAGATCAGTGAACCAGCTGGAGTGGACCTGAACGTGCAGTCTCATCCATGATGTGGACAGCAAAACAGCGCGTGAAGTGATAGGCATGACAACGGGAACCACGCCTAGTAGGTGGTTCGATGCTGAGTGTCCAGAGGTGACGGAAGAGAAGAACCGGAGCTACGCCAACACGTTAGTAGTAGCTGATCGTGTGACGTGTCAGATGCGGGCGAAATACCAGGAGGCAAGAGCTATCGAAAAGAGGCTTCACCGCCGTGAGAAACGTGAGCACACCGATCGTGTCCTCGCGGAGGGGGAGAATTGCTTCACCAGGCACGACACAAGGAGCTTCTATAGAACGATGAACGGAATCAACAACCGGACCGTGTCAGTACCTGCCATGTGTAATAGCAGAAAGGGGAAGATGTTCACCTTGAGATGGATCATCGACAAGTTTCGAGAACACAACTTGCAAACACATCATCTGTTTATAGACTTTAAGGCGGCGTGCGATACAGTGAAACGCAACGAGTAGTGGCAAACTATGCTTGAACATGATTTTCCAACAAAACTAATTAAACTGTTACGTGCGATGCTCGACGGTTTCACATCAAGCGTCAGAACAGTGAGTGAATTTCGGACGCGTTTGTGACGTTAGATGGTCTGAAGTAAGGTGACGGGCTGTCGAACTTGCTGTTCAACATAGCTTATGAAGGTGTAATTCGAAAGGCAGGTATGCAGAGGAACGGCACCATCATCACTAAGTCTCACATGCTTCTGGGTTTCGCGGACGACATTGATATAATTGGTGTTAACAGTACAGCTGCTGAAGAGGCCTTTACGGCTTTCAAAAGGGAAGCTGCGAGAATTGTAATCACCATAAACACTGCCAAAACGAAATACATGGTGACTGGCAGAGAGTGTGGTAGTTTTGCTGGTGTTGGTGCTGCGGTAGAGGTGGATGGGGAAACTTTCGATGTAGTCGACGAATTTTTTTTACCTTGGGTCTATTACGGACAGCGTAGCCAGATTAGCTCCCGTAACCTACAGATCCGTACGAAATTTGTGCTCTATAGGAATCTGATCCTCCCGGTGGCATTCTACGGACATAAATCGTGGACGTAGAAGGAAGCCGATCGACGAGCGATTGGAGCCTTCGAGCATAGAATCAACTAAAAATTGGGGTGTGGCGCAGGCGCATGGTTCACGAGCTGTACGAAGCATACAAACACGCTGATATTGTTAAACTGATAAAACACGGTAGGTTACAGTGGGCTGGCCACGTAGCACGGAAGGCAGATGAGCGACCGGTAAAGATAATATTCAGCAGAGAACTAAATAGAGGCTGACGACTTCGAAGCAGACCTCGCACGCGGTGGATGTGTGCTGCCGACGAGAATGCCAGAGCAGCGGGTTTAAGAAAAGATTGGAGAGAAGCGACCCAAGATCGAGCTTGTGGAGGCGTTTCGGTATAAGATCTCAACGATCTGTCGCCATCCAAAAAATCATTACGATTTGCTTAGTTCCTTCTTCTCTCTAAATACGTACTGTATGGATGTCCCCTGTCTCTGTCAAACAATTGATTTTCAATTGAAAATAAAGGTTAACGACGTCACTATTTTCAATTGAAAATGATATTGTCAAGCCCTGTATAGCCTGTATAGGATACATTCTTATGTATAGTTTTCGAACTAAAACTCCGATAAACTAGCTTCAAAATTAATAAGCCTGATTTTATTTATCTAGCAAAACGTTTATCTTCCAATTAAACGCGTGCAAACCGGTTAGGAAATTGTTGAGAAAACCGAAATAGTAGATTGTTTTTTATATAAATACCACATTTGTATACGTAACTGAAGCAATGTAGCTGTTGAACAACATTTCGAGAGGTCATTTACCTATTTGCTCGAAAAAATAAGAAAAGCTTGGATTTTTTTAGGGTGTGTGTTTTATGACATCAAAGGTATAATTTTTTTATAGTACAACTTTTCAACTACAAAAAAAGCATTTGTTGATAAAAATTATCAATTATTATGGAGTCATGGCTATTTTCCCGTAACGCTTCTTTCAAGAGGCTTACGTTGTTCAAGATGGAAGCTTAGTAGGTCAATTGAAATCATAAAACCCATATTATTTCACTAGTTGGCCCGTAGTGGCTAGCCACTTTCAAATGCATTTTAAACTATTAAAAGTTGGTATTTAATCTAAAATGAATTTTTTTTTAAATATCGAGTTGAAGTTCAAGATGTAACTATGACACTATCGACAATTCGATTCAGATGGCCAGCGCTGGTTTAAAACTTAATTAATTATCTAAACTGCGATAAATCCTTCGTTCAGTAGATCGTGGATTGATTGCTTACTCGAAAACCAAAATGCATCTCGCTTCTTATACGGATCCACTGTACAGCTGTTTTCTCCAATATCTAAAGACTTTTTCTCCATTATTTGATTGTTTACGAAAAATTGTTTTCTAACGATTTAATTTTTTTTAAATTTCTTAACATGAATAATATTTTATTTTCTCAATTGTTTGATATTACATATGTTATATTCAAACTAAACTTACAAAATAACTAAAAATGAATGTGATTGAAAAAAAAACAATTTACAAAAACCCCAGCTCATGAAAAAATACTGGATTGCTAAAAAAACATTCACACATGCAAAAGTTTGTCTCTGCAATTTGTTATTAATAATAGCAAAGCTTGGAATAGCGAAGTACTGTCCTCTTTTAATCATTGATGGGTAGTTCAAATCCCTCTCTAACACTCCGATATATCTTCACACATGATAAATGACGCGCATCTGTCATCTGCATTCCATCACAGAAACCTTTTATAGTGTTGCGTAACAACATAACAATCCTCATCCCATCACCACCACCTTTGTCTACTTCTTTGTTCTGCGTCTTCTTATACATAAGCAAACAAATATTATTTGATAAAAAATAAAAAAAAACCCAAATTAATCCACCTAGCGGTCAGACCCAGCCTTCCTCATTCAAACTTTTATTTGTAAAAATAGATTTACATGAAAGCTTCAATCCAATAAATGCATATTCACTCTTAAAAAACATTGAAGGTGTAATCTATACATATAAAAATGCAATCCGGTCTGTCTGTCTGTCTGATCCATATAGGCTCGAGAATTATCGAACCGATCGGCGTGAAAATTTGTATGTAGGGGTTTTTGGTGCCGATGAAGGTTCCCATGATAGTTTGAGACCCCTCCCTTTTCTGGAAGGGAGGGGTCCCATACAAATGAAACATAAATTTCTGCACTACTCAAGAACAAACCAAGCAAATGAAACCGAATTTGGCATGTAGATGTTTTAAGGGCTAAAAAATATAGCCATAATGTTTTGACACCCCTTCTTCTTTTGGAAGGGAGGGATGCTATACGAATGAAACACAAATTTCTGCACATCTCGAGAGCTAACCAACTAAATGGAACCAAATTTGGCAGGTGAATGTTTTAGTGGTAAAAATATGTTCCATAATCGACCTCAGGCAACATTTTTGATTGTAAGATGGCAACTTCCGGTTTCAGTGGGAGCCTAGTGTGGTTGGTAACGTCTCCGCCAACCACGCTTGACGCCTGGGTTCGAATCCCACCGCCGACATAGGTGTCGATGGTTGTGAGGTGGCGTGATCCACTCACAACCAACCCAACTGGTCTAGATTCAATCCTAGCCGACACCGGGAGATTTTCTGAGGCGAAAAATCTCTGGGATCACGCCTTCTATCGCATGAGGAAGTAAGGCCGTTGGCGCCGGACCGTTAATAAACGGGTCGTGAGTTAGGGACCTGGGTGTGGAGTCGCCTCCCTGGGCGTCGGTGATTGGCCACAACAGTGGCGGAACTAGACCGACGGAAAATAAGCGAGAAAAAAAAACTTCCGGTTTCTGGAAATCAGCCTGAAATGGACGATTCCCATTAAATATGAGTATCTCCGGAACCAAAAAGATGCACAGAAGCTAAAAATTGATCACAGACACAATCTTGAATTTTAAGATGGTGACTTCCGGTGTCTGGCAAACAGCCGGAAATGACCAAATACCATTCAATATGAATGTTTTCGGAACCATAATTACGCCCAGATGACAAAAAATGATTTCACAGGCAATTTTAAAGTTCAAAATGACGACTTTCGGTTTCCGAAAAACAGCCCAAAGTGACCAAATACCACCCAATATGATCGACCACACATCCAATTTTGGATTCTAGGTTGGCGACTTCCGGTTCCTGGGAAACAGCCGAAAATGATCGAATAACACCCAATATGGGAGTTTCTTCAACCAGAATGACGCTCAGAGGCTAAAAATTATCTTAAATACCATTTTGAAATCCAAGATGGCGACTTCCGGTTTGTGAGAAACAGCCTTAAATAACCAAATACCATCCAATATGAGTATCTCTGGAACCAGAATGATGCAATAAGCTAACAATTGACCTCAGGCACCATTTTGAATTGCTAAATGGCAACTTTTAGGAAACAGTCGAAAATGACCGAATAATACTCAATATGAATATTTCTGTAATCGAGATGATGCATAGAAACCAAACATTGACCCTGGACACCATTTTGAATTTAAAGACGACCACTTTTAGTTTCTGGAAAACAACCAAAATAACTAAATACCTCCCAATATGGGTATTTCCGCTGTCAGATTGATGCCAGAAAATCTGCTGAAAATGACCGAATACCAACCAATATGAATATTTTCAGAATTAAGGCGATGTACAGAAGCCAAAAGTCGAGGATATTGTCATTTCGATAAACCCAATCATTTCAAACGATTTGTCTTTTGACTTTGATATCATCCTATGGCCGATTCGTCGTGCATTTGCAGACTTTTAACACATCGCAAGGAATCAATGAATTTGGAACGTTCAAATAGTACGATACCACATTTAAATTATGTTGAGGCCACATATATCGATTAAAGCAGGTATAGTTTTAAATAGTCTTTGAATTTCTTTTATTTCCATAACTTTTGAGCCACATTGCAAATTGCGATGAAGTTTGTTATTTGTAAGTTCGAGAGATGACTCGTTCGTATGGCACTAGTTATGTTCAAATAAGTCATGTAATCTTTGAGATAATAGACTTCCGTTGTTTTATTAACAATTTAATACATAACGGTCGCTTAAGTTCAATGATAATCAAATGAAACGGGAACGTATGGGGCAGCCAAACTTTGAAACCACGTGTTCAATAATAATTCATCAGTTAACCCTTAACTAGCTTTCTGAGATAATGAAGTTTCGTGATTTTCACATTTCGACACATTACAGACAAATTTACAGTCCGATTATAGTTAAATTCAATAGGGTGTTATGTGGCAGCTAGACCTCTCATTTGACTTTAATTTAGTGAAAATCGGTCAGCCATCTCTGAGAAAAGTGAGTGAGTCCAAGTAGTCTTCGGAATATGTTCCTTTTCATAGCTGGATTTCACATTTTCAAACATAACAGGCAAAGTAATAGTCCGATTGCAAAACAAATCAATAGGGTCTTATGGGGCAACTAGACCTTCCATATGACACTGATTTTATGAAAATCGGTCCAGCCATCTCTGAGAAACATGAGTGAGATTAAACACTCTTCAGAACACGTTTCTTTTCATAACTTTTGAACCACAAGTTCAATCTTCATAAAATTCAAAAGTTGAGGGTTTTTAAGGTAGCCCGTTCATTTGAAATCAATTTTGTTCAAATCGGTTGTGTAGTTTTCGAGATAATGAGGTTTCATGATTTTTACATTTTGATTCATAACCTCTAAACTAAAAACCGATTACAATAAAATTTAATAGGGTCTTATGGGACAACAAGACCTTTCATTTGCAATTAATTTTATGAAAATCGGTCCAGCCATCTCTGAGAAAAGTGAGTGAGAATAAAAATCTGCACATACACACACACACACACACACACATACACACACACACATACAGAAAATGCTCAGCTCGTCGAGCTGAGTCGAGTGATATATGCCATTCGGCCCTTTGGAGCACTTTTATACTTTCGGTTTTGCAAGTGATTGCTATACCTTTCTAGGAGAAAAGCAAAAACTTGGCTTACTGTAGCGCATTTGCAGGATAGTTGTTAAACCTATGTTTAATTTTTAAGAAATCAGTCAAGGTCAAGGCGGAGAGAAATCAGTTTTTACCTTAAAAAAATGAACTTCGAACTCTTATTACTCATCAACTATAAACATAATTATCACAAACTGTATTGCAAAGTAAAGATCAATCTGTACCTTACTGAATAATTTCCTCGTGAAAATTTTCAAGCATAATTGTTGAACTTGAATCAAAGTTTGAATGACACTCGTCGGGAATGGGTTTATATTATACTCTAAGATTTTTTGAAACAGCTAAAATTTTCACGTATTAGCAAAATAATTATCCCTTTCTCCATACATCTTGAACGTCGCAGTATACTTAAAGAATTAATTTGGGGTACAATATGTGCAGCATGTTTTTATTTTTTTTTCTATTTTTGAAAATATCGAAAAAAAATCAAGTGCGGCTTGTCGCCATAAGCTAAAATTGAAACTCGATATGATGTTTTGCATAAATTGGATTTGCTTATTTTCTCGAGCAAAAAGGTTTATAATCCCCATTATTTTCTTGACTTTTTCATAGTCTATCCTAAATGAACTACAACAGGTACTGCCTTATTGCATCACTTGACAACCTAATTTTGATGGTAATGCCATGGCCCATGACATTACAGAACTTATTGGACATGTAACTATGAAATAACGTTCATAATCAACCGACAGTGGTTTGGCTAACTTTAGATTTCATTTACATGTTTGATGTCTTTGATACTATGTCTTTCTTACATCTTAAAATTGCCTTCCGCTCTTTATTACGTTTGGCGGTTTTTGTCGATGCACCTGCATCAGAACCTATAGTCATGTGCTAATTTAACACGTGTGCCGAATATTAGTTAAAACGCAGTTAGCTTTGATTTCCTTACGACTGGTTTCATACCAGGCGATAGGAGGTGAGTGGAGGACTTAAAGCAAAGGTAACTTGTAGTCAGAACAGGAGTGTTTCCATTGCTACCCACAAAAAAATAACAAACTTTAGTGTACCTCAGCTTCAGAGTTTGCTTAGGAAAAAGGCAATTTGAGTAACTTTCGTTTGTCGTGCGCGTGACTGAAAGACAAGCAAACTATATATATTCCGATTAGGTAACGTTGTACCGAGTAGCGATCATTTTTATAACTACTTTATTTTTATTACAAACGGAAATGTTTTTTCCCGAAAAATCCAGTTTTTTGTGCAAAATTGCTAAATATTGTATAATTTTTTTTTTCTAGCAAAGTGTAACTTTGTGAATTAAAAAGTAATCGTTCAATGTCTGACTTTTAGCATTAATCTACTGCAAAAAATGCCAGTTTAAATGGAACAGACAAAAAATCTCCCCCCCCTTAACCGTTATGTGTTCGGCGGGGTAGAATGCTCCTAGCTAGTGGGCATTTTTACCCCATAACTGCTCATCAGGATACCCGGTAGTCTTCGCATTTACGACCACAAACTTCCAATAATTCCATGAAAATCTGAACCACGCGAACGTTTGAGCCCCAATACATTATTGAGTTCAACTTCGCACAAGTTTTGGTTTGATTTCGCATAAAACCTGTGCGAAAAGCATAAAACAATGGTTATTTAATGAATATTTTATCTATCCTAAAACTGATTCAAAAG
Source organism: Wyeomyia smithii (assembly GCF_029784165.1). Lineage (NCBI taxonomy): Eukaryota > Metazoa > Arthropoda > Insecta > Diptera > Culicidae > Wyeomyia > Wyeomyia smithii. The sequence goes on along the minus strand of NC_073696.1, from coordinate 82,500,182 downwards.
TATTCAAAATCTTTCACCAATTCCAGTGCAACGAGAAAGGTATAACTATACTCTTGAACGTTGTAGTTATTGTCAGGTGAAAATCGATTTACAACGTTGAATTTTGTTCTTGACTTTGTACACCCATGTTTTTTTTTTATTTCAAAAGCCCTTATTTTTCGTTATTGTGTTATGGTTTGGTGTGTCAATAATCATTCATGGTAGATATTTTTATGAATATGCTCAAGTTACTGTGTGGTAACCGAATAGAATTCTACCGTTATAAATGGAAATAAACACATGTTAAAACAAGTGAGCTGATTGAAACGCTGTTTTTATTAGTCGCATAAAATATGACAAACCGTGGTAGGTGCATGGGACGGCATTATTTTACATCTCTGTCCCGATCAGAACAATCGCCCATTCGTTCACCGATCCTGCACATAATTGCCAATCAATAAAGTATCTAGTATCACTAGAAGCGGCGAGATTGAGAAAGTTACGGCTGTGCAAACATTCTCATCGCCATAAATTTTCCGCTGCAGAAATTACTGATTCGCATTATTGCGCCTAGTCAGAGACAAGCGAAAGTCGAGTCCAGCCAAGACTCATCTCCTCTAGCAGATCAAAGCATCCGAATGTTGCCGCAAGGTATGAGTTCGGCTGCAAGCCTGAGCCCGGTGATGATGATCTCGGCTCATTACATGTGATCGGCAGATTGGATATCGACGTCGAGGAACCCTCCTGTTGTGACGAGCAGCGCCACGGACAGATTAATGCTTGTCAACGCCGATATCTGCAACGTTGTTCCGATTGCCAAGTGGGTACATACACACATACACACCAGAAAATGATTGACATCAAATTACTTTTTCCCGCAATTAAAAATAATTTTTGTTGCTCTATAAGGCAGGGCTGGAATTTATTAGTAGCTGTGTTCGGATTTATTGTAACCGGTCAGCCGCAGTAAGAGCCCCGATCGAACCGATAGGTGCCATTGATCGGCACTGCTGGATTGGTCAAGCCATGTGTGTGTAGAACTGGATAGATCGTGTCGGGAGAGATCAAAGAAACATGTAACGGACAAATTTTGTCAGTTTGCGGATTTTGGCGAATGGATGTTTGCAAGCTCGATGAGAAATTTTTAGGATAACTTAGAACACCTATTGGGAACTAATGCTAGATCTGATGATAGTGCTTGAAACTGGTAAAGAGTATTGTAATGAAATCGATCCATAACTTCAAAATAATTAAACGTTTTCTTAGCATTTTAGTCGAACCTACTCACAGTTCAATTAGTTTGTCTTTCATAGAAATTCGAATAAACGTAAGAAAAACAACTGGAAGTGATTGAGAAAGAAAACTGCCCCACACTTTTTGAAAAAGCTTTGTTTATAAATAGTTTATTTGACACGACACGATGAACAAACTCTGTCTTTATAATAAAACAAAACGAAAATTCTCTTGAATTCTAAAAAAATTCTTCGAAAGTTTGAAATAAAATTCAACATCCGTGATATTTTCTTTTTTTTGCTTTCACAGAACCTCGTCCAGTATAAAAAAAATGACTGGATTAATTAGGCAATGAATTAATCACCAATTGTTTTAATGATGACAAGTAAAAGTTGTAATCTTAAAAACAAGAAATTTGTTAAACGAGCTACAGTAAAACTCAATACGTATCATAGTTGACAAAATGACGGTATTATAACCGTTCCATTAGAAAACACTATGCAGACGTTTAAAAAGATACATAAACCGTGGGATTTTCATTTAAAATGTGGGCAAAACTGATTACTTTAAGTAATACTCATAGATCTAATCACGTGTTTTTGAATTTAAATAGAATCACACTTTTAAATAGAATCACACGTTTCTCTTCGGAAATTATAATATATATTTTGTTTAAAACACTCATGTAGCTTTCCGTGTACTTTAATGGGTCATTCAGCACTAACCAGTACTAGAACCAGACGCGGACTATTCGCACCATTCTATGCAATGTTCTTGGAAATATGCACCACTGGAGCATGTTTTCTTGGCAAGCAATCTGACTCGGACTTCCGAGCAAACGCTCTACAACAACGCACGCAGGTTGTTGAGTAATTAAACACATTCGGATGATTGCTTTTACCAGGATGTTAGCATCATGTTTGCTAGTGTGAGCCAGTTTGAATAGGTGGGGAACTCCGGGAGGGGGGTTGGGGGGGGGGGTACACGAAGCTATAATTATGATTACCATCACATCTTCACCCCGCCGGCGAATGCCACCAAGCGCTCCTACGTGTCGAGGCTGATTGGTAACGGATCGGAGGGGTCACTGGGTGCTAACGTTGGCTGTGGTCGTGTAATTAGTATCCGCTGTGATGACGATGGCAACGACTATGACATCAACGGCAACGACGAAGACGACGACGACTGCGAGTTGTTTGTCTTTAAATCGTTGCCGACCCACTTTACGGGGTTGAACCGGTTTCTTGAGTCCTTGTAACTGGAGGGAGTAGGTCAAGATACACAACAATTTTTCAGCAAATTGCTAATTTAATTATCACACTCGCGTACAGAATCTCTCACTTTATGCACTGAGCACGCTTGCAACAACAATAACAGCAGCGCTATGCAGATTAACGGAAGTGACCAAGTTACGATGCAAACCGCTCCGTCTACTACGCGACAACGGGAATGGAAACTCGCAACGTGTATTACTGACAGCAAGATCTCCGCTAGTCACGCTCTATGGGCAATTCTTCTTTTTTCGTCGGATTCGCCAAACACACAAAAAATGCAGACAAACCGAAGGCAAAATCTGAACTATTCCATATATCCTCGAATATTTTTTTATCATCTCCATATTCAAACTTCCCCGTGGCTTGCTGGCTGGCTGGTTGGCTGGCGCGTGTTTATAGAGTACTTACTCTTAGAGCCCCTACCGTTTTCGGAGAGAAGTTTCCAACAAAAGCGTGTGTCTAAGTTGTGAGAAAAAGAGAGAACTCTACATCACCGCCACCAACACGCGTCACCTCCTGTACCTAACCATATCCGCTGGCTGCACAGGGAGGAGAGAGAAAATGGTCCTTTTTCCTACTGCCGTCACCCGAACGGTGTGGGGTGGAACTGGGTGGTGGGAGACACGATGCACCATCGGCAGTATCCCGATTGAAACATCGAAATATGAGTCGAGCATAAAACAGGAGGGTGGTTGGTTTGGTGATTCAGACGGGTGGTAGCAGCAGTGCAATATATCATTCCAGTCCAGGGGAAGCGATGTGATAAACGTGTTCTGGTTGGACAATAGTATGGATTCTGCGAAAATATCATCAAGGTGATAAACGAACGAAGAAAAGGCATTCTTTAGCACTACATGAGAAATGAAATAAAGGCATCATTCGAGAAACACTTTTTTCCGAATGAGTCAAATCTCCATTTCAAACATTATTCTCTGTCGTCTGATTGTAGATTCTAGCTCAACAAATGACAAAACTCTTTTGACAGTCATTATTGATATGATATTTTCATCGATAGACACTCAATTGCGGGTTGAATGTTACATCACGATGTTTCACAAAGGATGTAAAATTAGGAAATATATTTATTTTTGTCATTATCTTGATTAAGCTTAATTTGGTGAAACAAAAACAGCGAGCTATTAAATGTCGTGACATTTAAAGCAGAATTGCCATTCTAGGTAATTCAAGGTAGAAGAAAAGTTTTATTTACTGACAATAAATAACTTCACCTTGAACTTTTTAAGCATTCTTATAAGCAAAATCAGAGATATTTTGGCCACTTAAGCCGGAAGGTATAGTGTATTATTTTTATGTTCATTTTGAGCTAACTAAGAGTCTCAGTACCAGAATCATCCTAGAGAGTATTTCCAACTACGTTTAAATAGGTTTGTTAAATCGAAGGGTGGAATTTTTGTTCAAGTAACGTGTTTTATTTGAACTTGTTTTTGCACCCTATTTTTTAATTTTCATACGACTTTACATGGGAAAATCAACTTTATCAAAACTTTATTTTCTATAGATGTCCAATTGGTTTTTGAAAATATATTGATAACTGTTTCTCAAGCGTACGAAAGTTTGCAATAGCACCAAGCTAAAGTAGTGTTGCTGGAAAAATCCAATTTAAAGTCGTTCGTCAGATATTCAATCTGTTTGGGGCCAATAACTTTTTCTACAAGCATCGTACGGTCTTCAAAAGAGTTTTTTCCAGTTGAATGTCCTACAAATATCATGTATCGATATATTTTTAGGAACCAACCGAACATCTCTAGAGAATAAGTTTCGAAAAAGTAGATTTTCCCATAAAATCGTATGGAAACTCAAAAAATCGGACGCAAAAATATAGTTCCACTGATTAATCTGAATATTTACACATTTGTTATAGAACCTATAAGAAACACGAAAAGTGCATTGGAAGGTCCAATTTGGAACTGACATTTATTTTTGTCTCGCCCTAATGTACAATCACAAAGTTTAATAAATCAGAAAATATATATTTAAAAATGAAAACAACAAAACCAGGTGATATTTTGGAATAGGTCTAAGCTTGTAGAAATTGAAAAATTGAGTTAGCTGAGAAAATATATTAATGTTTACCCAAATCTTCGCAATCTTGTATACTTTTTCAATTCATAAGTCCTCCAAACAATGTATTCGAAGAATCAAAATGCATAACTACACAGATATCGGATGCACTTACAATTATTTAGATTAAAAAATTTGGACAAAATTCCGGTAATAACTACACCCGAAACAAATTTTCATTCCAATGTACAATTATCAAGTAGCTTATGCCTCGATAACGGCGCTGACTACGTCCTTACAATCGGGTTAGGGAGAGAAGGAGGATCTGTTACAATCGTTGTTGCACGATACCGATTCCACCTCTGCATCTCTAACTTCTGTTACGGCGGATTTTTGTACCCTGTATCCCTCGTTTGGCCCTTCTATAATACTGCTGCTCATTTTTACCGAGTCTCGTTGAATAACCTGCCAAGTATAAGCAATTATAATGGGGTCCTAAAGTTTAAAACGGTTTTCTGATTTTTATATATCAGCTGGAAGAGTGCAATTTTCTGAGCAAAACGTGATTTAAAAAAAATGTTTATCGTTGTCCTTTGATTTTTAAATGAAGGATAAAAAACTGCTCGATATGCCTTAAATGACATTTCTCTCATATACCGTACATGGGCGAAACGTCATCTAAGACCTTTCGAGCAGGTTTTTTATTCTTCATTTAAAAATCGAAGGAAAACGATAAAAATTTTTTTAAAAATCACGTTTTGCTCAGAAAACGCGGCTTTTTCTAATGATATATAAAAACTGGTATAGCTTTAGGACCCAATTGTATTCATGTGTTTGACATTTAATTAAGCACTAGGGAAGGGTCAAAGTGGAGGATTGGAGGGAGCCTGAGATTAAACCCATGCGTAAAAGAACGTTCTGATTCTACTAAGATTCGAATCTATGACCATACGCTTGTCCAAGTGGTTTCTGTAATCTTGAGGCTTCGACTCCCCTTCAACATTTGCACACTGTAAGATAGTGAAAAAAATAACCCGGTAGCTTTATCATATTTTTTTCTACTGAACTTGGAGATGGTAATAACTGGGAAATCAATAATATATAAGAACTTTCTGACTGGCTGAACGGCTGCGTACCATCGATGCCAAGTGCACCTACTGGAGTAAAATAAACCCCACATGTGGTCCTTAGCCTCTTATCCAGCCACTCCTATCCCGATCTCCACGCGGTGCCAGCTGGGATACGAGCAACCAAGAGAAGATCGGGTAACCAATCCCGGTGGGAATTTGGTCGTATGCTGACAGGGAAGGAGGGCTCTTTTGAGTTTCCGGGCGTCTGTCCTCCATGTTAGGAGCGGCTCATAACGGCGTCTGTACTCCAGGTTAGTGGCGGCCGATTACCGTCCTCGTGTCAACGTGGGACTCTAAACAGTGTCGTGCACGATGGTCCTCCGGCGAGACACGAGGTTGGTGCGCAGGTCTTACCAGCCGCCACCGTAAAACACTCATAAGTAATGAAGAGGGACAAAGAAATTCGGACTGGAACAATCGGCACAGACCCATACGACGGAAACGGACTAACGATTGGAAACTAGGGACGTGGAACTGGCGGTCTCTCAATTTCCAAGGGAGCACACGAGTGCTTTCCGAAATGTTGAAATCCCGTAGATTCGACGTCGTAGCGCTGCAGGAGGTGTACTGGAGGGGCTCAATGGTACGTACGTTCCGGGATGGCCATGCCATCTACCAGAGCTGCGGCAACATGCATGAGCTGGGAACAGCTTTCATAGTGATGGGCGAGATGCGGAAACGGGTGATTGGGTGGTGGCCAATCAGCTGTCGAATATGCAGGTTGAGAATCAAGGCCGTTTCATCAACATTTGCATCAGAAACGTGCATAGCCCTCACCTCGGAAGCACCGAAGACGACAAGAATGAGTTCTACGCGCAGTTGGAGCGTGAGTACGACCTCTGCCCAAAACATGGTATCAAGATCGTCATCGGGGATTTCAACGCTCAGGTCGGCCAGGAGGAGGAATACAAACCGGTGATTGGAAGGTTCAGCGCGCACCAGCTGACCAACAAAATGGGCCTAAAACTCATCGACTTTGCCGCCACCAAAACCATGGCCGTGCGTAGTACCTGCTTCCAGCACAACCTTCTACACAAGTATACCCGGAGGTCACCAAATAAGACAGAAACACAGATCGACCACGTTCTGATTGACTCGGTCCTTCTTTGTCGGCACTTTGGATTGTCGGCACTTCTCAGACATCATCGACGTCAGATCCTATAGGAGCGCTAACGTTGGCTCGGACAACTGGTGATGGTCAAGATGCGCCCAAAACTCTCCGTTGTTAACAACATTCGGTACCGACGCCCGCCTCTATTAGATCTCGCGCGACTGAAGTAGCCTAACGTTGCCGGAAACTACGCGCATTCGCTCGTAGCGGAAAACATCGTCGGGAATGTGGGACGAACCCAACGAAAAGAGTTGTTCGACGACTAATGTAGTAGGGTGATGGATAAAAAGAATGCTGCGCGGGCGGCTAAGATGCGCAGTGCCACCCGTCAGAACGTGGAAAGACATAAACAGAAAAGCTGCCGCGAACCGCCATCAAGCAGCTAGAAAACAATAAATCGGCTTGCAAGGATAGCCTCGGAACGGAGCTTATAAAGATGGGCCCGGAAAAGCTGGCCATTTGTTTGCACCGGCTGATTGCAAGAATTTGGGATTCAAAACAGCTACTGGAGGAGTGAAAGGATGGGGTTATCTGTCATATCTATAAGAGAAGCGACAAATTGGACTGTGGGAACTATCGTGCGATCACCGTCCTGAATGCCGCCTAAAAAGAGCAGCTCTCACCCCTAGCCAACAGATTTGTGGAAAGTTATCAGGCCGGCTTCGTGGCAGGACGGTCTACGAAGGACCAAATCCTCCAGAAATGCCGTGAATACAGAACCCCCACGCACCACCTATTCATCGACTTTAAAGCCGCGTACGACACGAAACAAGCTATGGAAGGTCATGAACGAAAACGGCTTCCGGGGAAGCTGATTAGACTCATAAAGGCTACGGTGGATGGTACGCAGTACTGTGTGCAGATTTCGGGTGGATTGTCGGCTCCATTTGCATCCCGCAGGGGGCTTCGATAGGGTGATGGTCTCTCCTGCCTGCTATTCAATATCGCGCTACAGGGTGTAATAAATCGAGCAACACGCGAGGTACGATTTTCAACAAATCCAGTCAATTCGTTTGCTGTGCTGATGACAAGGACAGGGTTACAGAGAAATACGTCTAAAACGAAGTATATGCTAGCCAGCGGGACGACGGCGATGAGTGTGAAGTAGTCGACGAGTTTGTCTATCTTGGCTCACTGGTAACCGAGGACAATGATACCAGCCGTGAGATCCGGAGACGTATTAACAGCGAAAGTCGTACCTACTATGAGCTCCACAAGCAGTTGCGGTCGAACAGACTAAGCCCCCGTACGAAGTGTAGCGTGCACAAAGCGCTCATAAGGCCGGTTGTTTTCTACAGGCATGAAACGTGGACAATGCTCGAGGAGGACCTGCGAGTGCTCGGAGTTTTTGAACGACGGGTACTAAGAACGATCTTTGGCGGCGCGCAGGAGAACAGAATATGGAGGCGAATGATGAACCATGAGCTCGCGCAACTCTACGGCGAACCCAATGTTCAAAAGGTGGCCAAAGCTGGATGGATACGCTGGGCAGGGCACATTGCAAGAAGGCCGGACAACTACCCTGAGAAGATGGTGTTTGCCTCGAATCCGGCAAGAAGAAGACGACCAGGAGCGCAGCGGGCAAGATGAATAGACCAGGTGGAGCGAGATCTGGCGGAGAGTTCACGGTGTTCCAGGGATTGGGGAGCAGCAGAATCCGTAAACTAAAACAAAAAAAATGTGAGATATTTGTGAAAAATCTAATAAATCTGAAAAATTTGTTATTCCTGTAAAATCTGTGAGTTTATAAATATTTCCATCCAGGTAAAGCTTCAATATCTGTAGGACATGTGAAATTGCCAAAACCCGCGAAAAATCTGTTAAATATTAAACCGCAAAATCTGTATATTATCTGCACCAGAGCCTGACAAGGTTATTTTCAATTGACTCTATGACCCGCCGTTTTCAACTGAAAAACATTTGTTTCATTTTCGAGCACTTTGTTGAATGAAAACTACTTGAATGTTCTTGCTTTGATTTTGACAGCTGAAGGGCTTGAAAAGGAAAAATATGATTTTCAACTAAAAACAGAGATTAACAGTGTCACAATCATCTGACGATCGTCAATTGAAAATGACAATAGGCACAGGGGGAATTCGTACAGTACCGCACGTATCCAGAGGAAAGAGGGAGTTAAGAAAACCGTGACGAAATGAAACGCAGCGCCAATATCAGTATCACAACCCGAAGTGGCTACGCGGCGCCAGTGATCAACAGCAAAAACAATCTCCGAAATACCGGTTGGAACTTGCGTAGCGTATTTATTGGATGCCCTTGCTGTTTCAACTGCGTCTTGCGGGGTAAAAAAATTTTCATCCAATGACATGATGCGGTGATAATTTCAAATGGCACACTGAAAGAAAGGAGAGTGTCATGATATGCGTCAGTGTGTCCGTCAATTGAGACAGTCATCAGTTTTATTTGGAATGAGCCGATGAACACCAGACGGGAAAGAACCCGTAATCAAATCTGTTTGACAGTAACCGAAAGGCGCGAAATATTCAGTTGCATTGTTATGTAGAGCCCTGATCTGCAATTGTGGTGGAGAAATTTGCTCACAGACACTTGAGTGGGATTGAACCCACTAAAACCCCTCCAGTCTCCAGTCCTTGTGTTCCCGGAGCGACAACCCAAACACGCTGTAGTGCAGGACATTCTGAGGGGCGGCGCTCCAGATGTCCGAGTCTTAACACGTCTTCCGAAGTATTGTCTGACCTGCTCACTTCCATCATGTCGCTTCCCATGCGCACAAAACGAGAGCAAGTGAAATATGCTCAGCGGTCTTCTCCGTATACACGCACTTGAAACAAATGGGGGATCCCAAGCGCCTTAATCCGTGAAAATACTGCCTGAGAAAACCATGGGCTGACAGGATCTGTGTCAAATGAAAGTTTATTTCTCCAGCTCAACTCTCGACCCATCCGGCTTCCACCGGAAGAAGTCCATCTACTCTTCGAGGAATTTGACCATTTCCGCTACCATTTTATCTCGAGGATGATTTTCTGGTACCCCCTATGTCACGTTGGTCGAAGCATTTCACATCTTCCTTAATGGCGATACTGATAGGCATCATGTCGGACAAGGCGCGGGTTGCGTCGATTTCGTCACTGTACGACACGCACTCGCAACCTTCGCACCTGCCTGAGGTACTTTCCAGTTTACCACGATAATTGTTAGTACCTAGTGCTTTGGACCACACTGGCCCACAGAACCTTAGTATGGACGAAACCACGCTGGCAAGAAGTTTCCGCTTGCTGCCGTGAGCTGTTTGATATCATTCGAGATATTGCTGCAATAGGCCCTAACACCTATTTCTTCAAGGAGCCATCCACATACAACGTGGTCAGCTTTGGGAGGGGGGGGGGTTGGCTAATGTCCACGGTCCATACATTTTTTTTAGAAATTATATGGGCAGTTGTCCACGAAGGGGGAGGGGTGGGGGGTCAAAATCGTTAAAAATCTGTCCACGTGGTATGTGGATGGCCCCCAAGTGCATTCAGTCCTCGACCTTGCGTATGCAATACACGACCGTCAACTCCACCTCTCCGATTGACTCAACTTAGATCTTTAGCGTTATGTCGTCCGCAAAGCTTACGATCACAACAGGGAACTTTAGTTTCAGCACTCCGTTATAAATGACATTCCTCAATACCGGGCTCAGAATGGAACCTTGCACTACTTCTGCGGTGATTGGGACGCTCTTTTGACCTTCGTGTTGTAAGTCAAGATAGCCTTAGAAGGTGCTCCGAAGGGTAGTTGTGCAGACGAGTGGTCTTCTGGGCTTTGCGGATGACATCAATATCGGTGTTAATCGTAGAGCAGCGGAGGAGACCTTTGCAACTCTCAGAAGGAAGGCTGCGAGAAAATTGGGCTCATCACCTGGTAGTCCTACGAGCGTTTGTGTTTCGGTGGTGATGTGGATGGGGATACTTCCGAAGTGGTTGATGAATTTGTTTATTTATAATTATTTTATTTGTTTATTTATATAATTTGTTGCATTTTACAGGTACGTAATGTTGTTATTAGTTGGTGTAATGTCTTACGAAAAGACCAAGTGATAGTGATTGTTATTCTTGAACTCGTGTTATTAAAAACATCTCCAAAACCAGAAAAATGAGCTTGTTTTCGAAATGCGGTTGTATTACTGATGAAAAGCAACTTCAAACACAATATAATAAGACAAGTTTTTAATTGCGCTTGTAGTACACTTATATGACTACTTTCGTTGTAATCTATTTTCTAACATGTTTTGTGTGTTACTTGGGAAATAAGTGTTCTGACAAGCACTAACGAATGATTTTTTGAGAACAGTTTATGCCATATAGTGCACAAAATACATTGTTTTATCAACATATAACACATGTAGCACCGCATGTCAAAAGAAGCCCCGCACGACGGATTATTCTTCCGCCTTCATGGTCATAAAACGCTACAATTTGAAGTTCTGTGAAGTGGGCAATGTATGAAGTTTTGGGAGGGCGCGAAAAATAAACGAGTACAGAAGGCGGGACTTAAAAAAATGTCTCATCTAGTTGGGACAAACAACTTAAAATGTGATCATAAGACAAAAAATAAAATTAGTTCGTAAAATATTACAATTTGTTCGAAATCCACAGCCAATTTTGTCCCCTTTTATTAAAAAGCTGCGAAACTGCAAAAACACTAGATTCCCCCTGTTTTAAACCCTCGAACTGTATTTTTAATCAAGGAAGAAGCAGTTTTGATGCTTGAAAGAAGGGCAGCGGAGGTACACATTTTTTATAAATTAATTAGTGTTTCAGCAACGTCGACATTGTGGTCAATCTTAGGGCTTTCTTCCTACCGTAAAGGTTCGTGCCACATTTTAGGTTAATTCCACGGAAACATCACCTCATCACCAGTCAAGCTTCTTCGCTAAACGAAACCTTCAATGCGTGTCTGTGCCGAATATTCGTTCCAACTGCGCGAATTGAATTCAAAATTTTAATTAATTGTTTCTAATTTGAAGCAAAGTAAAAATCATCTTCATTTTTTTAACGTCCACTGGCTGGATTGTCAGTAAACGAGAATGATGGAAGCAGAATTGCACAAATACTTTTTTTAATGTTGAATTTGATTTCATCCTGTGGAATGTGAATTATTTTTTATTTTGGAGACCTCGAAATTCAATTATGATGATAATTGAATGAACACCGGCAATATGATCTCGTGTTGAACCAAAAGTCTAAAGATTAAAGTTTGACACATTGCCATAGTTAAATTTTTGTCACTGTCCAGCTGGAGAAGATTTTAGTGAAAAGTAATGACACAAAGCCAGATCGGGGAAATTGCTAGGAGTGAGCAATAAAAAGAATTATCGACAATCTCTTTGCCTGTCTTCTTTAGGAGCGTTTGAAACAAGCAGTACAACTTATACTGTAACAATATTGGTATATGGACTGATTTGTAGAACGCGCATGCCTAGAGAGAGAATGAGAGTTCGCAAATATTAGCTTGGAACTAGAGAGGAAGAAAAACGCAATAATCATGACAGAAAAGTGACTGTGCAACAATTATTTTCATATCGCTTGACTAAACGATTTTTGATTCGATGTACGTTCCTGTAATACTATCGTGTAATTGGAATTTTAATACTCATGCAGATTATTTGGACAGTTGAAATAGAAAACAAAACATTTTATCGTCAATTTATATATATTTTTTAATAAGTGTTTCAATTTATACTAACAAATTTTTCTAACATATTCATAACAAATAAAATTTAAAGCCAATTTATAGCAACGTAGAAACAAAATTAGTTTCAATACCAAGCAAAGGGTAGCTCTTGCTTCAGGATACCTTGCGGAAATTCAGCGCTCCTGTAGTAGATTTGCGTTTCGCTGGCCAACGACACCGGTAGATCGCCACCGCGATAGATTTCCTGCACGTCGCAACGGGGCAAACGTTTTTTCAACGTTTCGATCCACTTGGATTGGATCTGGTAGCAGTCGTAGAACACGGCACTTTCCAATTGCCTCAGATGCGACCCAATGTCTCGCAGTGCAGCTTCGTTAACACTGTCGTTATAATAGATGAGCAGCTTACGTAGTGCTAGCTTCGAACACTGCTTGAAAAGCTGACTTGTTGCTTTGATACCCCAAAGACGCAGTTCCGTAAGTTTGCGTATCTTGTAGAGATGTTTTAGTCCAGTATCTGAGATTCCCTCGTAGAAAGCTAGCTCTAGGCGCTCCAGCTCCGGCAGACTTCGACAAACACGCTGCAGTTGCTTGTTGGTGAACGAAAGATCGTGTATCTCCAGCGATTTGAGCTTAGGCGACTGTTTGACAAATTCGGTGAAATCACTCCCCGTGGAATCAACGTGAAGCTGTCGAAGTTTAGGCAACGACAGTGACTTCCAGCTGTGCTGGACAATCCCTCGTAATCGTAGTGATTGCAAGTGTCTCAGGTTGGTAAGTTCGACGAATTTGTCACTCTTCAGACAGTCTGTGCATCGCAGGTTTAGATTATCCAGCAATGATAGTTGACCGACTGCACAGATTACAGCATCCGTTACACTGCCTTCTATGTTCAGCGATCGGAGGCTTGGCATTTCTTTGAAAAAAGTTGAACCGATCGTTCCACATGTTGTTATCGTCAACTCAGTAAGCTTCGGAAATTGAATTCCATAACATTCCATGTCATCGAAGGATCTTTGCGTTTTATAAATTATTTTTTTTACTTGTTTACTAAAGTGTTTTATGGTGCCAGCACTTAAACCTGTGCTTCGAAACTCGTCCCAAGTTTGTATTTCTAAATCCTCCAGATTGGGAGCTAATGTGAATAGATCTTGGTAAAACCGAGAATGATCATCAATGTGGAGTTTCACTTTGCGCAATTTTGGTAGACTAAAAAGTTCCTCGTCCTTTCCGTCGTATCCAATACGATTAAGCACGTATAGTTCCTCAAGGTGGTGTACAATTTTCAGAACGTTTAACAAATCACTATGATACAATCCTTGACAATACGTAAATTTCAAACACTTGATAGACCGCTGACAGACTGTAGCAATAAACACTAGAAAATCTCTGGCTAGCACTACATCAAAGTTGATATAGAAGAACTCGATATTGACGTAGTTACGATCGCTAACAACCATTATCTCATAGAGATTCTGGAAGAGATCCTCATCTGCAGTGGGTCCTCGGTTTCGGCTACAGATGCGCAGGTTTATATTTTGTTGTGCTTTCTCCGATGTGAACAGCATAAGGTTCCATGCCCTGCATACCAGGGCGGCATTTTTCCTCTCTGACAGGTTTCGTAGATTGTCCAAGATGTTCCAAGTCAGTTCGACGGGCAACGCAGAAAGATCCATTGCAGATGTGTTTGATTGAAACAGAGAGAGCACTTTGATTGAAAATTGACCATTCGTTACGTTTTATAATAAATTTTGTATTACCTGAACTAGAACGGGTCATGAACCGTTTATTCATTCTTCGAAGTTTGTTTGTATTTTTAACAAAAACTGTTAATAGGTATAGTAATAGACTAGGATAAATTACCTATACCCCCTATCTCAGACTTAAATCATAATCAATAAACAGATGGTCCGAGTAGGTAATTAAATCAAACTGGGAGAAAAGAAAAACATGAACATCAATTCCTTCAACTTTACGTCTTCTTTGTGGTAGGTATATGCTATACTGTCATCTGTTCCTGAATTCAGAATGCTTTATTTCAATATTTTATTCTCCATGAAATATCTGCTCCCTAAATTAACTCAACAATTGTCATTTCTTACTCTTAGCTATACACGGGCAAAATGAATGGATAGAGGTTGCCCATTTTGGCATTTCAAGGTGAAACGGGACGGAATCCAACCATTATTTTATCATTGTTAACAGTACATAGTTACGAAGTTTTTAATTTTTCTGATGCCATGAAATTTAACAGGATCAATTTGAACATTTTTACATGCTAGCGCAGCCTACTGCTGATAGTGCTGGCAACACGGGCGCACAACTTGACACACGCAGTTGACTTGAAACTAGAAACAAGAAGAACCGGGAATTTTCGAGGCGATACACTTTAGAGGCAAGTTTCAGCCCATTTCGGCCAATTTTTCGCGAAAACTAGTTAGAGTCGCGTTGTTTAATAGTGTGAAGCAAAACGTATGCTTTGAGTGGTCACGCGACTCTTACGTACCGGTATTTGTGGAAAATATTCTCGTAATGCGGTAGTATGCAGGAGGAAGCCCAAACTTGGATTCCGTCCAGTCTCACGTTAATGAAGTAACAATATTACCCATCACCACTCCCAGTTGGTCTCGGGGTATGATGCTAGTCTAACAAGCCAGTCGCCGTAGGTTCGAGTCTCGGTTCGGGAGAAACTGTTAGTGTCAGTAGGATCGTAGCAATGGAATATAGAAAGGTACGGAGATGGTTTGAGTCTTGGGTTTAAAGGGTTTTTTTTTTGTTAACAGTGATGATGTGTTCGGTACATTTTTTCAAGAATTTTTCACCAGTTATGACAGTTAACGGTTGAAAATGCCTACTTGCGTCGTTAAACAATGCGGAATACCGTTCAAAATGGCATTTGCTCGTTGACCGAGATCTACGTAACAACCCCAACACGTGCTTCTGTTTACCTTTTTTTCGTTACTGACACAGACAAATGTCTTCTTCTTCCTCACCATTGTATACCTCATTGGGATCGTAGCGCTAACCCCGCAATTGTCCTGTACACACAGTTGGCTACGAAGTCTGTGTATAACAAACAGAAGGTCGAGTTCCGAAGCGGAATGTAGCACTAAGGCTTTGCTTTTATTACTCATCACAGAAACAAAGGAAAACACAACATCAACGCACCGTATTGATGTTAATAGAAAATGATAATTGAACTTTTCCATAGCTAACATTTTCTATCATTTGAATTTCATCTGGAAACTTACTGATTTGAGTTTTCCATTAGAGGTCCAAGCATCTTTAATTTTTTCACGTAATATTTTCTGCTGACTTAAGGATTAATTTTGCATAATAAAAATATCTTATGCCAGAGTCGCTGAAAAATTATAGTGGACCCCGTCTCATAGTGAAAAGATTTGGTAATGGACTCCACATATTATGATATAACAGAAAATCAAAACTTATCAAAAATATCTTTAAACTTCTCTTAGTATCAGCGTCATGTAACATGCTCTTCTTTACTATCCACGAATACCCGAAATAGTTACCTGTATTAGGGTTACTCAGCGTATTGTGAAAAATTAGTAAGAAAAACAGCAAATATTTAAATTGATTTGAACATGTTCAACTAAGCTTTTTAAACGAAATATGAACACCTATACAGACCGCAATACCACAATACCGCAAAAATAACATATACTAGACTGACTGTGAATTTTTTTTCAAATTTCGTCTAGTCTTTATAACAAACAGCTGTATCGTCCCATTCATCGAATCATGCTGAAAGAGTGGGCTAATAGGAAATTGCCCTCGGACTGGTTGGAGGGTCTCATATGCCCGATCTATAACAAAGGTCACCGCCTGAGCTGTAGTTGCTATCGGGGAATAACTTTTCTCATTCCGGTGTACGAAATTTTCTCCCGCATCCTGTTCTTCAACTAAAGTCGTTGAAAGAAACCTTTGTTGGCGAATACCAATGTGGGTGTCGAGGGGGACACTTCACCACGAACCAAATGCGTCAAATACTCTGTAAATTCCAAGAATTGAACTTGCAGACTCACCATCTGTAGACTTTAGGACAGCGTACGATTCAGTTAGGAGAAATTAATTATGGCAGATAATGCGCGAACATGATTTTCCAACAAAACTAATTAGACTGATTCGTGTCACTCTTCATGGTTCTACATCAAGGGTCAGGGTAAAGGGTATCCACGATGAAATTGCTCTAACTTTTTAACCGTTGGGTACAATTTCATGAAAATTTGGGTGGATTTAGTTCATAGTGCATTATTTTCATCCTGCAAGTTTTAAAGTCCTGTGATCAAAACTCGCGGAAATGGAGTCGAAAGAACAGCTCGTGCGTGATAAAATCTTGCGCATTTATCACAAGAACAAGGAACTCTCGCATCGTTCCATCGCTAAAACGTTGGGAATCGCGAATTTCACGGTGTCGCGAGTGATTAAGCGGTTCGAGGAATGATTGACCACCGATCGGAAGCCCAGAAGTGAACCAAGAATCACAACCGCGTAGTTGGGGCCTTCAACCGAAACCCGAACGCCTCCGTTCGGGATGTGGCTAAGAAGCTGCACCTAAGCCGAAGTTTTGTCCAGAAGGCCAAAACTTAGGCTGGGCTTCGAACGTTCAAGGTACAAAAAAACCCTAATCGCGACGAGAAGCAGAACAAGTCCGCCAAAACCCGTGCAAGGAAGTAGTACCTCAACATGCTGACGAAAGTTGAATGCTGCATCAAGGACGACGAAACATATGTGAAGGCCGACTTCAAACAGATCCCCGGCAATTTGTTTTTCACGGCCAAGGATAAGTTCAGCGTTCCGGAGCATGTCCGCACTCAGAAAATGTCCAAATTTGCGAAGAAATTCCTGGTTTGGCAAGCCATCTGCACGTGCGGGAAGCGGAGTGCACCTTTCGTGACCCAGGACACGATGAACGGACAGGTGTACATGAAAGAGTACCTCCAAAAGGATTTGGCCTCATGCCACTACTCCAAGGACGTGCTGAAGTGGTATGTGGTATGTGGAAAGTATGGGTTTACATGCAAAAAACGGTTGATTCACAGGTTGTGCACAATCTTATGGCCGGGGTTAAGGCCAAGGTGCGGGCATTTGCGTATGGACTGTAAATAAAATACGAGTAAAATGGTAAAATGAAGTTTAATAGTTATTTTTCAATCCCTGAAAATTTGATGGCAATCGAATGAAAACTCGAATTTTGCGAATCAATTTTGTGTGTGGCCATTTCATCGTGGACACCCTTTAGCCGGTGAGATATCGGGCGCTTTCGTAACGTTAGATGGTTTGCAGCAGGCTGTCAAACTTATTGTTAAACGTCGCATTGGAAGGTGCTATGCGGAGGGCTGACGGGCAGAGCGGCACAATTATGACGAATGCTACTAGGTTTTGCGGACTATATCGACATCATTGGTATTAACCGTAGAGCGGTGAAAGAGGGTTAGCTGCGAGATAAAGAGGGGGATAGCGGTCGCAAACAGGGCCTTCTGAGGGATGCGTAACTAGCTAAGGTCACGCAGCTCGTACAAAACTAGCAATCTATTAAACACTGATTCTCCCGGTGGCCCTTTATGATCACTAAGCATGGACACTCAAGGAGGCTGATCGGTGAACTTTTAGTGTTTTTGAGTGTAGAGTTTTGCGGTCAATCCTAGACGGCAAACTGGAAAAGTGCTTGGCGCAGGCGTATGAACCTTGTACCAGGCATTCAAATCGGCGGATATAGTCAAGCGGATAAAACAAGGCAGACCACAGTAGATTGATCATGTAACTAGAATAGCGGAAGAATGAAACTTTATTCAGCAGGAATTCCGATAGAGGCCGTCGACTGCGGGGTAGACCCCGCATTCGTTGGATGTGTGCTGCCGACGAGGATGACCCGCGTAATAGGTGTTGGATGCGACTAGAGGCATACTTATTTTGTTTTACAAACGAGGTGGCCATAGAAATAATGTAAGAAGGGGGGGGGGGCAATTCCTAAAGAAAATGGAGTTCCTAATTGATAAAACGTTGAAGAGGTTGTGTATGAGACACGACCGCAAGGTTGACGTAGAATTACGACAACCTGTCAAGGTGGAGGACTAGTGTAGTTGGTACTATCTCCGTCAACCACGCTAGTGGCCTGGGTTCGAATTCCAACGCTGGCATAGGTATCTATGGTTGCGAGGTGGCGTGATCCAATCACCACCGATCCAACCCAACTGGTCTATATTCAATTCTAGCCAACACCAGAAGTTTTTCTGAGGCAAAAAAACTCGAGGATCATGCCATCCATCGCATAAGGAAGTAAAGCCATTGGCGCTGGTCCGTCAAACAACGGGTATTAAGTTGAAGCCTTAGGTGAAGTCGCCTTCCCGGGCGTCGGAGATTGACACAGAAATAGTGACGGAACTAGCCTGCCGGAAAATAAGCTAAAAAGACAGCCTGTCTTTGTCAGTTTGTTTCTTGCAATATATTAAAGCATATACAAGATTGGGGTTAATCAAATAATCAAAGTTAAAATCACCCAAAGTTAGTCGTGCCAAGGAAGAAGATCTATTATATAAAAAAGCAGCCGTTTCCCAACCTGTACTCGGAATTATTCATTGAGCCAATAAAAAGCTTTTTACCTCATATTGTCATTTGACATGCTACAACATCGATGCCTGGAATCGAGGTGTGGTTCACACGATAGAAAGAATAGCACAGTACCCCTCCGTAAGGGATATCTCGATCAAGGCTAATAATATTTTAATCACGGAAGTTAAGGTCCGTAGCAGAAATGAGCCGTTTTCTAACAGAGGGAAAACACGTCGCATTTGTATTTCCTAATCAAAACTTTGAGTGAATCAATTTTAGGGATGATACTTCTACAATTCCACTGTAAAACAGGGATAGAATCCTTCACTTCAGCGGATGAATTACCCGTCGAAAGGTACTGCAAGAAAGGGTCATTTAGCAGTCAAATGCTTCAAAAATGTTTAAACTGTAGGAATAAATTCCAGCAAAAGATTTTTGAGAGGATCAGTTATGTTGAATGCTGAAACCTTCTTGAGGGAATTCAGTTCATCCAAGCCTGGAAGAGCTTGCTTCGGATTTTTAAGAGCACTTTCTTGTTTTAAAATATTTGCCATATCAGATGGATCTCCTTTGACCTTTTCTATGAAGTTTAGTAGAAGACAGGCTTTTTCTCTCCTAGACTTCCCGAGTTTGACGAAAGAAGGTTTTCCAACTGAATCGTCTGAATCAGACTCATCAGTCGACAACACCTCAGAAGGATTGCTGCTTGCATTTGATGCAGTTCATCATCCGCGACATAAACAAGCGCACGGGTAAACCCACCTTGTCCACGAGTACATGGCTCGTGGCTTGTCCACGAGTACATGGCTCGATTGGCTGTAAGTTTTTACTACCTTGTCGAACGATACTAAATGCGATTGCATGCAATCCAGAATCTCAACCGAATGAAGGCTAGGATCATTATAACGGCCGGTTCCAGCTTTCAACAGGTCCTCAACTATCAAACTCGAGTCGGTGGCCCCACCGTCGATCTCGACTGTGCGAGCAGGTGTGTACACGTGGTACTTCAATGTAAAAGATCACAAACAGCAGTCTTGGTTGCTTGTTTGAGGCTTGACACTTTAGTATTATCGGTTACGGTTGAAAACCGTGCTAGATCCTAACAAATCTGCATTTTATGCAATGCTTTAACCAAGGGGCCGGAAAAATACAGCCCAGCGGTGCAGGAAAATTCCTGCTGGCAGTTGTGTTCACAGCATAGAACCGAGCCGAAAAAAACACGCGCCGTACACAAGCTGTGTAGCTAACAATAGTTGAAGCGGACGTACGTTGAAGCAAACAATGCGCGTCTATTTGGATTTGTAAAGTCGGATAACTCAACCATGGCGCACGCAACAACGAAGCTGTCTTTTCTAAGGTTCAATTCCAACTGTGAACCTACCTTGACCCGTAAAAATTCAAAATGACTCGATGAAAACACCATCCTGGATTTCAAAATGGCGTCTCTGGGCATCATCTCGATTTCGGAAATATTCATATAAGGTGGTATTTTGTCATTTTTGGCTATTTTCCAGAAACCGGAAGTCACCATTCCGGCCTCTGGATATTATCCCACTGCAGAAAATACCTATATGGGATGGTATATTGCTTTGTTTTCAGCTCTGATTGGTCAAAATCAGCTTTAAAAACTAGACTCTTCATTTTTTATTATTACAATCTCAATGATTGAGAGTGCTACGAGTTTCGGTTCATTAAAGTGTGTAATTTTAGTTTTTCATAATGTTGATAATTATCTGTTTTGACAATTAATGCTCTAGTCGAAGAACCACTTTACAGGAAAAAGGTCCTCTCGAGCCTTGATGAAGAATACACATGGCCCGTCATTCTTTTCTCGCATAAGCGTTGACTTGCTCTCCAGTGTGAGGGTAATTGTTTGCGCAGTGAAATATATTCTCCTACACTCTAGAGATTTTCTGAGGAGAAAAGACAAGCCTGATATAAAATCATAATTTGTCGCATTTTGTTAGACAAGTAACTAGTTTTCTAATCGATTACTTCAAGTATGAAAGAAATCTGTTGGAAACTGACTGAGTTATAGGCATTTGAAATTGGACGATCTCGATTTTCGTTTTACAATATCTCTCAGAATGTTACCGTATGACGTGTATCTACAGTGGTGGGCACCGCTAATCAAAAATTTAGCGACGCTAATCGCTAAGCCGCTAACCGGAAAATTTAGCTCGATAATCGCTAAACGCTAAACGCTAAACCCACATTAGCGGAACTTTCGCTAATCGCTAATCGCTAACTTATTAATATGTAAATAGTCATATCGCTATATTTATTGCTCGTGTTTTGAAAGATTTGGACCACTTTGATCTTCTTGGTTAAACAAACGAAAACAATTACTTTTTAAAGCTAAGTATTTACAATAAGAGGTTCACGAAACGGTATTCATATTGGATTTTGTAAAAACAAGAATAACAAAAGTTATTTAACTTGCATTGAAAATAGATACTCTCAGGAATGTTTTCATGAAAATTCAATTGTTATCTGAATCAAAAAAGTAGAACCAAAGTTGTCATAATTTCAAGCGCATTGCAATTTACTAAAGTTCTTGGTGTGCCAAAAATTCAATCTAGACCTTGTGCTTGTTCTTCAAAATGCTCCTGTGGCTTGTACTGGACTCCATGTACTGTACTGGAACTCCATTCTAGGGTAAAAACTGACAAAAGTAACTTTCGCAGTAAAGTATGTTCATCTTTCGAATCAATCTAAGTACGCCATCAGCAATTCACAGTTTTTCTAAATATTTCTATTGTCGCTTCTCTACAAAGTTTAGCGAATTAGCGATTAGCGTTTCGAAGGCCAAAATTTTAGCGACGCTAACAGTTTCGATAACCAGCTCAAAAATTAACGAAATCGCTAAATCGCTAACTGAATTTTAGCGTCACTAATTAGCGAATTATCGAATTAGCGGAATGGTGCCCACCACTGGTATCTACGTTGAAAAGTCAGGATGTTTTGTGAATTCAAAATTTGGAACTTTTAAAATTATTTCAATTTTCAGACCCTTGGTCACATCTGAAGGCTGAAAGTTGATGTCCAGAGCCCGGAACATGGTGTTCGAAGCCATTTTCAAAGCCAAAATGGTAACTTCCAGTGTCTGAATGCTGTGAAAACTGCGTAAATAGTAACCAATCCCCCAATATTGATACTTTTTGAACCATTTTCAGTCAATCCATTGCACCATACATTCCCCAATTTATATCTTTTCTGAAACAGGATGACCTCTGCATGACTTTTGATAAACACAACCTTGGGTCTCCCAATTTTTATTTATTTAAATAACTAGAAACTTTGGAAGAAATCCATTTTCGTAGTTCGCGCTTGTATTAGTCCACTTATACTAAGTTTTGATTCAGAAATTAATTGAAGAAGTTTTGACCATAGCTCACTTATGCAGGTTGAACAGCATCAATGTCATAACAAAATTGGTAGAAAAAATATAAAATGGTAACTGACGGCTTTGACAAAGAATTGCAAAAACTCATAACGATATAATCACGTTATAGATCACATACGTAAAGAAATCATTTTTAAAACAAACATGTTTTTTAATTATCGATGGAACAACTTGTACCAAATCTTTGACAATCATGCATGCAAACGCGTACGTATATATCTCAAACACCTATTATATAAACCTAGCAGTATTTAATGTGGTAGAGCGAGCAAATATTTTTGTTAATGAAATTGCCTGTTTTTTATTAATCACTCAACAAATTCATTTGTTTTATAGCTCGTAGGAACGAAAAAAATGGTAATAAAACGAAATACCTTTATGGATTCCGAAATACTTAAGGTCCGTGATTTTGTACATTTTAAATAAATAATAATAAATTAGTTTTAATCCGATTCGGATATGGCCGAACATGCGTCTCGTTGGGTAGCACATAAAAAACAAAATAGTAATCATTCCGAGGTGTTAAAAGTTCAGAAGTTAAAATTTAAGCTGCACGCCATCGAAACGGTTTTTTTTTCTTTAATTTTGAGGCAAAGTTTAGATTAAAACTAAATTGAGCATATAGTCGTAAATCTTTATTACAAGTCATTACACGAACGGGTCCAAATCCGCCACAGCTACCAACACGCAACAGTCGATAAAATTTTATTTTCCTTTGATAGCGGAACCGTGAAACACCTGGAAGCGCCGTTTCCTAATTTACACTGGGAACTCACTCTCGGACTGACGTCTGTTGTCAATGTAAACGAATTAAATGTCTTAATCATACAGTCGTTCGCAGCTTGTCCGTAAAATGCCTACTGAACACGCATTAATTTGAAAAAAAAAAATCGCAGAGCTGAAAGCTGATTACAACTTGTTTATATTTGTTTGAGCAAACAACAGAGCTAGTACAGTCCGCCACGGTGTGGATAACATTATCGTAATTATTTTTTTTTTTAATTCGCAATGGGCTCAAACGTAGCTCTCGCATTTTTGGCAGAAAACGATTATGTTAACTGCGTGACCAACTTTAATTTATTAATTTTTAAAGTGGAGTGCAAATTCCCCTAGTGCCATAGTTTGTGTTCTCGAGATAGAGTACCAATCCAAATAACGATCACCTGAGTAACGAAACTTAGGCTTTTGAGTGCTATTGCGTTTCTCTCAGCGATAACCTTCCAATAATCGTTAGACATATCGTTATAATTGATCTTCCATGTCAGAACTCCTACGTACGTTCAATCGTCGGCTGCTGTAGTAACGTGACCCATTAAACTCATCGTAATTGATTGCTGTTAGTGGTTATGTTTACGGATTCTTGCCTGCGTTCCCGCAGCAGACAGATCGGTACGGCCGGGTACGATTGTTTATCATCACCCCATAACGCTTACCATTCTGTGTTGCATCCTGTTATTTTTTAACCGCCTCCAGGTGTGCACAATATTCTTATAATTAATTTAATTCGACTATACATGCTTTACGATTACGATTATGATCAACTGTAATGCCATTACCGAGTACAGAAGCTGGTAACTGCCACGGTAGTAAACTTATGACGGAGAATGTGTAAAAATATAATCACCTCCTTGTTGTGCTGGGTACCTACCTTCCAAACGAGGCATCGAGTATAAAACCGAAAATAGCAACATCAAGTCAAGTCAAAGCTCACGATCGGATCGTTTCGGGTAAATCATAATGGTAAGTGCAGTTTCGCCCCAAGTGCTGCTACCCGGCCACTTAATAGTTTCATAATAACAATGCGGAGTGCTGACGTGGAAGGAAGCCAGTTTCCAATATGTGGAAACTGCATGCGATGATGAATTCATTTTCTGTTGGCCAGAAAACAGTTCATTTTTATGAAGAGTAATTCTGTTTCAACCAATCCAACAGTTTCGTGCACAAAAAATAGTTTAATTTGAAATTTAACACAATGCGACGTTAAAAAAATGATACAAAAATCATTTTTGAATTCCCAAAAAATAAATGTTCAAATCGATTGATGGTAAAAGTTATTTGCAGCTCTTTGTTCAGAATATTTTCCAGTTCTTTATTTGTTTCCCAGAGGGATGAAGAACCTTTTTTTTAGTCATACCCGAAAGAAAGTTATCTCTCCGGTCTTCAGGTAAGTCATAGATTACATCAATTTATTCATTAATTTGAAGGTCGTAGCTTTAAAAAAACTTAGAAGAGTCTGAACATAGAAGAATCTGTCTGTCTGTCTGTCTGTCTGTCTGTCTGTCTGTCTGTCTGTCTGTCTGTCTGTCTGTCTGTCTGTCTGTCTGTCTGTCTGTCTGTCTGTCTGTCTGTCTGTCTGTCTGTCTGTCTGTCTGTCTGTCTGTCTGTCTGTCTGTCTGTCTGTCTGTCTGTCTGTCTGTCTGTCTGTCTGTCTGTCTGTCTGTCTGTCTGTCTGTCTGTCTGTCTGTCTGTCTGTCTGTCTGTCTGTCTGTCTGTCTGTCTGTCTGTCTGTCTGTCTGTCTGTCTGTCTGTCTGTCTGTCTGTCTGTCTGTCTGTCTGTCTGTCTGTCTGTCTGTCTGTCTGTCTGTCTGTCTGTCTGTCTGTCTGTCTGTCTGTCTGTCTGTCTGTCTGTCTGTCTGTCTGTCTGTCTGTCTGTCTGTCTGTCTGTCTGTCTGTCTGTCTGTCTGTCTGTCTGTCTGTCTGTCTGTCTGTCTGTCTGTCTGTCTGTCTGTCTGTCTGTCTGTCTGTCTGTCTGTCTGTCTGTCTGTCTGTCTGTCTGTCTGTCTGTCTGTCTGTCTGTCTGTCTGTCTGTCTGTCTGTCTGTCTGTCTGTCTGTCTGTCTGTCTGTCTGTCTGTCTGTCTGTCTGTCTGTCTGTCTGTCTGTCTGTCTGTCTGTCTGTCTGTCTGTCTGTCTGTCTGTCTGTCTGTCTGTCTGTCTGTCTGTCTGTCTGTCTGTCTGTCTGTCTGTCTGTCTGTCTGTCTGTCTGTCTGTCTGTCTGTCTGTCTGTCTGTCTGTCTGTCTGTCTGTCTGTCTGTCTGTCTGTCTGTCTGTCTGTCTGTCTGTCTGTCTGTCTGTCTGTCTGTCTGTCTGTCTGTCTGTCTGTCTGTCTGTCTGTCTGTCTGTCTGTCTGTCTGTCTGTCTGTCTGTCTGTCTGTCTGTCTGTCTGTCTGTCTGTCTGTCTGTCTGTCTGTCTGTCTGTCTGTCTGTCTGTCTGTCTGTCTGTCTGTCTGTCTGTCTGTCTGTCTGTCTGTCTGTCTGTCTGTCTGTCTGTCTGTCTGTCTGTCTGTCTGTCTGTCTGTCTGTCTGTCTGTCTGTCTGTCTGTCTGTCTGTCTGTCTGTCTGTCTGTCTGTCTGTCTGTCTGTCTGTCTGTCTGTCTGTCTGTCTGTCTGTCTGTCTGTCTGTCTGTCTGTCTGTCTGTCTGTCTGTCTGTCTGTCTGTCTGTCTGTCTGTCTGTCTGTCTGTCTGTCTGTCTGTCTGTCTGTCTGTCTGTCTGTCTGTCTGTCTGTCTGTCTGTCTGTCTGTCTGTCTGTCTGTCTGTCTGTCTGTCTGTCTGTCTGTCTGTCTGTCTGTCTGTCTGTCTGTCTGTCTGTCTGTCTGTCTGTCTGTCTGTCTGTCTGTCTGTCTGTCTGTCTGTCTGTCTGTCTGTCTGTCTGTCTGTCTGTCTGTCTGTCTGTCTGTCTGTCTGTCTGTCTGTCTGTCTGTCTGTCTGTCTGTCTGTCTGTCTGTCTGTCTGTCTGTCTGTCTGTCTGTCTGTCTGTCTGTCTGTCTGTCTGTCTGTCTGTCTGTCTGTCTGTCTGTCTGTCTGTCTGTCTGTCTGTCTGTCTGTCTCAATTCTACGCTTAATTGTTTCTTATCAGTAGGTAAGTTTGCAATAGCAGTGTTGCTGTGTTCAGCTGTTCGTCAGATATTCATACAGCTTGTGTTAAAAACGCGCAGCACATTTTCTGAGTTGATTATTTATTTATTTTTTTCTTAATTTCGAAGAATTTTACACAAATCAAAACTTTTATTTTAATATCTTTTATTTTATTTTTTATTTCAAATCCCGTAACCCATAAATAATACTGATACTATTAAAAAAGGTGACATTTTTATCTGTAGAGGTATCAGTTGTACCTTTTCACAGAGATAACCAAAGAGTTACACGGAAATCTCTTGTGGATGTGATGAATACCGCCACGCCATCATACATACCCTGCCATAGTACCACAAATGAGGAGTCTTTCAGTCTAGCATAAAAAAAATCATCTTAAGTCGACACACAAGGTTCCGTCTCTCGATTATTCGAATGTCGCCCGATTTCCATCATCAGAAAACCGGCTCGCAGTGTCATCCCGCAGCCCGTTGTGTTTGCATCGTCAGTTCTCAATTCCCGAAAAGCACTTTGGAAGTAATGCATCTCGAAAGGATGTTCGCTTGGCAATGGAATACGGCGAAGAAGCAAACGCATCCCGTACAAGCGAACTGAGCACGGATGGATGCTGCATTATGGTGGGGTTTCACTACTACCATGTTGGAGAGATCGCTACCCTCCGCCTCTTTTCCGTGCACGGCAATTGTGCGCGGTGGGTTACCGTTGTCAGTGTGTTGGAATAGGGGCGTATTCGGAGGAAATTACCGGCATATCGAACCACCCATACAACCAGAATGGGTTGCAATCAGGCAGTTCCGTTCGATTCGGATTTCACATTCGAGAAGACAATCAGACATGTTGCTTTTCTGTGTTTGTGTAATGTGAAATAAATTATGAGCCCGCGAGAGAGAGAAATAGCGAGAGAACGGAATTACACATGCTAACACGAAGTAGTGCGCGTGCTTGGAGATTTGTGTAGCCGAACGCGTACAAGATGAATGGGCAAATAAAATAATAAATGCTTAAATAAGCAAATAACGTTTGAACATACAGCTGCGGCGAGCTGGTGAGCATATTCGGAAGCAGGAACATGGAAGCGGTTCGCGGTTGGTGGGAATGTTACCCGCTGACCCCCTGTACCCGCTGACCTACGGAGAATTAGACTTGTGTTCCGTTGCTACCAGCAGACGACGTTACTCACGTGCTTTATGTTATTTATAGTACTGGTAATGTACGCAACGTACTTCGAGCGGAGTTAAACAATACGATGATTTATGGTCGGATAATCAATGTCGGCTTAAAAGTATTGACTTCTTATCTTCATTAACAAATTATTGGCCCCACTTGAATTTAAATAATAAAACATACATATTACCTTCACTTGAAAACATTAGCAAAAGCTTGGCCACCACATCTTCAGTGTAATTTAGTTACGTTTTTTTTCCAGCAACTGATTTTGTGACCTTCAACTTCTAAACCTAGCGAGAGAAGCAACATCGTAAAGTAGGGGAGAACCGAACAAAACGCAATTCCCCATAATACTCTGACATGCGGCTTTAAATGCTGAATTTCTTCGTTTTTCTTATATAAACTCGACTTCACTACACTTCTTAAATGAAAAAGTGCAATACAATATTTAAAAAACTGTTGAATTATCTGTGCTCTGTACAACATGGATTTTGTATGAGTTTTTATGGTTTACTGACCTGCAAATAATACAAAAAACTATGGTTCCTCCGACTTTCACACTTTTGGAATTTATAATACCATGAATATTTCAATTTATTCCACTAATTTTCATCAACTTTTAACTAAAAAAGATCAAATTAAAATTGGATTAGAGTGCACTATGAAGCGAATTGGAGAAGATTACCTGACAACTTAGCGCATGTTCCATTGCATTTGATTTTACTTGTGAGACTCAAGCGCATCTTGCTTCGTGTGATAATTTTTGCTAGGGCAATGATTGCCAACCGGAGGTCCGCGGTCGTCAGGGAAGTCGTGAAACCCATCTAGGGGGTCCGCAAAGGCTTCGATAAATATTATTAAAAATACTTCCTAAAATTGATATAATCTTCACAGTTATCAAGATCGTCAATTCATCTAATCCGGAGCTCTGTATACTCGTTTAGGGACAAGCAATTAGACCACGATTTTTTTATGTTGCGGTATGCTAGTTGTCGCAAGGAAATGTTCTCAATCTTGTTTAGAAGTTGAAAAAAAATTGAAATACAGTAATCACCCGATTAAATCAGTACCCGATTTTATCTGCCCCCGATTTTATCACCTTTTTCACCCGATTTTATCATCAAATAACATTTCATCTAAAAAAAAGTCAGAATAAACTGATTTTCTATTTAGATTCAATATTTTAGTACTGTTGCACAGCTCTGGGTAGAATAACTTAATTCTGGATATAGTTTTCGTTCGATTAATTGAATAGTGATTCAAACCATAATGTACATTCATATATTTCTTAAGCTATTAAACAACGCATCTTTTAATGTAGAAAAATGAGTGATCTATTTACCTAAAAGTTAAATAGAAAATTGCCTTCTTCATTTGATTGAGATAGATGCATAGTATGCATACATATTACGAACCATATGAAGTTTTCTTTCAAAAGGCACTAAAAATCCCAATTTTCGTTCTAACTTTTTCCCACATATTTCCGAATTTTCAAACCTTCTACAAAGTTTTCAGCCTTACAAAAATGTTTTTGCAAAAAATATTATGTATTATCTATTAGAAAAACAAGCTCTTTTCCATATAATAATATTTTCACGGGTAATTGCATGTCCACTAAGGTGTCCCAAAGAAAATCGATGTTGAAAAAGTCAAGGTGCTCAGCCCCAAATTGAAAGATAATGTTATTTATAGTATTTTTGTAGAACATTTCGACTTTCTAAAAGGTCGTTTTCAGGTTGCCCAAACGTGATTTATGAAAAAATGACTTTTTTAAGCTACAAA
This sequence comes from Wyeomyia smithii, assembly GCF_029784165.1. Classification (NCBI taxonomy): domain Eukaryota; kingdom Metazoa; phylum Arthropoda; class Insecta; order Diptera; family Culicidae; genus Wyeomyia; species Wyeomyia smithii. The sequence goes on along the minus strand of NC_073696.1, from coordinate 82,470,978 downwards.
CCCACTTATTTGCACTTTTTACAATTACGCTTTTTCGTACTTTTTTTTATTTTTGTGGGATTGTTTTTGAATATTTTGCCTGGTTTGGTTCAGCATTGTTTTCAGTTTTTTGACTCTCAGAGCCCATTAAACATCACAAAAAAATTAATTTTCTAATAATTTTTAGATAAAACCCAAAACACAAATAAAAAAAACTTTGAGCAAGAACTGAAATTTTCATTGCAAAGCGGGATTTACGATGTGTTTTGAAGGGTTTTATCTGAAAATTATAAGGAAAGTTCACTTTTTTGTGATGTTCAGTGGGCTCTGTGAGTCAAATAATTGAATGCGATGCTGATCCAAACCATGCAAAATATTCAAAAACAACCCCACAAAAATAAAAAAATATATGGAAAAATGTAGGAATCGAACAGGTTTTAAAAAAGTGCAAAAGAGTTGTTTTGTAGCTTGAAAAAGTCATTTTTTCATAAATCACGTTTGGGCAACCTGAAAACGACCTTTTAGAAAGTCGAAATGTTCTACAAAAATGCTATAAATAACATTATCTTTCAATTTGGGGCTGAGCACCTTGACTTTTGCCTTTGCTTTTTTGCAGCCTAATGTCCACCATCTTCAAATTTCGCAATTATTCACAAGAGGCAGTTCCACTGTCAATTAAGATACAAACTTTCGTCTTTTAAAGTCTGTAGACCTCACCTACGAACTAGTAGTGAAATTTATGTTTCACTTATATGAGAGCCCTCCCTTTCAGAGGAGGGAGGGGTGTCAGGTTACCATTGACATATTTCTTACTCCTAAAAAACCTCACCATGCCAAATTTGGTTCCATTTGCTTGATTAGTTTTCAAGTTACGCAGAAGTAGTGTTATTTTTGTATAAGAGCCCTCCCTTTAAGAAGAGGGAGGGGCCATGAGCTACTCTAATAACCTTTTCCAGCCTCAAAAACCCCTACATAAAAATTTTTACGCCGATTGATACAGTCCACGTCTATAAGGATCAGAGAAACAGACAGACATATAGAACTGCTTTTTCATATGATTAGATTTCTTGTAGTAATTTAATTCGCTGATTTTACGTATTAAATTATTGGTTTACCATCTTTTATAACCAAATATTAATAAAAAAAATTCCCGATATTATCACTTTCCCTATTTTATCACCCCAAACATCATCAAGGGGGTGATATAATCGGGTGATCACTGTAATATGGAAAATCGAGGGAAAAAAATTCTCGCTGATTTAACCGAAACTAGCTAGCAGCAACATCTTTGAAGGATACTATCCCGAGTTGAAACGAGAAGATGCCACTGCTCTATCGCGCAATCCATTTTCTTCGTTGAATGTGGCTGTTCTTCCTGACAAAACGCAAGATGAGTTTATGGACCTGCGTAATGTATAATTAGCTCGTGATTTATTTAAAAAAAATATTTGAGTCAGTTCTGGTGTTCAAACTACGATTCGTACGCTTACGTTGCCAAGCATTGCATTGCAAGCATAGCAAGCATTGAGAATCCTCATACTTCTTGCGTCCACGTACCTTGTCGAAAGCGGTTTTCAACCCTTTTGCGAATTAAAACGAAGGCACTAAACATATTTGACATACAGGACGATATAAGACTGGCTTTGTCGCAAACACTGCCTCGAGTTTCAGGTACAGGTAAAATCATCGCACTGAACAATTCGTTCTTAAGCTATTATGATTTTGAAAATAAAACATATAACAAAATCGAAAGAATTTTATATATTAGTGTAAATAATTCGTGATATTCGTTTAGAGGTCCACGAAGCTCTTTGTGTTTCGCCATGGGGGCCGCGATTCCAAAAAGAGTTGGGAACCACTGTGCTATGTGTTTTAGTCATTTTTATAATATTTTAAGCTAAAATTATCTCGAAACGGATTAAAATTTATAATTATTATAATTTATAGATCTCTTTATCCCTTTCCGACCGAGCCCACACAATTGTGTAGGTAAAAAATGACGGTTAACAAAACCTATAACAAATCGAAACAATTCCTATTTAAAAACAGTTGCTTGTTCCAGTACTTTATTTTTAGTAGCAGCTGCGATGTTGACACTAGCGTTGTGAGCAATAAAACAAATGATAGGACGTTCAAAAAGCGAGAGAGAACGTTTTGTTTAAGTCACCATCTACCTACGCAATTATATGCGCCCGGTCGGAAAAGGTTATAGATTATAGACCATCTCTGTTTGAGGAAAGGGCTATTTCGACAAAAACCATTATTTTTATTATTTTAAAAAGCATAATGTCTAGAAAAAAACTTACATAAATTTTGGAGAAATTTAAAATCCAACAAAAATATAATATTGAGCGGATTTGACTTTATTTTTACTTTAATTAAAAAAATAAATGTTGCGGGTGACAACTAAATATTTAGAATTTCTATTGTGTATGGTTTCCTTGTTTTGGACAGAGAAAGTATCATCACATTACGTCAAAAAAAAACAACAATCGTTTCTGAACAACACCTCGACTTGTACTCCAAATACGCAACCCAATGAATCTACCTCTGTGTCGTCCAATCGAAGATATCTTTGGAATTTCCAGTTCCTTTGGTGCAAAAATATGTAACTGGAACGATTTTCGAACATTGATTGATAGAATTAAGAGATGTATTCGAAAAGCAGACTTGAAGGCCGTACGGCCGTACGTTCTTGTTCCGGCATCACCAGAAAGCTTCGTCGGAAGACCGGTAACGGACCAATCTAAAATTTTCACTATTTTTTGGTAATTCATGAGAAACAAAAGTGGTTTTCTTTAAGTTCATCCACTTCTTTTTGACAGCAGTTAAAAAAATACCAAATTTTTAGTTTTCACCCGTTATACTGATGGGCGCGATGCGGAAGCGGGTGATCGGGTGGAGACCGATCAGTCCCAAAATGTGCAAGTTAAATATCATAGGCAGGAAGTACCGATGACGACAAAGGCGAATTTTACGCGCAGTTGGAGACTGAATACGACCGCTTCCCAAAACATGATGTCAAGATCATCATCAGACATTACAATACTCAGGTTCGCCAAGAAGAGGAGTATAGACCGGTGATTAGACGATTCAATGCACGCCAACTGGTGAATTAAAATGGCCTCAGACTAACCGACTTTACCACCTTCAAGAACATGGCCATACGTAGCATAGCCTCCACCATAGATTCACCTGGAGATCTCCAAATGGAACAGAAACACAAATCGACAGCGTTTTAATAGATGGTCGGCACTTCTCGGACATTATCGATGTCAGAGGACATCGATTAGAACCAATAATATTTAAGACACGCCAAAAACTATCAAACTAAACCATAAATCAGCGAGAATGACGTCCTTTCGGAAACTTATAAAAATGGACCTCGGCATCGGCTAACCGTCGAAATCTGAGAGACAGAAAAGGTATCGGAGGAGTGGCAAAAAAGGGGTATCTGCCCCATCTACAAGAAGGGTGACAAATTATACTGTGAGAATATCGAGCGATCACAGTCCTGAATGCCGCTTACAAAGCCAACAGATTTGTAGGAAGTTACCAGGACGATTTCATGGAAGGACTACGATTGACCAAATCTGTACACTGCGGCGAAACCCTCTAAAAGTACCACGAGTTTAGAGTTCCTACACACCACCTTTCATTCGCCGCGTTCGACACAATAAACTGACAAGAGCTGTGAAAAAATCTTGACAAAAAGCTGGCAAGTCTGATTAGGGCTACGATGGAAAATGTGAAGTGTTGTGGTAGGATTTCGGGTGGTCTCACTCAACTTACCAAACAGTTTCAAGCTGTGGTGTGGTCTTTGCTGTACGGAACAGTCGTCTCCATTCCACTCGGTACATGGCTGCAGTTCGCTATTTCTGCAGCCCGCATAGGGTCCGTAAGTCGTCTTCCACCTGATCGATCCACCTTGCCCGCTGTACACCTCTCCGTCTCGTCCCTGACGGATTGGTCTCAAGAACCATCTTTACCGGGCTATCGTCCGACATCCTCACGACATTCCTCAGTTCGCCATTCATTCGCCTTCTCTACGTTCGTATCTCTATATGCAGTCCACCGAAGACGGTCCTCCACAAGCATAGTCCATGTCTCATGCCCGTAGAGGACTACCGGTCTGATCAGTGTCTTGTAGATGGTTAACTTGGTGCAGCGGCGAATTCTACTCTATCGGAGCGTCCTCCGGAGACCAAAGTATGCACGATTTCCTAATAATGCGCCGATAAAGTTCTCTGCCTTTATCGTTGTCGGTAGTTACCAGTAAGGTCAGGTCAAGAACTCATGGACCACCTCGATTTCATAACCACCAACTTGAGCTCGAGGTGGGAGGTTAGCACTGTCTTCTCGTGAACCCTTTCCTTTCATGTACTTTGTCTTCGATGCATTGGTGACCAGTCCAATTCGTTGGGCTTTGGCCTTTAGTCCGATGTACATATCCGCCATCTTCACAAAGGTCCGAGCCACAATGTCGATAGCGTCGGCGAAGGCACACAGTTGAACCGACTTTTGGAATATTTTACCACTGTGTGTTAATCCTCGCTCTTCTAATGACACCTTCCAGAGCAATGTTAAACAGCTTTAGGCTCCATAAAAACTACGGTCGCAAAACCTGAATCTTAACTAGTGTTCGACATCGGAACGAAAACGTTGGGTCCGCGTTCCGATCCGGTCCGGTCCGGTAAAAAATCGGAACTAGCTTGTTCCGGTCCGATTTGGGTCCGGTCCGATTGGCTTCGTTCCGGTTCCGGTCCGGAGTCCGGTCCGAAGTCCGGGAACTAAAGTTGCCAGTTTTTTCGAGAGCGTAATTTTAGTGAAAAAATTATCATATAGACTTTTATGCAAGTTGGAAAACGTTTGACTAAATCAGAACAATACACACTAAATTTTGCAATTTGTTTCCTATTTTTTTATTATATTTTTTTCTAATTGAAAAATTTTGAGTGGAGTAACAAAAAAGGCTGGTTCTACCATTTTTCCTAGTTTTGAAACATTTATTTGAGCCTACCAAAGACCAGAGGCAACGAAAAGAATTCAAAATTCAATTCAAAATTTATGAAACAGTATTCTAGAGCAGCTGTTCTCAACCTGGGGTACGCGTACCCCTAGCGGTTTGCGAAAGCCTCCAGGGGGTACGCGTACAGTAATGGCGGAAAATGCGATTTTTCTTCATAATACTTCATTTGTTGTTCAAACCTGCTCTTAAAGCATGACTGTACCAATCGAGCAAACCAAAGTTCATTTTAAAACTTAAACTAGACTACCACTGATCTACCAGAATGATCTACCACTACTCTCTCCCACTCTGCGAGTACATTCCAAGCCATGGGGTACAATTGGTTTGGAAAATATCGCCATGGGGTACGCGGACAAAAAAAGGTTGAGAACCGCTGTTCTAGAGGCTTAAAAATGCAGAGCCTGTCTTTGTTTTTTTTTCTCAAATTGCTTGCTTAGTCCTCCAAAATCAGAAAGACATATTTTCTAAATAAAAAAGTCAAAACTATAAGGGTCATAGCGAAAATTATTCGCCCTAAAATAAACCTGGAACAATACCATGTAAGGATACCAATGGTATCAAATTAGTCCTTTCTACATTGTCGAGGCAATTTCCGAGCCTCAAGAGATCCTTAAGAAAACGGAAAAAATATTTTGAACGACAGAAATACATACAATTGTTCACAATTCAGCTAACAATTGCCATGAAACGTTTACAGAGACTAGAAAAAGTTAATAAATATGTCCAAATGTTTCTAAAGCTCTTCGATAAAAGTCAGCAATCAGATTTTAATTTAAAGTCAGAAATGCACCAAAAACATAAAACATATCAATTAAGTTATAACAGTAAAAAATTCAATTTTTTAAATAGATTTTTGTTGAAAACTCTGACATTTAGAACGCAGATTCAAAAACCACAAAACAAGCTTCTTATTTAGCTCGAAAAGGCAAAATTTGTTTCTAAGTAGCAATAAAGTTGTATTGAAGCCTTAAAGAAACCAACAACATCAATTTAAAATTCAATTTCAAAACTGAATCTAGTAAAGTGTGTGAAAACCAGAAAATGGGTAATAATTAGGTTGAAAAATGCAAAAATTTATTCTCAAACAAATTTAAAATTGCCAGAAACGGCTATCATTGCAGTTTACACTAAGGTCGCTTTTTACGCGGGTTTTTCACGTGGATTCCGGAATTTACGCAGTTTTTTTACGCGGATTCCGGAATTTACGTTGTATTTTTTTTGTGCGGATTTCGGTTTCTCTGCACTCGGATTGCAGACTTTACGCTGTTTTTTTTACGCGGATTCGAGAATTTACTCGGTTTTTTTACGCAGGTTCCGGAATTAACGCGGTTTTTTACGCGGCACGTATCCCCCACGAAAAAAGCGACTTTAGTGTATTTTAAAAACTCTGAAAAATAACTAGAATGTTTCCAATCATTCACTAAAAATGACTATGGAAAAGTTATCAAGAAACAAGAAAAAAACCTAAATTAATCCACCTAGCGGTCAGACCCAGCCTTTCTCATTCAAACTTTAATTTGTAAAAATAGATTTACATGAACGATTCAATCCAATAAATGTATATTCACTCTTTGGGTTCCAAAATATTGATGTTGCAATCTATACATATCAAAATGCAGTTCGGTCTGCCTGTCTGATCCATATAAGCTCGAAAACTACCGAACCGATCGACGTTAAAATTTGTATGTAGGGGTTTTTGGTGCCGATAAAGGTTCCTATGATAGTTTGAGACCCCTTCCACTTCTGGAAGGGAGGAGTTTCAAACAAATGAAAAATACATTTCTGCACAACTCAAGAACAAACCAAGCAAATTGAACCGAATTTGGCATGTTGATGTTTTAAGAGGTAACAAATATGTCCATAATAGTTGAACGCCCCTCCCTTTTCTGGAAAGGAGGGGTTCCATAAAAATGAACGTTTGACACCCCTCCTTTTTTTGAAGGGAGGGAAGTCATACAAATTAAACACAAAAATCTACACATCTCGAGAACTAACTGAGTAAAGAGAACCAAATTTAGAATGTGAATGTTTTTAGGGGTAACAAATATGTTCATAATGGTTCGACACCCCTCATTTTTCTGGAAGGGAGGGGTTCCATACAAATGAAACACAAATTTCTGCACATCTCGAGAGCTAACTAACTAAATGGAACCAAATTTGGCGGGTGAATGTTTTTAGAGGTAACAAATATGTTCCATAATCGACCTCAGGCAACATTTGGATTGTAAGATGGCAACTTCCGGTTTCTGTAAAACAGCCAACAATGGCCGATTTACACCCATTATAACAATATCTGGAACTAGAATGATACACAGGAGCTAAAATCGACCACAGATACCATTTTGAATTCTAAGATGGCGACTTCCGTTATTGGGTGTTAACCGATTTTTTTCGGCTGTTTCCCAGGAACATGTGCTTCCAAAAGAGGGAGGGGCGTCAAACCATTATGGACATATTTGTTACCTCCAAAAACATTCAAGTAGAATGACGCTCAGAGGCCAGAAATATTTTTTTAACTACCATTTTGAAATCCAAGATGGCGACTTCCGGTTTGTGAAAAATAGCCTAAAATAACCAAATACCATCCAATATGAGTATCTCTGGAACCAGAATGATGCAATGAGCTAACAATTGACCTCAGGTACCATTGCTAAATGGCAACTTTCAGGAAACAGTCGAAAATGACCAATTAATACTCAATATGGATATTTCCGTAATCGAGATGATGCATAGAAACCAAACATTGACCCTGGACACCAAAATAACTAAATACCTCCCAATATGGGTATTTCCGGTGTCAGGTTGATGCCAGAAAGTCTGCTGAAAATGACCGAATACTACCCAATATGAATATATTCAGAATTAAGGTAATGTAAAAAGCAAAGCAAAGCCTTGGTGCTACATTCCGATTCGGAACTTGACCTTCTGTTTTTCATCCACAGACTTCGCAGCCGACTGTTTAGTGTACATGACAATTGCGGGGCTAGCGCTACGATCCTACTGACACTAACAGTCTCTCCCAAGCCGAGACTCGAACCTACGACGACTGGCTTGCTAGGCCAGCATCGTAGCTCGAGACCATCTGGGAGAAGGTAATGTACAGAAGCCAAAAGTCGAGGATGTTGTTATTTTGATAAAACCAATCATTTCAAACGATTTGTTATTTGACTTTGATCATATCCTATGGCCTATTCGTCGTGCATTTGCAGACTTTGAACACATCGCAAGAAATCAATGAATTTGGAACGTTCAAATAGTACGATACCACATTTAAATTATGTTGAGGCCACATATATCGATCAAAGCAGGTATAGTTTTAAATAGTTTTTGAATTTTTTCTCTTTCCATAACTTTTGAGCCACATATCAAATTGTTATGAAGTTTGTTATTTGTCATGTCTATAGACTATAGTCATGTAATCTTTGAAATAATAGACTTTCGTTGTTTTATTAACAATTTAATACATAACGGTTGCTTAAGTTCGATTATAATCAAATGAAATGGGAACGTTTAGGGCAGCCAAACCTTGAAACCACGTGTTCAATCATAATTCAACAGTTAACTCTTAACTAGCCCGCTTATCTGATAATAATATTGATCACATCGGTTGTGTAGTATCTGAGATAATAAAGTTTCGTGATTTTCACATTTCGGTACATTACAGACGAAGTTACAGTTCGATTACAGTAAAATTCAATAGGGTGTTATGAGCCAGCCAGACTTATTATTTGACACTAATTTTGTGGAAATCGGGTCAACCATCTCTGAGAAAAGTGAGTGAGTCCAAGTAGTCTTCGGAATATTTTCCTTTTCATTGCTGGATTTCGCATTTTTGAACATAACAGGCAAAGTAATAGTTCGATTGCAAAACAAATCAATAGGGTCTTATGGGGCAACTAGACCTTCAATTTGACACTGATTTTATGAAAATCGGTCCAGTCATCTCTGAGAAACATGAGTGAGATTAAACAGTCTTCAGAACACGTTTCTTTTCATAACTTTTGAACTAAAAGTTCAATATTCATAAAATTCAAAAGTTAAGGGTTTTTTCAAGTAGCCCGTTCATTTGAAACCAATTTTTTTCAAATCGGTAGTTTTCGAGATAATGATGTTTCATGATTTTTGCATTTTGATACATAACCTCTAAACTAAAAACCCGATTACAATTAAATTTAATAGGGTCTTATGGGACAATAAGACCTTCCATTTGCAATTAATTTCATGAAAATCGGTCCAGCCATCTCTGAGAAAAGTGAGTGAGAATAAAAATCTGCACATACACACACATACACATACACACACACACACACACACACACATATACACACACACATACAGAAAATGCTCAGCTCGTCGAGCTGTGTCGAGTGATATACTTTTATACTTTCGGTTTTGCAAGTGATTGCTATACCTTTCTAGGAGAAAGGAAAAAATATTAAAAATTTGTTGAGGTCAATTCAATAAAAACTTTGAAGTCTATTCAATTTAAAATTAAGTTTAAAAAGAGAAAATGATGTCAGAAATGAGGAGTTTAGCCAAAAAATTCTAAATTTTAGTTTGACGAGAAATCAGAAAAAGAAACCCTAGAAAAGATTCTAAATTCAATTGAAAGAAACCCACAATCATATTTAAAATTCAATTTATAGTTTTTTGGAAATGAATTTTTATATTTTATTTTTAAATAAGCACTTTGAATAAGGTTAAAATCCGTAACAAAGCTTAAAAACAATGGATGAAATTTCTCATGGCTTGAAATGACAGAAAATGATTTCAAAAATTTGTCGTCGCTGAAGCTCAACAGCAACCAAAACAATTTTGAATTAAATTGCAAATTTGTAAAAATATATATATTAAAGGTATAAAAAAGCAGAAACCAGCTCTACACCACGCCGAAAACTTCAACCAAGGCCATGTGGGTTGACTTTTAATGAAAGCAGCGAAGAAAATCAAAAAGAATGAACAACTTGCTGCGTTGTATGACCTACATTGAATAAATTTTTTTTTTCACCGAAAATGTTTGGGGTCCGGAAAGCATTACCCGGTCCGTTCCGAAGTCCGGATAGCTCCGTTCCGATCCGGTCCGGAAAATAATCGGACTTTGAAGCTTCCGGTCCGATCGGACTTCGGACCGGACCGGACCGGACTTTTACCGGACCCTACCCGGTCCGATGTCGAACACTAATCTTAACACCAAGTGTATTATGTTCAAAAGGCTAATAAGACCGGTTCTCTAGGGCATGAGACTTGGACAATGTACGAGGAGGACTTGCGAGCGCTCGGAGTTTTCGAACGTCGGGGGCTAATAAAGTGGCTAAAGCTGGAAGAATACATTGGGCAGAGCATGTAGCTAGAATGCCGGATAGCTACTCCGCAAAATTGGCATTCCCTTCACATCCGGTAGGAACACGAAGACACGAACATAAATTGGAGGTAGGCAGCCATGGACCGAGTACATAGGCGGAACTACATTACGCAAGCCATGTCTTACGATGTTTGACCATTTAACCCTCTAGTGCCCAGTGCTGACTTTAGACGGTCTTCAGTTGAACCTCTAAAAAGCTTCAATAAGAACTTAAAAGATGTTTTTAAAGCTTAATAGTGATTTTTTCGAAGTCCGTTCAAAAACTAATTTTGGCACTAGAGGGTTAAGTAAGTATGAAAAGTAAAAATATGAACAGGACCTAATCCATTTTTGATCAGTACAATTATCTTTATTTTTTCAAATAGCTAGCCACAAATATTCGATCTTACAAGTTACATCGAATGGATACCGTTTTATTAAATGACGATAAATTATAATGTATTTTGTAGGACGACACAAATCTTATACTGCTTAACTGTCACAAAATATCAAAAAATTGGTCGCGGTGACTAAAATACCCAACACGGAAAAAACAAAGCAGAATATAACACAACTTTTATACAGCATAATATATTACCATGGTATGGTTTTTGCTAGTATATACGGACTGATTAAGCCGATAAACCCATCAAACTAACCGTTTCAGTCGTCATATAAACAAAAAGCTGGGTATTTGTATACTAGCTCGACATGAATACCCATAATGATTTTCCAAATTGGGAATGACACTTATTACACTAATTTACCACATTATTGATCAAGGTATTTTGTAGGTATCGGCCCAGCGTAGTTAGTGGCGTCTCAGCCAACCACGCTGGTGGCCTGGGCTCGAATCCTAACATAGGTGTCGATGGTTGTGAAGTGGCGTGATCCACTCACAACCAACCCTAGCCGACACCGGGAGATTTTCTAAGGTGAAAAATCTCTGGGAACACGTCTTCCATCACATTAGGAAGTAAAGCCATTGGCACCGGTCCGTTAATCAACGGGTCTCAAGTTAAAATTCTGGGTGCAGTTGCCGCCTCCCCGGGCGTTTGTGATTGGCACCACAGTGGCGGAACTAGACCAACGGAAAATAAGCGAAAAAATAATCACGGTGTTTTTATTTCCCCTGTTTCATATATGGAAGCCAAACCAGCACTGATTCCAAGTGCCCTACAAGTAAACAATATAAAATAAGATTTCTTCTACCACATTAAACATACCATCATACCAGCTATAAGTCATTACGCTAGTTGTTTACGACATTGACATATATGCAATAAATATGAATCAGAAAATTTACTCTTGGCTCGACAATAATACAAAAGCGAATTACCACGAAGCAAACGTAATAAGACTAGAACAAAAAATGACATTCCATTTGAATAAGCTGTCATCAAAATCACCTGCAACTGGTCGTAAGTAAGATCAGGAATGTAGCCAACGGCATAATTTATTAGCAACAAAACCTGTGGCAGCATTTTTTACTATGAGTGAGCACTAACAAACGATGAGATGACGCTGCAAATTGAAACAAGCTAAAACCAGGAAAAAAAGGAACAAGGAAGCACAACGGAAGCACCCTACGATTAACTATGTCGAATTAAGGATTTGCTGCTAGTGGTGGCAACATTGTCGGATTGTCGATATGGTCATTAACATCCATCGCACCGAACAGGCGTGTAGCGTTAACGATTCGCTTTCTGATTTCTGTCAAAAGGATTATAACCGAAAAAAGAGGGTGCCGAGTATTCGCTAGCGTTACGTACTCGATTCTCCGCTTAATGTTATCTAGCAATTAAAATGTTCGAGGGTCAGATTAAAGCAGTTTGTTATGACAGGTGATATTTGCCACAAGATTAAATCTTTCAGTACGATTACAAATAGAAACTTTTCCGACGGATCCCCCAGTTGAACAACTCTCCCGAAAGCTTTAATTTAATTATCAGTTTCGTGGACCTTTCGTTGCATGTATGGTAGCAAAGGAGCGCAATTAAATCGCTTGTTGGAAAAGCCGCCTCACCGGGCAGAGTTATCAATTTCGAATCCGAAAAAAAAGACAGTTCGGGGGCAAAATCGAATCCCTTCGAATAAGTGTTGTAGAATTAAATAATCTTCGAAACACATTTTCTCAATTAATTTCAATTTAGTAGTGATTATAGCTTTTGCTCTTTTGCGGTTGCTACAGTAGCTACTTCTGTTTCGCGCCGCACCAAAGCTATAACCAATCCGCAGCATAAATGCTTGCTCTTTAAGTGTTTCATCGCGAGGAGACCAAGGGGAAGCTTTTATTTCGTTGCGTAGAGAAGCTCGTAGCTCCGTTCACATCGCACCAAAGAAATAATGCATTTTTGTGGCATTTTACTCGATTTCTGAACGAAACCAGGAGCAAATAAAAACAACAACCGCTGCCTTCGCAGTGGATGGAGATATGACAGAAGTGGTATGGCCGACGAAAAACCCTTGATAAGTGGTTCGCGTCCGCTGAGCATTCCCGGGTTTCGCATTCGCAGCCGCTGCTCGACGAAGGTAGAAAAAAAATTATTGCATTTATCGGGAAGATGATGAAGATGAATTGTTTGTGTACTGCCAATGATTTGCTGTCTGATTTATAGCCGGTGTGTTGTTTTATTGGCCGTTTGTGCACCGCGCTGAGCAATAAAATACTTTCGATGTTCGATTACACTGGCGGAATTCTGGCTGGGGCACGATTCAGCAACGGCCGGCCGGCCCGCCAGCGGAATCTGCGATTTGCAGTTCCATGGGAAAACTGAAACACCAAGCCATGATCGGTTGGCTAGGGACGATTGGTCACCGTTTGACTGTCGGAGGAGGAGGAATTCACCAGCAGCGGTCGATTTACGAGTATCTTGAGATAACCTGTTACACATCGGATGGAAAGTTTACAACAATTTGACCAACGAAAGTCGTTGTGCATTTTTTACAAAGGTGAGTTACTCATCGATAATAGAAATGCAAGAACTTAAAAGCAAACAGAAAGAGATTTTAAATAGTGGCATTATACCATTTAAAAGTAGTATTTCTCGAGTATATTGAATTAAGTAGTTTGAATATCTGAAGCTGTGTGTGCGATAGGTGCCGCGTTTCTTGACAATTAATCAAAAAGTTCAACGCGACAAATTTTCGACGGAAAATTTAATAATAAATTTTATCAAATTCAAAGAATGTGTCTCGTTTGCACATGTAAAAGCAGATGCAAGCAAAATATGTAAGAGAAAGAGACAAGGCCGTCCGCCGTCAGTTGGTATCATTTTCACCTACTACTAGGCACTACATTTCAATGATTCCTCTGCTGTTCGTTGGAACAGAATCCGCCAAAAAGAAAACAAAGTTTTCTATTGCGAAAAAGCATGTAGCAAAATTCATCCAACATCAATATTTTAATCGATTTTATTAATGACAGTTAAGTTTAACCACGGTTGAAATAATAAATCTATCACAATATTAACATGTTAAGCCTCACAGATGACAATCGGCTGACAGCTCAATATCTCGTGCCCGTCGAGCTGTGGCCAAACACGCCCTCGCTCGACAAAATTGAAACCGTTCACAACAAGCTGTTCCCGTCATCATCACTCATCCAGGGGTCCCAAAACTGTGCCGTCGATTCTCATCCATCCATCGATCCATTTACCGGGGCGACCAAACTGTCCGACAACCGATTCAAATCAATCTGAAAATCATAAATAACACCATATCGAATTTCATATCTATAACACTCTTTCTCACCCTCGTTTCCATCGTCATCGCTGCTGTCGATGTCGCTGTTGTTTGGATATTCCACTCAGGTAGAGCTGAGATGCGACTGTCTGGGCGGAACAACTCGGTGAGATAAAAAAAAGCAGACAAGACCCAGTTTTCATTTCCACCAGATTTCTTCTAGTCTTGTGCTATCTGTTGTTGCAGCACATGTCCTGCGATTCTTTTGTCATCCACACTTGAAGTTGTTCCCATTTTTTGTGATCAAATGCTCTGAAGACAGGAATCCGATTGGAAGGAAACTGTAACAAAATATCAGATGTTTTACTTTTAAGTTTTGTCTCTAATCTATTACGAACCGTACCACCGAACGAACGACTGTTTTCTTCCCTGCTCTGACTCCCAGCATGGTCTGTCGCCAGCGCCGATCATTCCGACGACCGTCCGCCGTCAGTTGGTATCATTTTCACCTCGGAACGTGTAACAGATCGATCATCGGCGATTATTATTTATTGTTGACGGTGCTTATCCTGAATACCTGACTATGATGCGGCTGCCGTTTGACAGAACCAACCCCGCTATGGGTATAGAGCCGGTTGAAGTGTCTTGGGAAGTTGTATAGGTTTTTTTTGTTTCTGTCCAATATCCTGACGCATTGCGAACCAGAGTGTGAGAAAAGCAACGCAAAAGTTCCTCTGGAAAGCTTTACTACTTAAACCAGTTAGTCTGTTAGCATACGTTTATCATTGACACAAATGCGTTAAGTTTTTATCGTTCGCGTTCATGTTTGACAGTTGTTACTGGATGTGGTTGAACCACGATATACAACTAATCAACTGCCTAGCGATAAATAGCAAGTTTGATTACATAATATGCACTCTGGCATGGTGGCTCAAAGTTCAGTGGAGCCGAGATGCGTTTTTAAACGTTAACAGAGTCCGGCAATCGAACTGCTACACTACTTCAACACTTCTCTCTTAGCTGTCAATAGATATATGTGTTACTTTTATAACCGAGTGTTATCTGGAAAAATGTATCTTGAATAGAAACGTAGAAATGTGGTTGCCTCAAGATGGAGATCGGAAGTACCAAAAAACGACATGAGAATGTCGAACTGCCATGGTGCAGATCGTCAAGAGGGGCCTTTAGCAAAATCGTCGACGTAGTGTTACTTATTGGCGGTGGATCTCAACGTATCTGATCGAAGTCTTCGTTGAATCCTGAAAGAAAAACTTTAGACCAACAAAATTCAAAAGATACAAGACCTTTCGGTAGGGCAGAAACAAATAGGGGTGAGAAGAGTAAAGGCGCTGGCAAAGAAAGCCCCAGAAGAAAAGTTGGATAATGTCGTGTTTATCAACGAAAAACTCTCCCCCATATAACAGTTCATGAACAAGAAGAATGACAGAGTTTGGTTGCCGGAAAGGTCACACATCTATATCGACGTGCTGACAGCCACCAGAAGGCAGAAACCAACATCGGCGACGACTTGTGCCGGAATCATCTGTTGTGGCCGGACTCCGCTGGTTTTTGTTCATAAAGGAGTGAAGATCAACCAAATTATATATTGGGAACTAATTCTAAAGAACGTCGTCGTCAAACCGTGGGCACGACGTTATGTTGGTACCAGGTATTGGCTTTTCCAACAGGACTTGACACCGGCTCACAAGACGAAAAAAACCCAGCTCTGGATTGCGGAACATTTCCACAGTTCATTTTAAGCTCGAAATGGCCGGCGAGTTTACTGAACCTCTATGAACTTCACCGTCTGGGGAATGTTGAAAGTCGAAATCTATTCTAAAACCATGAAAGTGTGCAAGTTCTGAAGTGATATCTGACGGAATAAGAGCACCTGTGGGTGACATGTTTTGAAGTGAAATGGAATGAATTTGAAATAAAATTTGTTTTGATATTTTATCTGTTCTATCTGTTTGTTTTAATGTAGAGCTTCAATTGCCGCGCCCTGTATAAGGGAATTGTTCCATTATTCTTCTCAGTCCCTATATTCATCTCATACAACATTTAAACTCCATTAAAAATTTAAAAAAATCATTTCCTTCCTAAATCCATCTGCTTATCCATGGAATGGGTTCCTTTTAGTCGACTTTAGATTCCTCATAAAAAGGAAACCTCAAAAATCTGAATTTCGGTGTTAAAAAAGTTTAATCAAAACTTTTTTTTTGCATACTTTCCAAACAACCGCGTTTACTTAAGTTCGTTTGCTTTCTCGAAGGTTTCCAGGATTGGTAATAAAATTTATATAGAAATTTAGATGATTTGGGTGGTACATGATTTTTGCGCGCATCATTCGCAGAGGATCGCGATATTTAAATCGTTCGTTCATTTGTGTAATGAGCTAGCTTCACGCGCGATTTGGAAATAAACACGGTCTCGGCCTGTCCGTTTAGCCAGAGATTGCTCACCCGTTGCGTTTGTATAGGCGTGTTGCAAATCGGAATAGGTTTCGTTCGGCCGATAAATGTCGTTATTAATCTAACGGCTACGCACTATTTTCTTTCGCTTGCCCTCGTCATTAGTTAAATTCACACGCAACATTGTTCGGTTCGTCACTCATCACGGTGACCAAACCCTACCTTTCCGTCGCAGTCGTGGAGATGCAGAGGTAAATTCGGTCTCCGACAACAACGACTTCTTCCTTACAATCTCCTTTTATACCCTAACGTGCGATTCTTTTGAGAAACGTCTCAAGCTCGCACAACACAATACAAAGAGGTGGGATGCTTCCAGCAAATGTGTCGTAAAGGTTCTCAGTTAACATTGCCTCAATAAAAATGGACTGAGAAAAAAATGTCTTACATTGTTAAAAATAAATTTCAAAGTACAATCGAACTTATTGAACACTCTATAAATTGGCCCTAAATAAATAAGTTGATCAACTTAAGGTTACACTGTTCATCTTCACTACGCGATTAGTGTTTTATTTGTGGAAAAATAACCATTTTTTATGCATCAAGGAAAATCTGCAAGTATGATGAGTTCATATCTCGACTTTTTTTGCAGCCGATTGCAAATTGCCTTTTTTTAGAAATATGCTGATACCGTTACAAAGCAGAGATTTTTCACATCCTGATGGTAAATCAAGGATATCAAGAAAATTGGATAAGAAAAGCCAAGCCTTGTTGCTGCTACATTCCGATTTGGAACTCGATCTTCTGTTTATATTATACACAGGCTTCGCAGCCAACTGTTAAGTATACAGGACAATTGCGGGGTTAGCGCTACGATCCTACTGACAGTGTCTCCCGAGCCGAGACTCGAGCCTACGACAACTGGCTTGTTAGACCAGCATCGCACCTCGAGACCAGCTGAAAGTTTTGGATAAAATTGGATAAGATTGTGCCTAATATACTTCCTTGAGGTACATCTTTTCGAACAGGCAATATTTTAGATTTTTCATAATTAACCTGAAGAGAGAGGTTAGTCAAGTCAATTTTTGTGATACAAAGAGCAAGTTTAAAATTTTACATTTATATTTTTACCATAGACCTACGTTGGGGTCGTTTTCGACCCAATCTTTTTTTTTTTTTTGAAATCGATATTTTCAGAACCGATTATAATATTTGGGAGAAATTTTTCAAAATTGTTGCTTGAACATTGAGGAACAACATCGAAAAAAACCTCGTCAGATGTTTTCCGCTAGATGACAATAGTGATATTTGATTTTGGGACTTTTCGGTTAGACTGGGTCGTTTTCGGCCCGTCATATTATAGTGCGGTTTTCATGGATAGGACATTCCATAGTTCATTGTGATTTTGTTGTTTACACTCGTAGAACTATTATTACCACTATTTTGAATAAAGAAAAAAAAATCGTTTAAATATCGAGTTCGTTGAGAACAATATCAATTAAAGAAATTCGTTGTTACTCAGAAAAGATGAATGATGAAGGCTTTTCAGTTGGTAGTAATAACGAATATGTTCCTGAAGTCGCAATAGAAAATGAAAAATTTGTGAAGTTTCATGGAGTAGACGATACGAATAATTTGTGTTTTCCATATTTCATCAATTTCTCCATGGGTTACCACACAAAATATACATGGGTCGAAAACGACCCGCCAACGTAATATTTGTCGTTTTTTAACGTAGCTCGGTTGATCTTTACGCCAAACTCTGTCGAATGCCTTAGCCATGTTTGTTGACAGCATTATTTGAATTCATTGCTTGTTATTTGTTTGTTTAAATTTTTATACATTTTAATTTTCTTGAAATCTAGTTTCTGCCATTACGTTTTAATTTAAGTGATTCAGTTTTACTTTTCAACTTTTCCCTTATTTCGCGTATACATTTTGGAAATTTTAATCATACAGACATATTAGTTTCGTAATACAGATTTTACCGGTTTCTACAACTTTTGTTTCAATTCAAATTTTATACATCCTAACCTACTATTTACATTTAAAAACATAGTAAAGTTGTCGACTAACTCCGAATCGGAAGTGGTACATTTTTCTATTAGTTT
Source organism: Wyeomyia smithii (assembly GCF_029784165.1). NCBI lineage: Eukaryota > Metazoa > Arthropoda > Insecta > Diptera > Culicidae > Wyeomyia > Wyeomyia smithii. The sequence goes on along the minus strand of NC_073696.1, from coordinate 82,452,426 downwards.
TCATTAAATATACGAAAGTGCTCTGGAAGCAGGTCCAAGCCAGCAGTTTCATGGACCTATGAAGTTATGTATCGAACTATAGGTCAAACATCATGCGTAGAGTTTTGTTATGGAAAGTTTGCAACTTCTTCAAGTGGGATGCAGCACAAGATCAGATGCATAGTCAATAACAGAGCAGATGATTTGCTTGTATATTACTAGTTTGTTCGCTCTGGATAATGTAGATCTCCGGTTCAACAGGCAGTATAATGATTTTACCAGTATCAAGCATTTGTTTTGAGTTTTCTCGACATATTATCGAAAAAGTAGCTTGGATTCTAACAAAAGACCCAGATGGATTGCCCCATATGTCCAGTCAATTTTACAACCGGCCAATATAAATTTACAATTTTCAGTTGAATTCAATCTGTAGGTCTGCTTAAAAGTTTTTTGGAGATTGATGCGAATTTTCTATTTGGTCATGTAACCCACGTTGATATCTAGACAACGTTGCAATCTGCTTTCAAGTTCTGGAGGCTTTCTACCTTTGACTAGTATTGCTGTATCATTGGCGAATAATGATAGAGAAGATCCTACTGGGAGAACCGGAATATCCGACGTTGTATAAACTGCCTTGAGGTAAACCAGCTGGGATACGTGAAAATGTGGACAGATCACCATGAAGAGAAAGTTAGAACGTTCTTTGGTGGAGATAGTTCAGTATTATTTTTGTGAGGTAGTCAGGTACGCCGAAATTACACTGTTTAAACACTAAACCCTCATGCCATACGTTGTCAAAGACCTTTGCAACATCTAGAAGCGCCATGGCTGTGGACTTTGTTTCTGTTAATGATCTTTTCAACTCTCAGCAGCAGGTGAGTTGCAGAAAGGCCTTTACTGAAGCCAAATTGCTCAGAAAGAAAGATGTTGTTATCCTCAATGACTACTAACAGGCGATCAAGTAGGAGCCTCTCAAATACCTTGCTTAGTGATGATAGCAGGCTAATGGGCATATAGCTAGCAGTCAATATGGGATCTTTGCATAGCTTAAGAATTGGTATGACTTTGGCACTTTTCCATCTTAGCGGGAAATAATGTAAATCCAAACACTTCTTAAAAATAAGAATAGTGTTCTATCACTCAACTTTTTAAGAATAAGGTTGAAGATACCATCGAATCCGGGAACTTTCATATTTTTCGTGTACTTTATGGCTAAGCGAACTTGATTTATAATTATGCGTTGATTCGGAAGCACTGAGCAAGTCTTTTCATCAAGGGAAAGTATGGTTTGAGCAACTTGGTTTTCGACTGGACTTTGCATGTTGTTACCGAGACTACGTGAACACATCAGGCGCTCACCGATGGCATTTGCTTTATCCAAGGGAGAGATTAGTAAAGAACAGTCAGTTTTTAGAAGGGGATTGAGCCTGGGTTTGTTTTTTTTTTTTTAATTTTAGAGACCTTCTAGAAGAATCTTGAATAGTTTTCCAAACTTTGGATGTCTCTGCTAATTTTTCTATTTTCAGGTTGTCAACTCTAAAGCGAACCAGCGTGTTGAGTTCAGTGACGTGGTCTGTTTTGGTCAGATCTCCAGTTCTTTGAAACTGACGTAAGAATATGTTTCTAAGGCGTATTAAATATTTGGTATGGGATCGAGTTCGATAAACTTACCCCTAATAGACACTCTACGGATGCATCTACTGTCAGCACAATGCTAAGCAATAGCCAGTCGCATCAATCGCAGCGTCGATGTCGTCTAAAATCATTACTGAATTTCAGTTTAAAAATAATTTTAGTCGAGAATTTCATACCTTTTTGAATAGCCAAATCGTTCCTATGAATTGCTATAGGTAGTCCATCTTCTCAGGAGTGCGACTACCTAAATCAAAACCGACTGACTTTTTTGCATCAATCATAGGAGGCTTCTTGAAGTTTGAATTTGAAACATTACCTGTAAGCACAAAAGCATATGAACAGGGTGGTGGTGTCAAAACATGACAAATTGTCTTCAATTTGTTGATATCTAATTTTAAAATGTTACCTACAGACATGAAATGCTAGTGATGCATGAACAGTATAGAAAGTCTTTTGATTACCCTCATGATGAGTATTGACAACAGCTTGTTTTGAATACCTACGTTGTCTGAAAGCATTTATATTTGACGTAGAATTACGTCTCTCAGAAAGTACGGCTATATAGTGGTGTGTAATGGAAATCTAAAAACTAAAAGAGGCAAAAATATGTCCAATTTCAAATGCTAATAAGTCGGCTATTTTTCAATGGATTCTTGTAGCAATCGATTGGAAAATAATCTGTGCACCTGCCCAAATGCATAAAAAGCAATTGGATTATTCGAACTATAGTACTATTGGAAGTTGTTAAGCCTTGTTGAAACGCAGAATTCGACCTTTGATTGGTCGTTTAAAGCTTGCTTTCCCTAGCACGTCGACAAATTCATATACCTGGTAAACCGGGAATGAACTCTTTGGGCTATATAATAGCCTGCTCTAATCGATCATTTTGTTAATAGATGACAACTAGGATGGGCCTAACTTAGTAGCAGCAGGTAGCAGCAGTAGCGACAGCGGATAGCAGTGGGTACCAGCAGCGGATATCAGAAGGGGTAGTGACGGCAGCATCAGCGGCACTTCCTCTAATAAAAAACTGCCTTCATGCAGTAGTGGCAGATCTAGTGGCAGTGTCAGCTGTAGCGATTGTGGTAGCAACGTTAGTGGTAGGTGCAGCGACACTTCCTCCATGGAAATGCCTTTTTGCGGTAGCAGGCAGCATCAGTAGTAGGTACATTGGCTGGCACTGCCTCCAATGAAAGGCTGTCCTGTTTTGGCAACCTAAACGTTTTGTTATACAGGCAGTTAAAATCTGTGCTTTCCACTGTGTTATCATAACTTCACAAACACGGTTGTAAATTCGACTTCATCTCTATGTCTCAGCACAAAAAGAATTTTATTTGCCTTCGCCGATATGCAGCACCACCCAACAGCAGCGTAATAAAAGGTTGTGTAACTGACTGCGACATCCTCTGTTATCTGCTTCCATACGACATAAAAACGCATAATCAAGCCTTGCCAGATTCCGATTGATCTAATTGGTCGTATTACGTTCGCTTTTCTGTTTCTGCTTAAAATAATCATTTTAATAGTGGAAGGCTACTAGGCCGGTCCTAACTAAGTAGCAGCGGCTAGCAGCAATAGCGACAACGGACAGCAGCAGCGGCAATGCGTAACAGCAGCGGCAGTGGATAGCAGCGTCAGTGGCAGGTTCAGCGGGTCTTCGTTTAGTAAAAATCTGCATTTGTGTTGTAGCTCCAGCATCTGCGGTAGGTGCATTGGCCGACATTTCCCCCAATGAAAAGCTTTGCAGGATTTTGGTAACACAAAATTGTTTTTGGAATCCTGACAATTATAATCTGCCGGTCGTGTCCACAATTATGAATTAGGTCAGAAGAGTCAAGTTATATATCGCTTGCCTCAGTTAGCTGAAGCATATTTTCCGTTTGTGTAAAATTATTCTCATATACTAAGGAAATAATAGAGGTTTTGTTTATTATCACATGAAAAGTACTTACTTTCCTTTTAAATGTAGCTAAAACAATTTAAATTACTTAAAAGTTTCTGACAAATGTTTTTTAAACTCAAATCTATGAAAACGCACCTGAATTCTCAGAAAATGTAGGGAAACCAATTTTTATCATACTATTCGTGCTATGTCCGCTAGGCTTCTGTAACCTCACAGGCCCGTGAACCTGAACCTGTTTTCTGTGGAGTTATGAATGTTTATGTGATCAAATAAATTATGTAGAGCGAAAATGAAAAGTGCCCAAGTCCGCTTTTAGACGGTAAAATCACTGTAAATCTTTGTAAACATTTTTAAAATTTTTATTATTTACTGAAGCCCGTCTAAAGGCTGGCATGGGCACTAAATGGTTAGCTCTCATTTAACCCCGTTTTATTCTCAGGTAAAGCATATTCCATAGATGAGTTCTGGTGAACTCTTAAAAGACCTTTTTCGGTGTTTTCAATTCTAATTGGTTCGTAGTCCTTCCGGCATGTGTACTTCCGTGTTGAATTTTTTCCGTTTTTATCTGGTCTTGGAAACAAGAAAAAAAAATATGAAAGTAATGGACGATAAACATAGTCTTCTTATGCATATATTTGGAATTAATTCAAAACGTCACTTTTTATACAGAAAACAGGATCATATTTTACGAATCTGTAATACTTCGGTACCTTCATTTATCATATCCGATTTTTTCTAATCGTATTCGTATGTCAGTTATTAACGGCCAACTAATCTTCGGAAAAATCACAAAGCAAACCGCAATTAACACGGATCTAATAAAAAACCATAATAAATTACCTCATTAGAATAAAAATCGGGATACTTCCCGAGCGCTGTCACTACGTAAATGCTAATTTGCATAAAACTGTCATCGTCTCTAGTGTTCATTTATTTCACACCATAACACGTAAATATATTACCCTTCCCGAAACCGTACCTACCTCTGTTCCCAATTTGGAAAGTAGGCTCTAGCTTCTAGAGCTTATTACCCTCGTACCCGGGTCGGAAGAAAAGAGCGCTGAAATTTCAAAGATGATCGACGAAGATGCATTCACGATCTATTAATGCGCATGGTTAATTGCAATATATCATACAACCCATTCTCGCACTCCCGGGACGGCCGGGGTGCCTACGTTTCCACTTAAAATCTACTCACGCCGATAATAATAATGATGTCATAAATAATCATTAGCACTCATAATTATTACACATTCGTCGCACTCTTTTCTCAACAAACGCAGCGACGCGACCGACGACGCCCGGCTGACCCAAGTGGAATTATTTGTGTACGCAGTCGCCGGGTAACCAAACAGGAGACTAAAGTGTTACAAGTAATAACTACGATTCGCCAACAGGCCGTATCGCCGGTAGCGAATAGGCTGCCGAAGATCTGGACATGATGAAGCTCTTGATGGCTGCCACTACTAGGCAGCAGGACGATTGGCGCGCTGAGGGAAATGGATAATGGGCAAAAAAGTTGCCCCCGGTGTGCTTGATTAAGCCTAGATGTTCTTTAATTCATTCAGCAGCGCAAGTGTGTTTTTTATGCGATTTTAAACAACTTCACATTGGTTGCTCAACGAGTGTCGACAGAAAAGTGCACACTTCAAGCCCGTAGAAACTTGGTGACATTTGTAGGGGAAACTCGTGTGAAAGGGTGAATTCGGACTGTTCTGTTAGAGCAACCATAGGATAAGTTATGAAAGGAATCGATGAGTTTGCCGGTAGTTATAATTACAGTTCCAAAAAATATCGATTCAAATGGGTATTGAGCGGTTATTATAAGCAAACGATCAACTCCTCTACGATTGCTTTCCAGCCTGGTGCCATGATGGGCTACCAGCTTATAAATATTTTTCCTGCAGACGGGGCTACTCATAATTCATGAAAATTAACGGAGAAAATTCCGAGCGTATAAAGTGCTGCCTATCCACCGGGCTGACATGTCTGATTGCGGACTGTGAAATGTTACATTTGAAATGCAACTGACTGTTGAATAATCGGCAGTGTGATAATATGACGAATGTGAACTATGTTATTGTGGTGTGGTTTTCTAGTTGAATTAAGTGCACAATGTTGATGAGATTGATTGATCTGATTCTTCGAGGCGAAAAGTTAGCAATTACGAGTGTCCTCCAAGGTACAAAAATGTCAATACTATAGAATATATGTTTTGAAAACATTAAGCCTTGAAATACCAGAGCTAGATGCTAGATACCAGATCACTGTAAACATGCAGGTGATATCGTTAATAGCAATACGTGCTGACTGGATAACACAGTTCGTATTCCAATTCTGAAAAAAGTTCACAGATGGAGGCAAAGCTACAGCCTACAGATAATATTTTGTTCCTTAAAAAATACACACTACAAACATTAAAAAAAACTTTTTGGTTTAAAACGACCACACACCGCAAAACGAAACAAACGAAAACACTTATTTTAGACCATAACCATCTAAAGCATACATTTTGTTGTTTTTTACAAAAAAAAAGAATTTAAAGATATTAAAATTATAACTTTTTCCTTGAACAGTGTTATTGTTTTGAAAGATTTAAGCTTTTTTCAACAATGTTTATTGTTTAAAAAAAAAAAACAAAACTAAAAAGCTATCTACAACTTTTCCGATGACATCACACCAATAAAAAAAAATCGGTTTGGATCTAACAATATTTATAATGATCAAAGCCCCTTCCAAAAATTAGTCGTTATAGAAAAAATACAGATAGTCCTAAATGGCGTCTTCAGCCTATAGTTGGTTGGCGAATGACTGGACCAAAGGCGCAATATAGTTCCCACATGCGAACCATTAGCCTTCCAGCTACCGAACCCCTACCTCTTCGTTGGTGCCAACTGGGATATGAGTAACTAGTAAGAAGCTCGGGTAACCAACCCCGGTGGGACTACCGGTAGTATGCTGACAGGGGAAGCGGGCTTCCTTCTTCGGAAGGAAGTTTCTTGGGCAGGTAACGCCACCCCAAGCGCCCTGAGTGACGCACCCACAAGCGTTATGTCTAAGTCCTGGTTGTGTTCGGGACTCAAAACAGTAGCGATACGTCGGTCCTCCTGCGAGAAAGTGGCGTGCGTACGTATAGGGATGGACCAGAGTTGTGGTGACACTTATGAGCAGGGCACAGCTTATATAGCGAGAAGCGGGTGATTGTGTGGTGGCTGGTTAACCCCAGAATGTGCAGGTTAAGAATCAAGGGCCGATTCTTTAACATTAGCATTACAAACGTGCACAGCCCTCACCTTAGAAGTACTGATGACGATAAAGACGAATTCTATGCGCAGTTGAAACGTGAATACGATCGCTGCCCAAAACATGATGTTAAGATTGACATCGGGATTAAGAACGCTCAGGTCGGTCAAGAGGAGGAATTTAGACCGGGAATTGGACGATTCAGCGCACACCGGCTGACAAATGAAAATGGCCTAAGACTAGTTGACTTTGCCGCCTCCAAGAACAAGGCCGTACGTAGCACCTTTTTCCAGCATAGCCTCCAGCATCGGTACACCTGGAGATCACCTAACCAAACAGAAACTCAAATCGACCACGTTTTGACTGATGGTCGGCACTTTTCAGACATTATTGACGTCAAAACACATCGGGGCGCTAACATCGACTCGAACCAGTACCTAGTGATGGTAAAGATACGCCAAAAGCTATCCATTGTGAACAACATACGGTACCATTGCCCGCCAAGGTATAATCTCGCGCGACTGAAGCAACCCGAAGTCGCCGATAACTACGCGCTTTCTCTCTTAACTGCATTGCCAGGAGAGGACGAGCTGGAAGAAACCCCTCTAGAGATTTGCTGGAATACCGTCAAGTCAGCCATCAGCAGTGTAGCGGAGAACGTCCTAGGTCGCGAAGTACCGAGTCGACGTAATGAATGGTTTGACGAAACGGAGACAGCAAACCCAACTCTTCCAGGAAAAAAGCGCTGCCAGGAGGAGGAGGAGTGCGAAGAACTACAACAGCTGTACCGCTTTCATGAAACACGAAAGTTCTATCAGAGATTCAACGCATCCCGCAAAGGCTTTGTTCCGCGAGCCGAAATGGCCAGGGATAAGGAGGGGAATATCTTGACGGATGATCGTGAGGTGATCGAAAGGGGGAGACAGCACTTCGAATGGCGTACAGGAAGGAGACCAGAACAGCGACTCAGGAGACTCTGTCGGTATAGCAAGCAACGGAGATGTGCCACCTCCATCGATAAACGAAGTTAATGATGCTATCCAAAGGCTTGAAAACAACAAGGCAGCTGGAAAGGACGGTATCGGGGCGGAGCTTATCAAGATGGGCCCGGGCAAGTTGACCAGTTGTCTGCATCGGCTGATTGCTAAGTTTTAGGAAACGGATTGCCTACCGGAGAAGTGGAAGGATGGAGTTATTTGCCCCATCTACAAGAAAGGCGACAAGCTAGGTTGTGAAAACTATCGAGCGATCACTAACCTGAATGCCGCCTACAAAGTGATATACGAAATAGTTTTCCAACGGCTGTCACCACTTTCCAACAGATTCGTGGCAAGTTACCAGGCCACAACGGACCAGATATTTACTCTACGACAGATCCTCAAAAATCTGTTTATCGACTTCAAAGCCGCCTATGACACGATTGATCGTGAAGAGCTATGGAGAATTCTCGACGAAAACGGCTTCCCCGGGAAGCTTACCAGTAGGGTTTGAAATATTCCCGGGAATTGATTTCCCGGGAAACGGGAATGAAAAATCCAATTTCCCGGGAATTCCCGGGAACCGGGAAAGACGAAAACTCTTTGCAAAAATGAGATTTAAAATAAATTCATTGATTAACAAAAAAGCGTTTACAATTATCTTCTGGATAATATATATGCTACATTCTTATACTATAGCAAATATTTGCTCAAAACTCTATTTTCAAGATCGTTCGAAGCAAAGCTATGCAAAGCTAAGCGATGCGAGTTTAAAGAAGAACTGCTTAGCAAATCTACTTTTCATTGACAGAACAATAGCTCACACCTATTTGGAGCTTGGTATCACCATTGATTAGAGAGTATGAATCCGTGTAAGAATTTCGTTTGATTAACTGGAACGTTATTTTGCCATCAGCCGGTTTTCTGTGAAAGACCGAGACAAACCGAAAGGAAACGATAGAATACTGAATAATCAGTTCAACTCGAAATAAGTCAGTTTTAATGCTTTCGAATGCCTACGTAGTTATCCTGCAAAAACGAATGACTTAGAGTTTTAAAAATTCAATTTCAGGTAACATTGATTTACGGGCTTAAATTTTTTTCCACAAGTATCAAATTTTTTTTTCAACTCAAGGATTCAAGTATTCACTCATTGATAAACTAATTAGCAAAGAACGACATTGGACGAAGAAAACATAGACCGGATTTTTCGTTTGCTAAAAAAGACAGCAAATATTTTCGACAAATAATTGCAGCAAATAATCTGATGTCATAAGGCGAACAAATATTGACCGTCATTTTAAGCAAATATTGCTTCGTGTAATGTCCACTTTAGTACTGCTATACAATTTGACGACGTCAGTTTTGTGTTTTGATAGGGTATTTTAGTGCAATTTTGCATAGAAAACTATAGTAAATCTTGCGGAATTTTTCAAGGAACTTGGGAATCCCGGAATCCCGTGAATCAATATTTCTGTTCCCGAGATCCAGGAATTCCGGGAAAAGGTATTTCCCGGGAAATCGTTCCCGGAATTGCAAACCCTACTTACCAGACTGATAAAGGCTACGATGGAGAATGTGCAGTGTTGTGTGAGGATTTCGGGTGGCCTATCCGACCCATTCGGATCCCGCAGGGGACTTCGACATGGTCTTTCCTGCGCTAGAAGGTGTTGTGAGACGAGCGGGAATAGACAAGCGGGGCACGATTTTCGTTAAATCCGGTCAATTAATCTGCTTTGCGGATGACGTGGACACTGTCGGCAGAACATTTGAGGCGGTGGCGGATCAGTACACCAGACTAAAATGTGAAGCAGAGAAGATTGAACTAAAGATAAATTCATCTAAAACGGAGTACATGCTAGCGGGTGATGCTGAGCGCGACAGGGTACGCCTAAGTAGTATTGTGATAATCGACGGTGATGAGTTTGAGCTACTTGACGAGTTCGTGTACCTTGGCTCAATAGTAACTAAGAACAACGATACCAGCCGTGAGATTAGGAGGCGAATCATCAGCGGGAGTCGTGCCTACTATGGGCTCCACAAAAATTACGCTCGAAACGTCTAAGTTCCCGCGCAAAGTTCACCTTGTACAAAACGCTTATTAGACCGGTTGTTCTCTACGGGCATGAGACGTGGACAATGCTTGAAGAGGACCTGCGAGCGCTCGGAGTTTTCGAACGACGGGTGCTAAGAACCATCTTTGGCGGTGTACAGGAGAACGGAGTGTGGAGACGGAGAATGAACCATGAGCTTGCACAACTCTACGGTGAACCCAGCATCCAGAAAGTGGTCAAATCTGGACGGATACGTTGGGTAGGGCACGTGGCGAGAACAACGGACAATTACCCTGCAAAAGTGGTTCTCACCTCGAATTCGGTTGGTACGAGACGAAGAGGAGCACAAAGAGCAAGATGGTTAGACCAGGGTGAGCATGATCTGGCAAGTACGGAGTGCCCGCGGGATTGGAGGCGGGTAGCCATGGACCGTGCCAGTCGCCCGGTCAAAAAAGGCTAAATATTTTCGCTGCTTTGTTCGACGGAAGAAAAAAATCTCGACTTCCATCCATACTTTTTACATCACCTACCTCTGTAACTCTAGGAGTTATACCATGTTTCGAGACCGCATTAGCCCCCCAGGCTGAAATATACAACTTACCGCCATGACGCAGAAATTGTTACTGAGAGCTCGACTGTTACAGTTATTCGAGTGACAGATGTTTTTTTCGGCTGTGCAGTCTCAAAAAAGTAGAACGATTTCCGACGTTTCGACCAGTGACATCTTCAGGAAAAACTGAAGGCTTATTAACGGTTAGTAGATGTTTTACGTATTAAAGTGGTTAACAAAAAGTTCTAATTCAACCAATTGTCTGTGGTTTTTATGCCGTGACCTTGTCCGGATTATTTTTGCTGTCTATCGACAACACTAATTGGGGCGATTTGGGATACCTTCTGTAATAGTGTTGTTCACAAAATCTGTGATGTTTTTAAACCTTATCAATATTTTGAATAAACCTATAAATCCATTTGCAGTGGACCTATTGCGATGACGAATGGTAACGTTATAGAGAGAAGTTTGGATTTGGAGGATTAGACGGTGCATTAGAGATAATAAGCTTTAGTGGTATTTTTGTACAAATGCTTAGTTTTCCATCATATGCAAAATGACAATATCTCAGCTCCCCGATAAGATATCAAGGATCTTTTGTATGTAAATTTTCGTCATGAATCCCGCATTCCAGTAAAAATGTCAGTTTCTGACTAAAAATGTTTTTGTATGTGTTTTAACCCGTAAAGACTCGAGACGAAGCTTATTTTTTGAAAATGATCGTTCTCGGCACTGGCGCGGTCGATTCGGGAAAACTTGGAATAGTATTCAAGGGGAATAGTTGCTTTAAGTTTTGGTATAGGTACCACCCTTCTGGACCCCTCCCCATTCCCATGAGATGCAAATATGAAAAATGGGTTTGAATTTAATAAAGTACGAGTTTTTATGAAAAATTGATTTTCTCAAAATCTATGCATGCTAGAATAAATATTTCATCATGTATGGATTCAGGAAACCTTATTCTAAAAATGTAGAACTAAAAACTGGAAGGACGACAATGTTTTTTGATTTTTTTTAAAAATACGTAGTTTTGTGATTTTGTATTATATATATATATATATATATATATATATATATATATATATATTCTGGAAACTTCTGAATTCACTCTTTTTTTGCCATATTTCATCTACCTGACATGATTTGATACATGGAACAATTGATACCTATGTAAATTCTCATCATTTGCTCAATCTGTTTGAAAAAGTAGCAAAAAACACAGACATATTTGCATCTCATGGAAATGAGGAGGGATCCAATGGGGTGGTACCTATACCAAAACTTAATGCAACTATTCCCCTTGAATAATATTCCAAGTTTTCTCAAATCGACCGCGCCAGTGCTGAGAACGATCATTTTCAAAAAATAAGTTCCGTCTCGGGTCTTTACGGGTTAAAGAGTTTTTCTCTAAAAATTATTGGAAAAATTCACTTTTTTACGATGTTTAATAAGCTCTGTGAGTGTGAATGAGAGCTTCGTAGCCGCAAGGTTGCAGAGTCCGCTTTGATAAGCGAGTGGTCGTGGGTTCGAATCTTAGTAGAATCAGGCCATTTGGTTGTCAAAGGACTTTAACATGGGTTCATGCTCAGGCTCTCTACTACATACCCTTCCTTCAAGCTGAATTCTATAGTACTTTTGCTGACTTTCATCCTAACAAAAAAGTCCCTCTTATAATAAAACTGTTCTGAGTAACGTATAATAGTTCTCTCCAGGGAATTGTAATTATGACGCGGTCTTGGCTGGAGGAACGAGGTTTCGATAAGACTCCTTCCTCTTGACAAAAATATAAGTCCTACTTTTAATAAACCTGACCAGAGGTGTAGCATTGAGTGCCTCTTCAGGGAATTGTGATTGTGACGCGGTGTTGGTAGGAGGAACGAGGTTCGATAAGACTCCTTCCTCTTGACAAAATAAGTCCTTCTTATAATAAAACTGATTTCAGAAATATTTACCCTCTACAGGGAATTGTAATTGGCGATATTGGCACGAGGAACGAGGTTTCGATAAGACTCATTCTTGACATAATAAGTCCCTCTTAGAATAAATCTGGCCAGAGAGAAACGTTAGGTGTAGCCTCAGTACAGGGAATTGTAATTTGGCGATATTGGTAGGATAGAAAAGAGGCTCGGCGGTATAGTAGAGCAGTAAGCTTGAAATGAAAGGGTAAACTCTCACACACAAGCACGGATATAATTAAAAAAAAGCGCATCATTCACTTCAATAATGATACTGCCAATATGTAATATGAAGTGCGGAGTACAGAAAACACCTGGGCAATATCACAATAGATCAAAAATGTCTCTGGTCGCAGTGATGAGTCCACATAGAGGAAAAAAAGCTCTGTGAGTCAAATAGCTGCATGCGATAATGAACCAAACCATGTAAAATATTGAAAATTAACCCTACAAAAATATAAAAAATATATGGAAAAATGTGGGAATCGAACAGAATTTCAAAAAGTGTAAAATAGTGGTTCTGTAACTTGAAAAAGTCATTTTTACATAAATCACATTTGGACAACCTGAAAACAATTTTTAGAAAGTCGAAATACTCTACAAAAATTCTATTAATAACATTATCTTTTAATTTAGGGCTGAGCACCATGACTTTATCAACATCGTTTTTTTTTAGAACAGCCTAATGCACACGCATGCCGTTCTCTTTGCACCAACGTGAAAGGATATCGATGTCTTTTCGTGAGCAAATGCAATTCAACATGGACTTAATTATTCGGAAGATTTTTAGGTTATCGGCGGATAGCAGCTTTGCAGCAAAAATTCGTTGCCGCAAGCCGTTGATGGAAAGTACGAAAATCAGCGGTCCCAATACACTTCCCTGTGGAACTCCAGAACAAACCGTATGTGCGACTTACCAGTCCTATACGCGAGAGTCATTATGTGTCCAACTGTGCTTACGTATAGTTATATATATACTGATTTTTTGTTCAGTTTCTCCAACAGATCAAAGAAAAGCTTAATAGTTGAAGAGTCAGTTTCGAAAAATTGATGACCATGGGTTCGAATCTCATTAGAATTCGGTCCGGTCAAAGGAATTAAATCTGCGTAAATTCCAAGGCTCTTCCACCAGATTTCGCTCCAGACTCTTCTGATATACTAAGGATAAGGGGTGCGTTCCGAAATTGTATGGACCCGCGTAAAAAAAACTTTTTTGATTCGAAAATATGACGAAGAAAACTGTCTCGTTGAAATTTTTGATTTTCGCTTAACCTTATATTTCATTTATTTATTTTAAATTTAGTTTATTAATTCTTTTTTTATCATCAGACAAATATCGGTCCCCATGAATGTTGGATGAGGGAAAGCTCACTTGAGGTGGTCACGAGGGCCTTTCTCGAATGTGCGTAAAAACCTCACTGTTTCGCACTGTTCATTCAAATTATAGTTTTCGAGTGTTTCTACTAAAGACATTTTAATCAAGTTTCAAAAATTTTAATTACACTTTGACGCTAAGCATTATAATTCACAGCATTTTGACAAATTGAACCAATTTTTAATAGAACTCACACTACGTACTGTGTTAACTTATTACTAACTGCGCTGTTATACAATTTACCAGCATTGCCACACTTAATTATTTTCTGCTCATGTATGTCCCAGTTATGTCTAATCAAAAGCTTTGTTTTTACTATGAAGTGCTAAAGAAAAATCAAGCAACGGCAAACCGCGCAGTCATACGCACATGCAATTAAAGACAATTGCCATTAGATGAATAATATAATTCTTGAAGGTGAACAATAAGTAATTCTAAGTGGAATCCAACGTACAAAAATGTCAATGGTGTTGAATATATGATTTTGAAACATAACCTTTGATACAATACCAAAGACCAGTTGACTGTGAAACATGTGACGGCCATCGTTAATTTCAATACGTGTTAAACGGGTAACAAAATCATCTCAGGTGATGATCTTATTATGAAACAAATAACCTGAATAAGGGTGTAATTCGAGAGAGAAGTATTATTCTTTCGGTACAATTTTCCCGAAAGGTAGATCATAAAATGTTACAAATTGTCAGTTATAAAAATGATATCAAAATGAACCCAAAAATTAAAAATTAAACGATTTCATCAAATTTCACCCGCTTTATGTTTTACAACTAATAACTCCGAAATTATTTACCATCAACCGCTGAAGCAGCGGCTGCCTGTAATTTCGGCACTATAACTTTTGAGACCTGCTAGAGAATTATGGATACCCAAAGGAAGTTGGCTGGATTGTAGAAAGAGTTAATTTTCAGCTACTGCCGAGCCGCGAAGTACGTCCTGCAATGAGATTATCATGCAGCTACCGAGCTATCTTCAGACTGCTACCGGTCGTAATCGGTTGCTTTGGGTAATGAAAAATACATAAAAATCCATCCCGCTGCACTCTGGTCGGTCAGCAACATTAAGATAGAGCTTCATACATTGGCCGCAGCTGCGAACATTGAACTGATTGCATTCGCGATAACCGAGAGTATCGAGCTGTCAATGGACAGAACGATACAAAACATTTCGCTGGTCGCCAGCCGTGCAAGAACTGTCCCGCCGAGGAACGGTGCTGGTAAAAAAGGATAATAAAATGAAATTATACCTTCCATAATTAACTCCGGAACCATTTTACAACGAAGAATAACATCCAAACAATCATGAAAATATACTCACCCGAGATAAGCCCGGCGTCTGAAACAAATTTTGTGATACCTAATTGGAGCAGCAGGCACATCGCGATTTGAGGGCTACCTGCGGAGTGACCATCGTGAGCGACCTGGCGTTCCGTAGAATGCATCAATTACGTGGGAATTTTATGCAGAGCGCACTACTTGGCTTTCCGGTCAAGTATTTTCAACTGCATGCGATAATTATTCCGGCTATGCGATTGTGTTTGCTCACAGTAGGATACTGACAAAACCAATTTCATCAAATCTACCCCTCTTCTAGTTAAGAGGAGAACCTCGTGTGAATGAACCTCTTCTCCAGAAGTCTTGTGCTAATGGATTTTAAATCTTATCTACATTGATACCAGGCTGTTCTCCTCCGCAAACTCGACTATAACTTTTTAAAAAGTTAACATCCTTACTTTTGGAAAACAAAGAAATCAATATTCAGCTTATTTCAATATGCCGCTGCTGTCCACCAGCAGCAGCGCTGATGATGATTTATATAATTTTAAGATAAACATCGCTAACGACATGTTTGATGTGCATTTATTGTCGGTTTTCCGCCAATGTTTGTATGTTATATTTGTACGCAGCCGGGGTTCGGACGCGAAAGCGTGCTATACCCCGATTCTGATTTGCTTGATGAGCTGCCTCTGCCATTGCTTCCGACAATCGGATTGAATTGTTGCGAGGTACGTTTCGGATGCGCACCCTTGAACGCACCCTCCCTGTCCGAACACGAATGCCATAACGTTTTATTTTGTTTGTTGATACTACGCGTATGAAAGGATTCTCC
The DNA here is from genome assembly GCF_029784165.1 of Wyeomyia smithii. Taxonomy (NCBI): domain Eukaryota; kingdom Metazoa; phylum Arthropoda; class Insecta; order Diptera; family Culicidae; genus Wyeomyia; species Wyeomyia smithii. The sequence goes on along the minus strand of NC_073696.1, from coordinate 82,436,628 downwards.
GTCGTCATCGACAAACAGGGTACCTTTTTCGCACCGATTGATGTTGTATTTACTTTCATCGCCCAAACGAAACTGACATATGTCATCAATTCGGCCGGCATGTTGGATGCTTTTCCGCCGATTGATTGTATCTGATAAATAATGAATAACGGTTGTCAGCAAGAGTTAAAGTCCTCCTTGATTGGGCCTTTAACATCCAAATGCGCTACGTTATGTCTCAATAGTAACATGTGAAATGTAGTAGTAACATGCCTCTACCGTTGCCATTTTGGTTTTAACATGAAATAATATGAAGTATATAAAAAATTAATTTGAAAACTAAGAAATTTTTTTAGAAATAACGTGTCACTTGAATAGTTGAAACCACTTCGTAGTAGATGCGTGCCATAATCGTCTGAGTGAACTTGGGAGATTGATAATATCAAGGTTAGTAACTACCTAAAATATTAGTTGTAAAAGCTGCAATAAGCGTTTGATTATTCAGAATGGCGTCAAAGCAGCGTGAGAATATTGCATACCAAGTTGGTCAATATTCTAAAGAAATGCTTGAGACATGCATACAATAGGTATATAAAAAGCGGAAAAAAGACTGTTTATGCGGCTTGCAAAATGTTTAAGATTCCAATGTCCACGGTTCGATACCGAATGAGTGATCGGTGGCAAAGGAAAAAAGCTACGGGGCCTCGATCAGTGTTTACCGGTAAGGAGGAGCAGCAAATAGCTGACTGGCTCATTGCCATGCAAGAACGCGGATTCCCAGTTTCACGAAGGACACTGATTTTTAAAGTTACAGATTTTTTGACGGAAAACCCACGAGCCACGCCATTCAAAAACAATTGCCCTGGTGAGTAACATTGTACCGATTTTACCGACACCGAAAATAAATTTATGTTGTGTTAAGGACGTAAATGGTTCGCGTCATTCATGCGCCGAAATCCAGGTTTTTCATTGCGCACACCGGAGGCTATAACATCAGCAAACGCGCGAGTGTCCGAGGAGGATCTTCGTGGTTGGTTTGGTTCTACCAGAAGCTTTCTCACGTAAAATGATTCGCTCCATATATTGAGCTTTCCTAATAGAGTATGGAATGGAGATGAGACATCCTTTTACCTACATCCCAAGTCCAAGGAGGTCATAGCACGGACCGGTTCTCGCAACGTCTACGAGGTTGAACAAGCACCAGGAAAGCAAAACGTAACGGTGATGTTTACTTTTAGTGCTGCTGGAGCGGTAGTTCCTCCTCATGTGATCTTGCCAGGTCAAAGAATCCGGAAAGAAGTGGTAAAAGGATTCCCTAGCGACTGGGGTGTAGGACAGAGCGAGCGAGGATGAATGGATGTAAATAATTTTCGGCAGTACATTGAAAAGATCTTCCATCCCTACCTGGTGAAACAAGATGTAGAATTTCCCGTCATTATGTTTGTGGGCGGTCATGCTTCCCATAAATCTATTGAAGTAGCGGACCTTTGTCAGTCGCTAGGAATAGTACTCATGTCGTTGTACCCGAACACAACGCATATAACCCAACCGGCGGATGTCGCGGTTTTTAAACCTTTGAAGGACGAATGGAAAAAAGTGGTGGAGAATTGGCGATCTGAGCACTGTGGGGAAATGTTTACACTAACTCATTTTGGACCAGTGTTGGCTGAAACAGTGGAGAGAGGTATCAAAATCGATAGCATCATATACGGCTTTGAAAGATGTGGATTGTTTCCGTTCAATCCGGACAACGTTGACTACAGTAAATGTTTGGCAAAAAAACGTAAACATTTTCAAGATTGTATACCTTCAGATTTCTCTCATATTGAAGCTTGTAATTCGGAAACAGTTGTCGATGCGTCAGTTGGCGAAACCGGTGAACCAGTAGCTTTGTCACCCGCACGGTATCCAGCTTTTGTATCCGAAACTGTACGTTCTGGAGCTCTATGTAGGTCTCCAGTTGTCTCTGTACGAACAGAGAAGAAGTATGTTACAATTCATATTGAGAAAATCATACAAGCTATTGATATGATTGGTACCCAAACTTTGAAAAAAATTCATGGAGACGTCAGATTCCTCTCACGAGAAGAGCGAACCATTCGTTTCTTCTATCGGGAATTCATCCAGCCTTATGTAACCATTGACAACGAAGAGATACAGGCTAGTGATCAAGAAACAGACAAAGATCCTGGAAAGTCCTCCATATATTTGTGCGAAAAACTTACAGCAACTGATGATAGTATTTTTAGTTCATCGATCTCTGAATCACGGCGTTACGAGAATGAAACAGTAGCAGTTGAGAAAAAGAAACAATGTCATGAAAATCCAATTATTATTGAACTGACTGATTGTACTCTACCTGAGACGGAAAACTTGGACAATGTTCTCTGTTGTCCACTCATTACAGAATCTGCGGTTGTAAACGATCTGCCGGATGGAAATACTTCCGGTATCATGATTACAAATATTTTCGTATGACAATACATATTACAAAAAAAAATAATTTGCTTGCAGATAATGGTGGTCTGTTAATTGAAGTTCCAGCTGAAATAGAAAAAAGCGATCATTTGATGGTCAATGTAATCAACAACTCTACCCAGTTTGATCCCGAAACAAGTATGTCAGTAGAAGACGGGAAAAGTATACCATGTGAGCTAGTTACCTAGTTATTCACTAAAAGTTTTCTTTTTCCATGACCTGTTCCCATTCCCATTTCAGACGACAAAATTATAAATTTTACACATTCGAGAACAACAACTTCTTTAAGAATTGTACAAGAAATTCCACCAATCTGCGAACCCACCGCAGTTCTTGAAACTTTGCTTTTGAATCCAGCAGACAGCATTCTAAAAGAAGCAGGCAGCAAGCCAAAGCTGGGGCATGCTCGACGATTGTCAAATTTTTTAAAACTGCCACCAACTCCGCGCCGCGTCGCAAAGCACCGTAACTATTCAAAGCGATTTTTCCCTGTTCTCACAGCAAAAGAAAGACTTGACGAAATACGGGAAAAGGAGAATGAGAAGAAGGTTATAGAAGATCGAAGAAAACAAAAAGCTCAAGAGCGCGTGGCGATGAAATTGAAACGCGAGGAAATGAAAAAGGCCAAAGCAGAAGAACGTGAACGTAAGAAAGCAGAAAAACAGCAAGCTTCAAAATCAAAACGAAAAACTAAACCCAGAGTTTTGTAATCAATTCTTGTTATTAGATTTTGTATAACTTTCGATATGTATCAATAAATTTTAATCCTTGAGTGTCAGCTTCGTCGGGATTGTGATTTCCTGTGGTTTCTTGTTTGGGACCAAATTGATCGGCGGCTTAGTATAAACATAACTTTTAGGGGGCATTCAAAAGAACTTAGACTTCTAATGAGATGAGAAGTCAGACCAAAGTTCATGTTTCATTGTTTCAATTTGGTCGGCGTGCGACCAGATCGAACCAAGCGCCAAAAACAATATTTCGAGTATTCGGTGATCAAAGTTTAACCTCCCCATATGCTTCCTGCAAGCTGCTGCAGAGAAATTGGGTTATAGTACCTTTATGAACCCTTCAAATGATTTCGTTTTTTTATGAAGGATAGATTATCAGTTTTAACATCCACTAGTGTTAAAAACTCAATTTAAAAAAAAAAATGGCGCTTGGTCTGGTCGCTCGCCGCCCATTGGATATAGCATACGAGAGGTCGACGGTTCGTGTTTTTTTAAACAACTATCGTGGTTTATAAGCCACCCCTTTGAGTATGATCAATTTTTGCAGATCATTATCTGGTAAAATTGTACGTGACGGAAATAGAAACTCAATTTAAGGTTTTTTTTCGATATGACTATAACTGGTACATTCCTATGGCGAACAAAAGAACATTATGGCCATAACTGGGACTCTGTGTAAGAGTTTTTTCTGCGGTTAGAGTAAGAGTTTAGAGTTTAGAGTTAGAGTAAGAGTCTGTCTGTCTGTTTACTCTAACTCTCCTCATTAAAATGTATTGAAATTTTCAGTTTCTAATAATATTATGAATTACAATTGTTATAACCTTACGATGAACACCCTGTACAAAAAAATATCCAAATTTTTACAACCGAAATATTCAAAACACTGTAACATCGTGCAAACTATTGCCATAACTGGTGCGCTTCCCCTACTTGAATCACTGCTCAATTATTCATCTCACGACGCCCCCATATTCATCACACTGTTAATTATGAATGAAACACATTATCATGAATGAACATAGCTGCAGCCGTTGTGGTAGGTTACCTAGATATCCGCTGCAGTTGTTTACGTGCAAAACTGGTAACCTAGGTAATCACTACAGTGCTGTAGATTTTTGTCAATTATGTCGGAATAATTCAATATTTTCAGTATGATTTTTTCGTATTAACAAGAACTGATTTGGCAACTCTTGATTTTCTTCAACGCAGTGAAAACGGATGAAAATACACACAGTTGAAATTTAGGAATTGTAGAAATTCATCTCATATATTTCTGCTAATTCAAGCTTGTTTCAGGAAATTTGAGGTGCACATTTCAAAGATTGAAGTATTCTTAGTGTAGTGAGTGATTTTGTTTAATGATTGAAATAAAGAGTGGTCCGCTAGTGATTAAAAAAACTTTGGTTGGCTGCTGAACGAGTCCCGTTGTAGCCGTATAGAACGATGCGCGGATTTTGTTTTCTGAGGTAAGTGATTGAATTAAATGAGTTTTCGAGTGCAGATGCCCGACTATAATATCAAATTTTGTGCTTTTAAGTGAGTTTTAGGGGATTATACTTTATGAGGAATCTGAAGTGAACTGAGAAGAATCCATACCATGGATTAGCAGATTGGTTTAAGAAGAAAATATGCGTTTTTTCCTGTTTTCAATTGTGTTTACATGTTGAATGAGATGAATATACAGGCTGTGATGAATAATGGAGCAGTTCCCCTAACACAAAACACCGATCAAAATCTGAATATGTCTGAATATGTTACGAATCTTTTGATTAGTTGAACGGATCAGCAAAGCAAAGCCTTGGTGCTACATTCCGATTTGAAATTTGACCTTCTGTTTATTATACACAGACTTCGCAGCCAGCTGTTTGATGTAAAGGACAATTGCGGGGCTAGCGCTACCATCCTACTGACACTAACAGTCTCTCCCAAGCCGAGACTCGAACCTACGACGACTGGCTTGTTAGGCCAGCAACAGATTTAACAGATTACAGCTGATTTATTTACCATCGCACTCACTCTTGAAAAATTTCCTTTGTCCTTGAAGTAAATGCTTAATGATGACGTCACGATCTGCCGGATGATCAGGTCATTGGTTTGCGTACTGCTCTTACGCTTCACTCCTTCTCCCGGTCGATCACAACACTACCGTACTCCTTATATTTTACTAGGATCTTTTCCGCTGTTTTCCGTTGAGATTAGCCACGCTTAGCATCACGCACAATAAGGTTCCGGACCTGCATGGCAATTTGTCTCCTGTCATTTTTCCACAGCTGCCATAACTCTTTAAATAACACTTTTCGACACTCCAAGTTGTTTAACGAGCTCTACTTTGAATGTTGTCAATAAACTAAAACATTGAAGTGTCAACACCGGGGGGTTAACCAACGTGAATTACATGGACAAATATTATGGCGGTGGGTCTTTTTTGCTGTCATACCTAAAAAACTAACCAATAAATGAACACTCTATTCAAATGTTTTTTCAATGAAAATCATTGATATTTCTTCAGCAAAATGAAGTTGGGAGATTATCTTTAATGTTCGAAAAATTGAAATAATGTTTTTTTTTTTTTCAAAAATTTGTTTCCTACATGGAGTGGATTTTGAAGGTTTTTTTTTTAGTTTGAATTTTCAAATCTTACAAAAGGTTTTCTTGAATCCCCGTCACTCCTTTCATAAGCATACCTAAGTCATTTGGATACCTCTCGCTACCTCTGTTTCTTACCTCTATTGCCTCTATTGCCTATTACCTTCAGTTTGTTGATGACCCCCTCTTACGTTTGCTGGATTCGTATTCCTATTTTCTTTCTCGTTCAATAGCTTCCCCATTCTCTCATATTCCTGCTTTTGTTCTTTAATTGTTGTTTCCTGTTTTGTTGTTGATTGTGTTTCTGGTTACTTTCCCTGTTTCTCTGTTCTCTGTCTTGTTTCCTTTTTAATGTTTCTTGTTTGTATTTATTCAATGCTTTCCTATAGGTATCCTATTTGCTGCTCTCGTGGCTTCCTGTTTTCTTGATTTCCTTTCTTATTGCGTTTTCAATCGAATTTTCTACCTGTTCTCTTGTTTATTGTGGGAACACCTGCCGCAAGAAATAGAGTTCTTCTGTTTCCGGGCGTTTCCCTTCCTTTTTCTCCTCATTACATTTCTGTGTTGTTGACTTTCTTTACCTTCGTGTTTTCTAGTTTCTTATTTTCCTGCCCTTCGTCTTATTATTTGCAATTATACTGTTTTCTTATTTACTGTTTCCAGTTTTCTCGTTGTAAACTTTTCTTAATTTTTTCATTTCTTGTTACTAGACAAAAGCAATTAAACTATATCTTTTCCTAAGTCCATGAAAAAAAGTTCCGCAATCTAGATTATCAGTACTTGATTTTGTAACTCCCAGTAGATAAACAAAAGTATTCCAATTAGTTGAAAACGCTAGTTATTTATAAATAAATTACTTCTACGGGTAACACACCATATTTTCTTATGAAATTGAATTCCCATTGATACGCGGCAAGTTTAAGTCGACTGTCAAGTTTTTGCCTTTCTCCTAGAAAGGTATAGCAATCACTGGAAAAACCGAAGGTATAAAAGTGGTCCCAATGGCCGAATGTCATATACCACTCGACTTCTTTCGACGAACTGAGCATTTTCTGTATGTATGTATGTATGTGTGTGTGTGTGTGTGTGTGTGTGTGTGTGTGTGTGTGTGGGTGTGTGTGTGTGTATGTGCAACTTTTTTTTCTCACTCACTTTTCTCAGAGATGGCTAGACCGATTTTCATAAAATTAATTGCAAATGAAAGGTCTAGTTGCGCCATAGGTTGCTATTGAATTTCATTGTAATCGGATTTTTAGTTTAGAGGTTATGTATAAAAATGTAAAAATCACGAAACATCAATATCTCAGAAACCACACCACCGATTTTAATAAAACTGGTTTTGAATGATTGAGCTGTCCCCAGAACCCTTAACTTTTGAATTTCGTTATGATTGAACATATGGTTCAAAAGTTATATAAAGAAAAGTTTTCCTGAGGTTGTTTAAACTCACTCATTTTTGTCAGTGATGGCTGAACCGATTTTCACAAAATTAGTGTCAAATGAAAGGTCTAGTTGCCCCATAGGTTGCTATTGAACTTCATTGTAATCGGATTGTAACTGTGTCCGTTGTTCATAAAAATGTGAAATCACATAATGAAAGTAAACACATTGACTTTCTCCTAACGATCACTGGCTAATGAAAAGGTAGAAAAATGATTGAAATGGCCGAATGTCATATACTACTCAACTCAGTTCGACGAATCGAGCATTTTCTGCATATATGCATGTATAGGTGTATATGTTTGTGTGTGGGTGTGTACGTGTGTATGTGCACCTTTCTTACGCACTCACTTTTCTCAGAGATGGTCTGACCGATTCTTTCTATCTTGGTGTCAAATGAAGGGTCTATTTGCCGCTTAGGTTGCTATTGAATTTCATTGTAATCAAACTTTTAGTTTTGGCGCTGCGTCAGAATGTGAAAAACGCTCTTATATCTCAGAAGCTATGAACATAGTTGAATTCAAATAAATGGGCTTTCAAACCCTTAAACAATGAATTTCATAATGTTTAAACATGTGGTTTGAAAGTTAAAGAAAGAAACGAAACCCACAGACTGTTTAAAACTATAGCTACGATCTAAATATGTGGCCTTAACATCATTTAAATTTAATATTGTACTATTTCAATGTTTGAGGCCTTGCTCGGGATTGAAGTTGAAATTAAAAGTCATTTCTATCATTTCACTTTTTGCCTTTCTCCTAGAAAGGTATAGCAATCACTGCAAAAACTAAAGTTAAAAGAGTGCTCAAAAGGGCCGAATGTCGTATACCACTCGACTCAGTTCGACGAGCTGAGCATTTTCTGCATGTGTGTGTGTGTGTAACGTTCTCCCAGTCTCACTTGATTTTTTCAGAGATGGCTGAATCGATTTCAATGAAATCAATTGCAAATAAAAGGTCTAGTTGCCCTATAAGACCCTATTGAATTTTATTGTAATCTGATTTCTAGTTTAGAGGTTATGTATCAAAATGTAAGAATCACAAAACATCAATATCGCAGAAACTACACAACCGATTTGAACAAAATTGGTTTCAAATGAACGGGCTACCTAAAATTCCTCAACTTTTGAATTTTATGAAGATTGAACATATGGTTCAGAAGTTACAGAAAGAAACGTGTTCTGGAGACTGTTTAATCTCACTCATGTTTCTCAGAGATGGCTGGACCGATTTTCATAAAATCAGTGTCATATGGAAAGTCTTGTTGCCCCATAAGACTCTAATGTTTTTTTTTTTTGCGAACGGATTATTACTTTTCCTGTTATGTTTAAAAATGTGAAATCCAGCTATGAAAAGAAACATATTCTGATGACTACTTGGGCTCACTCACTTTTCTCAGAGATGGTTGACCCGATTTCCACAAAATTAGTATCAAATGAAAGGTCTAGCTGCCTCATAACACCCTATTGAATTTTGCTGTAATCGGAATGTAACTTCATCTGTAATGTATCGAAATGTGAAAATCACTAAACTTCATTATCTTAGAAACAACACGACAGATTTGAACAACATTGATATCGAATGAACGGGATAGTTAAGGGTGAACTGAAACTTAAGCAACCGTTCTGTTTTAATTTGTAAAACAACGAAAGTCTATTGTCTCAAGTATTATACGACTTATTTGAACATAACTAGTGTCAAACAAACGAGTCATCTAAAAAATTTGATATGTGGTTCAATAGTTTTGTAAAGAAAAGAAATTCAAAGACTATTCAACACTATAGCTGCTTTGATCAATATATATGGCCTCAACAATCGTACTATTTGAACGTTCCCGGTATCGCTCGTGAATAAATTGTTCGAAATTAAGAGTCATTTCTTATATTTCGCTGTTTCTGAAGCACTAAGATTACGTCAAATTTCATATTTTATACTTTAATTACAACATCAATATTTTAGAACCCAAAGAGTGAATATACCTTTTTGGATTTAAGCATTCATGTAAATCTATTTTTACAAATAATAAGTTTGAATGAGAAAGGCTGTATGTATAACTGTTTAGTTTTAAATTAACAAATGAACAATTTATGTTTGATGGTAAGCAAATTTTCTGTACCATGAATGAAGAAAATCCTTCATTAGCGAATCGTCATTAACATTCAAACAATAATATCTAACTATGTACTAAAACCCAAATCTCATTCACAATCCCGCAAAAAGATGTACAACTAATTTTTTAACATCAAAAACCCCTCTGCCTGCCGTACAAACAGTACAACTTCCTTCGACCCTGCATGTAAGCAGATTATCCGTCTAAGAACACACGCGCCGCATCCTGATTGGTATCATATGCTTTTGTATATCTCATCTTTCAACGTTTTGCCTTTCCGTATTTGCCCTCCCTGCGTGCTCCGGTGGCTTGGTGGAAAGATTCGCCGCATTTACATCGCTCAAGTGTACCCTTGATAAATGGAATAAAAACTGGAACAATAAATTTGGAGGGTGCGTACTCGAATTTCCACGGTAATTTCAATGGGCTATTGCAGCAAAGCCCTTCGACAAATTGGTATGGTAAAATGACTTGCACCGAACGGAGAAGGGTCGGTTGCCACCAGGAACTCCCTATGCACTGCAAGCTGGATTTAAATTTATTTGAAAAACTTTTTAATCCTTAGCTCAAATATGACTGCTGTCAGATTTGCGATATGGCATTAAAATTCTTTATTTTTGCCAACCTGATTACCATCTTCGATTTTTATCGCACCGTGGAAGCAGACCTGTTCCACTGGCTGCCTCCCAAAGAGCCAGCGATGATCAGATAGCGCAAAAGGTCAGCCCCGAAGCGGCTCTAGAGCGACTTGCATTAATATTCATGGGAAATTTAATTTCGCTTCAGAACGGGCGGCTGCAGCACAACTGCAGCAACTGAAGCCAGCCCCCCATCAGGCTACGACTCAGACGACCCACCATTGCGTATTTAGTTGCACAAGCACATGCAATGCGACCGTAAAGAGTCACAAAATTGCGCTGTTTATCGGGTTTCATGGGTCCAAAATTGCGCAATAAAAATTTGTGTATTTCGGTTTAACATGCTTCGTGGTTGTGGCGATTGCGACGACGGCAGTCGGTTGGGTTATGCATCGTCGACCTGCCAACAGCTTTTCTATTTGAGCAACCGCGAATGTGGGGCCCACTAATTACAGTCTGCATTCGTATGCTTAATCTACGACTGTGAAATAGTCATTATATTTAGCTTCTGAAATGTACATTAGAATCGAAAGAACCATAAAATTGATTTCATGTAAAAAAAATATTATACAGTTAAAAACCAATAAATAAATTTAACTCAACGTTTCCGCAAATAGTAAGACAAAACTCACACAACCCTATCCAGGGACGTCAAAGCTGAAATCAGTAAATTGAAAAGGACATAATCAGCGCGATCATATCTGTGAATACTTGGGCCAAACACGCACCGCCACTGGAAACACTATTCTTCTTGACTGCAATCATCAAGTGGCAACATCGGAGCAGCAACGAAACCAAATCACGGACGGCATATTTATGCTCGGTGATGCACGCAATCACTTGCAAGCCCTTCCTGCGGGAAAAAGGCACCCGATGGGACCAGCCAAAAATTATTCGGTTGGGGTGAATTCAATTTCCTCCCTCTACCCGGTTGGTCACACTGCACGAAACGATCCTTATCTCGCTAACTAGCCAAAATGACAAATAATAACAATCAAGATTTTCTGATGATGATGGCGGAGCCGGAAAAATATTGTCGACACATGTATCCGTTTAGGAAGCAGCAAAGTTGAGCCCTTTCCTCCCCCGTTTGATTTCTATCTGATTTGTTTCACGGCAATACCCTCTAGACACATTTTCGCTATGCTTTATGCTTTAATGAAGGTGCACAATGAAATCACTGAATGCTGTCATGATTCGGTACTTACGGTGCCGATTCCGGTGGTGGCAGAGGGTGCCTCGTTACGGTCGGGTGCGCAATGCAAGGGATGGAAAACGTTAGACAGAGCGTGTTAGTCGAGATCTGATCTACGTGGTGCGATTGCAGCAACGGAGCCTTTCGATACTGGAATGGAGGAAAAATTTATCCGTTGAATTGTCTGCCCAGTTCATGATTTAATAGAGTTGTTATTAAGCTCATTTTTATATGAACTGCATCCCTTAATTTTGGTCAATTTTGGATAAATGTGGAAGTTGAACGAGAGTGAAAGAGCATTAATTCGGGGGAAACATAAGTCTTTTAATTTGTGTCTAATATTTAAATTATAAGCTAAAACAGAATAACGCTAGGTTTGTCCATAACTCTTTTTCGTTTTTATTTTAAATAGCTTGCAATAACATGATTTATTTTCTATGATGAAACTGAACTGAAACTAATCTGGAAATGAAATGAAAAGGAACTGGAACAGAACTGCTACTGAGTTTAGACTTCACTAAAACTGAACTAAACTAAACTGAACTAAAATGAAGCTAAATTGAACTGAACTAAAGCTGTACTGAAACTGAATTGAAACTGAAATAAAACTTAACTAAAACTGTACTAAGACTGAATTACAACTGACCTAAACCTGTACTGAAATTTTTCTGAACTATAACAAATGAAACTGAACTGAAGCTATCTCTGGAACTGAAATAGAACTGCAACTAAGCTTAAACTGCACTAAAACTTAACTAAATCTAAACTTGAACCAAACTGAAAATGTACACCCAACAGGAACGAGGTAGATTTTGTTACTCTACTGCAACTTTTTATTACTTTTTGTGTACTACGACCCACATTATACAAAAAGTGTAATAATCCAAAAGTAACAAAATTTATGACGGCTACACGCTTGTATGTGTTTTTGCCGGCGAACATACAACCAAGAACCGCAATAGATGTGTATCGAGATTTCACTCCCTGCATTTGCATTGATGCAACGATCAGGTTTATTTCCTTCCCCTTCTTCGCACATAATCAGAATCTCAACCGTCAACCTCAAATGTCTAATTAGAAACACTTTCGTTTCGTTCCCCAGTGTTTACTTGAAATGGAAATATGTAATACCATATGGTCAGAGTTGCCGGATTTGCGAATATTGTTCTTGACGGGCACGAGTTTTGTATCTTCAAACAGGTCCAAATGAGTTTCCATGAACCAACAAGTGTGTGTTTTAGATAGCTTGCAAGGAAGCGAATGTTTGTGTTTTTCTCTAACGCAGTTTACAGATCGTGATGCGATTTCAAGGCGCATTTAAAGTTTTTGAAATCATCAACGTTTGCATACTGTATGCCGGGGAAAAATGCTGCTTGGCAGCTCTTGTCATATTTTTTCTCCGCATGCATACATATTTTTTTCTCCGTATGCATACAACGAGCGAACTAATACGCGTTGATTAACCTACGGCGAGAATCTCGCCCGATCGCTAGCGTTGGCGTTCAGCATGTTTCAGGCCTAACATGTGGAACACATGCGACGGTGTGTGATTTTTCTTGACTGGAGATGGAAAGGGAGCATTTTTCGACAAAAAAAAAACTTTGCATGTGGTTGAAACGACCATTATTAGATACTCTTACTTCCGTAAAACGTGCAAAATATATGACAGAATGTGTTGTTACTTGACTGGGGAAGAACTTTATTGCCTTTTTAGTAATAGAATTGTTACCAAAAAGGCAATTTTGCGCAATTGCTTTTAAAGTAACAAGGAAAAGTTTTGCGTGTACTGAAATGAAATAAAACTGAACAGACATTGAACTGAAACTGAACTGAAACTGAACCGAAACTGAACTGAAACTGAACTGAACCTGAACTGAAACTGAACTGAAATTGAGCTGAAACTGAACTGAAACTAAACTGAAACTGGACTGAAACTATACTGAAACTAAATTGAAACTGAACTGAAACTTAACAGAAACTAAACTGAAACTGAAATGAAAACGAATTGATACTGAACTTTACCTCAATAAAACTGAACTGAAACTTAACTGAAGCTATCTCTGGAACTGAAATAGAACTGCAAATAAGCTTAAAGTGCACTAAAACTTAACTAAATCTAAACTTGAACCAAACTGAAAATGTACTAAACTAAAATAAAACTGAACTGACATTGAACTGAAACTGAACTGAAACTAAACTCAAACTGAAACTGAACTGCAACTGAACTGAAACTGAAACTGAAACTGAGCTAAAATGAAACCGAATTGAAACCGAACTTTAACTAAAATAAAACTGAACTGAAACTGAACTTAAGCTCAACTGAAATTCAACTGAAGCTGAACTAATTTTGAACTGAAACTAAGCTGAAACTAAACTAAAAACTGCACTAACTAAACTAACTGAACTGAAACCCAAATGAAACTGAATTGAAACTGAATTGATACTAATCTGACACTGGACTGAACTTAAAATGAACGGAAACTAAACTGAAACTGAACTAAAACTAAACTGAAACTGAACTGAAACTAAACAGAAACTAAACTCAAACTGAACTGAATTCAAATTGAACTGGACTAAAACTGGACCAAAACTGAACTAAACTAAACTGAAAGTAATTTGAAACTGACCCGAAACTGAACTTCAACTTAAATGAAACTAAACTAAAAATTAACAGAAATTGAGATGCAACTGAGCTGAAGCTCACAAAACTGAACTAAAATTGAACTAAAACTGAACTGAAACTAATTTGTACTGACCCGAAACTTAACTAAAACTAATCTGAAACTGAACTACAACTGAACTAAAATTGAATTGCAGCTGAGCTAAAATTGAATTGAAACTGAACTAAAACTAAAGTGAAACTTAACTTAAATTGAACTGAAAATGACCTGAAACTGAACTGAAACTCAACTGAAACTGAACTGAAACTAAACTGAAACTGAACTGCAACTGAACAGAAACTAAACTGAAACTGAAATGAAACCGAATTGATACTGAACTTCAACTTAAATGAAACTGAACTTAAACTGAACAAAAATTGAACTTAAGCTCAACTGAAATTCAACTGAAGCTGAACTGAATCTGAACTGAAACTGAACTGAAACTAAACTAAAAACTGAACTAACTAAACTAACTTAACTGAAACCTAAATGAAACAGAGTTGAAGCTGAACTGAAACTGAACTGAAAATAAACTGAAACTGAACTAAAACTGAACTCAAAGTGAACTGAAAATGAACTGAAACTAAACAGAAACTAAACTTAAACTGAACTGAATTCAAATTTAAACTGAACTAAAACTGGACCGAAACTGAACTAAAACTAAACTAAAGCTAATTTGAAGCTGACCCGAAACTGAACTTCAACTTAAATGAAACTGGATTAAAAATTAACTGAAATAGAATTGCAGCTGAGCTAAAGCTCACTAAACTGAACTAAAATTGAACTAAAACTAAACTGAAACTAATTTAAACTGACCCTAAACTTATCTTAAACATAACTGATACTAATCTGAAACTGAACTACAACTGAACTGAAACTGAATTGCAGCTGAGCTAAAACTGAACTGAAACTGAACTGAAACTAAACTGAAACTGTGCTGAAACTGAAATGAAACTGATCTGAAACTAAACTGAAACTGAACGGAAACTAAACTGTAACTGAGATGAAACTGAAATGAAACCGAATTGATACTGAACTTTAACTTAAATAAAACTGAACTGAAACTTAACTAAAATTGAACTGAAGCTCAACTGAAATTCAAATAAAGCTGAACTGAATCTGAACTAAAACTTAACTAAAAACTGAACTAATTAAACTAACTGAACTGAAACCTGAATGAAACTGAATTGAAGCTGAACTAAAACTGAATTGATGCTGAACTGAAACTGAATTCTAACTGAACTACTAACTAAACTATAACTGATCTGAAACCGCTCCGAAACAAAAATAAGGTTGAACCTAAACCAATCTGAAACTAAACTGAAACTTGAGCTTGGGCTCGATTGACAACCACTGCACACTGGGCCAGGAATGGAATCTAGCGGAACGAAATTATTACCGCTCTCTTGGTTTGATCAATCGGTTTCCGATCTTCTACAAAGTTTCTTGGTATAGTGAGGGCTTCATTTTTAATGTTTTAATTAGTTCAGAATTAAGCTGTAACTAACAGGATACATTGCTACTTAGCAAGTATGACAACCCCCAAACATGCCTCAGGGTCGGCACAGGTTCGCGACTTATTGCCAAGAAAACTCTTGTGACATCTCTTTCACCAAAAACTTTCCCCTTTATTCTTAATATCTCCACTTCTGGATTTTTTAATCACCCTACTCCTACCTCGAAACTCGGTTGCGTGCCTTCTTTGAAGCCTGCGGTCTGCGGTCAGCGGTCAGGGGACTGCGGTCAGCGGTCTGGTGGGTCGCCTGATGGTAACGGTTGGGCGAGGTTGCCGGGTGCAACCGTAGTAGTAATCTCTGGTGGTAGGTCACAGCGGCTGGTGATGGCGGCAATGCAATGGCGTCGTGGCGGCGTGGCGGTGATGCAAGATGGGCGTCGGTTTCAGGGCAGAAATACGGGGTCCTGTCGTTTAAGGACGTTTTAGCGTCGAGTAGCTATAGGTCGTGATCGTGAGCGCGATCGAAGGTTTATTCCTACCTGTCGTTTGCTTTGCGTACCGCCTGTTTCTCCTTCTCCATGCTTCTAATGAATAAACTTCCTTCTTCTCTTTTCCTTGAATTTCACTTCTCCACTTTTCTATAAAGTAACTTCCTATCTTTTAGGCGGTTGGAATTAGAATGACCAACCCTTCTAGTTATCCTCGCTCTCACGACCAATAGCCTTAGTTTTTCGCGCCAAGAATATTACTCTCCCAAGTTTTTTTTTCGCCTTATTATCACCACCCATCTGCAGATTGGTTCCATTTTCCGCCCCCTGGTGGTGGGTGGGATGAAGCTGTATCGTTGCGGCTGCATGCTTCAACAGAGATAGGGTGGGAGGGGTACGTCTGGTAATCAGATCCCACCTGAGTTTTCTTGACATTACTGGAATTTTATTCTAATCGCACGATGCTCTCATCATTCTTAAATAGAAATTATACCTACAGTTACAAAGCCGCGAAGGTGGCGTTGCGATGCCAACTTCTTTTCCTTACACGCTAGAGCTTTGCAGTTTTCGACAAAGTTGTAGATCTCTAAATTCTTTGAAACTTTACAGAATATACAAAATTTCTAACTCTTCAAATTTCAGAGATCTACGAGTTTTTATAAAATTGGTCTGAATTTCACGTTGTATTGTGATGATTTCATGAGTTCGCTCGAATTATTTCTTAAAAAATTTTTCTCGATAGAAATTGAATCATTAAGTCGTTTGCTTCCGAGTATAGAAGTTTTTGAAGTACTTAGGTGAAAACATTACACAAAATTTGATAAAATACATAGTTTTGTGATTGTGATTCTCTCTCTGAATCAGCATACTTCGGATCGTTTTCGGTTTGAGTATACGCCAAGTTTTTGTTAGTAAGGCTAGGCTTATTGAGAGAAGATCCGTTGCTATTGGATCAAATGTTACTTTGTGTTTCGTAGTCAAATCCAATAGCAACGACATATGCGAAAATTTTGAACGCTCTAAAGTGAAGACGACTACAGTTAAAATTGTTCTTTTTTCTACGTGCCGAAAACGATCCGAAATAGGCATACTGATTCAGAAAATTGCATATTCTTTGGTGATTTTATTGTTTCGAATCACAAAACTATTACAAAAAACGTGAAACTCAAGCAAATTCATCAAAAACTCGTAAATTTAAAAAAAAATTAAGAGACAGAAATTTTGTTTCTTCTACGAAGTTACATAAAATTTTCTGAATTAAAACTTTGTCAAAAACTGCAGAGTACTAGCGTGTAAGAATAAAAAGTTGGTGTCCAAGCGCCATCTCTGCGGCCAAATCGCGAACTAAACTAAACGTCAAGTTGAAGTTCTTATTACACTGAGAAACTTTGCTGGAGACTGCAAATAGGTTGGATAGAATATCAGAGTACTGGACCGTGTATTCCATGCAATAAATACATAGAAATCGTATTTTTACATGAAATCTATGGTTATATTCAAACTGAAATATCACAGAAACATAAAATCGTTCAAAATTTCAGAAAATAAAGATTTTTTGATGTACAGTTTTTAGAAAAAATCACGGTTTGCTAATACTTGCTAACCAATGAGATATCTAATTCACAAAATTGTGTATTTCTTTCAAATTTTGTGTGATATTTTCACTGAGGTACATCAAAAACTTCTGCACACGGAAGAAAACGACGTAATTATTCAATTTCTATCGAGAAAAAAATTTTCGAGTGAACTCATAAAATTATCACAATACAACGTGAAATTCAAACAAATTTTATAAAAAATCGTAGATCTCTGAAACTTGAAAAGTTTGAAATTTTGTATATTATGTAAAGTTTCATAAAATTTAGAGATCTATAACTTTGTCGAAACTGCAAAGCTCTAGCGTGTAAGGGAAAGAAGTTGGCATCGCAACGCCACCTTCGCGGCTAAATTCCGAACTAATTCAAACATCCAAAATGAAGCCCTAACTATACCAAAAAACTTTGTGCAAGATCGGAAACCGATTGGTCAAACCCTGAGAGCGCTAATAATTTCGTTCTGCTAGATTCCATATCTGGCCCAGTGTGCATTGGTTGCCACTTCTCTCAGTGAACATAAACAGAACTGAAACTGAACTGAAACCTAAACTGTACTATGGCTTACCTGGAACTAGACTGAAATTGTTATATAACTGAACTGGAACTAATTTGAAATTGACCTGAAATTAAGCCAAGACGTGTTTGAAACTTTAAAAAAAAAACTGAAACAAAATTAAACCTAAACTAAGCTGAAACTAAATTGAAACTGAAGGGAAACTAAACTGAAACTGAACTAAAACTAAACGGAAACTTAATGTAAATGTGTTAACACCTGCACACTTTGGCAAAAAATGATATGAGCTAAATTTTATAAAATAGTCATCATACATATCTGAAAAGTTTCTCAATGGGTACGTTGAGTAGAATTTCCGAATCACAGATTCCATGTTCCAGAATTTGAATGTTTCGGGCATTGCGCTCTGTTTTTTGTTTATATTGCAAGAGTTAACAATCTACCCACTGAACCATCCACTAAATGTGTGTCACTAGCTTGGAAGTCACATTTCTTTTACAAGACAATTTTTCAGTCAATTGATCTTTCGCAAACATTACGTCCTGTTTATTGTTTGGGACAATAATTTACGTTTCACAATTTCAGACAATTGTGGGCAAGTTATTAGTTCATAAATACGTGCAACACAAATGTCAAACAGCTACGGGGCCCGTCAATGGGAAGCATAATGCAATGTAAACGACACGAAAAAATCTGAACGTGTTACTGCGGTATTCAGTGGTTCTCCAATGGACAGGGACATTTCCTAACCGCCCTGCATCATGTGTGTGTAGTATGGCGGCTTCCATTTAAGCTACCGCACAGTTCAAGGCATCCCAAAGATGGTTGCGGATGCCTTCTCCGAGCAAAGCACGACTGCGCTCCGATCCGACTGGGCACGCACAAGGCTTACATCCATCGTACTGCAGCCGGTATGCATTTGCACAACGCGCGTCATGCGTGTATTATTTATGGCCAAAAAGATTTGCGCCTCGCTATGCAGCAATGTTGCGCTTGTGGTCGATACCGTGGCCATATTTGCGCAGCGGTTCTCCTTCTTTTATTGGTTACAAATTATCATTTCTCAAGCCAAACCTTTAAGGGATGACGCACACATACGTTGGCAAATGCGCGAACACTGAATGGCAGCCGTTCAACAGATTTAGGCTTGTACCAATTCTAGACATATTCTACGGCGAAAGCGCGAATCTCTTTTGAGCAAGGATGCAGAAAAGGAATGCCGTCAGTAGTGGCTGCTCGAGTGCTGTTTGCAAAAGCAAAAAAGTGCCCTCTTTGGCGATCTTTGCTGCATGCTTGCTTCCCTTCGTTTTAGGTATCTGCAATTTAAGTTCTATTTTTTTGCTGAATATTAAGTAGCGTTTAGCGAGAGGGATCGCCTTACCATAAACAGTAGCGGCGGAGGACAATCATGGACAGACTCAGTAGGCGAGTGAGGTGCCCCTGCATGGCATATAATCATTTCTCAATTGCCTGCCGGTTCGAGGAAAAGCGTTTCTGTGGCCATATGTACGGGAGGCTCATCAGAAAACAATCAATGGTCTGACAAAAAAGTGTTTGCGCATCTTCACGCACCGAGAATTAGTGCAATCATGGCAGTGGTAGAACCACCGCCGTGTAACAGGTGTTGGAATGCTGTTTAGACTGTTAACAAAAGGGTGTGTGTTTTTTTTTGCTTCAATGCAAAGGTGCTGATTTGTGTATTATTAATTGCTATGCGGCGGTTTATAATGACTGGTAGAGCGGTTAATGACCCAAAACATATGTAACTGAACAAATCGAATGGAAAAAATAGTTTTCAACTACATGATTGAGTAATATATATGTTTTGGATTATCTGGAAATTTGAAAATAACTTGAAAGAAGAAAAAAATATAATAGTGTTTTTTGGGATACGAATAAAAAAGTATCGTTTGAATTAATAGAAAAATATTTTAGGTCGACAATTGAAAAGGGCAAGCAGCAAGTCAAATGGTTTGAAAGAATATCATCAAAATAGTCGTTAAAACAAACAATGAATTTCCGGATTCTCTATTCAAAAAAAACTTTTCATTATTAATTTGTAAATAATATATTTGGACGTTTTTATTCGTTTTTATTCATTTTTTACAATTTTTATTCTTTGTAAATATTTTTGTGATTTTGTTTCTAAATCATATATTATATTCACGCATGCTACAAAGCATCTTAAAAACTTAAAGCTCGTATTGAAAGGGTTTAGGCTTGCACCAACAATCTTTAGTGCACTTTCCAAAAAAAAAACTTTGCTATTTGTATTCACAGAATGCTGATTATCAGATTTTTTCAAGTCGTAAATGGTAGGTTTGATGTTAATAATTCAATTTTTAAAGCAAAATAACCAAAAAGGCACTATTAAATAAAGCAAAGTAATCCCCCCCCCTCACTCCATCCAAACAAAAATTTTGTGCACGGTTTGCCATCGAGTAAAATAGCATCAACTATACGGTCTCAAGAGGATTTACCTAAACGGTCAATACATTGTTCAACCATGCATTAAGATTAGTTAGTTTCTTCTATTTTTGCGCAGCCGCACATCCACTAGTAACTAGACACCGGTTCTATCCCACTCGAGCCGTAGTGTATACCACATGCCAACCGGCAGAGGAAAGGCGCCCGCCCCGTCCTGCATCAATAACAACAACTTAAACACCCGGTCGCAACTTCTTTTGAGACTCATATTTCATCTAAAAGCGGCAATATTTCACAATTTATGATACTGTCGTACCACAAAACCCCACGATCGGCGTGTAGCGGTAAGTTTTGACACCGCACTGGAACCCGGGTGGAAGTTCTGCGGTTACTCGGTTCATGTAGATCCTCGCGCGAAGAGTGGTTGCATGTTATGCCATTCTATACTACGTGTGTCAAATGCGGATGCTGGGTAGAAGTAGAACCGCCTCGGAAACAGTCTCACTCTTGTCTCCTAATCTAAGCGAGAAGTGTGGCGCCTTTGAAATATGAGAAAGTTGCTTTGGGGCAACCCTAGAGAAGCATAAATAAAAGTAACACTGCACATGATGAGTCGTTAGGAGGGAAATCTAGGCTATAGTTGTGAGAGAAAATTGAAGGAAAGTGTCGTAGCGTGAAAATCGCTTATATGCACTTTGTGGTTGGTCGGATAGCGGTCACACGGGATCGCTAACAAGCGCGCTCAGGATCACCGAGGCAGAGTGAAGCAGTTTGAAGCTGGAAATACGTTTTCCTGTATTTTCAATTGGATATGGCGGCGCAAGGTTGCATTCCAAGGATGAGAGATTTTCACACTCGTGCACTTTGATCTTTATCCCATTTCTCGTCATTTATGCATCTTGTGTATTTCCTGAACCGCTCGGCACGGCGTAACGCGCGGCGATATGTAGAAACGCAAGCAGGCGCGGCTTACGCCTGAAAGCGGATCGAAACAAGCGAAAGGTGTTCGGGTGTGTATTTCACAGGGAGCCTACCGCCGAGCCGCACCATCTAACAAAAATGTTGGCAGCAGGAATCTCTGATTGTTACTTGTGCGTCACTCGGGCGCTGAACGACGCTGATGGTGATTGAATTGCCCCGCTCTGCCTGTGCACACGCGGTGGAAAACGCAGACGGAGCGGAAGATAAATAAATTCTTAATTGGAGTTTTCAGATGCCTCCCGTGCATGTGTGTGACGTAAAGTCGAATGGGTCCGACGAACGATTTGAATATCGCGCGACATGACGTTTAGAAATTTGTTCTAATTTATAACACTTAGTCCGACGTGACAGTTTCAACAACTCAGGAAAGCTGTTCGATGTTACGATTCGGTGGCAATGATCAATCGGGGTTGTCACGTTGTGGAACCAGCTAGCTGGCATCCCGCCATGTTTCGAGGACTAACATCTCAGCGTGTGTGTAAACGAGATAGCATATCACCGCAACTTTTCATACGCATAACATAGCATCTGTCAATGGAGCCCGCAAATTGCGGATCCGCAGTGATGATAGCTCCTAACGGAGCAAAGCAAATAAAATAGAGATGCCAGCTAGCTGTGTGGAACGCTCGGCTAGAGCGTTATGTTAGGGATTGGATTATTTTTTATTCATCTAGCTCAAATATCGGTAGAATAGTTATTAATAGTAAAAATTGGATATTTTCCACAACTTCTAAATCTTTCATATGATTCATATTCATATGATTTTTAAAGTGAACATAAATGGTGCAGAGTTTAATATGGTTGAATAAATGGTGCAGAGTCTATTATGACAAATCATAAGGTTCACAAATTAATGATCTAGATGTATCAAGTTACTTTTGACAAGCATTTATGAAAAAGTTTAAAAAAAGATAATTAGAACTTGGTCAGTTTCAACGGACCCTTCGATCCTTGCAGTAATCCATTAGAAAATTAACTACACTTCTACAAAATAAGGAACATTGTAACTTTATGACGCTAACTATTGTACCACTGAAAATGTGAAGCTTAGTTTTAAACACAGATTCCGTCCAATCAGAGCTGAGAACAAGGCCAAATACCATTCAATATAAATAGTTTTGGAGTCGGGATAATATCTAGTGGCCGGGAATCGACCTGAAACGCCAATTTAAAATCCAAGGTAACAGCTTTCGGCTTAGGTAAATAGCATAAAATGACTGAATAGCACCTAATATGAGTATTTTCGGAATCAGAATTATACTCAGAGTGTTAATATCGACTGCAGAAGCCATTTTGAAATTCAACAAGGTGACTTCCGATCTCTGGAAAATAGTCTGAAATGACGGAATGGCACTTAATGTGGGTATTTTCGGAAAAAAGATCCCCGGCGATCGGAAACCGACTGCAGAGGTCATTTTTGAATCCAAGATGGTGAAACAGACTAAACTGGTCAAATACCATGCAATATGAGTACCTCAACATTCGAAATGATACCCAGAGACTTGAAATCGATTCCATTTTGACTTTCATGATAGCAACTTCCGGGTTCTGGAGTTCAGCACAAAATTACCAATTACCACCAAACCAGATTCAAAATGTTGCCAAGTCTCAGGAGATCTACTCCAGTTGCCATTTTGAAATTGATGGTTACCTGGAAAACAGCATGAAATTGCGATGCGGTTTTTCCAGAATCTGGATGATGCCCAGAGGCCAGATGTCGACTCCAGACGCCAGTTTTGAAAAGTGCTCAAAGCTCGAGAATTGGCTCGAGATGGCATTATGAATCTCCTAAAGGCCACCCACCATGTTATTTTCAATGATTTTATTGGCGTTGCATAAAAGTTATGACAGTTATAGACACATATATGGAAGATAGTTTATCGCTAAGGCTGTGACACATCTGAGCGGAGAGAGGGTGAGGCCAGAAATGGTCCTCCAAATGTCATTTGGAAATCCAAGAAGGCGACTTCCGGTTTCTGAAAAACAGCGGGAAGTGTCCAAATACCACACAGTATGGGTATTTTCGGAATCGTAATGGTGCACTGAAGCCAAAAATCGACCTCAGACATCATTTTGGATTGTAAGATGGCAACTTCCGGTTTCTGGAAAATAGCCAAAAATGGCTGTTTTCCACCCAACATAAGTCTCCGGAGGCACAGATACTAAAAATCGACCACAAACACCATTTTGAATTCCAAGGCAACTTCTGGTTTCTAAAAACAGTCGAAAATGACCAAACACCATCCAATATGAATTTTCGGAACCAGAATGACGCCCAGAGGCCAGAAATTGATTTGACATGCCATTTTGAAATCCAAGATGACGAATTTCGGTTTCTAAAAAACAGCCAAAAGTGACCAAATACCACCCAATATGAGTATCTTTGGAACCAGAATGATGCGCAGAAGTTGAAAATCGACCTCAGACAGCATTTGAGTTGTGAGATGGTATGTAAGATACCCGAAAATGACCGAATACTACTTAATATGGATATTTCCGTAATCGAGATGATGCATAAAAGCCAAGCTTTGACCCTGGACACCATTTTGAATTCAAAGATGACGACTTTCGGTTTCTGGAAAATAGCCAAAGTAACTGTATACCCCCCAATATGGATATTTCCGGAATCAGATTGATGCTCAGATGCCACAAAAGCAGCTTAAAATGACCGAATACTACCCAATATGGATATTTCCAGAATCGAAGTGATGTACACAAACAAAATGTACACAAGCCAGGATGTTGCCTTTTCGATAGAACCAATCCTTTCAAACGATTTGTCTTTTGACTTTGATCGTATCCAAAGGTCGAAGTTTAGGATCAGTGGCCGTGCACAGCTCTCCCCTAGAAAATAACAACGACGATAAGAACGTTTTTTACGCGTCGCTCGAGTGTGCATTTACCCAAAATATGACGCTAAAATTGTTATCGGAGATCTCAACGCTTAGGTTGGCCAGAAGAAAGAATTCAGACCGCTTATTGGAAAGTTCAGCGAACACCAGCTCACGAGCGTAAACGGCCTTCGACTCATTGACTTTGCCGTCTTCAAAAACATGGCCTTTCGTAGCACCTACTTCCAGCATGGCGTCCCGTATCGATACTCCTGAAGATTATCACAACAGACTGAAACGAAATCGACAACGTTTTGATTGACGGAAGACACTTCTCGGATATTATCGACGTCCGAACCTATCGTGGCCCAAACGTCAACTCTGACCATTATCTCCTGATGGTCAAAATGCGCCAAAGAGTTTCGGTTGTCATCCGCTGCCTTAAACTTAAACTCCCCGAAGTCAGTACTGAGTACGCAGAAAGCCGTAGCGTTGCCGGATGGGGATAGCTTACCGAAGCCCCTCTGGGGTATTGCGTAAGCGGTTATTAGCTACACAGCGGATGGTGCGCTTGGATTCGTCTAAAGGAGTTGGCTAGGAGTGTCAAACGATTCTAGACGAGAAGAATGAAGCGCGGCCATTGATGCTGCAGCAAACGACCCCTCATAACGTAAGTCTACACAAACAGAAACAAAGACAATGTCTTACCTGTGAGGAAATGGAGCTGCTGTATCGTTCTAAAGAAATACGTAGATTCTACAAAAACCAAACGCATCTCGGCTTCGAGAAAAGATGGACGAGTCTTGACGAATGATCGTGACGTGATCGACAGGTGAAAGCAGCACTACAATGAACACCTGAATGGCGCAGAGGAGGAGGGTGACAACTTGGAAATACCGAGCGATCACGATTCTCAACGCAGAGCGAAAAGTGCGAAAAGAGCGAAAAGTGTCGCGATTACCAAGTCCTCACGCACCCACGCTATTGATTGATTGTAAGGCCGCTTATGACACTCTTGACCGTGTAGAGCTATGGAACGAAAATGGCTTCTCTACAAAACTTACAAGACTGATTAGGGCCGATGGACGGTGTACAGCGCTGTATGAGGATTTGAATTTGAATTGAAAATTTTTTTTGAAAGACTTCGATAAGGCGACGGTCTTTCTCGCCTTCTGCTCAACATTGCGCTTGAAGGCGTTATGGAACGAGCGGCCTTTTTCATACGGACACGATCTTCAATAAATCCAGCCAGTTCATTCACTTCGCTGGCAACGTGGACCTTGTTGGAAAGACGTTCCAGGCGGTTGCTGAACAGTACACCAAGCTGCAATAGTGAAACAGAAAAGTTGGATTGAAGGTGAATACGGCAAAGACCAAGTATCTGCTAGCAGGGAGAACCGAGCGCAATAGGGCCTGAATAGGTAGTAGCATAGTGATCGAGGCGGTTGGCGAGTTTGTGCACCTCGGATCATTGGTAACGTCAGACAACAACTGTAGCAGAGAAATTCGCTGACGTATTGTAGCTGGAAGTCGTGCCTACTACGAACTTCTCAAGACGTTGAGGTCAGGCAAACTTCGCCTTCGTACCAAGTGCACCATGTACAAGACGCTCACGAAACCGGTTCTCTCCGGGTACGAGATATGGAAAATGCTCGAGGAGAACTGTTTTTAACTTAGTGCCATCTTCAGCGGAGTATGTGAGGATGGCGAGGAATGAACCACGAGTTGGTGCAACTCTACGGCGAGCCCAGTATCCAGAAAGTCGCTAAATCTGGAAGAGTACAATGGGCGGGTCATGTTGTAAGAATGCCGGACAACAATCCCGCGGAAATGGTGTTCGGTTCGAATCCGGCCGGTACAAAATGCAGAGGTGCGCAACGAGCTAGGTAGTTGGCGTAACATTGTGACGCAGGCGAAATCCTGAGGGAAAGTAAAGTAAGTATTCACCATCTGTTCTAGAGGTGGGCAACCCGCTCACGAACTGATCTAAAGAGCTGGTTCTTTAAAGTGAGTGAGTGATCTATCACTCTTTTTTAAAGAGCGGTAACTCACCCCTCACTTCAAGCAAAAAGCTGAAGCTCATTTTGTTGATCAGACACCGCAAGCGAGAGCCATATGAATGTTTTACACCCCAAGCGCAAAGCGGCGTGCGACACTGCAATAGAACTCCCTGAAAATAGCTGCCGCCTGCTGCCTGCTCTCCTATGCATAACCATCCACCAGCCGCGGGAATAAAAAAAAATCTACTTGCCACAGTTCACACACAGCACACGGGCTGGCAAACGCCGGGACGCACACGAAAAGTGAACGAAAAGAGCGAAAGAACTGGTTCACTGATCTTTTGAATCTATGCAGACAGTCCGCTCCCGAGCTGATCAGAAAATCAGTTCTTTAAAAGATCGAAATATTCTGATCGCGAGCGGATTGCCTGCGAGCTGAACAAAAGAACCAGCGGACGAACCTGTTCTTCTGAGAGCGAAAGATTTCGCTCTTTCAAAGAACTGACGAGTCTTTTGATCAGCCTGCGAGTGGATTGCCAGAAGATCAGTGAATCAGTTCTTTCGTTCTTTTCGTTCCACATCCATTCGTGTGCGTACTTGGCCTTAAGCCTGTAGTACACTCTTTGTCTAATTGTCTTTGTCAAATATTTGACCTTCTGACATAATGGTAAAATTTATTTGACATCATGGTTGTTGTTTGCCCGTGTTTGCCCCATGTTAAAATTGGCGAGTGACAAACAATTATATATGACCAAATTTTTATCTGTCAAAAAGTGCCAAATATTTGACGCTTGGTCAAAGAGTGTAATACAGGCTTTAGCCAACCCGTGTACCTGTGTATGGACTGTTGCAAGTTGTTTTTTTTTTGCATGCTCTTGCGGCTGGCTGGTGGCTGGGTGATGGGAAATGCAGGTTATGCATATCAGTGGCAGCTTGTTTCTGGGAGTTCTATTGTAGTTTTGCACGCGACTTTGCGCTTGGTAAATCGGGTGTAAAGCTTTCACATGGCTCTCGCTTGCGGTGTCTGATAAATAGCTACACTGATAAAAACTAAAAATTATGTAGGAACTAAAAGAGCGAGTGAGCTGTTAAAAAGAACTAGTTCATCTTAGTGAGCGGAACCGCTCTGATCCGCTCACTATAGTGAACCATTTTTCCCACCTCTTATCTGTTCATAGACTTTAGGGCAACGTACGACTCAGTTATGAGTAATAAGTTATGGCAGATTATGCTCGAACGTGATGTTCCAACGAAACTAATCAAATTGATTCGTGCCACCCTTAACAATATCAGACGTCAAGGTAGCCGGTGAGTTGTCGGACGCTTTCGTGACGAGCTGTCAAACTTATTATTCAATATTATCTGCTTCTTTCAAAGCATTCGTCGCAGAAATTTATACGACGATTTTACGACGAATTCGGCGCGTTTTGTTTTAAAAGAAACAGATGATATCGTATTCGAAGGTGCTACACGGAGAACTAGCGTGCAAAAAAGTGCTACCATCGTTACGAAGTCTTACATGCTCCTAGATTCGCAGACGATATTGAGAGAGAAGCTGCGAGAATAGGGCTTGTGTGACCGTTTTGATTCAAACTTCGAACAGTCTCATACTTCGAACACTTCAGTATAAATATCAAATTATTACGACTGGTGTTATAAACATTATGATTATCACACACCATTTCGTTCCTTGGAATGTCCTCCACCCTGTGATGTATAGCTTTTTACTGTATGGCCGCTTGTGGGGAATCAGCAGGCGTTGAAAAAAGTGACAGTCAGTATTCAGACGGTTTGCCTATCTATCTCTTAGCGATTACGTTGGAGTATTCGGAGTTTGAATCGAAGTCGAAATCTAAATTTTTTTTGTTTTCATGTACAAAACATGTTTAAATCTATATAAATAGCATTTATTTGCAACAAATAACATAACATTTAACTTTTCGTTGATTTTTAGTGTTGAGTGTTCGAAATTTGGTGAATACGGTACTCTGCCAAAAAAACATGGTCAAGAAGTACGTGTTGGCTGGTAGGGAAAGTGGTAGCCCGGATGTTGGTGCTGTCGACGTCGACGAATATATTTACCTGGGTACACAATAAGGTTAATCGTGAGATAAAAAAGAGGATAGCGGCTGCAAACAGGGCCTTCCATGGATTGCGTAACTAGTAGAGGTTCCGCAGTTTGCAAACCCGCACAAATCTAGCTTCGAGCTTCGTAGCCGCAAGGTTACAGAGTTCGCTTTGCCAAGCGAATGGTGATAGGTTCGAATCTTAGTAGAACCAAACCATTCGTTCGCAAGAAGGACTTTAAGTATAATCGTGAGATAAAAAAGAGGATAGCGGCTGCAAACAGGGCCTTCCATGGATTGCGTAACTAGTAGAGGTTCCGCAGTTTGCTAACCCGCACAAATCTAGCTTCGAGCTTCGTAGCCGCAAGGTTACAGAGTTCGCTTTGCCAAGCGAATGGTGATAGGTTCGAATCTTAGTAGAACCAAACCATTCGTTCGCAAGAAGGACTTTAAGTATAGGTTTATTCTCAGGCTTTTCCAACCAAAATCTTCTCTCCAGATTTAATAACCTCTCGTCTAAAGCTTCGTTAATATCATAGACTATAACACGTCTACGCTGTTAGAGTGATAGCTTGCAGGAGGATATGATAGAATCGATAAGGAAGGAAGTAGGTTACTAAATCTGAATGAGAAGACAAAAAGTACTATAACTTCCCTCTAGACTTAATAACCACTGGTCTAAAGCTTCGATACATAGACTATAGCCCGTTATATGCTTTTAGAGTGATTGCCTGCAGGAGGATATGATAAGGTCGATAGAAAAGGAAGTAGGTTACTAAGTCAGAAGGAGAAGACAAAAAGCACTATAACACGGAGCAGGTTACTTCTCAATAAGTAGGTAGCACTGCAAAATGGTAAAAAAAAAACAGAAATGTGCAAACAGCAAAAACGTCCGGACAATGCCACAATAGATCAAACAACCACTGGTCGCAGTGGGGTCCACATAAAAAAAAAAAAAAACAAAAAAATATATAGCACTTAATAAAACACTAATTCTCACGGTGTCCCTCTATGTTCTTGAGACATGGACACTGGAATAAGTTGATCGGCGAACTCTGAGTGTTTATAACCGTAGAATCTTACGTTCAGTCTTTGACGGCAAACTGTAAAATAGTGTTTTGCGCAGACGCATTAACCATGGAGTGTACCAGGCTTGCCAATCGGCGGATATAGTCAAGCGGATAAAAAACAGCAGGCTTCAGTGGGCGGATATTTAGCTTGAATGCCGAAAGAACGAGCAGCAAAATCTATATATAGCTGGAATCCTGATAGAAGTCGTTGTTTCGGAGTAGACCCCGGGCTCGTTAGATGAGGATGTCCGCTTAATAAAGTGTCCGCTGTTGAAGTGGCGTCGTATTCTGAATTTGGCACTGGATCGATCGGTCTATCGCCGCAAATGTAAGTTACTATTAATACTATTAATTTAATAGTGTCTATCATTCACAAAGGTTTGGGAAAGTAAAAGTTTGCTTCGACCTCATCACTTGCGATAACTCTCGAATGCAACTCAATGAGCACACGTTTGTTTTTTCAACGGTGAAGAGTTTCTACACCAGCAACTGTGAGATAGCCTGGACTAAAATAGAAAACCATACTTAAAAATGAGTACACCTGGAGCTAGTAAGATGTGATTTTAAACAACGTTTCTTAAAATTCATCATATTAAATATCCCCATTATATAAAATTATGGAATTAACAACAATCTCTAGCAGCATGTTTACCATAGTAAAAATCGTGAAAATGTGTTCGTGAAATGTACTTAAGGATACTAGCAAGATGGCCAGATGCTTCATCGCACTTTTTGTAGAAGACACTAACATGTCTGAATACCCCCGCGCACTTCTACAGCGGCATTCATGTCAAAAATACTGGCAAACATAACACCCATACATAAATAATTAATAACTCGATGGTTTTTTGGCGGATTTTCAACCTTGGGTTACCAATGAACTCGGGATGAATTCCAGTTTATTGGCAACATAAAATCTGGAAGTAACAAGGTGTCAGAAAAAGTTCTACGCGTTGCAAAAATGTACGTTCTGAGACACACTCCTTAGATCCGGAACGTTTGCGGTGTCCGTTGGTCACGTCAAGTCACTAGGAGACTAAAATAGTCTTCCAGTAAAATGTTTCGTCAAAATTGATTTATTTTTCGTAAAATTCAAAAATAATTGCCTATCTCAATCATTTTTTTCAGGCCCCTGTATTTACCCGTTTTGAGTCCTTGGACATCAAATTAAAGGTAATCAATGGGCCTTTCAAGGCAAAATAAAATAACCTGAAAAATGAATTTTAATAACAATAACTATGCGGAAATTATGTTTCAGACCGCTTTTACCGTTGTGGAGGGTTTCGGACCCAGGAGCCCTATCTTTTGTTTTTTTTTTGTTGCCTCAGAAAGTTTAACATGAAAAACAAGTTTTCAAAAAGATATATTGTTTTATTTTGGAGATAGATTTATTTAATTCTTTGATATCCACCATGCGTCTCCATTAAAAAAAAGAAAAAAAACTGTGTACCTCTTATGCGTTTTAAAAAACGCGATTCTTTACAATAATACGGATTATTTTTACGCGATTTGGAAGTTAATTTGTACGCGGTATCAAATAAGTTTAGAAAAACAAATCTAATCTAATTTTTAAATGCGTTACTATCAACCGCGTAAAAAGAGACCTCAGTGTATTTTATATCGACCATAACCACTATGCGTCTCCATTGAAAAAAGTGACTGCAATGCATGGAATAAATTAAAATTATTTTGGAATGCTCAAGACCTGGGAGACCATATCGTTTGGTATTTTCGAATTGCAGTAGTTCCTTTCAAGGGGGATGCAGGACATCGAAGATTTAAAAAAAATCTATCTCCAGAATATAAAATTATATTTACCTTAGTTATTTATACACAATTGATTTGTTATGTGAAATTCCCTTAGGAATAGGAAAAAAAACAAACGATAAAGTTTCTTGTGTCTTCAACCTTTCAAAATGACGAAATAAGATTTGCATCATGATAGAGGTTCATGGCATTGTAGCAAGTTTTTCTTTTTTTTTTTTCAACGGAGACGCATAGTGGAAATGATGAATATTGCAGATTAAAATTTCTTTCCCTAAAATAAACGATATACCTTCGTGAAAATTTGACGTCTTATGTAAAATTTTCTTAGTAAAACAAAAAATATCAAACGATAGTGTCTACTGGGCCTCTAATCCTTTGATATTTTTTCTTCGACAGGCCCATTACTTACCTTCGATTTAATGCTAAAGGATTCAAAATCGATTCACCAGCTCAAAAGTTACAATTCTTTTTTATAGAACACAATAGATACGACTTCTTTGCATGTGTTTTTTTTTTTTTTCAAGGAATCCATCGAGTACATTATTCTATCGTACATCATTTGCACAGTAAAAGACATTCAAAATTAGTTCAGTACAAATTATTCATTTTGTGTCACTTGATAGTTCGATTGTGGACAATTGAAATTTGAAATTAAAGGAGATGGAGTAAAAAATTGAGAAACATCTTAAGGTAATTTAGAAAAATATACTTAAAATGGTTACGAGCTTCAACGATATACGTTATCTTTAACAAAAGGTTTAACGGAGTTATAAAATTAAATATCATTAATAACAACAAACAGTTAGGCTGGGCGAAATTTTGATGCCTCCGAAATTCAACGA
This sequence comes from Wyeomyia smithii, assembly GCF_029784165.1. Classification (NCBI taxonomy): domain Eukaryota; kingdom Metazoa; phylum Arthropoda; class Insecta; order Diptera; family Culicidae; genus Wyeomyia; species Wyeomyia smithii. The sequence continues at coordinate 82,404,778 of NC_073696.1, read as the reverse complement.
CATTTTTAGTAGAATACCTAAAGTCCAGGAACTTTTTAATTTTTTTTATATATAAAATATAGGTTTAGAGATATTTAAAATCCGAAAATCCAAACAAAGCTTAGGTCCCTACTAACATGTTGCTGTCGAAATTGGACTTTTTTATTTATTGGACACAGATTATGCGAGGCTAGCGCTTTGATCCTATTGATACAATTAGCCTCTCCAGTGCCGGAAATTAAATGTATAGACCATTCCGATAATTATAAATACACTTACGATCAACCGTCATTTCAAATAACGTGCAGTATTCAACCAAAAGTTGGCTGCGTCCTGTTGTTTACATCCAAAAAAAACAGATGCTGTCATTTTTTCTAACATTTAGTGCGAAATTTTGTTTTTTGTTTTATTCAAGAAAGAAGATGTATATATAATTTTCGGAACAGTCTATACGACGATTGGCTTTTCAGGCCTGTATCCAGGTAAGAGGCAATTATATAACAAAAGTTTACGTCAATGGACAACGTAAGTCTAATTCCCTAACAAAAAAAAGGCAACTTATTTCAGAGAACAAGTGTATTAAGTTTGCGAAAATTATGGAAAACAACGTTAAGATTCTTTAAACTTTTATACAGACTAAAACTTTAATTTAATTTTAATTTATAGCAGCTGAAAAACAGGTTCAGAAATCGTAAGTAACACCTAAGAGTCAATCCATACGAAGTGTACATGCCACTTGGACACGACCATCACAGATTTTGTTCAAAGTGGAGCTTGAGCTTGAGCTTGATTGATCACCACCGGTTGCCACTTCGTTACTGACCAGGATCGACCGGAATTGCACATGGAATTTATCAATTATTGCTTGGGATTTTTAGCTATTCGATGTGCATATCTCCAATGATCCCTTGCATGCTGATCAGTACCGACGCCTGCCGGTCCAGAACGTAGATCAAAGGAAGGAAGGAAAGGAAAGTTAGTTCGATACTTGTTGCTACTAGAGAGCCGGATATACTCCTGCACACTCCACAAGCATCACGGGTATGGAGGAGATTTGTGTTAGTGTGTTTGTCGCATTCCTTTTCGGAATTTCACCGTATGTAGTATCGCGATTCGACTGCGAGAGAGCGACGACGCACGCGTTCGTCTACTCAAAGAACCCAATCCCAGAGACGTACAAATGTTATTTTATTACAAGAACGGATTGGAGGGTATGTGTGTATCGCGGTTCTATCGATGCAAGAGAGCAAAGTTATTTTAGAAGCATATAAATGTTCTCTATCGCTAGGTGAATTCTAGAGAGTGGTGATGGTGGTGATGAGGAGCCTGAGAATTAACCCATGCTTAAGTCCTTTGATAATTAAAAATGGCCTGCTTCTAAACAAGATTCGAACTCACGACCATCTGCTTATCAAGGCGGACTCTGTAACCTTGTGGCTACAAGCTCCCCTATCACAGATTTTGTTCAAAGTGGGGGGAATTTTTCATCTACTGTCTCTTTGGAAAAATCCCAATTTTGGTGTCGATTGGAATACCCCCCGCTCTTCAGGACCCCCCTCTTTATTGCAAAGTCGAGCAATTTTTGTCAAAAATCTCTTTTCTCTTTTCCTTACAATTCATAGACGTAAGATGTCCGAAAAATACTGATAGATGATTTTTGAAGAAAATAAACCAAGAAATCCAGAAAAAATATAAGTTTTGACCGGAAGTGTTGCCAGATAAATTATTTTTGTATTTGAAAACTAAATTTACATTTTTCGGCAATTGCAGCTATTTTTATTCTAAATTTGATAATTTCATCGTGTTCCTTGGAAATTTTCACATAAGAAACAACTATCATCCCGAGGTAATATCAGCCAATCTCGAGATATAACATTTTTACGAAAAAAAGTTGTGAATTTCGTAATTATTATATTTTATAATTCATAGACGTAAGACACCCGAAAAATAGTGATAGGTGAAATTTGAGGAAAATAAACCAAGGAATCCAGAAAAAATATTGTTTTTGCCCGGAAGTGTTGCCAGATAGATTATTTATGTATTTTAAAACCAAATTTGCATTTTTCGGCAAATGCTGCTAATTTTATTTCAAATTTGATGGTTTCATCGTGTTCTTCTTCTTATTCTATTGATTGCCTAAAACCGAAATATAAAATCGAAATGAAACATTTCGTGAAATGTTTACTACTATTGGGTCACGCTTTAATATCAGGGTTACCTACCTGCGCCACTCCAATTCAAAGCAAACAGGAGATATTGGGCAGCTCGTTAAAACGCCTCCAGTATGACCCGAACCATCATGCCCTTGAACCTGTGATATTATTTATGAACCATCTGGAGCAGGTGCTGCCCAACTTCAATTTCCCAAAGGATAACAAGTTGTCGACATGATCTTCACTCGTAATCTCATGCTCCCGGAACTATATATAATAATGCACTTTCGTAGATACCCAGTGGGCATCGGCAGCAGCTCGTTCAATTATTCCTGATTAAAATCGTGTTAATGAACGTATGCTTTGAACAAATTACTACCGCTGAGTCAGAACTTGACGGCTTTTTTCCCACACCGGGCTATTCGTGCAAGCGGACATTTTTAATGAGGGAGTTAACCTGCAAACCGTATCAGGGTGACTAGTGGAAAAAGGAGCTTGGCTGCGGGAAAAAAGATGTACTTCCTTACCGCTACGGCTGCGGTGGTTGTTTGTACCCGAGAAGGGCGCAGGAGGAGACAGAATTGAAAGAAAAACCGTAGCCCTAGTAAAAAATAATGAATCCCAAAACGTATACCATTACGTATGTGAAATGTTAGGAGAACTCAGCCGCAGTATGACTGACTGACTGTTTTGAAGAGCATTTGACTCCCGTTGAGACTGCACGTGCAACACTGGAATAATGAGCTTCCAGGCCCGTACGGTTGCCTGCTCGCAGTAAGGATAACGCCGCACGGCGGGTGTGTATTTGTGTCTCTATAGCCACCCATCCTTCCTGATGGGAAACACGTGCGCTAAACATAACCTAACCTATGAATTCTATTCACTATTCACACGCAGCCAGCCGTACCTACACCTAGCACTTGCATTTCGAGGATTATGTAAGGATATAACGATGCTCTTTATAAATTTACCGGTAGCCTCTCGAAAGGATTATGCATTTGTTAACGTGTTTTTTCTGTTGCTACTCGTTCGATGCATACAAAATTTTGACATGATATCGTCAGATTTAATAAATAGGTTCTGATTAAATCGTGATCCGGTGTTTGAGGAAATGAGCTTAGAGCCGAAACTAACACACTCTAGGGCGCCACGATTGAACATTCTGTTTCAAGAAATCGTTTCGGCATGCTGATTGTTTTTGTTCTTTTCTTCTCGAATCACTCTTCCATCTATTTTATGGCAAATCAATGGAGCCTAGGGTTTCGTAGCTGGTTTTTATTGACTCGAATAAAAACCAAATAAAATCTATACGACTGATCATGCGCCTTTGCAGTTCTCCAAATCAGACAGATCAGCCGACAGTCGTTATCGATTTCAGCAAGTTCCCCATGCGAGCCAACAGTTTTAGGCCCCAAACGAAAAAAAAAATTGTGGCAGTAAAAGTTATATGGCCACAGGTTCAGACGGGCCGAATGAATCGTATAACTTTTCATTGCACCTCTATCCGTCACGATCGGTGTGATCCAGCAAAACTCTTTTGATATGAAGAAAAAAAAATGACGTGCACAATTTAATGGAATCGAGAAAAATCTTACTGAAAGACTGGCTCGTCAGTAATGTGATTATACATTGCATGTGCTCTTGTTTAATTACATTATTTTCTGGAGTCTGAAATAAGCATTGGTTAAACGTCAAAGTAACTCAGAATAAAAAATACTAACAGTTCATTAAAACTAAAAGATGCGATGTTTCCACCAGCAGAACTAGTTATGTACTGAATTTTATATAAAGCATTAACAGCTCGAAATACTAGGTAAAATGTTACTATACGCATTATCTCCGATAAGTATTACTAATTAAGCCGTTTCCAAGCTATAAAAAGTCAGTCGAGCTGATTTTTTGAGCCAATAGAAACATTTTACCAAATGCAAAATCCTAATCTAGAACAGCCGGCTAACTACGGCGTTACTAAATACAAGACACAGAACATCAAAAAACAACAAAATTGCTTGTTTTCCTTCGCTCTTTTACTTGCTCGTGCACCACACACACATCTGCCGCGATCCTTAGGAACTGCCTTGGTGCGGAGTTCTGTGACACTGCTAAGAAGATTTTTGCTTTCGCTGGAACCTTCCCGTTACAATTCAACCGAAAAAAGAAACCATAATTTATTATCATGAAACGTAGTCAACGTGGAACTGTCACATAACAAACGTATACATGATCGTAGAATAATAAATTTGAAACATAAGATCTCGCCGGGATCGATGGGAGGACGGGCAGGGATGTGTACACATAAAAAAACTAACATTATCTACGCTGAGCACATTAAGCGGAACGGCGACCTTAGCGAGAAAAAAAAAACCTGTATCTACGTTCAAGCGTCAAGTGTTTTTGAACCCTTTGAGGATTATCTCCGCACAGATAAGCCAGGCTGCAGGGACCTCTCGGGAGATTCCCGATGCGGTAACATGATCTCCGGCGTTTACGGTCGACGTTGGATGTAATTATGTAATCGGTCGGGACTTGGTTGTTCCTCAGCAAACAAAGATTTTTAATTTTTCTTTGAACGGACCATTTGAGTTACATTTTTTTCTGCCGGTTCTCAAGTTTTTACAACAATGTTGGAGTGTTTTCACTAGACATATTTGCAGTAGAATTTTTTTTTTCTTTTGAAAAATGACACTTAAAATTTCATAAATTACAGTTTCGAAGTAGCGATGAAAATAAATAATTGGCTATCGTGAGACATTAGTCATAATAAAGTCGTCGAAAAGACGAAACCATATGATTAGAGGTAGCCTCGATACGGCACGCCAGTAAAAGGGAAACATAATCATTCGAAGACTTCGTGATATTTCCGATTCCTAGAACTGAATGACACGTTTGTTTGGCCAGCACTACATTCGAGTTTATCATCGATATCGTTGGAACGAGAAATTCTTAATATCAGTTATTTCAGTAATGATAACTGCCAACTTCGCTTGTGTGTGGCTGTTAGTTTGCGAAATGTAATCAGACGAGCATCACTGAAATAGGTTGGCTCAAAAAAATATTACGCGAAGTGAAAGAATCCACTTCAAAGAAATGCTTTTGAGCTAATCCATGCAGTCTGATCACATTATGAGCTGCCTTTCCGATAAATGTGCTTTCCTTACTGCTCTTATCATTCGAAAGGCATCTCAACTCTGATTTTTGATTTTGATTTCTGTGCCATTCATTGAATGAAGCTATAAATTAGTCAATGAATTGAGTCGAGACAGACGACGACGGCGACGACGATGTCTCTACAAACGGTGAGCGTGATGCAGATTCAAGGCAAAGACACGTAGTGAGTGTTAATTGTAAGCCCCCTGGCGATGAACATCCGAAACCAGGCTGCCTGTCTGTCAGTCAGTCACGAGCGACGAGATGAATTTTATCCGTGCAGGCACGGATGCTGTAGAAACCAGCAAGGCTCGGGTTGCGGATAAAATCGATGGCCGTCGCTGTGTGGTACAAAACTGAACCGATCCACGAATTCAGTAGCACTATTTGAGCTATTCGGGCATCATTAGCCTGCGAAAATAATAGTAATTTACATGTCTCCAGTCGACATTTATTGCCGCTACCGGCTAGCCTGTTCCGATGAGGATACTGAAATAATTATAGTTATTTGTGCGGATCCGACAGATTATCTCTGAGAGGAAAAATTGGTTTTGGGAAATTTGCAGGAAGGTTGCTGCGAAAAAAACACTAATGAAAATCATTTGAGAAGGGCAAGAGTTTTGCAATTAAATCAATGTCAAATTAAATTGTAGGTACACTTGCGTTAAGAAGTTAACAACTATGTAATTCGTTATTTATAAACAATACTTAAACCAGATTCCGTGACTTCAACAATTTGCAATCGCGACCGTTAACCAGGGGATGAACACGATCAAGTATAGAAAAATACTTGACCTTAAGCTGCTCGGCCAGATTGGACATTTAGACAGAATACCACCTCTGAATAACATGCAAATGGTGTTCGAGGACAAGATCTCTTACAACACAACAAAGCAATTTTCCCCAATTCAGCAGTATAGAGCCATCGTTACTGGGAACATGAAAAGATCTATAAAACTACTCAAAGTCAGAGGTATTTTAGGTCAAACTAGCATTCTGTGGAAATTTTGGATAAAATGACTGCACAGAATCTGATCGCAGGAGTTCAACAAAAGATTTGTCATTTCAGGTTCGTCTAGTTCAATGAATTCTGACACAATATCAGACTTCCATAACAATATGAAAATAGGGGAACTGTTCCATTATTCATCTCATTAAGCCGATGTTCACGAAGAATGCACGGCTTAAATACCAAATTTTCACGAAATCATTGAACAAATAAACAAAAACCGCTTACGTGCTCTTATGGAATCGCCCAGCATTATACATTTAGTAAACTTGGCTAGATTTATCCTGAATTTTGTAAAACTTTGCATTTTTTCGTTTTGATGCATCTTTTGAAGCATAATCGATGTATGTTATGGTTTTTGACACATGGTTTTTGAAAATTCAAATTTTAGCTCAAATATTCTCGAATAGGTGCACCGCTCATTTAAATTATCTTTAGTAGGCAACAATAATAATTAGTTATTGTTTACATGCATTGATAATACTTCAAAAAATGCATTACAACGAAAAAATGCAAAGTTTGCTATGTTTTTTCCAACAAAGATCCGCTATTGATCAACGTGACATAAATAAACTTACGTTAAAGTTGTTTTGTTCCATGATTTTATCAGTTTCTGCAAATTTCTGCAAGAAATTTTAACTGACGTGTGTGCAGCGCAGATGGACAATTCAATTGGTGGTAATCTTGCCGTGGGATGTGCTGGGAAACGGCAGAAAATTGAAAATTACTTGTCAAAAGTTAATTTTTTGGCAGGAAAAATTGATAGGAACCTAATTATCATAAAATAAAGTCTGCTATAACATATAAAAGATAAAGGTCTGATGTTGTTTTAAAAGTTCAGTGAGAAAATCAGAGGTATAGTGGTATAAAATATGAATTTTAACGGCAAAAACCTTTATTTCAAAACATCATTGAACATAATCAGATAGCTCAGTAACATTGAGAAACAGCTACCTAGTGTCTTCAGCAAAGTTTTTTGTTACGTTATTTTGGAAAACTTTGCCAAAAACAGCGTTAAAAAATATTGCTTTTTGGAGAAAATATTGTTTTTATCTCACTTGTAGGGGGATTCATCACGGATCTGTTAATGTCCGAAGAAGGGTCTTTTTTTACTCTAAAACTTTCCCGAAGACAGTATTGCTCTAAAATGTAACGTTTACGAGAAAATGACTTTTGACCACCTTTTTTCATTTCTGGACCACAGTGCGGCGTGCGACCAGACCGAACCAAGCGCCAATTTTTTAAAAATCTAGTTTTTATCACCAGTGGATATTAAAATTGGATTTCTATCTTATATGAAAAATAGTAGAAGGGTGGTATCCAAGACACGACCGCATGGTTAGCGTAGGACTAGAATAGTTCTATATTTCCTTTTCAAGCTATTTGATTCGACTATGTTCCGGTAATATAATGATCATGATCAAAGCATTACTATTCATCTTATTACACGGATGGTCATATCAAGTATCTAGGTCGTCAGCTTAAATTCATCAAGCGTGTCAAACCGTTCATTTTTGGCATGGTTCGATTTTGGCAACAGAAAAAATTTGGCGTGTTGCTAAAATCGAACGGGGTCTGTATTTTGATTATTTATTTGCAGTAATCTATTTTAGAAGAAAAAATGTTCTCTTTAACATTGATGAATACCTTTCATTCTAATATAGTCAATTTTCTTTAATACACTAAAAGGCAACCTTCCATGTAATAATAAATTGAGTACGATTTAGTAGAAATTAAACTTCCTTCTGTATCCATTTGTCTTGTGGAAGATGACTGACTCACCGATCACAAAGCGGCAAAGATGTCACTTTTTTCCTGCAGTTACAATCTCGTGGAAAAAATATCGATAAGGAATCATAGTTTTTAGTCGAAAATGAATATTCACAGAAAATTTTAAAATTGACATAGAATTTTATGAATATTCAGGTCAATTCGAACATCAGAAAGAAAATTTAATCAGTTTCAAGATACAAAAAAAAACAACGAAAATACTATATTTGAAAGTCATATGTCTGTTACTGTGACTGCAAGTAATTCCGCGCACTCTTGAGTGCGCAGAAAAATGTGCTGCGTGGAATTACCCACAGGCACGGTATCTTCGAAAATAAACCGGGCTTGAGTGATGCACATTTGCCCCAGTAAATAATTTTTGCATGGTGTTGTTCAATTACAAGTAAGGTTATGGAAAGTAATATTTTCTTGTAGATAATGCAACAAAAAAATTAAAAATACAAATAAAAATGTCGGAACTCTGATATTAAGATGAAATGAATTTAGTTTCCCTCTATACCGCAACCGCGGGATGCAACTGGGATTGTCATATTGAATTCATTTAGCTATCAAAATATAATCATCAGCACAGCTCATTTAACTACCTACTCATAGATCTGTACGGAGCATTTTGGTTTTCTATTGTCTTTTAAATACCCTATATTTTGTTAAGATAATAAATCTGAGAAAAACAAAGTGTAGAGTTCATAAGTAAACAACGCATTTTATCTGTTCAATGCACCAAACTGATATACTCTGCTCAGGGTTGATATTTGTTGACACTCTTGAGTGAAAGTGTAAAAAAGCATCCATAAACGTTATTTTTTTACAATCCTTTCAGAGTTCTCCTTTCCCGCTTTTTGCATGGAAGTGAACTGTCCAAACATGGAAGTGAACTGTCCAAACACCTCATTTTATTCCATGCGATGGAAGCAAGACAACAAAATCAGTTTATCAGTTAACGAAGATTGTCAAGGCATCGGTCAGTGTCAGTGAAAAAGTGTTTCGGTGAGGTTTATTTTGGTTGAGTGGACTGTTTTTTTTCTTTTTCTTTTTGAAGTGAAGATTATTTGGTTGGATTTGTCGTCAAATTTTATTCCGTAACCGTGAACGATGCGCGCGATCTATTTCATCTGAGTATAACAGCACGTTACTAGGACGAAAATCTAGTGTATCTGAAAGAGTGCTGCGATCATTGGAAGTAAAAATTGAAAATGATTGGCTGTAACTTTCGAAGAATTTTGCTGGGGAAAATAACTTTTATCAGCACTGACCCTGCTATCTGCCTCTACCGACACGTACAGAATTTTGTAGTTCCCGGCGGCGTAGTTCTTCTGCACTGATAGACGACGAGTGGCCAGCGCTCTATTCATACATTGCTCGGTACAGTATTGTTGCCTGTGTCAGCATGTTTTCCTTCGAGACATTAGTTTTAATAACATTTTAACAGCAGATCGTTAAACTGTCTGACAGAAGAGGTTGTTACGAACTTTCCGAAAAAGCTTCACCTTCAAGACATCAAAATTCATTCTGTGCCGAACACGCATCAGTATCGGACGTGTGATCGGTGATCGCTCCGATAGAATATAAAACAAAAGACGTGTGAACAAGTGTTGGCATTGTTTGCCTGGTCGAGTGAAATAAATCCGGGTTCAAGGTCGCGCCTTTGTGCAACTGTTTCACATCGTGACTACCAGCTGGTGCGTAAGCCGATTTGGCTGCTGGCTGAATTGTGCTACAGCAGTGGACGAGACACAAAAGAGGAAAAAGAAGAAGCCATCAGTTGACAGTGAGTTGTATCGCTGTGTGGAGTGATCTCACACCTGGCTCGCTGCTGGTGGCTGTTTGGTGCTGCTGGCTCTAACGGCTGCAACTTCGAACGATCGGACAACCAACCTTACTGGAAGGGAGAAGTAAAAAGGTACGTGCTCTTGTCGGCGCTAGTGCGCTAGACTTAGCGGGATGGATCTAGATCCCTCGCCTCCCGCGCCACCATCCCCGAACCCTTCTGACCCTGACCCTTCTGTTACCCCCTCCCCTGTTCATTCTTCAGTCCCCCCTCGCCCCAGGCTTTACCCAGACGGAGCCCAGGGCAGCTATGCTGTCTATTTTCGGCCAAAGGCGGGACCGAAATCGAAACAGTTGAACCTCTTGCAGATTTCTAAAGACCTGACGAAGGAGTACAAGGGCGTGACCGAAATTTCCAAGGTCCGGCCTAACAAGCTCCGTGTCGTGGTCAGTAACCTGAAAGAGGCCAACGATATAGCTTGCTCTGAGCTCTTCACACGCGAGTATCGCGTTTACATTCCCGCACGAGACGTGGAGATCGACGGTGTCATAACCGATTCGAGTCTGTCCGTCGAGTGTATACTGGCAAGTGCCAAAAGGTGCTTTAAAAACAAAACCTGTCCCGATGTAAAGGTGCTCGACTGCAAGCAATTGCGGTCAGCATCGATCATCGGTGGCAAAACAGTATACACCCCGTCAGACTCGTTTCGAGTTACGTTCGCCGGGTCAGCGCTACCAAGCCACGTCTCGATCCACGGGGTTCGTCTCCCTGTGCGATTATATGTGCCTCGCGTCATGAACTGCCTGAATTGTAAGCAGTTAGGCCACACCGCCGCCTACTGCTGCAATAAGGCACGTTGTGGCAAGTGTGGGGAGAATCATGCGGATGATTCCTGCAGTAAAAATGCTGAAAAATGCATTCACTGTGGGGAGAGTCAGCATGAGCTCTCGACATGTGCGGTGTACATGCAGCGCAGGGATAAAATAAAGAGGTCTCTCAAAGAGCGTTCGAAGCGTTCTTACGCTGAGATGCTGAAGAAGACCGTTACCACTTCTCCCATTACATCAAACCCTTATGATCTGTTGTCCTCTGATGAAACCGATTCTGACGATTCACCAGCGGGAACATCTTACGCCAATCCTGGGGAGTCTAGAAAGAGGAAAAATATTTCCTCTCCTAAACTTCCCAGAAAAGGTCCTAAGATTTCTCAAAGTGAAATGAAAGTTACAAGCAAACCAAACAGTGCTGCGGAAAAACCGAAGCAAACTCCTCCTGGGCTTGCAAATTTAAAGTCCCAGAAGGAGTTCCCAGCACTGCCAGGAACATCTAAAACCCCAGTTGTTCCTTTTGCACATCCAGTTGATGAAACAAACTCTGGATTAGTGAAATTTTCTGACATTGTGGACTGGATTTTTGAAACTTTCAATGTACCCGCTCCAATTAAAATTTTTCTTACAGCATTTCTCCCAACAGTTAGATCATTTTTGAAGCAGTTGACTGCCCAATGGCCCCTCCTTGCAACGATTGTATCCTTCGATGCCTAATTCAACTGCGTATATGAAGGATTCTATCTCTGTCTTACAGTGGAATTGTAGAAGTATTTTACCAAAAATTGATTCGTTTAAAGTTTTGATAAATAAAAACAAATGCGATGCATTTTCCCTTTGTGAAACTTGGCTTACTTCAAATATTGATCTCAACTTCCATGATTTTAATATTATTCGCCTTGATCGAGACACCCCATATGGAGGAGTACTTTTAGGGATTAAAAAGTGCTATTCTTTCTATCGTATTAACCTCCCCTCGATTCCAGGCATCGAAGTTGTCGCATGTCAAATGACAATACAAGGTAAAGAGCTTTGTATTGCCTCAATATATATTCCTCCCAGAGCACAGGTTGGGCAACGGCTGCTCTTTGATTTAATAGAACTCCTTCCCTCGCCACGTTTGATTTTGGGAGACTTCAACTCTCATGGCGTGGCTTGGGGTTCCCCTTACAATGATAACCGCTCCTCTTTAATCTATAACCTTTGCGATGACTTCGACATGACTATTTTAAACAACGGCGAAATGACACGTATCCCGAAACCTCCAGCGCGCCCAAGCGCTTTGGATCTATCCTTATGTTCGACGTCGCTACGGTTGGATTGCACATGGAAGGTAATCCTCGATCCTCACGGTAGCGACCATTTGCCTATTCTTATTTCAATTAATAACGGGTCAACTCGCATGCGACCAGTTGACATTCCGTATGACCTCACACGGAATGTCGATTGGAAGTTATACGAGAAAATGATTTCAAAAGCGGTCGATTCGATTCAACATCATCCACCACTTGAATAATACAACCTCCTCGCGGGCTTGATTCTCGACGCCGCGTTGCAAGCCCAAACGAAGAAATATCCCGGCGTAACGATTAAAGAACGGCCTCCCAAAGATCCGACGCGTTTTTGGCCTACCAGAAGGGAGGTATACCTGGCGACTATTTACGGTATTCGGAGCTTGATACCAAGCTTAAAAGCTTGGCTAAAGCAAAGAAACGCGGATATTGGCGTCGGTTCGTGAACGAGACGTCGAGGGAGACGTCGATGAGCACTCTTTGGAACACAGCCCGAAGAATGCGGAATCGCGTTACGGTCAACGAAAGCGAGGAGTCTTCAAGTCGGTGGATATTTGATTTTGCCAGGAAAGTATGTCCGGACTCTGTTCCTGAGCAAAACATTGTTCGCGATGCGTCTCCGGGCCATGACGCGATAGAATCACCTTTTACGATGGCAGAATTTTCAGTTGCCCTCCTGTCCTGTAACAATAACGCGCCTGGGTTAGATAGAATCAAATTCAACTTGTTGAAGAATCTACCCGGCAATGCCAAGAGGCGCTTGTTGAACTTGTTCAATAAGTTCCTGGAGCAGAACATTGTACCGCAGGATTGGAGGCAAGTGAAGGTGATCGCCATCCAAAAACCAGGGAAACCAGCTTCTGATCACAACTCTTATAGGCCGATTGCAATGCTATCCTGTATCCGGAAATTGATGGAAAAAATGATACTCCGTCGTTTAGACCACTGGGTCGAATCAAACGGTCTACTATCAGATACTCAATTTGGCTTCCGCCGTGCCAAAGGGACGAATGATTGTCTTGCGTTGCTTTCAACAGATATTCAGCTGGCGTATGCTCGCAAAGAACAAATGGCGTCTGCGTTCTTGGACATTAAGGGGGCTTTTGATTCCGTTTCTATTGACATTCTTTCGGGCAAACTTCACCGACAAGGATTTTCTCCAATTTTAAACAATTTTTTGCACAATTTGTTGTCCGAAAAGCACATGCATTTTACGCACGGCGATTTGGCAACTTTTCGCATTAGCTACATGGGTCTTCCCCATGGCTCATGTTTAAGCCCCCTTCTTTACAACTTTTATGTAAATGACATCGACGAATGTCTGGCAAATTCATGCACGATAAGACAACTTGCAGACGACAGTGTAATCTCTGTTACAGGAGCCAAAGCTGCCGATTTGCAAGGACCATTGCAAGATACCTTGGACAATTTGTCTGCTTGGGCTTTACAGCTAGGTATCGAATTCTCTCCGGAGAAGACTGAGATAGTAGTTTTTTCTAGGAAGTATGAACCTGCTCAGCTTCAAACACAATTAATGGGTAAAACGATTTCTCAGGTTTTGGTACACAAATATCTTGGTATCTGGTTCGACTCTAAAGGCACCTGGGGTTGTCACGTTAGGTATCTGATGAAAAAATGTCAACAAAGAGTGAATTTTCTTCGTACAATAACCGGACAATGGTGGGGAGCCCATCCAGGAGACCTTATAAGGCTTTACCAAACAACGATATTGTCTGTTATTGAATACGGGTGTTTCTGCTTCCGCTCCGCAGCAAACACACATCTGATCAAACTGGAGCGAATACAATATCGTTGTTTGTGTATCGCCTTAGGTTGCATGCAATCGACCCATACGATGAGTTTGGAGGTCTTAGCTGGAGTACTACCATTGAAAAACCGCTTTTGGAGCCTGTCTTCTCGTATTCTTATCAAATGTGAGGTCTTGAACCGTCCCGTGATTGAAAATTTTGAAAGGTTAATCGAACTTAATTCTCAAACCCGTTTTATGACATTGTATTTCCATCACATGTCCCAAAATATTAACCCTTCTTCAAATATTCCAAATCGTGTCGACTTATCAAATACTTCTGATTCTACTGTGTTTTTCGATACATCCATGATAGAAGAAACTCGTGGAATCCCGGATCATTTACGCGTGCAGCAGATCCCCAAAATTTTTTCCAATAAATATCGAAACATCAACTGCGACAATATGTTCTACACTGACGGATCACTTCTTGATGGGTCCACTGGCTTCGGTATTTTCAATAACAATTTAACCGTCTCCCATAAGCTTGATAATCCTGCTTCTGTTTACGTCGCAGAATTGGCTGCATTTCAGTACACCCTAGGGATTATCGAAAAAATGCCCACGGACCATTATTTCATCTTTACGGACAGTCTCAGTTCATTGAGGCTCTCCGATCGATGAAAGATGTTAAGCACTCTCCGTATTTCCTGGGGAAAATACGGGAACATCTGAGTGCTTTATCCGAAAAATCGTTTCAGATTACCTTAGCGTGGGTCCCTTCATACTGCTCGATACCGGGCAATGAGAAAGCGGACTCTTTGGCTAAGGTGGGCGCAACAAACGGTGATATTTATGAAAGACCAATTGCTTTTATTGAATTCTTCGCACTTGTACGTCAGAATACGATCATCAGTTGGCAAAATGCTTGGACCAGAGGGGAATTGGGAAGGTGGTTACATTCCATAATCCCCAAAGTATCGACGAACCCGTGGTTCAAGGGGTTGGATGTAGGTCGGGATTTCATTTGCGTGATGTCCCGGCTTATGTCCAATCACTATAGATTTGACGCGCATCTCCGTCGTGTTGGGCTCGGGGAAAGTGGTATCTGTGCCTGTGGTGAGGGTTATCACGACATAGAGCATGTGGTTTGGTCATGCCCTGTACACCGTGACGCCAGGTCTAAATTAATAGCTTCCCTGCAGGCCGAAAGTAGGCAGCCGGCTGTTCCTGTTCGTGATGTCTTGGCGAGCCGTGACCTATCCTACATGTCCCTTATATACGTTTTCCTGAAATCCATCCACGCCCCAGTTTAATCCTATTCTCTTCCGCCTACATCCAACCAAACGACAAGAACACGTTAAGACCCCGGATCCGGAAACAGCAACTAGACCCGCACGATACTCTCAGGTCCCGATGGAGACAACCTAATATGCCAGTCCGTAATATCTTGGCCCAGCAGCGGAACATATTCAATATGCTGCTTACCAATGGCGATGGAAACCATCAAACAACAAATCAGTGCTTTTAATGCAAAACATTCTAGCTTTAAGTTAGATTTAGTTTCAGCTCGTAGTCGGCAGCGAGGTTAAAAAATTTGCTTTTAGTAATTAAGATACTTTAGAAAGTAAGCTACCAGATATAATTGGCACCGTTAAACATTAAATTGTATTTGTGCCGTGTCAAATAAATTATAGATGAAGAAAAAAAAAAGACATCAAAATAGTCTAGGCTCATGGAAACAAACATTGGTTGACCTATTGGGACGGGGAGATTCTGTCAAAAAAAATTTTGCCGCTACTATACAGGATATCACAGCAGGCAGTTGGTGTCTACTCATGAAGTCTGTGCCAGGCGTGCTCGCATGTGACTGATACATTGTTTGTGAAAATTCGACCTTGAAACTTTTATGAACTTTTCACTGTCTAACAATGAAATGATAATGATAACTAAAGAATCACAAAATTGTCCATCATTTTATCAATCCAACGGTATATTGATTATCGTGATCCATCAAGTGGTTACATCGGTATCAACGTTTGAAATCTTTCATTCCGACGTTACACCTTGGTTTTAGTTTTCACAGAATGTATCTCGATATAGTGCGGTTAGCCGTAGTCCTACGTCAAAAGAAATCATTTGAACAATTTATAATGGTATTAAAACAAAATCTCTCTGCAGCAGCCTGCAGGAAACATATGGGGTGGTTAAACTTTGATCGCCGATTACTCGAAATAATGTTTTTGGCACTTGGTTCGCTCTGGTCGCACGCCGACTAAATGAGAAGTTGAAGTGCTGCCGAATTGTAATAAGCACATTTAATACGACATCATTAAACGGGAACGGAACAAAAGCTACGGTTATGCAGAACGCGAATGACGGCGCGATTAATTATAGCGCAAAACGAGAAAATATTAACTCTTCAAATATTCATTTTTGTTCTTCAAATTTCTGTTGTTCAATTTAATATCCGATGAAATGTCTGTTTATTTTCTGATGAAGTTCTTATATAGGCCAAATGATGCATTCCCAATTTACTAGGTCCATCGTATGACGACCAATCAGAAGTCGAATTTTGTGTTTTGACAAGGCTTTTGGGTTTTCAATAGTACAATAGTTCGAATAATAAAATTGCAATTTCATGCATCTGGTAGGAATCTTAGAATATTTTCTAATCGATTGCTGCAAAAACGAAGGAAATCCATCGAAAACTAACCGATACATTAGCATTTGAAATTGGACATATTTCTCACTTTTTCAGTTTTATATTTTCATTTCACATCCCTATGTAGCCGAACTTCCTGAGAGAAGTATTCTACTTCAAAAATCAACAATGAGGTTGTGGTCTTCATATTGTTTACAACTTTCAAAGTACAGTGAAGATCATTTGGTTGGATTTGTCGTCAAATTTTATTCCGTAACCGTGAACGATGAGCGAGATCTATTTCATCTGATTATAACAGCACGTTACTAGGACGAAAATCTAGTGTATCTGAAAGAGTGCTGCGATCATTGGAAGTGAAAATTGAAAATGATTGGCTGTAATTTTCGAAGAATGCTGGGGAAAATGACTTTCATCAGCACTGCTCCCAAATTCACCAAGGCGAATGAAGATAAACTCACCGACGCGTGCGCTGCAGCGAGATTTCTAGCGTTGTAGAGCTAGCTGCAGGGAAGTAACAGAACTAGTTCATTAATGCAGGTTGATAATTATTTTGACTAATTACTAATTCTTATTACTAATTCTTATTTAGCATTCAAAGCGCCATAATAGCAGACATAAATCCGGTTGTCTTGTCAACTTCAAAAATAAAATTCCTTGATTCTAGCTTTTACTAAAATGGTATTTTTTTTCCAATACATGCTTTTCTCGGATATACCAGGAGGAGCCCAAATGAACATTACCGTTAACAGAGTCTAAAAACCAGACATAAGCAATGTATTCGTGAAAAACACAGTAGTCTAACTAAATTGCAAACTACACTTGGTTTGGCAGATTCTTTTTACAAAACCAGCCACGTATTTTATACTTTATGATGCTTATTAACAAACTAGTCATGTGCTCGACGGGGTACCTTTTTAGGTTTCCCAAGACGAAATTTCATAGTTCACTGCAATCAATAGTAATAGAAATCAGTGACATCTTGAAGCAACTTTTGATAACATAAGTTTTTGCAGAGTAACAAGGAAGGGAGTTGGGGGGTGGGGTCAATGAGGTGAATTTAAATTTTTTTTACCCCTTGCATGGCCGAAATTCTTGTAACTTTGACAATTTTCATCAGTAACTTCAGTAACTTCTCTACTTTGAAATTAGTGTCAACGGTGCTCTGGAAGAATTTCCTCATTGTCGGAAACCCGGTTTTCCGGGGATACGGAGGAATTTTATAAATATTTCTTACAACTTTTGGTTCAAAGCTCATAAAATTATAATCACAGGCCATTTTTATGGTTTTGGGTGTTATGGAGATATGCTCCCAAAATGGTCATCCGGAACAGATTCCACCGGGGCTTTTAGTGGCCATAATTTTTCATCCTTCGATTGAATCCGTTTCCGTTTCCACTTTCCATTCTGTTTTCGTGTTCGGAATTAGTATGTTCGGAGAGAGATCTTTCTGCGAGAAAAACATTCTGCAACATTTTTCAAGCCATCGATTTTTTTTTGTAGTCAAAAGGCTACTGAATAAATATCTAGTAGAACCTGCCATACAAAAACGGAATAAACATTAGACATTTCTCCAGGAAAACCATCTTGTCGCTCTTCGCATGCACAGAGCGGAGGATGCGAAGAAAACATGCTAAGTCTCTTTCACATCCACCCACTTGAGTCTCGAACTGAAGAACGATCTGATATGTAGTACTTCGTAACCCTAACCTGATAAAATCGCTGATTGGTAGTAAAACAGCATTGAATTCCATGGCACTGTGCATTTTTAACTCGCAACGAAACCCTCTATTGCTATGGATACCTAACGCCACAGACAAGGCTAACTCACCATATCCGAATATAGGCGAAGCGACCCGATTGTTCACAACTATTGCATCCGTCTTATGATGCACCAACTCTAGTTTCCTGGAGAGCACCTAGTCCAAAACAATGCTGTGCAGCCGTGAACTTAACCTCTTCTATCGGTTCACCGCAGACCATCGAGGTTCACAACAATTGTGACTATTGCGCAAAATCGAATGCTACTCCTCTGACGACGGAGTGCTACTTCTCCTATTTCAGTCTGCTCAGAAGAGAATTAAGCGTATACCCAAATTTTAGTAACCATTGGTGTACCTTACCAGTTATTCTTCTTGCCAGTATTGGCGTCGAGCAGACACATACCGAATAGTCGCCTGCCTTTAGTAGTAAGACCAGCCTCTGCCATTTCCACCTTTCTGGAAAGAAAAAGCATGCACTAAGGGTCCTATACTTACTTACTTTACTTTGTTGGCCGACGTACCGTTTACCGATCTAAGGCCGAACGAATTAGAGATGTCCAGCTTCTTCTGTCAACCGTTCTCCAGGCACCTCGTACACCAGCAGATTGTGCATCTTCCTCCACGGCGCACATCCCCCAAGTGCGAGGCCTACCACGGAGTCGATGACCTCTTCATGGTTTTCCGCTGAAGATAGTTTTCTGGCATTCTGGCCACATGTTCAGCCCACTGAAACCGGCCTCGCTGTATACCCTTACTATATCAGTATTTTTGTATACCTGGTACAACTCGTGATTTATGCGTCTGCGCCACACTCCATCTTCCAAATTATCGCAAAGTTTCGATCGCATAACTTACCACTACAAATCTTTTCCCATCAATCTACACTTCAGCAACAACACCACCGGAACTACCATTCTCCCTGCCAGCTATCATGTACTTTGTTTTGGCAGAGTTAATGTTGAACCCCAACCTTGCCGTTTCCTTCTTAATGACCTCCTCCCCGGCTCTACGGTCGATACCGATGATATCAATGTCGTCCGATTTCGTGATGATCGTATGGTTTCTTTGCACGTTTGCTGTTTGTACTGCACCTTTAAAGGCGATGTTGAACAGTAAGTTGGTGAGCGCATCCCCCGGCTGATGTCTCGCCAACCACCCGCATGCATGATTTCGATCCCTCCCGCGTCATACGGCTCAACCTAATTGATTTCGTCGGCAAACCGTGTTCCAGCATTATCTGCCAAATCTCGTTTCTTTTTTAGAGATTTGTTTGTCACAGTCAGGGTTATCAGTGCCGATTTGACCTCGCCAGGCTTCTGAAAACGACTGTATATCCATGACAGCAAGTTTTCTACTAATGTGACTCTCATTGTATTGTACAGCTCTCCCTGCTTCCCGTACGTTCGGTAGTCCCCAACAACCCTAAACTTACCTGAAGTCGATTGGTTTTGTCTCCGCTTGGCGCATTGCATTTCAAATTTGTATGAAAATTCATATGGGAAAACCTACTTTTTTGCATTTACCTTTCTAGAGAGCTCAATAATGCTCTAATAATGCACTACATTATGTTAAAGTATAGTATTTTAGATGCCTAACAACTTTGCAGAGGACACTGAAGAGCTAGAATGTCCCTAAGAAGAGCTATAGCTGTTCAAAGTTGAGTATGTCGATTTCAATGCAGAAAATCTTGTTTTCTGCAGAAAATCTTTGAAGATTTTCTGCAGAAAATCTTTGTTTTCACCACATTACCAATGTACCGGCGTCAGTAGGATTCCCATCAGAATTAACCTGTCGTAACGAGTTTATACACTCAGCTGGACCAAGCAAACAAATTAAGGTCAATATTCTAGGCGTAAATGGAATCTACAACGTGTTTCAGAGGTTACTTCTGATGGAAATCTGATTGACGCCGATACACTGGCAGTGTTGGCAGAAAAAATTATTTGCAACATAAATTTCGACATACTCAACTTTGAACAGCTCTAGTATTTTTTTGGCACACCCTAGCTCTTAAACGTCTTCAGCCAAGTTGTTGGGCATCAAAAAACCTACCATTTGAAGACATGAAACCTATTGTTTGAGCCATTTTGAGCTCTTTAGAATGAAAAATGCAAAAAAGTTGGTTTTTCCATACAAATCTCCATATAAATTTAAAGTGCAATGCGCCAAGCGGAGACAAAACCAATCGACTTCCAATAAATTCAGGATTGTTTGGGGCCCCAAATAGAACAAAAAAACTTGGTTCTGGCTTTCTGCTATCAAGTTTCGTGTTTTCCATATAACGATTCCCCACCCTAATAGATAGTTATTTTAGATGTTATTTTTCATTTCCTTAAGTCTATTGGTTCTTCCAAGCTGTTTCTGATGATAGCCTATAATCCCCGACGAATCCGAGGTGATTAAAATTCACGAAAGTAAGGCCGATACTATAATGAAAGCGAGATGGTGCTGAACACGTTTTTTCTTACGTGGGGAATAACATCAACAATGGAAACACATATGAAACGGGTTGCTTCGTATTCATTATGGCACCGGTCTAAGAAATAGGAGAAACGAAAAAGTACGAGTCAATGACAGCTTCAGCCGATCAGCAGACTGTCAACTGCGCAAGCCAAACCAACAGGACATCCTCAAAATGAACAAAACTAGGCTGTCATGTCTGAACGAACAAAATGCGCAAGAGTCGGCTGTCGTGTGCAACACAAGTCAGTTTCGTTGCCTTGTGTGAGCTTTAGCTGTATGTAAACTCTCATGAACAGCTTATTCATGAGGCTGTTAGTGAAAAAGAGAGTGCTGCCGTTAATATAGTGTCGCACCACAGTCTTCTTCTGAAGCCTGCATCCCGCTAAGCATGCAGACGTGAGTCATACGGACGCGAGGCATAGTACGCTAGGCATAATGGACGGTAGACATACGGACACCAGGCATGTGGGCGCGAGACCAAATGGACACAAAGCCGAATGAACACAAGGCCGAAGAGAAGTAAGGTGGAATACCGTATTATCGTCATTATCATCACAGCCCTCTTTCAAAAACATGTATTTCGCTTCAGAGTGTCATTTGAAAAACAATTCACTAGCGGCCTTCAGCCGATTCGCTGTTCGAGTGAATGCTATTCTCACTCGCTACCGCTCGTTCGGACTTAACTAAGGGAAAGAAACTCGGTTTAAGAAGACCAAGCAAACCAGTAGATCAGTCGTTTGTGTACGAGAGGCCGAAGCTTCCGACGGCGGGTCGGCAGCCGGCTCAGGCTGCGGAAACCACGGCGGCCTAGTCCTGTCCGAGTGGCGCTTCTGCACAATACCCTTCAGGAATACAAAATAACCCTCCTCTCCTCACAGGTCGGACGCGGATATCGTGAGTAAACCGTTGACTATAGTCATCGCGTGTAGCCTCGTGTTATAATCTACACTATAAGGTACCAACTGGTGATCACCATGGCTTTAGCTTCCTTTTCAGTCCTGGACTGCAGAAAGAGACGTGATGATCGATTCCGCTCAATGCCGACATAGGCCAGGTCTTCGTTGAGCTTTTCCAAAGTTTCCAGCAATATTTGGCCCGACTGGTTGGCGTCCCGTCTCTCAGTACACACAAAACACTTGGAATGCTTCCCGTAAACTATCGCTTTATGGCCTGCATGACAGGTTTCTGTTGAGTAGAAGAACTTATGTCCTCTCTCAAAATACTAGAAGCAAGCTTCCGACTGCTGGTATATGCTCGAGGATCTAAACAGTAGCTCCCTCTCAACTTTTAAGGTGTCGTTTATTGATTACTACTTAGAAAAGCATCGCACAGTATCATCTGCCGTGAAATTTTGGTTATTATAAATGTCATATCACTGAAGTGAAAATAGAAAAAGTGACGTTTCGCGTGTAATTATTTCCGGATCATTTTGAACGGTGAAATGATTTCATGAAGATATGAAAGGTGTAAAAATCAAGTGATTTGTGATCTAATAATTATAATATTGGATTTATTTTTCAGTACCATGACGAATCAAAATCAGATCAATTTTCTAATCTCCAAACAAAAACTTATTGCAGGAAGTGAGTAGCAAAAATGATATAGTGGTTAATGAGGTTTGCTTTGGTAACAACTCTATTGCAGGAAATATTGACGATGAAACACCTGATTATTTCTAGTAGGGTACCAGGGAAAATCGATTTTAATAAGGTTGTTTAGCGGTAGGACTCAAAAGTTTCGTTTTCTCGAAAAAAGTACCAATGGAAAATTTCAGTTCAAGCTTCGTGGACACGTGCCTCAAAGCAGTCATGTCTTGGGAATGCATTAAACATAGAGATCTGGTATTATGCCGAAAAAAAATTTCAGAAAAAATCGATTTTCTTTTGACCTGGGAAACTGCCTCATTTCACTTGTCCTCTTCTTATTTTAACTTCACTGTCAACTTTAGGTGGAATCAGAAATAGGTCTCCAAAATTGAAGTGACCGCGAGAGTGAAATAAGTACCACTATCTTACTCTTCTCTAAATGTGTCTATATATGTGTATGAGTATGTGTGTCATCGACGACGCTTTCTTCTGTTAAAACATAGTTCGCAGGTGTGGCTTATTAGAAATCGTTGCTGTTTTTTGCTTCTCATAACCGGTTGCGCCATGTTGTATTCTTTTGCAATTCGATCGTACAAAGCGTGCAGACAGTTTAGTTGGACAACATGAACTAATTTATTCACTGTTACAAGTTACAGACATACATCTCTTCGTCACTAAAACTAATATGTACATAATTTTCTTATGACATTTTCATATCGCAAAAATATCTTAAATTTCAACTTTATCTTTACTCCACAGAGAACGCCCAATACCGTAAACTGGGGTGACTCTATTTCGAACCTCTATTCTGAATTTGTGACAAAAAGCGGTCATATAGCTTGGGATTTGACGTAATATTCCCTGATTGTGTTTAGATATGTGTACATTGCCACTTTTCATGCATTTCCTGCTATTTAAAGAGTGTTTTCCATGCTGAAATACGAATTGAAAATAAACTGGATTTTGAGCGATTTTTATTGCATACAAAAAATTGGTTCAACAGATACAAAACAACAACGTACGATACGTAAAGTTTTTTAATTTTGTTTCCAGATTAGTTCTCAAGATATAAAAATATTATCACAATGATTTTCATTTTTTTTTTTGCAATATTTTTCCTCAAAGGCAATTTTAAGTCCCAATAAGCTTAAAAGCGTATCACATGTTTTCTTCTTAACAACAGCCCAAGACATCACGTGACATGCAACTTTAGACTATTGGATGACCAATATTCTACATGGACTAGTTTTTGGTGGTTTTAGATCCCCTTCACACTCCGTGGACAATCGTTCATGAATATTTTAAAAATTTTGTATGAATCTTTGACATGCTCCAACATGAACTGTTGAAAACAATGAACTGTTAACTCATTTAAGTCGTATTAGACTGTTAAAACATGGTAAACCAATAAAGTCTGCCTTCAAATTAATCGAAATGATGAAATGATCAAAGTCACCCCAGAATGATGATTGATAAACAAAAAAAATAGAGCATTTAGAAAAACAGCAGAATTGTTGCTTAACTTTTGAAGTAGCAACTGGATCTAGTTCAATGCATGCCAGTACTCATTTTAAAAATATCAAACTGTTTTGTATTCAGTACATTTTTAAAATATTTAAGATAAATTTAAAAAAGTGATCAAAGTTGGAGTGGCAACACGGCTGCACGGCAATAAGCACGCAGTCCTGTTTGCTCCAAGTTTATTTTCAAATTATTAGTGTTTTCCATTAGTATAAATAATACAAGTTCTAAAAAACGGCGATCTTGTGCGCGTTGTATACGGAAGTGATAAAAGTTATTGAGTTAAAATGTATCGTGTAGTGAAAAATCATTAAAAACGAACATTACAAAACGTACGACATATAGCGGTATGTTTGAACGGTGAGCAGGATAGCACGAGTCAGTTCGTCGATAATACATGTGAAGAACGCTTGATTTTAGTTCCACACAGCGAACGAGTGCAAGCAGGGAGAGTGAGAGACAAAAGTAGCTAAGAGTTCCTGCTTTTTTTAGCATTGTATAGTGGTCCTACGATGTGTTTGCGAAAACGACCACAACACCAAGTTCTTTTCGGGATTTCTAATATCTCTAATTTCTAATAAATGATGCACAAACGATTACTTTGCTCATGTTCGCTACACAACTCTTGGATGTTTTGCTGCAACGCTTTTTGTGCTATTATTTTTTTCGATTTTTCTAGCTTTTGAGCAAATGTCTCTGGATATTTTTTTTGATTATGGCAAAAGACTGGCAACTGGCAAAAGATAAACATTCAAAGGAAGTGACTAACATTAACATCAATACCAAGAATCGACATAACATAAACCTGGCTTATAGTTTCCTAACAATACTACATTAAATTTGTGCATTTATGGCTTGAATCTGCGCTTTTCTTCTAACCTTTCCTAATGAGCCTTAAAGCATTCTGACAATGAGATTCGCCCATTTTTCTTTCGCCTTGTTTTTATTATTTCCTCTGTTGCGCCCCTTTAAGTGCGCCTTTATTTTGAAAACAAAAGTTGATCCGCCCTTTACTGTCGCCTGTTTACGAAATATTTCGCAAATAAGCCCGTTGCTTCAAAACAATGTAAAGGGCCTAGTTCCAAAGTATCTTTTGTTTTGGGTAAACTGTTTTATCGCCCTTCACTAGAAGCTTGATTTAAATAATTGTATCGCTTTATACAAAAGTAAGGATTCTTGCCATGAATTTTGTAAGTCTTTTCGAAACCAATGGTGTAATAAAACCATTTGTTTACATTTTGTTAGTTGCGCCCTAATCGCGAATCACTCCGGATATGTATATACTAAAATTTATTTATTTATTTATCTATGCATGGCTTACTTCTCGTTTTGCAAATCCTCTGTATAATAAATAAAACATAATATAATTATGTATTAAATACGGGTTAAAGTCTGAAAATAATAATAAATTTATTTCGTCAATCAATGTAGACTACAATTCTAATGTATACGTTAATCTTAAGCTATCGAGTTCTAGCACGTAATGCGCTTTTTAATGCGTTCCGGGACATGGTAACGTCTATAATCTCGCAGTGTTTGTTGTATACGTTCATGATGCTGTTAATTGGTCCATGTTTGGCGTACAGTGACCGGTAATTATTGTTAGTAAAAATATTGCGCGTTCTTAAAGGACGAGAAGGAGCATAAAAGT
The DNA here is from genome assembly GCF_029784165.1 of Wyeomyia smithii. NCBI lineage: Eukaryota > Metazoa > Arthropoda > Insecta > Diptera > Culicidae > Wyeomyia > Wyeomyia smithii. The sequence continues at coordinate 82,379,419 of NC_073696.1, read as the reverse complement.
TAAGAGTTTCCAGCAGATTTGGTGAATTAACACGTTGTGAGATCATATCGTTTACAAAGGTAATCATGGTTGTTTCTCGTCGTTTCTTCAGAGTTTCGATATTAATAAGCATGCAGCGAGATTCGTAAGAAGGGAGAGGATATGATGCCCAATTGAGTTTTCTTAATGCAAAAACCAGAAATTGTTTTTGAACTGATTCAATACGATTGATATGAACTTCTTGATATGGGGACCAAACTATACTGCAGTACTCTAATATTGATCGAACATAGCTCACAAAAAGAGTTTTTATTGTGTATGGGTCCTTGAAATGATAACTGAAACGTTTAATAAAACCAAGCATACTGTTGGCTTTGTTGATTATTGTGTTATAATGATTCACGAAAGTGAGTTTCGAATCGAGGATCACTCCTAAGTCTCTCATTTTGGTACATCTCTCTACAAGTTGTTGGCCTATGTAATAGTTCATAGTTTGCATTGAAAGTTTTCTTGTATATGATATGACATTACATTTCTTAATATTTATATCAAGGAAGCTTTTCAGACACCAAGTATAGAAGGTATTGATCTGCAACTGAAACAATTCGAGGTCAGACTGGTTTTTAATCTCCATATACAATTTCATATCGTCGGCATAGATTAAAATTTTGATCTGGTTAAGTAAAAGGGTTACATCATTAACGAACAAAATGAATAGTAAGGGTCCTAAATGTGATCCTTGCGGAACTCCAGATGTTACCTTCACTGGATCAGAGAGATGGCCTTTGAAACGGACAAATTGTGTTCTGTTCGTCAAATAAGATTCAATCCATTTCACGAGTTGGTTATCTAGTCCAATGCGTTTTAGTTTGAAAATCAGTAATGTTATATCGACTCTATCGAAAGCTTTGCTATAATCGGTATATAATGCTTCAACGTAGTTACCTCTATCCATTGCAGCGAGTGTGAAATTAACGAATTCTAATAGATTAGTAGCTGTGGACCTTCCTTTGAAAAAACCATGTTGGTTGATTGTAATACTATTTTTCACCTGTTCGAAAATTCGTTTATTAACGATTGATTCAAATAGTTTCGGAATACAAGAGATGATTGCTATGCCGCGATAATTTTTTATATCAGAGCGTTTACCTGACTTAAAGATCGGGATGAGAAATGATTTTTTCCACATGGAAGGAAATTCACCTGTTTTGATTGAAAGATTGAAAAGCCAAAACAGTGGTTTTACAAAAGAAGAAGCAAATGTTTTTAGCATAGATGGTGGAATTCCATCTGGCCCAGCCCCTTAGTTGCATCTAGGGATTCTAATGATGTTAATATTTCTTGAACAGTTATATTTTGAACTGATACACTATTGGTACATTCAGGTAAATGCGTGAAGTAGTTAAAATCTCTATTTTCATCCGGGTTTTTGTAAACGGTCTGGAAAAATTTCGCAAATTGGTTGCAAATAAGCTGAGACTCGGTACTTTCGTTACCTTCAAAATGCATGCGTGATGGAAAATTATTAGTTTTCATTTTTTCCTTTGCAAAACGGTAAAACTGCTTTGGATCAAATTTGATATTACTTTCTACCCTAGAGTTATAATTCTCATAAGCTAATGAGATTTCTGCATCTAGTTCGCTGCATATGTTCTTGTATCGTTCCAGATTGGTCTCACATTTATGGTGTTTGTACATTTTATGGGCTTTCTGTTTTTTGTTTTTCAAGTTTTTGATCTGTTGCGTGTACCATACGGGATCTTTGAAACAAAAGTTAGTGCGTTTTTTCGTCCTAGGAACTGTATCATTTATAATTTCGTATAATAGAGAGAGAAACGTATTCGCGGCTTTTTCAATATCCTCTTTGCCTCGCAAAAGTGATTGCCAGTCGACTACACTGAGTTTACGGTCGATTTCTGTTATATTAGCTTTTTTAAAGTCATACACATACTCAAATTCACTATCATTGGGACGTGCTCTAGTGCTATCTATGTTCAATGAATACTCAATGGCTGTATGAAATTTCTCATTTTTCCATAGAGGATCAACGGCTTTATCTACGCTAAAATCTTCAGTGCAGTTTGTGAACAAGAGATCTAAAAAACAGTTCAGTTCATTTCGTATTGCGTTTACTTGATATAATCCTAACTGACTGGTCGTGTCGAAAATTTGTGGTAGTGCCTCGTTATCTCCTACTATAGGAAGCAACAGTGATTCGTTATCGCAGTCCTTGATGAAGTCTGCATCTTTTTGATTGAAGTTACAAATTACTGAGTTGGCGGTTTCTAAAAATAATTCATAATATTGTTTTTTTGCAAATTGTGGAGGGAAGTATACTGATGCAAAAATGTGGCATTGACCGTTTAATACAGTTTTGACCCAAACATCGTCAAATTCTTTATACTTCATCGTTGGGACCAACTCTGCATCGAACTTTGTCTTGACGGCTACTAGTACACCGCCACCAGATTTTTTATCAGTTAACAAAAGATCACGATCGCTTCTGAATACTTGATAACTGTTTCCAAAAACCTCCTCACTCTTTATACTTTCAGACCAACTTGTTTCCGTTCCTATAATGATTGAATACATACAACCACTAATCTTTTTACTAAGAATATCAATTTTTTTTGAACTACTCATTCTGTTAAAATTCTGGCAATAAATTACAAACTCTTCAGAGCCACGTCTTGAATTACTCTCTTTCTCATCGAAAGGAGTCATTATTTCCGAAAAATCGGTCTATAAAATTTGTCGGCACTTTCCCTTGCGCGTTGCAGGGATTGAATCCTCTGGTTGTTCAAGTGTCTACTATAAGAATTAAGGTCTTCGGAAGCCGCTTGCTTCGGTACGCCGAATTCTTCATGTACCTCGAAGAAAAATTTCCTGAGCTCCTCCGCAGCTACTGGTAGTCCCTCTGATGCCAAAGAAATTTGTATGCTGGTTTTCGTCATACCGTCATAGCAAACCGTTGGGTCTTTGTCATGCATGTACGCAAGGTAAAGACGTACAAGGTGCATAATTTTTGGATCTCGTAAACGCGCCTTCAGAAAACGCCCGTCTCCAACAGCTGATTGTTGTGTTAGGTTGACAACAGGAGGCCGCATGGGATCGAGCGACCACGATGTTGGGTGCGATTCTAATGTTGCTTTCGAAGTAGTGTTCTCATTTGGTGGCGATTCAATATTATGTTGGTTCTGGTTGTCCGAACGGTAAGGGTTTATGGTTTCACCCTTCCGGAAGTTGATGAAATTTGGAACTGCGAGGCCTGCTATAGGGTGGTCAATAGTTGATGGTGGTCTGGCAAATTTAACTTTGGCGGTTGCCAGTAATTGTTTATCCGATCCATTGACACGGATCTGGTCGTTTTGGTAAGTGTGTGTGAACTTGTGGTTGTTGTTGATATAGTTACTATTCGTTGTCTTGTTACTGTTGCTGTTGCTGTTGGTGGTATGGTTTCGATTGTTGTTGAAGTTTTTCGATTCAATATATTGTCGCCTCCTGCGTTTCCTGTTTCGTCTAGATTTTTCGGCAGCCTTTTCTTGGAGCCTACGAGTCCGTTGTCTAGCATCATAATCCGACCAGTCTGGCATCCAGCGCCATTTATTGCCCAAAAATCGCCATCCTGGCGAAGAATGGTCCGTTATGGGCTTCGTAGCTTTATTGTTAGCTGCCAAAGTTTGATTTAATTCTTCATGCAGTGACTTGTGTTGTTGTGATGCGCTAGTTTGATTAATTTGGAGACTGGTAATAGCTCCAGAGACAAATTTTACCTCGTCGAGAATTTCACGAAGAGCAGAATCAGCATTAGACTGCGCTGAACCGGTTTCAATTGTAGCGAGTAGTTTGTTTATTGACCCTGTCGTTGAGTTTGTAGCTGCTGCTGCTGCTGCTGTCGCTGCTGACTTAGCCATCGCTTCAACAGCTGCTGAGGTGTCCGAATGTGTATCAAGAAGTGTTGACATTTTGTTTTTTATTTCTGCGGCACTGGCTTTGTTGCTGCTCGCGGCGTTGGTGATGGTAAGTTTAATTTCATTCAGGCTTTTTTCAATATGCTCCAGCAAGTTATCATGAGTCGCGCTGAGATTTTTATAATTTGAAAGCAGCTTATGGTTTACTTCAAGCGTCTTTCCGATATTTTCTGAGATGTTTCTGAGATGAGATGTCAGAGCCTTAAGATTTAGGTCGGTCACGAACTTTTCCTGGCAGTCCTGACATAGCGGCAGCATAAAAGTCCGCAGGATTTCCTCGTGATTTCTTTGTGCACCTATGCACGCAGCATGAAATAGAATCCATAGGACTCTAATATTATTTTGAGGCGAGGCTTACCGAATGGAAAATGACTCCTGAATGTGCTGCAAGTACTCAGTCATTCTGTAAAGGGTCTTTGGAAAGTTGCTAACACCTTCTAGATCCCGAAACTAAGATAGTCGCAAAAATGAAAAATACCTGCAACTATCTTTTTTTTTTTCATAATATCACTGCCAGACAGTGGGATCTAGAAATAGGTTCTCTCACACACACACACATTAAAAAGTGTGATTAAAGTCACCCCAGTTTACGGTATATAATTGAAAAATATTCAAACAGTTTTCAATTTTACTAGAGGAAAAGTATGTTATCATTTAAATATTCTTTAGTAATTTTGCCGTTTACCTCTATTCGTGCTCAGTTCGATTACATACTGTATAACATTCGTACCAGCGTAATAAAAACATCGAAAACTCAAGAGGACACAGTTGCACATGACAAAGAAACTTGTGCCAGTTTGTAAAAGATATTTATGATTATTAACATGGTAGAAAACACCTATAATCGAATAAATTACACTGAATCTTTGTAAATTTGAAAAAATGTCACAATACTTCAATGGAATGAATACATTGATCCCACACTAATAATCATTCTACTCTAGCACAAGTACCAATGTACCATTTAGTCCAACCGGACACGAAATGGTAACAATTTTGTTACACCCAAAATGAGTGCCATTGAACCGGGAGTGTGTCATTCCGCTTGAAGGTGTAGTTTTCTAGCGTTTTCCTACAAACTATGACATGGCCTTGTTTCACTTCACACCGAACATGACAGAGAAAACATGAAACCCTGCCTCAGGCCAGGTACCAGATTTCATTGCACCGTTCTTCGCTACACCGGTTTGATACTCATCGTCACATCATTAATAATAATCATAATCAATAAAGATATCAAAGCGACAATTCGAATGACAACATATGAGAAAACAACGAAAACAACGCGATCGTCGGATCTGACCAGGCCTCGAAGGCTGAGATCGGACTTGATCTTCGTGCGCTTCCAGAATCTCTTGATGCTGTTGTTTGTCCGTTTTCTTTCTTTTCACTTATCCCCACGCTTTGAATACCTGTTTTTAACTTCCAGTCGAGTTCGTCCGACAGGCGACTGAACAATCCTTTTATGAATGGTTAATCATGGCTTTAGAGACAGCGCGGCGGAAATATTTCATTCACGTTTATGACGTGGCGTAGCGGTTTGCCTGTCACACTGGTTCCAGGTCGGTCAGGTGAACTCTGTTCACATTTGGGAGCACATAAATACTTCCTCTTTTGAGAACTCTTCGACACACTGTACAGATCATGAGTCACCATTTGGGGGGTGTGTATCATCAGGGTGGTTATCCGGTTACCTTTGACGGCAGCATGACTTGCTCCTGGCGAAGGCATCCGACTCCAGCGGTAGTGTGATATCATGGAAATTCTTTTCGAACAAAACAACGCTTTGAAAGAGACTTAGTTACGAGGCAGTTTTTATTTTCGGGTAATACATCTACAAAATCATACGCGGCGGCCCTCCCGTAGACTAGAATGAAATCGCATCTTTGGCCTGCGGCAATAGCGGGATTTATTTGTTTTGTTATACAAGTGCCGACAGACGGCCGCCGCAGTTCGAAATTTTAAGCTTACGGAGAATTTACCGCCAATCTTTGCACAAAACATCGCGGTGCATGCGTCGCGTCCCGTCTATCAAAAAGTAGACACGTGGCCTGCGCTCATTAGCACACGGGTGTAACACGATATGTCGTTCGGGAGCTGGCCGCGCGCGGGTTACAATCTACCTCAACAGTTTACAAGCGGTGTTTTTAAAATTAAGGTCAGTTTTGAAAACCTTTTCAACAACAGTCCTGCACTTTGGTGGCACGATGTCAAGTACATTTTGCATGAACTGACATCGAAATAGGACAATACAGTTATAGGAGATTACGTCATGTTCGGAAGTTCAATGGAAATGACATGAATAAAATTCTGGGATTCGCCTAACTTTAAAGGGACTATGTATTTCAGTATTTTAAGAAGCAATAAAATTTGATTTTGGGAGGAGCTTTTGTCCTTGGAAACGTAAAATAGTACGACGCCCCCCATAGTCCTTAATCCCCACTCTAAGAGGTACTCCCACAGATTTGCAGGTTTTCGAGAAATTTCGAGAATATTTCGATAAAAATTGTGATATAAGAGAACAAAAACAAATGACGTCGCAAGTTTCAAAACATTTATTAATAATTAATTTATATAAATAAACGTGAACCGATCACGGTCGATTACTTCCTACCGGCATTCTTATCGATGCATTCACTCGCTTAATTGATCTACACTCTGTTCACCGATCGCTGCTCCCGTTAAACCGCAAATAAAGCAAAAACTTATTTCCAGTCCTACCGTTCATTTCTACTGCTACGCTAAATTTTCCTACCGTCAAATCTGATTGAGCAGCATTCGAAAACAGTACGTTCTTGTTGCATCCTAATTAGTATCCTACACTGCTATCGTAAACCTTCTAATGCTAATAATCTTAACTTTCACGGGCGAAAATTAAGTTTCCTGTCTAGCCTGTTTATTGTTTCGTACAATCTCAAAGAACATTGAAGAGCTATTTTTCATATGTAGATGGACGAAATTTGCTAAGTATCTGCACTGAAATTAAACAACTCCGTAGGGTATGGTATTTGTGACTGTTAATATCATTGAGTTACCACTGAAATGGTTGTGGGAATTAGATGCATACTTAGTACAATTGCTGTTTAGTTTATAATTTTGTGCGTTAAAACTATGGTTTTATTTTACTTGCATATCTACACAGAAAAATCATACACTATGATTTGTATTTCACATTGTTTTGTTACTTTTAGTACGTATACAATTTTTGGGGTACTTGACGGTTCACCTATTCTCTCATCACCAGCAAGCCGTCACAACAATCGGCCGTAGGAGTTCGCATTCGTCAAATTTGAAATTCAATTTCAGTTCAATGTATCGTTTTGCCTTCTCTTGCTACGCATATCTTTACAATTGCTCTTACTCGTATACCCGCAGTGCTACTCTGCTGCCGCTACACCAGCAGTGGGTGGAAACACTCATAATATTCGCATATTCATTCAATCATGCATCAATGCCCGCCTGTCAGCAACGACCCGGCCGTGCGCGCGGTTCAAGCGATTCTTCAAGTAAACTTTCTGCGAAAACTATCAACAGTCTGCAACCTGCGAGAAAACCGTGCCCGGAACGAGACAACGTTGAAATGTCACGGATGGACGGACAGATGGATGGCCAACGACAACGACCGTGGGACGTACCCCACAACGGGTTTCGGTGGTTCGAACGAGAACCGAGCACCCGCAAGAATAGAATGCTGCCGTTTTGCGGTATATTTCCTACTGCTACACATCGGCCCTGCTGGCCGGTGATGATAATGATGCTGGCGTTTCGATCTTTTCATCTTTCAATCAATGCTCTCTGTTTGCACGAGTGTGTGTGTGAGTGTACCGGCATTTGCTCGCCTGCGGCCCGCCTCCTAGCGAGCAATGTTCGATCGCCGAAAGCCGTATTAACCTGTCCTCCTGACGTACATATATATGAGGGGCTTTGGAAGAATGAAAATTATAAACATCGATACTTGATGCGTTTACAATGGAGCACAAGATGAAATGAGAAATCAGAGCGAACAGAAGGGAGGCCGTTACGTGGTGCGAAGTTGAACGGTTTTTTATAGCAGGTTTTATGATCAGGTCCTGAAACTACCATGTCCTTTGAAGCGAATATACACGCAAAGTTGGATAGTGTGAAATCACATGCGAAATCAAAGAAAATTCAGATATGGTTTGAAACTTAGATGGCGAATGTTCTTAGATGTGACGCAGTTCTTGCTCTTCTAGATCGACAAATTTTATCACGAAAAAAAGCTGTAGATCGTGTGATTAAACGTTACTACGAGACTTTGAGCATCAAACGGAAGGAGAAATACGGTAAGAATGGCTGTTCTATTAGAGATCAGGATCACAAGTGTGAAAGCGTTTAAGCGGAGCCTCAATGCTTTGGTCAGAGATGTGACCAAAAAGTTAAATCTGTACAAGTCTATGGTTCAGAGAGCCAGAGAAAGTCACGGGCTCGATAGCTATAAATCCAGATGCTAACGAAGCCTCATTGTCTCGTCATGGATAATGAGACTTACGTCAAAGTGGACTTCCGGCAACTTTCGGAGAAACTGTTCTTCACTGCCCAGCACAAGTTTGTTGTTCCGGAGAAAGTAGAAATTTTCAAAATTTGCCAAGAAATACAAATTTTGGCAAGCGATCTGCTCATGTGGCAAACGGAGTCCGTTGTTCGTGACTAATGAGACTGTAAGCGGGAAGATCTATCTCAAAGAATGTCCACAGACGCGGTTGCTTCTGCTGCTGCAGCAACACTAAAGTCATGTGAGTGTCTGGCCGGATCTAAGTTCGTGCAACTATTTTAGTTATGTCCTGTTGTGGTACGAAGTCTACGGGGTAACTTTTGTACCAAAGGCTAAGGCCCATCGAAAAATACTGAGCTGTTATGAAGCAGGCACTACGGGAGCATCCCCAATCTGAGGAAAGCATGAAGAAAAAGTGAGTATCCTTATCAGAGTCTGACAAAGTCATTTTCATTTGACATTCATAAGGTTTTAGTGACGCTGTGACCTGTCGTTTTAAAGTAAAAAACATTTGTTTCATTTTCGAGCACAACGAAAGAAAACTGCTCGAGTGCTCTTGCTTTGATTTTGACAGCTTAAGGGCTTGAAAAGGAAAGAAATAGTTTTTAATTGAAAGAGAAGATTAACGGCGTCACTATCACCTAGCGAACCTATATATTAGAGAAATGACAAGACACTCACCGTTAAGGCAACTGTCAACATCAAAACGGGCGAGCTGTATAAATTTGCATTGCCGTTATCCGTTCTGATGTTGACAGTTGCCTTAACGGTGAGTGTCTTGTCATTTCTCTAATGTATAGGTTCGCTACTATCACCTGAGGAAAGTCAAGTGGAAAAGACAATGAGCGCTGACGGATATAGGGGGAATCATGATGATATGAAACGGAGCACTCTAATACCAGTTCCACAACCCTAAGTGACAGTAGGGCGCCAGTGATCAACAGCAAAAAATCAAAGGAGGGTTGTGTGCAAAGCCACGACCGCAAGGATGAAGTAGAATACTTTTACAAGAAAACCCGGCTGCTTGCGTGTCAGTCATTTTTTAATTTGTTGTTCAATTCAATATCGGATAAGATACCGATCACATCTTGGCGTTATCACTGACAGTGCGAATAAAGTATTCCTTGTGATAAAATAAACAGTGAAAAGCTGATTTAACACTCAAAACTAGACGGTTCATGTGTTGTCAAAATGAGACTTTTCATTGAATGCATTCACTAGTGCCCGCTACCGCACAAAGACTGCATTTCACTAAAGTGCCTCACTGCATCAGCCGCTATCGATGCTAAGATCCGCTGCGACTAGTGCGCTATCCATAGCCATGCCACAGTTGTGGCCGCTATACACTGCCATTGGTATCCACAGTCCCTGCATCAGCTGGCCCAGCTGCTATCGTTGCTGGGATCCACTGCAACTAGTGCGCTATCAATTGCTACGCCACAGCTGTGGCCGCTTTCCGCCATCGCTGGTATCCACTGCACTGCTAGTGCTGCTGCTAAGGGAGGACGACTGCTGTTGTCGCTGTCTAAAACTGTTGTGAGCGGCTTCGGCTGAAACAGGCTCTTATATAGGGATAAAAAACCTATCGATAGTAGTAGGAAATCATCGATAACTATCGATAGCCATTTCAGTCGATATTTTTCATCTTATACAGACAAATAGCAAATTTAAAATGACAAGGTCTATGATTCTGTCGACCGTGCTTGAAAAGCAATAATATTAACGACTAATCAGATCAGTCGAATTTTGCGCTTCAACAAGGATTGACCATTCTCAATAATAGTTGCTTGTCATGATTTGGACTTGATAATTTTTGAATTTTAATTATGCGAAAAAAAATTTTTAATGCCGATAATGAAAGCTTTTCGGATGTTGTGCTCATGACTGAAGGAAAAGATAATTCAGTACGTTCTGAGACACGGAGATGAAATCAAATATATATCTGTTACAAATTTCTTGAAAGTGTAAATTGATTTAAGAGAAAATATTAACTCTCCAATCAGGTTTTTGTTTCATCCTGAAAAGGACAATTTGTTGTTTAATTCAATGTCTGATAAGATGCCGATCACATCTTTGCGTTATCACTGGCAGTGCAAATAAAGTATTTATTGGGGGAAAATAAACACTTCTCAAGTTTTTCAGAACGTTCTTTTCATTGGATGCATTTGCTAGTGTGCCTGCTATCGCTCAGAGACAGCATTTCACTAAAATGCCACACTGCATCAGCTGGCCCTGCTTATATTGATGCTGAGACCAACGTCAACCGCTGCGCTATCCCCGTTGCCACAGTAGTGGACGCTTCCGTTGCCATTGGTATCTGCTGCCCTTCATCACCTGGTTCTGCTATCGATGCTTAGACACGCTCCGCTATCCGTTGCCATACCACATCTGTGGTCATTATCCGCTGCACTGCTACTGCTGCTATATCCACTGCACTGCTACTGCTGCTGCTAAGGGAGGACTGCTGTTGTCGTAGTCTAGAATTATAATGAGCGGCTTCGGGTAAAACAGGCTCTTATATAGACATCGATAGTCATATAAGTCGATATTTCCCATCCTTACTCTTATACAGACAAATATCAAATTTAAAATGACAAGGTCTATGATTCTGTCGACCAGCCTTGGGAAGCAATCATATTAACGACTAATCAGATCAGTCGAATTTTGCGCTCAACAAGGATTGACCATTCTCAATAATAGAGTTGCTTATCATGTTTGGACTTAATAATTTTCGAATTTTAATTATGCGAAAAATTATTTTTTGTGCTGATTTTCGGATGCTTTTCGGATGTTGTGCTCATGACTGAAGGAAAAGATGATTCAGTACGTTCTGAGTCACGGAGATGAAATCAAATATATATCTGTTACAAATTTCTTGGAAGTGTAAATTGATTTAAGAGAAAATATTAACTCTCCAATTAGGTTTTTATTTCATCCTGAAAAGGACAATTTGTTGTTTGATTCAATGTCTGATAAGATGCCGATCACATCTTTGCGTTATCACTGGCAGTGCAAATAAAGTATTCCTTGGGGGAAAATAAACACTGAATAGTTTTTCAGAACGTTCTTTTCATTGGATGCATTTGCTAGTGTGCCTGCTATCGCTCAGAGACAGCATTTCACTAAAATGCCACACTGCATCAGCTGGACCTATAGATGCTGAGACCAACGTCAACCGCTGCGCTATCCCCGTTGCCACAGTAGTGGACGCTTCTGTTGCCATTGGTATCCGCTGCCCTGCATCACCTGGTCCTGCTATCGATGCTAAGACGCGCTCCGCTATCCGTTGCCATACCGCAGCTGTGCTTGTTGTCCGCTGCACTGCTACTGCTGCTGTATCCACTGCTGCTGCTGAGGGAAGACTGCTGTTGTTGAAGTCTAGAATTATAATGAGCAGCTTCGGGTGAAACAGGCTCTTATATAGGCCTAATAGCACATTTAAAATGGCAAGGTCTATGATTCTGTCGACCGTGCTTGGGAAGCAATCATATATCGACCAATCAGAGGCCGAAGTTTTCGTTTTGACAAGGCTTGACTATTTTCAATAGTACAATCGTTCGAAAAATAAAATTACAATTATCTGCATTTGGGAAGAATCTTAGAAGATTTTCCAATCTATTGCTGCAAGAACGAAGGAAATCCATCGAATACTAACCGATTTACTAGCATTTGAAATTGGACATATTTTTCACTTTTTTCGGTTTTAGATTTTCATTTCACATCCCTATGTAGCCGAACTTCCTGAGAGAAGTATTCTACTTCAAAAAATGTTCGAAATCGTGTTTGGAACTTGCGTGACGTATTTATTGAATACCATTGACGTTGCAATTGGGTGAAATCAATATGCACCAAGTTTACTATAGCCCATTAGTAAGCATTAGTTATTTGTCTGAAAGTTTGAAAACAATCGGTCAACTAGGCAATTCTCTACAGTGTTTTTCTGCGACGCCATTTGATGTACGACTTCCATTAACATCCTAAATACTTAAAAAATGTAACGAAAACTGTCAAATTAGCTGCAAGCTCTTCAATTGCACTCGCTGGATAATCATCGTGTTATGTTTAACGCACAAATTTTGCGTAATGTTCGAACTATTGCATGCAGCCGAAAGCCAAGAAAACAGCAACATTCAATTTCAAAAGCTATGATATAAAGTTATTCAATGTTGCATTTATTAAAAAAAGGTTATTTCAAATATCCTATTCATTATTATTATCATTTGTACATAAGCTGATTGAGTTAGACATCTCAATATCTCAATCTCTAGATGACAAAGTAGAAAATTACAAATTTAGCGATTTTAACCAAACGGAGTTTATTAGTTTAGTTTGCAACATCCTACCAAATTTCAGTGAAACCTTTTGAGTTTGATGACATCGAAATACTCGCAAATATTGTATAAATAAAGTCGCAACTGAAATCTAAATGTTGTCCTAACTGCCATAAAAAATACTTGATATTTCTTACATACTTCCACTAATTGTTGCTGAGAGTTCGACTTTGGAAGTTATTTGAGCGTTAGATGTATTCTCGGCTGAGCAATCTCAAAAAAGAAGAACGACTTTTGTTTTTTACTGTCCAACGTTTCGGCACCGATCAGTGACATCTTCAAGGAAAAACAAGCTTTCGTTCTACTTTTTTGAGACTTCCTTGATATCATAGAAATTGCAATTATGTTTGATGAAAAAGCTACAATTTCTAATAAACCTCAGTCTGTGTGGGAACAATTTAAGATATAATTTAGAAATTGAATTGCATTATTCCACACGAAAGAAAGCCATGTGACACAACTGATAAGCCTCTTGAACGATGAAGAAGAAGGCAAATCTTGCTGAAGATAATAGGGATAATAAAGCAAAGTTATGCACGATTAAAATAAACAACACACTCGTAACCAGCAATTATAACCATAACCAGCAACAAAGTGTCCTCATGAAAAAACAACAATCAGTGTTTTGCAGTGATGTAGCCAGAAATTTCGTCCGGGGGAGGTCTCGATGAAAAAAAAATTGAATTTTAAGGGAATTGAAGAGAGAGGCAGTTTGAGAGACAAGGTATAACCTAAATCAAATACTATCATGTTACAAAACGGCATTAGAAAACAGTGGTTTGGCGCGCTAACATCACCTACTTTCAATACAAGTTACGTTGCAGTGGAGGAATGAGTGCAAGAGATTATTGAAGAGAGAGAATAGGCGAGAACAACTTAGAAAGTGAATTGTTTTTATGCTGTCAATAGCGATGCCGCTTACCGTGCAACGCACCTTCTGCTTTAATTGACCGTTGCGTAGTTCAGTCAACGATCAATTCTGAAACAACCTTCAAACAACTTTTGGCATTTTGTTTAGCAGTTGGTTTGAAAAGTTTCGTCTTTTCGAAAAAGTCCCCATGTAAAATTTCAACTCAATCGTGCAGCAGCCTCTTTCTCAGAGGTACAATCACAAAATTCCATTTCCATATACAGACAGTTGATGCAACCTTGCATAGTCTTAAATAGCATATTTTCATGACATTTCTACTCAAGAATTGAGTGCTGATACTAGACACCTTGTTTTCCACAGGAGAAACAACGACGACCGCGCATGGCAGCGCAATGATTAGGTAACAAAAAAGTATAGCAATAAAGTTTTCAAAACCGAGAAATAAAAAGTTATAAAAGGACAGGTGGAAAATTTGGATAAGAAGATAACTTTTCTCTCAGAGGTTCAGTAAATTTTTTTTAATGAAATCAATCTAGCAAGATTCTCGAATCCAGGCGGTTTTTATTTTTTCCGCACGTATACAGAATATTGTATTACAGGTCCCTGACGAAGGTTTAAAATTTAGCCTTGAAATCGAACTTCCGAATCGAAGTCGTGCCTCAAAGCGGCCAAAGTTTTTTTTTGTCGGGGGAATATAATTACGCTATCCAACGGTGTGAATATTTGTAAGAAAATTTTTGATATCGAAAAAGTTGTTTATTCCAAATTTCTTAGAAATGAATGGATCGTCGAGTCAGTAGGTTTTCGATCTGGAACACAAAAAGTCGATTTTTCTGAATTTTGTATTGAAACTGTACCAAACCTCGAAGTTTCATGCATTGCTATAACATTTAGTTTCAAAAAAAATCGGAATCGATAATTTCATATCGAAATTTTTTTGTCGATCATAGTGAAACTTTAATCACACCTCGAAGTCCCATTAACCCGAAATTTTGCACGGGGACCCCTTTCGAAAAGACGAAGCATTTCAATCTCACTGCTGAAGGAATGCATAGCACTAAAAATAAAAAAAAACGCCACTGGTTTTTTGGTATCTAAAGCTTTATCGAGTATTTTGACCGTTACCTTAGCTTTTGAGTGAATTTTTATTATCACTTTTTTTGTCGTTGTTTAAAAAACTTTTTTTTTTGTAAAAAAAAGATATCTTGTAATACGGTTTGTTATTCTTCTCAATATGTGTAAGAGCAGAACCTTCACCGCTCACTTCTTGTCCAGCATGAGCGGTGCGTGAAACAATTTAGTGCATCATGTTTTTTGCTTCTGCTTAGTGCTGCGTTTCTGCTACTACAGTTGCTGTTTACACCCCAGCTGAGCGAAACAAGAATGGTGAATCACTCTAGTGAGAATACACAGAAGTGCTGAGATAAATTCGATAGCATTCGTAGAGCAAACATGAGTGACGGGGGTTTGGATTTTTTTTCAGTTTCGAGACGCGAAGCAAAAACGAAATCTACTTCCTCACCTAGAGGCTCTCCTTGTTTGATGTATGCTTAGAGACACACAGTAGAAGCACTGCAGTGAGCTTTGCTGTGTAGTTATTGAGCCTAATGTCCTTTCGTAAGAAAAAGCTCACACCAGTTTATTTCCTTTCTGATGAAATATTTCAAATTTCACCACTGTGTTTTTTGGCCTGCTTCTCAGATACACGTGTTTCGCAACTCTCTTCAAGCAAGTGCGTAGGTTTGCCCAACAGTGTGAGAGCAATTGTTTTCGCAGTGAAAGATATTCTCCTGCACGCTAGTGATTCTCTAAGGAGAAAGGGTGAGCCTGTTTGTAAAACAGTTCTGTGAAGAATGCATTTTAGTTGCTGAATTCAATCTGGTTTAGTGAACAAATTCTTCAAAACGAACGTAACATAATTTGATCAATTTTCAACATTCATTATTGTAGGTTTTATAGTTCAATGGCACCACTCGGTGACATCGCTAAATTAAAATCACCCAGTGGCGGAATTGTTCAATAAGGATCCATGTTAAACGTGAGAACAGCTTGCTTTGGTATAAGGAGTTACTTACCAAGCCATTTCCAAGCGATTATATGCTTTGGGAATGATTCAAAGTACGGAACATGGCACAGTGTTTTGTTTTGCCGTTTTCGTGCGATTAACTAAATAGCGTTTCAAATGTTGGTTATAGCCATAATGTATATTCGAAAAAAATTCAAGATATTCAAAAATACATCTTAAGATGAAGAAAGATTAGTGATCAATCCACCTAGAAGTGAGATAGAAAATTAAATTTTTTTTATCAGATTGAGATAGATGCATGGTGTCTTCGGCAAAATTTTAGGTAATCTCAAAACAATAAACTTTTCCGAAGACATCATGTTTCTATCTTTCATATATTACGGGCAACATAAAGTTTTCTATGAAGAGGTACTGAAAATCACAATTTTCGTTATAACTTTTTTCTCAAGTTTTTCCCAATTTCCAAATCTTCTACAAAGTTATCAGTCATCCCAATATGCACGTTTATGCTGAACATTGTTATCTTTTATCTCCTTAAATAAAAAAGTTATTTGACATATTTTGATATTTTTGGGGATTGTAAGTATTGTAAGCGTGGATTCAAATAGTAGCTTTTTTCTCAGTGGACTGCTCCTAAGTCGTCGACTCAGTTTAATACATACGAAGGTTATGGAGAGTATTTGGTGAAATCAGGTCGGTGTTATTTATTATGAGCCACTGAAATTGAACGAAACCATCACTGAGAAACGTTATCGGTTCGATTCGATCACAATACGAGCAGCCGCCCCGAAAAGTGATTCTGCTGCATGACAACGCTCGGTCTCATTCTACCAAAGCCGTTATAGCTTACATAGATACGCTTGAATGAGAAGTCCTCGTACTCGCCATATTCGCGAGATATTACACCGTTCGATTTAAAATATTTTTTGCTGCGTAAAAAGTTTGAAAAATAGGACTACAAATTCAAACAATTCAATTACCCTCATTTTATTATTTGACCAATATTTTAGAAATTTTATCAAAAAAACTAAAAAAATGTGTTCAAGGAATCCTTATTCTGTGTAAAAGTATCCACCCTGAAATATATCGCTCTTGAAAAAAGTATATTTTGAGTTCAACGCCGCTTTTTCAGAGTAAATGTTTTTAAACACAATGTATTTTTTGATAAAAATTCTAACAGCCAATGCAATATTCTTTAAATTTTCGAAATCACCCAATTCAAAAAGTTTCACTGAAACTTGAGAGAGTATTAACAATGTCTGGATTGGAAAATTACTATGAAATCCCTCAATATGAAAAGCCGTCAAAAAAGGAAAAAAAATCTTAAGGAAAATTTCGAGCTTAATCTTGATGTCCGCACATTTCATTGTTGCTGCTATGTGATAATTCTGAGTTGGTGAAGTTGCCTAAGAAAAGGCTTGAAGCGAAAACAGACACACCACAATAGATCTAAGTACTGCTCGCAGCGATACAGTAACACCAACAGGGGGAAAAATATTGAAGTTTCATGAAGAACCACTTACAGATGGCTACTTAGGATTAATAAACCATCTTCAATGTACAACAATTTAGTAGCTTCTGCTTTTGGTTAAGAACGATAACGGCACCGGCTACGTCCTTTTGATCAGTTAGGGAAGGAAGGCGAGTTTATCTCTGCATCTCTAACGACTGTGACGGAAACGAAGGTACTTTGTCACCGTAGTAAGTGACGGATATGATTCAAAACTTTTACCCGTCTCTCCGCGCATAACTCTACTACTCTTCTTTACCGAGCCTCTTTAGTTACTCCTACCATGTATCGGCAATTATAATGGCCTGGAGTGGTTTTATCTCCATTTAACTGTGTGTCAGGTCAGACTTTTTTTTTAATTCTGAGTGAAGTTCTAGGTTATGGGATGGAGAGGAGCCAGAGAATAAACCTATGCGTAAAAGTCCCTCTAACACCAAACGATGTGATACTACTAAGATTCGATCTTATAACCATTTTTTTACAAAGCAGGTTCTGTGATCCTCAAGCTACGAGCTCCCTTAAAAAAATTTAGGGAAAATTTTGCAAATTACAGTCATAAAAGCACGGATACAAACACAGTTTTATAAAGAAAACACTCAAAAAAGCCTATCAAAAAGCTGATTGATTATTTTTTCTAACTGTTCCTAATCTAACACCCGAAAAAGTTACAGTTTCGTTGCATCCTTCCATCCGGCTGTTGAAAAAGTAAACCCGATGCATCATGATGGCCTCTTCGCACCATCGAACGGCAAAACGTGGAAACGTTTACCGGAACGACGGACCTGTCTTTCGTGCGGTGCAAGAGCTGACACGCAACGGCAGCACCGGCTTCGTAAAAAAGGAAAAAAACTCAACACACATTGGCGCAATCGCTGGCCTGCCAGCCAAGCCAGACCAGAATCATGCAATGTCGACAGTTCAACGAGAGACAGAGAGCCGTCGATGCCGGTGACCGGGAGTGGCGGCGGTGGTGGCGGCATTGGCAAATCTAGCAAGAGTAGCAAATAACGAATAAGAGCTAAAACTTAACATAACAAAATCATAAGTATGCAGCATACCTGGTAATCATATGTGCATACGTTATTATTATACCCCGCGCGTCGGTTTTTTTTTTCTTCTTATGAGCTCTCTTTCATACCCCATCATGACGAGTCTCGGTTCTGGCTACTTGTGGCTATTCTCTTGTCGTGCATTTCTGGGTGCCTGTTTTTTTACATCTTTTTACATATATGCAAGCTTTAAAAAAAAAAACAACCGAACTCCGCCAAAAAGTAAATTTTCGAGGGGAGTCTCTAACTTAGATTATTCGAATGTGATTCCTGTAGGTTTTATGGGCGAGCCGGCTGTTACACTCAGAATATGAGCAGTGGCAAAACAGAAATTTGAATATAATGTAATCATTGTCTTTGCACAAATGGTAATAAGCAGGGCGCTTAAACGCAGGTTCGTTTCCGTTTTAGGGCTGCTGCAGGCTTCAGTTTTATTTGCTGAGGGTCTGCGGGCTGCATTACACGCCCAATTAACTTTCGCTGGTAGCTTCCAGAGAAAAAGAGATAGAAATTTGTTGATTTAAATTTCCTTCCAGTCAACTATTCGTTGCAAAATTGGCGGACCCCTGGCTGTTTGCGTTCACCATCCTTGGCTGCCCTGTTTGATGACAAAGCTGTTTCTGCTGCTGCTGCTGCTCCCGCAGGTCATCCTGCCGGCGGGGCTGCTGTTGGCAATGGTAGCGCTCCTGTTGCAGCATCCGCCGAACAGTGACCGCCATCCGGCACTAGTCCAGCGAGGCAGGACTGCCAGGGCCGCCCATGATGTACGACCCGGGGCTATGGGACACGTACCCGTCCAGATCGAGTGAGCCATCACCCTTGTCTGAGTCGATAATTTTGCCCTCCTGCTTCATCATCATCCGGCGCCATTTTGCGCGTGCGTTCTGGAACCAAACCTGCGGAAAAGCGTGGGGCGAAATTGTAAAGATAATCATGAAAATCGATTAAACTGTGAGGTTGGGGGAGAAAGCATGGCGAAAGGAAGTCTCTCTGATTTGATTGTGATGAAGGCAAACAACTCCGTCAAATTATTGGGTATTACTTATGAGAGCATTTCATAGAAAGAGCAAACAACTAACCTGTAACACTCGCTTCGGAAGGCCAGTTTTCTGCGACAGTTGCTTCAAATCTTTCGCGTCCGGATTGTGATTGATGGCGAAATAGGACTTCATGGTGCGCAGCTGGTGATGCTTGAATGATGTTCGCATTCGTTTGGCCCGCGACGACGAACCAAGGCCTCGGCTGAAGCCCAAATCTAGGTACTCGGTGTTGAGGTCTGTAATGTAAGATAGGAGGGAGAAAAAAAATAATACAACAACCATATGACGTTAGAAGTTCGGATCTAAAAGACATGTCATAGCTATAATAGTTCGCTGACTAAAAAGGGTAAAACGTCGACAGGGCAACACAAGGCAATACTTTTTCCTCTCATGACAAAACATGCGCCAGGGATTATGTGCTCAGATCTGCGCTGGATGTGTATAAAAGGCCATGCTCCCAGCACAAGCTTGCAAGCCGTACCGCCTAAGAACACGTGAACGGCTGGAGCCAAAGGGCGGTAATGAACTTCTGCCAAGTGCTTATCCGAAAAAAGCACCAACATGAGTTCAGTACGCTGGAGAACGGTTTACAGACACGGCTGGACGAAATCTGCTCTGAGCACTTTTGCCAATAGTAATAATCGTAAAAGTAATAAGATGTCTTCATCATCAAAAACACGAACCGTGCTGCACTAAGAGAGCGCGAAACCTGGATGCTGTTGGTTGTTGGGGCAACTGCGACAGAGGAAGCTTGTTTTATGGCCGAAAATGTCGCTGTCTACTGAACGACGACGACTACGACGACGGGCGCAGATTTGAGTGTCAGTGGCTTGGAACAACCTGGGAACCGCACTCGCACAACCGGCTACAACAGCTCGTGAAAAAGAGCGGTAATGGTCGTTTGCAACCGGAGATGGGTGATGATCTTGAAGGTCGCTTAAGCAGGAATTTATTGCCGGTTCAGGGGGTCATTTCGGAGTGCGACAAGTGGATACTTTTGGGCAATAAAATTCATGATATTTTTCCCTGTTTATTGGTGCTTGCTTTCGGGTAGAATTTATTGCACCAACTCATGGATATGGCGGAGAGCGGGTCGAGTTCTATGCGTCCGGGAAACAGTTTCGACGGGTGGAGTTGATTATGAAACATAATGCAAATCAAAAGGTAGAAAAATTATGAACTCCATTTTGTTTAAGCAAATTCTATGAGATGTTCGAATGCGCTTTCAGCTTTTTGTACAATATTTTGATGAAAAAAATCAAAAAATATGTTTTTTGACATACTTAAATTTAAAATAAACTAACTGTCATGAGCATCTCTTCAAGCAAGAGTTGATCAGGACCTGTATTGCATCGGAAACCACAAGGTATTTTTTTGGGTAGAGTCAATAATTACCATGCATAGATTTCACGATACCTCCTATTATGTAGAATATAACTCAAAATATCAAACAAATCTAGCGTTTCCAAACGATTTATGCGCTAAGATTGAATGATTATTACTTTATTTCTGTACCCCAACGAATTCAAAATTATCCCAGGAAACGAAATATTTAAAGTCTTCTCAAACTATTTTCGGATTAAGATTTGGATGCTATACTTATCTAATGTCCTTGACTATATATTTTAAAATTCTCTGATTACTTACTTCCCCCATCGCATAGAATATGTAGCTAATCTGGCAATTTTACTAATTATATCGAAACCTAGCTAGTTATTATCTCGATGAGCTACAGAACAAAATCTACAGATGCAAAGAAACGTTTGGCACTGGGAGTAAGGAAAACGTTTCGAATATCAAATTCTTAGCATAACAGTACGAACAACAAATTACTGTCGGTGCGGCCAAAAATTGCAATAACACTGTCTTTTGATGGCATATCAGTCGTCTGTTGCCTTCATTTCTCTATATTTCTCAAGTAAAATGATAAGTTAATGTGACTGTTATGAAATTTTGGGCATCCACCCCAGACGGAACAAGTTGCACTTGCGAAAAATTTTAAAAAAGACTCAACAGCAGCGTCACTTCGTTATTTCGTTATTCCGATGAAAAAAGTATCGTTTTCGTAGTAAATGTCTATCGTCCGGTCGGTTTTAGCCGCCCTCCCGCTATGTGTGATGTTCACAATTCACTAACATTTTTTTTAAAGTTAGGCTGATACAAATTTTGAATAGTTTTTACGTCCACGGTTATCAAAGTTAACTAAAGTGAGGGCAAAAAATAAATAACATTGAGAAGGAAAAAAGGAATAGCTTTCATAAAAAATTAAGTGCAAATTACGACGCTTGTGACTTGCATGCAAACGTGTGTTGAAATATATCACATTATTATCATTATGAATCATTTGGTTTGCCTTTTGATGACACCTTCACTGTCACTGGACACTGGACAGAACGGCTTGAACTTTTTTTCTTCCCCTTCCAATTTTCAACATTTTTGAAGGGGGGGGGGGATGACATTAAATGAAAATGAAATCTGTATCGGTCTAAGTCGTGTTCCAAAAAATTAAACCAATAGTACAAGATGGTATCTTTCGCCTAAAGAAACGTCTATGCAAAGTTTCATCCAAATCAAAACTGGTCGATTAAATTGGTTGCCCGTTTTTTGTGAAATTGCTCAATACTGCTATTGAGGAAAGTGGCATGCTAATTACTAATCCGTGCATGTGTGCACTATAATTTACCCTTTTTTTTACACGCTTACTGCTCTTCTATACCGAGCCTCGGTTATCCTGCCAAATATCGCAATTATATTAAGCAACACGATACAACGTTGCGTGGCTGAGAGCTCTATTAGTCCGAATCCATTGTTTGTCCACACTAAATGACATTCTTTTTCAAGTACTCTTGATGTATACGGAAATATTTTTTCGGATCTTGCGAAACTGAGAAAATTACAAATCTTTAAAAAGGCAGGGCCACTTACAACAAGGGTATAAAAAACATCGCGAAGTGAGGTGAATATTCTTATCGAGTAGTTTCAATTTTAATTGATTAAAATCCGTTGCAGAAACGCTGCCTTGTAATATTCAAAACCCGATATCACTGTGCAATATACAGTCAGTTTTTTACGCTGTTTTCCGCGGATTTTTTTACGAGGATTTTTCACGCAGTTCATCGAATTACGCGGTTTTTACGCGGATTTTAGAATAACTGCGAAACGTCTGAAAGACTTAGCCAAAAATAAACCTCCGTTCTTCGCTACTGGTCGTATGCATGTAGACATTAGAGATGGTCGGGTACGGGTATTTTTACCCGATACCCGTACCCGACGGGTTCGGGTCGGGTTTCGGGTAACGCCAAAAAATATTTTTCGGGTTCGGGTCGGGTACGGGTTTGAAAAATTCTCAATTGGTCGGGCACGGGTCGGGTACGGGTAATTTGATTTTCGTGCATTATGAGAATTTAATTATTAACTTTGCTTGCCTAGGTGTTTTAGCATAGTCTTGGTCTGGGAGGGAGAAACGGATACGAAGCAGCACGAAGTTGCATCGGTAACGGTATCATTGATTTCTATAGAAGAGTGATTGCATTTTTCTTGACCGTGGACTTATTCGAAAAATACTTATTATGATACTATAACTCCATCATAAGTAAAGCGAATAGCATGCTGGGCTTTGCTAAGCGGTTCAGCCACAGTCTTCAAGAGCCCAAACTATTGTATATTACATATGTTAGACCTATTGTAGAATGTTGTAATCTCATATAGATCAGTCCAAAAACAATTCCTTCTTTACGCGCTTCGCAACTTGAATTGGACTGCATTTCCTCTGCCATCGTATGAAACAGGTTGCATGCTCATTAATCCTTCACGGCATCTTAGAACGAGAGAACTTTTTTTCATAAAAACATTGTAGAACTTATTATGCGAAAAATGGTCCCATAAATCGAATGATGTGTCAGTATAATCTACATAAAACCATTGGCGTAACAATGTCAAAAAAAAACAAATCAAAAAGTGTCTGAAATACACTAGAAATATTTAGCTCGTAACAAGAACATTGTAAACACTATAAATAATAACTGTAATGAAATATTTATGTAGTGTACATTTGCTTGACGAAATAAATAAACAATTAAACATAAAAAAAACATCCACACAAGCAATGAAATCAACAAAATTTTCTGAAACATAATATTTCTGTCCTTTGGTAAGCTACGAGCTTTGAAAGTTTGCCGATTTTTTTAAAAGCATTTTTGTTGTTTAAACGTGTAAGCAATGTTTGCAAATAAACTCTTTTCGGCAGACCTCCTACGTAATTATTACTCGGATATAAAAAAAAGTCGTTTGGTAACGGCTTCGAACTATGCACTTAATCACGTTTGAGTCTTGATTTTTGTTCCACAAAATAGTGAGGTATGAAATTGTAAAATTATTGCAACACTGCGCAAGTCTACGTAAATATAAATAAACTCAAAAATCTGAAGAAACTGACTCGAAAAATCTGTGTTTTGCATACAAATTTGCACATTTAGTATTCGTGATGTTCGAGACATACTCGAGTTACAGCAGGAAGATAGTTACACGCTATCAAAAAACGACGAATGTGCGTGTCATCTGTTTCGATAATTTTTTAATGTAGTATTCGTTTCTCCATCCCAGGTCTTGGTTTGCACTGTGACCAGGGATGCTGCATGTACAGAAATATCTGTGTTATACCGAATTTTAGATTCCTGATTGCTATGATGTGCACATAAAACTCTACGCTTAAGGGGTTATATACCTTTTTAGTTGTCAAAAAACCGGAAAATTTTTTATTGTATTATCTTCAAATACAACATCTTGAGAACATTTTCACAAATTTTCATAAAGATCTGAGCAATAGGAAGAAAGTTAGAGCGATTTGCAGCGTGCCTCGCCACGGCCGCATAAGCTAAACTTGAAACTTTACACGCGATTATCTCGGAATAGTGTTTTCCGAAAAATGGCTTTGCCGTGATTCTGATTGCGGGAAAACTACTGAACCGATTTCCTTCATTTTTTTTTTTTAATTTTCGTTATTAAATTCGCCGGTCCTTGAACGATCGATTTTCGAAACATACAGTTACATTTTGCCGCAAAAATAATTTTAATGCAATTTTTAGCGCTCAAACGTGCAAAACGTGCTAGTGAAATAATATGAGTTTTTTTATTTCGGTTGACCCGCTGAGTCTCTATCAGGATCACCGCAAGCCTCTGCAAAAAAAAAAAAAACACGGCCATTACTCCAGTAATAATTGGTATATCTCCATTTGTTTTTTCATTTTGTTGTTGTTGATAAACTGTACTTTCAGAAAAATACCCCTTTGATGCAATGAAAATGTTGCTATGCACTTAAAAATAGATTCAAACTCCCCTCATTTTTCTCGACCAAAAAGGTATATAACCCCTTAATTTAAACTCTACCAGACATGCATTTTTCACCATTCTCCGTGTTGTCCTAGTAGGGCAAATTAACAAAATAAAATTTTTCAGCGGTTTATATGAATCATACGTATGCATACAAAGTTAATAATTGAAATCCCTGATCAATTTTAATATGAGGTAACTAACGGAACTCAAATTATCCGTACACAGTTATGAAAAGATATTTTGCTGCGTGATAAAAAATGATCAAATTTTTCAACGTCAGACGAGCGGACGTTCTCAGTGACAGATGTTACGCTGGATTCTGGGAGCACCAATACATCGCCTGGAACTCTGGTTCATTAACATTCGTTCACATGAACACTCGAGTCTAGCCCAACTCCGGCCATCATCTCGAGAAACCACATGTGACAATTAGTGCATAAAATGTGCGAGGTAATCAGGTATTTAAAAAAATAATAAAATAAAATAAAAATCCAGGACGGGTCGGGTACCGGCAATTTCGGGGTAATTTTCTTTCGGGTACGGGTCGGGTACGGGTAGTTAAAAACAAAAATTTTCGGGTTCGGGTCGGGTACGGGTATTTCAAACAAACTCGACTTCGGGTTCGGGTCGGGTACGGGTTTGAAAATTCTCGATTAGTCGGGTACGGGTCGGGTACGGGTAACAAATTTCCCATACCCGACCATCTCTAGTAGACATGCAGTCACCGTGACATGGTTTACATCGGACAAACTAAACGTAACCTAGGGATACGTTTCGAAGAACATTTCGCAGAAGAGACAAAAGCAAGTAGAGTTTCAAAAAATGCCCCACCACACCTTTTCAAATCAAAAGTGGCTGAACATATTTTTAACGAGGAACATCCACTAACTTCGGATAACATTCATCTGCTCCGCCCCGTTAATAATTTATGGAAATTAGACGTATCTGAAAGTTTAGAAATTTATAACCAACACTCATGCACGCTTCTCAACAAAGACGCAGGTCATCACCGACCGCATAATTCCCTACCTAACGCCAATTAAGAGTGCTAAATTTTCATTTTTACCTGCTACAAATAAAAAACAGGATTTACTCTTTGCTCTTTACCAGTTCACATAAGCACTGAGGATGACTGTATGTCACAGTCGAAATATATATTTGCTCGGACTGAATTTCAAAATTTATTTCCCAAATTTCCAGTAGAGTCTAACGGGAACCGATAGTTACTTCTTTTGATTTCTTAAATCACTCTGCTAAGACGCTCGGTATAGATTTTCCAAATACATGTGCAATGTTTCATTTAAATAAAACATGTTGATTGAACTTTTACATATTTTCAGACCATTTTGGCAGAAAGCGCTTATTATGTTGATATCAAATAAAAAAATTGAAAAGGTTGAGTATAAGACACGACCGCATGTTCAAGTTGGAATTACTATAGCCTGTCTTATGTCAATGGATTTCTCGCAAGAGGATAGGGAATACACTCAATTGTGTTAATTCAATTTGTGATATAAAGCATGAACTTACAGTACTTTTTTTTAGTTTCTTCTCTTTGCAAATGACTTGTAAATTGATTTCGAAAATACTCATTGGGGTGACAATGACTGTATGGAAAAAAATTCATCATCGAATTCGAAGAAACGACCATGAAAATTTTGTTTATTGGCCCAAAACAATGACCTGTGCCAAATTTCAGCTCAATCGAACATGGTTGAGGCACCCAAAGCACTCAAAGTTGTGATATTTTGACCCTCGAAAATCTTTTAAGGGTGGAGTACATGAAATTGGGAAAATTTAAAATTCGTTTTCAAAGCATTTTTAAGTCACTTGGTATCGAAAACAAATTTTCGATTTTCCCGATTGATTGCACAAGGAGTAAATTTCCAAAAATCAAATAATCACAACTTTAAGCGCGTCGAGGCACCCTAAACCATGTCTGATAGAACTAAAATATTGCAGAGGTACTATTTTGGACCAATAAACAAAATGTATATGGTCGGTTTTTGAAATTTGTCATGACACTTTTGCTGTCACCTTTACACTCATATTACGTGATATTTGACCATTTTAGGATGTTTTACGTAAACTGAATGGCCAAATATTGGATTCATGACGTCTAGTGTCAATTTAGGAACCCTTCGTTAATCCGAAAATATCTGTATTTCAAATTTCCGAGAACTGGAAGTTACAACAATGGATTTCAATTCGGTGTCTATTGTTTATTTTCGGCCTCTAAGCATTATTTCGATCTTAGAAATACTTATATTAAGTGGAATTTAATCAATTAAACGCTGTTAGTTGGAATGACTTCTCAGTGTGAGAGATAGAAACGTGCCAGTAAGTTGCCATCTCTACCAGCAGCAACATCGACTGGCACGTTTCTATCTCTCACACTGAGAAGTCATTCCAACTTTCACTGAGGGTGTTGAAACAATAGCCAGCTATAAATAATAGTCTCTACTGAGTAAATGTACGAAGTGCGAGAATTGGATAAGCGATACAAAACTCGATTCTAGAACTACGTCTTTAACGTTCTGCGGTGGTGTAACGGGATTGGAAGCTGACCGGAGATTGGAAGTTGTGGGTTCGAGTCCCACCTGCTGAACTATATTTTTCGTAGTTTCTACAATCATATTTTCAGTTAGTTTAATTTTCTATCTTCATTACTACATTTACTCCTTAAATTAAAATTAAAAATAGCATGACTTTGCTTAGAGTCGAAAAAAGAAAAGTTAAATAGTAGAGTGCCAATAAAAATCGTATTTGTAAGACATACGGCATCAAAAAAAATGTACAATGAGACAATTTCATGTGCTCATTCCGCGTCGAACACTCGACAGAAACGGACGTGCAAAGTGGTCGTTCTATTACAATCCGGTCCGTGTGTACGAATAGCCAAACAAAAAAATGTATTATTCGCGCTAAAGGCCAACTAGATTGTGAGTTGTGTCGATACGTTCTGTACCCGGCTCACAACTTTGGCTGTATTGGTGCAAAATACCAGCTGCAGTTTTGATCTGTGCACCGTGAATAGAGCTTTTTAATCCAAGCCCATGAGTTGACAGTCGAGTCCGTGTCGCTGTGCTGAGTGATCTCACACCCGGCTCACTGCTGGTGGCTGTATTGGTGCTGCTGTACTGGTGCTGCTGGCTGCTTTGGGTGCAGCTTTGAACGATCGGACAACCACTGCTGGAAGGAAGAAGTAAAGAGGTACGTGTTCTTGTCGGCGCTAGTGCGCTAGTGCGCTACATTTAGCGCAATGGATATAGATCCCTCGCCTCCCGTGCCACCATCCCCGAACCCCCCTGACCCTGACCCTTCTGTTACCCCCTCCCCTGTTCATTCTCCAGTCCCCCCTCGCCCCAGGCTTTACCCGGACGGATCTCAACAGGGCAGCTATACTGTTTATTTTCGTCCAAAGGCAGGAGTGAATTCAAAGCGTTTAAACATACTGCAAATTGCTAAAGACCTGACGAAGGGGTACAAGGCCGTGACCGAAATTTCCAAGGTTCGACCAATGCTATCGCTTGCTCTGAGCTCTTCACACGCGAGTATCGCGTCTACATACCCGCACGAGACGTGGAGATCGACGGTGTCATAACCGATTCGAGTCTGTCTGTCGAGTGTATCCTAAAAAGCGCAACCGGTTGCTTCAAAAATACCGAAACACAGGCGAAGATTTTGGATTGTAAGCAATTGCGGTCCATGTCTCTCGTCGGCGGTAAAAAAGTTTACACTCCGTCAGACTCGTTTCGCGTTACGTTTGCCGGATCTGCACTCCCTAGCCACGTCTCGATCGACCGGGTTCGTCTGCCTGTGCGATTGTATGTACCCCGTGTTATGAATTGCACCAATTGCAAGCAGTTAGGCCACACAGCCACCTACTGCTGCAATAAGGCACGATGTAGCAAGTGTGGGGAGACTCATGCGGAAGATTCTTGCAGTGTTAATGCTGAAAAATGTATTCACTGTGGGGAAAACCAGCATGAGCTCTCCACATGCCCGGTGTACATGCAGCGCAGAGATAAAATCAAGCGGTCACTTAAGGAGCGTTCAAAGCGTTCTTACGCTGAGATGCTGAAGAAGACCGTGACCACTTCTACCATAACATCGAACCCCTTTGATCTGTTGCCCTCTGATGAAACCGATTCTGACGATTCATCAGCGGGAACGTCTTATGCCAATCCTGGGGAGTCTAGGAAGAGGAAAAATGTTTCTTCTCCTAAACTTCCCCGTAAAGGTCCTAAGATTTCCCAAAGTGTAATGAAAAGTACGAACAAACCAAACAGTGCTGCGGAAAAACCGAAGCAAACTCCTCCTGGGCTTGCAAATTTAAAGTCCCAGAAGGAGTTCCCAGCACTGCCAGGAACATCTAAAACCCCAGTTGTTCCTTTTGCACATCCAGTTGAGGAAACAAACTCTGGATTAGTGAAATTTTCTGACATTGTGGACTGGATTTTTGAAACTTTCAATGTACCCGATCCAATTAAAATTTTTCTTACAGCATTCCTCCCAACAGTTAGATCATTTTTGAAGCAGCCCAATGGCCCCTCCTTGCAGCGATTGTATCCTTCGATGCCTAATTCAACTGCGTATATGAAGGATTCTATCTCTGTCTTACAGTGGAATTGTAGAAGTATTTTACCAAAAATTGATTCGTTTGAAGTTTTGATAAATAAAAACAAATGCGATGCATTTTCCCTTTGTGAAACTTGGCTTACTTCAAATATTGATCTCAACTTCCATGATTTTAATATTATTCGCCTTGATCGAGACACCCCATATGGAGGAGTACTTTTAGGGATTAAAAAGTGCTATTCTTTCTATCGTATTAACCTCCCCTCGATTCCAGGCATCGAAGTTGTCGCATGTCAAATGACAATACAAGGTAAAGAGCTTTGTATTGCCTCAATATATATTCCTCCCAGAGCACAGGTTGGGCAACGGCTGCTCTTTGATTTAATAGAACTTCTTCCCTCGCCACGTTTGATTTTGGGAGACTTCAACTCTCATGGCGTGGCTTGGGGTTCCCCATACAATGATAACCGCTCCTCTTTAATCTATAACCTTTGCGATGACTTCGACATGACTATTTTAAACAACGGTGAAATGACACGTATCCCGAAACCTCCAGCGCGCCCAAGCGCTTTGGATCTATCCTTATGTTCGACGTCGCTACGGTTGGATTGCACATGGAAGGTAATCCTTGATCCTCACGGTAGCGACCATTTGCCTATTCTTATTTCAATTAATAACGGGTCAACTCGCATGCGACCAATTGACATTCCGTATGACCTCACACGGAATGTCGATTGGAAGTTATACGAGGAAATGATTTCAAAAGCGGTCGAGTCGATTCAACATCATCCACCACTTGAAGAATACAACCTCCTCGCGGGCTTGATTCTCGACGCCGCGTTGCAAGCCCAAACGAAGAAATATCCCGGCGTAACGATCAAAGAACGGCCTCCCACTCCGTGGTGGGACCAAGAGTGCTCCGATGTCTACACGCAAAGATCCTACGCGTATCTGACCTTCCGGGATACAGACGATGCCGACGACTTTAAACGTTATTCGGAGCTTGATACCAAGTTTAAAAGCTTGACTAAGGCAAAGAAACGCGGATATTGGCGTCGGTTCGTAAACGAGACGTCGAGGGAGACATCAATGAGCACTCTTTGGAACACAGCCCGAAGAATGCGGAATCGCGTAACGGTCAACGAAAGCGAGGAGTCTTCAAGTCGGTGGATATTTGATTTTGCCAGGAAAGTATGTCCGGACTCTGTTCCTGAGCAAAACATTGTTCGCGATGCGTCTCCGGGCCACGACGCGATTGAATCACCTTTTACGATGGCAGAATTTTCAGTTGCCCTCCTGTCCTGTAACAATAACGCGCCTGGGTGAGATAGAATCAAATTCAACTTGTTGAAGAATCTACCCGGCAATGCCAAGAGGCGCTTGTTGAACTTGTTCAATAAGTTTCTGGAGCAAAATATTGTACCGCAGGATTGGAGGCAAGTGAAGGTGATCGCCATCCAAAAACCAGGGAAACCAGCTTCTGATCACAACTCTTATAGGCCGATTGCAATGCTATCCTGTATCTGGAAATTGATGGAAAAAATGATACTCCGTCGTTTAGACCATTGGGTCGAATCAAATGGTCTACTATCAGATACTCAATTTGGCTTCCGCCGTGCCAAAGGGACGAATGATTGTCTTGCGTTGCTTTCAACAGATATTCAGCTGGCGTATGCTCGCAAAGAACAAATGGCGTCTGCGTTCTTGGACATTAAGGGGGCTTTTGATTCCGTTTCTATTGACATTCTTTCGGGTAAACTTCACCGACAAGGATTTTCTCCAATTTTGAACAATTTTTTGCACAATTTGTTGTCCGAAAAGCACATGCATTTTACGCACGGCGATTTGGCAACTTTTCGCATTAGCTACATGGGTCTTCCCCAGGGCTCATGTTTAAGCCCCCTTCTTTACAACTTTTATGTAAATGACATCGACGAATGTCTGGCAAACTCATGCACGATAAGACAACTTGCAGACGACAGTGTAATCTCTGTTACAGGAGCCAAAGCTGCCGATTTGCAAGGACCATTGCAAGATACCTTGGACAATTTGTCTGCTTGGGCTTTACAGCTAGGTATCGAATTCTCTCCGGAGAAGACTGAGATAGTAGTTTTTTCTAGGAAGCATGAACCTGCTCAGCTTCAAACACAATTAATGGGTAAAACGATTTCTCAGGTTTTGGTACACAAATATCTTGGTGTCTGGTTCGACTCTAAAGGCACCTGGGGTTGTCACGTGAGGTATCTGATGAAAAAATGTCAACAAAGAGTGAATTTTCTTCGTACAATAACCGGACAATGGTGGGGAGCCCACCCAGGAGACCTTATAAGGC
Source organism: Wyeomyia smithii (assembly GCF_029784165.1). Classification (NCBI taxonomy): domain Eukaryota; kingdom Metazoa; phylum Arthropoda; class Insecta; order Diptera; family Culicidae; genus Wyeomyia; species Wyeomyia smithii. Next base: position 82,347,885 of record NC_073696.1, on the reverse strand, counting down.
TTTACCAAACAACGATATTGTCTGTTATTGAATACGGGTGTTTCTGCTTCCGCTCCGCAGCAAACACACATTTGATCAAACTGGAGCGAATACAATATCGTTGTTTGCGTATCGCCTTAGGTTGCATGCAGTCGACCCATACGATGAGTTTGGAGATCTTAGCTGGAGTACTACCATTGAAAAACCGCTTCTGGAGCCTGTCTTCTCGTATTCTTATCAAATGTGAGGTCTTGAACCGTCCCGTGATTGAAAATTTTGAAGGGTTAATCGAACTTAATTCTCAAACCCGTTTTATGACATTGTATTTCAATCACATGTCCCAAAATATTAACCCTTCTTCGAATATTCCAAATCGTGTCGACTTATCAAATACTTCTGATTCTACTGTGTTTTTCGATACATCCATGATAGAAGAAACTCGTGGATCATTTACGCGTGCAGCAGATCCCCAAAATTTTTTCCAATAAATATCGAAACATCAACTGCGACAATATGTACTACACTGACGGATCACTTCTTGATGGGTCCACTGGCTTCGGTATCTTCAATAACAATTTAACCGTCTCCCATAAGCTCGATAATCCTGCTTCTGTTTACGTCGCAGAATTAGCTGCAATTCAGTACAACCTAGGGATTATCGAAAAAATGCCCACGGACCATTATTTCATCTTTACGGACAGTCTCAGTTCCATTGAGGCTCTCCGATCGATGAAAGATGTTAAGCACTCTCCGTATTTCCTGGGGAAAATACGGGAACATCTGAGCGCTTTATCCGAAAAATCTACTCAAATTACCTTAGCGTGGGTCCCTTCTCACTGCTCGATACCGGGTAATGAGAAAGCGGACTTTTTGGCTAAGGTGGGCGCAACAAACGGTGATATTAATGAAAGACCAATTGCCTTTAATGAATTTTTCGCATTTGTACGTCAGAATACGATCATCAGTTGGCAAAATTCTTGGACCAAGGGGGAACTGGGAAGGTGGTTACATTCCATAATCCCCAAGGTATCGACGAACCCGTGGTTCAAGGGGTTGGATGTAGGTCGGGATTTCATTTGCGTGATGTCCCGGCTTATGTCCAATCACTATAGATTTGACGCGCATCTCCGTCGTGTTGGGCTCGGGGAGAGTGGTATCTGTGCCTGTGGTGAAGGTTATCACGACATAGAGCACGTTGTTTGGTCATGCCCTGTACACCGTGACGCCAGGTCTAGATTAGTAGCTTCCCTGCAGGCCGAAGGTAGGCAGCCGGCTGTTCCTGTTCGTGATGTCTTGGCGAGCCGTGACCTATCCTACATGTCCCTTATATACGTTTTCCTGAAATCCATCCACGCCCCAGTTTAGTCCTATCCCCTTCCGCCTACATCCAACCAAACGACAAGAACACGTTAAGACCCCGGATCCGGAAACAGCAACTAGACCCGCACGATACTCTCAGGCCCTGAGGGAGACAACCCAATATGCCAGTCCGTGATATCTTGGCCCAGCAGCGGAACATATTCAATATGCTGCTTACCTATGGCGATGGAAAACCATCACACAACAAATCAGTGCTTTTCATGCAAAACATTCTAGCTTAAGTTAGATTTAGTTTCAGCTCGTAGTCGGCAGCGAGGATAAAAAATTTGCTTTTAGTTATTAAGATACTTTAGAAAGTAAGCTACCAGATATAATTGGCGCCGTTAAACATTGAATTGTATTTGTGCCGTGTCAAATAAACTATAGATGAGGAAAAAAAAAAATTTTATGTGCTTTTTTTTCATCGATATTTTTCGTGAAATTTGTCCGCTTTGAGGCACGTGTTTCCGATGTTAGATCGAGCTGAACGATTTTTTTTTTTCATACATCTCATTGGTACTCTATTAAATAGCAATAAAGTTCTTGTCCAGTAAAGTAACAACACAACACTGTCATATGTGTTGCAAGACTGTTAATTTTAAAGAAACACTGGGGAACGAAACAGTGGTGTTTATAATTAGACATTTGAGGCTGACAGGTGAGATTCTGCTTATTTGTGAATAGAAAGGGGACAGGAATAAACCTGATCGTTGCATCAATTCAAATGCAGCGAGTGAAGTCTTTATAACACATGCGTCGCGGTTCTTGGTTGTATGTTCTCCTGCACAAACACATACCAGCGTGTAGCCGTCGTATATTTTGTTACCTTTTGGTTATTACTTTTTGTGCCTAATGCGCGGTAATGAGACACAAAAAGTAATAAAATATTGCTCAAAAGTAACAAAATCTTCCCCGTTTGTGTTGGGTGTAATGACAATAAATACAATAAAAATGTTATATTATACACTAAAAACAAAGTGTCAGCTGATTGAGAGTTATATGAAACCTAGGTATATTAAACTTAATTTGAAACGTTCGTTCGAAGGCCATTCGTTATAAATTTACACTTGTAAACTCAAAGTTTCTTAGCATGATTCTATTATTGCCAATAATTTTCAATTCACACTCATAGTCAGATATGTCAACCGTTGATATCTAGAAAACATGGACTTTTTTAAAAAGAACACATGCCCATTTTATACAAAACATTTACAATTATACATATCTAAAACGGACAAAGGTGTAGTTATGTCGTTATCAAATTATATTGCTAAGGTTGCGTTGAAAATAAAATATGTTTAGCAAATCATTTGAAATGCACGGCTGCCAACTCTATCGGTATATACACCATTTGATGCTTCCTAATCTAGTTATGTTCATGAACCCAAGGATATATTCTGACTCCTCTCATCACCGGCACTGCTTCTTTCAAAGGATTAGATGTATACTATAACAAACTGAGTAATGATTCATAAGTCATATCACAACGACAAATTGTTCGAGATCACACCAGACAGAAACCGTACAGTGCAACTTCTGAGTCTAGGCGGTTTTCCTCGTTCCTTTGACAGCCAGCCAAACATTGACACAACCGTTTAGTGGCGTTGCTGTTGTTCGGCTCGAAACTTTGAAGTGCGTTTAAAGGGTAGCTGCCTATACGCGAGATTACTCCGAGAGACATTATGCCGATCGGAAGCTGTTTAATGTTCAGCACTTGACCGGGAATGGGTCTTAAAAAGTCATAAGCAATCCGACAGGTCGGACGGCGAGCTCCAGCTTCGCTGTTTTCCGCCTGCTTTATATTAATATGTTTAACACTCACCCGTTAACAGCACAGATAATAAAGGAGTCATAAAATCCGTACAAATAATAAAAGAATCGTTAAAGTCCAACCGCGCCGTTTCTGGAAGGTACACAACGGAAGACTTTGCCTAAGAAGGGTGCTCCTTGGACAGGACCGGGATTTTTTGTACTCCAAGAGATTCGATTCTCGGAAACCTGTTTATTTGTACTTTTATTGTACCTTTGCAGCGGTGGTTCATTTTTCCTCTGCCTTCGTTTTTTGTTTTCAAATAAAACTTTTCTGATTCGGAGCAATGCGTGCATCCAACAGGCACTGCCTGAGGGCTTTTTTCGTCTGCTGATTTCGTTTGACCGATGTATTTCCGCGTGTTCATCTGCGCAATGACACGATGTCGATCACAATTTCCTGGAGGAAATACCTAGGTTGCCATGCAATTGCGGCGCCACGTTAGGTACTCAACGAATTGTAAACTAGTTCGTGAGCTCAATTCTATTTTATTGTTGGTTCGAACGAGCTAACTTTTTTAATACTTTTGAAATTTAGTGCACAATATGTGGCAAATGAATATCACCCTTAAACAGAGCCTGAAGCTGGAACCTGCCACAATTGAAGCCCTCGACTCATGGCTCCGATTGCCTACTTTACGATCACCTAAATATACACCATAAAATAAAGATCGGCCGCCGTCGACCGGACCATAAAATCTTCGAAATGAAATTTCGACAGAGTCATGCTCATAAAATTGAAAGAATAACAACGACGGATGGATCGATGAGGCACGTCCCCTGTAATCATCGTGCAGCCACCGTTTGCTCGAGCAGCAGAGGCTTCCGAGAGGGATGAACCTGGCAACCGGCAACCGACTGCACTCACAAAAGACTCGAATATATGTTCTAAATTAAATAATAGAACCGTAAGCCGTTCTGTCCTGTCCTGAGAAAAAGGAAGCGGATCGAGGCTTATCGTTTCGAAATCTCTAATCCTTACGTATGTGTGGAGGTTTGGACTTGTGGCCATACCGTAAATTAGCGAATAATGAACCCCTGCCGTACGGGGACGACCTTCTATTTCTCCCGAAAAGTTTCTTCTCCTTTCCTTTTCTTTTGTTTCGAGTCAGTAGCTGATAGAGATCTTCACCAAAGACAGCAGGCTCGATCCTCGGAGTGTGTGGGATTTCGTAGGCTGTACAGATGGAAAGATAAGGTTTTCTGTTCTTTCTTTTGCGTTTGCCTATGCTGTTTACTGTTCGACTATGAAAGGCCATTGAAGTGTTTTTATGATATGTTTATTAACTTTTTGACTTTGCACAAGGTGCGAAACTTGAAAAAGCAGAAACAGTTTGGAGTAGAGTAGCGATTATCTTCTACTAGATGGGCAGTTACTGTGTTTGGTCCTTATGAAGATAAACGACCGTTAGTTTTGACTGTGTTTTTAGTTTGGAATCGGGACGGACGACAGCAGCGGTTTCCTTGATAGAGTATCATCAAAATAGCACGGATCGTTCTAGACTACCGTTAGCTCGGGTTCATGAACAAATTTCAATCCCCTATAAAGGGACGTCGATTAATATTTTTAAAACGCAAACTGTGACCGGAATTGGCACATTTCTCCGCTACCGAGTTGACCCTGCGTCCTGGGATGAGTTATGCCTTCAGGGTTTTCCTAACTTGTTAAGTAGCACGCAGGTACAATAAAAGTACAAGCGATTTGGTTTGGAATGATCAATGAACTTCAAGATACAAACAAATGTTTATGGGATATTATCATAAGCACCGAAGCTAAAACACGTACATATCAGTTCCAAGCGGTACTGAAGAGCTAGCTTCGATCAAAATGTAGTAATCCTTACATTTTCAATTTCTCATTACATCTTTTGATAGATTAAATTGTAAATTATTAGATAGATTGGAAGTTAATGTATTAAACAGAAAGTATCAGTAATTATTATATAATCTTTTTCCAGCTAAACTGATGATAAATGAACATGGAAGATCGCTTCTAAAATGCTGGATAATAACTGTTCAGTGCGATGGTGTTCGATTACACCTAATTTTTGCTTCAACCTCTATGAACATTTCTGAAACTCTTCTGTTTATCAAAAGAAGTGAAAAGTTCGGCGTTCGATCGACTTCGTTCCTTCAAAAAAATCCCAGCACTAACCAGCAAGGCAAACAGCCTTCCCCGGGTACAAAGCAGCGCCAAAGAATCCCGGACTTGGATTGTTTGCGATTGCCGTTAACGCCTCCCGGTGCTGGTCGTGGCTCCAGTAACCTACACCACGACAGCCGCCTGCCACGTACCACAGTCGGAAGCCCTCGGGGGGCAGTTTCAGAGTATCATTGCGTCTGGCCGATCACTCATTTGTGTGTGCCGCACTACGCGAAGGCCGGTTATTATTTATCTTGAACGGGCGAAATTCCCCGCACCGCCTCTGGCTAGACAGTGTCAGTGCTACCGAATTTCAGCACTCTTCGGTTGATCACACTACCGCCGCCGCCTCCGCATGCCTGTACTGGTGCTTGTGCTTGCCGCCACCATCCGCTGCGAGGGAGTAACCAACAGACTCTGTGTTTAACCAGCCTAGCGATGATCCCAACCTTCTAACATCGTCCTGTATAATTTTTCAACTCTTCATACTGATCGTTTTCTGTTCTTCTACAATGTTGCTAACCTAAGCTATTGAAAAGGTTTTTTTTCTTTCAAATTGCTTCATACGATCTCGGATTCTGAACAAAAAATCACCTCCTTTTTTCTATTTTCCATTCTTGGGTCCCACTCGGTCAGTGGCTACTGGATTCCGACTTTGCTGACTCCAAGGAGAAGCAGCCGAAAAACCGTGGGAACGATCGGCATCGGCTATATATCTCTGGCGGGTGCGACTATAAAATAGCACTAGAGAAAAAAAAACTGTTGGTTACCATTCGCTCCCAAAGCACATTCACCATCGGATAGCAAAGCTTTCTTTAAATCTGAATGAAACGGGATGGAGCCAACGAACGGGGGCAGCCGTTTCTTAGCTCGTCCGCTAGCGATAAACTTTTGTTTTTAGCCGGAATGGTGAATGAAAGTTTTACGTTGGGACATTAAAACGATGAGTGATGTGCTGCCGAGAGCCGAGGTGGTGGTAACAGGTTGTATCAGCAGAATTGTGCGTGGGACTGAACCGTGCGGGCTGTGTGTAGAAGCTGGGAAATCGTCAGCGGCATTTCCGGTAGGGGAGACACTAGGCACTAATTTTTGGAATGACACCGAAGCCATAATCTGACAGTGAGTTCGTGAAACGAAGTACCGTTTCTAGCTTAAAATTTCTATAATGTGCGATATAGAGTTGCGAAATTTGACCTGATAACCTTTTCGCAAGACATCCCCATTTGCAAGTACCTATCTCAAAATATAAAAGGTTTTTCTGTTCAACCAACGCGTTTATGTGTTTGATAATGGTTATGCTTCGACGAAATAAGTCGTGGTTATGTAGCGTCACTCAGAGAAAACTTGCGAAGGTGTTAAAATAATGGCCCCTCAAGCCTCGACCTCTTTTGTGTCTGATACGTAGTTTATTCGGGTGGTCACGACCCTAAAATATGAAATAAACTTCTGAATTTAACTTGGAATCAGAAGAACATGTCCCTCAAATGAACCCTTCATCACAAAAAGGCTCCTTTTGAAGCTTGGAATCGCATCATTCGGGAAGTTTCGTTCGATACAATCGCAGTTAATGCGCTGGCAGCTTTGCGAGGTATCCAGATTTCTTTGGATTATCCAGATTTTTATACTTATATCCAGATAGACAGATTTAAGGTCCAATTACCCAGATTTATCGTAAATGATTTAAATGTTTTTTTTCTGTTTCGCAAAAAGGTCATCATTTCAAATTTTGCGCAAAATTTTGCAATTTTGTCATTTCAAATGTTGCGTACATAATAAATTTAATCCGAAAAAAATACCTGTTGTCACACGAAATGACTGCCAGATTTTTTTTAGATTTTTTTTTTTTGCTTTTTTTGGTCTTTTTTTCAAATCTTTCTTTATTAAAATTGATTATACATAGTCATATAGAATTCTAAATTTTGTACATTTAGGCAATCTATAGGAGTTTCACTAACAAAAATTATGTATCTAACAAACAATCGCAGTATTCTATTAAGTATACGTCTGTTAACTCCTTGTAGTTCCGGAATTTGCAGCCTTTTGAAGAGTGGGTCTCCCCGCATCCCAAGAGAGACAATTGTAACTGCTATACGATTCCACAATGGTTCTATGATTGGACATGTCGAATATTTGTGCTGTATTGTTTCTTCTTCATTACATTAGTCACATGCTGATGTTGCTGCTCGGTTTTCTCTGAATCTAAGAGAGTTATGATCCAACTTTTCGTTGCATAGTAGATAGTACGTGCTCTTCTCTTCCTGTGAAAGAGTATAAACAGAGCCTGAAGCTGGAACCTGCCACAATCTCTTGAAAAAATTTATCTGTCAACGCAGCTCGCAGATGATGAGAGCATCTCTACAGACTGTTCCGAAAATTATAAATACATTTTCTTTCTTGAATAAAACAAAAAATACAGGATTTTTCGGGTCATTTTATTCTGAAATATGGATAACAAGTGTTTTCTTTCCAGTTTCAATTCAAGTTGGGATTATTTTTCGTAGGATACGCGAGCTCTCCAACTTTTCTCTTAACACTACTCATAAGCTTTTGCACAGTGTGTTCTCCGATTTCTTTTGCCACTTTAAGCCAATCTTTTTTAAATTTTTCAACATTGTCCGCTGGTTTGACATATTTCCTCAGCTTTGCCTTGGTCGAAGCCCAAAAAGTTTCAATAGGGCGAATTTCAGGGCAGTTTGGAGGATTCATCTTCTTTAGGACACATGTGACATTATTTGTTTTATACCACCCTAGTGCATTCTTAGAGTAATGGCAGGAAGCAAGATCGGGCCAAAAGATTGGAGGATTGTTATGCTGCTTAACCATGGGTAACAACCTTTTCTGCAAACTTTCTTTCACGTAAATTTTACCATTCATTGTGTCATTTGTAATGAATGGACGAGATATTTTCTCACATGCACAAATGACCTGCCAAACCATTACCTTCTTGCCGAATTTCTCGGTGTAAATGGCTTTCACTGGTCCAGGGACATCCTTTCCCTTCGGTGATATATAAAATTGCGGTCCTAGCAGAGTCTTATAGTCCAGTTTTATGTAGGTTTCGTCATCCATGAAAACACACCCCATTTTTTTGGTCAGAAGTTTGTCATAATGCTTCCGAGCTCTCGGTTTCACAGATTCAGCTTGTTTTGTATTTCGTTTTGGCTGCTTCTGCTTCCGACGGGTCTGCAGACCCATTCTTCCCTTGGCACGCATAACGTTACTCGCCGAGGCTCCAAGCATTTTCGCCACATCTCGTACTGATACTGAAGGATGCCGCTTGTAGTATTCCTTAACCTTTTTGTCCATTGTGGGATCAACAGGCCCAGGTTTTCTAACACGTCCTGGGGCATCAGTAAATGTGCACTCTTCACAATACTTCCGCAATGCGGTTTGAACTGCTCCGACACTTATACCTTCTTCTCTGGCTAATTTTTTTATAGAAAGACCACTCACGGTGCCCCATTGTGCACAATTCGCTTTCTTTGCTCGGGAGAAAGGCCACGCATTTTCAAAATTTCGCACTAAATGTTAGAAAAAATGACAGCATCTGTTTCTTTTGGATGTAAACAACAGGATGCAGCCAACGTTTGGTTGAATACTGCACGTTATTTGAAATGACGGTTAATCGTAAGTGTATTCATAATTATCGGAACGGTCTATACTAAAAGACGTTACCTATTATCAAGTTGAATTAGTCCAAATCTGAAAATTTTCAAAATTCGTAGCCAATTTGATACGCTTTGTGACTTTCGACGTAGAACCACGTCTCTCAAGAAGTTTAACTATATAGGGATGTAGAGTAAAAATTTGAAACGAGGTAGGGAAAATATGTCCAATTTCAAATGCTAATAAGTTGGTTGGTTTTATTAAATTTCTTTCTTTATCATAGCGATCGATTGGAAAATCATCTGTGCATCTGCCCAAATGCAGAAAACTGTAATTTGATTATTCAAAATATTGTACGCAGATTTAAATTTCTTTAATTTTCTTTTTGTATTTCTTTTCTATTTTCTTTTAATTTCCTGTAGTTTTGACCTCTGATTGGTAGCTTAATGCTTTCTTTTCCTACGTGGTTGACAGAATCATATACACTAAAGTTTTTAACGCATAAACTCCGAAATTCGCGTAAATACCGCATAAATTCTGCGAAATCCACGTGAAGGAACTTCATACGCTAAACGCTTTCAATCGTTTCTACTAAATATTCTCGAAAAAAAAAACCTATAGCAGTGTTGTTTCCACCTGCTATTTGAGAGCCTGTCTTTGCTCAAACCAATCATTTTACTAGTAGATGGCGACTAGGATGGTCCTAACTAATAAGCAGCGGATAGCAGCAGCGGTAGCGGGTATCAGCAGCGTCAACAATAGGGGAAGTGGCACTACATCTTTCTTTAGCAAAAAGCTGCCCTTCGTAATGGCAGCTAAGCAATAGGTACCCCGGCCAGCACTTTCTCCAATAGAAAGCTCTACCGTATTTTGGCAACACACAAACGTTTTTGAGATCAAGAATTGTGTTATCAGGAAAATGTCTTTTCCACTGTCCCCCACATTCCCACCATCGAGGATAACACAAAGATGCGATCAGCATCCTATCTGATGATCAATTGTACAATAAAGTGTTCCTTTAAGAACAAATTAAATACTCAATTGAAGAGGAAATGTTTTCGGGTACCAGTAGGTACCAGCGGTAGGTATGGTAACAGCGTAAGCGGTGGGTGCAACGGCACTTTTTACTAAAAAGCACTTCCTTAAGGGGTTATATACCTTCTAGGTGAGAAAAATGAAGGAAGTTTGAACTTATTTTTAAGTGCATAGCACAATTTTCATTGTATCAAAGTGGTATTTTTCTGAAAGTACAGTTTACAAACAACAACAAAAAAAGTTTGATTTTGAGATATACCAATTATTACTGGAGTAATGGCCGTTTCAAAAAACTCATATTATTTCATTAGTTTAGAAGTGTGCCGGGTCCTTGAACGATCGCTTCTATGAGTATTTTGTTTTCAGTGCAAATGGGAACGTTTTTCCCAAAAAATGTACCTTTTGAGCGCTAAAAATTGCATTAAAAAGCGATCGTTCAAGGACCGGTGAATTTAATAACGAAAATTTAAAAAAAAAATGAAGGAAATCGGTTCAGTAGTTTTCCCGCAATCAGGATCACGGCAAAGTCATTTTTCGGAAAATACTATTCCGAGATAATCGCGTGTAAAGTTTCAAGTTTAGCTTATGCGGCCGTGGCGAGGCGCGCTGCAAATCGCTCTAACTTTCTTCCTATTGCTCAGATCTTTATGAAAATTTGTGAAAATGTTCTCAAGATGTTGTATTTGAAAATAATGCCATAAAATTTTTTTCGGTTTTTTGAAAACCAAAAAGGTATATAACCCCTAATTTAAAAGCTTTTTCGTTTTTTTTTGGTAATACACAAATGTTTTTGGGATGCTGGCCATCATAATCTGCTGGCCGTGTCTAGTTTCCAGTGTAAAAACAGCCTGCCACTTGTTATCAGAGTGTCTGAGATTTGATAATTTTATTTGAATCAAATGTTTACAAGATTTTGAAATATTTTGCTTCCTTCCATCCTATTAAACAGATGATTCGATGACTTTGTCATACCAAAATCCACCATAACTCGCGCTATCGGGATAGCACAGAGATCAACCAGCGTCATATCCGATTTTAAATTGAACAACTAGCTGTCCATTTTAGGACAACCAAACCAATGAATTGAAGATTAATATTTTCTCGTCATGCGCTAGAATTAAAAGTGAATTCATTTTTCATTTTTTTTTCATTTTTCATTTAACACAAAAGTCTTTATTTAATTATTTTACAATAACTTGCACTTCCAGTGAGCAAAAAAACACTTCAAATAACTAACTTCAACAAAAATAAGGTAAACATATTAATCTATGGTGATTTGTCCAGAGAATCACGACTGGGTCAGAGCCAACAGGGGCCCTCATAGTGCCTTGTTGTATACGTCCCGGTTGAACTAAGATGGCTGATCGATGGAATTGGAGCTGCTGGACTTGAAGGCGGATCCATTTACACGGTTCTGGAGGTACTGAAACTCTGACAGCTGATAAGGTGGCCAGTGGTGTAGAGGTACTAGATTATCGCGCATGTCGGTTTCCAATTATATATCGATGAATCTTCGTACGTAATATAGATTTTACAGTTTCCTTGAATTTTTTCGCGTTTTTCTCCGATTTCAGTTCTCTGGGTAGAGAGTTGAAACACCCCCTGCTGAAATGTGAAACCGATCTCTTCGCCATTTCTGTTTGTATTGGCCGCATAGGTAGAACTGTAGGGTTTCTTAGTGAATATCTGTGTGATGGCCGTTCCAAATTTTGATTATGATGCGCTTTCTGGTTGTGCAGATTATTGTGAAGCTGGAGCAAACATTGGAGCTCTCGCAAGGCAAGAAATGGTAGCACTGACGGAGGACTAGCATTGTACAAATCCAGAGTTGAGTATAACCTCGGCTTTTTAAGGATGGCTTTCAGGTAGCAGTTTTGGATGGTTTGCTGGGGTTTCAAGCGGGTTTTTGTTGCAGCTCCTCAGATAGAGACTAGATATTGTAGCCTCGATTGGATAAACGCATGGTACAATGTTATTATAGTTCTGGATGGTACAATCTTGGAGACCTTCCATAGTATGCAAAACATTGCTGTGGTGTTTCGCTGCAACGATTTCACATGATCACTCCATGTTAATTTTGAATCCATTATTAAACCGGGATGTTTGAAACTTTCAACTTTATCGATCGTTGTTGATTCAACTACTAGATCATTTTGTAGTGGCATGCTATAACGTGGCGAGTGCAATAACATGTATTTTGTTTTGGATAAATTCAATGAGAGCAGATTTTCTTTAAAGAATGCTTGGAGTATAACCAAATCTTCCTTCATTCGACGTAATATATTCTCAGGGTTTGCTTCCTCGTACGATAACGAAGTATCGTCAGCAAATAACCGGGACTTTCCATGTAGATTGAGTTTGGGTAAATCATTTACGTAGAGGAGAAATAATAGTGGCCCAAGGTTGCTACCTTGCGGAACGCCAACCTTCACTGGGCGAAGTGAGCTGTTTATCCCGTTTACGCAGACGAAATGACTTCTCCCCGAGAGATAGCTACGAATCAGGTCATTTGCCTTTTTTAAGTCCAGGTAGAGAACTTCCGAGAGTTTCTTAGAATCTAATGCCAAGTATATCTCATCAACTAACTCACTAGCTGCAATTTGTGTACTGGAGCCCGTCTTGAATCCATATTGATGACTATACAGGATTTTGTGATCATTCAAAAAGTTCTGCAGCCTAGTTGCGAGCATTTTTCTACAATTTTACTCAAGGTCGATAGTACAGATATTGGTCTGTAATTGTTAACGTCGGTTTTGGACCCAGACTTATGAATAGGAGTTACTCGTGCTACTTTCAAATAGTTCGGAAAGGTACCTGCACATATTGATTGATTGAAAACGTCTCTAATCAATGTTGAGAAAGTCTGGTGATGGTCTTGGATGAATTTTGCAGATATGCCATCTGGCCCACAGCTTATATTTGTGTTTAGGTTTTTTATCTCTATAACAACCTTTTGTTCCGTCGCGAGTCGTAGAATAAACGAGGTATTAAGTGGCGAAGGCGTATTGTATTTGTTGATTTCTCGGCGACTGTTGAATGCATCCGCAACCGACCTTTACATTTATCCTTAACTTTTTGCACCATCCTGAAAACGTGCGTCAGGAGCTCTCTGGGTCTTCTTTCAGACGGTCGTCGCTTACAGCTTGCCAGTGCATTTTCTTTGATGCGTAGAAGCTTCCAGATGTCAAAACTCATCCACGGGCAGTGGCTCTTAATCCTCGCCCGTACAGTAACTTTCTTAGAAAATTTTTCTTTCAAAGCGCAATGTAAATCAATCACTTTGCGCAACCGATCTTCAGCGGATACGTATGTAATTTATCGAACTGCAACCTTGAAGGCTTCATTAAGTTTGTGGAAATTAACAATAGTCTTCTCTAGCGTGCGTTTCTGTATTGTCCTACCCAGGCTGAAGGTCGATAAAATTGGGTAGTGGTCACTTATATCCGTCAATATGGTTTCGTTAATGACGTTACGCTGAATCGCATCGGAACAAACTACATGGTTCAGGATATTATTACTTGCCGGTCGCGTGGTATAGGAATTTGTAACTTCAAAATTGTAACAGCCTAATATACTACAGTACTTAATGACAGAGGGATTGCTTTGTTGATTCACCGGAACATTTAAATCGCCTACGATCACACAGGATGTATCTATTCCTTGCGCCGTTAGTATTGAGTCCATCTTTGACAAAAAACGTCCAAAATCATAGGATGGAGGCCTATACACTGCATGAACATGTATGGGCAAAGCATTTGCACGAACCTTCAAGTAAACATGATGCAAACCATCGTCATGTTCAATTTTTCCCAGATTTGACTTAATAGCTTCATTTACATAGACAGCCGAATAAGAACGACAAGAAAAGAAACTACGGAATCCTCGAATATTATAAAGACTCGTGCGATCCTGTTTAAGCCATGTTTCACCAATCACGATAATGTCTATATTCACCGTATACATTGAGAGAACGTCCTTGATTCTATCAAATTTTTCCAAACAATTCATTCCTCTGATATTTATTTGCAAAATTCTTAGCTTGTTATCATTGCAACTCACGTTTAAATTTTTATTTAAATCAGAGATAGTAAATTGTTACTGATTATTTACTAACTAATGTCATACTTCTATGTGCAAATTTTAATTCGGTAGCACTTCAATTTCTCTTTTTCATTAGAAGAATCAGGCCATTCGGTGTCAAAGAAGGACTTAGAACATGGTTTTATTCTCAGGCTCCCCCTCAACTTACCCTTCCTTTACACCTAATTCTTTAATCCCTTGGAATTATACTTAGCGATATTTAGCAGGAGGAACGAGACTCAGTACAGTAAAGTAGTAAGCGTGTGAAAGGGAGGATAAAACACACACACATACACACACACACACACACACACACACACACACACACACACACACAAATAATAACAATACCACCTTCACTTCAGATCTTCCTCATTTGCCTCCAGGATGCACAAAGTCATTGTTCTGCGATGACACAAGCATTTCCGTAAAACGAAGAAGTCTTCGTGTCATATGCAGTCGATTGCAGAAAAGTTTAGATATTTTTTCTTCCTACTTGCAAAAGTGGAAAATCTCTCCCAATGCTTCTAAAACTCAAATGATAATTTTTTCCCATAAGACTAGGGCTTCTTTCCTCAAGCCAAACAATAATCACGTTGTCAAGATGAATGGGGTTATTTTAAGTTGGTCTGACAAGGTTAAGTACTTGGGAATAATTTACGATAAAAAAACTTATTTTCAAAGAGCACATTGAGAGTATACAAGCCAAGTGTATCAAATATAAGAGATGTGTATATCCTCTCATTAATAGAAATTCCAAACTTAAAGAATAAACTTTTGATTTACAAACAAATTTTCAGACCAGCAATGCTTTATGCTGTACCGATCTGGTCAAGTAGTTGTTTAACAAGGAAGAAAACGCTTCAAAGGATTCAGAATACAATTCTGTAAATGATTTTGAAGCGTCCTCCTTAGGTACACTCGAATTACAGAGACTTACTGGTGTTAAAACATTAGAGGCTATGTCAAATAAAATTATTAACAATTTTCGACAAAAATCGTTGCAATCCTCAATTGCTACGATAAGCTCTCTTTATAGCCAATAAGTTAGCAATTAAGTTAGTTGTAAGTTTACTTCCCTCTCAATTGCGGTATTCCTAACAATAAACGTGTGGGATACAGCCGACACCCGGGCAACAACAAATCTCACAACAGATCTACGATTCTGGTCGCAGTGAGCAAGTCCATACAGGAATAAAAAGCTCTCCCAGTACACTTAAAATATATTTCACGTTATAATTACCGGAAAAGTTATGTGAATATTTTCCACTGTCATTTTCACGTAGATTTTACGAGATTGTCATTTGAGTTCATCATGAATTGGTGAGATGATTTATCCTGTGAATCTTATTCAACAGACATATGCATTTCATGTGAGTTTCACGTAAAATTCAACTGCGGGTAAAGTGAAAAGCATTTGATTATCTGATAGCTAACAACGTATAATTTTTAAATGTGGTTTCCCCAATTCTGAAGAGACAGAAAATAATTTTCAGCAATCAGCGAAATATGTTGCTTGATAAATCGTACGGACATGCATAATCGTCAATTCGTAAATGAATTAAACGACATAAAAACTGATAAATATTACGATATTTGGCGACCATTCACTGTTAGCTGCAACTGTTCATGTTCAGGTAACTCCTTGACCTTTGAACTATGTCTGTATGAAATCCGTAAGCTCAAGACTCGATGTCAAATTCTTCTGGTTTTTCAAAACCTTACTTATTGGCAAGCCATCGGGAAATTCGATTTTATGTTCGTCTGATTCAGTCAGACAACAATGCCAACTTCGCCATTTTGATTTCTATATCTTCGTACAGAGAGTTTACGCGATTGACGTTGACGTTTGACGTTGCCAAGTTCACGTAGATGCTACGTGATTAAACATTTCACGTAGATGTTATGTATGTCACATAAATCATGTAAAATGACAGAAAATGAATACGTACAGGAAATTTTACGTAACATTAATGTGAAAAATATTTTGAGTGAACTTGAGTCTCTTATTCGCGACTATAAATTTGAAAGAGATTTTAAAGGCTGTTGGCACCTAGGCGAACTCTCATATGCAATTGTCAAAATGTGTGTGATGACAAAAGCAATAATATTCCCTTCCTTCTTTTTCTCATGCGAAAACCAAACAAATATCAGCACCTCCGTAGTCACGAATTACTAGAGAGATACTAGTTATGTAACGAAATATAACAAAAACAAGATTTCTATTTTAAAAAATTTGTTAATTTCATCAATTGACGTCATTCATTCGTTGTTTTGCTTTCGTCTTGATTAGACGCAAATTGTTTATCTCCGTTTGATTCGCAAAATAACAATACACGAGTTATCGTACGGGTGTTTTTTTTTCGATTAGTTCTTGTGTGCGATAACAATAGCCTGCAATATATCGGCAGAAACATCTTCTGCACACTGGTAGGGGCAGGCTACCCCGCCAGTGATCCGATACGCAGCTGATATATCAGCAAGAATAATTCTCCCGCACCGCTGTTACCCCGCTAGCCCCCCGCTAGGACCACCATACGATCGAGCGAGTGGAAGTCAACTACAAGTGGCATCTACAAGGTCGCGTGTAGGATACGGCCACTGTGTCACAACACGAAGCTGGATCGTCATTGTTTGTTCTGCGGAGACGCTCGATTAATCCTACTATCAGCCGTGAGGTCGTGACTTAGACGTTCGGTGAAGTATTCACTTTAGAATTTTTATCATTATTATTAATAGTATTATTATTATTGTTATTATTATTACTATTATTACTATTATTATCATTATTATTATTATTATTATTATTATTATTATTATTATTATTATTATTATTATTATTATTACTATTGTTATTAGTATTAGTATTACTGCCTTTTTTTTTATTTTGATCCATTGTAGTTTGAAAAATTGTTTTTAAAATTTAATAGCAACTACTTGACCCCCCCTCACATTCGAATATTTATCGTTTGTGTGCGGTAGAGCGTAACGCTCCCGCAAAATGGACGACATGCAGGTGCAACTATTCCTGGATGTGGAAACAACTGGGGAAGAGATTGAGATCTCCCCCATCAATTCCCCTCTACCTTCCCCGCTACCTAGCCCCGTACCAAGGGTACCGGCAACACGGGTGAAAGCTTACCCAGATGCTTCGAAAGGTCCGTTCGTAGTTTACTTCAGGCCCATAAAGAAGCCTCTAAATATAATTCAAATCGGCAAGGACCTGGCAAAACAGTTTTCGGACGTAACCGAAATTACAAAGGTTAGACCGAACAAACTGCGAGTTGTTGTGAGTAGCTTGAAGCAAGCAAACGCAATTGCTAGCTACGAGCTCTTCACGAGAGAGTACCGCGTGTACATCCCTGCCAAGGACGTGGAGATCGACGGTGTGGTTACCGAAGGAAGCCTCACGGTCGATGACATTTTGCGTCACGGGGTTGGCTGCTTCAAGAACCCCCTGATTCAAGATGTAAAGATACTGGATGTCAAGCAATTGCATTCAGTATCCATCGAAGAAGGGAAGAAGAAATTCTTCCCTTCGGATTCCTTCCGTGTAACATTCGCCGGATCCGCACTGCCGAACTACATCTCTTTGGACAGGGTTCGTCTGCCTGTACGCCTGTTCGTACCGCGGGTCATGCATTGCCAAAACTGCAAGCAGTTAGGTCATACAGCCACCTACTGCTGCAACAAGGCACGCTGCAGCAAGTGCGGAGGCAATCATGCTGAGACCGCTTGCAGTGAGGATACTGAAAAGTGTCTTTACTGCGAGGGAACTCGGCATGACCTTTCGGCGTGTCCCGCGTACAAACAGCGCGAGGAAAAAATAAAGCGTTCCCTCAAGGAACGATCAAAGCGCTCTTTCGCAGAAATGCTGAAGAGTGCTGAGCCACCTTCGACAGGAAACATCTTTTCCTTTTTGCCAACCGATGAGGGTACATCTGACGATCCCCTCGAAGGGTGTTCTTATGCCATGCCAGAAGGATCTAGGAAGAGGAGAATGATCAACTCTCCTAATCTTTCTCGCAAAGGTCGCAAGATAACCCCTAGCGGAATGACCAATAAGCCAACACAAAAAGGAAGCGGTGAAGAAAAACCGAAGCAAGTACCTCCCGGTTTTAATTTTAAATCAAACCAGGAGTACCCACCGCTTCCTGGGGCACCAAAAACCCCTCGTGCACCCATTTCTCGATCAGAAGATAAAAAAGAAACAGGGTTCATAAAATTTTCTGATATTGTGGACTGGATATTTAAAACATTCAACATACCAGATCCCCTACAAAATATTCTTCTTGCCCTTCTTCCTACAGTGAAAACCTTTTTGATGCAACTAGCAGCAACTTGGCCCCTCATTTCAGCTATCATATCTTTCGATGACTAATACGGCGAAAGAGGTTAGGAATTTTATCACTGTATTACAGTGGAATTGCAGAAGTATCATCCCCAAATTCGATCTATTTTCTCATTTAATAAATACATACAATTGTGACGCATTTGCGCTCTGTGAAACCTTTCTCAATTCAAACGATCAACTCAATTTCCACGATTTTAACATTATTCGTCGAGATCGAGACTCACACGGTGGAGGGGTACTTTTAGGGATTAAAAAGTGCTATTCCTTCTTCCGAATCGACCTCCCCTCGATCTCGAATATTGAAGTCGTTGCCATTCAAACGAATATGAATGGAAAAGACCTATGCCTTGTTTCGTTATATATGCCTCCATCCGCGCGGATTGAACAGAAGCATCTCACTGATATAGCAGAGTTGCTTCCCGCGCCTTTTTTGATATTGGGAGATTTTAATTCTCACTGTTCGCTATGGGGGTCGCTGTACGACGACAACCGATCTTCTTTAATCTGTAACTTGATCGACGACTTCAATATGACAGTTTTGAATACTGGGGAAGCGACACGTGTACCTAATCCTCCAGCACGTGAAAGCGTGCTTGACCTATCCCTTTGCTCGACATCACTAGCGTTAGATTGCCGGTGGAAAGTAATCAACGATCCCCACGGTAGTGATCATCTTCCAATCGTTATATCAATTGCTAATGGTTCAACTTCCCCGAACCCAATCAATATTTCCTACGACCTTACACGTAATATTGATTGGAAGTGTTATGAGTCTATTATAGCGCAATCTATCGAGACTCACGAGGAACTTCCTCCGGAGGCAGAATACGCGTTCTTAGCTGGCTTGATAATCGACGCCGCGACTCAAGCTCAGACGAAACCGATACCCGGGGTAACGATTAGACAGCGCCCTCCCAACAAATGGTGGGACAAAGAGTGCTCTGAGCTGTACGCGCGAAGGTCCGCGGCGTATAAGGACTACCGGGAGTACGGCACTGTCAACCTGCTTCGAAAGTACGAGGCACTGGGCAGGCAGATGAAGAGCTTAGTAAAGGCGAAAAAACGCGGGTACTGGCGGCGGTTCGTAAACGCGTTGTCCAGGGAAACAGCGATGAGCACTCTTTGGGATACCGCCAGGCGCATGCGGAACCGTGACGTTTCGAATGAAAGTGAGGAGTATTCAAATCGCTGGATACTCGATTTTGCCAAAAAGGTCTGTCCGGACTCTGTACCGGAGCAGAAAACCTTTCGCGACGCGTTATTAGTAACTACGGAAGAGCCTCCATTTTCGATGTTGGAATTTTCAATGGCTCTCCTGTCGTGCAACAATAAGGCTCCAGGGTTAGATAGAATAAAATTCAACCTGTTGAAGAATCTACCCGACTCTGCAAAAAGACGCTTGTTGAATTTGTTCAACAAGTTTCTTGAGCTAAATATTGTTCCGCATGACTGGAGGGAGGTAAAAGTCATTGCTATTCGGAAACCCGGGAAACCTGCCTCTGATCACAATTCATATAGGCCGATTGCGATGCTCTCTTGCCTCCGGAAATTAATGGAGAAAATGATCCTCTTACGGTTAGACAAATGGGTCGAAACAAACGGGTTACTTTCAGATACTCAATTTGGCTTTCGCCGGGGCAAAGGGACGAACGATTGCCTAGCGTTGCTTTCTACTGAAATTCAACTTGCCTTTGCTCGAAAAGAGCAAATGGCTTCTGCGTTCATGGATATTAAGGGGGCTTTTGACTCTGTCTCTGTAGAAGTTTTAAGCGCGAAACTTCATTCGCAGGGACTTTCACCAAATTTGAATAACTTTTTGCTCAATTTGTTGTCAGAAAAGCATATGTATTTCTCACATGGCGATTCGACAACTTCCCGAATTAGTTACATGGGCCTCCCCCAGGGCTCATGTTTAAGTCCTCTCTTATATAATTTTTACGTCAATGACATCGATGAATGTCTTGCAAATTCATGCACGCTAAGGCAACTTGCAGACGATAGCGTTGTATCCATTACTGGTGGCAAGGCTAGCGATCTGCAAGGACCATTGCAAGATACCTTAGACAATTTGTCTGAATGGGCTCTTAAGCTGGGTATCGAATTCTCTCCGGAGAAAACTGAGCTGGTCGTTTTTTCTAGGAAGCATAACCCAGCTCAGCTGCAGCTCCTACTAACGGGTAAAACGATCTCTCAGGTTTTAGTCGCTAAATATCTCGGGGTCTGGTTCGACTCTAAATGCACCTGGGCTTGTCATATTAGGTATCTGACACAAAAATGCCAACAGAGGATTAATTTTCTTCGTACGATTACCGGAACTTGGTGGGGTGCTCACCCAGGAGACCTTCTAAGGTTATACCAAACAACGATATTGTCAGTTCTTGAGTACGGCTGTTTCTGCTTTCGCTCCGCCGCGAACACGCACATTATAAAATTAGAGAGAATACAATATCGTTGTTTGCGTATTGCCTTGGGTTGCATGCAGTCGACCCATACGATGAGTCTTGAAGTGTTAGCGGGTATTCTTCCGTTGAAACATCGTTTTTGGAATCTCTCTTACCGGTTGCTAATTCGATGCACAGTTATGAACCCATTAGTAAATGAAAATTTCGAGAGGTTGGTCGACCTTCAATCTCAATCCAGATTTATGACTTTATATTTTGACTATATGGCTCAAGATATTAATCCTTCTTCATACGATTCCTCCAATGTCGCACTTTTAGCTACTTCTAATAATGCTATATTCTTCGACACCACCATGAAACAAGACATTTCTGGTATCCCGGATCAATTGCGACCCCAAGAGATCCCTAAGATTTTTTCCAATAAGTTTAAACATGTTAGTTATGATAAAAGCTTTTACACTGACGGATCTAATCTAGATGAGTCCACTGGCTTCGGTGTTTTCCACGAAAATTTTACCGCCTCCTACAAACTCGATGCTCCTGCTTCCGTGTACGTCGCAGAACTTGCTGCTATTCAGTACTCTCTTGGAATCATCGAAACCCTACCCATAGACCACTACTTCATCTTCACAGATAGTCTCAGTGCCATTGAGGCTCTGCGATCAATGAAGCCTGTGAAGCACACCCCGTATTTCCTGGGGAAAATACGGCGGTTTTTAAGTGCTTTAACAGATAAAAATTACCGGGTTACCTTAGCGTGGGTCCCTTCTCATTGCTCGATCCCGGGTAACGAAAAGGCTGACTCTTTAGCTAAGGTGGGTGCTATTGACGGCGATATTTATGAAAGACCATTTGCTTATGATGAATTTTATAGCATTTTGCGTCAGAGAACACTCAACAGTTGGCAATCATCATGGAACTCAGATGAACTGGGACGGTGGCTACATTCCATTTTTCCTAAGGTATCGACGAAAGCATGGTTCAAGGGGTTGGATGTAGGTCGGGACTTCATTCGCGTGATGTCCAGACTTATGTCCAATCACTACACGTTAAACACGCATCTCTTTCGTATAGGGCTTGTAGACAGTAATCACTGCGTTTGTGGCGATGGCTACCATGACATCGAGCATGTTGTTTGGTCGTGTACCGAATACTGTGGTGTTAGGTCTGAGCTTATAGATTCCCTTCGGGCCCGAGGAAAACAACCGAACGTACCCGTTAGAGACATTCTGGGAAGCGGTGATCTCCAGTACATGACACAACTATACGGGTTTATAAAAAATGCTGGCATTAAAATTTGATTTCTTTTATCTATTTGCTAGAATACAATTTCTGTCACAAACTGAAAGAGAATGATACACCCGGCTGGAGACACTAAAATGAAGACTCGGCATCTCTATGTTTACGCAGACACCTCAGACCAAAACTGCTCAAACAGAACATCACTGGTTAGCCACGTACAAATGAATACATTCTGTAATATAAAATAATTAAAAACAAAATTGTAACACCCCTCCTCTCACCTTAAATCCCCACTAGCTCGTAGTCGGCCGCGAGAATAAAGAAAAGGCCTCCCTCTTTTCCCTGCTAATTTAGAATTTAAAAAAAAATGTACTTAGCTCAGTTAAACATAAATTGTATCGTGCCGTGTCAAATAAACTATTTAAAACTAAAAAAAAATTGACGTCATTCCAATTGCAATTGTTATTATTGCAATTTTGCAATCAAAAATGAGCGAAATATTTTAACGTAGACCTATGCCTTTTAGCATACTTCGAAAATTCAAAATAGGAACATGTAATAAATTTTGTTAAATTTCAAATGCATATAACTCGGTTAATTTTCAACGTATTTTCTACATTTTTTTAGCAATTGATTGGGGAATCATTATAATTTGAAAATGTTAACTATTATATCGTAGAATTGTAAGCTGTCGAGCCTAGTTTTTAACAGACACAACCAACAAATATTACTTAATACGCGTATTTCCGGAACCGACCCAGAAATCGAACCCAGATGTAATTTTTTATTTTAAGATTGCCTACTTCCTGAACCCAGGTGATGCCCAGAAACCAAAAATTAACTCAAGACGCCATTTTGAATTTCAAGGTGGCAACTTTCGGTGACTGGAAAACAACCAAGAATGGCCAAATACCTCTCAACATAAGTATATCCCTAATGCCTAGATCCAGGCCAGGCTGATGTCAGGCATCAGCTCCAAATGCGATTTTAAAATTCAAAATAGTGGCTTCGGGTTTCTAGAAAACAGTCAAAAACTGCAAAATACTACCCGATATGGTGATTTCCGGAACCAGAATGATACCCAGAGACCAGAATCCGTCACCAGAGACCATTTTGGAATTCAGGACAAGAGGAAAAGTTTGCTTCAAACGTATCACTTGCGATTACTGGCAAAAACAATGCATTGTAGCAATGCAAGTATTGCAAAAAACAGTTTTCTGTAGTTCTACGTCGTCAACCTTGCGGTCGTGACTTTCGACACAACTCTTCTTATGTAATTTGATCCACTTTATTCAACAATATTGTTAGCATTAGAACCGTTTTATACCATAACTAGCTGACCCGGCAAACTTCGTCCCACCCATTTTCGTGTTAAATTTAATAATTTTAAACATTCCAAATTCATTGATTCTTTGCGATCTGTACGAAGTCTGCAAATGCACGACGAATCGGCCATAGGATATCAGCAAAGTCAAAAGACAAATCGTTTGAAATGATTGTTTTTATCGGAATAACAACATCCTCGACTTTAGGCTTCTGACATCACCTCTAATCTGAAAATATTCTGAAAGTATCATCTCGATTACGGAAATATCCACATTGAGTAGTATTCGGTCATTTTCGGCTGTTTCCC
The DNA here is from genome assembly GCF_029784165.1 of Wyeomyia smithii. Lineage (NCBI taxonomy): Eukaryota > Metazoa > Arthropoda > Insecta > Diptera > Culicidae > Wyeomyia > Wyeomyia smithii. The sequence continues at coordinate 82,324,243 of NC_073696.1, read as the reverse complement.
CTGAAGTTGTCATCTTACAATTCAAAATGATGTTTAAGGTCAATTTTTAGCTCCTTGCGTCATTCTGGTTCCGGAGATACTCATATTGGGTGATACTTGGCTACTTTCCGCTGTTCGTCTGAAACTGGAAATTGCCATCTTGGCATGCTTGCTCTTCGAATGCTGTCGAACTTATCTCAGCAGTGCACACCGCGACATACTTCTATGTATTCTTTTTGGAGTGATTTACCACACTTGTCACTCAGCTATGGTGTAAACAGCAAATGTGTTAGTTTTTCTGCAAGCAGCAGAAACACAGCACAAAACAGAGAAGAAAGTGTAGTGCAAAAAAATGCTACACGCAGCTATCATGCTGGAAAAAAGCAAACGATGAATATCCACTCTGCTCTTCTCATATATTGAGGAGACTAAGACTGATGTAGAGTTCGTAAATCGATAGAAATTGAAGATTACACTGGTCAATACAGGTTCTGCCCTAGAGCTCAAACTTTGACCGTTCTTGTAAATTCTGATTTCCCTAGTCGCCTCAGACGTATGTCGAAAAGCCACAGATTCTAATCTTCCTCTTTGTCTCTAAAAATATTTGTGACATCATCAACCCACAGGAATACATTTGCAAAGTTTCTGCCAAATAAAAAATAACTGTTTAAAACAAAAAAACGGAGACATTTTTTATGTAATTCCTTCACTCGGAAAGGTTAACGATCCACTGTGAAAATGTCAAATTTTTTTAATGATGAATATAGTTTACTAATATATTATTATGACAACACACCTAAGAACATTGTTAGTGACAGTAAATGTTACTAGTATAACTGAACTAGTCTACAGGACACGTTGAAATAACTAACTTTTGAATATAAAACTATCCAAGGGGGTAGATTTAGCACAAAATCAAAGCAATTGAGTTAAAGAATAAATTAATGTTTTAATAATAGCTGAAGAGATTGTTTTGTAAGACACTTTGTAGCCGACAGCCTATATTATAGCAATGTATTTTTTTAAATCGGTTCGAGAATACACTCAACTTCTTTTTTATTATAATTTTTATTTTTATTTATTATACTTCAACTCTCTTTTTTATTATTTGATTAGAAACTTTGCAGAGAAGTGTTAATTACGGATTGCCATGTACCGATGACAGGGGATGATTGTAGTACTGTTGTTATTCTTAGCTCCGCACACACTGCTTGCAAATAAGACGTAACGATCATAAACACTTGCACACACACATATATTAGCAGTATCCGAATGGTTGAAAATAAAGAGACGCAAGAGTTTCGAACAAAATTACTAACAAGACCAGATATGTACAGTAGGGATGTTACGGATATCCGCATCCGCAAATGCGGAACATCCGCATGAAAATTGACATCAGCATTCGCATCCGCATCATACCATGCGGATATTGAAAAAAATATCGCTTCATAAAATGTTGTAGAAAAATTTTCCTTGGTTCATTAACTGCTCGCTTAAATAACTTGCACTGGGGAGGGACATGGTCATGTGAAATGAGCAAAATAAAACCCAAGGGATGCTAAGGATATGCATCCGTTATCACAAATCCGCATCCGCATCTGCAGATATCTGAAAAATCACATCCGTAACATCCCTGATGTACAGCAATGCTGTGCAGTCCACCGGTTGGTTCGTCTGCTGTGGAACGCTGTGACCGAATAAGCCACCTAAGGAATCTTTCTTCTGCAGTAATCGGTTAAACATTGAAGACTGAATTTTTGCATGCTAACTACTGAGAGGTAAACTTCAGGGAGCCTGTCCCTGTGGCTTAGAGCGAGTTAAGCGAATCGGTTATGAAGTCGAATCGTTTATATACTTTAGTGTCAGCTGTGCCAGGAGAAAAGACCCCTTTTCATTCTGTACTTTTCAATAAGATAATAGACAGCATCACGAAATCACAATTTTTGGCATTTTGTTAGGCGCAAAGCTAATTTTCCAATGGATTGCTGTAAGATTGAAGGAAACTGACTTAGTTTAGGGCATTTGAAAGTGGAACAACCAAATGAGCAACCGCAGGTCACAATATCCATATATAATATATTCCATCTCATTTTTCTTTCCTTCATTACTGAGAGGTAAAGATTCCATCCGGTGGATCATATGGTAAAAAGCAGCCATTTTTTGCTGGAAGGAATGGTTCGAAGTGCTAGGTATTACCTCTTTTGTATGCGAGAGCTTCCTAAAGATTTCGAATTCAAAGTGGTTGGAGTTTTTAACAGAAACTACATCCAAAAAAGGAAGCCTGTTGTTTTGTTCAATTTCCAAAGTAAACCTGCTGTTTTATGAATACAATTCAAAATTTCTAAAAAATTCTCTAAGTCACCCTGTTTCAAAATGTAAAAAATATCATCCACGTACCTCCACCAACGATCTGGTAAGAAGTCTTTTTCTTTTAGTTTATTTTCCAAATGTGCCATAAATAGTCACATAGGAAAGGTGAAACAGGATTCCCCATCGGTGCTCCTTTTGTTTGTTTGTAAAATTCCCCACGAAATAAAAAATAATTATTTTCCATGCAAAGTCGAGTAAACTTCAAGTAACTGCGTACTTTAGTTTTCCAAAGGTTGTCACATCGTTGGTAGAGAAGCCAATCATCCAAAAGATTTATAACTTCTTTCACTGGAACACTTGAAAAGAGTACTGTAACATCAAAAGAAACCATCATCGCGGCAGTATTGATACCCCCCGAGGATTTTAAATTTTCAACAAAATCTCCTGTGCTCTTAACAGATCGACTAGGAAATTCGAGAAACGATGTCTCTCATTTCATTACCTGGGGTGGCATTGCGCATTTCGTTTCGACTGATTTTTGTTCGTTTCGACCACATTTGACATTGCCGATTTCGATTCGAGCTCGGAACGAGTAGATGGCGTATTATTGCAGTTGATCTTCGAGCAAAACTGGCATTACGTAATGGTTTGATCGAGCATTTTTTAGCTCGAAAGTGATAAAAAATGGTCGATAGGTTGGAGACATTCGTTTGTACCTAAGTTTGTTGACTAAAACATAAATAATTTCACAAAACATCTGTGGAGCGGAAAAACATTAATTTGGTAGGGTTCACTAGCGAGTAGATTCAAAGTAGGGGCTAACTTTAACGGAGCAGGAATTGTACTAGTGCAGTTTGGAGGGAAATATTGTACTTAAAATAGGTTTGAGTGCTCCCCGCCTTATCTTGGAACGTTGACGAAACCATGAAAAAAAAATTCTTTTGCATCAGAAAATAACTAACTTTGTTTCATTTTAATGTAAGCCTAATACTCATGTCTTATTGTTTACGTCTTTGTATATTCCTATAACCATTTTCGTCACTAGAAGAATCGTAGAAAAACATTCAAAGATTAATATTTTGCTTTAAGGACACATCTTATTATAAACGTGAAAAATACCAATCTCTAGGGGCAAGACACTTTTGATATATGGTGGAATATTTCCAATATTAGCTATTACAAAGTATTTATTGTTGCACTATTAAGCGTCAGTGTGATGTCAATGTGTCGGATAAACGATAAATATCAAAATTTATCAGCCGATATCGTAAAATATTACCGAAATATTTTTCATGAAAATAAAGTTGTCCAGCCCCTAGACAAATCTGACATTTATTTTCGAGTCAATGTTTGCTCGAAATAGACTGCAATAAAATTGGGGTGTCGAAAATAATACGCAATACCAACGCCACCTCGAAACGAGTTTGATTTCTCTCGATTCGAGTTACTCGAAGCGAAATGCGCAATGTCACCCCTGGTTTATGTACTTTTGGAAGGCCCTTTTTTCTAGGGAGAGAGGTTTGAAACACGAAGACTCTTTGAAGCATCACCAAAAATGGATTGGCATTCTTTAATAGTTTTTTTTTAAATTTTTCACCATGTCGGCAAGAGGGTCTCTGTTGTCTGTATGGGTCATAATTAATTTTCTCCAACATTTGTTTATCGTAGTCATTTGTGTTCAAAATAACAATGTTGTTCCCCTTATCAGCTTTTGAATAGAAGACAGGTTTATTTGGTAATTCTTCAATTATCTGTAAATCTGTGTTATTCGACAAAACGTGGATTTTTTTTTTGAAATTATCCAAGAAGGATGTACGCACTTCACTAGCTTGTGCGGTTGAAAAATTGCAACTTTTCATCCCACTTTCAATGTCAATGATGGCTTGTTCAACATTTGGTTTAGAATAAACAGCAAAGTTAAGGCCTTTGTTCAAAAGATTTTGTTGCTGGTGTCAAAATTTGTACGAAGAACGATTGACCACAAAATTGCCTATATATTTTCCCTAATTGTCTTTTTACTACTCTTATTTCGTAACAACAATTGGTTAATCTTTTTTGCTCCCAATTTTCGTTTTCTTTCCCCCTCACACTGTTCTGCAACTTTTACTTTTTCGAAAATTCTGGGAACCCAAAGGGAAACTCTTTGGCCAATTTCAAATGAAGGGAGTAGCACTCTAAAGTGATTGAATTTAATTTACTATAGAGACGTTTTATACTATTTTTCATCCATTCCAATTCCATCTTCTTAATGAGAAAAGAAGGAGGTAAAGTTCTAGTTCTAATTTTGACCTCATGACTTTTGGAAGTCAATCGGTATTTGACACATTGCTTTAATGAAAGCTATGTCTTTATGAATTCTTGCTATTTTCTTCCTCAGCTCCAAAAACTTATTCGGTTTCATTTCACATACCTATAACTTTGTATGTGCTGTATCAAAAACTTTTGAATTCTATCTATACTTTTTTATAATATGGAAAGAATCAACATATTCTAGAATTAAAGTCTTTGTAAGAAGGAGAAAAAACACTCGATGATGATACATACCTAAATCGATTGCATGACCACCACCAGCCCGACTGTTACGCTTTCAAACCTCTACAAATACGTTATAAAGCTCCTAAACGTAAACGCTCCTAAAGTACAAATATCCCCATACGGCAAAGGTCAAATTGCCGCTGCGGAACAATTATCGATAGAAATCTACGGACGGCAAGCGGAGCCAGAAATTCCCTTCTGTCACGAACGCCACATTAAATATTTATTTATTTCCTCAGTCTCGAGCCGGCCGTATTTCACAACCTTCCACATTTTTTTTTCTGTTCAAATCGTTACTATAACCACAAACCATTCAATAAATTTGCCCATTCCGGCCGAACCAGTTTGCACTGCTCCCGGGGAACACACGACGACGGGTTCGTAATCAGCGCTCGCCGATCAGAGCGTGACTCCCGAGAGCCCCAGGGCCAGGCAGAAGCTCAACCCGCGCGATTTATTCATGCACGAAATTCACTTTCGGGGAGGTCCATGTAAATCTATTTGGCTGAGTGAGCCGAGAGAGGCCGCTAATAAAACGAAATACGCTTACTCACCTAAGCTGGCAGTCATCGCTTCGATGTCTTTCGGCTTCCGCTTCCGGGGTCGTCCCTTCTGGCGAGGCTGCTGCGGCAGGGCGGTAACGGCATGGTGAGGCGAAAAGTAACCAGCCGGCGGCATCTTGCTGCTTCCGGTCGAATCACTTGGACTCAGTGGTGCGTTTGGGGAGCTGCCATACTGGGTCGGGTACTGACACTGCATCGCCAGTGGGAGTGGCGCTCCCGGGTCCAGAGGGATGTCGATGTGGGATCTGGTGGCAGTTGGAAGAAAGATAAAAATGCGATTCCATCTCGTGAACAGATATGCAATCAGCACATAAAATGCAACCAGTGAATCACTGGAGTATATCCTACCTGCAAAGAACCGCCGAGTCCCGTATCGTAAAGTGGTCGCCCTTGTTCAGCAGGGTATTGCAGATCGCACAGCAGAAGCACCGTATGTGGAAAACTAGGTGTCGAGCTCGCATAACTAACTCGGAGGAACTAATTGAAGCCAGACATTTCGAACACCGCCGCGAGCCGAATACTCTGAAAGCACACAAACATGGTAATGGCACATTTAGAACGGAAGGGAAAAAGGCACAATAACCGAGTCATTAATCTTCATATGATTTTGGTTTTCGGGTCGTGGAGCAACAAGTGTTCCACTCCGGCATCCCATATTATTCTGGATGCCGACCTATTTAGTGTACGACGAGATGTTTTCCGAATCGTTCCGGCCGCTGCTGACATGCGGCGGGAAAAAAACGATCAAACCGAGAGGATCCCACTTCTTCACGCACATGACTACCGGGACAAGGGGGCGTTCCCGAGCGATTCATAACTATCCATATACTGAGAAGTCGGCTCCGCTCGGGACGCGCCAAACATGAAATATGAATAATTGTGTTTAAAATATGCGGTTCACATTGCGCGGGTCGAAGCAATAAATTTTCCGTGAAGACGGAATGCAAGTGATGCGTTTGTTTTTTTTATTTCCTGTTATACTTCATAAGTATCACGACAAGGACGAGCCACTTGCAGCTGGATGATACTGTGGATTGTAGCGTATGATTCGGAGTTCTGTACGCTTTTATATCGACATGTGCTATGCAATATTAGGTATAATTCAGGGTGATAAAATGTCAAGCTTATTATGTTATTAGTGACAAAAATTCAGTGATTTTTGGACAAACAAAATTGCCTAATAAAACTTTAAATATCTGTGGATAGAAATTTTATATTTCAGAATTACAGTTATTAAAAATGTAAAATGTGTTTTGTACAATAACAAAAATTTACAGCTGCAACAATCTCACAAACTTAGCGTTTATCTGTCTTATGAGGCTAAAAGATTATTGTTTATCGTATTTTCGCTTGTAAATTCACACAGTTTTTTCGCGCTTTATAAGGTAAATTGAAATCCAAACATATACATAATTGCTCAACGACCCGCATGCATTGTTAGAATTGTACGTTGTGAATAATACTGATATAATAACAGTCAGTGCAGATGAAAATCATTTTCACTAGCGAAATACTTCGGAATTTACAACCATTTTTTGCATTAGATGCACTAGATCTTCATCCTTATTAGAAGCTGTCATAACCTGATGAAATATTTCACGCGCATCGTTCACAGTCATGCAATAACATTCTGAATATTCAACCGAATGATTCTCCCCGTTCTTTTGATACAGCGAACCAACAAAACTCAAAGTATTCATTTTCAGAAACGGTAAAAATCAAACGAATACGTTTTCACAGCGATTTACGTATTACTTTACTCTTTTTTACAATGAACATTGCATGATAGTGAAGTATTTCCCTGTCGTGGTAACATTGACGTTTATGGTGGCTATTTTCACTTTCATGCAAAAGCACTGAATAATATCAGCCCTGAAAACAGCAAAGGAAACTTAACGCTAATGGGTAAACTTAAAATCAATAATTTATTGCCTAAAAACATATTCAGAGACACGCGCAAGGCGATGACTATAACAAATTCTATTATATCATCAACTTTTGATTTCATACTTCACTCCTTCAGTTCAATTAGGCCGATACAAATATCATTTTCATTTTATGTCACCCCCCCCCCCCCCTTCAAAAATGTTGAAAATTTGAAGGAGAAGAAAAAAAAAGTTCATACCGTTTTGTTAATATTATTGACTTTTCGACAGCGTATATGCTTAATTTAGCAACAAACAAGTCCAGTTACAGTGAAAGTGTCATCAAAAGACAAGCCAAATGATTAATAATGATAATGATGTGGTATTTTTCAACACACTTTTGCATACAAGTTACAAACGTCGTAACCTGCACACAATTTTGTATGAAAGCTATTGCTCCCCTTAGCTAACTTTGATAACCGTAGACATAAAAACTTTTTAAAATTTGTATCAGCTTTATTGAAAATACAAATCAGATACAAAACGTCAAAGAACTTTAAAAACACATGAGGTTTCGAAACCTTATTATTAATTAGTTAAAACAAAAATGAAGTATTATTTTTTTAAACGTGAGAAAATTTCACCCGGCAATATCTACTTCTACATTAAAACCTAACTTTTTTGGATGATAGTTATTTATATTTTTAATCATTGCTAAATATGTATTTCCAATTGGCTGTAAGGCCGTTACAAATTTTATTTTCATTTTATGTCAACCGTTCAAAGATATTTCTTTTTTTCGTCTCGGTGTTATTTATTTTTCGCCACCCCCTTTGCTAACTTTGATAACCTTGGACATAAAAAGAATTCGAAATTTGTATCAGCCTAATTTAGGAAAAATAAAACCAGTAAATAATCAAAATTATTAATGGCCATTTAATTTCTGAACGGCGACTAAACGCAAGTCTAAGTAATAAAGTTTTGTAAACTCATGTGTCGATGCATGTTGCAAACGTAAAATATATCTCAACAGTGTTAAAACTGTTTACACAATCAGACAGCTGCAGTAAAACTATTTTCCCAAAACATGTTTTCCAGCCCACAGTCACGGAGCATTTACGCCACAGCCATTCACATGTCATACGAATCTGAGCTAAATAAGACAGCAAAATGAACTGCACGACCAAATTAAAAAAAAAAACTGAAATAAATAAATAAACTTCAGCCTGAAACGTCAAATGTTTTGACAAACGTAGACACTCGGGCCGGAACTCGCCGTCGTTTCGCATTTTCGTCAAGCGTATCGCGCGCGAAGCGGAAAAATGCGCCCCGGCAGAATCAACTCGACACCCCATAATTCCACGAAAGCGCCGTTTCGACGCGGCCAATTAACATAACCGCATCCTTCGCCTGCTGGGAACAGACCCCTGCGGGTGGAGGAGGAGTTTCCGTAAAAAAAAGTACACACTTATGATTGATAAAGTTATGCATTTTAAATGAGTGCCTCTTCTGGGGCTTGCTGGAACAGTGCACTGCACAAGAGTTATTCTATCGTAATTTGAAACCTCTAGTTTATGGTTGAATTCTACCATCGGCCGGTTCTTGTACTTAATTTGAGACCTATCGATCGCTGAGAAGTCAGACCAGTAACACAACATTTAGCCCAACCCTGGCGAACGCAACAATAACATTTGAATATGTCTGCAGTCAGTAAACATAATTTACTCTTCCATTTGGATCCTCCAAATATTTAATACGATTCTCACCTCCTTTACTCCTGCAATAGTCTTCCCTTCGCCGGTTTCGACTAGCAAAAAAACGCGGACTCAAAAACCTAAAATGCAAATTTTTTACGATGATTTTAAATTCAGAATAAATCATCTTTTACGGTGGCTTCGCTGTTCAAGTCTGGCCTAGTTGGCGGAAGTCTTCTTAACCCGGCCCCGGTTTTGACTAAACCTGCCGTAATATGTGATGGCTAGATTGAGATGTAGTGCGCGTTTTCCATTCAACAAGACCATTTTCGTTTAGACGATTTTAGACTCGGTTCAGCAGGGTGAAAACGAGTTTGCTTTATTTACAAACATTTATTATTTTGCGGTTGGCTGCCGGTGGCAGTTGACGCATCCCACGAACGGCGCCGCTGCGGTTCTTGCAAGCCAGTAAAATTAAAGCATGCATCGGGTAACGCTTTTATGGCACGGGTGTCACAAGCGATGATCTCGCGGGAAACACTCTGTTCCACCTGCCTGCCGCAAGACAATTGGCCTTCACGTGGTATAACTTCGGCAATTGAACGCACGAGACGTGATTCCTATGAAATGATTTATCTGTCATAAACCGCGACTTTTACGAGGCCCGGATACAGCAAAGGTTTTAATGTGCTCTAGCGCTGCTTTCCGCCAGCTTGGCTGAACCATCCACACAAGTTTCCAGCAGTTATGACATACCAATCTGATTATTAAGGTTTGCTTTTGTTGTTATATGCAAGACACTCAATGGAAAATATTTTATCGGTTCCATGCAGTGTTGAATTGCGAAAAAATGCAGATTTGTCTCTAAGTAATGCCATTCTTTGCACGCTTCAGTGGAATTACCAATAAAATGATCGACAGTTGTGCAATCAATAGCTATGTAAAGAGAAAATTTCATCGATAATAACGAGTAACAGTGTGATAAATTACAACTATAAACCTAAAGTCTTATTCTAGAAAAATTCTCGTAATTGGCATGACATGGAACGCCAGGAATGCACTAACAATCATTACAATGCACTCAATGAGTGAAGAACATTCAAATCCATAAAAAACGATTGTTCCAATAATCCATCGGCAATACATGAAAAAGATCTTCATTTTAATTTCTATTATTCAAAAATTAATAGTTGTTTAATATTCTGCCAACAAACGTAATAACTTGGAATCTCGAAAATCAAGAGAAACACTAGTTATTACCGCGAATGCATAATTTGGCCTTGTATTTCTCTTTTACGATTCTCCAAAGCATTTATTACCGATTTCCAATCGTAAGAGGAGGTTGTTTCGTAATCATTCATCATCAAGAGCACGACTTACGCGTGTCGAACCTTTTTGCACAAATTTATTGGCTGTGATGATGGCCAAAATAGATGCATTATTACATCTGGTCCTTTGAAATGTATGTACTGCAGAATAATGACTTAATATTACACTGTGTCATTACTGACTTTGATTATATTTATAGCGTAATTTTTTCTTCATTATCGGACAAAATTTGTATTAAGCAAAAACTAATAAGCTGTTGCTCTATGCATTAAATTAACTACTTTTCAGCGTCATTGATAACATGAAAAAAAAATTCTGTATCAAAAACCAATCTTAAAAACACTTCAACGGCTTTCTCTACAAACTTTTCAAGAAGAAAAATACGGGTCGAAGAACTCCAACTAGTAACTATATGGTTGTTTCCCTAACTCATTTTTAGTTATTGAATTATAGAACTAGAGGCTGGGAGCACCCTCTTAGAATTTAATAAAACTTTGTGGATGTGCAGGCCTTACTAAATTAAGCAAATTTGCATCCTTTTTCGGAAATTTGTCAGGACTAACGTTTGAAAAGAGAGAGTTTACAAGCAACTACTTTCAGGACATCTATGATTTCGTTTTAAAATATTGAAATAATCAAATTTGAGATCCTAAAATTAAAAAAAAAAAAGATTTAATAAACAAAATGTGATTAAAACAACAGACATCTTAGGTTTCGTTTAACTTAAGTGTTTTAGTTAGATATTTTGGCTGCCTAAAACTCTTCTGAGCATTTCAAATTGAGCAACAAAATGGTATGCTCAACTAAAAACTTTACGACATTTCATATGTTAGTCTATAAAATAGCAAAGATGCTAAGTTTATTAAGGTATGAACACCCACAAAGTTCTATTAAATTCTGAGGGAGTGTCGTCAACAGCTTGGCTTGGCTTTCTTGTTTTTGTGTTTTCTTGTTTTCATGTCTTCTTGTTATTTATTTTTTGTTTTCTTGTTTCCTTCTTTTCTTGTTTTTTTATGCCCTTTATTCTCGTTCTCTCGTTTTGTTTTTTTCTTATTCAAGAAGATGTTTTGTTGTTTTCATGTTCTCGTTTTCCTGCTTTCTTGTTGTCTTGTTTTCTTATATTTTTGTTTGCTTATTTTCTCGTTTTATGTTTTCTTGTTTTCTGGTTTCCTATTTTCTTATTTTTCAACGTCTTGTTTTCTAGTTAACTTGTTTTTTTTTGTTTTCTTATTTTCTCATCTTCTTGTTTTCTTGATTTTTTTTGTTTTCTTGTGTTCTTGTTTTCTTATTATTGTGTTGTCTAATTTTTTATTTTCTTGTTCTCTTGCTTTCTCGTTTTATTATTTCATAGTTTTCTTGTTTTCTTGTTTCCTGTTTTTTGTTCGTATTGTTTTTTAGTTTCCTTGTTTTCTTGCATTCTTGTTTCCTTGTTCAGTTGTTCTTTTGTTTTTTTTTTATACTAGTAACGAACTCTGTTGATTTTTGCTGCTTGGCTATCATCTTTCTTTATCATCTGCAATTATGACTAACTTTCCTGCTTTTACAACTTCTGGTTTTCTTAATTTCTAGTTTTCTGTTTTTCATTTGTTTCCTTGTTGTCTTGTTTTCTTATTTTCTTGATTAAATGTTCATTTTCTAGTTTTATAGTTTCCTTTTTTGTTTTCATGTTCTTTTGTTTTCATGTTTTTTTGCTCTCTTTTTATTGTTCTTTGTTTGCTTCATTTTGTTATGTTCTTGCTTTTCTTGTTTTTTGTTTATTTTGCTCTCTTGTTTTCTTCTTATTTTTATTTGCTTCCTTGTATTCCTGTTTTCGTGTTTTTTGTTCTCTTCTTTGCTTTTTTTTTCTTATTTGATTCATTTTCTTATTTTCTTGTTTATTTGTTCTTTTCTTTTCATAGTTTTTTTTTATTTCATTTTCCTAATATCTTATTTTCTTTTGTTTTTTTTTTTGTTTTCTTGTTTTATTGTTTTCATATTTCCTTTTTATTTTGTTTTCTTGTTTTATTGTTTTCTTAGTATTTTTATTTGTTTCCTTGTTTTCTAGTTCCCGTGATTTTTGTTCCCTTCTTTTCTTATTTCCCCTCATCCATTTTTTCTAAGACTATATCACATCCTTAGCCCGTGTTCATTATTGGCATCCTTGAAAAATTACATACATTGCTTACTTCATATTTTCTTGTTTATTTGCTTTGAGTTTTCTTATTTTCTTGCTTTCTTGTTTCCTTATTTAATTGTTTTCTCGTTTTCTTGTTTACTTGTTTTCTTCTTTGCTGTTTTTCTTGTTTTCTTGGTTTCTTGTTTTTTTGTTTTGTTGTTGTCTTGTTTTCTTAATTTTTTTTATATTCTTGTTTTCTTGTTTTTGTGTTTTCGTATTTTCTTGTTTTCATGTCTCCGTTTTTTTTGTTTTCAATCCTTCTTTTCTTGTTTCTTTTTTGTTTACTTTTTTTATTTAAGGAGATGTTTTGTTGTTTTCATGTTCTCGTTTTTCTTGTTTTTTTTTTATTTTCTTATTTAATTTTTTCTTATTTTCTTGTTTTTTTTTGTTCTCTTGATTTCTTGTTGTTGTTTTCTTGTTTTCTTGTTTTCTTGTTTTCTTGTTTTCTTGTTTTCTTGTTTTCTTGTTTTCTTGTTTTCTTGTTTTCTTGTTTTCTTGTTTTCTTGTTTTTTTGTTTTCTTGTTTTCTTGTTTTCTTGTTTTCTTGTTTTCTTGTTTTCTTGTTTTCTTGTTTTCTTGTGTTCTTGTTTTTTTGTTTTCTTGTTTTCTTGTTTTCTTGTTTTCTTGTTTTCTTGTTTTCTTGTTTTCTTGTTTTCTTGTTTTCTTGTTTTCTTGTTTTCTTGTTTTCTTGTTTTCTTGTTTTCTTGTTTTCTTGTTTTCTTGTTTTCTTGTTTTCTTGTTTTCTTGTTTTCTTGTTTTCTTGTTTTCTTGTTTTCTTGTTTTCTTGTTTTCTTGTTTTCTTGTTTTCTTGTTTTCTTGTTTACTTGTTTTAATGTATTCTTGTTTCTTGTTTTCTTGTTTTTTTTTTTGCTCTCTTGTTTTCATGTTTTCTTGTTTTCTTGTTTTTCTTGTTTTCTTGTTTTTTTTTTGTTTTCTTGTTTTCTTGTTTTTTTTTTGTTTTCTTGTTTTCTTGTTTCCTTGTTAACTTGTTTTCTTGTTTTTTCTTTGTTTTCTTGTTTTCTTGTTTTCTTGGTTCCTTGTTTTCGCGTTTTTCTTGTTTTATTATTTCCTTATTTTTTGTTTTTTTTATTTCCTTTTGTGTTGTAGTGTTTGCTTGTTTCCATGTCTTCTTGTTTTTTTTTTGTATTTTGTTTTCTTGTTCCCTTCTTTTCTTGTTTTTTTGTTACCTTGGTTCTCGTTCTCTTGTTTTCTCATTAAAGAAGATGTTTTGTTATTTTCATGTTCGTGTTTTCCTGCTCTTTCGTTTTCTTGTTTTGCTCATTTTCTGGTTAGTTTCTGGTTTGTTGTGTTTTTTGCGCTCCTGATTTCCTAACTTCTTATTTTTTTGTTTAATTTTATTCGTTTCTCCGGTTTGTTTGTTCTGTTTTATTTTATAATATATTTTTTTTCTTAGTTTTTTGTTTTCATATTTTCATGCCTTCTCTTTAATTAGGTTCATGTATTTGTCGTTATTTTTTATTCGCTTTCTCTTTTTTCTACTGTCTTGAGCGCTTTGTTTTATTTGTCGTATGTAGCTGTTCAAGTTTCTCGTTTGCATACCTCTGCTGTTTTCATGTGTCTCCGCTTAGTTTCATTTTTCAGGTTCTCTGGATTTTCGTCTGGTTTTTCATGTATACTGTTCGAATTTCGAATTTTCGAATTTTCTTTTTTGTTCGTTTCCATATCCGTGTTTTTGTTTTTAGGTCTCTTTTGCAATGACGGATGGCAACTTCATGGAGAGTAGTTTGGATTTGAAAGTAGTCACATAGATTAGTACACACAGCACATAGATTAGTAAGTTTAGCATAGATTAGCACACACACCGCATAGACTAGTAAGTTAAAAGTATTGTTTGTTGAAAATAACTGTTGAATTATTTTTTTAATATCAATACTAGCGATGTCGACCGGCTAGCTCTCCCACACGGTTGTGATATCGGGTTCGATTCCCGATCGAGTCGAGGATCTTTTCGAGCTGGAAATTGTCTCGATTTAGCACTGGGGCACGGTGTATCGTTGTACTTATCCTACACATGCAAAATGTGCCAAAAAACCAATATCGATAACGAATTCTCTCAACTAATCTAGTTGATCGAGACCGCTATTAGCCTTAAGGCTAAGCGAGCGATATTGTTTATAGTATATACCGAAAACCGCTCCAATCAGTGTTGACAACATGCTTGAAAAACTTTCAACACTTTTTTTTTCTACTTCGCTATTTAGTTCTATCATTCTCCAAAAGCGAAAGTGATAAAAGTAAAAAGTGAAGTAGGTTAAACATCGACTGGACAAGAAACAAACAAGATATATGTAAGTCACAGATACAATAGCCACAGACATTTAGCTAGACTATATTCATTAGTTATCAAGTTTATTACGTAAAAAGCCTCTAATCGTTAATAAATCCCCACAGTTTCCCCTATGGATGTTAATGATCAGTGACGAAACGTCGGACAGTATAAAATAAATCGTTCTACTTTTATCTGACCATTCAGCACTCAAATGAATTTAAAACCAACGTACATAACATTTCAACAGTCAAAAACTCAGTAACATTTTGTCCGCAATATCACGATTTTCTTGCTTTAATCTATTACTGGTTTTTATTTACTCTTGTTCTGTTTTTGTTTTTCTGTTTTCATGTTATATTTTGCTGTTTTCAAATTTTTCTGTTTTGTTTTACTGTTATGCTGTGTTATTTTTGTTTTGCTTCCTCTTCTTCCTGTTTTCAAGTTCAAGATGTTTTGTTAAAGTATTAAACTATAACGCAAATAACGGAATGAAAAATATTGTTTACTTCATGATATTGTAAAATGCGATTAATCAATAGTAAAAGACTACTGTTACTAGTTCCACCCACTCGCCATGCTGCCGCTAACCTGGTTTCGCTTTGCAGCCATTTTCTTAAGTCACCTTCGTGTACGCGGCAAAACCTAAGCCAACAGTTCGAACCGACCACAAATAAACAATCAATGTAAAAGTAAACATAAATAAAAAGCTACTCTGCACCGATGAAGCACATAAAGAGCAACGGAGCGACCGAAAATGTAGCCGCGGAAAACAAAACGGAGGCGTACAACCATCATTGGCTGGCGAGGACTATAACATGAACGCTGAGTTGAGCTGAGAGCTACTGAATCGACCGTGTACAAACACAGCTGGGTAGCAGATCCGAAACAGATTGGTTGGAAGAAAGAAGACGGTTTTATCCATCGAACACGTACAAACCTAGCCCCGTATATAATATGAATACGTAATGAAGACGGTTAAAAAAAAATCATAAATAAACCATTCTACCGGATCTAATCGTTTGGTTGCGGTAGCTGGGATTGGATGAATAGTGGATCAACTCCCAACAGCCGTCGCGGTCGATCATCGGTTGTCGCGCGTTGAAGTCGCCATCGATTTGGCTTACAGATAGGAACTCGAAATTCGTTCGGAAACATTGGCATGTTGCACACACAATAGCTGTGAACTATTCACATCACAGATGAGATAATGATTATTTAACTTATTAGTATTAACTCCATCCTATTTGTCTGTTACCCATAATTTCAATAAAGGCGCAAAACAGTCATTTTTAGCATTATAGCAAAATAACTCAATTGTTATGAACAGGGATGGTATTCTACGCGATATTTCGGGACTCGTAAGTAATCTACGTAGAAAACTGTATTCTACGTTTTCTACGGTAGAAAACCTCTCGCGAATAGAAAACTCTCAAACACTCAAAAATTCACATTATGAGTCATAAAATGCCATTCGCTGCGCTGATTAGGTATATTTAAGTAACGGGAGAATTCTTATAACAAAAAAAAAGAAACACGAAGAAGCAAGAAAGTGTTTTTCCGGACTATTTTGTGATAATGGTGAAACAAGCAATAATAAAGAAACTCAAAAAAGCAAACAAAGTTTCCACTCAAAAATTTCAATCGTAATTCACGGTTCAACAACATATTTGTTGTCATCCAAAAATGCTAATGAAAGCAAAATCGCATGATATACGTCACATACAAAATCAGTGCAACAGCAAAGGCGCATCTAAGGCTTGTTTTCTACAGAACTATGCTATCGCGGTCAAACCTCATATATTTAGATCGTACCCAATATCTCAATGGTTCATGGTTCCCTTGGCATATATAAAAAACCCACCAAAAATTCCATGCAACTCAAAACGGTTGCAGGAAGAATTCTTTACACCCTCGAGAAAATAACTCTAAAATGAGTAAGATTTGACGCATTTTCGTAAAAAGTGGAACAACTCATAAACTGAGTAACTCCGTAAATACGCATAATTGAGAAACAAGGCGTTTTAAAACTGAGAGATTGTTACTCACTTTTTGGGTACAGTATTACTCAGTTATGAGCTAAGTTTTTTGGGTTCTGAATTGCTACTTAATTAAATTTACAAATTTATGTGAAGTTTCGAACTTTCGAAAACTTATGTTTCGAAAACTTATGAAACACATCAAAAACAAATTCAATCGATGGAGATTAAAAGCAACGATGACATTCAAATCAAATTCGTTCTCAATTCACACGAAATAATCATCACAATTAAAAATGTATAATATTTTCAAACTTAAATTTCGTTTATTCTTCATGTAATTTACCAAAAAAACCTCTTTGCAGGTTTTCGTAGAATACTCGTAGTTGGTTGGGTATTCTAGCAGAGGTATTCTACGTAGAAAACTCGTCGAAAACTACATGAGGTTTTCTACATGACATCCCTGGTTATGAAGCTTATTATTATTTGCAGACTAAGCAACGTGAATCACTTTAAAAAACAAATACAACATGCATGTGTGTGTTGATTGTTTACTCTAGCTTCAGTATTTATTCTATCAATTGCCAAATTTATTCTTAACACTGTACAACTAGCGTGGCAAATTGATTTTACCGCTGCTTGGATAACAATTTTACGCGAATCAAGCAATGTTTAACTACCTGCTCAAATATTGAACGAAACACAAAACAACATGCTCCCAAGTTAACCACGCGGGCCTCTTACAGCTGATTGATCTGCTCAATGGTCACAGTTACATGTGTCGGTAGGTAATCCCTCCACCCACTCGTACAGATCGCCGTTTGATCGTGACCCGTCCGGACACCCCGCGGAGAAAGCGTCCAACCGATGCGATGGCGCGACAGTTAGGCTCAGAAACATATTTTTACTTCTCTTGTAAGGCGCAGGTAAACTGGCCCCTGCGCGGAGTCAGATGGGAAACAGCTGATAATCCCATATAAAACTATGCTTAACACTCGATTAAATTACCATAATTGTTGCACGACTTGCTGCTTAGGTCGAATCTATTGGCAGCCGCCGAGACGAGATGAGAGATTTACGAGCTGTATCAATTTTCTATCCCCAAAGATGTTCAATAGTGTTGCCCTTCCATTGCAATCCTGTATACGTGAATCACGCAACCCTATTGGAGTTTTCGTTTGGCTCTTTAAATATAGCTTCAAAAATAAAATTAAAAAAAGTTAATTGCTTCAATCAATTTGCTTTTAGTGTTAACCATTCAATCCCATTAGCAACTTCAGCGATAAAAAAAAACTGCACGATAAGACCACGTTAATGTGTGCTTACAAATGATTTCAGTTCTAAAACTGTCACCTGGCTATTTCTGCAAAATTCCCGTTTGAGACAGAAGAATGGTTTCGACCGGCAGCCGAAAAAAATAGGGCACCCAGAATGTTAAACACCCAGAAGAGCGGACTGAGATAATTGAAGAATTATGCAAATTAAATGTTAATTTCGTTTAATCAGGCCGTAATTTATGAATATTTGGAAACATTCCCCAAACTAAAATGTTGTATCTTTTTTATTGCGCACACATTGGGTTATTCGGGTGGCTCCTCGTTGTCCGAGAACCCTGCCCAGGGTATCATGGATAATATTGCGATCATTCGGTCCGATGCAGCGACAAGAAGACCGAATTGATGCGATAGAGTCGTATTTTTTTTCGATAAAATAGAGATGGAAGGTGAGATATGCTGATAGTTGGTATTTAAAAACATTCATGTGAAGTATCTTAATTGAAAAGTTTGATCTAAGCTGAGTATAAGAACATTCCGGACATAAATTGAAATGTTTGATAAATATCAAAATTTTGTGACATTTTTATTTTTTTATATTTAGGCCTACACGAATTTCATTTTCATTTATGTCAACCTCCCTCCATTCCCCCCCTTCAAAATATTGAAAATTGGAAGGGGAAGTAAAAAACGTTCAAGCCATTTATTCGTCAAAAGCAAGCCAAATACTTAATAATAATGATAAAATGATATTTTTGAACATTCATTTGAATGCAAGTTACAAACGTCGTAACGTGCATACAAGTTTTCTTTAAAGATATTCCTTTTTTTCTTCCCGGTGTCATCAATTTTCGCGTTGATGAGCGTTATTTATTCCGATTTTGGATTCTAGCATTCCGGTGAATTAGTAGCGAAAATTCTTATTAAGGATTTTGCAATCTCGAAATAATTTTAAATCGGAGACTCTATTTTCTTGTTTCCACAGTTTGGTAACTGGAGTTTGGTTACGGAACTCGCAATTACATTTTCTAAATTGTAGTTATTAGTTCATAGTTTTACATTTCTGACTCCTGAATAAAAGTATTGAAATTCTAAAATCTAGGCTCTAGTTTCAGAACCATTTCAGCGCGCTTTGCTTTAATTTGTGGAGCCGCTGTGCTAGATTGTTAATAGGTCTGTGTTTTTTCTGTCTGTTTGAAATCACTTCATTGAATATTGCTACACTCAGTTTGAATATTGCAGCATTCCAAAAAGTTCAGCATCACCTGAAAAGCGCAGATTTATACCTCGGGATTCCTATAACTTGGAGATTTGTTATCTACAACAAAGTTGTTAACGCAGGGCTAGTGTGCATGTAGTTTTGTGTACACTAAGGTCGCTTTTTACGCGGGTTTCTTTTTACGCGGCTTTTGTACGCGGGTTGCTTTTTACGCGGCTTTTGTACGCGGATTCCGGAATTTACGCGTTTTTTACGCTGATTTCGGAATTTACGCGGTATTTTTTTTTCGCGGATTTCGGTTTTCCTTCACTCGGAATGCAGAATTAACGCTGGTTTTTTTTACGCGGATTCCGAAATTTATACGGTTTTTTACGCGTATTCCGGAATTCACGCGTTTTTTTACGCAGATTCCGGAATTTACGCGGTATTTTTTTTTTGCGCGGATTTCGGTTTCCCTTCACTCGGAATGCAGAATTAACGCTGGTTTTCTTTACGCGGATTCCGAAATTTACACGGTTTTTTACGCGTATTCCGGAATTTACGCGGTTTTTTTACGCGAATTCCTGAATTTACGCGGTTTTTTTTACGCGGCACTTATCCCCCGCGTAAAAAGCGACTTTAGTGTATTTTGAACTTGATATCGCGTAAATTCGACCACTTAGAAAGTAACCGTCTCCAGGAATGATGTTAAGGTCAAGAGCTTCTGATTGGCCAATAGCTCAGTTTAGAATGATGCCACAACGTGGTGCTAGTGTGTATGAAGTTTCCAATATTTTCTACTCTAGACGCCATTTTGAAATAATTCAAAACCATGATCAAATACCACCCAATATGGGTATTTCAGTGCTCGAGATAATGTAGAGAGGTCGAAAATCGAACCCAGACGTTATTTTGAAATCCAAAGTGACAACAGCCGCAGGGTTCAATGTGGGTGTCGTAGTGATCCTGACAAGGCTCAACACGCTTCTCACATTTTTAATGTGAGTACCAGTTCGCACAGCCTAGCTGCAAGGAATCGGACGGGTCGCAGGTTGTGAATAGGAAAACGGCGTCCAGATATGCAGGGTAAGGTGCGAATATAATGAATTAGCACCCCCGAACAAGCAACAGAAGTTAGTTAGGGCCGGGAGATACGTAGTGGGCTCTATATAATCTACTCTAATGACTCCTAAAAGCAAGTCAACGCCGCCATAAGTGTCTTAGCCCAAAAACCCGGTGCATCCGGTCTCCAGGAGGAGCGGCCCAAACAGCGCATCTACTACAGAGGAGCGGCTGAAGTAAGAAATACGGTGTCTCGTCAGCTATACTCAAGACGAAAGTCCCATCACAAAGCTAGCCATCGCCACCCTAGTAAGGTGACATAGTAAAAAACAATTTACTACGAATATTCATGAAGAAGAAACGGATTGGAACAATCCGCATCGATCTAGGCGACGAATAAAGGACAGCGAATGGAAGATCGGAACATGGAACTGTAGATCGCTGAACATCCCGGGTGGCGACAGGATGCAGAAACTTTGTCGGAAAGGAGAAAATGTACGGAGGATGTGTGGCCGCAGGACCCAGTACTACCAGAGCGGCGGCACCACAAATGAGCGGGGTACCGGCTTTATTGCCGCCCTCCCAGCTGGTCTCGAGGTACGATGCTGGCCTAACAAACCAGTCATCGTAGGTTCGAGTCTCGGCTCGGGAAAGACTGCTAGTGTCAGAAGGATCGTAGCGCTAGCCCCGCAATTGTCCTGTACACTTAACAGTAAGCTGCGAAGTCTGTGTATAATAAACAAAAGGTCGAGTACCGAATCGGAATGTAGCACCAAGGCTTTGCTTTGTTTTAACGGCTTAATTGTGTTGGGCAGGATGCAAAGTCGTGTGATCAAGTGACAAGCGATCAGCGACAGGATGTATGTATTGAGCATTAAAGGCCGGCTCTACAATAACTCCATCATCAATGTCGCTGTCCGCATGAAGGGAGACCCGATGTTTAAAAGCAAGCCTCCTACGCACAGCTGGAGGACGTCTACGACAGCTGCTCGCAGCGTAATATCGGGGATATGAACGATCAAATTGGAAGGGGACCTGTATAAACCGGTGATCGAATACGAAAGTCTGCACACCGAGACGAATAACCACGGCTGAAGATACGTAAACTTTGCAGCTTCCCGAGAATTGGTAGTCCGAAGTACATTCTTCTCCAGCAAGGACATCCACAAAACAATTTGAAAATCATCTGACCAACGAACCACAAACAAAATTGACTATGTGCTCATCGAAAGACGGTTTTTCTAGGACTTCACCAACTTACGCACCTACCGAGGGAGGGAAATTAACTCGGACCACTACTTAGTGGCGGTTTTTATGCGCAGCGCAGCTGTGGAACTTATAAGCTGTCGGAGTCTACGGGCAACAGCTTGAAGCGGCACTTCCCACGGTAGAGGAGTTCGACGCAGACACTAGGAACAGAGACACCGAGTGGCAGAAACGACTGGTATGATGGGGAATGCGAGGCAGCGATGACAGAGAAAAGCCGGACCTGGATGAATTACCTGAGTGTACGGAAAAGAGAGAACCTGGTCAAGTACAGACGGAAAAGGAACGGCATGACCACAATCCTGAGACATAAAAAGAGTCAGCAGGAGAATCGTGACCATGAAGAGCTAGAAGCGCTATTCACTGCTAATGATACGCGAAAGTTCTACAAGAAGATTAACCAATCACGTAAACTTCGAGAAACATGTGAATGTCGATGCAACAAACAGAAGCGGAACTGGAACGAACCTGGGAGTGCCAGCAGTAGATGATCGGGTATTAGCCCCCGAAATTCAGCGGGAGATTGAGAGGCTGAAGAACAACAAAGACACCGGCTAAGACGGCCTGCCTGGTGAGCTCTGCAAACATGTTGAAGAAACACTTGCTTGCAAGTATATTGTACAGAGTCATTTCCAAGATCTGGAAAGACGAAAAACCGGCGGATGGAGGCAGTCGTCTGCCTCATCTATGAGGAGAGCGACAAGCTGAAATGCTGCAACCATCTTGGCATTACGCTCTTCAATGCTGCTTATAAAATACTCTCCCAAGATCTATTCCAACTTCTAACACCTTTGACCCGGATGTTCGTATGGTAGTACTAGGCGGGTTTTATGGAAGACCGTGCCACCACAGGTCAGATATTTTCAATCCAACAGATTTTGCATAAATGTCATGAGTACATGTCCACGCTATGGCAGTTCATGCACGAGAACGAGGATGTTTTCCCGGTTAAACTGACGCGGCTGATCAGGGCTACCATGTATCGTGTTATGTGTCACGTGCGTGTTTCAGGGATACTCTCGAGTCCCTCCAAGTCATGGCGAGGATTAAGACAAGGACTGATGGACTTTCCTGTTCGCTATTCAACATCGCCCTCAAAGGTAATATACGAAGAGCAGGCATGACACGAGTGGTACGATTTGCACGAAGCAAGTTCAGCTTAAGGCTTCGCTGATGACTTCGACATCACAGCTCGAAACTTTGCGACGGTGGAGGAGACCTACACCAGACTAAAAGCAGAAGCTAAGTGTGTTGGACGGCTGATCAATGCATCAAAAACAAGGTATATGAAGGGAAGAGGCTCCAAGAAGAACAATGTTAGCCTCACATCCCGGATCATCGTAGACGGTGGTGATGAGCTTGAGGTGGTAGACGAGTTCGTGTACTGAAGATCGCTTGGAACCGCTGACAACAACACCAGCAAAGAGACCGCATTCAAGCGGGGAATCGTGCCTACTTTGTACTTCGTAAGACGCTGAGATTCAATCGAGTGCGCCGCTGAACGTAGCTGAAGCTGTACAAAACACTAGTTAGACCAGTTGTTCTCTATGGGCTAGAGACGACAACACTGCTCTCAGAGAACTTCAACGCCCTTGGATTTTTCGAACGGAAGGTACTGCGAACCATCTACGGTGTAGTACAGACTGAAGACGAAGAATGGCGTAGACGCATGAACCATGAGCTGCACGCACTGCTAGGAGAGACCTCCATTGCACATCTGGTTAAAGTTACCAGATTGCGATGGGCCGGACACGTCGCAAGGATGCCGGATGACAACCCGGTCAAAACGATTCTTTTCAGTAACCCCTCCGGCACCAGAGACAGAGGAGCACAGCGTGCACGATGGAATAAAGTGATGGGACACCGGGAAGCATGGCGCCATACAGCCCAGAACTAAGTGAAATGGCGACGAATTCTTGATACAGCACGAGCCACCCCGGCTCTAGCCTGCTAGGAGAGGTAAGGTAAGAACAGCCTATAATGGTATAATACTTCACAATATGAGTATTTCCACGATTCCACTCTCTGGGAATCATCTCCAGATACCATTTTAGCGACTGCCGTTCCCCGGAATGCAGCCAATAATGGTGTTTTCATGCTCATCAAGACTCAAGACAAAAATGGACTCAAGACGTCATTTTGAAATCCAAGATGGCAACTTCCGCCAAAACTTGCCAAATACTATCCAATATAACTAACCGGACTAATCGAAATGATACCAATAGTCCTGAAATCGACCGAAGACGTAGTTTTAAATTTCAAGATAGCGAATACTGGTTGCTGGAGAAATTACCAAATGCCGCCTGAAATAGTTATTTCCAGAACCAGGACCCAGAGACCAAAAAACGAAACCAAACGATAACCTGGAATCCAAGATGGCGACTTCCAGTTCCTGGAAAACAGACTATGTGATCAAATACCACCCAATATGGGAACTTCCATTATCGGGATAATGCAAGGGGCCCAAAATCGGCATTAAAACAGTAACGACATAACCGCCACTGGTGGCATTGGCTGAAGACCGCAACTTTCTAGTAAGGGACTATCCATTATTGATGTCACGCAAAATTTGGAAAAAAAACTCTCCCGCCTCCCCCTTGTCGCAAACTGTTACAACTTCCTTGACCCCCCCCCCACCACTTAATTACGTCACGTTTGTATACTCCCCCTCCCCCTTCTTTGGTTATAATTGACTAAAAATAGAGAAATTTGTAAAACAGGCTTTTTTATTAGAACGATTTTGCTGAAAGAAAAACTGAAACTAAAAGGAAAAGAAGATTATAAAAAATAACTAGAAAAGGCGTTTAATCCTTAGTCTAAGGGGTCTGTTGATGGAGTCGCATATCGATGACTTAGAAAGCCGAGGCAGTAACTGAAGCATCATTACTGATTTTTGAAAGACTATCCATATTCAGTTTCTCTTCTTCAATCAATCCGTACCTAAAATCTTCTCCACATGTTAGTAGGATTGAAAGATACTGAAAAATGAATGACATCGCGCTGTCATTCATAAACAAACATGCACGGTAAAACAGAACTATCAAACATTATGCAAAGAACAAAAGAAACAAAAAATTTATCATTTAATTTATCATAAGCAAATCTTCAACAAAACAAGGAATCGTCGTCTCATAAATGATTCAGAATTGAATTCTGTGGTTTAGGCATGTGTCTTCTTTCTTTATTTGTTTTATTTGAAATGTGATGTCACACTCAAGCTAAATCCCCCTCCCTCCCCCATATGTCAAAAAAATAAATAGGTAAGAATCGCGGGATAAGTTGAGGTCAAAATAGGAAGAATTGCGTGCACACTAGTGCCCCGTCACGGTGGAATTTCGTACTGAATCGTTCACCTTCTGAACAAGTTTGCTGAAGACCAAATTCAACATTCTAGAAGGTTGGAATCGTAAAATAAAGTATGGTCAATATGCGACGAGTTTTGTGCTTACTAGCGAAAAGTAGTAGTGGAATCCCGCATTGAACTGTCTACCAACTAGAAGCTGAACTGTCTTCAACCAAAAGCTTGATTTTCTAAAGAAGTTTACTGAAAACCGCAACTCTCTAGGTCGTCAGGAATACGAATTATCTACCTATTTAAGAGATGCCTAAATACTGGCAATACTCAATAAAGCGATACCCAACTTATGGCACGTAGTGTATATACAAAAAAAGTTCTCATGTCCGAACTTAGTGTAGAACTACGTTAAATTGATCACTTTCTGCAGTGGACCACCTTGGCGAAAAACTGTTGATTCTATTGACATAAGGCAACATCCATTAATTACGTAACGCAAAAAATCCCCTCTATGAGCGTTACATAATTTATGGATGCCGCCTAAGGTAAAACTACCTTGGAAGGACCACATCCTTTAGTGGACCATCGGCCAGATTAACTCAAATTATGCAAAAAAACAAAGGATTTTCAGAAAACTTTCATCGAGAAACATCTTATCCAGCTAATCGTCATCAGAATCATGAGAAACATGTTTAAATACCAATTTAGGTACGGTAAATTAACTTATGGTGAACCCTTTCCCGTAATGGACCACCCACCGCAGTTTATGCGAATAATCGAAGGATTTTCAGAAAACATCCATCGGGAAACATCTTATCCTACCAACCTGCATCAGAATCACGAGAAACATCAATAATTTGATTCAATGCTAAGAGTTAAACCGACGAGTGGTCCACTATAGGAAAGGGGTCTTCTATAGGTTAATTTACCCTATAAGAAAATAAATAGTTTTTCATCAACTGAATGAGATGGTCTATCCAAGGCAGTTCAACTCCGTGAAGCGATTCTCAATATAGAATAAACTAACCTATAGTGGACCACTCGTCAGATTACCTCAATTTCTTTAAACAATGAATTAGAGTTTATGAAT
This sequence comes from Wyeomyia smithii, assembly GCF_029784165.1. NCBI lineage: Eukaryota > Metazoa > Arthropoda > Insecta > Diptera > Culicidae > Wyeomyia > Wyeomyia smithii. The sequence goes on along the minus strand of NC_073696.1, from coordinate 82,298,363 downwards.
TATTCTCGTGGACCACCTGCCATATTAACTAAATTTTTGCGAAAATTCGAGGGATTTTCAGAAATCTTTCATCGGGTAACATTTTAGCCAGACAATCTGCATCACAAATATTTATAAATTCCGATTTATGTTAAGAGAAATTAAGTTAATCTGGCCCACTATAGGTCTTAACATAAATCGGAATTTATGAATGTTCATGATGCAGATTGGCTGGTTAAGATGTTTCCCGATGAAAGTTTTTTAAAAATCCCTCGAGTTTTTGCAAAAATTGAGTTAATCTGAGCAGACTGAAGGACGTTGTTCATCCAAGTTAGTTACACCTTACGTTGATTAAACGCAAAAGATTATTTCTCTGTGTCGATTTCTTCACCTCGAAAAAACGAACGAAAACAAAGTACCTTTTTTGAAACTACTACCAGTAAAAAGAACCCCTTCTTTGGTAACTTTTGTTTCATAGTTCAACATTTCTGGCCTATAAAAATGTATATGAGTTCTAAATTCAAGGCTCTTATTTGAGAGTTATTTACTGTGCGTGGAGTTAATTAATTTATAGTGGACCCTTTTTCTGTATTGGACAAACTGCCAGAATAACTCATTTTATGCGAAAATTCAAGGGATTTTCAGTAAAATTCCCTCGAGAAACATCGTATCTAGCCAATCTGCATCACATACATTCATAAATCTCAATTAATGTTAAGAGAAATGAAATTAATCTGACGGGTGGTCCAATTGCCTAAATTCTGAAATGATTATGCATGTTTTGCGATCTCGTGGCTGTGAAATGTTTCAGCGAGAATCGTCATACTTGGCATGTATAGTTTTAAGAAAATAATTTTGAAGAAAATGAAAAACTTTTATATGCTCTGGTGAATAGTTGGTCAAATAATTAATGACAAAAGTAACACCACAGTAGAATTACATGGCTTTGTCTAGAAAACTACTGCTAACGACAATAACCGCAGCACTAACCCAACTTCATCAAATAAAGATCCATCAACCCAAATGTACGAATTGATGAAACACTTCACATTTAAAACGTTTGTTTCCACTCTCTCCCGTCGTCCTTTCTCGCCTCTACACAACAGAGAGACGAAGAAAACAAGTTTAAACAAATATTGTAATTATATCATTTGCTCGATGACCCTCCTGAATTTGTTCCGCTCGTTCGCCTCTCAACGGGAGTCGAGTGGCTGGCTGGGCTCGATACAAAACCGACAAACCGATCCTCGATCCTTAGGCAACCCCCCGTTGCGCACCGGTGCCCGAGCCGAGCGCCGGGTGCTTTGCCTAAAGGACAGGAAGCGAATATAGTTTTCCACAACAATCGACACCACACCCGGACGAGTGTGTCGTCATGAGCCTATCGAACTAGGCTCTGTATACACGAGGATTGCATATGCATTGCACAGAAGGGCTTTGAAAAAAAACAAGAAAATTAAGATGCGTTCGAGTGCACAGTGTGATCGTTTTCGCACCGTTGGTGACCAAAAATAAAATTATTAATTTACAAGAATGGTGTATAAAATACAAGGGACAGTATTTCGAGATGATATTATAAACGAAAGATATATTCTATGCTCGAATAAAATTATATCGTATCCATGAAATTACGATTTAAGCAAACTTCTACCACTGTGCTTCCATACATTCAATGAGCCACACATCGGAAGCATATTTTGCTCGAGTGATTAGGATATAGGATAAACGAGAACTATGCCGAAATCGCGCATTATCACAGCGGGCGATATCCATATGGTTAACGCCTCTGGCCCAAAACGGGTGCTTCCCTGTATGCTGTCTGCTGAATCCGAGTATGATGGATGGATTTCAGTGCTGTAACTGGTGGCAATGTCTTGCTATGTGGTGTTTTGTTTGTTTTGAAACCATCGCGTGTCAAATGATGGGAAAATGTTGGAATGCCTTTGTCGATCCCGCCTCGCGGCAAACAAACTCAAGCTGTTCCTAACACATACCGGCTCCCATGGACGAAAAAAAATAAATAACGCGTCTATTGAAAGAACCACGAAAGGTCGAAACTCCGGGTGGCCGCCCATCGATCGATGACATCCCGTCGAATTGGTGTTTCCCATTCTACAGAAATTCAAATCCGTACAAGCGCACATACTCACGAGAACTAGTTTCCGAACTGTTGGTTTTCGGTGAGATTTTTACGGCTTACCTGGAATGAGACGATGGAAAACAAGGACAAAATATTAGTTAGAAGCTGGTAATTTGAATAAATTTCTGATTGGGAGCCTCCGTGACGCAGCGAAGACTGTGGCATTTCCTGACGCACCGAACGACGCTTCGGTAGTAGCGATCATTTAGCATTCTAATCATGGTCCTCAGCCAATGCCAACATTAGTTTCCACTTAAGCGGGAGGCACCCTGATCGGTCAACAAGTTAGCTTAAGATATATGTGCCATCGAGTTTGTCACATTTGGACTACACTGCTATAACATCGTCGCTTTATCTTAATTCCCGATAAATTTGTACGTATCACCGTCGTCTCAGAGCGGACAGTATCAAGAAATGAGACCCCGTTTCGTGCGAGTTTTCCACTGATTCGAAGATCTCCGAACATGGGAAAAGCTATTTCGAACTAAATTAAATCATCAATTAATGACACTTGCGATATAGGATCGAATCGATAAATGTTTGCTGAGGTTGATTGTGAGGAGTTCTCACCACTCTTGGACCGTTTCCAAGAAATAATGATGATGACACTAGCGAGGTGGTTTTCTTAAACTTTTAGTAAGAGCAATTTAAGCGTTGTATGAATAATTTGATCTACAAATTGTCTCTCTTGCCTGTAACCAAACTTAACCTAAAAAAATTGAAATGAAAAACGCTGATACAACAAAGCTTTTGTCTTTTCATATTCTTATTACAATATTTTAGATGCATAACTAAATCTTCAGCAGGAACAACAAAATAATCCCTCGCGTTACAGTTCCACCAAATTTTCCACTGCCCTAGAGTACCATTCTCAAAGTTAATGCAAAACAGAATAAAATTACAGCCCTGCAGATAGTTACAGTAAATTACCACGTTAAACGACCGCTGCATACCGCCGTAATCCATTCATCATCCTTCCTGGGGCCGAAAACGTTCGAAGCGGCTAATGAAATCCGACGACAGCTCCGATCACTGCGATCTTACATACAAATGATCTCATGAATTTTGAAAAGTGGATCCCAACCTTTTCTCGGGGCACGACGAATTAGCATTTTTTTCTGCCTTTTCCAGCTGACCTGCCAGAATAGTGAGCCAACCAGTTAGGATTGTCTCCAGAAGGAGTACGGCACCCATGCGGAGGAGATTTTAAATTAAGATATTTTTTATTAATTTTATAAAATAATAATGTAAAAAACCCTAGCATTTCCTCTGCGCGAGTGTCGTACGAGGCTGTTGCGTAGCCGCACTTTTCTTTGGAAAAGATACTTTAGTCACCGTGTGAGATGGTGTGGAGAGATACAGGACAGCCCCAAGCTGACCGCCTGGCATGGCAGGTACTGATGGGTAGACAAAGCAGATTTGAAAGACACACAGCGGAAGATCGTTCGGCGATAAAACTAAACGGTTGACTCTAGGATGGCGACTGCGACTGGCAAACATCTCCTTGAGATGGAAGCTACATCGATGAGAAGCGATAGAATAAAATGAATGTTATATTGAGTTATAAATTAAGTTTATAGAATCGTTTCGATTTAATGTACGTTAAGTGTCCCAGCCAGGTTGGTGAGATTTTCCTGGGAATAATGCACCCATGCCAGTCCGGACTTTCGCTTCCCGCTCGCTAGTAGGTGTAGTGACAGCTACAAAGATGAATAGTTGTGCGTAAAACGTGTATTTTATGGGGAAGACCGAAAGCAACACGACAGCCATCAGCGGAACAATTTATTGGTTGCTCTTCGCTGGATTCAGAACAGAACGCAAAACAGCATCGTTTAATCTTCAAGCAGAAATCTGCCGAAAAACATAACCCAAGAGCCGGAGTTCTCTAATCGAACGAAAACAACTTCACTTGCCAATAAGGTGGACAGCCGATGACGATGGCATCCGTGTCTTCCCTGTCGGTGGCGGCGGAGGCTGAAATTCGATACCAAAACATTTTAAACGGCTGCAGCGGGGGATGCAAATATACTGCCGGAAGCCCCTTCTTTCGACGGCTAATAAACCATATCGCAGTGTTCGAATCGGTTGGGCTGAGAAATTTTTGCTCCAAATACAATGCCGTGATGGTCACAACGTGACTTAAGCGGAAGTTTGGAACAATGACATGATTGCTTGCTTTCAACATAAGCGAGTAAACACGGTAACGGTAGTCTGTTTTTGTGCTCAACTCTCACTCCTGAACGACGGTAGCGCATGAAAACCACAAGGAACACAATTCAAAGTATCTCCACCCCGAATCTGATCCATCATCGGCTGGAATTTGCTACCGTATGTAACAAAACGAATAGATTCATCAGTTACACACTTTTTATCCTTGAATACCGACGCAGCAATGCAGAAAAGTTGTTCCCGACACTGACTCACATCGATGCCGATGTTGCGCACGTCGTTGCGTTGGCAGCCAGCGCAAAAAGAGTTGTTCGCTGCTGTTGTCGATCGCAAAAATCAACCTTGAGGTAGATCGCAAGATCGCAACCGTTGCGGCATTTTTGCATAAAAATTCCACTATAAAATCGAGCTGCAGAGTAAACAGAGAGAGTGTGTCTGCGAACTGGTGGCTGCAGCAGTGGCATGTTTGCAGGCAGCCCTCTAGTACCCGCCGCCGGTGCAATAAAACAATTCCCAGCTCATGCCGTAAGTCGAGCCTCCCGGAGCAGAAGCGGTTGTAAATCATACTTTGTAGCTGAGCTGTGCCCCGTAGAAACACACTGGCTAAGAATGATAAAAACAAATAAAAATGCATCCCCCCGCAGTCGGCCCAAAACCGCACCAGCCCCGGGGAGTGCGAATTTTCCATATATACATGTAAATTATATTTACATATAAAAAACACTCCGTAATAATAACACATGATATATTAACATATGTTCGTATCATAACATGCAACTAAAATCTGATAAGGTATTTTCGCTTCGAGATATCAGATTACCGGGCTCAAAGACAGCGTGCGTTTGGTGTCCCCGGGCAAATAGGCAGGCATTGCTCCTGTCGGAACACGGCATCAGTGTACTGCGTTGCATATGAGTTTTCGGGCCTTTATTTGCTCGTGTTTTTTGTTTTGCCGTTATTGTGGCACAAAGTGCAAAATGCGTGATTTGCGGAATGATAGCCAAGCTAGCTCGTTGGCTGGATCGTTCGTTGACCATGTGTTTTATTGCTGGTGGTTTCCATGCCTTTCGGATGGGACGATTATGTGTGCTGATGCTGGATCAGCCGATGTCAACTGCACGATAAAACGAGATACGCTTGAGAGAAAACATAACGTGATGCGGGGAAAGTTGCTGAGTGCTCCAAGCGATGCGCGAAAGAAGTTAGTGATAGACTGCTGCGCTATTTACGAACCCCCGTTGTCATTTGTTTGTGAATACAGTAATTAATCGACGAGTAAAACTCAACCACGATTGTAACTTCAAGAGTATGCTACTCCCATCTTAATTCACAGAAAGATTTTAAGATACTCATCCGAACTTTTTATATTTACTCAATATTGCAAGGGAGCAAGATACAAAATTATGGCTTCAAGAAGCTCTCTAGCGATTCTTAGATTACATGGAATTGCTCCACTATTGAACGAAAAGTTATTTCAAATATTAACTAGTACCATCAAACAACTTCTCCAGATGATGTTTAACAAGTCTTATTAAGATTTTTAAAGTAATGTTTCCAAAAGAGCGCATAACCGTACGCGGGTGAAGGGGCATCCTGCTAAAACTCGGTCAAGACTATTGAACCAGCTGTTGACAAGAAGTCCGCTGGCCCGCGAACTCTATGCCAGAAACGAGACACCTAGGACGACAGCCACTGAGGTTAAGGAACGTCATACACAACTGTGGCCAGCACAAAAAGGTAGCGCCGAGAATCAACCAGGCGCGCAGCAGTGCAACTATGGATTGAGGGTCCACAAACAGCCGAGTAGGCCCCCGCTGACCTGACGCTCCATCCGCAAGAAGTAGAGTACGCCTTACAACAGTGCAGCAGCGCGAGCAAATGTGACGCTCTGGAGGAAGGCCCGCCTGATCATATAAAAGAGGAGGCGGGATATTCAGCAGCTACGTACCACGTAGGAGTACTTTGCTGTGTAAACCAGATATAAGATGTAGATATATTCCTATAACAAAAATTCAACTAACCCGCGGTACTTACCGGTAAAGCTCGACGCTTCACGGGAGCTCTATCATCGGAGGCGGGCATATGTAACGGCCCCACGCGTCCTGTAAAACCCTATAGGGCTCCGTCACATTAGGTGACACACTTAGAATCCAGAAAGAAGCCGGTTTTCTACCGCATTCTTTCGACGTTGGCACAGCCTTCAGCTGTGCATAAAAAGTAGGTCAGAGCTTGCTTACTGTTGAAGCCAAGTCTTCCGCTTGGCTTGGGTGACGAAAACCGGCACCCGTAAGCCCAATTAATTAAAACAAAAGCCCGCGGTTAGATACTTGATGGGCCGGTAACTCGTCGCCGCACCGCGAGGGTGAGTTACCGAAAAAAATGTGTGTAAACAAGATAAAGCGGTGAGCGCACGGCTCACCACCCTCGGTAGACTTAGACTAAGTAGGGTTAAACGCACGAAGAAATGTTCTAAAGTAGAGACAGGCCGAGAAAAGGCCATTACAGAAATAAGGATAGGCAGTGATTTCGCGAGGGGAAATTGTCTCTCGCGAAAACTCTCTAGGGTTACTAGTAAGTTCTTGTGTAACACCTTATTCAATTGGAAAGTAATAGAGATTCCGTACGATCCGTCTGACCGTACGTACAGGAATTCGGGAGATCGTTTATTTTAAATTATCACAGTTCCTGGTAGGGCAACAGGAGAATCACCTTTTTGAGCTAAGTTTTTGTCTGATTTAAGATCGTTTTTTTTTTTTTAAAGATGGATAAAAGGTGCTTATATGTGGACAAACTCTTAGAATTTTGATTTTTGGCTTTAAAACAAAATAGCGTCGAGAAAACATCGAAAATTTCTGGATTCTCAAAAATTCAATATGGTGCCATTGTTGCCCCTTAAGTTGAAATCAGGTTTTGCATCAAAATACACAAAAAAAGTATATATAGAAACCAAGCCAGAAAAAAAGACATTTTTTGTTGCACTGTGTTATGGAATCAAATATTCGAAAAATACAGTATATTTTCAGCAAAATTCTTCTATAACATCTTAACTGGATGTAGAAACACTTCTTGTGCAAAATATTTGTTTTAAAGTTGGAGATACTGGCGGCATGCGAAGGCCTATTTTGTTTTATGATCGCAACAGCTTACTTCTGAGGCTTCACCGCTTTACTTTGCTTGTGCTTGATTGATAAGGAATTTCGCGTAGGTACAATAAATGGAGAAGTTTTTGTTAGAAAAACATTTTTTTACTTGAGAGTGCCCATTTTGAAATGTTCAAAATAGTTTCAGGGAATTAATTTACTTGAGAGTGCCCATTTTATAATGTTAGAAATAGTTTTAGTTTTATGTCTACCCAAAAATACATGAATTCTAATGGATCTGAAATAAAGTGGCTGGTCGGATTGTGATACATTTTTCATTCCCCTGTTCACCCTCTTCCGAACAAGATACAAATTCTGTGATCAGATAAACGATATATTTGAATAAATTCACGTCGGATTTGCTATGAGTTATTGTTTCTGTATAATAAACAGACAAATTGCTTCGATGAACGTAATTTTATTCCATGCGATAGTAATGGTGAAAACACGACATGAAAATCTATTTATCATGAAAATAGTCTAAATTGTTCCAATCGTGATACATTACCTTAAAAACGTTCAATGGGAATTAGAGGATTATTGTGAGTTTGGCCTAAAATGGAACTTTGAAGTACTGTTCAATCCGAATAATTCTGGATTTTCCTCATTCTGAATTTAGCAATTTTCAAACTGAACTTACCAATTCTAAAATCAATTGGAGTCTTTTGCCATTATACGTCTCTTATAAACTCAGAATAAATTTCAAGACAAAAACTCTATAATCTAATTTGAAATCAAAATTCAGTTTTTTAGAAGCCTAGTTTGATAATATTAAAAATTAAATGCGTTCCCCGATAATGTTAACCCGAATAAAGTTGGATAACAAAATGATGTGATGCCTAGCTATCGAGTAAGTTAAATCCTATAACTCGATTTTCTATATTTGATATCAAAATGATATCAAAAATGCCAAGATTTGTTATTCAGATGCTCTGAGAGCTGTTATCCTACTTTACTCGGGAAGCCTTACCTGAGATTTTTTTAATTGCGTGTCTAAGAGTTCTGAACACATTTTAGGATAATTCACTTCTATAGTTTTTTTATAGGTTAGGGAAATATTTTATAAAACATCTGAGCTCAATTTGGGATCATTTTTTTTTTGTACTACCCTAAAATGCAATATCAGGCGTTTTAAACCTAATAAGGGGAAACAATTTTTTGCTTAGTTTAAGATTATTCGAAATGCTTTCTTTTCGGATGTGTAAAAATGATTTAAATTTAGGATCCTATCCGAATCATCGGTATTTCAAAGGTCAGTTTTGGAATTTTTTAGAGCGGTTATGAGTGATGTTTGACATCATTTTTTTCTTTTTCACTTGTTCCAGTCATTTAAAAATATCGATCAATCGTGGCTTAATTTGTGATTGTTTTCATTTTGAACCTCAAAGGAGTGTCCTCATCAAAGCAAAGCCTTGGTGCTACATTCCGATTCGGAGTTCGACCTTCTGTTTATTTATACACAGACTTCGTAGCCGACTGTTTAGTGTGTACAGGACAACTGCGGGGCTAACGCTTCGATCCTACTGACACCAACAGTCTCTCTCGAACTGAGACTCGAACCTCAGCCAGCTGCGGGTCGATCTAGTTTCCAGTAATCGTCCTCTTGCTGCAGTAATCGGTTATACAATGTTAACTAAATTTCTCCATACTAGCTTTTATACATGACTACTGAGAGTTAAACTTGGCGGCTTGTCTTTGTGGACTAAGGGAGTTAAACAACAACAACAACAACAATTCAGTTCTAAAGTCATATAGTTTGTATACTTTAACGTCGCCTGTGCTGGAGAAGAAGGCGCATGCGTTTAACAAGGCCTTAAATTTTTCAATAGTACAATAGTTAGCATCACATAATCATCATAATTTTTCGTATTTTGGTGGGCACACAGCTAATTTTTGAATTGATTGTTAGGAGGAATGAAAGAAATCCATTGGAAAATAACTGCTTAACGAATTTAAAGAGGATAAATTTCGTGACGCTATCGATGATTTCGGTTTTTCAATTCATGTTGAAACATTTATGTTGCCGTAAGACTTAATCTACATCAAAAAATGTAAGCGTTTACAAACAGCATTAATATGCGAAAAAAGTGCGACTCAAGACCATATTGATTTTAATTTTTTAAATTTTGATTTAATCTAGAATTTTGTAGCAGTCCTAAGCAGCCAAGGAGAAAACCTGCGAAGACCAGTGTAATCTTCGGAAAATTCGTTCAAAGTTTCAACAATTTATATGTATTTAACGGTGTTTCAAATTTTTTGCGTTTTTAGGAGTTCTAAACATAATTTGAAATCTATTCAAATTTTCCGATGCGTGGTAAATGTTTTACCAAAAAGAATTTTTTAACTCAATCATGCATCATTTTTTTTATTTTTACAATCTCAAAGAAATCTTTACGAGCAGGTGTTTTCTTCACTCTCGTTGAACACTGTTTCAGAAGAGGAGTTTTTTTTTGCTATAACGAATGCGAATTCAGTGCAGTTTTCACTTTCATGATGCAGTTGCGGTACAAAAATTATGTTTCAAAAAAAAAATTACGTGTTCAAAGGAACTAAACCCAGAAAAGTTCAGTTCGCTCCCAAGGAGAAAGTGGAAGCGGAATTGAATCGGCTAGAAGAATTAAACATCATTCCTATGGCGCCATCATCAGAAGCACACTGCTGGTCCCTTCTCCAGTTATTGATGAGATTTTTGCAGCGCTCCAGGGTGGAAAATATTTTTCGAAGCTCCCATCGAGTCACCTATCTTGGTCACATCATTGATCAGAACGGCCTACACAAGAATTTAGAGGAGGCAAAAGCGATAATTGATGTCAAAACCCCGGGAGAAGTCAAGCAAACTAAGCGTTCGTTGGTCTAGGAAATTATACTGCCAAGTTTTGTACAAGTTTGACGACATAACATGAGTTTTGAAGGACGATACAAGGTTTTCTTAGGCAGACAACCGACAGAATGCTTTCGAAGCGACAAAGAAGTTGATTTCGGAAGATACGTTTTGGCTTATTACGACCCGGAATTAACGGTGACGCATTTAATGAAGGCATCGATGCTGTGGATGTACACGATTATTCTGACAGAACTGAGTGAGAGAAATATTAAATATGATACTCGGTTGTTGATAGAGAAGCATTGGTTATCTATTACGGGATCAATAAGTTCAACAATTATCAGTATGGTCGACATTTCGAGCTCATGACAGACCACAAGCTTTTGACCAGTCTGTTCGACTCTAAGGGAGTGCCAGAAACGACGTCTGAGTGTTTGCAGAGATGGGCGGTCTTCCTGTCGTATTACTCACTTTGCTTTTCACTTTTATAGCGACAATTCGTTGAGATCCTATGCCGAATCCAGAATTCGCCTCCACGAAACTCGGTCTTGGGCTGTTCCACTCCAGTCTCCCCTTACACCTGCATCCTCCTCGACAGCACACATCCAGCGCGTGCGAGGTCTGCCTCAAAGTCCTATGTTTCTGTTCTCTGCTAAATATTATCTCCGTTGGTCGCTCATCCGCCATCCGTGCTACGTAGCCAGCCCACTATAACCTGCCTTTCGTCGACCACTTCGAAAGTATCCCCTTCCATCTCCACCACAGCCAGCGTTGCCAGGTATTCAAATTTATCTGGATTATCCAGATTTTTGAACGTCCAATGTCCAATTCCCGAGATTTTCCATAAATTAACCATATTTTTTTTTCTCTGTCGCAGGATAAGGTCATCGCTCGTCAAGAATTTTATCCGAAAAAATACCTTTTCTCCCAAGAAATGAGGTCCAGATTTTTTTTACTGTTTCAGATATTCACGAAATCGATCGCTGACCACAGCACCAACACTCGTAGAACTACCACGCTCTCTGGCAGCCACCATGTGCTTGATTTTTGCAGTTTTAATGGTGAGTCCAATGCTCGCAGCTTCCCTTCTGAGTGCCGTAAAGGCCTCCTCAACAGCTCTTAGGTTAACACCAATGATATCAATGTCGTCCGCGAAGCCGAAAAGCATGTTAGACTTCGTGATAATGGTGACGCTCCTCTGCACACCTGCCTTTCGTAATGCACTTTCTACAGCTATGTTAAACTGCAGGTTCGATAGCCCACCACCTTGCTCAGACCTTCCATCGTCACAAACGCGTCCGGAAATTCGCCCGCTATCCTGACGCTTGATGTGAAACCATATTCAAGCATAATTTGCTCGTTGCGATTCACTGTATCGTACGCCGCCTTAAGGTCTAGAAACATATGATGTGTCTGCAAATTGTATTCTTGAAACTTGTCGAGGATCTGTCTCACGGTGAACATCTGGTCCGTTGTAGATCATCTCGCTCGGAAACCGCATTGGTATTCTCATCACGTAAAAGAACTCCAAAACGCTCCAGCGGACTTTTTGTCACGATATCCTATTGGAAGCAGCGACGGTAAAGAGGACGAAGACGATTCCGTAAGTTTCTTGAATCGGAGTAGAAACTCGATTACTAGTCGAGCGAAAGCAAATTGTTATGGAAAGCCGTTGTGAGCGATTGTTGAACCATATTGTAGAATACATTTTGTCTGGTTGACAAAATGGTTAATAAACAAATTTAGGTTAAATGAGGTCCATCTATTCTTCCTCAATCATTCTCTACAACCTTTAGTAGCAAGTGTTTTCAGCCGAATATTACAAAAAAAATCTCTTTTTTTTGTTTTATTTTACATTTTAAGTGAAACACTCCATTTGAAATTTGAGTAAACAATTTCTCAGTTATGATTTTTTTCTTAGATGCTAGCAGGTCAAGAGTACACGATATCACGTCCCGAGATCCCGATCTTAACAGTAATCAAAACGGTATGTATGCAGGAGGAGCCGATTATCATGCACAAGACGTAACATTCCGAATCCGAGGTCCGCAAGTTTGTGCCTTTGCATATGTGCCCATAAAAATCGCACCTCTTCGGTGCGGTCCTCTCTTTCACCAGAAAGCCACTGCATCGGTCGCTGGAAATTCTTCGTCACATTTTCCCTGCACACCATAAATTACGGCAAATATTAATAAATCTCCGCATCGCAGCACTGCGCCGGAGGAATTACCGGCCACAAAGTGCTTATAAGTGTTTCTTCTCGACCGCGCCACCATACCGGGCTGGTGTGAATCAGGTGAAACACATCCGAACCTCTCAATCTATGCTGTTCTGGTTGTGTGGAGCCTAAGCTATAGAAACCAACTGTGAGAGATTTATTTACGCGACAATAAACCTTATGATATATGAGCTTATGTTTTGGACCGTCATACATATCCATTTTTACCCGCTCCGGATAGAATTGCTGCGGCTCAATGATTTAGAGGTCTGAGTTGAAATTGTGAGGAATCCTAGTGGAGTGTGTTTGTTCACGTGGTGAAATAAATTGCATTTTATTGCCTAGCCTACAATGTTATCATAGGTATGCATTATATGGAATCATAACAAACTTTCGAATGGATTATATTACTCCTAGCAGCAGTAAAATCCGATGAAAGCTTTCATATTTATCACCTGGTAATTAGCAACCACACTACTGGTCATAGTAATAACAATCATTCGGGCAACCGCGAATCATCCACGTGGCACGAGCTAAAGTACGTTCGGAAGGGCCTATTTACGCGTCCATCATTCACACTTTCCGCATTTCGCTCCACTACACTCGCCACTAAGTTACACTTAACATGTGGTTATGGTTTTTCAATTGAAGGTCTGTTTCCCACTATGGACCCTATATCGTGGCCGTAACAGCCGACTTGAGCTGCCGGTCAAGATGTGGTCACCCATGTACTCTGTAATTTTACACCTTACAGATACCTTTCCCGCGGCAGTCTCAAGGCTGCTAAACTGGGTCTCTGCCTCGCTCTTCGTCTGTTCGAGTTTTCGGTGTATCCGCCGAAGATCCGTTAGAATTATTATCATTATCCATAAATGAACATGTTGTGTTTCTGCTGCAGCACTTTCGAGCAGGCGGAGATTCTTCAGTGCTTTAAATGTACGCCGGCATATTTATACCAACGGTCGCGCCGGCAACTGGTCACATGGAAATGGGTTACACCGGTGACGGCTTAACCAAGTAGCACTATCAAGATGCGCCCGCCAAGCAGCGACAACACTAAAGAAAAAAACACACGGTAGCACGCGTGACATAATTAAGGTGACAAATTTGATTACGGTGATTTCCGCAGTGCCGGGTTTCTTGTTAGACTGGCATCCGCTCTCGTGGAGGCACTTGCAAACAAAGAAGGCTCTTGATGTGTTGTTTTTTTTTTCGAATATTACTATTTTTGTCTAGGATATTTACACTGACGGTATCTTACCTAGCATTTTTTTATAACTCTTTTGCTCCCATTCCGAGTTAAATATCAATGACTGATCATTAACATTTCTCCTGATTACCAACTGCCAAATTGTTTGGAGAAGACCCCCACAACCTTTCAACAAGGAACGCAAACCGCTGGGCAACAGCATGACATATGTTGCCCCCAGCTGGACATCATCGTGTGGCCAGAAAAGTAAGCGAGCGAGAGAGAGAGAAACAAAACTTTTACGATCGTGTATAAATTTCGGAAAATATTCATTCCGCTAACCTAAACCAGCAGGCAGCGAAACTCCTGCGTATACTCCGAAGCAGGCGTGTGACAGTTTGCGAGCTCCAATGGCAGCAGGCCTCAACACGCAGAAACGCGCGCGGCCCGATCGCCGCTGGAAGCTGGTTTTATGAGGATATGATTCAATCTAGACAATCGCCCGTTGGTGAGCTTCAGCAGCCTCTTCTTCCACTAGTTCCGTTTTATTACGGCACTGCAGCCGATTCTAAACACCTACAGTACGACCCAAAAAGGAGACAATTCAGATATGAAGAATGGAGGTATTGAAAATTTAAAGCATTTCATAAATAGAGACATAAAATATTGGATTTTAGTGTTATCGCCTGAGCATTTCGGAATACCCGTTGAGCCCCGCGAGCGTAGTTTACGCCATTTTTGAAATGGGGTCCTAAATGTTTTGTTTGTTGATCGTAAAAATTTCAATAATATCGGATCGCACGCGGGGGGTGACTTCGTGGCGTTTTATTATTTTGCTCGTTCGCTGCGCTTTTCTCATACCATAAGCGCCCGGCCAACATGCCGGCCGAGGCCCACGGCGCCTTGAAACTGATCAGATCTCTGACATGGAACCCCCGGCTGGTCCCGGTTTAACCGTCGAGCCCCAAGAGGAAGTACTGTTGAACGGAATATGTGGACGAATAAAAAAAAAACACACATTCGCAACTGTTTAGGAACCCGACTAGCAACGGGTCTCGCTGAGTTCTCTGATTAGCATCGCGAATGCAGCGGAATGACGATTTTCATATCCGATAGGGATCGAAACATTCGGCATGGGACAGAATTTCTCGTTGGCTGTTGTGCTGCAACTGTGGTTAGTGTTCCTTTTTGCTTCATTTGCTCTCGTATGGTGGAAGTAACAGTATCATCAACAACTCCATGGAAACACTTTGGAGCATGACAGGACACGGACGACGGCTGGATTGTGAGTGTGTATGGAGAAAATGATTGCACGTCACAGCAGCAGCGTGCGAATCGCTTCCCCAGGAATATAATTCATATGGTTTTATAAAAATGAATATTTTTAGCTCCCGGGGTGCGCTGTGATAGCTAACAAATTTACTTATTTATTAGCAAGCCGGGTATCGGATGACATATTACGGTTCTAACTGGCAGCGAATGTTTGCGTCCATCCATTTGAGATTATGTGAGGTTAGATTTCGTGCAAATTGAAAATATCTTTTCAAAATCTATGAATGACAGAATTTAGTTTTTTTTCTCCGCAGAGATAACCTTTTAGTTCGATAGTTTTGTGAGCAATTCTCGCTGAAACCAGATCGCGTGCATTGAATATTTTGAAACTTCATTCCAAAAATTCGTTCAATTATATAATTCGTTATAGCATCTTTTCTCAGTTCTCCGATGCTGGTGTCAGATCGAAAATCGGTAGTTGCGAACTGGGCCGAAAATGCATTTTTCTGATATAACCCAAGTTGGCGGCCAAATTCAAGATGGTGGCTAAAATTCTGATTGCTCCAAATGTAAGCTCTATCATTCCTCTTTACAGAGAAGTGCTTTTTGTAGTAGGTTCCATAACCAACTTCAGAGATATAACTCAAACAAAATATCAAGATTTGCCAAAACTTCAACTTTTCTAGAAACTATTTCACCCCTTGGTGACAAATTCGATCAAACAAATATGGAATTATCATTTTTTGCCTATTTCTAATAAATCTGTGCATTTATATCACATTTGAAAGGCCTTGTGCATCTAGTGGCCTGGTTTCAGTGAGAATTGCATTTACATCCTTGAGTTACTATACGTACTTAGATTACAAGCTCTTAGGTAAAAAAACTGAATAGAATAGAGAAAAATAATTTCGTCAGAAGTAAAGGATATTTTTCGAAAAATAAATAGGATCTTATGGTGAGAACCAGTAATGGCCAATAGAGTTCGAAATAAAAGTTTGAATAATGGATTAAAAAAACATCTACTAACTCTTTCCAAACCTAAGAAAGGCAGAAATATTGATTAACCCTGAATAATAACCGAAGCAGATTTACTTTTATGATTTGAATCAGTGGCGTCTCATACGTTTGGATATTGACTGTGCACTCGAGGCTGTCCCATACAAACCCCTTCCCCCTTCCCCAGTGTGCAAAATTAGACGAATTTTTGCATTTATCTCTGGTGATTTAGTATTGGTTTTTCTTGTGTGGTATTCTGTGATTAGCTATGTCGCATGTAAAATTAAATTTATTTATGAAAACAGCGTTTTCGAACACCTGATTCTTTGAAATTCTTAAGGAAGCATTTAACAATTTTAGGACAATGACAGAGTAAGCGCGAATAATGTCGCGCTCCCAGTATTTGCTCTTATTCTCATCAAGTACACTGACGGGAGTGCACGGAATCAACACTAACACATCGGTTTGTAAACCAAATCTGCGGACCACATGCGTACACGCTCTGTGCGTTATTACATGATAATACGATGTACATTTAAAAGTGCACTGGGCTGATAGGTTTTTAGTGTTTTTTTTTTTGACGTAGGACTACGTCTATTTGGAAGTTATGCGCCTGAATATGAAAATCAAGAAACTAAGCGCCTATGTTTCAGTCCATTTTAATTAGATTGTTGAGGTTTAGGCATCAATCGATCAGAAATTTTATTACGATTGAGTTTTGTAACAGAAACAACAAATTTTTTGGGACACTATTGAAAAAATTGGTAAATAACATGGATTGTCTAAATCATACCGAGCAACCAATCACAAACTTTCTTTCTCAGCACAACCAACTCTAAAGTATACAAAAAATCAGATTTTGGAACGATTTGTTATTGTTGATTCACTCGCTCTTGTGCCACGCTTACCGGAAATTTATGAAAAGTACCATTCAAACATTTAACCATCATTTTCCTTCCACACTCGTAGCATATAACATGGACGCTAAGAGATGATCGTCAAAAAGAAGAAAAGACAAAAATTTACCGTTCATCTAGTGCTGGGTTTGAATATAGAATGGATTCGAATTGGATTTGGATTGGATTTTTATTGGATTTGGATTGGATTTGGATTGGATTTTATTTGGATTTGGATTGGATTTGGATTAGATTTGGATTGGATTTGGATTGGATTTGAATTGGATTTGGATTTGGATTGGATTTGGATTGGATTTGGATTGGATTTGGATTTGGATTGGATTTGGATTGGATTTGGATTGGATTTGGATTGGATTTGGATTGGATTTGGATTGGATTTGGATTGGATTTGGATTGGATTTGGATTGGATTTGGATTTGGATTGGATTTGGAATGGATTTGGATTGGATTTGGATTGGATTTGGATTGGATTTGGATTGGATTTGGATTGGATTTGGATTGGATTGGTTTTGATTATGATTCGGATTGGATTTGAATTTGAATTTGGATTTCAATTTGATTTATTTTTATTTATTTTGAATTGGATTTCGATTGGATTCAAATTGATTTGGTTTAAATTGCATCCGATCATAATTGGAAGCAAAAATGTATTGGAATCGGATTAGATCTGGATTTGAAAAAAATTGAATTGGATTGGATTTTGATTGCACTTGAACTGGGTTTAAATAAAGTACATATGAGATGTGGATTTGACACTGGTAAACACGGGTTTTTTCTTAGAGCTCAAACTGGAAAAAAATGAAATATTATAGCTCTTCAACCTTTTTTATGAATTTTGGTGCCCCTAGCTGAGATAACTTTTTCAGATACTTGAATGAATGTTCTCGTAAGCAAACGTAAAAGGCGACGAACCCGGCGAGCAATTACTCTGCAGCCTTGAAGCGCACTTCATAAAGGGTGATTTTTTTGCTATTTTGGTTTTTCATGTATTCAGATCGGACAGTTCACGTGAGAATTCTGACAGCAGTCAAAGTCTAATGTACTCAGTTTGGTTTGCCATTTCACCATGAACAGACTTACGCCTGAATAACGCTTACAAATAATCGAATTTTATTACCAAAATTCGTCCTCTGTAAAAATGTGAAAAATGCACGGTTTTGTGCGGTTTACATGCTGGAGGCATCATTCGTCCGTACTTCTTCAAAGATGATCAAAATCGCAACGTTACGGTCAATGGCGCTCACTTTCGCGCGATGATTTCTGATTTTTTTTTGCCGGAAATGGAAGAGCTGGGTCTTGTTGACATGTGGTTTCAGCAAGGCGGAGCAACGTGTCACACATCGCGCGAATCAATGGACATTAGGGTGGGGAAAAATGATCGATTTTCCAGAACCAAGATTTTTTGGTTTCTTTTGGGGTCCCAAACAACCCTAAACTTATCTGAAGTCGATTGGTTTTGTCTCCGCTTGGCGCATTGCATTTCAAATTTGTATGAAAATTTATATGGGAAAAACTACTTTTTTGCATTTACCTTCCTAGAGAGCTCAATAATGCTCTAATAATGCACTACATTATGTTAAAGTATAGTATTTCAGATGCCTAACAACTTTGCAGAAGACACTGAAGAGCTAGAATGTCCGTAAGAAGAGCTATAGCTGTTCAAAGTTGAGTATGTCGATTTAAATGCAGAAAATCTTGTTTTCTGCCAACATTACCAATGTACTGGCGTCAGTAAGATTCCCATCAGAAGTAACCTGTCGTAAAGAGTTTATACACTCTGCTGGACCAAGCAAACAAATTTAGGTCAATATTCTAGGCGTAAATAGAATCTACAACGTGTTCAAAGGTTACTTCTGATGGAAATCTGACTGACGCCGGTACATTGGCAGTGTTGGCAGAAAAAATGATTTGCAACATAAATTTCGACATACTCAACCTTGAACAGCCCTAGTATTTTTTTGGCACACCCTAGCTCTTTAGTGTCTTCGGCCAAGCTGTTAGGCGTCAAAAAACCTACCATTTGAAGTCATGAAACCTATGGTTTGAGCCATTTTGAGCTCTTTAGAATGGAAAATGCAAAAAAGTTGGTTTTTTCATACAAATCTCCATATAAATTTGAAATGCAATGCGCCAAGCGGAGACAAAACCAATCGACTCCCAATTAATTCAGGACTGTTTGGGGCCCCAAATAGAACGAAAAAAACTTGGTTCTGGCTTTCTGCTATCAAGTTTCGTTTCTTCCATATAACGATTCCCCACCCTAATGGACATATTGCGGAATGAATTCGGTGAGCATTTCATCTCATGAAATAAACAGGTGAATTGGCCGCCTAGATCATGCGATTTAACACCGCTAGATTATTTTTTGTGGGGCTACGTTAAGTCTCTCGTCTATGCGGATAAGCCAACAACAATTCCAGCCTTGGAAGACAACATTACACGCGTTATTCGCGAGATACCAGCCGAAATGCTCGAAAAAGTGACCCGAAATGGGACTTTTCGTATGGACCATTTTAAACATAGCCGTGGCCAACATTTGAATGAAATTATCTTTGAAAAGTAAATGGCATAAACCAATTTATCGGCTCAAATAAAGATTTCATACAGTTTTGTAATTTTTATGCGTTTTTTTAAAGAAAAACCGAATTTTAAAAAAATCAGCCTTTAGTAATAATTAAGAAGTTGTAAACTTTAATTTTTTACCAGTATGAGTTTTAGGACAACTTTTTTTATTGCAGTGTAAAAGCTAAATTTGGATTAGATTCAGATTGAAATTTATTGAAAATTAGATTATATTTGAACTAAACTTATGTTGGATTTGGATTGGGTTGAACTCGCGAAAGTTGGATGGTGGGAAACCACAATAAGATTGTGCGAAATTATTTAATTAAATTGAAACCTGAAAAACTAACGTGTGAATTGATGCTTTAGCGTATTTCCTATGTATTAGGTGACTGCAAATCAACACACTTATAAAATATTACCCGATGTTGGCATCGTCATGTTGATTTGTACTGGTATTGGTATGGTTTTTAAGAACGTTACGCTACCATTGAAGCAGTGTTAGGGATGGGCGAGCAGTCTAAAATAAAATCACTCGGCTAGGCAAATTCAGATGCAAATACTCACGTTTTTTATATGAAAGCTTATAGCCGACACCGCACTCTTAATAACAAATGAGGCTATCACATTTTGACAGAAACAGACACCTCCTTAACAGAGCAAGGTGAAAAATAACTAAAAACAAACTTATCAACGAAATCAGCATTACCCGAACAAACGTCAACATCAGAGCTTGAAATGAAACATCATAACCCTCTAACCTGCTAAGCACTTACTGTAAATCTCCAACCGTCGCTCATCCGCCTATGGATCGTAGACGCGACCGTGAATGTGTCTAATAAATGCGAAGCAAATGGTTGTACCGTTTTGTTTCCGGCTAGGAACAAAACATTGAAAAATCGTATCTCTTCTGCTTTCCCGCTCAACCTGGCCGGTTGTTGTTTATATTTATTTCACCCACCTAAGCATTCATTCTGCCAAGAAGTATGCGCAGACTAGCTATGCGGTAGCCTAATCGCTTGGAATGAATAACATTGTTTATTTTTACAACTATTATATTTTTTCTCGCTGGATAGTCTGGCATTAATACTTCCTACCTAATCGTCTTTCCTCGCACTCCAGTGAGCTGCCACAAAGCGTAAAATCGCATTCCAGCTAGATATGAACTACATAGTACCAATGAGTTTTTGTTTTTCAGACAACGCAGAAAAAGTCGAACAAGCTTTTTTACTGCACAGTGCAAATCACTTTCTGATAACTCGTAAAGCTAAAGTTTACTGCAAGGTATGGTTTGGTAAACAAACATATCTGGTGAGTTTAAGAGAAAATCAGCAACTCATGCTTTATCTATAAACAACTCAAAATAGTTTTAACAATCCACTCGTGACTAAGGCAGACGGATGATGGAGCTAACGAACGGGAAGCAATCTAGATTAGGACGCTGGCTGGTTTTTCTTTTGGCGCAGGTGCAGCAAGGACCCGTCAAAAAACAACCAAACATAATTTGTCACACCAGGTTAAGCTTTGACGGACAGATATGCAGATCACATTTAATGATAACTGTCAAATACAGGAGCGAAATCGTGCTCAGTCGCGTTATGCATTGTTTGCTGGACAGCTGGAATTTTGAGACCGTTTCGAGTACAATCGAGAAATCATTCTTCCGTCGGAGGAGAGAGCTAACGCTTTGTGTTGTACGATGTGCGTATCTCTCAGTGATGTTTTTGCTCGGGGGATATCTACTCAGTTGTCGATCTCATACAAATGCAAAAACGTCAGTTAAAGTCGGTTAAGATTTCGAGCTTTGGTGTTAAGGTACGTTCATAGTCCAAATTTCCGAATACATATCCAAACGTGTAAAACCCGCAGTCATGTATCACGGTGACGATTACTGTGCGAAAGTTGCACATCACCTGTGTAACTTGATCTCCAAGCGGGTCAACCTAAACACTTGCAACCGCACAGAACCGCAGTGCAGCCTTCAGAAAGAGGTCGCTGTGTTTATGCTCCGAAGATGAGCTCGCATGGCCCGCGGCATGATGGGCTAAATGTACCGGGCCATGTCCGTCTCGAGATTCAGCAGAGCTCTCCACCGCTGAGCGGTAAGGTTATCTGAACGTTGAGACCATTAAGTTGGAAGTTTTATATCATTTCTTTAAAATTTTGCCGTAATAAAACTGTATGGGGTTCTTCGTCCGTTTGGTTCACTTGGTGCTACCTGCTTTTGTCGTGGCCCTCAAGTTGAACAAATAGGATGCACCTTTAGTACGTCACTGGGTATAAACCTCCTTCAATATATTTTTCGTCACAAAGGGCTTACGGTCTCGTCAGTCGTTTTTGATAGCTTAATAGCTATATTTGTTAACTTGTAAATTGTTGTCGATAGAAATGACCTAATGTTTGAGAAAGATTAGATCCAAATGAATTTGTGAGCAAAAATAGAAGAACTATTCGCCAAATTTCAAAAACCAAGCTCCGCAAAACATAGCGAATCTCTACAGCAATGATTTTTGATTCGCAACGGACCGACCGGGTTTCTGTTTCAAACTGCCAAGGAAAGCAGGTCACACACGACCTAAAAATAAAACATGACGAGCGAACCGATTCGATTCCTTCCCGAGATGGACGGTGATATGATTGATTTCCTCGCCATACCTGACTTGTCCTTACATTCGCGTGACACTGTCTTATAATAATAATACGTACCAAAAGCACACAGGGGAACAGAACCCATTTGCATGTCAATCTGACGGAACCAGTGACAGGTAACACAATCAACAGTAAAATAACTATCATATCATGCTTGAACGCAGGGAAAGATATGTGTCAGCATTGCGTCCTTCCCAAGCTCCCACCCCCGAGCCTGGACAGTGCGCCAACTGGTGCCACCTTTCTCACAATGTACATCCAAAGGAAACTTGTCCAACCGGAAAGCCGAACCTTCGTATCATCTCCACCTGTTTTTCCCCTCTTAGTTCGACCTCCACACTTCAAAGCAACTCAAAAGAGGTTCACCCGGGAATAATAATTTATTGCAGGCCGATTGGTACTTGTTTCTGCAAAGTTTTACACTCTTCCGTCTGGGCGTTGATGTAAGTTTGGCTCGTAACTTACACCTTTTCGCGGTAAAATTGTAATTAACCACAATATTATCACCGTTTTTTCATCGAGAAAAAGCGCAAGAAAAAAATGTGTAAAAAATAAATGAGCCTAAACGATGAGAATGTATGAACAAATTTTGCGTTTCGATTGATAACATAATTAAATGCTTGTGGACAGATAAGCCCAACGATGCCGATGCTACCAAATGGTGAAGGCTGCCTTCCCCTGGGTTAGCTATCATCATCTTCGATGGTGCCATCATCAGTACTGTAGTTTCCAGTGCTGTTGCTACTGCCACTACTTACCAACACAACCGCATTAAGGCATATATACAACACAAGATCATCATCACGTGGTGCGTAGCGTGAAAAATTTACGCATGTCAGAACCAACCTGACCGCCGCTGGCGGTAATAAACAGGTTGATAATTGCGTTTTATTGCATTAATTTTTAATTGCAACGTGAAGGAATTACTCTGTAACATAGTGGTGTGAGAAATACTTGAGAGCGTATTACAAGTTGCAATTTGTTCCCAGTTGTACGAGATAGTGGGAGTGTGTATGTGGTACGCAATAAAACTATTTGCGAGAGTTGCGAATTTAATGGAAAACTGCCATTTTATCTCTTCTTCAGTAGAGCAAAACCAATTTTTACCTCAACAAATCGCAGTTTAACTTCTATTTCTCATTAATCACAAACCACAATTACTATAAACGGTGTCTCAAAAGAAAGATCGATCTACTCTCTACAACACTTAATAACAGTTCTCTACAGTCCTTAAAACAGTACAGTCCAATACTGTTTGGACACATATTAAAATGGGATCTAATCATTGTTAAATTTTAAGCAAAACTTCTACTCAAATTCCTCCTCTCAAATTACTGAGCGACAACTGGAATGTTCTTTCGTTCCCGTTTTGTGCTGATAAACTCCGAATAAGCACTCATTTCGAGTCATAGTTTATGCAGAAAGTATTGATAAATCAATCTTGAATTCGTAACCTGCGCGGTTGCCAATTCAGCAATGAGTATGAAATTACTTTGATTTTTGTTACCGCACCACTAGCGTGTAACTTACATGACAACTACTCACCAATGTGCGCTGACCGTAATATCGTTCGCTGACCTAAATCTTGTTCACGTGAATTTGTTATTTCCAATTGATTTTTGTTTGTGAACCATTTAGTTGCGTCAAATAAGTGTAATAATTAGTCATGTTTGTGGATGAATCTCTAGGGATAGATAGGGCGTGAATTTCCTCTCACTGTTTAAAACCGGTGCTATATTGAAAGTCTCGGCGGCTTTGTTTTGGTCGGTAGTGGAGGCCGTCATCGCAGGATAGAAGTTTAGCCTCGATCATCCAAAGGGACACGAATCCCTTGCAGATTAAAGCAAAGATTGTTCCGTTGACCGTAGATCGAGTGCGTCAGTTTGGGTCTAGTCAAAATTTTCGCATAACAGAATTGATTCTATCCAGTGGTGGGCACCGCTAACCGAAAATTTAGCGACGCTAATCGCTAAGTCGCTAACCGGAAAATTTAGCTCGATAATCGCTGAACGCTAAACGCTAAACCCACATTAGCGGAACTTTCGCTAATCGCTAATCGCTAACTTTTTAATATGTAAATAGACTTATCACTATATTTATCGCTCATGTTTTGTAAGATTTGGACCACTTTGATCTGTTTTGGTTAAACAAACGAAAACAATTACTTTTTAAAGCTATTTACAGTAAGAGGTTCACGAAACGGTATTCATATTTGATTTTGTAAAAACAAGAATAACAAAAGTTATTTAGCTTGTATTGAAAATAGATACTCTTAGGAATGTTTTCATGAAAATTCAATTATTATCTGAATCGAAAAAGTAGAACCAAAGTTCTCATAATTTCAAGCGCATTGCAATTTACCAAAGTTCTTGGTGAGCCAAAAATTCAATCTAGACCCGATCAGAAGAGCATAACAAGAAAATTACAAAATTCTATCAACACGAGATACAAATAACATAATTTGACACGATTTTGTATTTTCCCATATGCTTTTGATATCAAAATATAATCTGAATGAGTTTTAAAAACAAATCCTGAAACAAAGTTGTTTTGAGACAAATCTCACATTTTTTTCGTCTCTATCAAAACCTGTAGTTTATAACAATGGTTGTTATTATACTGTTCCATATGCTATCTCATTTTGTTAGAAAGCTGATACGTTAGTAACAAAACTTGATATAGGTTTGATATTAGTAGAATATTTATTGTTATAATTTCTGTTATTTTAACACCTAACGGGGTCTAATTTGAAACACAACCTGAAAGGTTTTTTGTATAATAAACTAACAGATTCTGTTACATTTTTGTTTAGTCTTTCTGATCGGGGACCTTGTGCTTGTTCTTCAAAATGCTCCTGTGGCTTGTACGATAACTGGAACTCCATTCTAGGGTAAAAAAACTGACAAAAGTAACTTTCGCAGTAAAGTATGTTCATCTTTTGAAGTAATTTACGTACGCCATCAGCAATCCACAGTTTTTCTATATATTTCTATTGTCGCTTCTCCACAAAATTTAGCGAATTAGCGATTAGCGTTTCGAAGGCCAAAATTTTAGCGACGCTAACAGTTTCGCTAACCAGCTCAAAAATTAGCGAAATCGCTAAATCGCTAACTGAAATTTAGCGTCGCTAATTAGCGAATTAGCGAATTAGCGGAATGGTGCCCACCACTGATTCTATCCAACATGCTAATCAAACTCTCACCAAATTCCGCTAGTCTGACAGTAGATCTGCGCAGAAAATGAGCAATTTGTCAAAATACCTCGGCAAAACAAAAGGCGTCTGTTCTTTATTTAATTCAAATTCAGGTCAAACAGAAAATAATCCCTCGATATCAGGAAGCGCCCAATCTAAAGTAAGTCCATCACTCCCGTTTTGTCTATCGGTATTTTACTCCAACAACATTATCAACAATCGCCTCTACCACTGACAGTAGCACAACAGACAGCAAACTGAAACTGGTTACACAATCGAAACGATATATTTCAACATTGTGTGGCACGGCAGGGACTATCGGAGCTGGCTCCCTTCGCAGTGCGAGCATGAAAAATTAAGTCGAGCACCGCCAGCGACGTTGCACACACAGCACCTGTTGATTGCGTCCAGCCTTTTTTCTTTTTTGTTTTTTTTTTTTCTCATCCGACTGCAGCACTGTTGCGGGCTCCGAAATTTATGACCCATTTATCAGAAAATTACAAAATAATGAAGATATGAATGTATTAAGACCACAATTTATTTACTTCTCGTATGCACGAAGCCACAGACTAGGGGGTGCTACGGAGAATTTATAAGCTGTTTCAGAATATTTATAAAGTGTAGCGCGATCGTGTGCGTGCAGGAGCGGCATCCTTTCTACCAGCCACAGTGGCAGGACAGTTGTATACAATTGACTACTTTGCCAGGACCTTTTCGGGTTCGGGCCTAACAGTCATCAGCAGCAGTGACGAATGTCTTGCGAGCAAGTTCGCCATTAATCTCGATGTCCATTAAGCGAAGGACGTGATAATGATTTACGAGTGGGCATCCTTTTTTCCACCTTGTTCGGCCGATAATAAGCAGGACGATAGGATGATTTATAAGGTCTAGGAAACCACGTGGTTGCGCCCTTCGGCAGCGGAAGAACCTGTCTCGCTATCGGAACGTTGTTTGTTCTAGTTATTATTAAGACATTAATCAACTGGGAAAGACTAAGAATTTTACAAGAGAAAAATAAAGAATTTATTTTACCAAGTTAACTCTTACTATCGTCTCAGCGACTGTTATGGTTTCTTTCAACCGTATGAATTTCAGACAATTTCGGTTTATAATTTTCTATTATACTTCTGTGCTATTTGTCAATAGACGGCGCCAGCATATTTCGAAATATTTAACTCATGATAAACCAAACTGAGACATGTGGTTAACAAACCGCTTTGACACGGTAATGATTTCATTCTGGTGTCATGAAGGGTATACGGAATCAAATTGCATTATTTTCAAATGGTTGTAACTTTTTACTCATTAGGTATTTTCCATTGAACATTCGGGTGGAATTTGTTCAATGTGTTGTTGACACAGTGTAAGTAAGTTGCACTTAGCTAGTGCAATCGTTGCGAAGATGGCGTTGGGAGAACAGAAGAATCGGGAAAAAATTTTGCGCACATACCTCGCATTTTTAATCGGTACAACGAGCGTTTGACCATCGACCGGAAAGAAAAAAGTAGTCGAAATGGATCTCCATATAGTGTTAAGGATCACAAGCGGGTAGTTCAAGCTTTTAAGAGGAATCCGAACAGTTCAGTTAGAAATTTAGGTTAAAAACTGCATTCGAGTAAAACTTTCGTGCAAGATGCGAAAAAATGTGAAGGATTGACACATGTACAAAGTTCAGAAGGCGCCGAATCACAATGAACGGCAGAATACGGTGGCGAAAACACGTGCACGGAAGCTCTACACCCAGACTTGGCGAAACCATATATCCATATATAAATGGCGATACATATGTAAAAGCAGACTTCCGGCAGCTTTCGGAGCTCCATTACTTCACCGCTCATAATAAACTCGAAGTTCCTGAGGACGTTACAAAGCAGAAGGTGTCAAAGTTTACCAAAAAGGACATGGTTTGGCAAGCAATTTGCTCGTGTAGAAAGCAGAGTACCCCATTCGTGACAACCGGGGCATCCAACAGGCAGGTATACTTAAGGAAGCGTTTACTTCCACTTCGGAGGTCACACAATAATCCTACATCTTTCTGGCCGGATTAAGCCTCATGTCATTACTCGAACGATGATACTTTTCTCATGTCAGTCAAAAAGAGGTTGGTTGAAGCGCATCGAGAGTTGAAAAAAAATTACGAAAACGCTGCTCTAGGTAAAACATGCCGTGATTGGTTTCGTCGCATCAAAAACGGTAATTTCAATTACTGTTCGTGTGAAAGAAAGCCACAAACCTGCGGAGACGCGGAGTTGGAGGAGTTGCTCGGTGAGGTTCCATGCCAAACGCAGGAACAGCTTGCTTCAGTATTAGGAGCTACCCTCCGAGCCATTTCCAAGCGATTACGTACGTTAGAAAAGATTCAAAAACAAGGAACTATGGTTTCTCATGACTAGAAGCCAAAGGCGTCATTTTTTCGCTCATGTACAACTGCTTCAGCGGCAAAGAGGAAGAGTTTTCTTCATCGCATCGCGACGAATGATAAAAAATGGATCCATTACAGGTTATGTTTCTATGTCATTGGCTCAGCCGAACATACACGCTGCGAAGATAATGCTGTGTATTTGATAGGACCAAATTGGTGTTATTTATTATGAGCTGTTAAAACTGAATGGAACCATTACTGGGAAATCAATTGATGCGATTAAGCCGGACACTGCGCGAAAAACGGTTACAACATGAACAGAGGCACTGAAGTGATTCTACTGCATGACAACGCTCGGCCTCATACTGTCACGGTCATTAAAACTTACACAGAAACGATGGTACATGGTTTAGCAGTTCTATTGATATGAACACATTGAAAAATGGTTTGATTCGTGGATAGCTTCAAAAGACGAACACTTTTATCATAACGGTATTCGAGCTGTGCCAGCGCGATGGGACAAAGTTGTAGTTAGCGATTGGCAATACTTTGAATAATTCATAATTTTAAGGCACAAAAAAACAGAAGACTAAGAAGATAATTGAACCCAAATTGAACTAAGATTAGCAAGCAAACCTTGCTAGAAAAAAATGATAAAAAATAATACACCTAAAAAATGAAATTAAATGACATCAGATTGCGCCCAGATGATTAATCTGGAACTAGAAGCAAGCACATAATCCTGGATTCAATTCCGTATATCGTGCAGTTTATTTATTCTCCCTTCTTCTGCTAGTTAATTAGTGGAGTGTATACGATTACTCGTTTCTGACTATATCTCATTCAGTGTGTGAAATTCCGTTTATTCCGTTGAATTAGGTTGTATTGCAACGTGTTTTAGTGAAATTCTTTTAACATTACATCGTTAGAAGTGGGATACGAGATGGCCAACCGTTTAAACAAAGCCAAACTGATGAAGTGACTGCAGGAGAGGAATATCGAGTTTCGGAAAATTGTCTCGGAGCTGCCTTTCTGGGAAATCATGCAATCGACATAAAAGATGAATTTCCTATCAATCCAAACTTGAAGAAGTCCATCAACCTGCTTTAAACGATCATTGAAAATTACGTGGGAACATCGCCAATTCCGGCGCGGGAGCATCCTTATGCAATGAAGTAAAGGCTGACTTTCGATACACTAGTAAGTTTCGATCCGAGACGATTATCGTATTTCGATAGAGTTGAAGTTGATAACACAATGCTGAGCTGCACTGGCGTAGCCCAGGGAGGGGGGAGGGGAAGGTCCAAACAGTTCAGAAACGCTTCTACAGACCAACAAAGGCTAAACAAAGAAATGATTTTCATTCTACGCAAAACGGCGGAGACGCCAGAAAAGGCAAAAATATGATCTCAAATTAACCATGAATTAGCAAAAAAACGCTCTCGGAAGATAGAAAAGACAAAAATATGATCCCGAATAAGCACAGCCAAGCGAAAAAAGGTTATTGAAATAATATCAATTTGAGCTTAGAATTTCGAAACTGAATCCGCCGAAAAGCCTCCAAAAATAATAATTAATCTCAAATTACGGCAAAAACGATCTACGAGATATTACAAAAACGATTCTAAATTAAACTTAGAATGATAAACACTTCTAGAAGCCAAAGAAAGCCGAACGAGGAAATACTTCCAAATTGAGCTCAGAATGAAAATAGTAAGATGTTGTATCCGAGACACGACCGCATAACTGACGTAGAATACGCACGCTTCCCGACAAACAATTTTGTTGATTTATAGTTTTTAATGCTGCTTTTAAATGGGTTTCGGCTGAACAACAACTTAATAAGCTGTTATATTGTTATTATATTGTTCGTTGGGTTCATTAAATAGTCATAAAATCTATTATTATTTGTTCTAATCAAATAACTTCTCATTAAATAGCCCACATTAATTTGCAATTCGAATTTGTTGAATAACGCAAATGAAGCACAACACAGTGGACGAATCAATGATGATGTGATGTAAGAAACCCGTCGATTTGTTTTAAATACCTACGGAGAGGACTAACGCGGCAAGTGGGTGGGGCCTCGCACTCGGTATTATGGAAGAAAGTATAAAAAAGTTTGGCCTTACACTGCGCGTTTTTTTTAGGTATAAAAACGCGCAAAGTGCGTTAGTTCTCTATCACTTGTTCAACCGTCAACAAACTCGTTATTAAGATGGCATCAAAAACACAAGCGGGCCACGGACAAGCGGCAAAGCAGCCAAGTTCAGCCTCTCGTACTATTGCTGTTACCAGGAGAGCTAGCCTAGTACGCTGGGTACAAAGCTAAAGCTATAACGGAATACACTAGCTTAAAGTGCATTGTTTCGCTACTCCTGCCAACTAAAAATCACAATCGGCCTTTCTCAAGGCCAAAAAAACGTTCCTGAAGTTATGCTGGATTTCTTAACCTTGAAAGTTATGAAAAATGCAACTCTACATTTATTTCAAGCGGTTAGTGATGCCAAAATTGTTTCACACTAAATGCGATTATATTTTAACTATGGAGATATTTTGAATTATGTTTGTAGTTATTATTGAGTCGTTGAGTATGTGTAATACAAATCAAACAGCTAGATAAAAGCAACTACACAACTCGAAAAAATCGTTCTATAAATAAGCTAAAAAAAGTTTTTTTTTGGTGTGTCACAATATAAAAACAATATAGACACAGTATAAAAATAAAGACGAGGATTGGTGAAGAAATAAAAACATTTTCGATCGCTGCTTTTGATGTGTGCGGTCGAAAAATGAACACTAAGAAGAAAAACGAGATTTCAAAGTTTTTATCACTATCAAAAACGTTCTGTTGAGTGGTAGAAGAGTAATAATTCCCTACTTCAATTGGATAATTTTGATACGCTAAAAAACAAGACGCCTTCCGCCATAAACATAAAAACTGACAGCGATGAGTCGGATATGCAAGCTCTTGACAAACTTTAAACTAATGTGGTTTCGAGATAAACATCGGTGTTAACTCGGGAGCTGCCCAAACTACTGAATTAACCTGAAGTGCTGCGGCACGAGTAATCAAGAAGAACTTACGACGACTCGCAATGGAACTTTTGATCGTCAACTGCGTTTAATAACCCGAATGGCCCGGAAAGCCCAGGTTGACCCCAACATCTGCGGCTCCAAGTGCTACTGAGTAAAGCGAAAACTTCAACCCTCCGTATGCACTTCTTTGATATCAAACGTTTGCTGTGAATGACTGATGACAACTTACCATTCATTTATGCTCAGATGAACCGTTTCTATGCAGTAAAACGCAGGTATCATCAAGCAAGCATAAACGGTTGTGAACTAAATCGTTAGGCTTTTCGGAGTGCCTGCCGATATTCACTCTACCATGACCCGCGCCCACTGGTGAAGTGTAATCTGTCCGGTGTTTTAGATTTTTATTATTCTTTCTTGCGGATGTTCAAAATACCGTGCCGCCTTATCGACACAAACAAATCAGTTGCCTAATGTTGTGATAATATGACACACGAGATTTATGATTTCAACTGTGTTTTTCGCGTTGAAAGCAGTTTCCTCGCCGTTTTGCACGTTCTACCCAACAGTAAACAGCATTGTCTAAAAATAGTTCCGCCAGTGGAACGAATCGAGTCAACTGAATCCATCTACAGTGTGTCAGGTTATGTTTCAGCACTGAAGGTACGATTTATATCTGATCTAGTCGGCTGAATTAGAACGTGAACTCGTGTAAAAAATAACAGTCATCTGTATTTTCATACCTAGTTCCTAATGTTTATGACAGGTCCAAAACATTTGCTGCGATTTTAAAACTTTTCCGTGTACGTTGAAGCGAAGTTGTGGCAGCACGTTATCAATTTAGACTAATCTCTTTGGTCTTTCTATATGTTTTAAACATTTGTTTTATCTTCCTCTCTATGTGACGGAGTATAGCCAAGCAGTGGGGTTTTTCATTCCGCTCGATTCCGAATGTTGTGCTGTCGTTTGAACGGACCATGTAAAACATGCCGAATTCGTGCGTGTTGTCTGGTCCCGAGCTGGTCCCTTATCGACACCGGCTGATCTCGTTGTCTGTCTTCTATCAAAACGTTTGCCCAAAGCCCGATAGACAGCAAACAATGTGATTGCCGCATTAGGGTGCTCTTTGGCTCTAGCTTTTCCCGTGGTCTTAGTAAAGCTGAAAACTAGTTGAAAAATGAAATTCTAGTTAGGCCCTCTCTAGGCACACAAATTGTGCAATTCTGTCATGATTGCGAGCAGATAACCTGGCATACTAACGCTGCACAGATTAGCCTTTTGCCATGGTCCGGTGCCTTACGATTAGGAAAGCAAATTTTCCAGATATCTAGCCTAAACCCTGAAGTTAAAGTTAATCGAGCATGATTTGCGCCGACAGAAGTTAAATGTTATATTACTGGAATCCTAATCTGCACCGTTTATGTATCGCGGGTGTAGGAATACTTTATTGCCGATTTTTTCTTGAATAATTAGAAAATCGCCGTTTAATATATGACTGCTCGAGTCTGGGGCACTTTCCTAGATGAAGAATTCAGCGAAACATGACGAGCTTAGTAGTAGCCAACCGTTACATACTGTGTAGGTTTCAGAATAAATTTAACCCTTTCCCGCTCATGGTGACTCTAAAGCACCAAGAATTATAATCATCATATCTTGACATAAAATAGTATGTTGTGCTTACGATTGTTCCATTAACTTTTATATGCTGCCTCAGAGCATCACTGGGCATTTCCTTCAAAATACTACAGTCGACAGTAATTTTAGTTAGTCTATAAAGTGTTCAGTTTGAATTTTCTCGTGAAGCTATAAATTTTAATGATAAACCTCGTGAGCGGGAGAGGGTTAAAATAATTTGGTTTATTCACACTTTTTTAGGTACAATCGGTACAATACAAATAAACTTTCACAGCATGTTTACGCTTTACACACGCTTTTCTTTTGCCGTACCGGTCCCAAAAATAGTGTCGTCAAGCGCCGGAGTGTGCCCAACTTTCCGTCCGACGGAAACGGAATACATTTAAAAAGACTGAAGTAATTTCGCACCTGGTCGAGAAACTTTTGAAGTAATTTGCTGATCGTGACGCTAAGCTAATTGTTTTCCAGGGCCCTCCGAAGAAATGATAGCTCACAGCACTAACAGTAAATAGTTGCACTGCTGGTGAAATAACTACTTCATTAAGTTAATTTATTTACTGCGTTAATTGATCAATTATATCGGGCATCGCTGTCATTGTTGCGGTGATACCTTCTGCGGTCTCACCGTAGAGAGCACCGCCCCGCAGAGCGAGGGCGGCTTGGGGCGGTAGAGTAAACGCAGGCTGCTTACCTTCGACGATTTGACCGAAATGCAAGCATTCAGGGAAAACAAAACATGATCGCGCGTGAAACGATTGTACATCGAAATCCCTCTCTTTAAAGCCGTAGCCGCAACTGGTAGTAAGATTTGAAATATTAGAGCTACCAACTTTGTTTTTCTTGATTTTATACTTTTTTATCTGTGTGTTGAAATTTGACAGATCCTTTCCAACTGATTGTACTTACGATTCTAGTTACCAGCAGAAAATTCATGACACGCATCTTCTGCAGACACTGTTTACATGAAAAATATGCAGAGCCTTGTTTTATATTTTACCCCTAGTCAATGCATTGAAAGCTGCTAGAAATTAAAAATAAACACAAAGGCAAATGGTAGGTAGGGCCAGCGAAACGTTCGATGTTTATCTTGCGTGAAGCATGCGAGCATTAAAGGAAGAAACAATCATAAAAATTGCGCTTCTCCGGTGGACTCTGGCCGTCAAAGTGATCAGTTTGTAATC
The DNA here is from genome assembly GCF_029784165.1 of Wyeomyia smithii. Classification (NCBI taxonomy): domain Eukaryota; kingdom Metazoa; phylum Arthropoda; class Insecta; order Diptera; family Culicidae; genus Wyeomyia; species Wyeomyia smithii. Next base: position 82,264,901 of record NC_073696.1, on the reverse strand, counting down.
ATCAGGGAAGGTAGATAAATTAAGAAATTTAACGTGACCTTTGAAGATAAAACTGAATTTATTATACTGCAGCCTGATATGAGTCGCATCGTGACGTTAATGTCCGCGCAGGAAAATGCTAACCGACAGCCAGCTCTGGAATTTCCATCTTGGTACCGGTTACGGCCGAGGCTTCCGTGAATGGGGTCACAAAACGATGGCTGGATTTTTTGTATTTCCGTTTCTTCCAACGCAACGCACGACGTACGATCGGTGACATCCATGATTATGTGGTGATAATTCTGCTGTCACTAAAGCGTGTTATTTTCCTATCATCAATTACGTTGATAATCATATCTTCTGCTGTTGCCCCGGGACGACACTCGGGGGCTTCTCACCTGGTATGCTCTAAATCAGGCGGAACCTAGCTACTGTCCAATCCCTGAAGCATCGATGCGTACCGAGTTGACTCGAACGACCCTCGGGGCTTATGCGACGAGTGCGGAGCCGTACAAACTGGGTGAACCATGCATGACAGATTCACACTTGGACAGCAGCTTGTCGCTTTATAATTAGCGCTAATTTACTAACTATTGGATTGTGGAAAGCAGTAGCTCGCCTATGACAGTTGTTGTGGTCTGATTTTCAGTTACTGGATATTCAACAGGTATTTTTGGTTAGAAGTTCCATAGACACTAAAAAAAGGAGACACTAAAAAAATGTTACTTCTGTGGACAGCCATGATGAAAGCGTAAATTATAATAACCTTCCTCCTGACACTGAACGGATTACTAAAACAGTTCTGACCTCGTGAAATGATTTGTATTTAATTGTACATTTGCGGAGAGTTGAAATTCAACAAGTTGAGCAAAATCCAACCGAACATAGGCTCGACTCCTCTTATTCACTTGCAGTAGCCTGCTGGTTTACTATGCAACTAGCAACAAAAGTTTGCGATAAATCAATCTCAAGCTGGGAGATGCAGACGGTCAGAGCGGAGCGCTCTCAGTAATGCGTTACTACAATTCGCTCTTCAGTGTTGCATCATTTAACTACCATGGACAGCAGTCTACGGGTTAGTGCTGGGACTATCCGGATTAAAATATCCGGATATCCGACCTCGGATATCGGACAAATATCCATAATCCGGATCAATCGGATATTCGGATATTATCCGACAGGATATCCGGATTTTCGGATAGTCGGATATCCGGATATTGTATCCGAACATAATTTAAAAAGAATTATGTAAATAAATACTTACGAGGGGATGGGGTATTGTGGAAAAAGCCATTTTTCGCGTTACATTTCATTCGAACGGGCCTAAAAGCTAGAAAAAAAATCCGGATATCCGGATAGTATATCCGGATATCCGACTATTCGATTATCCGTATCCGGATATCCGGACATCCGAAAAGTATTCGTTTACACATCCGTGATCCGAGCTTCGGATAACCGGATCACGAATATATCCGGTTAAAAGTCCCAGCACTACTACGGGTAAGGTTTATACAAGAACCAATTTTTATTCATTTTCATGTTGCTCACAACATGGAGTCTACTGATAAATCGTCATTTTACAGCCTGTTCAATTTTCTGAATGAAGTTGAATATTTTTAACACGAACTTTTCACTCTCAGCCGAAATCGAATTTAAATTTCGTAGGTATACAATATTGCAATTTTCATCAGAAAAATAATATTAACGGTATCAGAAAAATAATATTAACGGTATTTTCAGACCCCAGTAAGGTTTTATTATTTTATAACAATTGGTACAATTGATAGACCCACAAGCTATTATTAAAACTAAAGAACTCATGTAACTTTTCCCAGAAAACTCCAAATGGAATTTATCAGCATCATAGTACAAGGTCCAAAAGCAGTATCTAAAAAGCCCCGAGCTTTTTCAGATAAAAATATCTTTTTCATTCATATAGGGTATCTACAATCTTCGTTAATTGCTGGATTATCGGCCAAATTCAGTTTAGTTATCTCTACTGACTTCATAACTCTTGCAAAATCAATATAATTGATTGCATTTTAAACATCACTTCACAACCAATTACTTCTTTCGTAACTCAACATGTTTATTGTTTTTAAACCGGAAACGCATTTTAACTTAAACTCTTTCAGCTATTTTATGCTACTGAAAAAAACTTTCACGAAGCACATCTTCGAGGATGGCGATATTTGATCACGATTTTCTCTAAAAATATTGGAGCTTCAGAATGCATACCTGCTGGAATGGCATTTAGCTACAATAAACTGGTACTTTTTTTCGGTTCAACATATGTTGCCAAAACGAAAGGGGACTTTATTATTGTAAAACGAGCGTTAAACTTTTTTAATTCTGGTTTATGACAAGTAAAACCATAGTTTAATGTTTATTAAAATGCAAAAACTTTTACTTCAAATTTTATATTCTTGCACCAAAAAGTAGGAGGTTGCATCCAGGTAACGACCGCAAAATCGACGCAGAACTACGCACACGATTGACAAATGTATTGTTCAGAGTGTCATAAAATCTACAATTGATTGCTCAAATCAAGAAACTCTTCATTGAATAAACGCTGAGAGTCTACTGTATGAGAATAATACACGTGTTGTGTCGTGCTGAAGTACGAAATATATGTCTGTGATCGGGAACCTTCACGTGGTTATGAAAAATCTCATGCCTATCAACCTATTTCAACTAAGCAATATCCCAAATCGTCACCATGGCATCAATCTCCGTACTTTTCACATGCTATACACTTCAAATTTTTTGCCGAGTCTCGGAAATTTATTGCCAAGAACGGCATCACTGAGTGCTCGGTTAAAAAAATAACAACTGTTACGTTTTTTCGTAAATCTCGATTCAACCTAATGAAATTTCAGCACAAAATATTACCGAGCCGAAATTTCATCTAGGTGAACCGTGATTCACGAAAAAATGTTCCAGCTGTCAATATTTTTAAAACAGAGCACTCAATAGTGACGTTCTCGGCAATAAATTACCGAGACCCGGCAATAAGTGTAAGCTAGCGGTCTACCATCTAAGCTACATCCACGATGCTAGAAAAGATTTTATTATTGCTGTACTAAATGTTGTCAGCTGAACATGAATCGCAACCTTGGTGCTACCCCGACAGTGAGGGGAATATAGGCACTGTGATAACACACACTAAAAAATACCACGCTACTACTGCAATAGTGACAAACCAAGCAAATGATTTGTTTAAGCCGAAAGCAAATTCAGCGCAACCCGTTACGTTACGACTAATGCTAGAGCTCATCTTCCTCTTAAGAGTGTAACAAATTTTGCCAGCAGCACTCTTTTATAGCCGAAGGGGGCTTTGAAATCAGCCCCGCCTTTTTTTAAGTTAACCCTCTAGTGCCCAATGCCGCCATATGGCGGGCTTCAGTCAACCCTCTAAAAAGTTTTAATAAATACTTAAAAAGTGTTTATAATGATTCATAGTGATTTTACCGAAGCCCGTCTTGAAATTAATTTGGGCACTAGAGGGTTAAGTATAAATGAGAGTATGTGGTGATATCATCTCCTTTAGACGAAAGATTCCATAATACGCATATAGTTTTTGTAACCAGCGGAAAAATACCGATAATGCTCTCACACACGCAACGATATAACCCTTATGCGGCTTGAGACATGGAACCTAATGTGATTTATTTTGCTCGCTGATGCATGTTGCATCATGTTACAGCTGAGCAGCTGGAAGACGACAGAATTTTGTTAATGCTGATTGATGAATCGAATTTGAAATCTTGCTGTAAAGCCGAATTACCAGCCCGTGTTTTTTTCCTGTATGGACTTCCTCACTGCGACCAGCATCGTTGAACTTTTGTGAGATATGCCCGGGTGTCTGCTGTATCCCGCACTTCTATTACTAGCAACACCGCTATTGAGAAGTGGTATGCTTATTATTATTGTTTGATCCGTGCTTGTGTGTAATGTTGCTCTACCCTTCCTTTTACCTGCTATCGGCTATACTATCACGCAAAGGCATTATAGAACTCAGTGTAAAGGAAGGGTAAGAGTGGGGTACCCATAAACCCATACTTAAGTCCTTTTTGACATCGAACAGACCACTTGTTAACGCATTCCAAAATTTTAAACCAAAAGTTGTATTCTCGAGTTTTTGTGCAAACAAGCTGTTGGAGGACCATCGGCTTTTTAATTCGCACATATAAATATCACTGATTGAACAGAATAAGATAGCTTTTACTTCCAAAGTCTAGCGCTCGAGACCTTTGGAAATATTGATTAATCTTTAATTACTTGTTCAATTGCCTTGAGAACGACAGTCTGCTGTTCAAAATCGGATATGCTTCTGACAAATTTTGTGCTACCCCGACAGTGAGGAAATTAGGCACTCTGACAGCACACTGTAAAAGCTGTTATCGCACTTAGTAAATTAGACTCTGATTGCTAGGGTCCAGCACAGAATGCTTGCTTGTGTTGGCGCTGGAATAAGGTAATGCTCCATCGCTGGGAAGAAGGCCGAAGCCTTCAACCGGCAAATGGAAATGTTTGCAGCTACCACACTGCTGCAGAGATATGTGACCAACCGGCAAATGATTCGTTTAAGCCGAAAGCAAATTCGGAAAACCAGCTGATACTAGCGTAACCCGCTGCTTCTTTTGCCGCAATCCGCCACGATACGGCTAAATAGGTATACTTTTCTAGACCTTTTTTAAGAAAGCCAGCAAGGGACTTATCAGAAGGCGTAATTTCTGTTTGAGCAATGCTTGATATTTTTCAATAGTACAATAGTTCAGATAATCAAACAATTTTTTTCTGCATATGGGCGGATGCGTGTATATTTTTCCAATTGATTGCTTCAAGAATGAAGGGAATAAGCATTTTAAAAGGGACAAATTTCGTACCTTTCCGTTAATAAATTTCCATTTTACACCCTAGTCTAAAGAAAAACGTAGTTCTACGTAAAAAATCACACTATAAGTTGAATAAATAAAACAAACAATTTGAAAGCTTGAACATATCTAAGATAAGACAAAAAAAGAGAAGGGTACGAGTCAAGTTCGGGCTTATTAAAAAAAATATTCGGGTTCGGGATGGTAAAAAAAATATTCGGGTTTTAATCGAGTTCGGGCTTGGAAATGTCGGGTTTGGATTTGAAAAGGTCAAACAAAAATATTAGTTAAGGGCAAGGATGGTCAAAATCATATCAGATAATTATCATGAGAAAATCCTGTTGGATCACACCAAAGATGACTAGAACAAGATACCTGACTCTTGCAGAATTCATCGGACATGATTGTCGCTGCGCGTGAGCAAAAGTCAAACTAATTTATATACTGTTAATATGATGTATACTTAACGTCAAAATCAACTGACGACAAGGCCAAGACATGACTGCTGAAAGGTGAAAAATTTTTTTCAGTATCCATGTGGACGACTGTACGGTGCTGCCATCCGAAAATTGATAATAACGTGTACGAATGTTTAGTTCTTGAAACTTGGCTTGCGTCATATAAAACTGTATGTGTTGGTAGAATGGGAACCTGAGAATAAATATAACCCCTCAATATAAACTCCCACTTTGACAGTCAATTTCACACTTTTCTCTCGTACTTTGAAGTGCAAAAAATATGGCAATAGCATTAAAATGACAATATCAATAATCTGCATGTTATCTTAAGCAGAGCTGCGAATTTTCAATGTCAGCAACAGCATATCAGTTGAAATTGAAGGCTGTGAATATCGATGTCAGCACAAACGAGCTGGAAATGAAATTCCTTTCAGGTTCAATCGGTTGACAGCGGTAATACTGACTACTGCGATTTCGCACGAGCTGTGTTGTTTAAGCGATGTTTATGTGTTTGAGAATGTAGATGCTCATTTTTTTCATCGTTTTTTTTGCATAAGATTGGCTCAGATCAAATATATTCAACATATTCATATAACATATTCAATATCATTTTTTCACTGACATGATTTTCAATGAGAATTGACAAGGGTGGCACTCAATATCAGTTCCAATCTGAGAGAATGAAATTGCTGTTGTGTTTTATTCATTTCGCAGTTTCGAAATTTCGCAGCTCTGATCTTAAGCGTCGAGCTGACCAAACTGCTGAACCTTTTTCATATACAATCTTGAGCAGCTCAACTATCGATGACGGACTATGCACGATAAATCGGTTTTGCTCATAGTGACAACTTTATGAGAAGTTAAGTCATCAGATGGCAGCACTAACCGTCGAAAATCAGTCGTATGAAAAATATGGAAGTTAGGTATCTTGTTCTAGTTATCTTTAATCACACATAATACGCGATGTTTTGTATCGTCTCTCGAGAAGAGAACTTATGTGACAAATAAATTGCTGAAAGAATACGCTGTGAACTTTACAGCCTGTTGACTGTATGTGAGTTCATCGTCATACGTCTTGTTCATACTCTTTTTCGATTCTCTCTTCTGCTCCAATCGGTAATTAATTATCGTCTCCCGATCCGATCAATCATTTTGTGAGTGAGAGTGTCCCAATAAACGTATAATTGTATCGCAAACCTAAAACTCAGAGTGGGAAAAAACTGCAAGCGGTAGAACAACTAAAAAGTAGTAAAAAACAGGGGAAGCAGATTTACAGATTTGTCTGTGAAATGCAGGTTTTCAGAGTCCGTTAATTTTCAAATGTTTGTTGTTGCTTTTTGCATAGCTTGCAAACTTCTTTCCGAATCTATTTATATTTGCGCAATTTTTTTCCAAAATGTGTGCAGATTTTTACTTGCTTAAACAAAATTTTTCGACATCGACCAACACACATCAGTAAACGAACCTGCGATTCGAACCGACAATCAAAGGTACATTGAGTTGACAATGACAATAGCAAGCAACATTTTGTTAAACGATGAAAAATCTATTTAACCGTCAACACTTGCGAGTCAGAAAGAAAAGGGGATGTTTGTTCAAGCGATCGCAATAATTTCTCTTTTCCGATGATTATCGTCTCGCGGTTTTTCTTTATTGTTTTGACACTTCGTTTCTATCACCGTCCGGTGGGCACCCGGGGGTCATGGTCCCCCTGGACCACCCCCCTCCCCCCTTCTCCAATTCGGCCATGACACCAATACTTCGCAGAAATAACTAGCGAGGCTTGGTAAAGAAGATTGGAAGAGTCAAAAGTGAGGAGGGAATGGCGAAAGTATTAATATCTGTCGCCACGGGTGACAGAAGTACCTTTTTTCAATAATAGTCGTTAGAGATGCAGAGGTAAACTCGGTTTCGGGGGTGAACTAATATCAATTAGAATTCTACGGGTCACAAAAAAGGAACTACAAAATGTTCGTCGTCAAACTCACCTCAGCTCAAAAAATCAGATCTGGAAAAAAGTTTTTTTACATTTAATTTATAATTATAATTTTGTTTTTTTTTTGACGTGGGACTACGTCTTTGTTTTCTATACTGGTATGCATTCTGTAAAATTGGAAATGAAACTGGCAAATATTGCGTCAGATTTCAAACGATAATAACAGCATAACCACATGATGGATAACAATAACCAATATGTTGTTGGATAGATTAAATGTTGGACAATTATTTAATGCTCTAGTTATTACTATTAATTCATTGCTCGGCGCTGAAAATTGGTAAAAAGTTTCAAGGACAAATTTATGCGAACAAGAACCAATCACATACAAGCATTCCTAGCACAGACAACATGAATAGACACCAACCATTCCCTCTCCCTATTCTCTTTCTCAATATCAAAAGAAGAGTTTCCCCGTCCCAATAGGTCAATTTATGTTTGCTTCCATGAACATGGACAAATGTGATATCTTGGAGGTGAAAGTTTTTCGAAAAGTTTGAAACAACCCTTTTTCTTGAACAATTTCTAAATCTACTGTTAGAACGTAATAAAAACTGATGTCTTGAAAGAAAACATGCTGGTGAAAGCAACAGTACCGTACAGTATATGTGTAGCAGAGAGCCGCAGGTCTCTCGTCGTCTATGATTGCAGCGGTACACTTCTTTTCGTACATTTCAGCGGTACACCTCTATTCGAACTGCAGCGGTACTATTCGTATTGCACCTGTACACTGCTATTCGTACATTTCTATACGTGTGCGATCCAGGAAAAATTGCATTGCTGATGGTGATTAAAAGTTTATCTCAAGACTATGATTACCATCAATTACCCAACAAGAATTGTACATTTTTACAACGGTCATAAGTTAAAAGTTGTTTTTATTTCATTTTAGTTTCGATATCCACTAAATTTTGGTGATGGCTAATATCGAAAGAGTAAATATCTAAATATTCAAATTTATAGAAGAGTAAGAGCCGACGATATGAGCTGTCCTCGTAATACAGTGAATGTAATTGCTAACAAAAGAAAAAAAACTTGGCGAACAAAAGAACGAAAATGAATATTCTTGAACTTTAACTTCGTTGTAAAAAAACCTCAAATTGCAGTGTTTAGTCCCACGTCACCATTTCATACAACCCTAGGGCTGTAAACCTTCTAGTATTCTTGAAATGTTTCGTCTTACGGTGTACATATGTTTTATTCCTCGAAAAAAATATGCGATTCACAGTAGTATTCACAGTGTGGTATGAAATGAGAAATGAAATTCAACCCTACTTCAACTACTGTAGGTTTCCGAGAACTGAGTATTTCACATTCAAACATGACAAAACAGCAATTTCATTCTCTCAAATTGACCAGTGTCAATTTTCAATGAAAATCATGTCAATGAAAAAAATTATATTGTCTAGGAAGAGGTTGAAATTATTTGATCTTAGTCAATCCAATGCCTAAATTAGATTGAGTAGACACAGCGCGTACAAAATCGGTAATCAATGTTACCACTCTAAACTGATTAAAGCTGGAAGTAATTTCATTTTCAGCTCGGTCGTACTGAAATCAATATTCACAGCTTTCAATTTCAACTGATATTCTGTTGCTGACAGTGAAAATTCAAGGCAAATATAAGACATTTTCCCGTTCTGAATAAACCAACATCTATTTATATTACGAATTTTCGATGCTCGCGAATGTTACATTTCGAAGCAATAAATCACCACCATTTCCCTCAAAAACCAGTAGTCATGTAATTGTTCCAAATTCATCATTGGAATGCATTGAACGATTTTTATGTTATTTCAACAACTTAAACGCATTTTCCGATCCCATGTAAGAAACCACAAACCCACGATCCAGTAAATTATTAAATTTTGAGCAAAAACATCTAAACTAAAACAAAATTCGTTGGTTAAAAATGCGAAGAAGAAAAAATCATTACCCAAAAATGCCCAAGCGGTAACTATTTTAATTTTAATGATTTTTTATGGTTGTAATTCTGATCAATTTGAAATTCAGAGCAGCCAAACGGGCGCTGTAATCCCGACAGGTCAGTACCTACAGGCAGGCACGCTCTGTAATCGAGTTACCAGCACAGGTATCCATTGACAATCGACGAGGCTACCGAACGTAACTGCGTTTCCCCGACTTTTCAGCTTCGGTAAAATAAATAAAACTAATGCCATCAATAAATTATGTGCTTTGAAATATGCTTCACTAACTGTGCAATCCAACCAATGGTTAATTTATACAAATGTTTCACTGAGTTTTCGTTACCGTTGTGCGCTAAGGAAAAGCTTTGTGATCATTAACAAATAGAATACAAACCACCCTGGTAGCCACAACAAAACAGCTCTAACTCACTGCTACGCTGATTCATCCCAAGTGCACCGCTTTTCCAATGTTATTCAGGGTCGATCCACTGTTTCATTCATTCATAAATTGAAGCGCACGGGGAAAAGCTCCGAAACAATTCTTGCGTTTAGATCAGCGGTTCTCAACCTTTTTTTGTCCGCGTACCCCTTGGCGATATTTTTATATCGATTGTACTTCCTGGCAGGCCCGAATTTATGAGGGGAAGGCAAAAGGGGCAAATGCACCGGGCCTTCCGAAACGAGGGGCCCCTAGTCTTGGGCCAGACGGTGACGGCAGAGTGGAGACCATTTTTTTGCTCGTCACCTTCCTGTGAAGCATTAAATCGTTTCAAAATTAAAAATTTTCTTGCCTCCAAATTTTTTGAGGAAAGAGGGCCCTCCAGCATCTAAATCCAGCCCTGCCCCCTGGCCCAGAATGTTCTCGCAGAGTGGGAGAAAGTAGGGGTAGATCATATTGTGGTCGTCTAGCTCAGGTTTCAAATTGAACTATGTTTTGTTTGATTACTATAGTAATGTTCTAAGAGCACGATTGAACAACAAATGAAGTATTATTAAAAAAATTTCTTTGTCCGCCATTACTGATTTTTCTTCCGCGTACCCCCTAAAGGCTTTCGAGTACCCCCAGGGGTACGCGTACCCCAGGTTGAGAACCGCTGGTTTAGATCATCGAAAATGGGTTACCATAAATATTGTGCTAGTTGGACTGTTCCCAGCGCCTGTACGGAACGCGGTTCGCAGCGCTATCCCCCCCTCATCCCCCTCTCTCATTGTCGTAAATAGTCTTTTATTCGCCTAAATAAAGCGAATTGAAATTCAGTAGTCCTCCCAAAGCGATGTGCCACGGTGAAATATATGGAGAGCAGTTCATCCGTAGCATTCCAGCTACATGTTTTCAAATTAATTTTTCATAACTTGAAAATGTTACTCCCATCGCACTAATGAGAATTCCCGGCAGGTCGCCCAAAGCCGATGTAGTCAGTTTTGTTAGGAAGGTACAAAGTGTAAATGATATAGGTTTCTAGTAGAAGCCACACTGAGCCCGGTTAAAGCCAATGGAAATTAGGGGAATCTAGGAGAAAATTACGGCACGCCGGTAAAGGCAATCAAATGCGGAACATAGAAGCGAAGCGCCAGTCCTATGAGGAGCCGTGCAGGTTATGATCCGCGTTCGACAGCTTAGCGCCGCAAAGACATCCATCTATGGCCGGCTGCACGAAGAAATGACTTCATCGTAGTGTGGTGATAATTATATAGCTATCTGGTTTGGAATTGAACGGATAGTTGGACCGGATTAAGGAAACATGGTCTGCTCGGTATGAACAGCGATCGGGAAAAAATAAGCGGCATCATCTATAAGGTACAGCACAGTGAGCCGCCGCCACAGCTCTTGCGAGATTATTACTCGGGGGCAGGGCAGATTTATGATTCTTAATTAGAGCTTTTAAAACTCGATTCCGCAAACGTCCACTTGTACGTATCCGTTTGGCTAGTGACGAACCGGGCAGCTGCTAGCGGAGAGGCTAGGTCAAATGAGGATTTTTTTTTGTGAATTACTGAATTTCTATTGGATCTTCATTTGAAGAAGCTCCTTTATTGGAAGCATATAAGCGGAGATTATTTTTTGCGCTTTATCAATGTTCAAGGGTTAAATCGCACATTGCATTCAAGCACATTATCAAACAACACAAATGAAAAAGGATTACAAAATAATTAGAGGTGAGTTATGAACTACAAGCCATTTAAATGATTAGATTTTTTACGTTTCATTGCTACTGAAACCGGCTTTTTTTCTTCCTAGATGTTTCAAGATTTGTCTTTAATTTAGACGGCATCCATAGATTACGTAACGCTCATTGGAGGGAGGGGCAGTATCCTTGAGCGTTACAATATGTTACATAGCGGAGGGGGGGCTAAGATCAGCGTTACGTAACAAAATATCTCTGGAGAGACCTTTCAAATCGAGCGTTTCTATTAAGCAAATTCTTCTACAGCGTTACGTAATTTGTATGAGGGGGTTGGTGTTTGCGTTACGTTTCGTTACATATCGGGGAGGTGGGGGTCCAAAAAGAGGGTTTTTTTGCGTTACATCTCTCTGGTAATAAGATTGCTATTATTTATCTTATATCACATTGAATTGCACTAAAATTTTCTAAAGCTAATTGTTGTATATCAGTGAATAATAGTCAGTGTCAAATTTAGTTTACATGACATTTACATTCTGTGATTAAAAGTTATGAAAACTTTCATTCCTGATCAGGGCTAATATTCTTCAGCGCTTTTAGCATGAAAGTCAAAAATAGCCACCATGTGTTGCCTTGTCGAAGAAATATTTCATTCGGGGAAATATTTCACTCAAGGAAATATTACTCTCATTTTTCATTCGTAATAACAAAGAATGTCAAGTCATCCATCAGTCGCAGTGAGAACGCGTTCGTTTGACATTCACTGTTTCAAATATTCTGAAAATGTATTACTCTGAGTTTCTTGTGTGAACTGTAGTTTGGTAAATTCGTTTTGTGTACCGTGAACCGGGGAGACTTTGATCAGCGGGGTAACTTTGATCACTTTAGCTCTTTTTTGAGTTTGTGATAAAAAGCGCTCGTAGAGCTTGGGGTTTGTCGTAATCTTCACGGATTGTGTTTAGATATGTGTATATTGCCACTATTTATGCATTTCCTTCTATTTAAAGTTTTTTTTTTTCATGCTAAAATATAAATTGAAATTAAAGTGTATTTTGAGTGATTTTTATTGCATACAAACAATCGGGTCAAGCAGATACAAAACACCAAGCTGCGATACGTAAAGTTTTTTGATTTTGTTCCCAGATTAGTTATCAAGATAAAAAAAATATCACAACGATTTTCATAATTATTTTTGCAATTTTTTCCTCAAAGGCAATGCTGACTCCCAATAGCTGCGTATTACATGTTTTCATCTCAACAACAACCCAAGACGTCACGTAACATGCAACTGTTCAATTCATTGAAACAATGAAGTGATAAAATTCACCCCGGAATGATGATTGATGCAAATTTTTTTAACCCCTTAAGGACCAAGGGAAGCATTTTTCCCAAATATTGAATGGGTGATTTTGTTATCTCACTTCAATGTTTTGTGTAATTTTTGCATAGAAATGTGAAGTTGACGCCAGTTGCACTGAGTGAGTTGTTCGATTGATTGTGTCGTGCATTTATAATATTTTGGTGATTTTTCACATATTTTATATTATTCGGTGAGTATGATTGAGCATAGTCACAAAACATACATGATCAGATAATAATTAATACCTTATTTAGGCAAAATAAGTTTTGGGAAAAATGCTTCCTTATGGACCGTGAGTGAAATATTTGTTGACAATGAGTTACATGTTTCAGAAATGAACAGGGGAGGAGCCAGAGAATTCCACGTTCCGAATTTTAAATGGAGAAAGCATTTGACACATTCTACCGTGACGTTACAACGTTTTGACTATTCTGTTGGCATCATTTTAATTCTAACTTGTATTTTTTTCATGAAACCTTTTGATATTATTACAGATTCGGAAAGTGAACAAAATTTCCTATAAGAATGATGTATAAGATATTTGTTTACTTTGTTTATATTACCTTGAGGAGTGAAAATGTAGCGTGACGTTACAACGCGCGAGAAATTGAGGTATCGGGACTTTTCTTACAAAAGTCAAAAACTCTGCTTTGTTTGGAATTTTATAACAATTTCTTCTTCCACGATTTGATAACAAATAATAATCGAACATTTTGCCATGTTTAGAGTGCCTATAACTGGTAACATCTATATTTGAAAAGCTTTTATATTTCGTGACGTTACAACGCTCATTTTTCAGCAAGGGGTATTCTCACTCCGTTGTAACGTCACGAAAATATGAATCAGTCGATATCCATTATTTATCACATATTTCTTAGACATTTTCATAAGAAATAGTTCAATATCTGATTTTATATATTTCTACTTCTACTTTATGCATTTGGTTAGTGGGGTTATCCATAAACTACGTAACGAATTTACTTTGTCGTTTAATGTTTGGGAATGCAGAACCAAACTTAAAACTTTCAGTGAAGGAATGTGAGTTATGATCAAATCAATTCTTTTCATAAGTGACATATGTATCATAAATTTCTCAAAAGTGTCTTATATGACATTATGTGTAAAGCTAGCTTTTTTCGCTCCCGTAATATTTTCTTGACTTTTTTAAAACTCACACTACTTATTCATTTCGTTGTTTTGCTTTCGTCTCGATTAGACGCAAATTGTTTATCTCCGTTTGATTCGCAAAATAACAATACACGAGTTACGGGTACGGGTGTTTTTTTCGATTAGTTTTTTGTGCTGTGCGATAACAATAGACTGCAGTATATCGGCAGAAACATCTTCTGCACACTGGTAGGGGCAGGCTACCCCGCCAGTGATCTGATACGCAGCTGATATATCAGCAAGAATAATTCTCCCGCACCGCTGTTACCCCGCTAGCAGCACGGACCACCATACGATCGAGCGAGTGGAAGTCAACTACAAGTGGCATCTACAAGGTCGCGTGTAGGATACGGCCACTGTTTCACAACACGAAGCTGGATCGTCATTGTTTGTTCTGCGGAGACACTCGACTGATCCTACTGTCAGCCGTGAGGTCGTGACTTAGACGTTCGGTGAAGTATTCACTTTAGATTTTTTATCATTATTATTAATATTATTACTATCAATATTATTATTATTAATATTATTATTATTATTATTGTTGTTATTATTATTATAATTATTATTATTATTATTATTATTATTATTATTATTATTATTATTATTATTACTATTATTACTATTGTTATTAGTATTAGTATTACTGTCTTTTTTTTATTTTGATCCATTGTAGTTTGAAAACTTGTTTTTAAAATTTAATATCAACTATTTGATCCCCCCACACATTCGAATATTCATCGTTTGTGTGCGGTAGAGCGTATCGCTCCCGCAAAATGGACGACATGCAGGTGCAACTTTTCCTGGATGTGGAAACAAATGGGGAAGAAATTGAAATTTCCCCCAGCAGTTCTCCCTTACCTTCCCCTGTACCACCACCGCTACCTAGCCCCGTACCAAGGGTACCGGAAATACGGGTAAAAGCTTACCCAGATGCCGCTAGCGGTCCCTACGTTGTTTACTTCCGGTCCATAAAAAAAACCTTTGAATATAATTCAAATAGGCAAAGACCTGGCAAAACAGTTTTCGGCCGTAACCGAGATTACGAAGGTGAGGCCGAACAAACTGCGAGTTGTCCTGAGTAGCTTGAAGCAAGCAAACGAAATTGCTAGCTACGAGCTCTTTACAAGGGAGTACCGCGTGTACATCTCTGCCAAGGACGTGGAGATCGACGGTGTGGTTACCGAAGGAAGCCTCACGGTCGATGACATTTTGCGTCACGGGGTTGGCTGCTTCAAGAACCCCCTGATTCAAGATGTAAAGATACTGGATGTCAAGCAATTGCATTCAGTATTCATCGAAGAAGGGAAGAAGAAATTCTTCCCTTCGGATTCCTTCCGTGTAACATTCGCCGGATCCGCACTGCCGAACTACATCTCTTTGGACAGGGTTCGTCTACCTGTACGCCTGTTCGTACCGCGGGTCATGCATTGCCAAAACTGCAAGCAGTTAGGTCATACAGCCACCTACTGCTGCAACAAGGCACGCTGCAGCAAGTGCGGAGGCAATCATGCTGAGACCGCTTGCTGTGAGGATACTGAAAAGTGTCTTTACTGCGAGGGAACTCGGCATGATCTTTCGGCGTGTCCCGCGTACAAACAGCGCGAGGAAAAAATCAAGCGTTCCCTCAAGGAACGATCAAAGCGCTCTTTTGCAGAAATGCTTAAGAGGGCTGAGCCACCCTCGACAGGAAACATCTTTTCCTTTCTGCCAACCGATGAGGGTACATCTGACGATCCCGTCGAAGGGTGCTCTTATGCCATGCCAGAAGGATCTAGGAAGAGGAGATTGATCAACTCTCCTAATCTTTCTCGCAAAGGTCGTAAGATAGCCCCTAGCGGAATGACCAATAAGCCAACACAAAAAGCAAGCGGTGAAGAAAAACCGAAGCAAGTACCTCCCGGATTTAATTTTAAATCAAACCAGGAGTACCCACCGCTTCCTGGGGCACCAAAAACCCCTCGTGCACCCATTTCTCGATCAGAAGATAAAAAAGAAACAGGGTTCGTAAAATTTTCTGATATTGTGGACTGGATATTTAAAACATTCAACATACCAGATCCCCTTCAAAATATTCTTCTTGCCCTTCTTCCTACAGTGAAAACCTTTTTGAAGCAACTAGCAGCAACTTGGCCCCTCATTTCAGCTATCGTATCTTTCGATGACTAATACGGCGAAAGAGGTTAGGAGTTTTATCACTGTATTACAGTGGAATTGCAGAAGTATCATCCCCAAATTCGATCTATTTTCTCATTTAATAAATACACACAATTGTGACGCATTTGCACTCTGTGAAACTTCTCTCAATTCAAACGATCAACTCAATTTCCACGATTTTAACATTATTCGTCGAGATCGAGACTCACACGGTGGAGGGGTACTTTTAGGGATTAAAAAGTGCTATTCCTTCTTTGAAATCGACCTCCCCTCGATCTCGAATATTGAAGTCGTTGCCATTCAAACGAATATGAATGGAAAAGACCTATGCCTTGTTTCGTTATATATCCCTCCATCCGCGCGGATTGAACAGAGGCATCTCACTGATATAGCAGAGTTGCTTCCCGCGCCTTTTTTGATATTGGGAGATTTTAATACTCACTGTTCGCTATGGGGGTCGCTGTACGACGACAACCGATCTTCTTTAATCTGTAACTTAATCGACGACTTCAATATGACACTTTTGAATACTGGGGAAGCGACACGTGTACCTAATCCTCCAGCACGTGAAAGCGTGCCTGACCTATCCCTTTGCTCGACATCACTAGCGTTAGATTGCCGGTGGAAAGTAATCAACGATCCCCACGGTAGTGATCACCTACCAATCGTTATCTCAATTGCTAATGGGTCAACTCCAACGGATCCAATCAATATTGCGATATGAGACCATAATATCGCAAAGAATCGAGTCCCACGTGGAACTTTCTCCGGAGGAAGAATACGCGTTCCTTTCTGGCTTGATCATCGACGCCGCGACTCAAGCTCAGACGAAACCGATACCCGGGGTAACGATTAGACAGCGACCTCCCAACAAATGGTGGGACAAAGAGTGCTCTGAGCTGTACGCGCGAAGGTCCGCGGCGTATAAGGACTACCGGGAGTACGGCACTGTCAACCTTCTTCGAAAGTACGAGGCACTGGGCAGGCAGATGAAGAGCTTAGTAAGGGCGAAAAAACGCGGGTACTGGCGGCGGTTCGTAAACGCGTTGTCGAGGGAAACAGCGATGAGCACTCTTTGGGATACCGCCAGACGCATGCGGAATCGTAACGTTTCGAATGAGTCCGAGGAGTATTCAGATCGCTGGATACTCGATTTCGCCAAAAAGGTCTGTCCGGACTCTGTCCCCGAACAGAAGACCTTTCGCGACGCGTTTTTAGTAGTTACGGAAGAGCCTCCATTTTCGATGTTGGAATTTTCAATGGCTCTCCTCTCGTGCAACAATGAAGCTCCAGGGTTGGATAGAATCAAATTCAACTTGTTGAAGAATCTACCCGACTCTGCAAAAAGACGCTTGTTGAACTTGTTCAACAAGTTCCTTGAGCTAAACATTGTTCCGCACGACTGGAGGGAGGTAAAAGTCATTGCTATTCAAAAACCCGGAAAACCCGCCTCTGATCACAATTCTTATAGGCCGATTGCTATGCTCTCTTGCCTCCGGAAATTAATGGAGAAAATGATCCTCTTGAGGTTAGACAGATGGGTCGAAACAAATGGTTTACTTTCAGATACTCAATTTGGCTTTCGCCAGGGCAAAGGAACGAACGATTGCCTAGCGTTGCTTTCTACCGAAATTCAACTCGCCTTTGCTCGAAAAGAGCAAATGGCCTCTGCATTCTTGAACATTAAGGGGGCATTTGACTCTGTCTCTGTAGAAGTTTTAACCGAGAAACTTCATTCGCAGGGACTTTCACCAAATTTGAATAATTTTTTGCTCAATTTGTTATCAGAAAAGCATATGTATTTCTCACATGGTGATTCGACAACTTCCCGAATTAGTTACATGGGTCTTCCCCAGGGCTCATGTTTAAGCCCTCTCTTATATGATTTTTACGTCAATGACATCGATGAAAGTCTTGCAAATTCATGCACGCTAAGGCAACTTGCAGACGATAGCGTTGTATCCATTACTGGAAGCGAAACTAACGATCTGCAAGGACCATTGCAAGATACCTTAGACAACTTGTCTGAATGGGCTCTTAAGCTGGGTATCGAATTCTCTCCGGAGAAAACTGAGCTGGTCGTTTTTTCTAGGAAGCATAACCCAGCTCAGCTGCAGCTCCTACTTTCGGGTAAAACGATCACTCAGGTTTTAGTCGCTAAATATCTCGGGGTCTGGTTCGACTCTAAATGCACCTGGGCTTGTCATATTAGGTATCTGACACAAAAATGTCAACAGAGGATTAATTTTCTTCGTACGATTACCGGAACTTGGTGGGGTGCTCACCCAGGAGACCTTCTAAGGTTATACCAAACAACGATATTGTCAGTTCTTGAGTACGGCTGTTTCTGCTTTCGCTCCGCCGCGAACACGCACATTATAAAATTAGAGAGAATACAATATCGTTGTTTGCGTATTGCCTTGGGCTGCATGCAGTCGACCCATACGATGAGTCTTGAAGTGCTAGCGGGTATTCTTCCGTTGAAACATCGTTTTTGGAATCTTTCTTACCGATAGCTAATTCGATGCACAGTTATGAACCCATTAGTAATTGAAAATTTCGAGAGGTTGGTCGACCATCAATCTCAATCCAGATTTATGACTTTATATTTTGACTATATGGCTCAAGATATTAATCCTTCTTCATACGATTTCTCCAATGTCGCACTTTTAGATACTTCTAATAATGCTATATTCTTCGACACCACCATGAAAGAAGATATTATTGGTATCCTGGATCAATTGCGACCGCAAGAGATCCCTAAGATTTTTTCCAATAAGTTCAAACATGTTAGTTGTGATAAAATGTTTTACACTGACGGATCTAATCTAGATGAGTCCACTGGCTTCGGTGTTTTTCACGAAAGTTTTATCGCCTCCTACAAACTCGATGCTCCTGCTTCCGTGTACGTCGCAGAACTTGCTGCCATTCAGTACTCTCTTGGGATCATCGAAACCCTACCCATAGACCACTACTTCATCTTCACAGACAGTCTCAGTGCCATTGAGGCTCTGCGATCGATGAAGACTGTGAAGCACACCCCGTATTTCCTGGGGAAAATACGGCGGTTTTTAGGTGCTTTAACAGATAAAAAAATACCGGGTTACCTTAGCGTGGGTCCCTTCCCATTGTTCCATTCCGGGCAATGAAAAGGCTGACGCTTTAGCTAAGGTGGGTGCTATTGATGGCGATATTTATGTAAGACCAATTGCTTATGATGAATTTTATAGCATTTTGCGTCAGAGAACACTCAACAGTTGGCAATTATCATGGAACTCAGATGAACTGGGATGGTGGCTACATTCCATTTTTCTCAAGGTATCGACGAAAGCATGGTTCAAGGGGTTGGATGTAGGTCGGGATTTCATTCGCGTGATGTCCAGACTTATGTCCAATCACTACACGTTAGACACGCGTCTCTTTCGTATAGGGCTTGAAGACAGTAATCACTGCGTTTGTGGCGATGGCTACCATGACATCGAGCATGTTGTTTGGTCGTGTACCGAATACTGTGGTGTTAGGTCCGAGCTTATAGATTTTCTTCGGGCCCGAGGAAAACAACCGAACGTACCCGTTAGAGACATTCTGGGAAGCGGTGATCTCCAGTACATGACACAGCTGTACGTGTTCATAAAACACGCTGGTATTAAAATATGAAACTCTTCTATCTTTTTGTTAGATTACCATTCCCGCTACACGCTGAAAGAAGATGATACACTAAACTGGAGACACTCAAACGAAGACTAGGCATCTTTATGTTCACGCAGACACCTCAGTCCAAACTGCTCAAATAGAACATCACTGCTTAGCCATGTACAAATAAATAAATCGTATAACTCAATATAGTTAAAATCAAAATTGTAACTCCCCTCCTCTCACCTTAAATCCCCACTAGCTCGTAGTCGGCAGCGAGATATAAAAAATGTGCCTCCCTCTTTTCCCTGCTAATTTAGAATTTAAAAAAAAATGTACTTGGCTCAGTTAAACATAAATTGTATCGTGCCGTGTCAAATAAACTATTTTAAAACTAAAAAAAAACTAACACTACTTATTCAAGAAAATTCGAGTGCATTTTTGCCGCTGAAGATTTTTTCATCTAGACTTGCCCCAAAAATAAAGATCTGGCTTATTCCACGATATGGTGTTGGTCGTTCAAAAATGTTCTTCTCATCGGTAAATGTGGTGATGTCACGTCCCGTAATTGCGAAAACCATCACATTCGGAAGATTGGCTTGAGCGATGCGGACGAAGTATTCATTTCATTAGTACGGTTACCTTGCATCAATAGTTTTTCTCTTAGGGAACATTCGCATGTTACGTAACGCGGAAGTTGACAATTTTCAATCCCCCCTCACGCAATGCATTGTAATATAATATAATAGAATAATATTAGAATTTTTCAGAAAGTAACGTTACTCATGGATGACCCACAGTTTAATAATTAAAAACATTAATCCATTTTACAAAATTTATTCTCTGTTATATAACAGATGTAACGTGAACTAATTTAGACGCATCAAGTATGTTTTTAAACATAGACGAATATTATATAAGGGAAGAAAAAAATTTCGTGACGTTACAACGCAAACTAAACCCGGTTGTAACTCAAGTTGTATTCAACCTAGCTGCGATCTTTTAGAATCAAATAAAAGGTATTTTTGAGTATAAACAGAAAACAAAATATTATTTTGATTAAATGTAAGGAGTTCCCATGAAGTAAAAAACTGTACTTTTTTCGTGACGTTACAACGCTAAATTACCCCTGTTTTCATATTGGCCTAAGATCAACATATTTAAACTTTCACTTCAAAACCCTTTAGGCATCGAATAAAGCACTTATTTCACAGTCATATAACATAAAAAATGTATTATAAATACATACTCCTGATCATTTGTAACCATTCACAAAATATGCAACCAAAAACGCTTGTTTTTTGTTAATTTTGCTTGAACTTTGCAATTAGTTTTCTACAGTTTCCTAAACACTATAAATTTGACATTTACGTTTTTGGAAGGTTCAAACACTATAGAATCTAGGAAAAATATTTACATTGCTGAAATATGCAATTCAAAAATTGGTTTGTTGGTGTAGCTTCGCAGAGAATGTGTCATTTGTATATTCCGCATGCATTTCGTGATAGTGATAATGAATTTGGCCGTATAAATTTAAACCCCAATCGACATGATATATTGACACCAATGTACATTTTCGATCGAGTGTCACAATTGGATAAGTTAGTTTCTGACATTGTAGTGAAAGAAAGTATTAGATACGCACAACAAAACGGAAGAGTTTTCACGATTGATCAAGAGGAAATGAAGGCATTTTTAGGTATGAACTTTATAATGAGCTATCATATATTGCCAGCATTAGGAAGTTACTGGTCTACCGATGAAGATATGGGTGTCCCATACATTGCTAACGTTATGCCGAGAACGAGATTCGAAAAAATACGTCAAAAATTACATTTTTGTGATAATGAGAGTCAGTCACGAGCGAATGACAGAGCATACAAACTAAGACCAGTCTTACAACACTTCAATTTATGTTTTTAAAAGGCTATGAACAATACTAAGAGGCAGTCAATAGATGAACACATGATCAGGTTTAAAGGTCATAATGTTATGAAGCAGTATATCAAAAATAAACCCATAAAATGGGGCTTCAAAATGTGGTGCAGAGCCGATCCTTCCACAGGTTATCTATTTGAGTTCGATTTGTATACAGGTAAGAAAATAAATGCTGAAATTGGATTGGGAGAATCTGTCGTACTAAGCTTAACGGAGCAATTAAAAGGTCTTGGATGCGAAGTTTACTTTGACAATTTTTTTAATTCTCCATCTTTGCAATACAAGTTGATGAAACAAAATATAAAAGCC
Organism: Wyeomyia smithii; assembly: GCF_029784165.1. NCBI lineage: Eukaryota > Metazoa > Arthropoda > Insecta > Diptera > Culicidae > Wyeomyia > Wyeomyia smithii. Next base: position 82,242,979 of record NC_073696.1, on the reverse strand, counting down.
TGCGGTACTGTTCGTTTCAACTGGAAAAAATTGCCTAAATCCTTGCCTTCGGATAAAAGTATGCAGAGTGGTGACATACCGAGAGTTCAAATGGCATATCATTTGTAAAATGGAAGGACACAAAATTGGTTCACATGTTAACCAATTTTATTTCTCCGCTTCTGGGATCTGCAGAAAAATAAATGTTACATGCCCAGCTGTCATCATATCCTATAATAAGTACATGGGTAGGGTCGACCTCATGGATCAGCGTAAAGCATGCTATGAAGTTGACCGTAGAAAATCAAATACTATCTGCTAATCTTTTTTGATATATTCGACATATCACTAAATAATGCATATGTTGTATATGTGAAATTACATGAAGCACGACTCATGGAAGGACCGCTACTGACCAGCCTCGAGTTTCGTCAAAACATAGCTCGTTGCCTTATTAATAACTATACATGTCGACAACGGTCGAGAGCCACTGTAATCACTACTGACAAGAAACGTTTTGAAGACGCATTCTACCAGCACATAACATGCAAAAAACCGAACGAATGAAAAGATGTGCGAATTGTGCTAAACATTGTAAAGAAAATAGAACGTTCAATAAATGTTCTGCGTGCAACGTACATCTTTGCTTCACTGCCAAAAGAAATTGCTTTCAGGAATATCATAATCAACATATAACTTGTTTTTGTTCATTTTTGTTAAAATAAATAAGTGAATAAAAGATTTCTACTTTTACGTTCATATACGTTCATATACAATATATTACCTTTAACGACCAGTGGGAAAAATACTTCCCATAAAATTTAAGCTATACTACACATTGTAATGTTATTTTCTGGAGTTTTTCGTTTGTTTTACATCTAAACAACATAAAAATACCGAATACATACAAAAAATTACTGCCCAAAACCTTATGGTCCTTAAGGGGTTAAGCATATTTAAAAACAGCAGAATTGTTGCTAAACTTTTGAAGTAGTAACTAGATCTTGATCAATGCATACCAGTTCTCATTTTAAAAATATCAAACAATTTTGTATTCAATATATTTTCAAAATATTTAAGATATATTCAAAAAAGTGATCAAAGTCACTCTAGTTTACGGTACTGTGTTTTGTGTACAATGAAGATCATTTGGTTAGATTTTCTGTATTTTATTTTTTAAGTGACCATGAACGATGGCGTGAGATGTTCATTAGAGTATGACTGCTCGTTTGAAGGACGAAAATCTAGTGTATTTGACAGGGTGTTACGTTCATTGGATGTAAAAATTGCGAAAGATTGGTTGTAATTTTTCGAAGAATTTCGCTATTAAAATTTTTTTTTAAGTACTGTTCCTAATAAACCGCATCGAAAAATTTATTAACCCTAAGTTATTCATTTTTGCCTTTTAGATATCGTGCTCAAGATCGTTAGTAACCTATTATCACAGTCGAATAGTTCTCCCCGTACCTGTGGGCACCTCCTCGCGGAATGGCACGTTCATGCTGGAAACAATGTAACTTGTTAACGTTAGCGCACTTATGCTTGAGTCAATGTCTGCTGATTCAAAAAGTTATTTGCATAGCAACTTCTGCCTAGACTTCACACAGCAAAAAGCTGCAAATTTGTAGCACCTCACCCGTCACCTCCTTCTGCATGGGACACTGGTCTGGCGGTGTTCATTAAGACCTCCTCATGACCCCCTCGCCCGCACCCAAACGCAAATTTACCCTTTGTGGGTGATTAAAAAACAAAAGAAGCTGACGTGCTGAACTTAGCAAACCGTCCGTCCAGCAAACTTTGATGGATTTCGCTTCTTTTGCAACGCTGCTAAAGATATTCAATTTTTTAATCTGCATTTCCAAACACGCGAACTGGTTCGGAGCGTATTTCTGCTCTTTTCTTGGCTTTTTTCGGACTCAACACTTATCGGTTCTTGAACTGCGGCGTCCTTGGATAGCATTTCCTGCGCATAATATTTATTAGCAAGCCCTATCCAGCCTGTCACGTCAGCTTCAGCGGTGGGCTCCAACGAATCGTTCCGGATCACGGTTTGGATCACACGTCCCGAGACTTCTTTCATGTTTATCGATATTATCTGCCTAACCTCAGAATGTTCCGCTGAGAATAATGCCACCTCCCTTGCGCACACACAATCCATGCTGCCGACAACCTTTCACACACATTTCAGGCGCATCTCAACCGGGATATGACAGTAAAGTTTTTATTGTGTGCAAAACATTCCCAAATTCGCGCAATTTGATGCCTGCCCAATTCGCGCCCCAAGCCCGCAGCGAAAGCGTTGCAATCATGAAAACTATATAACCCGGAAAATTTCAACTCGAAACACCGAATGTCTCTCTAAGCACTCTCCCGAAGCACCAAGGTGATGGCCATAAAAATTATCGTTCGAAAATAAAAACTTGTTTCAGTCATAAATCTCGCGCTTTGAATTGCAGAAAATTTAGCCATTAGCAGGCCTTAGCGGGACAGGTCGAAATTTGCGCCACCTGCCGGAATGGGGGGATAAAACTATCCACGCATTAATTCCACCCTTTTTCTATCAATTCAATCAGCGTATACTGCGTCGGTTGTGCAATAATACATAAAAAGCAGACCGCGGGCAGTTCAGGTTAGTGCCCCTGCGAGAACCGCGAGAACCACGGTTTATGTTTCCCTCAAACCGAAACCGACTGTCATCGATTGTAAAACTTTGCCGAATTTATTCGTTTACACCTTTATAGGCGTTGATGTTTCACGATATTTCTCCGCCGAAGCCGCCATCGTCAACGCCACTTTCTGCGGGGTTTGCTTGAAGTTAAGAACACTTCCGCCACCCGTTGTGGAGATTGATTGGAGGGTTTAATTGAAGCGGCAAAATGGAAATCGGTATCATGCAGTAGAAAGGCAAAATAAAACAGATTTTCCAAACGAATAACGGACTTGTTTCGGTCCGTAATAAGCGAAAACTGAGAGCTAGAAAAAAAATTATTCGTGTTTGAACAAACTTAATATTTTTATGATGAAAATCATTGACGGTTTCTCTTGAAACCACTGGAGAAAGTATTCACAAATTTGAAACCACTGCTTGTCGTTTTAAAATTCCTCTCCAGAATGCACTCATTTATCCGAAACTCTTATTGAATTGTGCTGTCATAATCAATTATTCAAGAGTATTAAACTGCCTGAATGGCACTTTATATACGTCATAAGTATTGGAATTCTTCCTATCATAAACACCATCTCAAAGAGATGTAGTGCGCACCAGAGTAGGCAGTGTGTCTTTGCCCTCATATCCAAGTGAGTTTTAAAACTTGCTTGCACATTTATTTTCGGTTTGCACGTAAACCTTACTAACAGTGCATTACACTTGAGTTGGATTTGAGTTTTAATCCTGCATAACAACAATTGCATAAAAATCGAAATGCGATGAAATTCGCGCCGCGTCTGCTGCAACAGTTTGTTGCATTGTCCTTTGAAAGCATAAATTCGATCTAAAAAAAAACTCATCGCGTTACATCTTCGCCTGCATCGCTGGATACATCGTGCACTGCATGCATTGCACGCATTTAAACTCAATCGCTCAGAGTGTGCGGTGCAAAAAAAACTCAAACTATCGAGAGGAAGCAGATTCAAGTTGGATTCAAATCTGGAAAAGTGTTACTCAGTTCAACTTTGCACGAGTTCATGCCATCACTGGTGCGCACATAAATAATTCGACACCTAAACGAACGTTCAAGGTTCTCGGTAATAACTGCTGAACCTCTTAGAACCGTAAGACGAACAGAACAATCATTTTCGGCATCTGACACCGTGTACCAAAGAAAACCTTTTATCCCGAATATTCGGCACCTTCTAACGCCCTTCGGCAGGTTTATGATTTTTTAACACTTGCTCCCGGTTGCCGATCGCCGGCAGCCAGCCCGGTTAATGCTACCGCTGTCGGTGCATTTTTGCATTGATAATTGCATCAATTTTCCAACCTGTTGAAAAGTAGCAAAAACTAACTCACCTGTAGTAGTCTGTTTTGCAGTAGATATTGCCGTCACGTGAAAAGCAGGAGTTAGCACCTTCCAGCGTTTGCCGGCATATGCAACATTGTAGACAGGTAGCGTGCCACTTGCGCTCCACAGCTGACAGGTAGAAACGGTCCTATATTTTGCGGAATCGACGGAAAGATAGAAAACAGAGAACGGCGTTAGGTTGAGGTGTTCTTTTATCTCAAAATCAGTTTTTGCATGTTCATTGATATATTCCCCCGGAAAACCGAACAAACCGCACTCAATCACGTTAAAACAACATTTGGATTTTTGCTCAATTAGACGTGTGGTCTGGAGCTCAATCAATTCAGAACATCTCCTTGTAATGACAGTTGACTACCACTGTTGATTAGCCCAGTAAGGTCATTACATCGCAACGCATAAAGGAAACTGATATAAATCAATCCTGGTTGCGGATTGTGGTTTGCAAAATTTCAATTAAGTTCATCTGTTGTTGGAAAGTCGGTTTTCACAAGGTGGTCCCATTTAATGAGGAAAATGAGTAAGTCAATAACGAACACAATGAGAGCTGCGGTCAGACCAGCAGCTGGGCTATAATTATCAACACTTTTCTCTGAACGAAACGCATAAATACAGTCTCTGTTGAAACGGCAATCACAACCTGAACAAATCTCACCTGTATAGGCATATCACAGCCAGCGCATTCTTCTAGTCCGGAGGGAGGTAACTCACTGGAGGATTCGGGACTACTTGGACCACCCGGGGGTTCAGACTTCAGTTGTATACAGCTATTGAGCACACTACTACTAGTATCCGAGCAGTCGCTTCGGTTGAGATCGGTGTAGTAGTTGGGCCGGTCGGCTACCAGCCGATCTGGGACAGAGTCGTAACTGCGGAAACAGCAATGAAAATGGCGTTAGTTACCAACCGCACGGGCGCAGAAAGATATCGTTTTGGGACAGACCTGTGACAACTGTCATGGTAAAGATGACTGGGACCTAGATGGACTCCGCCCACGTGGTTCGCCTTAAGATTATGCTCACAGGTATCCGTGCACGATATGCACGTTCGGTGGTTGATGTTGTTATTGTTCGCGTTGATGTGGCAGGCATTGGTGAGATCTGGACTTCGCTCGCGGGGTGGACCAAGAAACCTAGCGCTCTGGTGCTGAAATTAAAGAGAATAAACATCACACTTACTAAAAATATATCAACTGACGTAGCATTCATCGCGTTTTTGTTGTTCTACTATTACTGGCGTGAGAAAGCGTTTTAGTTTTCATTTAATGTTGATGAAGGTAGAGATCCCTATACCCTACTGCTCGATTTAATCCTTGTATATCACAATTATTGAGTTCTCTTCAGAGAGTTGTGATTGTGGTGCAGTTTCGGCAGGGTAAAGGAAGGTTTCGATTGTCGATAATGTAAAATGCGGAATAACTACATAAAACACCTGGGCAATATCACAGTTATTTTTCGGAACTTCTTCAAAACTCGTGATTATCTGAGATGTTTTGAGTAGATGCTTTGGAAGTTGCTTAAGTTTTTCGATTAATGGAAAAAACGTACAAAATTTTTATCTGGTTTTTCGTGGTTTTAAGACTGCGAGGAATCCAGATTCGCGTATTAAAATTAAGAATTATCTGTAATAGCTTCCCGATCAAACGATTATAACAAACGGGTAACACAAATATATCTAAAATTGATAGAAATAACAAAGCCTGTAATATTCTTGATATGCCAGCATGATAAAAAGTATAGAATTATATCAAATTCTGTTATCATACACTTGAATGTCCAAAAGCGTTCTTTTTGAAGCATATTTATAACAAAATTTGTTGTTAAATTAATAAAATATTGTACATTCTAGCTGATTCTGATCTTTTTCTGCCAAAAACCTTACAAAACATGCTATAATTTGTAATAATTAGTGAGAAATTTCGATAGGAATTTTGATATTTTAACTATTAACGAGAACAAATTTAGAACACAAGTTGATACAAAAAGTTCGTAATAAAATATCAAGATTTGTTATAATCCTGATACTTTTGACTGATCGGGTTTCATACAATGAATTCACAATTATGTGGCAAGCATGAGACAAAAGTTTTAAGGACGAATTGAAGCCCGCTTTTGAGCTGAAGTTTTGGGTGATGAAATCAGTAATACATCGAAAAACTGGATTTTGTTATGGCAGCCTGGCTGTGAAAATGATATAAAATGACTTTCACTGTGTGAATATTTCATTTGGTGTCTTCCTGCTGACCCGTACCATTGTATATTACAGTGGGGCAAAGTGAATAATTTAGCTTTTTGGTTCCTTTCAGGGCCAAACAATTCAAAACCTACTGAAAGTCGATTGGTTTCTTCCCCGCTTGGTGCATTGCATTTCAAGTTTGTGAGCAAATTTGTGTAGGAGAATCAGCTGTTTTACATTTTCCTTTCTAGAGAGCTCAGTAATATTTCCGGAGTGATTCGCGATTACGGCGCAACTAACAAAATGTAAACAAATAGTTTTATTACACTATTGGTTTCAAAAAGACTAACGAAATTCATAGCAAGAATCCTTTCTTTTGTATAAATCGATGAAATATTCAAATCAAGCTTTTAGTGAAGGGCGATAAAGCAGTTTACCCAAAACAAAAGATACTTTGGAACTAGGCCCTTTACATTGTTTTGAAGTAACGGGCTTATTTGCGAAATATTTTGTAAACAGGCGACATTAAAGGGCGGATCAACTTTTGTTTTCAAAATAAAGGCGCATTTAAAGGGGCGCTACTGAAGAAAAAATAAAAACAAGGCGAAAGAAAGATGGGCGTATCTCGTTGTCAGAATGCTTTAAGGCGAAATAGAGGTGGGCGAATCTCGTTGTCAGAATGCTTTAAGGCTCATTAGAAAAAGGTTAGAGGAAAAGCGCATATTTAAGCCATAAATGCACAAATTTCATGTAGTATTGTTAGGAAACTATAAGCCAGGTTTATTTTACGTCGATTTTTGGTATTGATGTTAATGTCAGTCACTTCCTTTGAAATTACGATTTGAAAATGTACTTGCAAATTTTCAAACTGATATTCCCCAATGCTTATCTTTTGCCAGTTGCGCCCTTATCGCAAATCACTCCGGATTTTATTAATGCCCTACATGACGTTAAAGTTTTTTAATTTTTCAAAGCAAAATTTATATTTTTTTCGCTGTACTAGAATATTAATTAAAAATTTTGCTTAACCAAAGGCTTTTAGGGATATTTCAAACGTTCCCGTTTTTCTAGGATTGCTAGAAGTATACAATATTAATTTGGAAATCATTTTCATGTAAACGAACCGCGAAGTTAGAACGTCTGCAGAAAATTCTGTATTAATTTGTTGAAAATCACCAAAACCCATCTATGTAAGATCTGCAATAAGGTTAACCCCGTTTTTTTGTGAGAAAACATCAAAATACATTTACAACAATACTTCTTTTGAACAATCTTGCTTCCAGAATGTTATTTTTTACATTTATTCAGACATAACAATAACAATATCGCACGCTAGCCTGGGGGCTAATGCGGTCTCGATCAACTAGATTAGTTGAGAGAATTCGTTATCGATATTGCTTTCGGCACATTTTGTATGTTGTAGGATAAGTACAACGATACACCGTGCCCCAGTGCTGAGTCGAGAAAACTTCCAGCTCGAAAAGTTTCTCGACCTGATCGGGAATCGAACCCGATATCACAACCGTGTGAGAGAGCTAGCCGACCGACATCGCTAACCACAGAACCACGGGGACCATTATTCAGACATGTGAAAGCTGTATCTAGTAGAAAATATCCAGCTTCCAAATGAAACTAATAGAATTGCACTAAGTGATATGCACTCAAAGTTAGACCCACTTAATGGAACAGTATTCAAGAAATTTAAAAGTTGAATAACTGAAGTTGAAATGCGCAGAAGAGTTTTTTATCAAATATGGCCTTTTATCAATCCGAGAGTTACTCCCAACAAAAAACCAATCACCCTGCATTTATTCTCTACAATAAAAAAATATATAGACACTGTCTGGATTTAAAACCATAATACTTGATTAGATATTGATTGAAGAGTATATGCTTGGTTTCACCTTGTTTTCATGCACACAAAAATTGGATGTACGCAAAAATGTGACTCGTAATTTTAAAGGTAATAACAAAAAATTCTCCCTTTTGTAACAAATTTGTTACCTAAAAATCAATCACAGTAATAACATGTGAAAAATATATCGTTGTATACTTTGCACATGTTATTAGTTTCGTTTGGAAATTTATTGGCTTAATCATTCCGTGTATAGAATCCAAAACGATTTTTTGTTTCTTAATTCGACAGTTTCGGACTTTATTTCACTATTTTCAAGGAGTCTAAAAATATACAATACGTGTAGTTTTCCTTTTTTTGTTCTGTTTTGGTTTTTTTTTGTATGTGTTTGTTTACTTGCAGAGAAGACTATCGTTTTATTGTTAAGTGTCTCGGTGTCCAACATCGGCTGTCTGATGTGTATTGCAAATTGCGTACTACTTTGGCTATGTGTAGAAAAAAAGACAACAAACATGCTTGAACTAGACCCAGCGGTCATCGAACTACGGGAAACAAACTACTACAATCAGGTTACAACGCAACAGATTCATAAATTAGTTTAGGTACTTGAAGAAAAAACAGCATTAATGTATCACAGCATCACACAAAATCACAGATTCGATTTTCACTTAAGAAAAATTATAGATAGACACGATAAACCACACACTCTACAGTTTATCGAAATACGCCATATTACTAACACAGAAAAAAATATCAACAAACGCACAGACACTGAGTGACTCAACACTGTAAATGCTGGTATTATTCACATAATAAGAAATATCAATCAAAACAAAACCGATAAACACGACAACCATTATGCAACCACAACCTAAAGTTTTAGCGTAGCTCTCCAACACACTCACAACTAACTGTCAAGAAACAGTAGACTACAGAGGAAAACGCACAACCAATAGCTCTGAATAATTAATTACCGCTCGAAGTTTAAAAGCGCTAGAAAGAGAAGTGCTAGAAAAAAGTGTTAGCTGTTATACAATATAGTGCAGAAAATCACCACTATGGCATTCATTCACTGTCATTCGGTATAGAGTGCCAATAGCTCGACAAAAATAGACCCATATACAGTGTGTAAGGTTTGCAAAGAAACAGTCCAATTTAAATTTAAAAAAAATCTTTTTTACACATTGCCAAAGTAGGACGCCATTTGCAATACACACCAGACAACCGATGTTGAACACTATCACACTTAACAATAAAACGATAATCTTTTCTGTGAGTATACAAACACATGCAAAAAACACAAAACAGTACCAGAATAAGGAAAACTACACGTATTGTGTATTTTCAGATTCCTTGAAAAAGATGAAACGAAGTCACCTAAACTGTCGAATTAAGAAACCAAAAAATCGTGTTTGCGTTAATAACGGACTGACCAAACCAATAAATCTACAAAATAACCGCTACAGTCGACAAACAAATATGTTATTAGTTTCTCCAATTCATCTGGCATACGTGTATTAATTAATGCATATGATAACACAGTTCAACAATTTTTTTGCCTTGGCTTCTATGTATGATTTTTTGATGAAGTTTGATGCGAAAACAAATTTCCCCGAGTTTGAACATATTTCAACTTAAGGGGCAATAATGGCGCCATTTTGAATTTTTTAGAAATCGAAAATTTTCGATGTTTTTTTGAGGCCATTTTGTTATAAGATCAAATATCAAAATAATATGAGTTTGTCCACATATTAGCATCTTCATACCCATCTTTAAAAAAACAGCTCTTAAATCGGACAAAAACTGAGCTCAAAACGGTGATACTACGAAACCGGTTTTGGCATGGTTTTAGTATATTTCACAGAGCACAATAATATCGAGTATGTATGAGCATTAATTGTAATGCGCTAATATCTAAAAGTGGTAGTCAAATTATATCTTATATTGAGTGAAAAAGTCTCCGAAATCGATTGGTAGGTGTCTGATCTACGTAAAATGTCAGCAACATGTCGATTTTGCTCCAATTCCCCTACAATACTAAATTAGGTTTATCTCGACGTTGAATTAACTTATTTGATATCTGTTTAATGAAATATCAAGAGTGTAAGCGATACTCAAAGATACAATAACAATTTGGCATCACATGATCCTCGCCCTTTTGCGGGGAGGGGGTCGCATTTGACTTTATCGAAGACGCGATGATTTCATTTCATAGCTGAAGCGAGATTTTTATGTTTTGACCGGTCCTGGCCAAAAATCCAACCCCCTCCCCGCAAGAGGGGGAGGATCATGTGATGCCAAATTGTTATTGTATCTTTAAGTATCGCTTACACTCTTGAAATAACATTAAACAGATTTAAAATAACTTAATTTAACTTCGAGATAAACCTAGTTCTATATTGAAGGGAAATTGGGGCAAAATCGACATGTTGATACTGTGACACTACCACTTTTAGATATTAGCGCATCACCAATAATGCTCAGACATACTCGTCGATATTATTTTGCTCTGTGAAATATACTAAAACCATGCCAAAACCGGTTTCGTAGAATCACCGTTTTGAGCTCAGTTTTTTTCCGATTTAAGAGCTGTTTTTTCAAAGATGGGTGAGAAGATGCTAATATGTGGACAAACTCATGGAATTTTGATATTTGGTCTTAAAACAAAATGGCGTCTAAAAAACCTCAAAAATTTTCGATTTTTCAAAAATTCAAAATGGCGCTGTTGTTGCCCCTGAAGTTGAAATATGTTCAAACTCGGGGATATTTGGTTTTGCATCAAAATACACAAAAAATTATTTATAGAAATCAAGGCAGAAAAAAAGTCAATTTTTGTTGCACTGTGTAATGAATTCAACCATTCATATGCTTTTAAAACCACATTATGATCTGTAAACTCTTTCCATGAGAGAAAAACACAAGCATTTGCTCTCTTGCTAGTGGATGCAAGCCATGTTGAAAACACAGACTCATCGGTTTATGGAAACCAAACGGGTTTAAAGTTCCGCATACGCAGGGGATACGTATCACGTGAAAAAAAACCCGCGTAAATTCTGGAATCTGTATAAAAAAAAATAGTAAATTCCGAAATTCGCGTGTAAAAAATTGGAGTCAATTTACTCATCGGACACTCAAAAAAAGCGATTTGAAAATGAAATAACAGGAGCGTTGTGTGCAAAGCCACGACCGCAAGTTTGAAGTAGAATACTTTTACAAGAAAGATAACCTGGTTGCTTGCGTGTCAGTCATTTTTTCTAGTAATTAAACGTTGACTAATCAGATCAATCGAATTTTGCGCTTCAACAAGGATTGACCATTTTCAATAATATAGTAAGTTGCTTGTCATGGTTGGGGCTTGACAATTTTTAAATTTTGAGATGAAATTTTTTCGGATGTCGTGCTCATGACTGAAGGAAAAGATAATTCAGTACGTTCTGAGACACGGAAATGAAGTAAAATTTATAACTTTTACAAATTTAAAAATGTAAATTAACTCAAGAGAAAACATTAACGCTTTAATCATCAGGTTTTTATTGCATCCTGATAAGGACAATTTGTTGTTCAATTTAGTATCGGATAAGATGCCGATTACATCTTTGCGTTATCACTGACAGTGCTAACAAAGTATTCGTTGTGATAAAGTAAACAGTGAAATGCTGATATAACACTCAAAACTAGACGGCTCACGTGTTGTCAAAATGCGTCAACTTTTCATTGAATGCCCACTATCGCACAGAGACTGCATTTCACTAAAGTTCCTCAGTGCATCAGTCGCTATCGATGCTGAGATTCGCTGCAACTAGTGCGCTATCCATTGCTACGCCACAGCTGTGGCCGCTTTCCGCCATCGCCTGTATCCACTGCACTGTAGTGCTGCTGCTAAGGGAGGACGACTGCTGTTGTCGCTGTCTAGAACTATTATGAGCGGCTCCGGCTGAACAGGCTCTTTTATAGGCCAAATAGCATGTTTAAAATTGCAAGGTATATGGTCGAATTTTCGTTTGACAAGGCTTGACTATTTTCAATAGTACAATAGTGTGAATAATAAAATCACAATTATCTTCTTTTGGGAAGAATCTTAGAAGATTTTCCCATCTATTGCTGCAAGAATGAAGGAAATCCATCGGATACTAACCGATTTATTAGCATTTGAAATTGGACATATTTTTCACTTTTTTCGGTTTTAGATTTTCATTTCACATCCCTATGTAGTCGAATTTCCTGAGAGAAATATTCTACTTCAAAAGTTTTTTGCAGCGGCTTATACTCAAATGATAAAAGTCAGTTATTTCAAGAATGCTTCCAGTAGTTATCAGAAAATGTCCATAACAGTCTCTGTGCGAGTAAATTATAGGTATTTAAAAGCTTATGACTATATTTCCCATAGGTAAAGAGTATAGTTTTGTTAAGTTAAGTTCGCTGATAGTTAATCTGATCCACAGTAGACCTAAGCATTCGTTTTCCATCAATATATTAGACTATTATTAGCTGTGTATCAATGCATTTTCAATAGTAAAAATTTTTATTCTAAATAAGCTTCGATCTTTGACATGTAATAACTGTGTAAAAGGAATCTTGCATTGTATACTTTCAAAACAATTACAACCAAGAAAAAAAAATGCCAACACGACTTTTATCAACCCTAGTTGCCACAGAGGTTGTAAACGGAACCAACAAACTACAGTTGTCAGAAAAAAACAGATCTTCATTGCACTGATTTAAAAGTATAATTTGCTTACACTTCTTTGTATCTTTGTTAATTTTGTCCGGGGATAGCAAGAAAAGAACTATATTTCTTCAACATATTTACAGTTCGTCATTATCCCATGCAAATATCTTGTTTGTTTGTTTATCATTTTTTTGGTTGGTTCCCTAGCCGTAGCGTTGAGCAAACCGAGCCTTTAAAAAGTATTCATATATAATTCAACAAACCCATGCCTATTTGCATTCATACTGTCACATTAAAACGTAAACGCGAATATAATTTATGGTAATCCCGTTTCGCATTTTTTATTCCTCTTCATATCCACCTGACAACGATGCATTTCTACTCGGTGGAGCTGCTGCACACTGCATTGCAAGATTCATTATCATTTTGCAGTGTATTTACGCTCTCAGGTCCCTCAGTCTGGTTACACTAGGTCGTTTCGCCAGCCGACACCGAGGGGGAGTTTACGCTGCGTCTACCAACGTCAACCGACCAATGGCTGCACAGACTATCGATGATGCATTTGTGGCTGCCGTAACGGATCGCTGCACGGAGGTGCGAAAGAGAGAAATGAGCTGCTTCCTTTTGCGGGGTTGTGTTTTTTTGCCCGCTATTCACTCTTCCTTTGCTGCACCGGCGAGCATCGCTGCTTTAAGGTGCAATCATGCAGTACATGCCATTTACCCGCCCTTCGCGACACTCCAACCGGCCGTCGGTTGAAAGTGAGTGAAAGAGCACTGGTTCGGAACTTAGATTTGAACGTGCAATTATCTGCCGGTTGCCTCATTGCATCTTCACAGCAGTGTCGTGCAGCTGCGGCCTGACACAGGAAAGGCAACTGCCAGCAGTGCTCCGACCAACGCTTTGGGGTGGTGCATGCGTTCAAACGCTGACCTTGTCGCCTTGTGTTAAGTGGATGCTAAATCCTCCACCATGTTGCAGGACCAGACTAGGCAGACCAGTGGAACCCCTCTCGGGAAGCACAATCGCACTACTCATACATAAATCATGCGACTGTTTGCATAGGACTTCACTAAACGCTCACCTGAACGGTGCGGTTGGACAGGCCCGCACAGTGGTCATGTTCGAAAATGCATTAAATTTTCCGGTCTGCTTGTGCGGTTGAATAGGTGACAAAATACCCAGCCTTACGGTACGAGCTTCAATAGCTTTTGACGGGTGTTGAGTTGGAAGTGATAGATCGGAACCCTTGGCAGCTGTGTTTCAGTGCACAGACGAAGCGACAAGTACTATCACTCCTACTCTTGACAACATTGATTATCATCAATGGAAAACGTATCTATTCAATGTTCGCTGTAATCACAGTACCAAAAAATAAACCATATTGGACAAACAAACTTTGTCACAAATCTCAACAATCCAAATCGGCTTCCGACTTGACATTTCCGAATGTAACGAAAGCGTTTCCTTTATTCCAAGCCGCGCGGTCTCGTCATTATTTGCCTTTGCTGATGTCGAACATCTGTTTCTCAGACGAAGGGAATCTATGCGCGGCAGAACCACATACAGAAGTTGATGCATTATCGTTTGCCGACCTATGTATGATGTCGCGCATTCACTTGGCGCGGACTTCCCTTCGGCTTGCTCGGGACGCCTCGTAGATTTCCCGCAGCCCTTCCATCTCAGCGGCAGTGTAAAACAACAGCAGACAATCGTGACTCGGCGGAAAAATAACAAACAGCTCGCGACGACTGCTCGCATAAATAATTAGATGACACTTCACAAATATTTATATAGCAGTTACTGTTGTGATTTCATGGTTTCGTCTGATAGGGTTCTCCGGAAAAGGCGAGAATCAGAATCGCTCTTCCCGAGGCATGGCACAAGACAACCTTCACTGGGAACCACACTATCCTGGTATCAACAGGCGCAGAACCTGACAAATCAAAGTTAAATAAAGGGTGTCCGAAAATAATTATTCACTCCGGTCGCAGGCGTGTGCGCACAGCGTACCTTACTTGCTTGCAGCCATAAACAAACGGAGACGCTTGGTTTTCCGTACGCATGAGAACAATCGGTCTACGGAAAAGGGGGTTGGGAAGCTATCAGCATAATTTGCCAATCACTAAGTGATTATCGACGCGATCGTGGTAAACCTGATTAAGCCTATTCCCGGCGGGTGTTTGCGGTGGAACGATGGTTTATTACAGTGGTAGAAAAACAGATGGACAGAAAAGTTAATCAGAGCCATAGATTCTGCATAAAAAGTCAATCCATAATGGCTGAAATGGATTCAAATAAATTGGGTATGATAATCCGAATGAGACCAAATGAGAGGAGCATTTAAGTAAGGTAGTAGATTGCGTTTGATACGCAACTCAAAACCAAAAAAAAAATAAATCCAAGCGCCACTCCGCATCACTTTCTTGTACGAGAAAACTCAAGTTGTCTCTGAAGTATGGTCTCAGAATTCTTGCCAGAGTGATTAGCAGAGCTGTATGCCACCACGGATTGGCGCGTGGCGATCGCCGAGGTCATGCAATATGTGTGTGACCACTGACAGTACCCGATAGTACTGGACCAGCAACGAGAGATCACCTAGGGCTAGTGAGGGTCAGACACTGGGCTGTCAACTCCTCGCAAAAGCCACAGGTACCCGAAATAGGATGTCCCAAAATAACGTTTTGTCAGATAGTCTAGGAGCTCAACCCGAAAATGATTGGTTATGGTGTTACAAAAAACTTTTGTATGGCGACAACTCTGGGAAATGTTTGGTCGACGTGCTAACTTGAGTTTTATGGAAAAAATCAGTTTTTCACTTTTTTTTTATTCCAAATATTTTTTTCACATAAAAATTTTGTAAAATCGAACCCAAATATATTTTTTCCGTATTTTTTGGAGTCTAAACTAAGAGAAAAAAATGTTACGGGTTGTTGTGGCTCAAATTTCATTGTTAAAAGTTATTTAGCTGTTCTGAAAATTCCTAATTTTGGTGTTTTCCGAAATTAAACCTTAAAAAACGTACCAAACTTTACGATAGAAACCATCACATACAACCGAAAGATGGAAAATTTTTTGAGAAAAAACTTCCTACTTCCTAGAAGACACAAAAATCCTATCTTCATTCGTTGTTGAACTATTCGAGTTTTATTATGGAGAGAATATTGTAAAATGAGATAATCTACAATGTGTGCAACATCGAGTCAACCATTTTTGATTACGGTTGCTTAGCTTAGTTAGTTCGTTTGAATCTACATCAATATACATAGTAGACGCTGCAGATTAACCAGTATGTACCAACTGAACCAAGCAGAGACCTACGGTTAACAAAACGCTTTGACACGGTAGGGATTTCATTGTGACATCACTGCCGTGATACAACATTATGACGTACATCCGTTTGATCAGTTTTTCAATACGGCCCAAAATCGAACGGGTTACTTGTCACTTTTGTATTGAAATGGAGCATACGTCAATTTGTTTTCTTGCTTTTATACAACGTACGAATAAGTAACAACTAAAAAAAAGATACCAAAAGATGGGTCTTCGAATAATGAAAAAATTGGCATAAGAACCCCATATTTGACAAAATGGCGCTTACGTCAGTCTGCGAGATAACGGCAGATCATGTATTCTTAGTTGTGTGAAAATGTTTGATTTTTAGTCAATAAACGTTATTTGTTGCAACTGTCACTTTTCTCATTTCATTTAAAGAAAACGTCGGCTGAAGCGCATCGAGAGTTGAAAAAAGTTCACGAAAATGCTGCTCTGAGTGAAACAACGTGCCGGGACTAGTTTCTAGGCGCTTGAATGATAGCGCTTGATGATAGACCGCATGAGGTCAAAACCCATCGAAGACCCTTGATCAAAGGAATTGCTCAAAGAAGATCCATTCAAGCGCAGAAACTGCTTGTCTTGGTATTAGGAATCATCCGCTAGGTCATTATCAAGCGAATCCATGATATGGGAAAGATTAAAACACAAGAGACATGGGTTCCCTATGGAACGTGGAAAGCCAAAGGACGTTGAACGTCATATTTTCGCCTATGAACAACTGCTCCAGCCTCAAAAAGGAAAAATTTCCTCCATCGCATCGTGATGGGTGTTGAAAAATGGACTCATTACAGTAACCTAAAAACGAAAGTGATGGGAGTTACACGGTAATACGGTAATGGCTTGACTCGGGGATAATTTCAAAAAAACATTTTTATCTTAACGGGATTCGAGCTCTGCCAGAAAGATGGGACAAAAATGTAGCTAGCGATGGACAATACGTTGAATGATTTATAGGTTATTATCTTTTTTTTTTTCAAAAAAAAATTGCATTTCAGTTCAAAAAATAACAGCAAGAACCAGTGTTATTAGTCTCGCTCATAAACAGCATGCAACACCTCAAGTGAGGTTCTCGTTGCTACCGATATCACACACTGGAGTATTCTTCATTCAAGCTAGTTTGCGTTCTTTGCCGCTTTTTTCCTTGCTCGCATTCGCTCCCGAAATCATATGCACACACTCGCGTCTACTCTTCTACCCGCGTCTACTTTCCTACTCGCGAGCACGCCCAGCCGAAGACAGCTCTTTCAAAATACATTGCGATGATTGCGATGATTGCGAAGGGACCAAAAATATTTCGAATGGGGTATCGGACTACTTGGGCAGTGGTTTGCTTCGGCTAGTTTTGCATTAGACTGCTGTAAAAAAAATATCAAAGCAGTCCGATACCCTGCACGTTCCAGTATGCGATACTCTACAGATTCTTTGCTTCACTCTCGGCTGTCGGTGCACGAGGCAAAACCGGGTAGATGAAAAAAGCATTTTCATTTTCGAGCGCACTTTTTCAAGCATCCCTAGCCGAGCAGTTCTAGCCGAGTTCTCGCAAACAGAAACTCGCATATTTTTTATAGTCACTGTCTAACTAAACAAAAGAGTTTTTGTGTGCCGGTGCACGTTAGTTGCTGCTCCGGCGAGTGCGTAGAGAATAGTAAGCAGGCTTCGTTTTGCTCCTTTGAATCTTGAATAGAAAGCATCTCCCCTCTTAACAACTGTAAGCTTAAATTCAATGTACATCACACCATCTGCTGTAAAGAGAGAACTCAAAGTAATAGTTTCTCTGCCGAATAAACGCTCTTAATTTGACAGAGTAGAATCCCAAGGAAACTCTTGTAAATAACTCATCCCCACACGCAAAATAAGTGAAATAAATTGCTCAGCGAACATCTTAGAATTGCGTTACTATTCTTGTTGCTCTGCCCTAGTAACAATATTGGTTTTATCAAAGTTTTATAGCGCTTGATACAGCCGAAACAGCGCTATAAAACTTTGATAAAACCAGAATTGTTACTTGGGTGGGGTGTGACAAAAACAGTATGAAATCGAACGTTCTGTAGAATACGCACCCATGGTGAGTTCTGAATCTTCTTACAATGTTAAATTTAAAATCTGTTAGAATATGGCTTCAATGTGAACCTACATGTTTTGTTCTTTGGCGAACTTCTCTTTTAGTAACTGAGAAGCTAACGAAAACTGCTCCCTCTCAAACTATAAAAAAAACAATTGTAGACCCCTCACACGCGATGATTGTGAGTGGAAATGAACTCTACGACTAAATGTAGTGAGTTACTCACTCTGCGTGAGAGAAAATCTAGTTCTCCAAAACGTTTGACAGGCAGAGAACGAAATGTGAGCAAAAATCAAGAGAATGGATGAGGTCGGATAAAGAATATTTAGGAAGCGTGTGTGCAAAAGACTTAAAAAGCGTAGCGTTCTCAAGGTAGAAAGAAAGAGAAAGGTTTTGCTTCTTGTTCGCTTTGCAACGCTGACAAGAACTTAGTTGCGCACTTACATTCCCTCTACAATTATGGGTCAGTCAACGTGTTGTCTGAATGTTCAAAAATGGATATAAAATCGGAAAAATTATCAACTACGAATGTTTTACTATCTATCTCTGTGTTCTGATGTTTACTTTAGATCAGCAATTAGTTTCACTGCGGTTGATGCGTTTAAATCGGTTGAGAAGAAAAATATCACTTACATAGCAAGAAACACAATTATGGGTCACTTTTGGCATTCAAAATCATTTAGTCTATAAAATCGTCAAAATACATAACGCGAATTATTTTATTGTTGTGAAAGCTTGATAACAAGTTATTTCATTCAGTCTTGATGCATTATCATGTAAAAGTAATAAAAATTGCCAAAATATGGACTGACCCACAACTGTGCACCACAAAATGTAACAATACTACAATCACAGACTAACAGACGTAACACTGGAACCTAGCTCCATCGCCATAAAAAACGATTATTTCAAATTTCCAATCGAAAAACAGTCATCGCGCGACAACACCGTCGCTGTCATGCAATCTCATACATATTTTGTAGTTCGCTATTTGACACATGCAGTAACGCTAGTGCAGATGACGAAATACAAGACGCAGCGCGAACACGGCAGCAGATGGTGCTACTGTTACTAACGTAAAGTACTGGAATCATCAGAACGATGATTCTATTGAAGATTTGTTTGAGGTGTTATGCCTGTTAGTCTGTGCTACAATTATGGGTCGCTTCACTAATTGTTTTTAGTGACATTTTTAACTTTAAATCATTTTAATCGTATAAATAAGGTTACAAGTGTAGCTGACCCATAACTGTGGAGGCACTGTATATCGGTTTAGAAGAAAAGGTTCTAAAACATCAAGCTTTGTTTGAAGCTTAGTTAAGTAAGGCCTACACACCCAAAAAGTTTTTTTGGTTTCAAAGAGAGTGCTGCTAACATCTCGAACTGGTGCGAAATCTGTCAATATTGAGCTTATGATTTTATTAAACTTTGACTAGAAGTATTTTACGTAAACTATTCAATGTTCTCGAGTGAAATCACCATTACTTTTCAGTCTTTTTCGAAAGTATTTGGCAGACATGATTAAAAAATTTCATGTGATGAAGTTCTTATTTACGCTACGTATTCTCCGCGTAAAATGTTACTTTAGTGATATATTTTACAAAATTATGTTTGTTACCTTTTTTTTCTAGCGCCAATATTATTCTACAAAATTGGAAACATTGCAAATTGGATATATACTTATACATATTTTTATGATTTTCCGTTTCCTTCTTCTAGTTTGAATCCAAATATGTGTATTTTTACATCATGTCATCATGTTGTTCGCGTACTTCGCGTACTTTCATCCTAGCCGAATCCAACACAAGAATATTCTTGGAACGTATATTACGCAACAAAACTGTTTCAAAACTGCAGTCTAGTTATATCTTGCAATTTTTCCAAATATTTGTTTTTTTCTATTATAAATTCGAAAGAATTCTAATTAGAAGTGAAGGCACGTATTATCGAAAATAAAGACTCAATAAATCCAAACATTGTGCGATCGAACCATACTTGAATATCACGAATATAAAGTAATGACAGTAGTCGTCATTGTTCAGAAGTTTAGCAACAAATGTTGAATGCTTACTGAATCCTCCTTCGTCGAACTAGGGTGACAACCCGATTAGAAGAGCATAACTAAAAAATTACAAAATTCTATCAACGTAAGATACAAATAACATATTTTGATACAATTTTGTATTTTTCTATATAATTTTGATAACAAAATTGAATCTGAATGAGTTATAATAACAAAACGTGAAATGAAGTAGTTCTGAAACAAGTCTAACTAATTTTTCGTTTTTATCAAAATCTGTTGTTTCTAACAATGTTTGTTATTATATTGTTCTACATACTATCTTGTTTTGTTAGAAAGCTGATATATTAGTTACAAATTTTGATATGTGTTTGATACTAGTAGAATCATTTCTGTTATAATTTCTGTTATTTTAACACCTAACGGGACCAAATTGAAATCACAGCCTGTAAGGTTTTTCCCGTAACAAACTAACAACTTTTGTTACATTTTTGTTTTTTCTTTCTGATCGGGAAGAATGATTAGATTGCATCGATCTTTGTATGGGGGCAAATTCTATTGATCCGCCATGGCAAGTTTCATAGAGCAATTTGGACAAATCGTCTCTGAACTCTTTCGAATCGTAGACTCCAGGTCAGTGGATATGGAAGCCTAACTAGTGAAGCAATCCCTAAGATAGGTCGCACTGACGAGCAATATAAAGCTTTCAAGCAACACGGGGCATAGAAATTTTGGTTTTAAACCCCAACTAATGTAAATCCTTAGCAATGACGACTGATCGGTGACTGCCAAAGAAAATTTTTTTATTGAACTAGTATCACTCCCAAGTCATTATTCTCGTCAACCCTGTTGAGCCTCCATAAAAAATTATAGTTTTAGAGCATCCGCGTAAATAAGATTACATGCATCACTAAACAAAATACCGACATTATTTGAAATATAGTAAAGAGCAACAGCCCAAGCTACTTCCTTGAGGTACAAATCAATAAACGAACTTGAGATACACGCTCCCAATTTCCGTCCACTTAGTATCTCGCTTCCACTTGTGTAAAACATATAAAAATTAGTTTCGTTCAAGAGTTATTTCAGAGTTGCTCTTATTAGTAAAATTATTTTGTCAAATTTAATCAAATAATCATTCACTGTTTGTCCAGGTGGAGCTCATAGGCGTAGCCAGAGGGGGTCAGTTGCCCCCCCCTCTGAATGTTGACATTGGTGCAGAATTTTGTTTTCAATATTTCTAATAGCACAAAACGACATCTTTAGCCCATAGAAACATCTGTGTAAAGTATCAGCCAGATCAAAAATAATTGATTGAAATGCTTGCGCTATGTTGTGTGGAATTGCACAGGTTTTTCAGTTGATCCACCAAGGATATTGCAGCGGCAAAAGTACCGGGCAAATTCGCCTGCATCAACTAGCTTGGAGTATTGGAACCGAGCTGTGACAATTCCTTACCTTGATTTTCTTGTAACCTCACTGGAAACACGGTTCGATGAAAAAAGTGCAGCTGCCTACGCGTTGTCCTTGCTGCATCCCGCTAACGTAATACGCATGTCGTTGGAAGAGTTCACGCGCAAAACCGAAAATTTCGTAATCTTTTATGAAGTTGACAATTTTGTTGGAGAGGTGGAAGTTTTGTATTTACGTTGCAGCAGTATGAGAGCAGACCGTAAGAACTTGGAAGAGTTGGATCTTATAGACCTGCTAGCTAAAGCCCGTTCTTTCTTCCCTGTGACTGAGAAAGCAGTTAAAATTGCACTTGCTCTACCATGTAAACATGCACGATTGATCGTTCGTTCAGCACATTACGTCGGGTGAAAACCTGGCTGAGGTCAACAATATTTGAACAGCGGTTGAGTGCTCTCTGCTTGCTGAGTGTTCATCGGCAGATGGTCAACAACAATCGTGAAAAGACACATGAACCGCTTCCGGAACGTTTGACGTTTGATGCCCGAAGATTTTATTTAGAATCTTGACTGTGTCTTTGATCTTCACGTCCTTGGGAAGCTTTGACAGGATGTAGTTGAGATAGCGGCTGTGCTAATGGGTGTCCAGCTTCCGGAGACGTAAACGTACCTTCGCCGCATCATTCAGCTGGCCTGCATCGTTCTCGAAGAGGTCCTGGTAGCGGGTAAACAACAACGTCCGAACGTAACTCCGTTTTCTTCGTCGAAGACAAACTCGATGATGTTCCACTCTAATGTCAAGGACAACTTTTCACTGGTTGCCTTGATGTAACAATCACTAAAGACTAGTATTTATTTCTATTTTTCAAAACACACTAAAATCGCTTTTTACGCGGGGGATACGTGCCGCTTAAAAAACGCTTAAATTCCGGAATCCGCGTAAAAAACGCGTAAATTTTGAAATCCGCGTAAAAAAACGCGTTCATTCCGAAATCCACGTAAAAAAAGCAGCGTAAAAAGCGAACTTAGTGTACCATTTTTTCACTTCTAAAATTTTGAAGAGCTTGCCCCCCACCTATTTGAAATTCTGGCTACGCCCATGCTGGAGCTTGTTTAGAAACCTCAAAATCGGTAGAAAAATTTTGGAGAATTTGTTTACTAGTTTATATTTATATACAATTTAAAAACAATAATTCTTAATAAAAACAAATTAGAGGTGAAAAGTAAATAAACATATATGATTTGTCAGTTTCAGAACTGAATATTGAAAAAATATTTCATAAATAACGCGTAATTTTACTATTTAGCATGCAAAAAAAGCATACTACAAAATAATACTAATAAATAGAATTGCTTTACTAAAAGGATAAAACTTTTATGGGTCACATTTCACTGGAAACAAGCACCACGTTGTGACAAAAGAATAATTGACTATTAATGACTATTAAAGTGAAATTAGCTGGAAGCAAGCGAAACATTTTACATGTGACAATCAATTTCAGGGGTAATGAAAAAAAAGTCCAACGATCCGACAAAACCCGAACCTGACAGCATTTAATTAGTCGGCCAAACATTCCGCCGCACCATCATCAGTGTCAGCAAACGTCAACCGCAGCGACGTACATACATATGTCAGAGTTCAATTCGAACGAAACAACGCACGGTCGAACGGTAGCGGCAGAAGTGACGTACGTGCTGATGTGCGTCGTGGTAAAAAAGGTGTCTCAACTGCCTACACTGATATAGTTCGCATGTTGCGCTGTCAACTTTTGCCGCACAAAACCCAACGCGCGGCTAGGAAAATTCAATGTTTTCTCAACAGCGACGGACAAATCCGTAGGCAGCAACTCGTCAATTCGTGTTTGTGATGTATGATATTTTATTCCATTCCTAAAATGTTTCCACTTCAACCTGCCGCCTTGGGCCGAAAATGCCAAGCCACTGACAGCAAAAGGAAATCTACACCTTCGAACGTGATTACACTTATGATTGCAAGGCTGCCGCTGGTCTTAACATGTGGGCTGAAAAGCGAAGTGGAGGGGAGAAGGGTTTTGAGACGCTGACCGAAATCGGACAAAACGGGTGCAATTTTAGAGCCTTTTTTTTCAACACTCGATCCATCTAGGCCTAATCACCCAATATGGAAGCAATCGTGGCGCGTTACGCAATCCGATTGCTTCAATTCGCGGGCCGGTAAAAATGGCCCGTTTCCATTTGTGCGATGTCATGTCAGCGAAGGCCCAGGGATGGCCATAAATGTTGTCATTTTGACGGGCTTGGAATGCCAGAGTGCTTGAGTTCAGCGTCAATCCGACTAGCAGCAGCATATTGTTCAATATCTGCAGCTTGTGTTTTTGTGAAGATTTTTCTACTTTTATATAAAAAAAATTAAAATTAAAATTACTCGAGCTCCAAGATGTTGCAAAAACTGTATGGATTAGAAATTACCGCAACGAGTTTAACATTCGAAAAGCTACAAGATGAAACTTTCTCCGGATTCTCCGGCCACTAATTAGTATAATTTCTCTTCATCCACATCCAGAGCACATTCCTACGCAGATGCACTTTGCCACTCGCGACGTATTTCAGCTGAAATCATCCCAAACATTGAACTCCTGAACCTTGCCTGACATCCAAATAGAGCAACTCGTGAATGCACTCCCCAGCATGCATCCGAACCTGTGCCTCGTGATACATACATCTTGAATCGTGATCAAACGATACGCACGAAGTGAGGAAAATTCATCAAAATATGTTTTGTATTATTTTCATTCTTAAAGTATACCCGTCTCCCTCGCTCATCGCTTACCTCGACACAACAAGCAGAACGAGCAGGGCGGAATACGACCCACATTCGCAAGAAGTGAGACGCAGCCTTGCGGTAGCCGCCTAAGCGTCATTTGTGAAACGACGAAAATCTGGCACAAAACAGAAGAAGGTCAATTATATTAGCGCAGTGAGAGAGGAAGATAAACTTTTCCCGGTTTTCCAAAAGCAGGATTTTCCCCCGAACCTTGCTTCCCCTTTTGCCGTACCCACGGCCACGAGAACAACAGCAGCGGTAGAACGCAGGAGACGCAAGCTGGAACCAACCAACGACTGTAGACATAGACCCAGGGTGGTCGGTAAAAGGGAGTGGTGGGGTATTCGAAAAGGTACACAAAATTATGTCGCATCATTCATTCTTCTGGTGCTGCCTCTGTGCTGCAGCTTGGGTTGCCGTTTGCTACTGAAGCTTCTGGTGATGGGCCCAAAAATGAAATGTTTGTAATTTATTGTGTAAAAATAGACGACGGGGACGGTTTCGATTGCTTGTGGGGAATGTAGAGGGGGCATTCCGGGGTTTCATACGGTGAGAGAGCGTTCTTTGCAGACTAAGAAATCTGGGATACCGTTCCGAAGGAAGTGCGTTGTTGATGATCAGCAATCGGACTGTTAGCTAATAACTCAAGATTTATAGACTTTATGTTGTTTCATGAGCAATTGGTGATGCACAAAAAATTCCTGATTTCCATGCATTATCGTGCGAAACCACATCCATAATGTGCGAATGATGATCAAGTTTTAGTAATATTTGTGTTAGTTCGTAGATTTCGTAAAACTGTCAAAATGCTTTAAACAAGTTTAGTTGATTTACAGCATAACTTTTCACACAGTTTTTGGCGCAATCAAATGGTAATCGGAGCCAACTAGAAATACGCGTTTATCCCACGTTTAATATTACTACATTACCTCCCCCCGCAAAAAAATCGAATAAGCAGTGGGGACACAAAATGCGCCCATTTTACGCACACATGCATTCCTAGATATGCGGTATTGCGCACTTCATTTACTAACCACAGCGACTAGAATTCACAAAATGGAATTAAAAAAAGAAAAGCAATGCGTACGCAAAACGCGCTCCACGCTCACGCTGCCAGGCAAATCCGAGCGAAAATTTACGTTCCATATCCGTCAAATGCGCAGTCCATTTCACTTTGGCACATATTACTCCACTCGCGCTCATTACGAGGACACATCTCTTGACTGCTGGCCGCGTCTGGTAATCTGGTGTGGAAAACCGCGAAGGAGGTACGAAAATTGCACTGGGTCATGTCCAATTTGCCACGAGCGGTGGAAGCGTGTCGGGATTGCTTTAATGTAGCGCTTCCCCCTAAGGTAGCATGCCGTTAAACGCAAACATTTTTGCTTGCATCGCGGGACTTTTAAAACAATTGACCGTTGCCTGATTCGCTCCGACCGAGTCTATCAAACCCCGTTCTGACCTTTTCGGCTATCTGGCAGCAATAAAACGGCGCCTGTTCGCATATAGTATTATTCGAGCAAAAATAAATAAACACGTCGAACGACACTGGGGCCACCGCCACCGACCGCCCGGGCGCATAATCTGTGCGGAAACGATGACTACAGTGGTCCTCTAATGTCAGTTTGTCGTGATTACCGCCGTTATCATTCGAGTCCGAAATAGCTTGTATGGATTTTCCTCCGCCACGGATGGTGCCGCGTAAAGAGGCTATCAGCGTGACATTGTCCCGAGCAGTGAGTGACAAAGCTGGCTATTCATGAAGCGCGGAATAAAACCAATGTTCATTTTCACAGATTTGTTGATGTTTTGTGTTTTTTTATTGCTATATATACGACTGAAACTAAAAAAAATATAGATTCCGACCTTTGTATCCGTGAAGAAGCGGAAGCTTAGGCCTTATTTACATAGATGACATGCTCCAACAAAAACACACAGGCCTGTACATTCGAAGATGACCGAATTTTTTATGACACAGGATGTGAGAACACTTATATCGAATGGGAATCTGAATATTCTGGTTCTTCACCCTTAAATTCCGAGCAAATAGAAGCAGAAGAACACAAAAAATGAAGAATAACGTTTTGCTGCGACACGGCCTTTTTAGCACTCATAATTAGCCACATTCACAAATTTTGTTTCCAATTCCATTACCAGTAATGTATGTAGTTTGCGAATATCGTCCCTGTTAACCTAACCTATAACTATTAACATAGAAAATTGCTAATATTTATTCCTCTCGCCTGTTCATTGGTGAGTACGTTTAAATCGTAAAATTCTATTACCAATGTAGCGTAAATCGTTAGCAATTGTGTCCAATCCAAGTACAATTTTTTTCGTTATGACTGTTTAATAATGCAGTTTTTCTTCAATTGTGCACGCTCAACTAATCTCACATTTCTATGGTTTTACGGTTTTTGCTAATTGTTGAAAAGAAAAATATGATGTAAAATTAAACCAATTAACCCCGATTTTTTATTTTTAGTGAAATATTTACAACGCGTATTTGTTTCACATTTCATACACACTTTTCATCGGTACTGAATATAACTATGCGAAGGTAGTCCATCAAATTTTACAGATGATAAAATGTAAGATTCGAGCAGCAGACAAGCCACATGTCGTGTGTTCAAATGATGAAGCTATAGGATCGTAGCGCTTGCTCCAATTTTTTTTAGATTTAATATGGTTTATTTGACACGGCGCGATACAATTTTATGTTTAATTGAGCCAAATACAGTTTTTATTGATTCTAGATTAGCGAGAAAAGGAGGGAGGCACTTTTTTTATTTCTCGCAGCCGACTACGAGCTAGTGGGGATTAAAGGTGAGAGTGCTCTAAAATTGTCCTGTATTATTTTTTTATCATAATTATTCAGGTTACATACGATATTACTAGACTGAATTTCAAACCGACATATTTAATTCTAGCGCAGTGGAATCCTGACATATTTGGCAACACTATGTGACAAATGTTTAAAGGTGTTTGGAGAAAATAAAAGAGATGTCAAAAATAAACAAACAGCAAAACAATGTAGTGGATCGGTTGTCAATTTTCTTCGCACACGAATAAGTGTCGATATGATTATTAGAGATCAACAGTATATTCAATTCAAAAGATCTGAGGGATGGATAAAATGGCAGAGACTTGTTATAAAACTATAAGAAGAATAAAATGAAACAAACGGAAAATGGACCAGAGTTTTTGGAGAAAGAAGTGTGGCCGCCAATCCGATTCCAAACTGAAATATATCTGATGACTCTGTTTTGATATCCACTGTCATTCCTTTTCTATTTATGACTCCACTAGCTTTTGAATAATTATTTTTACTCCATAGCAAACTTTTGTTAAATATGCTAAATTTTCATAGACGCAGATCCGAAGCGGTAAAATGAAAGTGATGTTTTCAACCAGAGAGTACTGGTGTGGTTTATGGAATTTGGAGTATGGTGCATTGATGCTAGTCGAAGTCGAAATCTTATGATTCAATTTTTTCGAATTTTCTAGCTTTTGAGCGGAGGTTTTTGTATACTATGTCCCAATTATGACTAGTTTGGAATTTTGTCAACAAACTTAAGATATATATTTTAGTCAATTTGCATATCTGCACTTTTTAAACTATTGGGGCTTTGGATGCATTAAACTTTGCCAATTTTTCTATTTGACAGGCAACACTCGTCTCCGTCGATAGGCGTGGATTGAGCGGT
The DNA here is from genome assembly GCF_029784165.1 of Wyeomyia smithii. Classification (NCBI taxonomy): domain Eukaryota; kingdom Metazoa; phylum Arthropoda; class Insecta; order Diptera; family Culicidae; genus Wyeomyia; species Wyeomyia smithii. Next base: position 82,214,945 of record NC_073696.1, on the reverse strand, counting down.
CGTGCATAATGCTTCGGTGTAAGCGCGTCTCCGGCCCGGGAGAGTTCTGCTCATATAAATGTTTTCGAAATGTAGTGACCCAACTCTATTATATGTTAGTTAAAATCGTTCACATAGTGTAGTATAATATTTTGCGTTTCACTAGAATATACCACACACACCTTGGCGTGGCCCTAATAACTCTCTGTTGTTTATTTCTGCTTTAAATCGGTCTCAAATCAGGAAATCGCTTTTCAAGAACAGACGAACAATTTGCAAGAAACGTCGTTAGTCGACCTGTTAAGCTCAAAGCCAGATGTCCGGGTCACCGAATATCTAGAGACTTCGCGTCGATACCTTTCATGAGGTCGTATTTTCTACAGATCGGTTATAACCGTGTTATAATTTTCGGTATAAAGAGGGTCACTTCACGAAGAAGTGATAAGAGTGGCGAGGCGTTAACGTAGACTCAACTCTCGTAGCTTTCGTTACATTGTGTAGTCAGCTGAGATACATCAATGAGAGATACGATTCGGTAGTTGCATAATGACTTCATAAACAGATTTTCGAATCTTTGAGTCTGTCTTGATTGAGTCATAGGTCCGGCATCCTCGCGTGCGCTTTATTTTTGCGGTGTTACATCATCAACCGGAAAGAGTTCGGATCGCGTTATGATTTCCGTAGAAGATATAATGAACTCGTACGCGCGATATTTGTTATTATGAACCCGGTACTAGAACTCAGCGCATCGTTTACCAAAACGAAACCTGCTGCAAACCTTACCCTTTTCTCCAACATCCCAGTGATTCCTCGTGGAAGTGCAGAGGTGTTCTCGGCTTCCAATAAAGCGAGTATCACGTCAACATATTCCTATACACACTCCTTCTTTGACCTGCATTCGGATGCGGCCGGCGCTGGTATTGCCTAATATATAGATTAAGGTCACCAGTTTTTACACATTGAGGATGAATGTTAATCCCAAGCATCATCCATTGGTTCTCTGTGTAATTACAGCCGATCTGGCAATAACGGAGTAGCAACCGCAGGCGGTCAATCATGCTCATGCTCATACTCAAAGAAGTGTGGCCGCCAATCCGTGCTGACCTTATTTTTCTAGAATATTTCCTGTGATGCGTCATTGAACGATATATCAATAGAGCTCTTCACACAACAATCGCTTCTCTTGAGTCCAAAAACTCGAAGATAAAAACGTTACTAACCGCGACATGATGAATGAAGCCTGCACCAGTTTCCGGAAGCGAATAACTACAGTTATTTGTTTTATTAAAGAATGATTACTTGAATGTTTTTAGTAGCATAATTATTTAGTTTAGAAATATCACTCGCACTCTGTGTATAAACAGATATCGGGATATTTCGGCTCAGCGGTGTTTTAATTTTGGAACAAATAATTTGATTTTGTCCAACGTTTCGATACCGGTTGGTGTCTTCCCTGAGGAAAAAGTTAAAAGACCACAGGGCTGAACTGTCCCGATATCAATAATATGATCTATTTCCATTTTACATATAAAAAGAAAAAAATCTTTTTGAATTGACAATTGATTTCTGGTATTCTACTCAATTCGAATTTTTCAATTACATTTTTTGTCAAAACCACGTGCATTTTGATAAAACAGAAATTCGAGATTAAATCTCGAGATTTTCTTTCAATTTATTTGCAAAATTGCCTATCAGAATTCAATTGTAATCATTTCACTCCTAAACTCCCAATCCTGAACAACTGACATAATTGCTTAAAATATGTTTAGTAAGTTTTTTTTCTTAGTTTTAAGCAAAAACAAGAAATAGATTATCTCCATGTTCATAAAGCAGACAATGTGTGCAGCAGGGGAAGCGAAAAATAAGCGAACTGAAATATAATACAGATTTGGAAAATATACCGTATCCCGTCACACATTGTCTACTTAATGAACTTGAATGTTAACAGGTAAAAGCCGTTGTTAAAAATAGAAATTTAGTTCGAAAAATAGCTTATCTGTTTATACGAATTTCAATTCAACTATATATTTAGTTAAAGTAACGGTTCGTATTATCGTCAGGTTTGTCCTATTATCGTCTAAGGGGTCTTGTATCGATTAGAATACCCTCCGCTCTGTGAGATCCCCCTATTTGTTACAAAATAATGCATTTTTGTTCAAAACCTTTTTTTTCTTTTTCTTACAATTTACAGAAGTACGACGTCCGAAAAGCAATGATAAATGATTCCAGAAAAATATATAATTTTTGACCGGAAGTGTTGCAAGATAGTTTGTATTTATTAAACTAAACTCTTTTTTTTTTCGGCAAATGTAGCCAATTATATTCAAATTCGAAAAAAAAAGCACCTACCATTCCGAGGTATTATGACCCAATCCCGAGATATAACATTTATATGAAAATAGTTTTAAATTTTCTAATTTTCATCATATCATATTTATGTGGAAATATCTGTTAGCTTTCTAAACCAAAGAAATAAATAAGCAATGAATTTTGGTATTTTCCGGTTATACTGGAACCAACAAATAGTAGGAGGTTGTATCCAAAACACGACTGCATACCTGAAGCAGAAGAAGCACACTTTTCGATATACAATTTTATTAATTAACTAGTTGGCCCGTAGTGGCTAGCCACTTTCAAATGCGTTTTGAACTATTGAAAGTTGGTTTTTATTCTAAAATGAAAATTTTTGTTTTTGAAATATCAAATTTAAGTTCAAGATGTAACTATAACACTATCGACAATTCGATGCAGATGGCCAGCGCTGGTTTAAAACCTAATTAATTATCTGAACTGCGATAAATCCTTCGTTCAGTAGACCGTGGATTGATTGCTTACTCGAAAACGAATCTGCATCTCTCTTCTTATACGGATCCACTGCACAGCTTATTATTATTATTTTCGAAAAATTGTTTTCTAACGATTTATTTTTTTTTTAAATTACATAACTTGAATAATAGGTTATTTTCTCAATTGTTTGATGTTACATATGTAATATTCAAACTAAACTTACAAAATAACTAAAAATGAATGTGATTGAAAAAAAAACAATTTACAAAAACTATTGCTCATGAAAAAATACTGGATTGCTCAAAAAAATATTCACACATGCAAAAGTTTGTCTCTGCAATTTGTTATTAACGATAGCAAAGCTTGGAACAACGAAGTACTGCCCTCTTTTAATCATTGATGGGTAGTTCAAATCCCTCTCTAATACTCCGATATAACTTCACACATGATAAATGACGCGCATGAAACATCTGTCATCTGCGTTCCATCACAGAAACCTTTTATAGTAGCAAACAAATATTATTTGATAAAAAATAAAAAAAAGTTGGCTTAGTTGGCATTTGCAGGATAGTAGATAAACCTATGTTTAATTTTTAAAACTTTGAAAATTTTATGTCGATATATCAAAATATCTTAAATCAAAACTGTTGTTCAAATATAATGGCCAATAGCTTAACCTGATCCCGGCGCAAAGAAATCAGTTTTGACCTCAAAAAATGAACTTCAAACTCTTATTACTCATCAACTATAAACATAATTAACACAAACTGTATTGCAAATTAAAGATCAACCAAAGATTTCATCGTGAAAATTTTCAAGTATAATTGTTGAACTTGAATCAAAGTTTGAATGTCACTCGTCGGAAATGGGTTTATCTTATACTTTAAGTTTTTTTGATACAGCTGAAATTTTCACGTATCAGCAAAATCATTATCCCTTTCTCCGTACATCTTGAACGTCGTAGTATACTTAAAGAACTAATTTGGGGTACAATGGGGTAGCATGTCTTGTGTAGGTTAAATGTCTTTTCTATTTTTAAAAATATCGAAAAATAATTATATTGCTTTATCTTTGAGTACAACTTCTTGAGAACATTTTGGTATATTTTGTTAGAGCTTTAAGTAATAGGGAGAAAGTTGGGTAGATTTCAAGTGCGGGTTGTTACGCACCATAAGCTAAATTTGAATATGGTGTTTTGCATAAGAGGGCTTTGCCGAGTCACAGCCGGTTTTCTTTAATTTTTTAAATGTTCGTTATTAACGTCTTCGGTCGTAATTGATATTTTTAATAAACAAACAACTTTTTGCTATCGAATAACTGTACTATTGAAAAAATAACAATTTCAATGCATATAAAAATTGCTACACGCTTTAAAGAAACCAAACTGCTTATTTTCTCGAGCAAAAAGGTTTATAATCCCCATTATTTTCTTGACTTTTTCATAGACTATCCTCAATGAACTACAACAGGTACTGCCTTATTCCATCACTTGACAACCTAATTTTGATGGTAATGCCATGACATTACAGAGCTTATTGGACATGTAACTATAAATTAACGTTCATAGTCAACTGACAGTGGTTTGGTTAACTTAAAATATCATTTACATGCTTGATATCTTTGATACTATGTCTTTCTTACATCTTAAAACTGCCTTCCGCCCTTTATTACGTTTTTGGCGGTTTTTGCCGATGCACCTGCATCAGGACCTATACTACCTATAATCGCATATCAGTCCCATCTGGAAAATCATCGAGTTGAGAAAACAGCGCCAGAAGATATTTTCTAGTTTTGGGTATTTTACCTGTTTGGGGTGGGTTATTCTTATTTTTTCGACATGATGTTGTGAAATAGACCTTAATCATAATTTCTTCATTGAAGAATTTGCTTTTTCGTGGAAAATACAATAAAAAACAAGGAAGAGACTGATATGCGATTATTTAGGCCGTCGAGTAGCAAAATAATCGCATACCAGTCTCACTTTCAACCGCTCGGTGTAGGAATAGTCATATTTTTCTCAAGTATTTTGAATGGGCAGACGTTCATGGCCGCAGACAGCTTCCAAATATGCTGCATAAAAAATGGCGGAGACGTCCATCCATTACTTACCCCGACTTTAAGGTCGTCGTTGAAAAAGCAAATAATCAAATATAAGGTTAAAGTCTTGGATAAGCTACTGAATAATTTCTTTTCTTACGTCTTCAGTGTTTCGCAATACGTGCTGAATAAAATTATTCCGGATAAGCCCGAGCATTTAGCATATTGGAAAAGTGGTATTGAGAAAGGAAAGTTTCCAATTTCATCACAACAGTGATTTGACGGAAGACGACGGCGATGAAAAGAGGTACAAACTGTTTTTAGCTAAGCAACTGAAAGAGTTTTCTTCTGAGTTTTGACAATTTCAACTTGATCATTTGAAGTGAGCAGATCATCCGCAGGAAATAAACTCCTTACAGAAAGCAGCATTGCTCAGGCTATCATCCCTCTGATTGACGAAACCAATAACCTTTCGGGAACGAACCCTCTGAAAAAGCTGCAGTTTCAGTGTCTATTTAACATTAACTTTTGTATGGAATTTATTCGAAACAACCTTGCATTTAGTAATTATTTGATGATTTTTAACAGCAAAAAGCTTGAAAAATAGCCCCAAATATTTGTTATATGGATTGAAGGAAAAAATATGGCCATACTCAGGAAAAACACTTGGTGGGACTGATATGCGATTATTTTTAAGATGGGACAATTTTACCTCACTTTTTTCTGACTTTTTCCAAATAAAACATACTTTTTTGTTTCCTTAATCGATAGTAAAGTAAGAAATAGATGGATTCTGATATTTAACTCAAAAACGATGAAAATCCATATGGGACTGGTATGCGATTATAAGCAGTATAGCCATGTGCTAATTTAACACGTGTGCCGAATATTAGTTAAGACGCAGTTAGCTTTGATTTCCTTACGACTGGCTTCATACCAGGGGAGAAGAGGAGAGTGGAGGACTAAAAGCAAAGGTAACTTGTAGTCAGAACAGGAGTGCTTGCGTTGCTACCCACAAAAAAATAACAAACTTTAGTGTACCTCAGGTTCAGAGTTTGCTTGGGAAAAAGGTAATTTGAGTAAATTTCGTTTGTCGTGCGCGTGACTGAAAGACAAGCAAACTATATATATTCCGATAGCTGGAAAACTACTATACATTGAACGGATTTCGGCAGAACTACAGCATAATAGGTTGTTGCGTTGATATTAACAACTGCTTTGTTTACAGTGTTTCATTAATGGATCATAAAGTCTACTATTGTTTGTTCAAATCAAGTAACTCTTCATTGAATAGTCCACAAGGATGTGTGCCTCATAGGTATATGTTCACGATGCTTTTAATTGATTTTTTTAAGTGTGATTAATTCAAGAATTGCGTTGATTTTCGCTATTGATAGTAAGCTCACGTGTACTGTATAGTACTGAGATGTGAAAAATTAATTAACTGTTTCAATTAAAAGCAAGCGTTCGTGTTTCAATCTATACGATTGATATATGTAAAAACTCATTCGGAGAAGTTATAATGAAAAATATAAATTTTCAATCAAAATTTTACATTAAACGTCATCTTGTGTGAGGCAACTATGAGATTATTATTTTTAACCTTCGTTGTCTGCTTTATTGTTTGTTTCAAATTTTTTCGGTAAAGTTCATAAACTTTCTGGAATTCGTATGTTCTTATGCTTCCACATACCATTTTGAAATCTAAGACGACTTCCTGTATTATACCGAAAGTTTGAAGAATAGGTAGTCTTCTTATTAAGATATTTGGGTTCTAGATCTGTTCGGTAAAAGTAAGCTTTAAATAAATAGCATCCTTCTGACTTCTGAGCATCAATCTGATACCGGAAATACCCATATTCGGTGGTATTCGATCAGTTATTTCGATCAGTTGACTAACAGTAAAACTGGACCGATGGACCTTTCAACAACGCAACAGAATAACAAGTTGTATCGTGTTGCGGCTTGGAAAGCAAACAATCAAATTGATCTCGTGTTGGGTGGAAGCAGCGAATTGTTTTATGATTCTAATGGTCGTTTGAAATCAAAAAACTTATAATGATCGACTTTTCATACACATTCGTTTCGAAATTATTTTGAATTTATGTTTATAAAATTGGAATTAATAATAAAAATAAACCATTTCCATAAGTTATTCGTGATTCACTAGCTACAACTATAAGTTCATAGATATCATTTTAATCAATCCTCTGGCTTACAACCAGACGATTAGGCGCCGAATTCTCAAGAAAAAGGAATAGAATAAGTATATGATTAAAACATTTCTTATATTTTAAAAACTTATTTTCAAAGAGCACATTGAGAGTATAAAAGCCAAGTGCATCAAATATACGAGATGTTTATATCCTCTCATTGCAAGGAATTCTAAACTTTGTTTAAAGAACAAACTTTTGATTTACAAACAAATTTTTAGACCAGCAATGCTTTATGCTGTACCGATCTGGTCAAGTTGCTGTTCAACAAGGAAGAAAACGCTCCAAAGGATTCAGAATAAAATTCTGAAAATGATTTTGAAGCGTCCTCCTTGGTTTGGTACACTCGAATTACATAGACTTACTGGTGTTGAACCATTAGAAGCTATGTCAAATAAAATTATTAACAATTTTCGATAAAAATCGTTGCAATCCTCAATTGCTACGATAAGCTTTCTTTATAGCCAATAAGCAATTAAGTTAGTTGTAAGTTTACTTCCCTTTTTCTGACAAGTAGGTTTAAATCCCTACGAATGACAAATTTCTAACAGTGTTGAGAAGTCACCATTTGTGATTGGACACACATACTCATTATTTACTAATATTTATCATAAATACTTAAGCTACTAACAAATCCCCCCCTAAAAAAAAAAATTTCTTATATTTTCATTCTTACTTTTTGGTCATTCTGCTAGAAAACGACCAAGTAAAAGTTCAATGATAAGATCACAAGCGCTATTTTCGGTTATTTTTAAAACCAAAATGGAATGTACATTTTTTGTCTAGCATCTAAGCATACTTTCTTCTGATGTATTGATTGGCAAACTCCACAACACAATCGAAATATTCATCGGTATTTATAATGGTCTTGACTGTTTGTACTACTGTTTACGAATGTTAGCTTTTTTGTTCAATTTTTGGGAAAACTAGAATCGAAATTTGTACGAGTATGAAATAAACCAAAATCTTCAAATTTGTATTTAAAGCTTTGCCATTGTTTAAAATTATAAACAGTCGAACAACTAGCATGCTACAATATAGTACTAAGCTATTGATTAAACATAGGCAGCATGTCTCGCCAGGGTTATCAAAAGCTTTGAACCCCGCAGCTCAATGGCGATTGGAAGTGAGCTTGTGAAAATGCGTCACAATCACACAGCACAGATTACACTATTGCCTCACAAAACGGTAATTTTGTAATCAACGGGTGTTATACAATTAGTTAATTTTATTAACATCGTACGTGTACCATAAACCTGACTATTAGCAATCACTCATGAATGGCTCGTTTCCGCTTGTCATTTCAGGATGCTAATTGATCTCTCAGCGACCACCGGAAAGATTTTTCCTGCAGAGCCGCAGAAACTTTGGCCTTTTCCATTCATTTTGGCAGCGGACGCCGGATAAGATGACACTCAAGAAAAACTACTAACAATAAAACGATAACAATATTTATCGTTATCGAAACAGAGCCCTGCTCGTAGCACCGTTTTGTTCTGAAACACTAGACCTGGGAAAGGAAACATCGTCTACATACACTATATATTTTACTCTATTTAATATTTGATCGTAAATTATCGTGATCGTTAGCTGTCATACTGGCCGAAAGCTGGCGCACTCCTCTCGTAGTCCCGCAGTCAAATCAGCATCCCAGGCTACGCAAAGGGAAAGCCAAGCGGGAGAAAGGCATGAAAAATGATTATTTACGACCACAAATTATGTGTTCCGAAAACCTCAGAAAGCACCCCAGCCAAACTCGGTGCACCACATGGCATGTCTTTTGCCCAAATCTGGTGGAGACAGTCATTATCAGCGTTTGTTTGTTTTGCGTAGGTCGAAAAAGAATCGGCTATCCGAACAATCGCACAGGATCACTACTTTGCGCTTCTGGAACATCCCAACGGTTGATGACACCCGGGTTAGTGGACATTATTCTCCCCAAATGGTGGTCATCCGTTTTAAAACGAGTTAATGCTGATACCGGTCCGGCCTAATTTATTCGCTCAGCTATCTCAAATCGACCAATTTACATATCAGACGAACGCTTGCTACCTGCTGACAGAAGCCGTGATGGGATATTGATATCGCTATGAGAATTGTATGGTTGTTTTCACCAGTGAAGAAACTGTTGTTCTACTAAATTATGTAACTAGAATGAATATTCTATTTACAAGCCACGCGCTACTGTACAATATGAAAATTCTACTTGAAGCGAACAGCAATCGCGGCCAATCAACAGCAACTCGCGAATTCCAAATGCGATTGTTAAACTATCCATGTCAAAGTGCGCAAAAGCTTCAGATCGCCATCGGTGGTCCCTCGTTATCCACGAAAAGTGTTCGCCTAGACAACTTTAATTGGTTTAAATGTGTGATTTATACCAGAAAAAAAGCAATCTAATAAATTTGCCAGGTAATAATGCCAACTGAGGGGCCAGTGGCTATCAGGCTCATTAGTGAACTTAAAAATCGTAACTTTAAAGATGAATCCGCACAATACAATTCGATAAACCAACGAGAAACATTGCTTTGAAGTCATAATTTTCGCTAGCCCGAGAAAATGTAATTGTCAATTCAATGAGCGAAATAGGTGATTTCGAAGACATTTACGGTCCCGAAAATGTCCTCTTTAAATTCGTACTTCGATCTCGATCGCCATTCAAGATATGTATACTCGATATCCATCCGTAGCACCTTTCTTCATCACCAGGATTCATCAACTCACACAAAAAATGCGCGTTGACTATGCTTATGCGAGTATGTGTCTGTGGTTGATTAGGCTAGGTTGGGCGCATCAGTGCGTTCATATATATTTATATGAACCGGACATGACACGGACGGCCTGGTCACCGCTTCACTGCTCAGCAGCATTTTTCAACACCGGAAGCGTTCGCGAGATATGGAACGGCGCGAAACTGTGGTCTTCATTTGACGAAATATTCGCTTGGGTGCCGTTCCGTAGTGGCATTTTGCGATGCTGGGCGGCTAGCGAAGTGAATGTCACGCCAACAGGCTTGATTTTTACCCCGCTTTTAAGGTTTTGGTCACTGCGAGCGAGCGTATTATTATATTAGAAATGAAGTTGAAATTGCAATTGAAATGTTAAACAAACTGAAATCGCATAACTAGATGTATTGTCTTTCGATTTTATTCAGAAAGAATTTTTTTGCTGAAAAAAACATCGAGAGAGTTAAGAGCAATAATAGAACTAAACCCACGAAGTGGCCGCAATCAGATGGAGTCAAGATTACGGGTTTAAAACATTTTTGCTAGAGAAAATTTCAATCTTTAAAATCGTCTTCACGAGTCTCAGGAAAGAATCTAAACAAAACAGTTAAGAAAATTCTCTGTGACCGTATGTTATAAACTTTCGGAAGTTTTTTAAGAAAATACCTTAAATGTGGGTAACTTTAAGCGTGATAAAACTGCATGCTGGAATTAGATTTCGCGTAACATTTCAAGCAAAATCGCACTCCAAAATAATGTAATTGAAATTTAATTCCAAAAAAATGTATTGGTTCTCTCTGAGCTACTTACCAAGCAACCACTGTAAAACTTGGGTTGTAAACTAACAAACTCATTCTTAATAATTTGGCTCCAAAAATTAAACAATAAAATAAAACGAAAAGAGATAATTAATTTCTTGATAGCTGGTTAATAGCTGCTATGATTACCCATTGTTGTTGATGAATCTATTGTAAAATCTAACCACGACATTGTTTTTGTAACGAAAACCTTAAATGCGAGTAAACTAGACCGAGTTTTGTTGGGAAAGCACGCTTTTCAATATGCAATGAAACTGGTGAACTTTGTACATTCGATTTTTCCAGCGTTTTAGTTTCAATTTACTGTGATATATGATATTACACTGAGTGTCTCACACGATCTCTTCTTCTTCTTCCGTTATATAAAAACAGAATTCCGTAACGCACTTGATCTTACTGCTAATGCAGTTGATCTTATGTCATATTGTAAAATCCTAAATTTTTAAATTCACCACTAACTCAAACATGTTTTTTCTTACACTAAATTTTTGTTGATGTTTAGAAAAGAAACAAGCATAATAATAACTTTGATTGCTCAATTTGCCTTTGAATCAAAATCTTAAGCGATGACATGTAGTTTTTTTACATTAGAATGTTCGTTGATATTCAGGAAATATATCTGAGGAGAAATAATAGGTGTTTGATATTAAGCTATCAAATAGATATATAATTTGTAAAACTGCGTGTAACACGCAAATGGCCCCCAAATTGATAAACATTTCAATCACATCAAAATGTTTGAATCAAATGTGCTCATGCAGTAATGTGATGATTAAATATCCATATTTGGCGTAGTAAATAATTGTACATCATACATCTCTACCATATACGATGCTAGGCTATGTGTGCAAATGCCGTTGCTGAAGATATTGTACGTATCGTGGTTGACCCAGTTGACCTGAAGTCAAGAACGATTGAGAGAACCTAGAACATCTGTAACAGAGCCTTGACCTTGAAACTCTGATATGTACAACCTTACCTTTACTTTTACTTAAATATGTTCTTTGTACTTTATCAATTTAACGTTTGGTAATCCCAAGTAACAAAACTGGTTTTATCAAAGTTTTATAGCGCTGTTTTGGCAGTATTAAGCGATATAAAAATTTGATAAAACCAATATTGTTACTAGGGAATGGCTTCGTAGTTTTGTCAATAGTATCACATTTTATAGGATTCAGATTTGTTTTTACTTTCGCTCAAGATTTTTGAGCATGCCATTTTTTGGCTAGAGGAAGCCCACATTTCTTCGGTTCAAATATCGATTAGAAGGTGAATTAGGCATCAAAAGTTATGATTTTTTAATTCTCATGCCGTTTTGTGAATTAAAGCACAATTTTTAGTTATCAGCAAACCTTCACTTCTCCTTTCACGTGTTCCTTGAACACCAACAAACTTTTTTGTGTAAAAACGTTGTATAGGATGTACCAAAAGTGACGTAAAGAGGTTTAACTGTACACGACTGTAGAATGACCCGAATACCACCCAATATACGTATTATCGGGACTGGGATACACAATCTTGAATCACAAGATGCGGTCTCTGCAAAACAGCTCTGAATGGCCACCCTATGTTTGGTGATATACGGAATTGGCATGATTTTTAGAAACTAGCTATCAACTCCAGCCGCCATCTTTAATTCCGTAATGGCGACTTCCGTTATCAAGAAAAAAGCCCAAAGTGGTATTCGGACACTCACTTCGCAAGCCGCTCAGCACTTCCGAAAGTAGTAGATCTCCAGACGTTATTCTGAAATCCGAAATGATGACTTTCTGTTTCTGTAAAACAGCCAAAAATCACAGAATACAATCCGCTTTATGCGTTCCTAGAATTTTGATGAACGGACGTGATATTTCTGAAATGAGTTACGTTAACAAGGCAGTGAAATATAAGAAATGATTTTCAATTTTGAAACTTTTGATCCCGAGCAACGTTGGGAACGTTTTACAAGTTGTATTATAAAGTAGAACAGTTTTTGGTAAATAGTATCCACCCACAAGTTCTGTTTATAATGAGTTTTAAAAAAGGTCGTCTGAAAAACTTTGTTGACTTTGACAATCGAGTCGAATGCACAATCATGACGTTTTTTCATATGCCATTTTTTTACACTTTTTTACCCGGTTGCATTTGTAAAATGGTTTTTTTACGACGATTTTCCAAATAACGCGGCGTTTTTACTTCATTTTTTCGAATGACGCGATTTCTTTTTGGCACGATTTTTCGTCTTCGCGTAAAAAAGTTACAGTGAGTGACAGTAACAAACTATAGTAGGGTGTTTTTTTTAACAGTTACATTTTTACACGTTTTTTACACGATTTTTTATGACGTTTTTCCAAATAACGCGGTTTTTTACGTTATTTTTCCAAACAACGCGTTTTCGTGTATAAAAATACTTCACTGTGTCGCAAGTATGAGAAATATCAATAACGTTAAAATTCTAAATTTTATGAGTGAGTGGCTAAACAGCAAAGACAGTAAATGAGAAACTGATTACTGAATAAATTCGATGAATATTATACCTCAAGTAAGAACCAAAACAGCAAATCAAGACATTCTTTATATACCACATTATCTTTATAAAATCAAAGCTAAATTTTCATAACTTTTGAGCAAGATTTTCAGGCTGCAACTGTTAAAATCTATGCAAAACATTCTTTCAACTTTGACAGTGTGATATCATATTATAAGGAATTGCTGGATAGAATACCACATACACAAACATGGTGAAAACGCATAAAATCTTGCGAGTCGAATAACAGTAAGCTCGAGCTTCTTAAATCCAACTCAAACGGCACGACGTTTGAAAGAAACAAAGCGGTTAAGAACCTTTTTTTTTGGTCATGGTTAAGGCGGGACCCTACTCTGGAAGGTCGAAAAATAATGAATTTTCGTGATTTTTTTTCTCGAACGTTTAACGTATAGTGAAGTGTTCGGGTACTTTGGCTATTCATTGAAGATTTGAAGATGTATTTTGCATGTCACATGTCGTGGATGCAGATATATTGAATATTACGCTGTTGGCAGCTGGCAACGTGAATGCTTTCTCTAAATTAGTACCTAACTGGTGGTAAGTTTTTCTCAGCATCGACTGAACCGATACGGCTGAAATTTTGTCTGAGCAAGTAAAAATGGACTATCTAACTTTTTACATAGCCGTTTTTAAAAATTATAAAAATTGCCAAAATTTCGGCCATTTTAGTAAAGCTTGCTTTTTTCATGAAAAACTACTATTTAACCCTCTAGTGCCCAGTGCCGCCTTTAGACAATCTCCAGTTACACCTCTAAAAAGCTTCAATAAGAACTTAAAAAATGTTTATAAAGCTCCATAGTGATTTTTCGAAGTCCGTTTAAAAATTAATTTGGGCACTAGAGGGTTAAGAAGCCATAAAAAATTGCAAAATTCAAATATCGGAAAACGGCTATGTACAAGTTAGTTAATCCATTTTCACATGCTCAAACGAAATTTCAGCCAAATCAGTTCAGTAGATGCTGAGAAAAACTTACCACCAGTTGAAAAAACATGATTTCGAGAAAAAAATTGCCAACTGCGTAATACTTATTATATTTGCAGCCACGACATGCAAAATACATCTTTCAATATACTTTAATCAATAGCCAAAATACCCGAGTACTTTATCTTACTATAAACATCCGAAAAACAAATCAAGAAAATTGATTATTTTTCAATCTTCCAGAGCAGGGTTCCCCCTTAAGAACTTGTCCAAATATATGTGAACCGCGACGGTTTGTGTAGTGTAAATTCAAGCAAAGTATAAGAACAGAAATATAGTAAATTGAGAGCTTATTTTAATATAAATATCAAATAGATATCATCAATGATATTCATCAAAATAACTTGGCCATTTGCTATCGAGCTTTGCTCGGACATCTATAACGTGTACAACTTTTGCCACATTCCAGTAGATGTCTCTACTGGTTAGTGCTGACCGATATGAATCGTATCGATACACAATAGTCGTGGACAACAGTCAAAATTCTCGCATCGAAACATCTGTTTAAATATGATAAACTATCATAATTTGCGGGAAATGTTGTTTAATTGCTGTCAAATACTTACGATGAAGAATCTTTAAGTGAAAGAACGTGTCGCAAGTGTTTTCATTGCTTTAAGAATGGTGATTTGCGATGTCGAAGACCGGCATAGTGGTGGAAATGAGACGGTTTTCGAAGATGTCGAATTGCTACTGAACTGACCACAATACAAGAAAAGTCACAAAAAAGCCATTCTCCAGTAAGACAATAATAGACCCCGTGATCTTAGATGTTACCTCACCCAGACGTTGCCCCATCTTACCACCACCTGATCCGATCAATGGCACACGGTCTAGCTGACGAAGTCAAAATTTGGATTGATACTTGTGTCACCTCGAAAAATGAGCTGTTTTTCCGTCACGGAATTCACGTACTGCCAGCTAGATGGGCAGTAGTAGGTAACAACGGCCAGTGTTTTGAATAATATGTATGTGACGTTTTTTCTACAACAAAGCCTCAAATTAATTTCTGTGAATATCGTGATTTTATAATCTAGAAATTAATTAAAATATATAATCCATACAGGCACTGAAATACAAAGCTTTACCAGAAAATTTAACATTAATCTAGGGGTTAAAAGTCTATCTTATCTTGTAAAGCAAATCTATCAACGGATCGAATCCGAAAAGCCAGGTTTAAAATCAAATCCGCAGTAGGATCGGATAAATTCTTGAAGTCTAAAATGAAGTCAAATCATGCTTAAAAATCTTTTTTTTTTTTTTCAATTTTATAAGCATGGATCTAAAAAGTAGCAATTTCCCGTCATGTACGCATTTTGATGGAAATGTATGCAAAAACTCATCCAAAATTCGTAGCCTTTTTGTAATTTTTTTTTCAAAAAGCTTATAAGGTAATCGCCTTTTTAATCAATTTATCGTAGAATTTTACTATATTTTCAACGTAAAACTTCCAACCACTTCAAAAAACGAGAAGCAAGTAGATTTACTTTCAAAAATTTGTAGAAATTTGACGGTAAATTGGACAAATGAAAGAAATAAGCTGAATAGAGGTGCAGCTTGCTGTTGAGATTAATAATGGAGCGATTACCCTACTACATTCTACTGCATTGTAGAATTTGCGTTGCGTTTGCGTTTTGCGTTCATCCCCGATATTACTAACAATATTAACCTACTTTCTCAACACGAAATCTCAAAAGCACTCTAAAACTGAGGGCCTAGACCTGACAGAATTACTCCCATGTTTCTGAAGAATCTTTCTGAAGAACTTACAGTTCCATTAGAGCGTCTTTTCAATTTATCTTTGAAAAATATGATATTTCCTGAAGCCTGGAAATCTTCTTATTTGGTGCCTACTTTTAAACCAGGTGTAAAATCTGACGTCCGTAATTGTCGTGGAGTTGCCATTAGCTCTCGCATCCCCAAACACTGTTTTTGGTACGATTTTTATTTACACAAAATAAAATCTGTATTGAAAAATAACAAATATTTGCTTCGTCTAATACCTGCTTAAGAGACAAAATTTTTCAGCAAGTAAACAACCATATCACTAATAAAAAGCATGGTTTCTTTAAAAGCCGGTCAACATTCTCTAATGTTTTGAAATTTGTAACTTTTATTTTCAACGCAATGGATTATTGTAGACACGTAGAAGCCCTTAACACTGACTTTAGTAAATCATTTGACCGAAAATTGGTCAATTTACAGGGTGAGGAAAAATTATCCGTGTTCAATGGTTTAGTCATAACTTCATTCTTTCAATATTAAACAACAACATATTTATACAAAATGTAGATACATTAGCATGGTTTGTAATATTTACATCACGGACTCGAAATGTCCACCCTTGGCTTCAACGCACGCCTTCAATCGTTTATGAAAATAATCGACGGTGGACGATAGTTCTTCCACAGATATGGCATCCCAGGCTTTGTTTAGACTAGCTTTCAAATGATCCAATGGTTTGTGTGGTTTAGTACAGGCTCTGGATTCAAGAATAGACCAAACGGAATAGTCCATTGGATTTGAATCAAGAGAGTTTGAAGGCCATTCATCTTTAGTTAAATATCTCGGAAAAAGTCTGCTACAGAGTTCCAGTGTTTTTTCGCTCCATGCGATGGACCCCAATCTTGTTGTAATGTCCATTTAGTTTCGGTTAAAAGCAGTTGGTGAACAAATTGATTGATTTTTACACTCTTTTCAATGATTATTAAGGGGGTTTCATCGGTAGCCGTAATTCCCGCCCAAACCATCACCGAAACTGGATGATGTGATCGAGCTGCGTTCCTACGCTTAGAAGAGCCTTTAGGCAAAAGCTGACGGTCATTTTGGTGGTTATGAAATTGCTCCACAGTGAAAATTTTCGCATCGGTGAATAAAATTGTGCGATGGTGTCCATCGATAAATTCTTTCAACAGAATATGCGTAATGGACTAGACTTCTTTATGACACTTAATGCACACTGTTTCAAAGGAGATTTCATGGTTTGATTTACACATAGCCAAGGTTAAAAATTGCATAGGTAAGCTCATTTCAACATCTGTCAAATCTTAGTTATACACTGAAACAAAAAACATGGATAATTATTCCTCACCCTGTATTCTGCACTTGGTGCAATAAAAACCTACTCCAACGTAATGACAAAAAATAACATTTACTCAAAAAATTGAGACACCACATATTGTAATATCTCTCAGAAATCAGACTGTACAAAAATGACATTTTAGATCAAGAAAACTTTTTTCCCGAAAAACAGTGCAGAACAAACTATGCAAACATTAATCAGTAATTGGTTGATGAGTCACCCATTAACATAATAATGTCGAAAGAACAAATCGAAAGCTGTCTAAAATACTAAAGATATAATGCTTAGCAAGTAAGAAAAAAATTGTGAACGTTATAAATAACAACTGTAATGAAATACTGTTTGTAATCATTTACTTGACGAATTAAATTAATAAATAAAAAAATAGAAAATAATTTCAGAAAGAATTATTCGATTTCATTTCAGAGCGTCCCGCAGTGGCTGGTTACGAAACGTACGAACGCTTTCGGGATCCAGATAAGTTGTTTCAGTTTATACTAAAATATCGATTTTGATGAAAATCACAAATTTATTCAAATTTAAAAACCACAATATCCTGGTAAATTAGTGAAATTGGAACTGTAAACAATATTAAAACACAAAAAAAATGATTTGTGACCGCTCTAATCTATTTTTAAAACTTAAAGTTACGGACCCGAATGACGGTTAGTTGAAAGGTCCTTGAAATAAATAGTAATAAAAATAATAATAATCTCAAGGTCATTGCAGGTACAACTGGTAAAAAGTTATTTATGTGTTATTTAGCTTGAGCTTGACCTTTGACTCATATTTTGTTATTGTTATAGCGCCAAAGTAATAAACAATTCGATAAAAATATACTCAAGGATAATTATCAGAGAATTTGATTTTTTCAGGGAAAACCTATAAAAGTCAGGGTTTTCTTAAAACAATCAGTGAATTCCAAAATTTGCCCTGGGGTCTAATTTTGTTCAGATTCGAATAATCATCTCTTTTTCAATTCTTTAATTACAACTTTTTGTCTCCCTTTTATTCCAATGCTAGTAAGCCAATTTTATGGCAGTTTATTCCAAACTACATACCTGGTGCAAAAAAACAAATTGAATCGAAACACAAGACATTTTTCAGAAGGAAAACTTACTCCAAATTTAAAAACTGGAAATAAAGTGACAAATATAAAAAACCTGAGCATACAACAACATATCAAGTCTGAAATATATCTAATCTTACCTTCGTGGAGATTTGAAACAAAGTTGAAATAGAAGTATAAAAACTCTATGCATGAGAAATCGTATCACTTTTTATTCGATATTTTTACCAAATCAGAAGGTGTTACAAAATGGTGTAAATTCGAAAAGCAGTTTTTGTTGCTAAAAAAGCCATCAGATTGTGATTCGGGTCCCAATTACTCTTTCAGTTAAGATTGAATCATACGATTGAAATCAATTACTAATTTTGATTTTGAAATTATTTCAAATTTCGGTTTTAGAGGCAGATTTTGTGATGAGCATTTGAAAATTACAGCAAACTCGAATAAATCGATTTTTGACCAGTTATTTTTAATTCAATAACTTTTAGCAGGCCTCGAAAATTTAGTTTTTTGGAGAAAAAGCTTGCGGATAAATTTTCGATGGAAATATGAGACACTTTCTAATTTATTTCAGTTAGATTGCCAATTTACACTAATGCATTATTTTTGTCACTCGGATTTCTCCTGATATATCTAAAATTTTGAATAATTTCAAAAATAAATTCAATGCATTTCTATATCTGTGAGAATAGTTTTTTGAATAAGTATTAGTAAAATTTTTACCTTCTAGAGAAATCAGAGAATTTTATTTTAAAACCTAACTTGAAAGCTTAATACATTCCAAAACAATACATAAAAGAAATCGCAAGGAAAGAAAATTTAAAATACAATTCGGGAAAACTATGCTGAAGATGGTGAAAAACATCGAAAAAACGATTTGCGTTTAAATTATACAATTTTAGTCCATCTGAATTAAGAGTCCGCAAAGCGAAATTTACTTGTTTTCTATTGAATTTTAGTACCAAAACGAGCAAAAAAACAACAATTTTGGTAGTTTTCAAGCAAAGATGCACGACATGCGGTTAGTATTAGTATAGTATAGTTGAATCAAGAACAAAAATTGAATCATCCTGTAATTTTTGTGAAGCCTTTATTAATTTTAGTGGCCCAGAATTGCTGAAGATACTTTGCTGTAAATTTGATATGCAAAAGTGAATTAGTGAATTTTGACTGCAAAATTAGTTTAACATTGCTCTGATATATTCCGCCATTTTCGAAGCAGTTTTCATTCTCAAACTTTGAAACAGACCGGAACTAAAACGGAATTTAGAGTTCATTACGATTTGGACCCGAGCACAACTTTTGGTTACGACGTCCATCACTAAGCTACAGCTACAAAGTAATAAACTAAATAATAATTTAACAAATGTTTGTCGGATTATTTTAAAAAAAATCTGTACTGAATAGTAACCAATTGTTTTTGATTATCGTTGTTAATATTTTGATCAATATGGTTTCGTATTCTATTGCTTATATGTAAAATACTGTCTGTTAGAATGATGTTTGTATGCATCTTAAAAACATTTATATTTTTTCAACACTTTGAAGCGTCACTTTGCTTAAAATTACATGATTGCGTAAAATTACACGAATTTATTCCTTTCGATTGCTAATGGAATGTCTTTATTGGTATTATTTTAGGTATCGTTCACTAAAAATATACAATATTTATCGAGCCTGAGAATATTTACATAATGTGTGCGCCAGCATTTTTAAAATATTCATGTTTCTTTAGCTTTTATAAAGATTATGATCGGTCATATCTCATTTTACTCATCATAACAAACAATACTTTTAACTTAGCCCAATAAAATACTAAGATGACAAGCATACAAAAAGCCGACCAACTAACACTGTTCCGCTAATCTATTCACTCCCTATCCATTTGCTCCCTTCACTTCGCAGCAGGGCATATCAGATAAGAAACAATTGGCACACAATGTGTGGCAGTTCAAGATAGACCAAAAACTCACCCAATGCATTACAGGGCGCTCCTCCGTGCAAACTCCCATGTGAAGCGGCGGCTGGTTGATGTTCACCGGTACTACTCCCAGCGGGGTCCGCGCACCGGGTACCCCGTGTTCCGTTGAATGCAACGTCACCGTTGTAGCACTGAACGGCAGTCACAAAAAAATTAAATTAAAGCAAACTGCACTTTTTTTTACTGCACTAAAGGCACCCCGATTGCAACTTAACGCGGCTACTGGAACGGTACTTGGCTTTCCGACATCCACAAATCATTGACTAACTTGTACAAGTATTTCTATGAATGAACTTCACTGTCCCAAAACCGATAACATCACAGCTAGAGCGGTCTAGTGCCTCTTCACAAACGAACTCTTCGCTTCGCTACAGAGTTGCAAGATTTGGGCATAGCAACTAATGCACTCCAAACTGTCAATACAATCCGGCCTAGTCTATACCTGTCGAATCTTCGGCCGTATTCAGGCGATGGATGGATCTAAAGCTAGATGAAGTTGTATTGATAGCTCTGCTGCAGATCGCACCCGGCCATGCACGGGGTATCGCTTTTCACTCCCACCGTGTCGAATCGTTTGTGTCCCAAGTCGTTAACGGAAGGCACACGGGCGTCGAGTCGACGGTGGACGATCGATCTTATCTCGATTGTTTCAAGAAAAGAAATTAAACAACACCGAAAAGAAGTGAATTTCACTGCTGCCTAGTCCACGGCAAGTTTCATGCGTTCCCGCGGTGATCGATTTATCCCGGTAAAGCTGGGGACCGATCCGAGATAAGAAGCAATTTTCAAGAATGGCTTTCTCGGCCTGACATTTGTCTCCTTAGTCGTGCTCGATTCCAAAACCGGTCAGCAATCGATTTCTTTGCCTCACTCGTGATGTTTTTTCATTAACTTAAAAGGCAGTTTGCACTTTCACTCTTTAACACCACTGAAGTAAATCGGCGTTGAATTTTATGAAAACAAGCTCCACTCGAAACTATAGAATCTACGAATATTATCGATTTTGGCACAATAACCGATTCTCGATCGAACACGTTACGCACTTCCGCACGAACACAAATATAAATCACAATGCTTAGACACCGCTGCCTAAGGTTGTCCGAGTATCCTTACAAAAATCCTTGGATGCACCTCACGAATAGCAGCATCCCATGCAGAAATCCGTACGCACACAGATCGCCTAGAACAAACATACGCACGAAACGAATGAGAGAGCGCACAACGATACGAAATTCTACACGCATGCGTTCAACGCTTTCGACTGTTTGAAGAGCGCGGTACAACTGCGGAAAATTGTGCGCCGGAACGGTTCGGAAGCGGTTAAGAGCGAGTTTAACGCCGGCACTGTGATAACGCGCGTTCACCTACACACGCACACGCCACTTTGTCTGTGCTCGTATTTCTACGTGAGCAAGAGAGAGCCTTCCCCAATCACGAGCCATCGGCAGCTGGGCGGAGCATGCAACAGGGGCGTCACCCAAATCTACAATAACTTATTCTCTAATTCCCTACGCTCCGAGCGGCTTCTCTTTTTGCACTTCCACATTCTCACGGGAGTTTTGAGTTTGCTCATCAAACTGCACCAATATACTCACGGTATACCTTTCGTACTCTCCTGCAAAACCTCTGGTTCAAAACCAGTTTTCACCCTGCCTCTCGCGACTCATCTTTGCATAAAAAAAAACTAGAATTTATGAGCACCCAAACATAACCACAACAATATGAATGAATTTTACGTTTCTGTCATCATCCTTCTGTTCGCCTGTTTGCTTTGCCAAGGAAGATATTTTTTTATTTATCGCGCATACTTTTTCCACTCTCCTCCCCCTTCTTCCTCACACATACCAACTCCACACGTTTGCAGCGATGTTTGCTTCTGCTCGTTGACTTTTGCATTGTGTTCCCTTTTGTTGTTCGCTCTCGCACACCTCTTCACACAGATTTGTAGCTTCTTGTGAAAACCGCATCACCCGGTCGTGTCTTCTCTGTCCTATCCATGCAGCTTCTCGGTGGCTGTGCCGCCGTCCCGCTGTACGTACCTACATCCAATCTGTCTACCGTAGTAGACCGGTAGTAGGCAAGCACCATGGGGAGGCAATTACAGACAGGAGAAGATTAAACTCGTTTTGTTCGCTTTGGAGGCCGATTTTGACGATTGTCATGCTTGAATTTGATACTCGTTTGTGTGTTTGTTCGATCCGTCTGTTTTGGTGCAACTGTTTTGCTTTTTTTGGTTATTCGTTTGATTTTCCTAGCGACGATAGACATAAGTAAAAAAACACTTGAACTAGTGTTGATAGGTCATCATTTTTCATTTCATAGAAGTTAAATTCTTCTGATGTCACCAGGGATAAAAAGTATAACAAATATGACAGCTTACTTCATCGAATAAACTTAGTCGATAGTAATCTGTGCGAATGGGGAACATTTTTAGTTTTACACAGCTTTGTAGTAACGAGCAGTCGCGAATTGGATTTCTTTATGGCGTTGGACATCAATTTGCTGTTTCTTGGCGTCATATCAGTTACGAAAGTTCTAATATTCGGGAGTATATGAGAATTTTCTTCAACTTTACCCAGCTTTTTCGAAATTCTCCATCTTAGATTCAAAAATGGTGTCACATATCGGTGTCAATATTGTGGGCAATAATAACCACATTTTCAGGAATTTCATGAAACCGGAAGTATTCACGATGGATCGAGAAGTACCCATATTGTAAGGTTTTGAACAGAATGTAATGTTGGCAAATACATGCATACAAACCTTGACTTTATATAAATAGATTTATTCCAGACAGGAAATTGACATGAATTAGGAATACTACAATTCGGAAATTGAGGAGACTGTCGCGGAAAACAACCCTAACCTGGCTAAACCTCTGGACACCAGTTTCCAATTTTGGATTGTCGGTTCTAAAAGAAAACTAATATCAAACTAATATTCAATATTTTATTCCGCTTTAAACCGCTATTTAGAAACCAAAAGTCGTGACCATGAATTCCAAAATGGTGCCGGACACCGGTTTTCCGTTTCTGGATATAATCTGGGTTGTTTCCGCGCCACTTTAATAGTTAGCGCTAGTGTCTTTTCAACAGGTACTTCGATATTTGAAAAATAAAATTTTATATTCACCAGTCTTCGAAATGAAAAGAAACCATCCGGTTAATTCGCTTCAAACTTAATGAATGAGCTGCAAAACCGCTGCGTGCTCACTTTTTATACCAAGAAACAATATCCGATTTGAAAATAAAGGTTTGAGAAATTTCAAACGTTTCATAGAAATGAAAATGTAAAAAAAAAAATTGCAACGCTAATGTTCCAACACTTTTTCCACTTTTATATGTATTTATAAAGTGGAAAATCTTTGACTATTAAACTGTAGATTCGTTTGTTTTGATAGAAACAGTGTTTGCATTGGAGCAATTACCCCAATCATTAAACAAAAACTTAATGAGCACTTTTCCTGCTGAGGCATTCCATGAAAAAAATATAAAAATTAATATTTTTTCAGGATGTCCCTGCCGATTTCGCTGAAACTTTGCACAGTTATTCCCAGTTGATAAAGAGGTCATTCTACACTTTCAGTTCTTCATGTCACGACTGCCGTAAAAAAATTTTTTTTTGGGCCAAACATTCCAAATTGTCACAAAATCTATAATATCCTAAAAAGTACTTTTTTTAAAAATCAAAAATATTTTACGCATTGAAGACGAAGATATGTACTACTATCTGTCAAAATTTGGTGATGGTGAAATGAAAAACAAAAAAGCTATGAACGTTTGAATATTTTATCATTTTCACTCAGAACTTATTTTTGAGGATTTTCTTCTGATGTTGTTATAAATTAACGCTAAGAGCATGATACAAATATTTTTGTGGTAAAATTACCTATTTAATCGATTATACCTGCCATGCTGTCATACCTACTTGCATTATTTCCCAGCCAAATAGCTGCTATAACTACACGCAAAAGTTTAACTTATTATTCGGACTAAACTTCTATTTTTAACAACGGCTTTTACTCGTTAACATTCAAGTTCATTAAGCAGACAATGCGTGCAGTAGGGAAAGCGAAAAACAAGCGAACGGGAAATATGATACTTGAATCCGCAATCTCCCAACTTGAACCCGTAAAACCGCAATCCCGGAGATTGCGGGTTCATGTCCCGTCGGGATGCGGTATATTTTTCCAAATCTGTATCATATTTCCAGTTCGCTCATTTTTCGCTTTCCCTACTGCACACATTGACTGCTTTATGAACTTTAACTTACTATTTGGAGAGTAATTAAAAATATTTTCCTTCGTGTAAAAAATTTATTACTTTACAAGTAATAAAATACTTCTCCTGTTGAGTTTGTTACTTACCTTGTTACCTTACTGTCATATAATTTGCACATGTTGCAAGATCACGAGTATCTAATAATAATCGTTACAACTACTTGCAAAACTCTTACTTACTACTTTTCTCACCTTCAGTCGATTTACAACACACACTGTAGTAACTTAAATGAATTAGCACAGCAAATGATGTCTCGCTTACACATGCAACGTGGCTCTTGCTTGTATGTTCCCCTGCAAAAATGTAACAAGCGTGTAACTTTATTACTTTTTGGTTATTGGCATCTTAGCAGTAGCAACAACTATACATAAACTAATTCTGAAGTGAATAAATAAGTGGTTGAGTGAAATAACTGTTGGTGTTAAGGTTCAGCAAACAATATGAATAACACTACGTACAAAATTAAATGTATGCGACCTTTCGATAGTAAAAGGTGTTCGAAGCAGCTGCGGAAACTATCGGATAATTTTTTTTTCTTCACCTATCGTTTATTTGACACGGCACAAATACAATTTAATGTTTAACGGCGCCAATTATATCTGATGACCTAAATTCTTTAAGCAAATTTTTTATCCTCGCTGCCGACTACGAGCTGAAATTAAGTCTATCTTAAAACTAGCATATATTTTTCAATCAATGTTTTGTAGTTGAATGGTCGTCTGATGATCGTCGAATGGCCATGAATATGCAGCATGTATGGATTTGTTCTGCTTAGCCACGATGTCATGGACTGGGACAGGGGCATGTAATCCTCGGGGCCTGGAAGTATTGTGCGGGGTTCAGTTGCTGGTTATGGTTCGTTGTTGTTGTTCGCTGTTGTTCAAGCCAAGATATCGCGAAAGGCCTCGGGTTCTCAGGTCCTAGCGGATTCGTGTGGGGTTCAGTTGCTGATTCCAAAATCGAGGTCTATGACGTGCTCTTGCCGTTTTGTTGAATGTGGATGGAAAGGAATGGGACTAGACTGGGGCGTGGATGGATTTCAGGAAAATGTATATAAGGGACATGTAGGGTAGGTCACGACTCGCCAAGACATCACGAACAGGAACAGCTGGTCCTCTACCCTCGGCCCGGAGGGAAGTTATTAATTTAGACCTGGCGTCACGGTGTACAGGGCATGACCAAACAACGTGCTCTATGTCGTGATAACCTTCACCACAGGCACAGATACCACTTTCCTCGAGCCCAATACGACGGAGATGCGTATCAAATCTATAGTGATTGGACATAAGCCGCGACATCACGCAAATGAAATCTCGACCTACATCCAACCCATTGAACCACGGGCTCGTCGATACCTTGGGGATAATGGAATCCTATCGGATAATAATATCCAAAAATTGAACTAACGAGTTTCGTATTTATACGTCATGTCGTCTGCATGTAGAGAAACTAGCTCTCTCTACGCGTCTTATTTTTAAAACCGTCTGATAGCGGGAGTCGTCGATGAGTTACGCATTTATCAAATGATTGATTATGTTACAAAAACAGCGCGTTGGATTTGTATCATGCACTTAGCGATAATTTATAACAATAACAATTTTGCTATTTCGCAATCGCAATTTTATTACCTTTAACTTTGCTGAAGACACCATTTCAATCAAACAAGTCGTTTTTCTGTTACAAAATATTTCATTCATCAGTTACATTTTTGGATAAGCCCTTTTGAAACTTTGTCTTTTCTGCAGTCGGGAACTATATTCTGCTGCACAAGAAATGAACCGAAAAACAAATAAGGCACAATCCGATCCCATTCACTTCTCCCGCCATTTGCTTCCACTATCTGCTCCTTGGTTCGAGTGCGAGCTGTTTTGCACCGCCCGCTTCCCTTGCCGCCTGCTTCCAACGTTCACATCTGCTGCTACTTTTTGCTCCTTTCCATTCTCTGCTGCTGCTGCTTCTGCTTCAGAAGTCAGATTGAAAATAAACGCACGCCGCATATCTGTACCACCTTTATGTATGGAAAGAATCTTCAGACTATGTTCCTCCACCAACATTGCAATTGAAATAAACGCTCACTTATTTTCTTCTCTCACCAGTAGCAGCTCTTGAATACCTTCCGAGAGATGATGCATATGAAGCGCATACAACTATACAGCATTCTCAAGCTCCGTCATTCTCGCTTCTACGTTTACGAAGCTAGTCGTTTTCATTGCCTTAGAAAAAAAACGACCAGTTTCGTGAACGTAGAAGCGAAAATGACGGAACTTGCAAAAGTTATATGGTTCAAAAGATATTTAGGAAATGCTGTTGATGCCGGCCCAGGACTAGGGGGCCCCCTATGTCGGAAGGCCCTGGACATTTACCCCCTTTGCCCCCTAAATCCGGGCCTGTTCAGAAGCCAGATTGGAAATGAACGTAAGCCGCATGTCTGTGATGTTTCTGCTTCTATGCATGAAAATGAGACTATCTCTTCCACGGAAACCAATCACCTGGTAGCGATGAAGAGGCGAAGTGTAAAGGCATATTGGTACATTTTTGCGATATCTGTGTATGGAAAGCGTGCTCGTGGTTTGTTGGAAGACATTGATTTTGAAATAAATTTGGACTTGTTGCTGTTTTTTTTTATTTTTGAAATAATAACTATTATAACATATTATGTCGTACTTTTGATGATAACAACAAATCTTATAAAATACAGATATCGGATGATACATAAACCATAAACATATGTGTCGATTTATACATCGACATACATGATTGAAATGTTACATCTAAAACGTTTCCCGAAATGCGAAAGAAATCTTAAAATGGATCCTTACGGAAGGACGTAGTCCTACGTCAAAAGTTTACGGAAACACTGCTTCAAATGACACAATGTGGTTCTTACGCTTTAAAGATGATAATTTCGATGATGACGACTGTCCGCGTGGATGAAGGCCAAAAGTTCGAAGACGCTGAATTGGAGGAATCGCCCGATGAGGATCCATGCCAAATGCAGGAACAGCTTGCTTCGGTATTAAGAGTTATCCGTCAAGCCATTTTCAAGCGATTGCATGCTTTGGGAATGATTCAAAATCAAGGAACTCGAGTTCCTTATGATTTGAAGTTGAGGAACATTGAGCGTCGTTTTTTCGCGTGTGAACAACTGTTCCAGCAGCGAAAAAAGGGAACTTTGTCTACGTCGCATCGTGACGGGTGATAAAAAATGGACTCATTACGGCAACCTAAAAAAAAGAAAGTCGTGGGGACTGCCCGGTCATTCTTCTACGTCGTCGGCTCAGCCGATTATACACGCTGCGAAGGTTGATACGCTGGCTATTTGGTGAGAGCAGATCGCTGTTATTTATTATAAGCTATTCAAACCTAACGAAACAAACACTGCACAACGGTTTAGACTTGACTTAATGCATCTAATTCGTTTAGTATTTTAATGTTTTACCCCTCACCCTTTCTAATACGTCTATGACCACCTCCTTTGTAAAAGGAACTCATACGCCATATCTAGTGAAAATCGGTTCAGGCATTCAAGAGTTATGCTGGAACATGCAACAATAGAACTTGTCTTTTAAATAGATAGATTTAGGTGTATATACTTTTTTTGAGGTGTGTAGCCTTTTGTCACATACAGGGTGTTCAATAAGTTTGAATGCAATCTTTCATCCTTGTGTAGGTGCGCACCATGTGCATTCTGTGTATTGGCATCGGTGTCAGCTTTAGCCTCATACCGATGCTTATGGTGTCGACTTGCTGACATTTGTTGTTTGTTCACCGTGCACAATGAAAGAGTACCACGACGTCGTCGTAGTCCGTATCCAGGCGTGGGAAGCTCCCACTAGTATTCATCGAGGAAAACGTGAAAATCAACGCCCCATGCTAAAAGGCCGATAATTAAGTCCGTTGACATCGAATGGCTTGGGCTCTACTGAGATTACTGAGCGGACTCTGTAATCTTTCGGTTACTAGGCCGAAGTTAAAATAATGACAATTAAATTTTCGGGCTCCCCAATAACTCTTCCTTTACATTGAGTTCTACAAAACCTCGACAAATACGGCTGGGATTAATCTGGCTTTCTCAGACTTTTTTGAAGATATTGTATGACAATCTGTGTAAATTGTCTAACGTTTCGTCCGTTTTTGGTGGGTTTTTCCAGGGGAAGCTGTATTTTATAGTAAACATGCTTAGGGACGTAGTACAATACAATGTCATGCAAAAGTCATTACCATCCATATAACTAATACCAGTCGTTAATAATACACAATATATTCCCTCGACAAAAATAGGACGCTCTTACAATAAAACTGGCCAGAAGGACAGTGGATACCTCTCCAGGGAATTGTATTTGACGATAATATTGGCTTAAGGCCGCGTGGCTTGGAGTAGCAAGCGTTAGAAGAGAGGGTGAACAATCATATACCGTAAACTGGGGTGACATTGATCTCTTATTTGAATATATCCAAATACCATCAGTGAAGATAACGACAAATCTCAAGCTCTACGAGAGTTTTTTATCACAAATTCAAAAAAAGGGGTAGAGTGATCAAAGTCACCCCGCTGATCAAAGTCACCCCGGTTTTCGGTACATAAGTACGAATTATAATAATAATGTCACCTTTTTCCTGTAGGGCCCTGTCACTTTCTCTCTATAGTGATAGTACTAAGCTTATAATAAGAATGCGGAATACAGCAAACGTTCGGACCATATCACAAAAGATCAATATTTCTGGTCGCAGTGATGAGTCCATACAGATATATATTATTGTATGTATGTGTGTATGAGATACTTTATCCGTCATGTATCAAAATGTGAAAATCATGAAACTCTATTATCTCAGAAACCGAACGAAACCAACTTGAAAAAAATTAATGCCGAAATAACAGGCTATCTCTCAAACCATTGACTAATAGAGTACATAACGATTAGACTTGTAGTTTGAAAGTTACGGAGAAAAACGTTTTAAAAACCAGTTAAAAATCAAATTTTTCAAGACCTATTTAAATTATTTGAGAAGTGACAGTACACTACTACAATTCATTACATACAATTGATCAAAATTGGACGTTTATGTCGAAAACAATTTAAGCTTAAATAAATGGAAATAAATCTTAAATCGTCGAGAAACGAAAAAGTACGAGTACCTGGGGTAAAAAGCACCGTTAAGGGAAGATTCACCTTTTCGGATTTACAATGCAAAAACATTTTGATAACAAATTTCCAATTCGTCAGAATCTACGTCAGAAAATGTTAAAAAATATGACAGTTGTCACATTTTTTCGTTAGTCTCGGTTCATCTAACTGAGATTTCGTCTCAAAATATCTGGATTCACGGTAATGATAGCTACGTGATATTTTGTGCCTAAATTTTAGTAAGGTTGAACCGAGATTTACGAAGTAATATGACAGCTGTCAAAATTTTATCAAACCCAGCATTCGGTAGTGCCGTTGTTGGCAATAAATCACCGGGACTCGGCAGTCAATTTTTAGTGTGTATAACATTGGTTTTATCTCTCAGCTTTAACAAGAATAAACGGTGCGTTCTACCCAAGGAACCCCTATATCAAATTTTATTTTATTATTTTTATTGACATTCAGACAGACAAGTCATGCCATTTTTTTTTTTATTAAGGCAGTAAATTTAGGTATGCTAATGGAATTAGCTGAAAATAGGTTGGAACTTCAAAAATATAGTACAGAAGGTGGGACTCGAACCCACAACCCTAATCTCCGGTAAATTTTATTATGTGTTAGTATGAATATACTTCTTACACGAGAGTGCGTGTAGACCGCATATTTGCATCTGTGAATGTATGCTCGTATGTGAGATTATGTGTGTTGGTATGTGTGTGCTCCTTTGCGTGAAAGCATGTATGTTCGTATGTGTGTGTGTTAGGGTGTCCCTCGAAAAAATCGATGTTGAAAAAGTCAAGGTGCTCAGCCTTAAATTGCATGATAATGTTATTTATAGCATTTTTGTAGAACATTTCGACTTTCTAAAAAATTGTTTTCAGGTTGCCCAAACGTGATTTATGAGAAAATGACTTTTTCAAGCTACAAACCCACTCTTTTGCACATTTTTCAATTCTGTTCGATTCCTAAATTTTTCCATATATTTTGTTATTTTTTTGGGGTTGTTTTTGAATATTTTGCATGGTTCAGCTCAGCATTGCATTCTGATTTTTGACTCCCAGAGCCCATTAAACATCACAAAAAAAATATTTTTTCTAATAATTTTTAGATAAAACCTTACAAAACACAAATAAAAAAATGTTTGATCAAGAAATGAAATTTTCATTGCAAAGCGGGATTTACAACGAAAGTTTACATGCAAAAAGATACTTGATATCTTAACGGGGAGATGAGATATGGCATTTTTCTATGTGATGGAAAACTATGCATTTGAACAAATATGGTGAATAACTGTTTTATTTTGGGAAATAAAAAATAACAATGCTCAGAAAACAAATGCATTTTTGAATGGCTGATAACTTAGTAGAAGGTTTAAAAATTCGCAAAAATTTGCGAAAAAAGTTAGAACGGAAATTGTGATTTTTAGTGCATTCTATTAGAAAACTCAATGTTGCTCGTAATATATAAGAGATAGAAACATGATGTCTTCGGTAGAGTTTTTTGTTTTAATATAACCTAAAACTTTGTCGAAGACACCTTGCGTCTATGTTATTATGATTAAAAAGTAAATTTTTTATCTCACTCATAGGTGGATTGATCACCTATCTTTCTACATTAAAAGATGCATTTTTGAATATCCTGAAACTCCTCCAAACATATCTTATGGCTATAATCAATATTTGAATCACTGTTTAGGAAATTATACGCACAAACATGGAGAAATTGAGCTTTAGTGGCATTTTTGACAAAATGCATAGTTTTCCATCACATGTATAAACGCTAATATCTCAGCCCCCCGATAAGATATCAAGGATCGTTTTTCATGTAAGTTTTCGTCTTGAATCCTGCTTTGCAGTAAAAATTTCGGTTCTTGATCAAAAAATGTTTTATATGTGTTTTGGAAGGTTTTATCTGCAAATTATGAGGAAAATTCACTTTTTTGTGATATTCAATGGGCTCTGTGAGTCAAATAACTGAATGCGATGCTGAACCAAACCATGCAAAATATTCAAAAACAACCCCACAAAAATAAAAAAATATATGGAAAAATTTAGGGATCGAACAGGTTTGAAAAAAGTGCAGAAGAGTGGTTTTGTAGCTTGAAAAAGTCATTTTTTTCATAAATCACGTTGGGGCAACCTGAAAACGATTTTTTAGAAAGTCGAAATGTTCTACAAAAATGCTATAAATAACATTATCTTTCAATTTAGGGCTGAGCACATTGACTTTTTGGACATCGAATTTTTTTGGGACAGCCTATCCTGAAACATGGGGTTGCCATATAAAAATTCAAAATTGTGTCTGGGGTATGTACCCAGATTGGCTGTTAGTGGGCCATTCTACAGTCACTTACACAAAATTAAAATTCAATTAATGTATTTCGCTGTCTTGTAAGCACAACTCGCTTTACGCTATTACATAATATTTTTCATACTTTTATTATTGTTTTTGCAGTTTTTCATTCAAAAGTTATTTTAAGTCTTAATAAACTCAACCCCGTAATCAATGCTTTTTTCAACGACATCACATACTGTGCAACTTTGGACTATTGGACAAACCTTATTTCATGTAGATTGGCTTTTTGATTTCAGATATCTCCATCCTTTCGATGCTTAATTTTCTATAAAAATGCCGTCTTAACTCTCAAGCTTCGATAACTGTAACTGTTATGGTTTTTTTAAAAGGATAGTAATAAAATGTCGAAAAAAATGTAAAATAGAAAAGGTTTAAACTAGTTTAAATAAATGTTCTTTTTGTAGTTTCATTAGAAAAAACGATCGCTGATCACTTTTATATCAGATATCAGTAGATGATCTAACTTTGTTTTTTGTTAAGTAACAGAAACCGCCTCAAATTCGCCTTGAATAATCTGCGAACACTGTTCGTGGCGTGCGTTGGACTGGAACATTCAACTCTATCGGCATTTTCACGAACTCTATAAATTTTATCTTAGCCAGCTGTTGTAGCCTTAAACGAATAAATTAAAATTTTGCCCAACTTTTTTATTGTTTTACCATCACAACATTTCGAATCAATATAAAACGTTTGATCAATACCATTATCGCGTGCAGGTGATATTTCCCAATTTGCAACATTATCGCGCTTCCACGTATAAATGTTTATCGGGACTGTTTATTAAACGGAGAACGTTCTTTTATTTTTTATAAGAGAACTTAAGCACATATTAATTCAAGTCGATTCTTTTCGATTTTGATGAGGATCATATTACCAAGCTCACATTTCATTGTCAAAACCAAAAAAACATTTTGTCGAAATATCCACGTACCCGCCATCGTCAAAAATTCTAACATCTGCAAGCGATAATTTAACTTCAATTCGAACGCTTAACATGCATTGTTTTTTATTAATAATACAGCCTATTATATGCTACCCATGATTGCAACCTCAAAACGGTTCAAACATCTTCCGGATTCCATCTGCAGAAATCGTCGCATTCGCTGCTGGGCCCAGACAGAAACATGATTTTAATTGCACCATATATTTTATTTTTCGACTTATCCTTCGATTATAACCGTGTTTAGAGTTGCCGTCATCGCGAGGAGTTTTTCGTTGCGGCCAACAAATTCCAAACGAAACAAAACGCCAAAACGCGACATCGAGAAAACCATGCGTTGGAGCGAAATTTTCCGTTTCCAGAGAGCTCTTCTCGGTGGCTTGTTCTTTCATGTTCCACCTCGTCAAACCCATCCCAGACCTCGCGGATACGAAGCGCAGTATGTTTTTTTAAACGCATCGAAATTTATAGCATATCGTAAAACAAGTGAATATTTTTACGACAATTCACTTTTATGTCCCACAGTTTCAAAACCGTTTACAATCATTGAAAGCTCGGCGCTGGCTGGGGTGAGCCGAAAAATATACAATTTGTCGAAAGTCGAAACTTGGCACCAAATCTTCTCGCCATTACAGGACATAAAACGAGGCACAAAATTGTGAGCTGTTAGAAACATTCTGATATGCATTTAATATTGAGAAAATGTCTGTATTCAGAAAAAAAACTGTGTTTGATACGCTACATATATATCATATTTGAAACCTAAGTTTCACGCTAATTTATCTGCTGTCCCTAGAGAAATTATCGACAAGATCAAACCTCCCATATCCAAAAAACTACATCTCATTCGGGAAAACTGTCCGATAATGAAGCTATCCATGTCATCATCTATCAAAAAAACGACTCCGGCACTTCCTTTCCGCCGTATTTTCCCCCTGTTTTGATCCTAGGCTTCACGTTTGTTCGCACATAATAGTTTATGGTGAGCATTACCGGTAATAAAAAACGGAAAACCCCTGGCAGCCCACCGTTTGTACGCATACGCACGGCATACGAGCAGGCATTGTTTACGAAACAATTAAGAGGGCATCATCAAAAGCCATTTAGCGAACCGACCAACAGTGGCAGCGGTGGCCGGAAGGGCACACTCCAGACTGCTTTCCGGAATTTCGGATGACGCTCGACGGTTACGCGACGGGCTCACGCTGAAATTTTAGCACTATTCCTCCACTCGTCACTGCATTGGCAAGGTATTTACGCAAGCGAACGTGTCACGTGCCGTGCCGGGGGTTGGAATAATGTTTACAAATCACTTCAAATCTCTTAATACTCACGTGTTTCTTTATTTTCAATTAATCATATTGCGGGTCGGATGGATTGTTGGTTTTTCTCTTCTCATAGTGCTGTGAGGAACGGTAGCGAGGCAGTCACCCACTTGCATATGCTGGTGGGTTTTATGTGTTTTTTTCTTTCCCGCGAGCTATCCTGAACCGAATGCGAGAGCAATGGGAATATTCGTTTTGTACCCAGTACAGCGTTTCCTTGCCAGATGATCTGCAAATACGCAAAAATACAACCGATCATGTTTTATTTGAATGACACTTTGTCCACATATTAAAAAACAAAACTTTTTTCGACCAAATATATCATATATCTAAATCTTAGTTTATAAAAACTAGTGTTTTTTTTTATTTTTTCAAAAGAAATTTCAAGCTATAACGAAGCTTAAATTAAGTTTCAAATTGATTTTTGATTTTAATATTTTTTCCGATACTCAAAATTTTCAAATTTACATTTCGCATAAAATACCACCATTTAAGTCCGCAAAAACAACCAGAGCGGTCCTTTAAGGGTCACCAAAAATATCCCTGAAAACTAATTAAAATGACAATTTGTAAAGTGGAATCGTGTCTCAGATACAACTCTCTACTTTTTCTTTGTCACTTCATTTTTCTCTCATTTTATCTACACACGCAGGTGAAAGGTATCATATTTTCAACGATGTTAGGATGATTTAAATCGACAGTTCACTCTTTAGCAGACATATTAAAAAGCTTGTTAAAAGCATGTGTTGAATGTTTATTACTATATAATGTGTTGCAAAATTTAATACAAACGACACTGATCTTTTCGACCTTCTTACAAATTCACCTGCGGTAGGATTACTTCATTTACCACGGAGTAAATCGATGCTGGAGCATCACCGAGCTCGGGACACACCCTTTTTTGCGCAAAAGAATCAAGATTTTATTCGTGCCAAAATTATGACGTTTGATCCCGTTACTCGTTTATACAAATTAACATTTCATACAAGGTCCCTCGCAATCAGAGCAATAACATCCTCCCGAGGGACGTTATTTTCTGTTCACTTCATATTTATTCCACAGGGGCTGAAGGCGCCGTAACTATAGGATATAGGTTACAGTGAGCGTATGCTTTCGGATTTTTTTCTGGTTCTCATTGCTTTGTCAAACATATTTAATTCGTAGCATGTAATGTTTAGTGCGGTTTGTAGCAGCACCCTTACGTTGGAAATTTCGACCTAATAACAAGCATATTTGTAGCGCTCGGTTACTGCTTTACTGCATATTTCAATATTGTTTTATGGAAAATATATGATAATGAAAGTGCTAGAAATTGAGAGAGGGAATATTTTTCCAGTCCTGCTTTCGTGAGGCGTAAAATACGTTAATGTAATCACGTATAGTCACGATATTATTTGGATCAAAGTGCTTGAATAGATTTATAAAATACAATAATTTTTATTTATTGCTGTTGAAACTCGTGGGAATTTCATGAGCAGGAAAGGAGCAATCGTAGCCAACAATGAAGCTATCGATGTTGGCTACGGAGCTCCCCTTATATTAGAGGATACTTTAACTCATTTTTCTACTAAATCAGAAGTGTACGACCTCTATATGAAAAAGTTTAGCATGGGCATTATGGAGATTTATGGTAACTTTTGAAGTAGAATACTTCTCTCAGGAAGTTCGGCTACATAGGGATGTGAAATGAAAATCTAAAACCGAAAAAAGTAAAAAATATGTCCAATTTCAAACGCTAATAAATCGGTTAGTATTCGATGGATTTCCTTCGTACTAGCAGCAATAGATTGGAAAATCTTCTAAGATTCTTCCCAAAATAAGATAATTTTAATTTTATTATTCACACTATTGTACTATTGAAAATAGTCAAGCCTTGTCAAAACGAAAATTTCGACCTCTGATTGGTCGTTATATGCTTGCTTCCCAAGCACGGTCGACAGGATCATATACCTTGCAATTGAAAACATACTATTTGGCCTATATAAGAGCCTGTTCCAGCCGGAGCCGCTTATAATAGTTCTAGACAGCGACAACAGCAGTCGTCCTTCCTTAGCAGCAGCACTAGCCCTGTGGTTGGTCACCACGTCTCAGGAGCAGCGCGGTTTTTCTCAGCGTGTGTCGCCAGACAGCCATTATTCCCCCCGTGTTGGGGCAGCATGATGATTGCCATCAGGAAATCCAATTTCGGAAATCAAAATGCCTTTTTTAAGGCAAATAAACAAGTCATTGAAAGTTAATAATTTTTGTCAACGCAAGCAAGCATTCTGTGTTGCATCCTAGCAATTCAAATTTGTCGCACCCGTCTAATTTACGGAATGTGAAATAGCTCCCACAGTGCATGTTGTCCGTGTATCCTAATTCCCGCAATGTTAGGGGAGCTCAAAGGTTGTAATTAGCAACCGATTTTGAACCGCAACATGCTTTTTTCAAGGCAAATAAAAAAATAATTGAAGGTTAATAATTCTCTGGCATCAACACAAGCAGACATTCTGTGCGGGATGCAATCAAATTCTGTTGTAGTTGTCAAATTTTCACTTTATTTAGTTAACCCCCCACTGTAGGGGCAGCGCAAAGGCTGCGATCAGCATAACCGACATTAAATAATTAAATTCCCTGTTAGTACGCATTCACAAAAGCAGTTAGTTCGACTATGCAGAGCTAATATGAAGTCGATTCAATCAATCAGCATAAACAGAATTTCGTCGTCTCCCAGCTGCCAAGTTGCAACATGATGCAACACGCAACAGCGAGCAAACGGAATCGCTTGATGTTACAAACCGCAATAAGATACGGGTTAAAACCGTTGCGTGTGTGAGAGCACCATCGGTGTTTATTCGCTGGATACACTATCTACTGTCTACTGAACGCAATAATCTGCTTACATGCGACACGGGGACGGGAACATTTTCTTCAACTAAGCTGCACAACACGACACAAAACATGTTATTTTGTTGCTTCAATGAGAGTGCTATCGGTCCGGCTCGACAAGGAATCATTTTTGTGCATCCGTGCTACGAAACTGAGGAAAAACTTTAGAAACTGAAAAAAGAGGTGGAGCTTATCAAATGATCACTCTGAGCCGGAATGAAGTCACTCATATTTTTCAAGTTATATCATTCCACCATGTACGAAAAATAATTCATTCCTATTTTCATCCCTATATAAGAGCCTGTTTTAGTCGAAGCCGCTCATAATAGTTCTGAACAGCGACGACAGCAGTCCTCCCTTAGCAGCAGCGGGAGCGAGCAGTGGGTACCATCGATAGCGGATAGCGGCCACAACTGTGGCATGGCTGCGGATAAGCGTAGCAGTTTCAGCGGATCTCACCATCGATAGCAGCAGGGCCAGCAGATGCAGGTACAGCGGATACCAATGGCGGCCACAACTGTGGCATGGCTTTGCATAGCGTAGCTGTTGCAGCGGGTATATCAGCATCGATAGTAGCAGGGTCAGCTGATGCAACGACACTCCCTTCACTAAAATGCTGTTTCAGTGTGGTAGCGGGAAGCATCAGCAGCAGGCTTGCATGAAGTGAATACATCAGCCAGCAACTTTCTTTAAGGCCTCTGCCATAGTAGACGCGAAAAGCGGCGCGAACCGATTCGCTAGGCCGTAGGTTAATGTACAGCTCTACTGATGGCTTTCCCATTAGGTTGTGACCTTTCCCATTAGGTTGTATCATTTTGTTTAGAAGAATATTATTGTCGGTAATATTACAGAGATGCGATTGCGTAAATCCGATTTTGAATTGAACAACTGTTTTTTTGAGAACAAATAAGACACTTATTTGAAGAGTTAATAGCTTTTGGTACCAATAGCAGTATAGTGACAGCCTCAGCGGTAGATGCAGATGCAGCCGGTACTTCCCTGAGGCCGATGTAAAGGTAAATGGGACCAGCACGGCGTAACAGTTCGGGTTATGCTTAGACGCGCGTCATTTTTCGTTTTTGATATTCCCCACATGAAACGACGCGCTTTCGTATGATAGCGGTGGTATTAGCGGTAGATGCATTTGCCAACACTTCCTCCAGTAAAGCCGTTTCTAGTTTTCAATGTAAAAAACACCTTTCTCATTGTGTTGACCGTGCGCCTTAGTCCTCACTATCAAGGTAACACAGAGATGTAAGATAAACACTACATCCTATGATAAATTGAACAATTGTCCTTATAAGGACAACAAATGAATTAATGAAGATTTAATTTTGAATTAGAATACTTCTCTCAGGAAGTTCGGCTATGTAGGATGTGAAATGAAAATCTAAAACTGAAAAAAGTGAGAAAAATTTTAAATGCTAATAAATCGGTTAGTTTTCGATGGATTTCCTTCGTTTTTGCAGCAATCGATTAGAAAATCTTCTAAGATTCCTACCAAATGCATGAAATTGCAATTTTATCATTCGAACTATTGTACTATTGAAAACTTTTAAGCCTTGTCAAAACACAAATTTCGACCTCTGATTGGTCTTTATACGATGGCTTTCCCAAGCACGGTCGGCAGAGTTATGGACCTAGTAAATTGGGAATGCATCATTTGGCCTATATAAGAGCTTCATCAGATAATAAACAAACATTTCATCGGATATTAAATTGAACAACTGAAATTTGAAAAACACAAATGATTATTTGAAGAGTTAATATTTTCTCGTTTTGCGCTATAATCCAAAGTTAATTATCTTCATCTACATGCATACTCTGATTATTATTACGTGTTTGCGTCGCTTAGTGTTTGGCTACGGTCATGCAGAACGCAAATAACGGCGCGATGCGATTCGGCAAGACGAAATCTGTTGAAATGTATAGCTCTACTTCGCCTTAAAAAGAGCTGTACATTTCACCACGGTAAGGCGAATCGCATCGCGCCGGCATTCGCGTTCTGCATAACCGTAGCCTTTGTTCCGTTCCCGTTTAATGATGTCGTATTAAATGTGCATGTTACAATTCGGCAGCACTTCAACTTCTCATTTGCACAAAATTTAAAAATATTTAATGAACTTCATTCAATATATCAGACAAAAAGAAATTACAATACTGCAAATGAACGGTCAACGTTTATTTACTAGAAAAAATGACTGACACGCAAGCAGCCGGGTTATCTTTCTTGTAAAAGTATTCTACTTCAACCTTGCGGTCGTGGCTTTGCATACAACCTTCTTGTGATTTTTAATTCTTTTATCACCAACATTTAATGATTTATTTGTGAGTTCAAAATCCAATTTTTGGTTAAGTGGTTTCCGAGTAATTTTCAAAAAACTGAGTCAGGCCATCTTGAAACATGATTTTTCTTCAAATGAATAGAACAACGATGATATATTAGGGTGGGGAAAAATGATCGATTTTCCAGAACCAAGATTTTTTGGTTTCTTTTGGGGTCCCAAACAACCCTAAACTTATCTGAAGTCGATTGGTTTTGTCTTCGCTTGGCGCATTGCATTTCAAATTTGTATGAAAATTTATATGGGAATACCTACTTTTTTGCATTTACCTTCCTAGAGATCTCAATATTGCTTTAATAATGCACTACATTATGTTAAAGTATAGTATTTCAGATGCCTAACAACTTTGCAGAAGACACTGAAGAGCTAGAATGTCCGTAAGAAGAGCGATAGCTGTTCAAAGTTGAGTATGTCGATTTAAATGCAAAAAATCTTGTTTTCTGCCAACATTGCCAATGTACTGGCGTCAGTAGGATTCCCATCAGAAGTAACCTGTCGTAACGAGTTTATACACTCTGCTGGACCAAGCAAACAAATTTAGGTTAATATTCTAGGCGTAAATTGAATCTACAATGTGTTTCAGAGGTTACTTCTGATGTAAATCTGACTAACGCCGGTACACTGGCAGTGTTGCCAGAAAAATGACTTGCGACATAAATTTCGACATACTCAACTTTGAACAGCTCTAGTATTTTTTTGACACACCCTAGCTCTTTAGTGTCTTCGGCCAAGTTGTTAGGCGTCAAAAAACCTACCATTTGAAGTCATGAAACCTATGGTTTGGGCCATTTTGAGCTCTTTAGAATGGAAAATGCAAAAAAGT
The DNA here is from genome assembly GCF_029784165.1 of Wyeomyia smithii. Classification (NCBI taxonomy): domain Eukaryota; kingdom Metazoa; phylum Arthropoda; class Insecta; order Diptera; family Culicidae; genus Wyeomyia; species Wyeomyia smithii. The sequence goes on along the minus strand of NC_073696.1, from coordinate 82,174,682 downwards.
TGGTTTTTCCATACAAATCTCCATATAAATTTTAAATGCAATGGGCCAAGCGGAGACAAAACCAATCGACTCCCAATTAATTCAGGACTGTTTGGGGCCCCAAATAGAACGAAAAAAACTTGATTCTGGCTTTCTGCTACCAAGTTTCGTTTCTTCCATATAACGATTCCCCACCCTAATGATATATACACCAATCGAAAGCTTATAATTTGTGGTTCACGAAAATGTAATTATAAGGTCATAATTGCTAGTGTTTGTACAAAAATTTGTGTTTTATTGTTCACGTAGTTCTACGTTTTGTTTATTTGTTGTTTGATTTAAATTTTTACATTGGTCTAGATTTATGGTTTACTGACTAGTAAGTATAACAAAGGTTTCTGCACCAGTAGGTGGATTAATTCTGGTTTTTGTTTTAAGTTGAAATTTAGTTTTAATTTTCAATTTCTTTGAGTCATAAATTAATACATTAATACAAATTAAGAGCTTTCGATTGATGTATATATCATCGTTATCCGATTCATTTGAAGCAAAATCATGTTTCAAGATGGCTTGACTCAGTTTTTTGAAAATTTCTCGGAAACCACTTAACCACAAATTACCACAAATTGGATTTCGAACTCACAAATTACCCACTAAATATTGGGGCTAAAAGAATTAAAAAAAAAATTTTATCAAGCCATCTTGATACATGCACTTTATGCAATGGCTCGGCTCAGATCAAATAATTCTAACATTTTCTTGGCCAATAATCATTCTTTTCACTGATCACAGATTTTCATTGAGAATTTACACGGGTGTCACTCAATATCAGTTTCAACTTGGAAAAATAAAATTGCTGTTGTTTGGTTTTCATTTTGTGGTTTCCAAATATCGCAGCTTTGCTTCGCTTATTTAGCATGATCTACCAGCTACATTCTTCATTCCTCCGGTTTATAACATATGAACCAAAACAGTCTCAAATATTTTGTCAAAGAACACAACTTGTCATAATTTAAATACAGTACAATTCTTTTTTAATATTTAGCTTTTCTTGTCGATATACAGCACTCGAGTTTCAAGATCAAACACAAGTAAATTTCGCTATCAGATATGTTACAGTTGCTGTATGATTCCGCCACGTTTCGTAGCACCTTTTCCTCCACCTTCTGCACCAAACTAATAATGCCACGAAAAACCAAGAAAAAATGCGATCGAAATTATGACACTGTTCACAATCACACACGATTTAGTTGGTGCTACTCCATTCATTTGTGTCGCATTTTCACCTTATTTTGAAGCCACTGATAAGGTGTGGTGATTTTTTGAATTTTGACAAGACAAGAACTCAGAAAATATCGCGAAAATAGCTTACGAGAAATTTCCTTCAAGTCTCTAAAAAAGTGAACTTTGCTAGGGGCATTCACAGGAATGCGTGCGACCAGATCGATCCAAGCGCCATTTTTTAAAAAATCGAGTTTTTTCACCAGCGGATGTTGAAATTGATAATCTATCTTTCATGAAAAAATGAAATCATTTGAACAGTTTATAATGGTATTATAACAAAATTTCTCTGCGGCAACTTGCAGGAAATATACGGGGTTGTTAAACTTTGATCGCCAATTACTCGAAATAATGTTTTTGGCGCTTGGTTAGGTTTGGTCGCACGCCGACCATCTAATGCTCGAAAAACTAACCAAATAAATATAACCTATTCTCAATATTCAAACTTATACATTTTGAAAGCAAATTTCTCACACTGAACGAACAAGAAATGAAAAGATGATTCGATAATTTACAGAAAAGATTAGAAGAGAGATTGCCTTTTCCAGATTTTCTTTCAAGTTTTCCTTCACTCGAGAACTATGTTGATTTTTTTTAAAGATCATATTTTCATATTTCATTCGTTATATTTCGACATTTTATAGCACCTATTGAAGACTCGGCATCGGCATCGGTTTATTTGCCAAACTGTCACTGTTTTGTTACCGGAAACTTTCGTTTCCAAACTACAGACTGGACTTCGACACGGAGTCAAATCGACACTAGAAATGGATTTTGGCGGCATTCTGTCTCTTTAATTTAATGAAATCTTTGTAATTAGACAGATGTGTTAATAAAATTTTGAAATTTTGAGAAGTGTCATTAAAACTCTCTTCTAGGACCAGCCGTATTTTTTCTTTATTAATAATATAACATTCCCTCCTTAAATTATGATAAGTTCTAAGAAAAAAAAAATTGTTTAAAATTAATTTAGCCCTTTTCTGTTGGTTACATGGTTTTATTTGCAAACATACCTTCTCCGATATATCATTTATTTTAGATAAAGAAAACTATAATTTCTTATCTCTTTTAATATACCTATTTTAAATTTGATAATATTTTAGAAACCATCCAAACCCTTCAATTTGAGCCAAATTTAAAAAAAATTTGGTTTTACCCGTTTTACGGAACAAGCGATAAACCTGTCAATATATCGTAAAAATCTCCCATAATGTGAATTCCACTCATTGCGCCCAAACACTGTCTCCATGCATTGGTTCCAATATTTTCAATGGGATTCAAAATCGAATTGATCCTTCAAACATGCAATAAACAGCAATATTACAGCCATGATATTTACACAATCAATAATCAGTAACCGAGTAAATTTGGCTACGACCAGCGAAATTACACCCTTCTGACTCCATTGCATTTTGTTCTACAACCCAAATTAGGACACTGTACAAATTTGCATCATTTCCTTCATTCGCCATTTCAATTTTTTCAAAATCGCTTCTGGACAGAACAGCCACTGTGCAATTACGCATCACGCGCGGCACGGCCTCACTTTCGTAAATATGGTCCACGGCTACCGCCGATACGCGAAAAGCTAACTGCCGGGAAAAGGAAGGGTTAGCGTCGATCACGTACGGATAGTTCAGAACTAACCACAAACTCTGCTGCCAGCTCACGCGGATTGACTGGTTCAGCACGATACGGTGGAACAATTCTCCTGAAGGGTAAGGGTTGCCATAGATTACGTAATACGTAATCCGTGTAATCCGCGAAAAAAAACCGCGTAAATTCCGGAATCTGCGTAAGAAAACCGCGTAAATTCCGTGATGCGAAGAAAGAAATTCCGGAATCCGCGTAAAAAAACGCGTAAAGAGTGACTTTAGTGTATTTCGTTGAACGAACAAGAAATGAAAAGATGATTCGATAATTTACAGAAAAGATTAGAAGAGAGATTGCCTTTTCCAGATTTTCTTTCAAGTTTTCCTTCACTCGAGAACTATGTTGATTTTTTTTAAAGATCATATTTTCATATTTCATTCGTTATATTTCGACATTTTATAGCACCTATTGAAGACTCGGCATCGGCATCGGTTTATTTGCCAAACTGTCACTGTTTTGTTACCGGAAACTTTCGTTTCCAAACTACAGACTGGACTTCGACACGGAGTCAAATCGACACTAGAAATGGATTTTGGCGGCATTCTGTCTCTTTAATTTAATGAAATCTTTGTAATTAAGAAGATGTGTTAATAAAATTTTGAAATTTTGAGAAGTGTCATTAAAACTCTCTTCTAGGCCCAGCCGTATTTTTTCTTTATTAATAATATAACATTCCCTCCTTAAATTATGATAAGTTCTAAGAAAAAAAAATTGTTTAAAATTAATTTAGCCCTTTTCTGTTGGTTACATGGTTTTATTTGCAAACATACCTTCTCCGATATATCATTTATTTTAGATAAAGAAAACTATAATTTCTTATCTCTTTTAATATACCTATTTTAAATTTGATAATATTTTAGAAACCATCCAAACCCTTCAATTTGAGCCAAATTTAAAAAAAAATTGGTTTTACCCGTTTTAACCACAAACTACATTATATGAATTTCAAGTTTCAAGTTCATAAACTGTTATTCATTCGTGACTTATTTAACCTTTTCGAATGTTACAAGCGATTATTAGTATCGGATGAAGCATCAGCATTCATTCACAATTCTTTCTTTCTAGACAATTTCTAGACAAATTCAACCCATAACTTTGATGAAGATTGTAATACAAATCTACTTCATGATACATATCACTGTATCACAAACTGACTGTGCGAATCAACTTAGGTAATCATAGTGCATAAGCTTGAAATTAGCTGATTTTGAGAAGATTGTTTGAATTTTCTCCTCATTCGCCTTCAACCTCAAGTAACTGTGGGCATAAATCATTCCGAAGAAACATGAGAATTACCGCACCGATCCGCGAATGTTGGAATTAATTATCAGCTGACCACGGAATAACAACCCCGAAAGCAAGCGATAAACCTGTCAATATACCGTAAAAATCTCCCATAATGTGAATTCCACTCATTGCGCCCAAACACTGTCTCCATGCATTGGTTCCAATATTTTCAATGGGATTTAAAATCGAATTGATCCTTCAAACATGCAATAAACAGCAATATTACAGCCATGATATTTACACAATCAATAATCAGTAACCGAGTAAATTTGGCTACGACCAGCGAAATTACACCCTTCTGACTCCATTGCATTTTGTTCTACAACCCAAATTAGGACACTGTACAAATTTGCATCATTTCCTTCATTCGCCATTTCAATTTTTTCAAAATCGCTTCTGGACAGAACAGCCACTGTGCAATTACGCATCACGCGCGGCACGGCCTCACTTTCGTAAATATGGTCCACGGCTACCGCTGATACGCGAAAAGCTAACTGCCGGGAAAAGGAAGGGTTAGCGTCGATCACGTACGGATAGTTCAGAACTAACCACAAACTCTGCTGCCAGCTCACGCGGATTGACTGGTTCAGCACGATACGGTGGAACAATTCTCCTGAAGGGTAAGGGTTGCCATAGATTACGTAATACGTAATCCGTGTAATCCGCGTAAAAAACCCGCGTGAATTCCGGAATCTGCGTAAGAAAGCCGCGTAAATTCCGTGATGCGAAGAAAGAAATTCCGGAATCAGCGTGAAAAAAACGCGTAAAGAGTGACTTTAGTGTATTTCGTTTTGAATTTGGAAAACCTAAATTTAAATTCCTGTTTTCATATCTAGCATTTAGGTGTAATTTGAAATTTTCGATTAATTTTAATAACTCTCATATGATTATTTTTTTGAATCACTACGGGAACTATGGCCAATCCCTAGCGCACACAAACACAAACCTCGGTTATCCCTGGAAGAAACTGCAGTAGAATTGACCATAATTATAGTGATTACACTGATAGTATCCAATCGTAATGATAGTGAACAATAAGGTGCGGCCTTTGTTCCGAGAAGGTCGCTCCGATTCGTTCGATTGCCAGATATCCCAGCGGTCAGACTCGAGGACTCAAATATGCAAAAGAAGTCGCTCCTGAATGCACCCTTGCATACTGAATCGTATCGTATAGTGCAAAAATTTCACTGCCCCCCTTGCACTTGGTTTCAGGATTGGTCAAACACTGAGATTATGCGCAAAAGATTCAGGGCGATAGTAATTATGTTATCACGCACGCAAGAGGCCACAGAGCAAGTGCGGGTATTTCCAAATGAGGCGCGGTTTAAAGCAGGATCTTTCCGCATTGCTGGTTGGTTGGTTACTTACAGAGAACCACGAAACTGCAGATATGCACTGCCTCTTCAGCGTACCAAAGGCTGTGCATGAAAAATCGTGAGTACCGAGCTCAATCGGTAGGACCACACAATTGCTATGTGTAATTGTAATGAGCAATGCAAACTGCAACGGCTTATCTCTAGATGCACGCTATCCGGTCAGCCAGTCTGTGATAGCAGCTTAAAAATAATTATAAAAGAATTAGCGACATTATCCACATGCCTGAAGAAATAAGATATCCAAAATGCTGCATTTACAGGGCTGGTACCTTCAATGAGAGGCATTTGAGAATCATTGCGACTACGTGTGCCAGGGGGTGAGGCAAACACGCGATATGCCACACATTATTTAAATATAAATATAACTAACCGTAGAAATGCGCAGTCTAACTTATTGGTATTGGCAAATATAGTCTGCTGAGCGTCAACATTTTCCTGTACCACATTTATCTTCGTCAATCAAGTTGAGTGGTTGCTGAGCTGTCAAACTAACAAATCTTGAACGATTTATATCCTCATCCCCGTTGCGAACGTACAGATGGGCATGAATACATTCTAAAAACTTAAATATAACTATAGAATAGAAATTTTACGAACTGCCCTTCGTTTGGTAGCTGCAATAGCAAAGGTTTAATTACGGATTAAATATTCCGGTGATGAAATGTGACTGTGTGCTGAAAGCCATCCGCAACTGAGACTCAGCAGAATGACGTATCGCACCACGGCACAGAGTGCAGCGTCTGTGTCTAGTCGCCAAATATCAAACTTGTCGCTCAATTTCCCGGGAGTGTGCCGGTCAGTGGTTGGTCACAGCCATTCCGACTTGGACCATTTAAAGTTCACACTTTATATGTATCGGATAATAGACTTGTTTATAATGCGAAGCAGCTCTGCTGCTAGTAGAGTGAAACTATATTTGTTGGGTTTTATCGGTTGGAAAGAAAAGGACTTCACAATGGACACTCGGTATCTGGGAATGATGTAGTCATCGCTCTCGGATACCGTGTCTGTGTTCACGTTGACAGTGACTGGTTGGCGCGCTGCCAAATACTCATTAGTGCATTTTAATGTAGAATTCCATGGAAATGTCACAAGTGCCACCGTGGTATGGTTTTTGCTTTGTAAGATGCGGTTTGATTCTAATCGTCATCGTGTGTGTGTGTGTGTGGCTGGTTATCAATGCTGCTTGTTTTCATCTCTTGTTCTAGCAACAATGAAGCGCATGCTATGACGAATGATGTACTGCCGGCACATTAAAAATAGACTCTGTATTAAAATTATTCCATTTAATGGTAATTTTCACAACCAAATCAAAGCAAAGCCTAGGTAATAACATCCCGCCGTCAAAACTTGATCTTTCTGTTTTTTGGACACAGACTTTGCTGCCAACTATTAATATATAGGACAATTGCAAGCCTAGCGCTACGATCCTCGTGATACTAACGGTCTCTCCCGAACCAGTTTGTTAGACTCGGAGGCCTTTTTCCAAACCAAATAACTACATCTCTCGTATTATATTATTTAATTTCATCCTTCATTTTCATTCCATAAGCAAAGCAAGCCTTGGCAAAGCCTTGGCGCTACCTGCCGATTCGGAACTTGACCTTCTGTTTATTTATACACAGACTTCGCAGCCGACTGTTTAGTGTACAGTACAATTGCGGGGCTAGCGCTACGATCCTACTGACACTAACAGTCTCTCCCGAGCCGAGACTCGAACCTACGACGACTGGCTTGTTAGGTAAGCATCGTACCTCGAGACCATCTGGGAGACTCCATTTTAATAATTAGGTTATATTTGTACTTTTTATTATAAAACTTTTGTTGATTATCTACACTGCAAATCACGTTTTGCTGAAAACTTTTGAAATTAAAAAAAATCGTTTTTTTTTTTTAATTTTAATATAATATCTGAAAAATGGTTTGACTAGAATTCGAACCCACCTCGGACAATCGAGAAGACACCGGTAGTGACAGCGTTTATTACTATACCATACAACAATAGGATTGACATTTAAACGGCGTGGAGAAAACTTAAGTCAGAAATCCCCTAACGACGTATACTTGTGGTCCCCGTGGTTCTAGCTAGCTCTCCCACACGGTTGTGATACCGGGTTCGATTTCCTTCATCTAGTTGATCGAGACCGCTATTAGCCCCCAGGCTAGCGTTTTTTTAAATTGGGTTTCGATTATGTTGAATTGTTTTCGTGGTAATATCAAATCAGATACAGTAATGTATATGCATTCGTTTCCGAGGCATTTTGAATTTAGGTTTAGGATTGAATTCTGTGTGAACATACGCCTTTTTCCTCAGTATAAGACGAAATTTGAAATCATACTTGATATTATTTTGCTCTATAAAATATATTAAAACCATGCCAAAACTGTTTTTGTAGTATCACCGTTTCAATGTCAGTTCTTGTCCGATTTAAAATCTGTTTTTTTTAAAGATGGATAAGAAAATGCTATTATGTGGACAAATCCTTAGAATTGTGATATTTAGCTTCCAAAAAATGGTGTCGAAAAACATTGAATATTTTCGATTTCTCAAAAATTCCAAATGGCGCCATTGTTGCCTCTTAAGGCGAAATAGGTCTAAGCTCGGGGAAATTTGTTTTTTGCATCAAAATATATCAAAAATCATATAAAGAAGCCAAGCCAAAAAATTGTTGCACTGTGTAATATAGCCGGGGGTAGGGGGGGGGGGGGTCACCTTGTGATACCTGAAAAAAGTTTTACGAAAAGTCGACAGTGCATCAACAATAGGGTGCCAATGGAATGTTAAAGAGAAATTAGATTTTTGAATTTCGTTCAGTTGTCATGTTTCCCATTTCCCAATGGAAGGCGATTATATAGGCTCATTTGCAAAAGTAATTCCACGCCCTTGTGAGTGGCTTTCCGAGAGTTTACCGGAAACACTCGCCATGGTGGACATGCGTGTAGACATGTTTTTGAGTTCTTTCTTCGGTCTATTTAACAAATTCCTCCTCAATTTTCGCGCCAAGATTGTTGAGGTAGGTCTCACGCTTTTGGTTTGTCCAGAAACTCTGGATGGGATGTAGCTGGGGAACGTTGGGTGGGTTGGCCGACGTGGGTACCACATCGATTTTCAGCCGCTCCATCTCCTCCAACGATTGCTTCGAGTAGTGAGCCGACACCAGATCGGGCCAGAGCACCGCGTCTTCGCCCTTACGGTATTTCTTGATAAACGACGCAGCTTCCGGCAGGCACTTCGTACTATAAATTTCTCTTTTCACGGCCAGTACGGAGCTTCTCGCTGATTGTCAGCCACAGCAGCACCTTCTTTGGAAACTTGGTGTGTGAAATGAATTTCACCTTGTTACAAATCACTTTCTTCTAGCTGCTTTTTCTTCCCAGCTTTGGGTCGTTACTTTGGTCTCCTGTAGAAAATTCAATTTGGCGGACTTTCAACCCACCTCAACCGTTGGTCACTGAGCGAAATTGACAGATTATACACTAACACTGACCGGAAACAAGTCAAAAGGACTCACAATTAACTTAACAAAGAACAGCTTGAAAATTACGAGACCATACAAAATTTTTATTAAAATTGCTTTTCGCGGGAAGGGAGAGTTAGTAGGGATTTAATTTTTCTTGCGCATATCTTTTTTCACGATGAGACGTCCTGGCGGCGGGTAACCCGGAGGGTGTCACTGTTGCACTCTGGATGGCTTCAACTGGCTTTAACTCGCCTTTCACCACGGCCGCGGTTTTCAACGACGCGCCAAAACTTAGCGTACAAAATGGCCTTCCAATTTGGCCACAAAAGGGCTCACTTAGGGCTTTATTCCGCCAAAACTTCGACACTGGATCTTTATCGCGCGACTACACTCCTCCGGGTCATAATCAAAAATTCTTCCGCATATTTGCTATCCGACCTTTTTATTTACTACCTGTCCGCTTTCCATCGTAGACCCTCCCTGCCGCGTAGCGCACCACCCCGTTGTTTGTACCCGACGACTCGAAGCTTTTATAAACTTATCGTTTATTTTGGTGCCAGGGTTTTATTTATCATTATTTGATTTTTTTAGAACAATTTATTGATTTTACCTAATCTATGACTTGTTTTCTCTTAAATTTAAATTTCATATACATGCAAAATACAACAAAATAGTTTAAATAAATAATTCATATAAACAAACAATAGAAATAATTTATATACAAAAACTAAGCAAAATGGCACCAAACGAAGCTATTAAACAAAAATTAAACATAACATTGGAGTATGTAATTTTTGCTTAGACATTTACTGACAATTATTTATACATGTAAACAAACAACTGGCATCGTCAAACACAAATTGTAGACCTGGCACTGCGGTTTGCCAACACAAAAAAATACAATAAAAATAGGAGTAAAGATCAAGCTGGCTCAGCGACCAAAGGATTTTATTGTGACCGTCAAAGAGTTTGGTCACAACCTCAGAGGTCACTTCCTTCGTGGGTAAAGTAAAATATGGAGTGCCCTGCCAGTTGTTGTCATCCAGGGTGAGATAGGTCTCGGCGTGTACCCCCATCATCACATCGCGATTCGCCGGGAAAATCTACTCGACCATCCAGCAGCTCCGAAACCAATGAACGGGACTCCCGCTTTCTGATGTCCATGTTCGCCATGTACTTTTCCACTGTTTGGCCGGTTGAATCGACCTTCCGATCAAGCGTACGCAGCGATGTAGCCGCTTCCCCCTCGGTTTTCCTCTTCAGAATTTTTTGGAGCTTCTTGTCGCTCAGGGTCGTCGGCCGTCCGGAACCAGTCTTTCTTTCGATGCTCTGATTGTAGTCCAGCAGTGCCAAGATGTTGTAGATACCGGAACAAACGTAACCGGCGTCCCTTTTCCGTACGATGTCTGATTTCGACGCGACGGGGTAACGTTCTTTGATCGCGCACACTTCTGAACGGAGTAGCTTCACTGTTTTCGCCGTTATGGTTAGAATTTGAGTCAATTTTTTTCTGCTGACTCATAGGTTACTATGATTGATGCTTCATGGGTAGTTCGGCAGTGCGTGTAAAGGTAAACTCATGAAAAATCGGCCTTTTTTGAGTATTTTTTTCAATGCTCACGTTAGGACTCAACAATTTTGTCTTCTCTAAAAAAGATTCCATCCAAAATTTGAGCTTAATCGAACTTCTGAGAGGGTTTCACTTACAGTCGTGAAAGTCTTACATTTTTTAACAACCTAAAAATGCACAAGAGTAGTTCTTGAAGTTTCAGAAATTGATTTTTTCGAGAACTGATGTTGTTTCATATAAATTTGTTTTAAAAAACAAAAATAAATTCAGGAACATGGAAACTTTTGCGTTGAAAGACTCGAGCTACACTAGAACACACAAGAGACACTTCCAGCTCGAACAATTCCTTAATCGATCAAAAAACTATAACTTTGACCGCTTTGAGGCTCTACTTCCCAAAGTCCGATTGAGCTCAAATTTGGCATGGAAAATTTTTACGAGAAAACAAAACTTTAGAACTCTATCGTAAATGAAACAATTAAAAAAAATAATCCTTTTCTCTGAGTAACGTTACAACTGTACATAAGTCTGTAGATTTATAACCTCTCGCTCTACGATATCCATCAAAAAATCTGTCGCTGTTTTGTCCAATAGTACCCACATGGATATTTCCCGAGTGGGTACTACTACCCATACTACCCACATGAAACGCCGGCCCTGGCGCCAAGATGAGGGAAGACCCACCAAGAGACCACGATGGAATTTCCCAGACCAACCAAATCCAGAAACAGTTGACGGAAATGATTTCAAAAACAAGGAACTTGGGTTCCTCATGATTTGAAGCCGAAGGACGTTGGACGTGGTTTTCTCTCCTGTAAACAACTGTTCCTCCCGCGAAAATGAAGAATTTTCCTCTTCACTTTGTGACGGATAATTAAAAAACCTAAATTATTTTAATTAATTTGTAAAAATAGATTTACGTGAACGCTTCAATCCAATAAATGTATATTCACTCTTTAGGTTCTAAAATATTGATGTTGTAATCTTCACATATAAAAATGCAGTCAAGTCTGTCTGTCTGTCTGATCCATATAGGCCCGAAAACTACCGAACCGATCGACGTGAAAATTTGTATGTAGGGGTTTTTGGTGCCGATAAAGGTTCCTATGATAGTTTGAGACCCCTCCCTCTTCTGGAAGGGAGGGGTCCCATACAAATGAAACATAAATTTCTGCGCAACTCAAGAACAAACCACGCAAATGAAACCGAATTTGGCATGTGGATGTTTTAAGGGGTAACTAATATGTCCATAATAGTTGGATGAAACACAAATTTGTGCACATCTCGAGAACTAATCAACCAAATGGAACAAAATTTGGCAGGTAAATGTTTTTAGTGGTAACAAATATGTACATAATGGTTTGAAACCCGACTTCTTCTTCTATAAGGGAGGGATCCCATGAAAATGAAACACAAATTTCGCACAGCTCAAGAACCAATCAAGAAAATACAACCACGCAAAAGTTGAAGTCTTGTACAATCATTGTGTCTTCCCGATTCGCACAAACGTTGCACAGAAATCGCACAATAAATGTGTGAAACGCATAACGCAACAGTTGTACTGCGAATACATTGACATAGAATGAAATCAGAATATGTATCATACACCGACACTTTATTTCTCACGTCGAGTGTATTAGTGACTGCACGCGCATTTTTCTCAAGCGACGAGAGAAATTTCTCTCTCGCTCGTAGAATTTCCATGTATGTGCGACAACTAGACACGTCACATACAATTTGCAGGTTGCTCTTTCGCTTCTCTTTCGGTTCGGATTGCGACGCGCAAGGCGATATCTATCGTTGCTTCACGAAATGAGCGAGACACCCGTGCTGTACATACTTGATACCAGTGCTGTTAGTCTCTCACTCATACTGTCGGTGCGTGCTTGCTGCTATTCAGAGGAATGCATGAAGAAGAAAAAGTATCTCGAAAGCGTGTGTGCAAAAGACTTGAAAAGGCGTAGCATATGTCTCGTCCTCAAGCAGAAAGGAGGAGAATGGTTTTGCTTCTCGCTCGCTTTGCAATGCTGCTCGATACCAGCTGAAACTGTTTAGGTGTAGTAGTTTGGAGCTGCCAAATACATTGGAGAAACGCTAGAGCATTAATTGCGTTATGCCCAACACGCAATCATTGTACTGGTTCCGAATTACATCAACAATTGCGCTAAAAACGCACAATTTTGTACTGGTTTCGCACCATCCAACATTTGCGTGAATGTTTTTAGAGGTAACAAATATGTCCATAATGGTTTGACGCCCCTCTCTCTTCTGGAAGTACTTGTTTCTTCACAAATTTTTGCACATCTCGCGAACTAATCAACTAAATGGAACCATATTGGCAGGTGAATGTTTTTTGGTGGTAACAAATATGTTCCATAATCGACCTCAGACAACATTTTGGATTGTAAGATGGCAACTTCCGGTTTCAGGAAAACAGCCGAAAATGGCCGATTTCCACCCAATATAATAATATCCGGATCTAGAATAATACACAGGAGCTAAAATCAACCACAGATAGCATTTTAAATTCTAAGATGGCGACTTCCGGTTTCTGAAAACAGCAGAAAATGACCAAATACCATCCAATATGAGTTTTTCTTTAACGAGTATCCTAAATACCATTCTGAAATCCAAGATGGCGACTACCGGTTTGTGAAAAACAGCTTAAAACAAACAAATACTATCCAATATGAGTATCTCTGGAACCAGAATGATGCAAGGAGCTAACAATTGACCTCAGGCACCATTTTGAATTGCTATATTGCAACTTATAGGCAACAGTCGGAAATGACCGAATAATACTCAATATGGATATTTCCGTAAACGTGATGATGCATAGAAAACAAACATTGACCCTGGACACTATTTTGAACTTGAAGACGACCACTGTTAGTTTCTGGAAAACAACCAAAAATACCTCCCAATATGGGTATTTCCGGTGTCAGATTGATGCCAGAAAGTCTGCTGATAATGACAGAATACCACCCAATATGAATATATTCAGAATTAAGGCGATGTACAGAAGCCAAAAGACGAGGATGTTGTCATTTCGAAAAAACCAATCATTTCAAACGATTTGTTATTTGATTTTGATCATATCCTATGGCCGATTCGTCGTGCATTTGCAGACTTCAAACAAACCGCAAGGAATAAATGAACTTCGAACGTTCAAATAGTACGACACCACATTTAAATTATGTTGAGGCCACATATATCGATCAACGCAGGTATAGTTTTAAATAGTCTTTGAATTTCTCTTCTTTCCATAACTTTTGAGCCACATATCAAATTGTTATGAAGGTTGTAATTTGTAAGTTTGAGAGATGACTCGTTCGTATGGCACTAGTTATGTTCAAATAAGTCGTGTAATCTTCGAGATAATAGATTTTTGTTGTTTTATTAACAATTTAATACATAACGGTTGCTTAAGTTCGATTATAATCAAATGAAATGGGAACGTGTAGAGCAGCCAAACTTTGAAACCACGTGTTCAATCATAATTCATCAGTTAACCCCTAACTAGCCCGTTCAACTGATAAAAATAATCAAATCGGTTGTGTAGTTTCTGAGATAATGAAGTTTCGTGATTTTCACAAGTCGGCACATTACAAATGAAGTTACAGTTCGATTACAGTAAAATTCAATAGGGTCTTCTGAGGCAGCTAGACCATTCATTTGACACTAATTTTGTGGAAATCGGGGCGGCCATCTCTGAGAAAAGTGAGTGAGTCCAAGTAGTCTTCGGAATATGTTCCTTTGCATAGCTGGATTTCACATTTTTAAACATAACAGGCAAAGTAATAGTCCGACTGCAAAACAAATCAATAGGGTCTTATGGGGCAATTAGACCTTCCACTTGACACTGATTTTATGAAAATCGGTACAGCTATCTCTGAGAAACATGAGTGAGATTAAACAGTCTTCAGAACACGTTTCTTTTCATAACTTTTGAACCACAAGTTCAATCTTTATGAAATTCAAAACTTATGGGTTTTTTAGGTAGCCCGTTCTTTTGAGACCAATTTTGTTCAAATCGGTTGTGCAGTTTCTGAGATATTGATGTTTCATGATTTTCACATTTTTAAATATAATCTCTAAACTTAAAAATCTGATTACAATGAAATTCAATAGGGTTTTACGGGACAATAAGACCTTTCATTTGCAATTAATTTCATGAAAATCGGTCCAGCCATCTTTGAGAAAAGTGAGTGAGAATAAAAGTCTGCACATACACACACACACACACATACACACACACATACAGAAAATGCTCAGCTCGTCGAGCTGAGTCGAGTGATATATGCCATTCGGCCCTTTGGAGCACTTTTATACTTTCGGTTTTGCAAGTGATTGCTATACCTTTCTAGGAGAAAGGCAAAAAGATTCATTATAGCAACCTAGAATAAAAGTATCTAAGTTATGAGAACTACCCAGGCATGCTTCCACGTCGTCGGCTAAGACGAATATAGACGAAGGTTATGCTGTGTATTTGATAGGATCAGGTCAGAACAAAACCATCATCGGGGAACAGTATCGTTATTATTGAGCCGAGCACTATGCGAAAAAGTGATTCTACTACATGACAACGCTCGACCTCGTATTACTAAAGACGTTGATACTTACATAGAACCTGTTCATATGAATAACCTTTGATCTATTGTGATTTTGCCCAAGTGTTTTCTGTACTCCCCACTTCATGTTATTGGCAGTATCACTTTTGATGATATGCTTATCGTTTATACTGTGCATGTGTGTGATGTTTTGCCCTTTCGTTTCATGTTTACTGCTCTACTATACCGAGCCTCTTTTTCATCCTACCAATATCACCAAATTACAGTTCCCTGGAGAAAGACTCCACCTAACGTTTCTCTCTAACCAGGTCTATTCTTATTATGTCAAGAGGAAGGAGTCTTATCGAAATCTCGTTCCCCGCGCCAATATCGTCAATTACAATTCTCTGGAGAGAATTAATATTCCTCTGATCAGTTTTACTTTAAAAAGAACTTATTTTGTCAAGAGAAATGTGTCTTATCGAAACTTCGTTCCTCCAGCCAATATTGAACCAAAAAAACGATTTCCTGGAGCGAACTGTTATACTTCACTCAGGCCAGTTTTATTATAGGAGGCAATTATTTTGTTAGAGAGAATGTCAATAGGGGTACCATAAAATTCAGCTTGAAGGCAGGTGGAGAGCCTGAGAATAAACCCATGTTAAAGTTCTTTGACAATCAAATGGCCTGATACTAAGATTCGAACCCACGGCCACCCGCTTGTCACAGCGCACTCTGTAACTTTGCGACGGCCAAGCTCCTTTTAAAAATGTCTTATTTCGTGGATAACCCCAAAAGACGAACACTTTTTGCCGGTTTTCGAGTTACGCACCTGATCCATTATAAATGCTTGATATTTCTTCAGTTAAGAGCACCTTTTGTTCAGTTTTCTAAAATTGGAACAAAAAAGAGGTATTTTTGTGAACGGGTAATGATTTTCAACTGTTGAGAAATATTACTTCATTCTACTACTCTCGTTTCGTACTCATTATGTTGTGCCAAAAATAATGACATTTTTTATGAAGCTTTATTACTTTTCTGATTATCCCAATCATACAATTTTTAGCACTCGTGATGAGAATGTTCATGGGTTTTAGCCGATCAAACGATTATAACAAACGGGTAACAAAAAAACATCTAAAGCTGATAGAAATAACAAAGCCTGTAATATTCTTGCTATGCCAGAATGATAAAAAGTACATAATTATATCAATTTCAGTTCATCTGGCACTTGAACGTTCAAAAGTGTGTTTTTAAAGCATATTTATAACAAAATTTGTTATTAAATTAACAAAATATTGTACATTCTAACTAATTCTGATCTTTTTCTGCCAAACACCTTACAAAACTTGCTATAATTTGTAACAATCAGTAAGTAATTTTGATATTTTAACTATTAACGAGACCAAGTTTTGAACACAAGTTGATACAAAAAGTTCGTAACAAAATATCAAGATTTGTTATAATCCTGGTATTTTTGACTGATCGGGTATACTCGCCAAGCTCGTTGTTATTCCCAATGACTCTTGTCATGAAAAGTCACTAACAAATTTATGCTTAACCCTCTGGTGCGCAAGTTTATTTCTAGACGGACTTCGGTGAAATCACTATGAAACATTATAATCACTTTTTAAGTATTTATTGAAGCTTTTTAAAGGTTTGACTGAAGCCCGCCAAAAGGCAGCATTGGGTACTAGAGCGTTACCGTTTTCAATAAAAAAACGGACAAAAATTGCCGATTTTTCATAGGTTCACCTTCACACGCACCAACATCGCTATTACAAGTTACACATTCTCACGCATGCAAGAAACAACTAAGAGCAAAGAAATATATGGTGGCTTTCTTTGATGATTTTGTTTCAGTATTGCCTGCTTTAGGTGGAGCGAGCAACATATAGCGAGTGTTTCACGAAAAAATCGTAAACGATTGCACTCAAGCGATCGCAATGATTCTTTCAAATGTTGGTTGCTTGTAGGCGGAATTCGGCTACTCCACGTCGTGTTTACACCGTGATATACCACGATGATTCTTGGTGATTTCAAGTATCACATGCTAATGCACCATGCTTCAATTTTTGTTAGCATTGATGATACCTGCTTGCTCCGATAAGCAAACAATTGAATGCAATCTAACGTTCATTTGGATTCATAATTTTATATCAAAGCAAAGCCTTGGTGCTACATTCCGTATCGGAACTCGACCTTCTGTTTATTATACACAGACTTCGCAGCCAACTGTTAAGTGTACAGGACAATTGCGGGGCTAGCGCTACGATCCTACTGACACTAACAGTCTCTCCTGAGCCGGGACTCGAACCTACGACGGCTGGCTGGTTAGGCCAGCATCGTACCTCGAGACCAGCTGGGAGACTTATAATTTTATATCACTGGCGATAATATCTCAAAGATTCTCGCGATAATGTTAAACGCAAGTGAACTTGGATACAATAAATACTATCGTGTTTGAATCATTCAGTCTCCTTCTATGGTATTCGGAACTCTTAGAATAGAGAAACAATCAGCAGCGTTTCTATGGAAAACTTATACGCGAGTGGGAATATAGACCGTTCCGATAATTATAAATACACTTATGATCAACCGTCATTTCAAATAACGTGAAGTATTCAACCAAACCTTGGCTGCGTCCTGTTGTTTACATCCAAAAGAAACAGATGCTGTCATTTTTTCTAACATTTAGTGCGAAATTTTGAAAATGCGTGGGCTTTCTCCCGAGTAAAGAAAGCGAATTGTGCACAAATGGGGCACCGTGAGTGGTCTTTCTATAAGAAAATTAGCCAGAGAAGAAGGTATAAGAGTCGGAGCAGTTCAAACCGCATTGCGGAAGTATTGTGAAGAGTGCACATTTACTGATGCCCCAAGACGTGGTAGAAAACCAGGGCCTGTTGATCCCACAATGGACAAAAAGGTTAAGGAATACTACAAGCGGCATCCTTCAGGATCAGTACGAGATGTGGCGAGAAAGCTTGGAACCTCGGCGAGTAACGTTATGCGTGCCAAGGGAAGAATGGGTCTGCAGACCCGTCGGAAGCAGAAGCAGCCAAAACAAAATCCAAAACAAGCTGAATCTGTGAAACCGAGAGCTCGGAAGCTTTATGGCAAACTTCTGACCAAAAATTGGGTGTGTTATCATGGATGACGAAACCTACATAAAACTGGACTATAAGACTCTGCCAGAACCGCAATTTTATACATCACCGAAGGGAAAGGATGTCCCTGGACCAGTGAAAGCCATTTACACCGAAAAATTCGGCAAGAAAGTAATGGTTTGGCAGCCATTTGTGAATGTGGGAAAATATCTCGTCCATTCATTACGAATGACACAATGAATGGTAAAATTTACGTGAAAGAGTGTTTGCAGAAAAGGTTGTTACCCATGGTTAAGCAGCAGAACAATCCTCCAATGTTTTGGCCGGATCTTGCTTCCTGCCATTACTCTAAGGATGCACTAGGGTGGTGTAAAACAAATAATGTCACATGTGTCCCAAAGGAGATGAATCCTCCAAACTGCCCTGAAATTCGCCCAATTGAAACTTTTTGGGCTTTGGCCAAGGCAAAGCTGAGGAAATATATCAAACCAGCGGACAATGTTGAAAAATTTAAAAAAGATTGGCTTAAAGTGGTAAAAATGGTTGGAGAACACACTGTGCAAAAGCTTATGAGTAGTGTGAGAAAAGTTAGAGAACTCACGTATCCTACGAAAAATAATCCCAACTTGAATTGAAACTGGAAAGAAAACACTTATTATCTATATTTCAGAATAAAATGACCCGAAAAATCCTGTATTTTTTGTTTTATTCAAGAAAGAAGATGTATTTATAATCTTCGGAACAGTCTACAGTTGAACGATAACTGATGAATCAAAGAACACATTTGCATGAAATATTGCTAGTGATTTCTATGCTTGTCTACAACTTCTTGGCACTATTGGACAACAATCAGAGTATTGAAAGAAAGCCCGGACAACCGACGAGAGTCCAGACAACCGACGACCCTGAGCGACAAGAAACTCCAAAGGATGCTGAAGGGGAATACCGAGGGAAAGTGGCTACATCGCTGCGTACGCTTGGCCGTGAGGTCGGGGCGGATCAAACAGCGAAAATGTACCTGGCGAAGGGAGCTGCATGCAATGACGTAGCGTCAGCGGCTGAATAAGATGGTCAAGTCGATTTTTCTGGTGAATCCCGACGTGGTAGTGCTGATGGACGACGAGATATATCTCACCGTGGATGGCAACGACTGGCAGGGCACTTCGTAATTTACTTCCCCCACGAAGGACGTAAGCTATGAGGAGAAGTCCATTTCACACAAGTGCAAGTAAGCTAATATAATAACCTTCCATGAAAAATTTATTTGAATTATGTTCACATTCACGGAGATACTTTTGAATCATTCATCCAACCTTCGTGCTATCATATAGTGAAATGTGTAATATTGACCACACATTGTTTCTATGAGCCTATGGTTGTTACTGAAGAACCACAAATAGCTCAGTAAAAAGGCGTATTTTGGAAAAAAATCGTTTTTTAGAAGTTGATAATAATTTCTTTTTAATTGAAAATAACCACGAAAACCATTTACTATAATTGGAAATCATTTACTATAAGACCGTTACAAATTTTATTTTCATTTTATGTCACCCCCCCCCCCCCCCTTCGAAAATCTTGAATATTGGAAGGGGAGGAAAAAAAAGGCTCAAACCGTTTTCTTATCATTGGTTTTCCGACAACATAAATGCTTAATTTAGCAACAAACAAGTCAGGTGACAGCGAGAGTATCGTCGAAAGGCAAGCGAAATAAATAATAATAATAATAAAGTGTTATTTTTCAACATTTATTTGAGTGCAAGTTACAAACGTCATAACTTGCACACAAACTTTGATCAGAGATATTTCTTTTTTTTTTCGTCTCGGTTTTTTTTTGTTTCTGCCACCCCCTCTGCTAACTTTGATAACCTTGGACATAAAAAGAATTCGAAATTTGTATCAGCCTAATTGGAAAATAATTATGCATAAAAATTTTCAAACATTGAATAGTCTTCTGATATTACTCTCACTTAAAATAAACCAATTTCAGTTTGTAGAATTATGTGTTTAGACTAAAAATTAGTGAATAAATCAGATTTTCTGAAACGATACATACCATTCACTGACCCAGCAATGTTTTATTAGTAACATTAGTTAATAACATTTCATAATTGATTACACAGTGCAACATTTTTTTTGCCTTGGTTTCTATCTATGATTTTTTGACGATGTTTGACGACAACCAAAATTCCCCGAGTTTGAACATATTTTAACTTAAGGGGCAACAATGGCGCCATTTTGAATTTTTGAGCAATCGGAAATTTTCGATGATTTTTCGACGCCATTTTGTTTTAAAGCCAAATATCAAAATATTAAGAGTTTGTTCACATATTAGCAACTTCCTACCTATCTTTAAAAAAAAAAAAACAGATCTTAAATCGGACAAAAACTGAGCCTGAGACTTTTTAACTCAATATAAGACATAATTTGACTACTATTCTTAGATATTATCGCATTTCCATTAATGCTCAGACATACTCGATATTATTTTGCTTTGTGAAATATACTGAAACCATGCCGAAACCGTTTTCGTAGAAACACCGTTTTAAGCTCAGTTTTTGTCCGATTAAAGATCTGTTTTTTTTTTAAACATGGGTAAGAAGATGCTCATATGGGGACAAACTCTTAGAACTTTGATATTTGGCTTTAAAACAAAATGACGTCGAAAAACATCGAAAATTTCCGATTTCTCAAAAATTCGAAATTGCGCCATTGTTGCCCCTTAAGTTGAATTATGGTCAAACTCGGGGAGATTAGGTTTTGCATCAAAATACACAAATAATATTATGTATAGAAACCAAGGCAGAAAAAAGTCAATTTTTGTTGCATTTTAGTTGTATTTTAGTTGTTTAGTTGTTGTATTTTAGTTTACAAACCAATCTTATTTTTGAACTCTGATCGCAAGTCTGTTATGGTTGTTTCAATGCACATGACGTTCCTTGATGACCGCAATTAATGCATTTGAAATTATTTGGAACTAACAAAAAATAATTTTAAGTTGCAAGCTCCGACGTCAAGTTGATGTTTACAACCAACATTAATTCCACCCATCTCACTGTCTACGTAATACAGACCCCGTTTGATATCAGCAACATGCACAAATTTTTGTTGTCGAACCGCGCCACAAACGAACGGGGTCTGTATTTCAACTGCTCAGAACACGAATAAAGATATGTGGGGACATATCATGCTTTTAACATTATAACATATCTTGCGCCTCCACTCGAAGATAGTGCAAACGTACGAGGTAAATAAAATGCAAGCGAAAAGCACACCGCAGCCTTCAGTAGTGCTGCCATCTAGTATTTCACTGCGGAGTTACAGTATGAAGCGTAAGTTGCACAGTCTGTGGCACTTTGGTCAGATCATAAAAAGCTTTCGTAACATACATCATACTTTAGTGCTCATAACTTACACTGCTTTATTGTCGCTTAAAGGATAACATCGTTGCGTACAGTAAAACCATTGAATATAGCAGGTATATAGCGAAAAGCAAGAAGAAACAATACACAGTGAAAAAAAAACCTAATATTACGCGTCACATAAAATATTTTCTCATTCAAATTTCAGTTGCTTCTGACGTAAACCACGAGTTTGTTTGAAAATTATGTATTGCACATAATTTAAGAAAAATATATGAAGAATTGCCTCCATCGCTTATGATAGAAAATTCCATAATATTTCACGCAAATTTAAACAATATTGCACATAATTATTAAACGAAATCGTGGTTTACGTCAGAAACAACTGAAATTTAAATGATATCGCACATAATTTTCAAACGAAATCGTCGTATACGTCAGAAGCAACTGAAATTTAAATGAGAAAATATTTTACGTGACGTGTGAAATTCAGAATTGTTGCTGTGTATATTTTAAACTATAAATGACGTAGTTTGAAAAAACCTGACCTCAAAAAAATGTTATATTACAACAAATATTGCAAAAGTTGTCAACAAACTAGCAACCCTGTGATTTAAGAGAGATTTTTTCACAACATGTATAGTACAATAATCGTCATAAGGACAACCAAAGCTATCTCTAAAATTAATTTAGTGCATGAAGGTTGAATGACAGTATAACAAGGTCTATCAGAAAAATCACATACGAATGCTAAAATACAAACAATTATCGACACATTTGAAACGTTAATTTGATTTGTACTAAATTTACACAAACAGTTTTCAATTATTCGTGTCGCCATACTGCCGTTAAATGACTAGACAAATAAAACATCTATTTACGGGTGCAAACGGAATTAACCCATTATACCTTAAACACAGATTACCAGGACGACTACTCATTCAACTGTACCAGAAGCATGCGCTATTCAAGTGACTCGAAGGGCTTTCCGCAGCTTCTTTGTGGGAGGTGATAATCAAGGTTGGCTGTTCAAATTAGCGTTTTAGTTATTCTGATCATTTGCGATGTAAAATACTGGTCTATATTGGAATTCTCTTTGTATTTTTTCATTACTTGATATCGAACTAAACTAAATTCTAAATAAAGACTTAATCATTAGTATACAATAGGAAAAAACTTAAACCTATTCAGCTCCTCAGGCAGCATAATGGCGGACGCTTCGATGTGTGTTCGTAATACGGAAACAAATTAGCGCAGTATATTTTAAATTGGACATGGATGAAATTTGAAACTTGATTATATTAACTAGAAAAAAATATAATCAGGGGTACAGTAATAGTGTATATATGCATAGGTATATACTATTTCATCCGCGCACACATACTAATACGCAATCTATAGAAAAATGGTCGCATGCCAGGGGGTGCCCAATTTTGTTAGTAACAAAACAAAGTCACCATTTCGATTGCTAAATAATGACGACAAACCCGCACAACATTTGATATGTGGTTGCTATATTGAGGAAAACCGTGAATAACGAGATTGCCGTCACATCGTCAACAACACTACAGCTGAACTGTATCGCTTGAAAATGTTGAATTCGTAAAAACCCCAAATGCAGTTCTACTGTAATAACCTTTTCTTAGTAATACAAAACAGATTTCGTGTCGTTTTAAATATAGCAGGTAATTCGCATTTATTTTCAAAAGTATGGCGATGAATGTATTTAATTCTCTTAGCAAAAAGTGTTATGTTCTGCATATAGAATTCTACAAAATTAATGATTACATATCTGTTTCTATTCTTGAGTTACATTGGCATCTTTTTTAAAAGTAGAAAATCATGCATAACAGCTGTAAGTAGACTATCATTATGATACGGAAAATGTTTAGAACACGATACTAAGATTTAACCAATGATTCCGGAAGATTAAAAACAAAAAAAATACCTGTAAATGATTAAAACGAAGCTTAAGATAATACTTATAGTCAGGAAAATAATATATCTAACAATAAAGAGCGTTACGGTCAAAAATGGGTCAACTTTAATTTGCCGTTTCATTTTTATCGTGTAGGTATAAATAATAACCTGAACACCCTTCAAATTAAGGATGCATCTGTATAGTATCATGCCTTATGTTTGGTTTTGACATTTGCTCTTCGGTTGTGAAAATGGCGTCGAAGCAAGATAAGCAAAAGGTCAAAATTTTGCTCGCGCATCGCGAACTACTCGCACGCCAAGTTGGCAAAATTGTTGAATGTGGCCAAATCGATCTCGTTGGATCCAATTTCGGCACTGCAGCAGTAGCTGGAGGAAGTCGACAAACAAACTACCGAATATCTGGTCTACTGTTCTCATTGTGGTGATATGAACCGAAGTCCATAATTAAAATCACTCACCGGAATCGGCAATTGCTTCAATTGCAACCAGGAGAACAAAATTTCAAACGACTCGGAAAAATGTCCGCTTTTGAATTTTGACAGCTGTTTGTTGCTGAAATCAAAACGCGCGTCCAAGCTTAGGAAAATGACTGGGAAGCAACAATATACTATATCATAATCACCTGACATCCCGCTCGGATTCGTGCTGAAGGATGTCGGAAGATTATAGGCTGTCATTTGCGACAGCTTGGAAAAACCAACAGACATAAGGAGATGAAAAATAACAGCCCATTTGGAGTTGCATGTATGCTGTCGTCAGTTGCTGTCGGACTGCCTACCGAACGTGTGGGGAGCAGAGAGAATGATGATGATGGTCCCACCTCATACCCTTACATCGGTTTGAGCTGGACGATTTATCTATATGAGATATTTTTAAAAACATGCAATGTAACCAGTTGGCAAACAAATAACGGACTGGTTATTAATTTCAGACATAGTAACCCTTCAAATGAATACCAATAATTAAAAAAAAAAATTTGACGGATTTCCAATCCAAGGCTCATTCAGAACGTTTCCAACCCGAAAATTATCTGGACTTGATTAGGAATTGAACCTAATGTTTAAGAGCGTGCACTAATCAGAATTGGTTCTAGATAACGATCTAAAACTACGAGAGAGATCCAATGATACTATAGTTCTCGATAACGAGCTCTACAGATCACAGGCAAACTCAAGCCTTTTCAGTTTTCGCTCCTAACCCTATTTAAAATTGTGAAAACAGATGAATTGTTAAAAAGAAAGTGAAATGATTTAGAAAATATTACAAGCCAAAAAGCAATTTGTCAACCCGATATGCTTTTTGTTTCCATTTCAGGGGTTTAAACCTGATGTACTCATATCAAGATTGTCTATGTCAGTCTCCGCGCGCGTGACTCAAACATGTGTAGCCGACTCTTTTTTTTTTACTCTACTATTTAATATTATATAACTATATTCAAACAAAAAATCCATCATCATCAATGAACATAATAACTTAATGTACCAAATAAATTAAAAAAAAAATATTTCAATTTTACAATCTTCTTTATAAATTTACAAAAAATCTATGCTGTCTACAAAACAGACTTTATCTGTGAAATACAAAGCCGTTTAAACTCTGCCATTGTTGCTGCACGTTTTACTTGCCTGGGCATCGAATTGAAAAAGTTTATTCCTTTGTACAACAGAGAGTTCTGTGATCTTCCAAAAAGAAAATTTGGTGTTCTGGCATCTTCCGCGTTTCTAGTGTTGTACCTGTGCAAATCTCTTCCTCTATCAATCCGGTCACACAAATATCGAGGCAACATATTATTAAAAATTTTATATAGAAACACCATTGTCAAAAAATATACTCTTTGCTTCACAGAAAGCCATCGCAATGCGTCCAGCATAAAACTCGAGGAAGTGTATCTATTACATTTCAATATTAATCGCATAATTCTATTTTGTAAACGTTGCAATCTCAATATTTGCGTATTGTTTGCCAGGAATAAAATGGATGAGCAGAAATCTATATGTGGTGGAATAATTGACTTGTACAACTGAATTTTACTTCTAATAGTCAATTCATCCTTTAACCGGCACAAGACACCGTATTTTCTGGCCATTTTTTTGCTGACATTATCAATGTGAGACTTAAAAGTTAATCTGTCATCAATAATTACTCCAAGATACTTTATTTCATTTACGCGATCAATCGTCTCACCATCAATTTCAATATTTACGTCTAGTCTGGAGTTGGCTGAAGAAATTATCAAGTACTTTGTCTTACTAATGTTTAACTTTAGTTGCTTAAATTTTAACCAATTCGCTAGATAATGTAAATCTTGGTTTAGAAGTGCTACAACATCAAGCGGATGCTTCGCTGCAATGAACAGAACAGTGTCATCAGCGAATAAATTAACATCACAGAACCGTAAAACTCGCTTCATGTCATTAATGTAAATAATGAATAAAATGGGCCCTAGAACACTTCCTTGCGGTACACCAAGTGTATTAGCAATGGAATCCGAATCAAAATCGTTAAAACGAGTCTTCTGAGTTCTAGCACACAAATAGTTTTCAAACCATTTGTATGCTGTCCCTACGATACCAAAGCGCTCCAATGTTTGTAACAATAAGGACCTAGCAATTGTTTCAAAAGCGCGTTTTAGATCCAAAAACACCGCAAAAATAGTTTCTTTAGCCGCGATTTTTTCTTTCCATTTTGCTAACACCAGATTCAAAGCAGACTCACAAGAGTGACCCTCTCGATAACCTGATTGCTCTGGGATTAGCAAGTTATTACTATTTAAATAATTCATCAGCTGGCCTTTTACAACAAGTTCTAATATTTTCTCTAATGTGTGCAACATGTTAATGGGACGGAACTCTTCGGCTTTATTCGTCCCAGTAATCTTGGGGATAGGAACCACAAGAGATTCCTTCCAAACTTCAGGCACGTGCCCCGTTTGTAATGATTCATTAACAAGGTCCAGCAGGTCGTGTCCAATAACATAAAAGCAATCTTGTATTACTTTTGCGTTGACATTGTCGTTACCAGCCGATCTTTCAATTTTACAATCAATATCTTTCAACTCTGCAAAAGTAATAGGAGAGCTGTGCAATACAATGAGAGCCGGATCTGTTGAAAATTTGCTGTCATTGTCTTGCAGTCATTTTCATAACTCTGCGCGCGTCAATGAAGCCAAAAGAAGATACAGGGCAAAACAAATGAATGCGTATCCAATGACGTCATTGTTTTTATTGAATTGTTGCCTTGTTGAAGTAGATTCACAATTATTTTGGTGTGGTCGATGAAAGGATTATTATTATTTAAAAATTTCCAGTAGTGCTGGGAATATCCGGATTAAAATATCCGGATATCCGACCTCGGATATCCGACGAATATCCAAAACCCGGATCAATCGGATATCCGGATATCCGGATTTTATATCCGAACATAACTTAATGAGAATTAAGTAAATGATAACTTACGAAGGGATGGAGGATTGTGAAAGAAGCCATTTTTCGCGTTACGTTCCATTTCAATGGGCTTCAAAAGACAGAAAAAAAAGCGGATATCCGGATAGTAAATATCCGGATATCCGAATATCCGAATATCCAGCTATTCGATTATCCGTATCCAGATAGCCGGTCAATCGAATAGTATTCGTTCATCCATCCGTGATCTGAGCTTCGGATAACCGGATCACGAATATATCCGGTTAAAAGTTCTAGCACTAATTTCCAGTCCTCTAGTGCCAACTGAACAATTTTGAGAAGCAAAATAAGTAATGGTATGATCAACTCTAGGAAGAACTACAGGAATCCTAGAGGGGGCTATAGCTCCCCGTAGTTACACCAATGCATTCTCATGAAAAAACTCTTTTTTGCCACACTTAATTTTAAAATATCTCAAAACCGTAGAGTTGAATCTTGAAACTTAACTAGTAAGTGAAAAATTTTCTTGCAATTTTCCATCTTTAACTTTTCTCCAAAAATGTTGAAATAATGTCCAGTTTCAATAATAATTTAGTTAATTTTTTCCTTTAAAAATATTTGAAGGAAGAAATTAACACTTAGTTAAAATAGTTACATAACTTTAATATGTTCTTAAAATCGAAAATTTGGAGAAAAAGGGGCAGGTTGCTCAGTAGCATTATGTAATTTTAGGGGGAGTCATGTGAAACTTTACTTATTGTACATACAGAGGAGACTCCCTCCGCCCATAAATTTAGATTGACGTAAGAGCGCTACGGAATTTGTGTACGACGTCTTATTAACTATTAAAACATTTTTTAGCAGGAACGTGCATCGGAGCAACTTCCACTTTTTAACTAACTTAGAACCTTTTTTCCTGTGTGTACTCATCACCGCGACCGGGAATATTGATCTTTTGTGATATCGTGTTTTCTGTATTTGGCACTTCTATTATTATCATTATCACTATTGAGATCAAGTGGCATTATTACCATAATTTGTGCTTGTGTGTGTGCTTTGTACCTTTCCTTTTAACGTTGACTACTTCGAACCACGCTGGCTCTGGCCAATATTATCCCCAAATGCAGAGGAGAGGTTTCAATTGAATGATCCTCTGACCAGTTTTATTGTAAGAGGGACTTTTTTTATCAAATATTTATCGAGGTGTTGTAGAGTTCAACGTAAAGGAGGCGTTAGTAGAAAAGCCTGAGAATAAACCCATGCTTATGTCCGTTGGCATCGAATGGCCTGAATTCTACTAAGATTCGAACCCACGACTAGCCGCTTCCCAAAGCGGACTCTGTAACCTAGCGACTACGGAGCCACAAGATTACAAAGTCCGCTTAGGAAAGGTTTTAGAAAGGGTGCAGTTTTAGAAAAAGTTACAACCGGTTCGAGGAAAATTTATAACAGCTTTCATTAACTATATTTCGATTTTTCTTACTTTCGATGTGTTTTCCCCCTTAATATGTTGTTAGTCTACAAAGTTGTACTCACGATTTTTTTCTTTTCTTATGGACTTTAGGGATATTTTTAGCATAAACTTTTGTTAGCTTCCTTTCTACCTTTAAGTGACGTTTTGAAGTTTTTTGAGGTTAATTTGGGGTAAATTTTTAAGAGTAGTCTTCGGTCTTTTCCTGACGCTTATTTTTTTGGATTTTTCTGTTTTCCTAAGAACTTGTTGAACTGAAATTGTTTTTTTTTAATTTCTTTTTAAAATGGTTTCAGTTAGACTGCTTCTTGGAGCTTTTTCTTGCAGGCATAGAGTTAAATTTGGTGTATTTGTTTTTTTTTTTTTTTTTTTTTTTTTGAAGTAGAATACTTCTCTCAGGAAGTTCGGCTGCATAGGGATGTGAAATGAAAATCTAAAACCGAAAAAAGTGAAAAATATGTCCAATTTCAAATGCTAATAAATCGGTTAGTATTCGATGGATTTCCTTCGTTCTTGCAGCAATAGATTGGAAAATCTTCTAAGATTCTTCCCAAATGCAGATAATTGTAATTTTATTTTTCGAACGATTGTACTATTGAAAATAGTCAAGCCTTGTCAAAACGAAAACTTCGGCCTCTGATTGGTCGTTATATGATTGCTCCCCAAGCACGGTCGACAGAATCATAGACCTTGCCATTTTAAATGTGCTATTAGGCCTATATAAGAGCCTGTTTCACCCGAAGCTGCTCATTATAATTCTAGACTTCAACAACAGCAGTCTTCCCTCAGCAGCAGCAGTGGATACAGCAGCAGTAGCAGTGCAGCGGACAACGAGCACAGCTGTGGTATGGCAACGGATAGCGGAGCGCGTCTTAGCATCGATAGCAGGACCAGGTGATGCAGGGCAGCGGATACCAATGGCAACAGAAGCGTCCACTACTGTGGCAACGGGGATAGCGCAGCGGTTGACGTTGGTCTCAGCATCTATAGGTCCAGCTGATGCAGTGTGGCATTTTAGTGGAATGCTGTCTCTGAGCGATAGCAGGCACACTAGCAAATGCATCCAATGAAAAGAACGTTCTGAAAAACTATTCAGTGTTTATTTTCCCCCAAGGAATACTTTATTTGCACTGCCAGTGATAACGCAAAGATGTGATCGGCATCTTATCAGACATTGAATCAAACAACAAATTGTCCTTTCCAGGATGAAATAAAAACCTAATTGGAGAGTTAATATTTTCTCTTAAATCAATTTACACTTCCAAGAAATTTGTAACAGATATATATTTGATTTCATCTCCGTGTCTCAGAACGTACTGAATTATCTTTTCTTTCAGTCATGAGCACAACATCCGAAAATCTTTCATTATCAGCATAAAAAATAATTTTTCGCATAATTAAAATTCGAAAATTATTAAGTCCAAACATGATAAGCAACTATATTATTGAGAATGGTCAATCCTTGTTGAAGCGCAAAATTCGACTGATCTGATTAGTCGTTAATATGATTGCTTCCCAACGCTGGTCGACAGAATCATAGACCTTGTCATTTTAAATTTGATATTTGTCTGTATAAGAGTAAGGATGGGAAATATCGACTTATATGACTATCGATCTCTATATAAGAGCCTGTTTTACCCGAAGCCGCTCATTATAATTCTAGACTGCGACAACAGCAGTCATCCCTTAGCAGCAGCAGTAGCAGTGCAGTGGATATAGCAGCAGTAGCAGTGCAGCGGATAATGACCACAGCTGTGGTATGGCAACGGATAGCGGAGCGTGTCTAAGCATCGATAGCAGAACCGGGTGATGAAGGGCAGCAGATACCAATGGCAACGGAAGCGTCCACTACTGTGGCAACGGGGATAGCGCAGCGGTTGACGTTGGTCTCAGCATCAATATAAGCAGGGCCAGCTGATGCAGTGTGGCATTTTAGTGAAATGCTGTCTCTGAGCGATAGCAGGCACACCAGCAAATGCATCCAATGAAAAGAACGTTCTGAAAAACTTGAAAAGTGTTTATTTTCCCCCAAGAAAAACTTTATTTGTACTGCCAGTGATAACGCAAAGATGTGATCGGCATCTTATCAGACATTGAATTAAACAACAAATTGTCCTTTTCAGGATGAAACAAAAACCTGATTGGAGTGTTAATATTTTCTCTTAAATCAATTTACACTTTCAAGAAATTTGTAACAGATATATATTTGGTTTCATCTCCGTGTCTCAGAACGTACTGAATTATCTTTTCCTTCAGTCATGAGCACAACATCCGAAAAGCTTTCATAATCAGCATTAAAAATAATTTTTCGCATAATTAAAATTCAAAAATTATCAAGTCCAAATCATGACAAGCAACTATTATTGAGAATGGTCAATCCTTGTTGAAGCGCAAAATTCGACTGATCTGATTAGTCGTTAATATTATTGCTTTCCAAGCACGGTCGACAGAATCATAGACCTTGTCATTTTAAATTTGCTATTTGTCTGTATAAGATGAAAAATATCGACTGAAATGGCTATCGATAGTTATCGATGATTTCCTACTACTATCGATAGGTTTTTTATCCCTATATAAGAGCCTGTTTCAGCCGAAGCCGCTCACAACAGTTTTAGACAGCGACAACAGCAGTCGTCCTCCCTTAGCAGCAGCACTAGCAGTGCAGTGGATACCAGCGATGTCGGAAAGCGGCCACAGCTGTAGCGTAGCAATTGATAGCGCACTAGTTGCAGTGGATCCCAGCAACGATAGCAGCTGGGCCAGCTGATGCAGGGACTGTGGTTACCAATGGCAGTGTATAGCGGCCACAACTGTGGCATGGCTATGGATAGCGCACTAGTCGCAGCGGATCTTAGCATCGATAGCGGCTGATGCAGTGAGGCACTTTAGTGAAATGCAGTCTCTGTGCGGTAGCGGGCACTAGTGAATGCATTCAATGAAAAGTCTCATTTTGACAACACATGAACCGTCTAGTTTTGAGTGTTAAATCAGCTTTTCACTGTTTATTTTATCACAAGGAATACTTTATTCGCACTGTCAGTGATAACGCCAAGATGTGATCGGTAACTTATCCGATATTGAATTGAACAACAAATTAAAAAATGACTGACACGCAAGCAGCCGGGTTTTCTTGTAAAAGTATTCTACTTCATCCTTGCGGTCGTGGCTTTGCACACAACCCTCCTTTGATTTTAATTTTTCCAGCTTGCACATAAGCTAGACTAACTAGAATAACTAACTATTGAATCCCTTTTTTTGGTCTCTTTTGTGATTTTTACAAGCGGTTTACAACCTTATTAGAGATCAATTTCTGTTTTGGTAATTTCATGGTTTCTTTTTTGATTTCAAGAATTTTGCGCTAATTTTTGGCTATTTTTTTAGCCCTCAATTCTGTTTTGCAAAAAGTCATTTAAGAGTCGATTTTGTTGTCTATTTATTTTTAGGTTTAAATTGGTTTATTTGACACGGCACGATACATCTTATGCTTTACTGAGCCAGATACAATTCTTATTATGTCTAAGTTAGCAGGAGAAAGAGGGAGGCAATTTTTTTTATTTCTCGCGGCCGACTACGAGCTAGTGGGGATTAAAGGTTAGAGGAGGGGAGGTACAATTTTGAATTAAAACTATTTAGCACTTTGTTTTTCAACTGGTAGAACAGTAACAGTGATGTGGCGCAGCTTTGGTCTGAAGTGTTTACATAGATGTTGGCTCTTCGTTTTCGTGTCTCCAGCATAGTGGTATTCTGACAAATAGACAAAATAATTTTAAATTTTAATGTCAGCATTTTTCAAAAAACAGTATAACTGTGTCATGTACTGGAGATCCCCGCTTCCCAGAATGTCCCTGACGGGAACGTTTCCACAAGATACGAAAGAGATGCGTGTTTAACGTGTAGTGATTGGACATAAGTCTGGACATCACGCGAATGAAGTCCCGACCTACATCCAACCCCTTGAACCATGCTTTCGTCGATACCTTAGGAGAAATGGAATGTAGCCACCGTCCCAGTTCATCTGTGTCCCATGATGTTTGCCAACTTTTGAGCGTCCTCTGACGCAAAATACTGAAAAATTCATCATAAGCAATTGTATTCATCATAAGTATCGCCATCAATAGCACCCACCTTAGCTAAAGAGTCAGCCTATTCATTGCCCGGAATGGAACAATGAGAAGGAACCCATGCTAAGGTAACCCGGTATTTTTTATCTGTTAAAGCACTTAAAAACCGCCATATTTTCCCCAGGAAATACGGGGTGTGCTTCACAGGCTTCATCGATCGCAGAGCCTCAATGGCACTGAGACTGTCTGTGAAGATGAAGTAGTGGTCTATGGGTAGGGTTTCGATGATCCCAAGAGAGTACTGAACTGCCCATAATCGCATATTTGTAACATTTGCAAAATTGGTTGTTCGAGCAATTCGCACTTTTATATTTTGACCTTTAATGCATTGTTACTAATATATTCTCGCAAATAGACACTTTAACTAAACTTAGTATCATGAAGAAAGCACTACTTTACACTATGTATACATTGAATATTACTTTTGAAGTCATATTAGTTGAAATTTTTGCAATGATACATTTATGCCGTCACTTTCAAGCTACTTTTGGAATATATCACATGGAAGAAGAAGTTTTTCATGTATTCAACAAGCATGAGCTGAACATCAGAAACGGATCACCGGTGGTTGGTTACCGGACCAGAATAACTTCCGAGTTCCAAAGGATGCAGATGTGGATTTGGATGGAAACTTTTTCGACAAAAAAGTTGAAAAAGTTAAGTAGTGTGACAATTATGCGGTTATTTACGCTATGTGACAAAACAACTTGGTATTTTTTACGACTTTTTTCACACAAACATAAGCATATTTTTCCAGATGTAAAAAGTACATACTATTCTAAGCATTTCCCAATAAAAAGCACGAAATCCATAAAATGTCGAATGTTACAATTATGCGATCACAGGCAGTGAATGGCAGCAAGTTCTGCGACGTACACGGAAGCAGGAGCATCGAGTTTGTAGGACGCGGTAAAATTTTCGTGAAAAACCCCGAAGCCAGTGGACTCATCTAGATTAGATCCATCAGTGTAAAACCTTTTATCCCAACTAACATGTTTGAATTTATTGAAAAAAATCTTAGGGATCTCTTGCGGTCGCAATTGACCGGGATACCAGTAATGTCTTGTTTCATGGTGGTGTCGAAGAATATAGCATTATTAGAAGTATCTAAAAGTGCGCCATTGAAAGGAGCGTTTGAAGAAGGGTTAATATCTTGAGCCATATAGTCATAATATAAAGTCATAAATCTGGATTGAGATTGAAGGTCGACCAACCTCTCGAAATTTTCAATTACTAATGGGTTCATAACTGTGCATCGAATTAGCAACCGATAAGAGAGATTCCAAAATCGATGGTTCAACGGAAGGAACCCGCTAGCACTTCAAGACTCATCGTATGGGTCGACTGCATGCAGCCCAAGGCAATACGCAAACAACGATATTGTATTCTCTCTAGTTTTATAATGTGCGTGTTCGCAGCGGAGCGAAAGCAAAAACAACCGTACTCAAGAACTGACAATGGGTGGGTGAGCACCCCATCAGGTTCCGGTAATCGTACGAAAAAAATTAATCCTCTGTTGGCATTTTCGTGTCAGATACCTAATATGACAAGCCCAGGTGCATTTAGAGTCGAACCAGACCCCGAGATATTTAGCAACTAAAACCTGAGTGATCGTTTTACCCGATAGTAGGCGCTGCAGCTGAGCTGGGTTATGCTTCCTAGAAAAAACGACCAACTCAGTTTTCTCCGGGGAGAATTCGATACCCAGCTTGAGAGCCTATTCAGACAAATTGTCTAAGGTATATTGCAATGGTCCTTGCAGTAATGCAAAAGCATGCAGTAATGCAGTAATGGAAAAACAACGCCATCGTCTGCAAGTTGCCGTAGCGTGCATGAATTTGCAAGACATTTATCGATGTCATTGACGTAAAAATTGTATAAGAGAGGGCTTAAACATGAGCCCTGGGGAAGACCCATGTAACTAATTCGGGAAGTTGTCGAATCACCATGTGAGAAATACATATGCTTTTCTGACAACAAATTGAGCAAAAAGTTATTCAAATTTGGTGAAAGTCCCTGCGAATGAAGTTTCTCGGTTAAAACTTCTACAGAGACAGAGTCGAAAGCCCCCTTAATGTCCAGGAATGCAGAAGCCATTTGCTCTTTTCGAGCAAAGGCGAGTTGAATTTCAGTAGAAAGCAACGCTAGGCAATCGTTCGTTCCTTTGCCCCGGCGAAAGCCAAATTGAGTATCTGAAAGTAAACCGTTTGTTTCGACCCATTTGTCTAGCCGTAAGAGGATTTTCTCCATTAATTTCCGAAGGCAAGAAAGCATAGCAATCGGCCTATATGAGTTGTGATCAGAGGCAGGTTTTCCGGGTTTTCGAATAGCAATCACTTTGACCTCCCTCCACTCGTGCGTAACAATGTTTAACTCAAGAAATTTGTTGAACAAGTCCAACAAGCGTCTTTTTGCAGAATCGGGTAGATTCTTTAACAAGTTTAATTTAATTCTATTCAACCCTGGAGCTTTATTGTTGCACGAGAGGAGAGCCATCGAAAATTCCAACATCGAAAATGGAGGCTCTTCCGTAGCTACTGAAAACGCGTCGCGAAAGGTTTTCTGTTCCGGTACAGAGTCCGGGCAGATCTTTTTGGCAAAATCGAGTTTCAAGCGGCCTGAATATTCCTCGCTCTTGTTCGAAACATTACGATTCCGCATGCGTCTGGCCGTGTCCCAAAGAGTGCTCATTGCTGTTTCCCTCGACAACGCGTTTACAAACCGCCGCTAGTATCCGCATTTTTTGCTTTGATTAAACTCGTCATCTGCCTATCCAGTACATCGTACTTTCGGAGCAGATCAAGAGTACCGTGTTCTCGGAAGGCCAAATACACCGAGGACCTTTGCGCGTACAGTTCAGAGCACTCTTTGTCCCACCACTTGTTGGGAGGACGCTGTCTAATCGTTACCCCGGGTATCGGCTCCCAAGCAACAATTGAAACATAATAAAAAATAAATTGCGAAAATTTGTTACACTACCGAAATTCTGAGGTTTCAAGAAACATTATTTGTTACTACGATGAAATTGTTAAGATACAAGTAACAACTAAAGCTGCATCGCTGCTTCAAAAAACTCAACACCAACAACGTAATTCGCGATGTTGGTTTTGTTGTTGAAACGTGTAAACGGCATTTGAAAATCTAACTTTCACTGGATAGATCTAGTGGGCGGAGTGTAAAAGTTGCCAACGTGATGCTTGCGAGATACACAAAACAAACACAAAATAATACTTCTGAAAGTTGCTGTCGTGTTCGCAAGTTTTGTAACAGCAACTTTTGCTCTAAACAACGTCTACCATGGAAGGTAATAGTGTTTTAGGTGGGCATCAGAGCGGCATATGGAAAAAAGTGATAAGGAATGGAAGTTTTTATAAGAAAAAGAAAATAGTTCTTTCAACTCAATAAGTGCTAGTACTCTGTCCACGCCCTGGGCTCGGGAAGATACCAGAGCTTTATCAACATCTAACAAGTCGAGGCTGACATCATATATCACCACCGATCAACCTATTTATTATATTTTTTTCTTCATATATGAGCTATTTATTATATTGGTGAATCAGAAAAGGTATATATGCCGCATAAATATGAAAAAACACAACCCGAAATAACACTACCGGAAATTTCAAAACCAAAACAGTGTATGTACGAGTTTCGAAATGAGTTGAAAAGTTGGGCCACAGCTCATCAAATAAAGCACGACGCACTAAATCCACTCTTTCCCATTTTAAAATGCTATATTCCTGATAATGTTTTACCCAAAAACTCGATGACGCTCGTAGGAACACCAAATAAAATTGAAATATCGAAGGATGAACGTATCGGTGGTGAATATTGGTACTACGGTCTGCAAAAAGTTTTGCAAGATGCTCTATCGAGCTGCCCAGGAACTCCGGTTGAACTCTCCTTAAACATTAATATTGACTAAATTTGATGCTAGATTTATCATGTTGTTATCAAATTGCATGCATTAGACCATACACATTGCTGTTTCATTCTTGAAACTTGTGTCGAAACAACGAAGATGTTGCAGTTAGCTCAACCTCCTGCGCTTTTTTTGTCGTTGTATAATATGAAATGTAGCTGCAACTTAGTTTCGCATAAGAATTTGTTGCTGTGATGCACAAAGTTCATAATTAGAAACATGTTTTGCTGCTTGGGCTTCGTCTGAGCTTGGGTCGCGACGTCGATGATCAAGCCAGAAAGGAACGCGTATTCTTCCTCCGGAGGAAGTTCCTCGTGAGACTCGATGGATTCCATTATGATCGTCTCATATGACTTCCAATCAATATTACGAGTAAGGTCGTATGAAATATTGATTGGATCCGGGGGAGTTGAACCATTAGCAATTGAGATAACGATTGGAAGATGATCACTACCGTGGGGATCATTGATTACTTTCCACCGGTAATCTAACGCTAGTGATGTCGAGGAAAGGGATAGGTCAAGCACGCTTTCACGAGCTGGAGGATTAGGTACACGTGTCGCTTCCCCAGTATTTAAAAGTGTCATAATGAAGTCGTCGATCAAGTTACAGATTAAAGAAGATCGGACGTCGTCGTAATGCAACCCCAATTGCAAACAGTGGGAGGTAAAATCTCCCAATATCAAAAAAGGTGCGGGAAGCAATTCTGCTATATCAGAAAGTTGCCTCTGTTCAATTCGCACGGATGGAGGGATATAAATCGAAGCAAGGCAAAGGTCCTTTCCATTCATATTCGTTTGAATGGCAACGACTTCAATATTCGAGTGCGAGGGGAGGTCGATTCTGAAAAAGGAATAGCACTTTTTGATCCCTAAAAGTACCCCTCCACCGTGTGAGTTTCGGTCTCGACGAATTATGTTAAAATCGTGGAAATTGGGTTGGTCATTTGAATTAAGAAAAGTCTCACAGAGCGCAAACGCATCACAATTGTATGTGTTTATCAAATGAGAAAATAGATCGAACTTGGGGATGATACTTCTGCAATTCCACTGTAATACAGTGATAAAATTCCTAACCTCTTTCGCCGTATTAGTCATCGAAAGATAGCTGAAATGAGGGGCCAAGTTGCTGCTAGTTGCTTCAAAAATGTTTTCACTGTAGGGAGAAGGGCAAGAAGAATGATTTTAAGGGGATCTGTTATGTTGAATGTTTTGAATATCCAGTCCACAATATCAGAGAAATTTATAAACCCTGTTTCTTTTTTATCCTCTGATCGAGAAATGGATGCACGAGGGGTTTTTGGTGCCCCGGGAAGCGGTGGATACTCCTGGTTTGATTTGAAGTTAAAACCGGGAGGTGTTTGCTTCGGCATTTCTTCACCGCTTCCTTTTTGTGTTGGCTTATTGGTCATTCCGCTAGGGGTTATCTTGCGACCTTTGCGAGAAAGATTAGGAGAGTTAATGATTCTCCTCTACCTTGATCCTTCTGGCATGGCATAAGAACACCCTTCGACGGGATCGTCAGATGTACCCTCATCGGTTGGCAAAAAGGAAAAGATGTTTCCTGTCGAGGGTGGCTCAGCCCTCTTAAGCATTTCTGCAAAAGAGCGCTTTGATCGTTCCTTAAGGGAACGCTTAATTTTTTCCTCGCGCTGTTTGTACGCGGGACACGCCGAAAGGTCATGCCGGGGACCACCGCAATAAAGGCACTTTTCAGTTTCCTCACAGCAAGCGGTCTCAACGTGATTCCCTCCGCATTTGCTGCAGCGTGCCTTGTTGCAGCAGTAGGTGGCTAAATGACCCAACTGCTTGCAGTTTTGGCAGTGCATGACCCGCGGCACAAACAGGCGTACAGGTAGACGAACCCTGTCCAAACGGATGTAGTTCGGCAGTGCGGATCCGGCAAATGTCACTCGAAAGGACTCCGAAGGAAAGAATTTCTTCTTCCCTTCTTCGATTGATACTGAATGCAATTGCTTGCAATCCAGCACCTTTACACTTTGCATCAGGGGGTTCTTGAAACAGCCTACCCCGTAACGCAAAATGTCTTCGACAGTGAGATTCCCTTCGGTGACCACACCGTCGATTTCTACATCCTTGGCAGGGATGTACACGCGATACTCTCTCGTGAAGAGCTCGTGGCAAGCAATTGCGTTTGCTTGCTTCAAGCTGTTCACGACAACTCGCAGTTTGTTCGGTCTCACTTTCGTAATTTCAGTGACGTCCGAAAAATTTTTTGCCAGGTCCTTGCCGATTTGAAAAATATTCAATGGCTTTTTAATTGGCCTGAAGAAGACTACGAATTGACCGCCAGCGGTATCTGGGTAAGCTTTTGCCCGTATCGGGACCTTCGGTACTGGGCTAGGTACAGGGGAAGGTACAGGGGAAGGCAGGGGGGAACTGCAGGGGGAGATTTCAACCTCTTCCCCATTTGTTTCCACATCCAGGAATAGTTTCATCTGGATGTTGTCCATTTTTGCGGGAGCGTTCTGCTCTACCGCACGCAAACTATAAATATGCGTATATAGGGGGGGGGGGTCAAATAATTTTTGTAAAATGTGAAAACAATTTTCCGTCTACACACAATGCACAGTAACCACACCGCTAGGGTATAGCCGGCGCCCAGCGGCGCGGGGGGTTTGCTCCAACTACTGAACGGCTTTTGATTTGACTCCAGTATCGGTACCGAAAACACAAGTAGCACGTGTATCGTCTGGAGACAATGCACAGTCTTCTGTGCCACAAGAAGTAACCAGCGCCCGGCGGCGCGAGAATTTGCTTCGACTGCTGGACGTCTATTGTATACTTCACTATACCGAAAAAAACAAGCCACGCGCGCACCAAACGGTATTGTTTGTTCGAGCGAGCAAAGAATAACGGAGCTGTGCTCAAATGCTTCCTATCGCAACGGTAGCAGAGAAGCGAATGATTTTTTTGTTGTCTATGCCAGTCAGTCCTTCAAAGCATAATTTGTTAATATATTTCTGTCGGTTCCTTCTGGACTACACAGCCGGGTGTTCCAAAAAATCGATGTTGCAAAAGTCAAGGTGTTAACCCTAAATTGAAAGGTTGTGTTATTTATAATATTTTTGTAGAAAATTTTGACTTTCAAAAAAATTGTTTATAAGTTACCCAAACGTGATCTTTCAAAAATTACTTTTTCAAGCAAAAACTCTAGTTTTGAGATAAAACCCTCCAAAACACATACAAAAAAATTTCGGTCGAGAACTGAAATTTTTACTGCAACGCGAAATTTATGACGAAAATTTGCCTGAAAAGGTCCTTGATATCTTATCGTGAGGCTATGATTTTGACATTCCAGCAGCTTTCAAAATTATTGTTTATGAAAAAGTCTCTTCAAATTCGTAACCATAAACAGCCTAATTTAGATTCAATTTCTCCTCATTTTCTTTTCTGATCTTTTGATGCTTGTTTGGCTTAATTTGTAATTATTATTGTGGTTCTGTCAATGTCTACGGCTATATACGTGGGAGGCTGGGAATCTAAAATAATGATTTACTTGTCCACGTGGAATGTCGACAGCCTCTAAGGATGTTAGTTTTTCACTGCTGATGTCTGCGTTATAGAAATGAGCTTATTTTTTTTTCAATATCCACCATGTAGTAAGAATATAGTAGTGAGAGTTATCATGTCTAGAAGTATTATTCATTTCAGCTTCCAACGACAGATTTATTATCACATTCCGTAAAGTTGTAAAAAGCAATCAGTATTTGCATTACGGGTTCAATATAGTTTACATACACTGATCCAATC
Source organism: Wyeomyia smithii (assembly GCF_029784165.1). NCBI lineage: Eukaryota > Metazoa > Arthropoda > Insecta > Diptera > Culicidae > Wyeomyia > Wyeomyia smithii. The sequence goes on along the minus strand of NC_073696.1, from coordinate 82,134,430 downwards.
GGTATAGTCTACCAAACATGAAATTTTATATTTTTCAAACATGCACTTCCATCTTCACTGAGCCACAACGACGAACTAGTTGCATATGAAATGAAGTATAATTAAGCCTTGGTAGAATAAAATGAAGATAGTTATCTAAACCTGCGTCGCTTCACAAGGCCTGTAAAATTTAATTCAAATAGAAAAAATTTCTATTTCTTTGGCTTTGCTAAGCTGGCAGAATAAGCTGATATTTGTGACAATAAGACATTTCATCATAGTAAAACAAATTTCATATCAAATATGAAAACTATTAAAAACGTGTGCCTCTGGCATATGCAGATTCATTTGATAGCTTCACTAATTCACTCTTTATAAAACTTGCGAATCTTACAGCGCTCCGCTACCCATCAAATCAGCACTCACTGCAGTCGTAGTGGTAAAGCTAGAGGCGCAGCCACAGCGCAGCGTTTGTGTGCTTTACTGATTCGAGCTTTCAGTGCACAATAGCTTTGCTGATATTTGTACCAGACCGCTACTGTGGAATATATGGCCGGGGCGAATGGAAAAGTTCATTCAGTATGGCTCGTGCGCCGGTTGAATCAAGACGATCAGATCCAAAACTTTTGGCGCATTCCCCCACCGACATCGTGGTGAAGAGAGTGCCGGAGTGGCTCATAGTGTTAAATATACGTTTCATCAAAGTGATAATTTCTGACGTCGTGTCGAACGAGAAAATGATATAAAGCTGGTTTAACTGTTTGGTTTGAGAGTTTTGTGGTCATGGTCGGATAGTCGACTTGGTAATCGTTACGATCGGAAAACCCAAATGTTGAAGTGATCTGCATATGTTTACTCTAGCAATCAAGTGCCGTTAGTGATTGAACTGAAAACGTTACCGCGCCACATTACTTTCGCAAATCGCCGATATCGCTGTGGATGATATACAGTACGGTACCAGAAACAAACATCAATCCAAAATGTCTGTTTATCTTCAAGTCAGCACTACGTGCGATGACGAAATGTACGATAGTGGAAACGGTGGGATCAACACATCGAGCCAGCAGAATCTATTGTCTATTACTAGCGTAAGTCAGTACCGGTTAGATAGTGAAAGCAAAAAAACTATGCCAGAAAGTGCAGACGCGTTCACTGAGCACTTTGACTGTGAATTCGACTGAGCCATATATGTAATACACTTTATTATCATTATTCACCGAACAATGGCAAATCGACATGAACGGCTGCTTATCGCATATCACCAGCAGACTGTTGGAACCGCGAGCACACAAGGTCTCAACGTAACAATGATTAGACGGTTTCTAAGCCACGAAAGAGCAATGTTTCTTAAGTCCGAATACCACAGGCTGCCACAACAGAGTGGCAATCGAACGTGGGTAAATTTGTACCTGCTATCATGGACTCATGAAGTACAATATTGTCTCAGCTTTTCAGCAGAAAAAGATCATTGTGTCACATATTTTTTTCACACATCGGATGTTGTTTATAAGTGGAGCGAAATTGTAAATTCCAATAAATTGATTGGTTATTTTCGAGCAAAACCGCTTAACGAGGCAGGAGTATTGCTTTTGTTGCACCCACTAGAATGCCACCTTTCTGATTTATTTATATCATGTATATTGAAAGAGTTACAGATTTTCAACAGAACATGCGAATTGTTAGATTTTCAACAATTGTTCAAATGAAATCGAATATTTAATACAGATAAAAGCAATTAATACGAAATGGACGTCTTCTATGTCCGTCAATTTCAATTACTGTTCCAACTAAAATAATAAAAAGAATAAAATTCATTATCTGATTTTTGCATTGTATTTCATTACGAGTTATTATACATTCTGATTAGCTTAATCTAGGGTAGGATTGTGCCAGAAAAGATTACATTTTGGTTTCTTAGTTTATAATACACACATTTAGACATTTAACTTGATCCAAAGCACGTCAATTTTCTACTTCAGTTAACAACTGCTTCATAGTTAGGTTACAATGAACTAAAATTTTACTAAAAATGCATAAACATAACCATTCATAGGGGATAACAGGGGCGTCTCCAGGTTGCTTAATAAGAGAAAATTAAGGGGCCTGATAACCACAGAAGACTTTCTCACTATCTATCTGTCTCTTTCTCTCAAACACACACTTTCTTACTCTGTTTCTTATCTCTCTATCTTCTTTTCTAACTCGCTGTTTCTCTCACACTGTTTGCTTCTCTCTATTTGTATGAGACGACCAAATAAAATTTTCTCTAAGAAGCCTAAACCTATGTGAATGTTATTGATCCTAATTATTAGGTTGTATAACTTAGTAGTTTACTAGAGGGAGCTCCGTAGCCGCAAAGTTACAAAGTTCGCCTTGGTGAGCGGATGGTCGTGGGCTCGAATCTCAGTAGAATCAGGTCATTTGGTGGTTGCCAAAGGACTTTACCATGGGTTTATTCTCAGGCTTCCAACCAAGTACCTTTCCTTTAATCTGAATTCTACAGTATCTCTGTTGACTCTCCTTCTAACAAAAATAAGTCCCTATTATAATAAAACGGGTGTGAGTAACGTATGAAAGCTCTCTCCAGGGAATTGTAATTAGGCGATATTGTTAGGAGGAACAGAGGCTCGGTAAAGTAGAATAGTAAGCTTGAAACGGAAAGGTAAAACTTACACACAAGCACGGATATGAATGATAAGCGTATTACTTACTTCAATAGTGATACTGCCAATAATATGAAGTGCGGAGTACAGAAAACACTTGGGCAATATCACAATAGATCTAATCTCTGGCCGCAGTGATGAGCCCACACAGGAAAAAAACGTAGTTTACTATTGAATATTATTGTGATCGACAGTTTTTTCAAAACTATCTACGCTGGTCCCCCTCCAACGTTCGTGCCACGTGGCCAGCCCATTATAGTCTGCCGTATTTTATCAGTTTTATGAAGTCCGCTTATTGTTATGCTTGGTACACTGCAGGAACGCCGGACTCTATCCTCGCAGATTTCAAATGCTTGTCGATAGGCCTCCTTCATCGACCAACACTCATGGCTGTAGAGGACCATCAGAAGAATCTGCGTTCTGTATAGTGCAAATTTCGTGCGGATATGCATGCTGCGGGATCTCAGAACCGAAAAGGTCCTGTTTGCGGCAAACATCGTTGTCACACATCACGAGAGTACCAAGATACATAAATTCATCGACTACTTCACAGTTACCCCTAACTACCAAAACCTCAGTGCCAAGAGAACTTCCACGCCCTGTACCTACCAGCCACCACGTTCTTTGTTTTGGTAGAATTGATGATAAGTCATATTCTTGCTACTTCCCTATCAAAAGGCATGCACGCCTCTTCCACTTCTCTGCCTTTAATATCGACGATCGATATCGTTATCGATCATTCGCAAATCCAAGGAGCATATAAGACTTCGAGTTAGTGACACCACTGCACGCCAGCTCTCCGTACTACACAATGACAGATCCGAAAACCCGTAACCTTTCTTAAGACCGTCCAACCGGACAGAAATGATGCCCGCTATCCTGACTCATGATGAAAAACCATCAAGTTTCTTCCAAAACCCAGTGCGCTTAACTTAATCGTATGACGCCTTGAAGTCTATAAACAGATGGTGAGTCTGCAAGTTAACCTCTCTAAACTTGTCATGGATTTGACACAAGAACATTTAATCTGTTATAGATCGCTCTTCCTGAAAGCCACTGTGGTACTATCCAACTAAAGCTTTTCATAACAGTTTCAGTCTATAAAAAGCAGGATGCTCGAGATAAACATGTATGCAGACGCAGAGTTAGGGAGTGTTATGCCTCGATAATGCGAATCGGTGGCCTTCCTTGTAGACTGAGCAAATCGTTCAAAAAAGTTCTTTTCTCGGATGGTGATAAAAAACCAAGACAGAAAATTAAGTTTGATAAATTTTCCATGGATGGTAATTATATTAGCTGACTTGCAAAAAAGTCAACGCCCTTGCCCTTCCGGCAGTTAATCGAAACATTTGCCATAGCGGCAAAAACATGCGTTAGGTATGTTTTTGAGTTCTTTCTTCGTTTTTACAACTTCTCCTTAGTTTTCGCGACACCAAAATTGCTAGAGAATTGTTAGGTTTGCCGAAAAATTCTCGATGTGACGCGGTTGGGGGACTTTGAGCGGGTTCGCCGGCTTGGGTATCATATCGATATTCAGCCACTTTTTCTCCTCCAACGATCGCTTCGAGTAGTGGGCCGACGCCTGATCCAGCCAGAACATGGCGTTTCCACCCTTATGATACTTCTTGATGAACGACGCAATCTTTTCAGTCTCTGCCGCTGCGTCATTGCCTGCAGCTCCGAGACTAGTGGACGGGACTACCGCTTCCTGACATGTATGTCCTTGTTCGCCAGGTATTTTTTCACTGATTGGCCGATTGCACCGGCCTTCCGACCAAGCGCACGCAGCGATGTAGCCACTTTTCCCTCTATCTTCCTCTTCAGCACCTTTTGGAGATTCGTGTCGCTCAGGGTCATAGGCCGTCCGGAACCGAGCTCTCGATGCTCGGATTGTTGTTCATATCGACTGAACCTGATAAAGCTGCCAAATGACTCGTGAGTTCCTATGATTGAAGCTGCATGGGTAGTTTCGTCAGTGCGTGTGGAGGTAAACCCATGAAAAATCGACAATTTTTGTCCACTTTTTTAATGCAAACGTTAGTTTGTCTTCGGCCCAAACTCTAAGGATGAGCCGATGGATTGAACACAACAGCTGGTCACTTCCTGGCTTGCCAGATCTGCGGATTTGTATTACTTCTACGGAACAGTAGATGGGTAGTTCCATAAAAATTCGTAAAAATCCGTAGAATCTACCGATTTACTCGAAATATTTATGGAATCTCTCCCGAGTAACTCCCGACTTTAATATATTCGGGTGGGAGGTCGTCCTTTCCAGCTGCTTTGTGACTTTTTAGTTCTGCACAAGCTTTCTTGATCTCAACCAAGCTTGTCTATCACCCTCCATTTCTCTTCCGTTTTTTCTCGACAGCTCTACCCTGTTCACCGTTCAACGCATAGTCACTAGTGTCTCATCAGTTATCGGGTTCCTTTCCCTGTCCTTGCACATAGCAGTAATTGGTACAGTCTAGTTCCTGACGCCGTTGTGTCGTACCTGGAGAAGTATGCCTCCATTCACAGTACTGTATACTCGTTCGCGGTACTCATGTTTCTTACGTTGGTGGAGAATCTTTTCGGTCTTGCTTCCAGATATCGTTCCATGCAAAGTATGTGCTACAGTTTTCCATACCTCTAGCTGCGGCAGAGTTCACCAACCTCAGGCCATTCTTACGAAAGTGAGAGTCCATCGGATTCTGTAGGATTCCACTATGGAATCCGAAGAATTCCCATAACACGATGCTCATTTAAGAATCCTAGTCCCACATACAGGGCCTTCCTGAGGATTCCTTTTCCAGGATACCTTGTAGACCCATTGTGAGGAATCCTATGGAATCTATGCGAATCGTATGTGTTCGTCCGGATATATATGAATTAATTCTACCCGGGACGTCAACCGCACGAACACACAGATTTCGCATAGATTCCCGAGAATTTCTCTCATTGGAATCGTGAGCGTCAGCGAAAAGGGATTCTAAAAACAATCCTCAGGAATGTTCTCTCTATGGGACTAGGATTCTTGGATGAGTATCGTGTTGTGATAACTCTTCGGATACAAAATCTTCCATTATGTGCTTGGCGGGGTACTCGGGTACCCACAAATTAAACTTTTTGCGTCTTTTGCAATTTTCTTCCTATTTCGATAGTTTTAACGCCAAAAGATTTATTAACTGATCTACCTTCAAATTAGCGTTAGCGGTTCTCCGAAAGAACTCGTTTTCTCCCATAAATCCGGTTTTCGAGGATATGTTCCAGAGCTGAGTAACTTTATCAGTTATTAAAATGAATCTCACAATCAGAGCCTGACAAAGTCGTTTTCAATTGACAAGTATCAGGTTATAGCTTTTGTATCATTTTAAAGCTCTTCGTGAGTCACATGAAAATTACTCGGAAGCTCTTGCTTTGATTTTGACAACTGAAGGGCTAGAAAATGATACAAATGCGTTTCAATTGAAAGAGAAGATTATCACCATCACTCTCACATGACGATTCTCAATTGAAAATGACAATGAGCGCTAACGGAGATAGGGGGCTTTCATACAGTACTTCGCGCAAATATATGGAAGAGGGAGAGAAAAAAAAACCGTGACGGTATGAAACGGAGGACATCAAAACCAGTTTCACAATACAAAGTGGTTACGCAGCGCCAGTGATCAACAGTGAAAAAAAATCCGAAATATTGATCGGAACTTGCGTGACGTATTTATTGGATGCCATTGCCGTTTTCTCCACGGCTTGCGGTATGAAAAATCTATCGTCAAACGACGCGATGCGGAGCTAGTTTCAATTGAGACGCTGAAGGAAATGAAAGAGTCTCTCTCTCCGTCACTCTCTCTGTCACTCTCTCCGCCAATTGAAATAGTCATCAGTTTCATTTGAAACGATCCGATGAACAACAGACGGGAAAGAGACAAAGAAGTGATTCGATGACAGCAGCTGGAAGGAAACAAGTGAAAATGAAACTGTTCGAATCGAAATGATAGCCCAAAACAATCAGTTCCATTGTTTTGTTTCGAAAATGTTGAGCCCTGCTCACAATAGTCTTTTCAAAGTTTATAAAATTACTTCCACAGACCGTTTGTATGACTTTCGGTATTTTGGTCAGATGCCCTCGAAATGTTCGTTCCGGAACAGATTCCACTGGGGCTTCATCCACGTGAACACGTTATTCTTTTCAACAAAATGGAAATCTGGCAAAAAGCATATATTATAACTATTCGCTCCGGATCAGACGTTGTTAAACGCTGCCCAATATGGGAAAACAGACGTGTACGAAAACTTTTCTCAGCTGGCACATGTGGCCCACCGGAGCTGGAACCCGATCTTCACTAAAATTACGCGTATCATGGTTATCAAAACGGAGAGCTTGAGATAGGCACGTTCTCGATAGAGGTGACAGATTGCAGCAGGGCATTGAATTGCACTAACCAAAATTTACTTACCCGAGCGCATACATATAAAACAAATTCGCACGCTAGCCTGTGAGGCTAATAGGGGTCTCAATCAACTAAATTAGTTGAGAGAATTCGTTATCGATATTGGTTTTGGCACATTTTGCGTGTTGTATACACACACACTCTACTGTACTAAGTCGAGAAAATTTCCAGTTTGAAAAGATCCTCGACTCGATCGGGAATCGAACCCGATATGACAACCGTGTGGGAGAGCTAACCGACCGACATCGCTAACCACAGAGCCACGGGGACCACATACATACGCGCATACATATAAAACCTCCAAAAATAATATTTTGTAACAACATCAAAGGTTCGGAACATAAGCTCAGAAGCTTTGGCTTCGGATTTTTCTAACCTTAGAAATCAAAAATTGATTTTTTTGTCTAAAATGACATTTGTAAACCTCTAAAACAATTTTTTTACATTTTATTTGATGGTAGATGCTCTTCTCGCCAGTTCCGCACAAGTCCTCTCTCCACTCCATTATGCACATCAAAATGTTCAAATGTCAAAAAAAATTGTTGATCTACAGCAAGAGTTATGTTGCTTTTTGCTTATAGATTGGTTTTCGATATACAAAACATTTTAAAAAAAAACCTTTTATAAATATAAGAAATTCCCATCTTAAAACACTAATCAAATCGATAGTGCTCGAATTTAGCTGCTAATTTAGGAGATGTTTTTGCAGATTTTAGAAAATGATGCATTTTGTTGGTTTGTAAACAAAGATAGAAAACTTATTGTGAAATTAGAAGACTGCTAATGATACCACTAAAAGAGCCTTTTCGTAATTTGCTAAACTCATTGTAAATTATTCGCTTCTGAATCTCACAAAGATGTGCTAAAATCGATCGGGTGTGGGATGAGCGTAAACGGTAAGTACATGATATTGACGTCACATTCTACAATCTGCTTCTTCATTTTTTAATGTCAGGCTGAAGAAATGGAGAAGTTCTTACAATTTGCTAGTGAGCTCCTTGATCGCGTTTGCAATTGCTATCACGAAACAAGTAGTATTTATGTCTCTTACTAACAAACAATGGTAATCAAAAAGTGTTCGAACACTAACCAATCAACCAATCAAAACTGCGCGGGTAATTAAAAAAAGATAAAATTAAATGGTGAATGCCATTCACGACTTCAAAACTACTCATCACGGATGCATCCAACCAAATAAATTGTTTCTAATCACTCTGCACGTGTGTGAAATATTAAACAAGACTGTAATGCTCTGCGGCTGAATAGAGGATGAGTTTAATGATTCATTTCAGTTTATTTGTTTTCGGTTTTCGTGTCACTAGTCGATTATTTCTAACAGCGAGTCAGTATTATGAAATACCTGCTGGCAAGTAAACTTTTGGACTTGGATATAGCTTCCTGAAAATTATATTTATTTTTGAAACTGAAAACATAATATATAATAAACATATCCTTTGTTCTTCCTTTTGCTTCAATAATACCACACTATAATTTTCTAGTTCTCTCTTTATATAATACAAACTCATCGAACAAAAAACCGATTTCAAGATGTTTCCAAAACCAACTGACCTAACACACGACGGCTCTCATAGTTTTAATTTAATAAGCACATAATTAAATCTATCAAAACAACTTGAATTTGAGCAGCGATTGGTGCTAAGACACGTTAGAACATATTGAATACGGTTCTTTCATTTGGAACCAAAGTTGGAAATCTGGATTTTCCAGATTTTTGAAAACGCTCGAGACAAACTTTAAAATTTGCCAGATATTTAACAATGAGCTAGATTTGTTCCAAATTTCCGCTCGTTTGTCTCACAAAAAGGTCATCAAGTCAAATTTTGCAACAATTAATTGCATACCTCAAGAACACAAACACAACGGCCCTTTATCACATTAAATGACTGACATTTTTTTTGTATTTTGCATAACAGCTTGATAACCTCTACGGCATTTCTTTTTTGCTCTAATAAATCAACAGCGTAACTGAAACCTAAATAATTCTACTAAACTAAATCTTCGGTCATTTCAAACTACACCCTCTCCTCTTAAAAGTTAGATACTCAAGATCAAAGCAAAGACGACCTGAAAATGTAAACTAAAATGATGAAAATGAATCTACCGCAGAGCAAATGAATGAACAAATCGCAATGCGAACTTTCTTCCAACGGCTTCACTAAAGGTTACCCTATAGAAGTTTCGTGCCCGACCATCTCTTGCGATCTAAGCACGCCAGTGGAAATGGGTCTTTTTAAAGCTCTTATTGCAGAGTGCATTGTATTCGAAAAGGTACTTGGATGTTTCATTGTCATCAAAGCAGGTATTCCGTTGCTAAAGTACCAACATTATCACATTCCCATGCTGGGAACAAGTTCAACTGTGCTTCTTGCTAATTCTACTTGTAAGGTGGCACCAATTAATGACTGAAGTATTGTTGTTGTTGTGGTTGTCGTTACCGCTTATCTGCCGCTTACGATATCTGAAAAATTTGCCTTATTGGCACAGTTCAAGCTGCAATAGGGTATAGCCAGGGTGCAAGGTGTGCTGTATTACAAATGAACGTCCACGAAATGTTTTCGCCCCTCAGTACGTAGATATACGATAGAGGTGGGTACAGAGGAGGCATTGTTGCGGCAACAGCTGACCGATGAACGATTCGATTTGCCACTGTTCGCGAACCTCGTCGTCACTATGCGATCAATTTGCAGCACACCGGAGCGGGTAAACAAAATTCGTTGTAATGAAGTAAAATGTGAGTGTGTATGTGACCACGTGAGTGCATTGTTTATGCGTCCGCACTCTTCATATGATATATTGATATCACTAATCAAAAGGTAACAACACAGTTACCATTTTAGTTCTGTTGAAAATTGTTATAACATGTTTACGGAGTGTGCAGTTGCAGTTTTACCTACTAACTATTATCATTACCCCTGCGACTAGATGCTTATCATGTTTCTATTCACGTTGATATGATCTTGAAAACAAAAAAAAATGTTTCCCATCAGCTATCGGGTATGCTTATCGTTAATTTCCGTTCAATTGTTGTACAACTATGAATTTACTCAGATATGAAAACACGTTGGTATTCCCTCTAAGCATCATCCGCAGTATTTTTATCTTAAATCACTCCACAAGAAAACTTCAAAATACGATGATTATCAAATTTAAAATAGCTTCAACGTACGCACAGACCAACGTCTGCTTGCACGTACTGCTTATCAATCGATAACGGTGTCGATTGGAGACTAGCCAATTGATTTATTAAACCCCATTTTAGTACTTCGGTTACCCTGGTCTAAACTATTTTTCGCACCGTCAAAATTACCGTATAAGAAATGTTTATTTTTCTAAATTCCGAGTCTGTTTTGGACATGTACCAGTTGGTTAGCGTTAGCGTTCATCCAACATACGTCAATAATTATGTCTTCAGCGGTTTAAAAAATATGCAAATCGCAAAAGGTCAATTCGAGTTTTAAAATAACACTGGTCTACAAAAGCAGCAAAGTGTTGCCCTCAGCCTCAAAATAGTTGTCCTAGAAATATTATTAGTTTTCACCCATTCCTGTAAATGTTAAAGCCCCTAGTGTATGCAGAAGTTCGTCAAAGTGCAGCATAGTAAGTGCTGATCGAGTTAATCGCTTTAACATTGGCATATGGGAAAACTCGTTCAAGTCTAGGCAAAAGTTACCTTTCATTTTTTTCCATTTTGAGCTCTAGAGCAAAATCTGTGTTCACCAGTGTTAATTTTGTTATCCTCATCGTTCGCAAAAATTCAGCACTCTGCTAACCTCCGATTCTATTATTATCAGTAAGCTGAATTGTTATGCTGTCGTATATGCTTATAAAGTGCTGTCCACACAAGCTTGTTTTGAGCTAGAAATTGCAAAAAACTGACTGTTATTAATGTTTCATTTTAACATCAACGCTCTAAAAATATCTGACTATTTGTTGGTATCTTTCCAGCTCCACTTTTTTTTAGTTTAAAAGCTACACACTTATGTTTTGTTGTTTTTTCACTATCAGTGCAAGGCAAGAACCTCTTCAAATCCATAGCAGGCAGTTTTTTAAAGGAGTCGTTAACTAAATGAGAACAAAATTAGTAAACTTTGTCTAGGACGTAAAACGAAATTTACTTTCTTTACTTTTTTGGCAAACGGACCATTCACCGGTCCAGGGCCGAACGAATTAGAGATGTCCATCTTCTTCTGTCTTGAGCAGCCGTTCTCCAGTCTCCCCGTACACCAGCAGATCGTGCATCTTCTTCCACCGCGCACATCCACCGCGTGCGAGGCCTACCACAGAGTCGACGGCCTCTTTCTGGTTCTCTACTGAAGATGGTTTTGGCGGCTCTCTCGTCAGGCATCCTGGCTACATGTCCAGCCCACTGCAGCCTGCCCCGCTGTATTACCTTCACTATATCAGCATGTTTGTATACCTGGTTCAACTCGTGATTCATGCGTCTGCGCCACACTCCGTCTTCCAGTTTACCGCCAAGTATCGATCGCAGAATTTTACGCTCAAAATCTCCGAGCACTCGTCGATCAGCTTCCTTCAGCGCCCATGCTTCATGTCCGTAAAGGGCCACCGGGAGTATCAGCGTCCTATACAGCGCTAGTTTTGTGCGAGTTTGCAAACTACGGGACCTTAGCTGGTTACGCAGTCCGTAGAAAGCCCTGTTCGCAGCTGCAACTCGTTGTTTCACTTCACGGCTCATTTCGTTGTCACATGTCACAAGCGTACCAAGATAAACGAATTCGTCAACCACTTCAAATCGTTCCCCATCTATCTCCACCTCAGCACCAACACCACGGGGACTCCCACGCTCTCTGCCAGCTACCATGTACTTCGTTTTGGCAGAGTTAATGACAAGTCCCAATCTCGCTGCTTCTCTCTTAAAAGGTACGAAGGCCTCCTCCACGGCCTTACGGTTGATACCGATGATATCGACGTCGTCCGCAAAGCCAAGAAGCATGTGAGTTTTTGTGATGATCGCACCGTTTCTTTCGACGTTTGCTCTTCGTACTGCACCCTCAAGAGCGATGTTAAACAGTAGGTTGGAGAGCGCATCCCCCTGCTTCAGTCCATCCAACGTTACGAACGCGGCTGAAGTCTCGCCAGCTATCCGCACGCACGATTTTGATCCCTCCAGTGTCATACGACTCAGCTTTATTAGTTTCGCAGGGAAACCGTGTTCCAGCATGATCTGCCACAGCTCGTTTCTTTTCACTGAGTCGTATGCCGCCCTGAAGTCCACAAAAAGATGGTGAGTCGATAAGTTGTACTCCCGGAACTTATCGAGGATCTGTCGCAGGGTGAAAATTTGATCCGTCGTGGAACGCCCTTGTCGGAAACCAGCCTGGTATTCGCCAACAAAAGATTCCGCTAGCGGTCTCAATCTGAAGAACAGGATACGGGAGAGCACTTTATATGCGGAGTTGAGCAACGTTATCCCTCGATAGTTGCCACAATCCAATCGATGGCCCTTCTTATAGATAGGGCATATGAGGCCTTCCAACCAGTCGTTCGGCATTTGTTCATCCGCCCAGATTCTTAGTATTATCTGGTGGACCGCATAGTACAGCCGCTCGCTTCCCGCTTTTAGAAGTTCGGCCGGGATACCGTCCTTACCAGCGGCCTTGCCGTTTTCCAGCTCATTAATCGCCTTTTTCACCTCCTCCTGTGTTGGTGGCTCCACAGCTTGTCCGTCACTCATAATCGTCATCCTGTTCCTGCTCTGCTCATCCGGTACCTCACCGTTCAATAGCGCCTGAAAATGCTCCTTCCACCTGGCTGCAACCGTCGGTTTATCAGTAAGCAGGTTGCCGTCCTTGTCATTACACATGACCGGCACCGGGAAATTCCTGCTTCTGACTCTGTTGACAGTTCTATAGAATCTCCGCACGTCGTTTTGAGCATAGCTGTCCTCTGCGCTGGCGAGCACCTGCTCCTCGTACTCGCGCTTCTTCCGACGGTGGGTTCTATTTTCAGCAGCTCTTGCCACCCTGTACCTCTCTCTGTTCTGACGCGTAGCCGCAGTGAGCATGCGGCTCCTGGCACGGTTCTTCTCATCTGTCGCTCTCTGGCACTCGGCATCGAACCAGCCGTTAGGCTGCCTTCCACGCGTCGTACCTACCACATCTCTCGCAGTCGTTTCGATGGCGCCGTGAATACTGCTCCACAGCCCATTTATGTCTTCCACTCCTTCCTCCTGCTGTTCTGCGATCCGTTGATCCAGCTCTCTGGCGTATTCTGCTGCCACGCCATCAGCTTTCAACCGCTGAATGTTGAAACGCGTCGTCCTCTCTGTGCGAGATTTCAGCACGTTCGACAACCGTGCGCGGATCTTACAAACGACGAGATAATGGTCAGAGTCAATGTTTGGTCCCCGAAAAGACCTAACATCAGTAACATCCGAAAAGTGCCGACCGTCAATCAGTACGTGATCGATCTGGGAGCAGGCTTCTCCATTTGGATGCCTCCAGGTGTGTTTCCGAATATTCAAACGTGGAAAATAGAAGCTACATATGGCCATTCCTCTGGCCGCGGCAAAGTTTATCAGCCTCAGGCCGTTTTCATTGGTTGACGAGTGGAGGCTATGCCTTCCAATGACCGGACGGAAGAATTCCTTCCTCCCAACCTGTGCGATTGCGTCTCCGATGACGACTTTTACGTCGTGTTTTGGGCACTCGTCATAGATTCGCTCAAGCTTGTCATAGAACTCATCTTTGACTTCATCGGATTTGTCGTTTGTCGGTGCGTAGGTGTTGATTAAACTGTAGTTGAAGAATTTGCCCTTAATCCTCAACACGCATATACGGTCGATGACACCCCGTTAAGCATACAGACGCGAGGCATACGGACGCGAGGCATAGTACGCTAGGCATAATGGACGGCAGGCATACGGACACGAGGCATATGGACGCGAGGCCGAATGGACGCGAGGCCGAATGGACGCGAGGCCGAATGGACGCGAGGCCGAATGGACGCGAGGCCGAATGGACGCGAGGCCGAACGGATGCGAGGCCGAATGGACGCGAGGCCGAATGGACGCGAGGCCGAACGGACGCGAGGCCGAATAAACGCTAGGCCGAAAGGACACAAGGCCAAGGGGAAGTGATATGGAATGTGTTATTATCGTCATCATCAACACAGCATTCGATAACATGTATTTCGCTTCAAAGTGTCATTTGAAAAGCAATACACTCGCGGCCTTCGGCCGACTCGCTGTCCGAGCGAATGCTGTCCTTACTCGCTACCGCTCGTTCGGACTTAACTAAGGGAAGAAAACTCCGTTTGAGTAGACCTAGCAAACCAGTAGATCAGTCGTTTGGGTGCGAGAGGCCGCCGCTTCCGACGGCGGGTCGGCGGCCGGCTCGGACTGCGGAAGCCACGGCGGCTTAGTGCCGCCTCGTTTCCTTGCCCTCGATTATGCGTCTTCGCCGCATGATTTCAAGAAAGGTATTATACCCAACTTAAACTCTTTAGGAATATAATAACACCTGAACTACATAATTGGATCTCATGCGATCGTACAACATCGCATTCGGCCTCGCGTCCTTTCGGCCTTGCGTCCATTCGGCCTCGCGTCCATTCGGCCTTGCGTCCATTCGGCCTCGCGTCCAATCGGCCTCGCGTCCATTCGGCCTCGCGTCCATTCGGCCTCGCGTCCATTCGGCCTCGCGTCCATTCGGCCTCGCGTCCGTTATGCCTTGTGGCAGTATGCCTCGTATCCATTATGCCTCACATCCATTATGCCTCGCGTCTGTATGCCTAGCATACTATGCCTAACATCCATATGCCTAGCGTCCATATGCCTCGTGTCCCGTCCCCTATACGGTCATCTACGGGCCTCCACCGGATGACTCTTGTTTTCTGATTTTCCAGCACTACGAAACCGACGCCCCGTTCCGCTGCTTTGCCGCCACTGTAGTAGATGTGGTACTTGAAAGAAGTGCGTGCAATAGGGTCTACTGCACGGAATTCCCTTTCTCCGGAATTTGGCCACCAAACCTCCTGAATCGCTGCGATTTCGACTCCCTGCCGCTGTAGTTCTCGAGCAAGCAAGCCAGCCCGCGCTGATTCATTGAGAGATCGGACGTTCCAAGTACCCAATTTCCAATCGTTTACCTTGATCTTTCTCCGTGTTCGTAGCCTAGGTCTTTGCCGATTGATCTGTTCCGTATTTCTAAAATCGTTGTTCGTGGTTGATGAAAGGTTTCGGTATGCTACCTTACCAGGGTCGCGATACCTACATCCTGCTGATGGGGCTGCCATCTTAGGTGTAGCTGGCGGGATACAGCATTCCATAATTCAGCCGCCCGCTCCGGGTCAGACGCTGTTGTACGCCGCCCCTATGGGGATACAGCCGCGTACGACCCCCTTGCCAGTCAGCATACGACCATAGTTTCCACCGGGGTTGGTTACCCGATCTCCGCTAAGGTTACTCGTATTCCGGTCGGCACCACGTGGAGGTTGGGATAGGAGTTGCTGGACAGAGGTGAATGGCCACATTAGGGTCTCAAGTTACACGTGTCCAGCCATTTGCCAACCAAAACGAAATTAATAGATTTAAATCTAAGAATCAGTTTTTTAGTTCCAATGTGGCTGTGATTGGTATTTTTGAAGAAAGTTCAAATAAAAAATTTTCTTGGAGCGTACAATTTGAAATTTTGTAACGACACTCATAGTCTTGTAATCGAAATTTTCAAAAAAAAAAAATGAACCGTTAGAATAATAACGACAATCCAAAAAAAATATGGGAATACTCACTAACCCGACTTAATTTTGGTTGAGAAAAAAAGACTGATGCTTTAAAAAAAGGAAGATACTCAAGACATGTTTTAACTTCGATTTATTTGTAGTTTAAACCTAAGGAATACATCATTATCATTTTCTTGGACATTATAGTACACCATCTAACAGAAATAAAATAATTTTAACTCATTCCTCAAAAACTAATAGTTAATCTTCTTGGGAGGTCTCCTTATCAGTTTTTGATTATTTTGGAGGTAAAAGAAACGATGCAAAGAAATCAACTTTACATTTATTTAGAGATAAATTTAGAGATTTAGTGTGGTTCGAAAGTTATGGAAAGAATCGTGTTCTGGAGACTATTTAATCTCACTCATGTTTCTCAATGATGGCTGGATCGATTTTTATAAAATCAGTGTCATACGGAAGGTCTAGTTGTCCCATAAGACCATATTGATTTTTTTTGCAATCGGACTATTACTTTGCCTGTTATGTTTAAAAATGTGAAATCCAGCTAATAAAAGAAACATATTCCAAAGACTACTTAAACTCACTCGCTTTTCTCGAGAATGGCTGAACCGATTTCCACAAAATTAGTGTCAAATGAAAGGTCTAGTTGCCTCATAACACTTTACTGTAATCGAACTGTAACTTCGTCTGTAATGTATCAAAATGTGAAACTCACGAAACTTTATTATCCCAGAAACTACACAACCGATTTGAATTATACTGATATTAGATGAACGGGCTAGTTAAGGGTCAATATGAGTAAAGTGACGTTTCGATTATACCACGATCAAAAAAAAAGTTTCGCGTCATATATTTGAAACATATTTATTCCATGTTATTTGCATGTGTTAATGTATGTTTATATGTGATTAAATGTCATGTTTTAAATGTTCGGTATAGTTTCACTGTTGGCTACCGAAACTTTGTAATTTAGAGTGATAAGTAAATCCAGCAAATATTTTCAAGGTATATTTTTTTCTGAAAATTGAAGTGTTCGTGTCAATGATGAGAAAGGCTGGGTCTCACCGCTTGGTGGAATAATTTGGGGTTTTTATCAATTGATTGATAACGTTGATTTTAATTGCCATTTCTCGAATACAAGGGAAGATTCTAGTTCTCTTGTTATTCTCCGCTCCGCACACACTGAAAGCAAGCATGCAAGACATAACGATCATACATACACGCTACTGGCATACTCACACCTGGTGGTGTTTGCTTTCAGTAAATGGCTGAAACAAATGGCAAACGAGGCGCGAGAGATCCGGACAAAATTACAAACATGTCCGGACATGTTCAGTAATGATGTGCAGTGTGGTCCGCCGGTTCGACCGTCTACTATGGAATGCTGCGATCGAATGAATCACCTGCTCAGCCTTGCTGCGCTAAAATCAACTGCTATTCTGCGAGCTGTGGGTCAAGCCAGTTTCCAGTAAGCGTCAACCGTTCTCTTGCTGCAGTAGTCGGTTATACAATGAAGACTAAATGTCTGCATGCTAGCTGTTATACGTAACTGCTAAAAGTCTGTTCCGGTGGCGCCTCTGTCGACTAGAGCGAGTCAAACAACAAGTCGGTTATAAAATCAAATCGTTCATATACTTTTGCATCGACTGTAATGGGTAAGAAAACCTTGTTTCAGCTCTGATTGGTCAAAAAATGCGTTCAACAAGGCTCTACAGTTTTCAATAGTATAATAGTTAGCATCACAAAATCGCAATACTCCGCATTTTAGTGTGTGCATAACTTATTTTTCTAATCGATTAATGTAAAAGTGAACCCATTGGAAACTAACTTAAATTATTTGAAAGTGTACAATATTCGTGAGGCTGTCGATGTTTTCGGTATTATAATTTGTACCTCTATGTTGCAGTCGGGCGTAATTCTACATAAAAAATTTTTTTGCTGGTAAAGAAAAACTGTCTTTTTTTTAAGGTGGCGGGGAAATCTACAAACAGACACCTGAGAAGAGAACTCAGCGTGTGGGGATGAGACTAGGGGAGAGATACTGGGGTAGTTAAACTCCCCCAGGCACCTACTGATCCCTGTCCCGACCCATTAAAAGCCCTCCAGTCTCCAACCCTGGTCTTCCTGGAACGACGGTTAAGTATTACGTCGGGGAGTGGCTTTTGTGCGTGATGCATCCTCTTTACTCTTATAACCTCCTAGCTAACTACTTGGAGACTGGTAGTTAGCTACCACTGGCATGTTGGTGGTTGACCCGCCACACACGTTGCAGCTCCAGGACAATCTGAGAGGCGGCCGCACAGACCACGTTCCAGATGTCCGGGTCGTCGGACATCCTCCGGACTAGATTGCCCGGAGTGTCGCTCCTCGCTCTTACGAAACGGGGGCATACGAAGGAGACATGCTCAGCAGTCTTCTCCTCCTCCACGCACTCGGGACACATGGGGGACCCCGCGTATCCGAACCTGCAGATATTGCCTGAAACAACCATGGCCTGACAGGATTTGTGTCAGGTGGAAGTTCACTTCACCATGTCGTCTCCCGACCCAGCCGGATATCTCCGATATGAGTCGGTGCGTCCATCTACCCTTTGTGGAGTTGGACCATTCCCGCTGCCAGCGGAGCATCGAGAATGACCGTATGCCCCTTGTGTCACGTTGGTCGAAACACTCTCTGTCCTCCTTGATGGCGATGCTGATAGGCATCATTCCGGACAAGACACAGATTGCATCGTATGACACCGTACGATGCGTACTCGCAACTCTCAGGCACATGAGCCCGTAGGTACTTTCCAGTTTACCACGGTAATTGTTAGTACCTAGCGCTCTGGACCACACTGGCCCACCATATCTAAGTATGGACGAAACCACGTTGGCAAGAAGTCTTCGCTTGCTGCCATAAACCGCTGAGCTATTAGACATCATACGAGCAATAGCCGATGAGGCCCTCTTACAGGCATAGTCGACGTGACTCCCGAACGTGAGCTTGTCGTCCACCATAACCCCCAAGAGCTTCAGGGATCGCTTCGAGGAGATGGTGCAGTCTCCGAAACTGACCACCGCCTGTTACTCCGATTTACGGTTGTTCACAACCGTGACCTCCGTCTTATAATGCGCGAGCTCCAGTTTCTTGGAGCGCATCCAGTCCTCGACCTTGCGTATACAGTGCGCGGCCGTCAACTCGACCTCCTCGATAGACTCGCCGTAAACCTCCAGCGTAATGTCGTCTGCAAAGCCGACGATCACAACCCCTACAGGGAACTTGAGTTTCAACACTCCGTCATACATGACATTCCACAACACCGGGCCCAGGATAGAACCTTGCGGAACTCCTGCGGTAATTGGAACGCACTTCTGACCCTCTCTATGGTGGCTTAAAGCCACCTTAATAAAGTTATTAAAAAAAGACCCTCCTCCGTGTCGTAAACAAGTACTCGGTTCTGGAAATAATTTTCCAGAATCTTGTACAGCGACACCGGTACATGGATGCTCCTGAGCGCGAGCGCTATGGAGTCCCAACTGGCACTATTGAACGCATTCTTCACGTCGAGCGTGACGATTGCGCAGTAGCGTATTCCCCTTCTCTTGCGCTGGATTGCCACCTCCGCCGTCTTGATGACGGAAGAGATTGCATCCAGCGTGGACCTGCCCTTCCGGAAGCCGAACTGGTTAGGTACTTGCCAGACCGTGTACACCCTCCGTGTACCGCACCAGTCTGTTGAGGATGATCCACTCAAGCACCTTGCCCGCGGTGTCCAGCAGGCAGATAGGCCAATATGCCGATGGGTCCCCTGGCGGTTTTCCAGCCTTCGGCAATAAGACCAGCCTCTGCCGCTTCCACCTGTCCGGAAAGAGACAGTCATCCAGGCACCTCTGCATGACTGCCCTGAACAAGAAAAACTGTCTGTCTGTCTGTCTGTCTGTCTGTCTGTCTGTCTGTCTGTCTGCCTGTCTGTCTGCCTGTCTGTCTGTCTGTCTGTCTGTCTGTCTGTCTGTCTGTCTGTCTGTCTGTCTGTCTGTCTGTCTGTCTGTCTGTCTGTCTGTCTGTCTGTCTGTCTGTCTGTCTGTCTGTCTGTCTGTCTGTCTGTCTGTCTGTCTGTCTGTCTGTCTGTCTGTCTGTCTGTCTGTCTGTCTGTCTGTCTGTCTGTCTGTCTGTCTGTCTGTCTGTCTGTCTGTCTGTCTGTCTGTCTGTCTGTCTGTCTGTCTGTCTGTCTGTCTGTCTGTCTGTCTGTCTGTCTGTCTGTCTGTCTGTCTGTCTGTCTGTCTGTCTGTCTGTCTGTCTGTCTGTCTGTCTGTCTGTCTGTCTGTCTGTCTGTCTGTCTGTCTGTCTGTCTGTCTGTCTGTCTGTCTGTCTGTCTGTCTGTCTGTCTGTCTGTCTGTCTGTCTGTCTGTCTGTCTGTCTGTCTGTCTGTCTGTCTGTCTGTCTGTCTGTCTGTCTGTCTGTCTGTCTGTCTGTCTGTCTGTCTGTCTGTCTGTCTGTCTGTCTGTCTGTCTGTCTGTCTGTCTGTCTGTCTGTCTGTCTGTCTGTCTGTCTGTCTGTCTGTCTGTCTGTCTGTCTGTCTGTCTGTCTGTCTGTCTGTCTGTCTGTCTGTCTGTCTGTCTGTCTGTCTGTCTGTCTGTCTGTCTGTCTGTCTGTCTGTCTGTCTGTCTGTCTGTCTGTCTGTCTGTCTGTCTGTCTGTCTGTCTGTCTGTCTGTCTGTCTGTCTGTCTGTCTGTCTGTCTGTCTGTCTGTCTGTCTGTCTGTCTGTCTGTCTGTCTGTCTGTCTGTCTGTCTGTCTGTCTGTCTGTCTGTCTGTCTGTCTGTCTGTCTGTCTGTCTGTCTGTCTGTCTGTCTGTCTGTCTGTCTGTCTGTCTGTCTGTCTGTCTGTCTGTCTGTCTGTCTGTCTGTCTGTCTGTCTGTCTGTCTGTCTGTCTGTCTGTCTGTCTGTCTGTCTGTCTGTCTGTCTGTCTGTCTGTCTGTCTGTCTGTCTGTCTGTCTGTCTGTCTGTCTGTCTGTCTGTCTGTCTGTCTGTCTGTCTGTCTGTCTGTCTGTCTGTCTGTCTGTCTGTCTGTCTGTCTGTCTGTCTGTCTGTCTGTCTGTCTGTCTGTCTGTCTGTCTGTCTGTCTGTCTGTCTGTCTGTCTGTCTGTCTGTCTGTCTGTCTGTCTGTCTGTCTGTCTGTCTGTCTGTCTGTCTGTCTGTCTGTCTGTCTGTCTGTCTGTCTGTCTGTCTGTCTGTCTGTCTGTCTGTCTGTCTGTCTGTCTGTCTGTCTGTCTGTCTGTCTGTCTGTCTGTCTGTCTGTCTGTCTGTCTGTCTGTCTGTCTGGTAGGGCTAGAACTTCACTTTGAATGCTTAAAAGGTGGCGCTGCGATATAATTTATTTTCTCTTAGACGAGTTTTCTGTAAAATTTGTGTTCTTATCGCTTGTCAGATTTTTTATATTTTAATTATTTCTTTAGTTTTCTCTTGACATAAACGAAATAAATCCATCGTTCTGTGCCGAATAAGTTTTTAAAGTAGTTGAGAAATAAACTCGATCCGTTTTTCGCGGATGTTTTTCCTACCAATAAAGTATAAAAAAGTGACGAAAATTTTTCGTGTATTTCAAAGATTTTGAGATACACAAATTCCGTGCCATGTCTGCGGCCAAATCACGAACTAAATTAAGCATTCAAAATAAGGCCCTCATTAAACTAAGAAACTTTGCTGAAAACTGGAAATCGATTGGATAGGGTATCAGAATCCTGGCCAAAGATCTCAAGATTAACAGAGTATTGACAGAAAAATTCTGGACATGATATTCGCAGAGCTTTGGCAGACCAAAATGATCAAAATTTACTAAGGATTTAACAAAAATATCAGAATTTATTACATAACCTACTCACACTAGGCTAAAGCACATTTTTGAAAAATCCTCATTCCTTTAGTAGCAAGGTATAGTCTCTTTTTACGCGGGGGATACGTGACGCGTAAAAAGAAACCGCGTAAAAAACCGCGTAAATTCCGGAATCCGCGTGAAAAACCCGCGTAAACAAAACCGCGTAAAAAGCGACCTTAGTGTATTTATATTCTTAACAATCCAAATTTAAATAAGTGAAAAGTTTTAAATTTCTACTTGTAAATTGGTCGATTCTCACAATATATAGGAAGCGAAATCCGCTAGTCTACTCTTCAAACAAAGTTTTCATCGGTTTGATCAAACCAATGTGATCGTAGGCACGCAGAAACGTCACAATAAACCAAAGCGAAAACCATGCGAACCAATATCTTCGATTTCGCTAGATCGAATCTGTTCACAGGGGCAAACCCAAATAAGAGGGAATAGGACATAATAAAACGTCATGAGAAGCGTCATCGGCACCGTATATTTTTCTTGTCGCCAATAAATAATTCTACAGCAGAAAAACATGCTTGTATGCTTGTAGTTTCGGCAAAACTGCCGGAGCCGAAAAACTGACCGTTCAATATCACGAGAAATGCCGAATTTGTTGTTTAGTCATATGTTTATTCGGCTTGTTATGATATAGATACACTTTTCGAATTTGTTGCCTAGCGCTCAAATATGCGTAGCAACGTAGTACGCGGAGACAGTTAACCGAAGTTGACTTAAAAAGTTTACACTCACTCGACTTTAGCTGCGCTTTCAATGCCTTGGCGCAGTTGTTTTATCCCGTTCGTTGAGAAAATACTGGATACTTCCGCGACGAACTGACTACATCAACCTAGAAATCGGAGCTAATCGAATCGAAAAACATGTGCTTGCTGCCGTACTAGACCTTACCAAACATATTATTAAAAAAGGCCAACATTATTGACATAGTTAATCGCCACTTCATAGAATATCGGTATACCATATATGGATAAAACGACCATAACCGTGACGACGAACGTGATGGCGACCTACGCTAAGAACGTAAAATTATGATAAAACCTACCGCGAGACACGAAGAAATAAATATGTAAATTTTTAATATTCAAATAAATACGCTGTTTTTCTGTATTCCAGCTTGCACATCCAACCTGCAAATTCAACCATAGTTCAAAGAATGATGAATCTTACGGAGAGACTGAAAAGCGAAAACTTATTTGGGCGATAGTTTTCACGTTAGCCTTCATGGTGAGTGTGTAGTACATTAGGCATATCGAAACGTCGGTTCAACGTAAGCTAACAGCGTCTCTTAATTTCAGTTAGCCGAATTCGTCGGAGGTTACATATCCGGGAGTTTAGCTATCATGACCGATGCCGCCCATCTGCTGTCCGATTGCATTAGCTTTCTGATAGCGGTTATTTCCATCTGGATATCAAACAGACCACCCGACGGGCGAATGTCCTTCGGATATAGGCGAGTAGGTAATGAATATTTTTTCTAGCAAATTTTGGATCAATAATAATCAACAGATTTTGTTCGAATCTTTCATCATTTAAAACGAAGGGCCATTCTAAATATAAAAACTTTTATTTCTACATGAGCTAAAGCACCAGAAACTTTATGCGGGGTTTTTAATCTCCCTATTTTCTATTATCTTCCAGAGGTCCTCGGTGCCCTACTGTCAATCTTCGGTATCTGGTCTCTCACGGTGTTGCTGGTGGTGGTGTCCGTCCAGCGACTGCTTAGTAATGACTACGAAATTGACGCCAACACTATGATAATAGTGGCTGTGTTAGGTGTAGTAATGAACATCGCCACAGCGTTCATCTTGCATGGATCGTGTTCCGTAGTGCCGCACTCTCATCACGGCCACTCACACGGCCACTCGCATGGTCATTCCCATGGCCATTCCCACGGTCATTCCCATGGTCACACGCACAAGTCAGTTCCAAGTTCCATATCGGTAGTTCCTCCGCAGTCCCGTTCTCGATCTCATTCACCGCGTAAAAAGAAACCGCAACCTCGTTTGGATAAGCTCAAACTATACGACGAAAAACGGACCGATCAAATGGAGCAACTAACTATTCCCAACTTGCCCCCCACTCCAAGCGGCAGCCCACACACCTCGCTGCCACCTACTAGACACAATTCGTTCACAGTTAAAAGCACTTCGTCTACGAATTTAGACAATATTTTGTACATAGCTAGAACTAAACTAAAAAGCGAAGCTTTGCGACAGCGAATGAGCTTAGATGGAACCAATTCTCCAGATCTGATCAGCTCCAGCAAGCTGCTCTACAATAAAATAGACGCCGATGATTGGTCTACCGTTAGCCAAAACAGAAGGGAAAGCTGTGATACTGAAGACCTGTCTTCGAGTGACGAAGATTGCTCGACTCACCACCATCAGCAGCACGGAGAGGAAAATCTCAACGTTAGGGCTGCCATTATACACGTGATTGGTGATTTTATTCAGAGCGTTGGAGTGCTGATCGCTGCCATCATCATCAAGTTTAAGGTAAACTTCCAAAACTTCGTTATGCTGTTCAACATTTTCTAATCCAACCCTTCGTCCACAGCCGACTCTGAAAATAGTCGACCCTATTTGTACCTTCCTATTTTCACTGATTGTGCTGATTACTACCGTGCGGATCTTTCGAGATTCCATGCGAATACTGCTGGATGCAGTGCCGGACAGTGTTGCGGTTGATAAGCTTAGCGCTGAGCTCGAGAGCATATCGGGCGTCAAAGCTGTCCATGATCTGAACGTGTGGAGCATTACGACCGGACTGAATGTGATGACTGTCCACCTAATGGTTGGTAAGTGACACTAGTGGAACTGTATATGAATATTACGCGACCAGGTTATTTTTTTTTTATTTTACCTTCCCGTAGACCCCATCGCCAATACGTCGAAAATTCTAGTCGCAGCACATACGATAGCCCAGAAAGGTTACAACATACGGCGGTGCACGGTGCAAATTGAAACGATAACTTTTCGTACCTAAGTTTTACGCTTATTTTTTATGGTATTTGTAGGTTAAATTTATAGCTAGAATAAATAAAAAATATTAGAAAAAATGTTCTTTTCGATTGGTTTTTACTATGTTTACAGGGCAATTAAACTTTTTAATTTAAAAAACATTCTTTAAAATTTTACTGGTTGATTGTAAAAAAAAACAATCAAAACTTGAAAAAGTTGCAAATTCAAACAATGAATCAGTAAAATGATAACAAACATTCACACTTGAAGCAGGAGTCCGACTAAATAATATACCTCGCGAACAATTTTGTTGGCTTAAAGCTTATTAAGCTACTGATTGGTTTTTACTGAATAATTGCTGTATAAGCTACTACCTAATCCCTTCGCAAAAGGTGGTATCCAGCGGGCTCCGCAAAAAAAATACATGCAGTGGATGCAGTAAAACTCGGTGGCGGAAAGGCTAACACGTCAGTTTCCACACCGGATATAAAGGTCGACAGTTCCTTGCTAGTCAAGACTATCGAAAAGAGTACGGACAAGCGGCCAAAGGTGGCGGTGCTGTCCGAACAGCTCGATGCGATCATCGAGTTCGCAGCGAGAGGAGCAATATCGCTAGGGATCTGAAACAGAGTCTCCTTCTTCGGACTACCATCGATGAAGCTCAACAAAAGAACGCCGAACTCGGGTTGAAGCCTTCGAAAAGGAGGTGACGACTAGAAGGGCAACTGAATCTACGCAGGTTCAGACCGATGCCCCTTCCCCTTTATTCGTTGCAATCTGCTCTACTGAGCAGGTCGGTAAGCGAATGAGGCAGTCCTCGAAGGAAGCGGCCCCCGATAACGTGAAAAAACCGTTGGTGAAGCTAGTCTCGCGAGCTAGCACACCAACAGGCTCAAAGGCCGGAACGTTGAACGGAGCGGCGACTGTGGGAAACCCATGGGTTGTCGTGGTACAAAAAAGCGTCCAGACAGAGCGGCGACAAAACGTCCGTCAAGGTCAAAGAGGCAAAGAGCAGGGAGGACGCCCTCATACCAAAGACTGACGGGCTAAGTACTCAAAAGTCTTGAAGAAAATAAGTAGCGAAACCCAACTCAAGGATTTCGTCCGTCGATCTCGCACTGGCGAGATGACTCGAGCTCTGGAAGGATGCGAAAAATAAGGGCGCTTTCTACAAGGTGGTAGACGAGCAGGTCCTAGGCAAAGAGATGCAGGTTCTCACGTCGGAGGTGACTTACTAGCTCAAAAACTTGGACGATATCAACTTGGAGGGGTGCGATGTTGCGCAAGCCCTCAAAATGCGATGTTGCGCAAGCCCTCAAAAAGAAGTGCGGTATGGAGATGGCCACTACGTCAATCCGCCTCCGAAAGGATCCCAGATGGTTACCTTCCGACTTGTGTCGGCGGATGTGAATCTGGTACTGAAGAATGGCAAGCTCTAGGTCGGCTTGATATCTTCTTGGTATACTCCAGCAACCGGATGTTTGCTTCTGATGATGGTGCAGGCCATAGAGCGAAGGATTGCGAAAAGTCCCCAAGTGCATGGTATGTTCCTGAAAACTAGACGCCAAACACTTTATGGTAGGCCCCAAGTGCCCAACCGACAAGCCCGCTGCGAAAACACGCGGTTCAAAAGTTATGAATTTTTGTAAATAAAATACATCGAACATAGCCTTTTTTTATGGTCACCCTATTTCGGAGCTAGTTCCCTTAACAACCCAACGAAAGAATACGGGTTTGATTATTTTCAACATAGAAGCATCCCTGCGATTTTGAGCCCAATTGAAGCACTTTGCGTGACCAACTTCGAAATAGGGTGACCATAAAAAACGACTGTGTTCAATGTATATGATTTTAAAAAAATTCATAACTTTTGAACCAGTTGATCGATTTTCAATTTTTTGGATCAAATTAAAGGTAATTGTTCCTATTTATGAGAAAAAATACCAAAAAATAAATCTGGGTGTTTTTATATGCATAATGTATGATATTATTGAAATTTTTGTCTTGTATTTAAATTGAATTTACTCAAATTTAAAAAATAACATATTTTAAAAAAATTTATAATTGCAAGTATGCCTTTCAAAATGAGACCAAAAGATATTTTTTATGTTTGCCCCAAAAAGAATGGCATACAAATGAAAAACGCATATTTTTTATGAAATATATTAATAACTTTGATTAAAATTGAGATATTTACGATGTCAGCATTGCAAATTGTTTCTCTTAAAAAGCTCTAAAAGTCGTTCAAAGACAGTTTTGGGATGAAACTTGAATTAAAAAAGTTAAAGGGGAAAATGTATTTTTTTTCAATATTAATCGGTTGTTTTCAAAGATAGAGTGAAACTTTTTTTTACAAAGTTACTTAAAATTAGTGGAGCTATAATATTGTAGAACAAAATTTTCTTCTATCTACAAAGATAAAAACCTAAATTAATCCACCTAGCGGTCAGACCCAGCCTTTCTCATTCAAACTTTTATTTGTAAAAATAGATTTACATGAACGCTTCAATCCAATAAATGTATATTCACTCTTAAAAAATATTGATGTTGTAATCTATACATATAAAAATGCAATCCGGTCTGTCTGTCTGTCTTATCCATATAGGCTCGA
The DNA here is from genome assembly GCF_029784165.1 of Wyeomyia smithii. Lineage (NCBI taxonomy): Eukaryota > Metazoa > Arthropoda > Insecta > Diptera > Culicidae > Wyeomyia > Wyeomyia smithii. Next base: position 82,107,193 of record NC_073696.1, on the reverse strand, counting down.
AAATCACCGAACCGATCGGCGTGAAAATTTGTATGTAGGGGATTTTGGTCTTCAGTAGAGAACCAGGAAGAGGCCGTCGACTCCGTGGTAGGCCTCGCACGCGGTGGATGTGCGCGGTGGAAGAAGATGCACGATCTGCTGGGCCCTGGACCGGCGAACGGTCCGTTAGCCAAAAAAGTAAAGTAAAGTAAGTAAGGGGTTTTTGGTGCCGATAAAGGTTCCCATGATAGTTTGAGACCCCTCCCTTTTCTGGAAGGGAGGGGTCCAATACAAATGAAACATAAATTACTACACAACTCAAGAACAAACCAAGCAAATGAAACCGAATTTGGCATGTGGATTTTCAAGGGGTAACAAATATATCCATAATAGTTGGATGAAACACAAATTTCTGCATATCTCGCGAACTAATCAACTAAATGGAACCATATTTGGCAGGTGAATGTTTTTAGTGGTAACAAATATGTTCCATAATCGACCTCAGGCAACATTTGGGATTGTAAGATGGCAACTTCTGGTTTCTGGAAAACAGCGTGAAATGGATAATTCCCATTAAATATGAGTATATCTGGAACCAGAAAGATGCAGAATATAAAAATTGATCACAGATACACTGCCGGTACCCGGATAACTGTCCCATAACGAAAAACAACATGTTGAGAAAACTGCGATTTAATATTATCCGTGAATATTCGGATTTCCAGGAATTACACCCAGAACCAATGACCATAAAAGTTTCATGGCAGCACTAGTTTATCGTTGAAAACAAATAAACATGGATGGAATTGGTTTTACGTTATACAACTTGAAAAGAAGACAAAATAGGACAAAATATGCGGGTACATTTCAAAAGTACTCGCATATTTTGTCCCATCCCATATAAATTCAACCAGCAACCGGCAGTATCATTAGCAACGTAGATTGTACTACAGAAAAACAACATTAGTCTAGTTAATTAAATGTCATACTTCTTTACTGCCGTGATATGACATTGTGACGTAGATCCAAGTGATCAGTTTTTCAGTACGGCCCAAAAACGAAAGAATTTCTCGTCACTTTTGTATGGAAATGTGTGCCAACGTCACTTTGTTTTTTTGATTTTATGCAACGTACGAATAAGTAACAACGAAAAAGAAGATACCAAAAGATAGGTCTTCGGATAAAGAACAAATTGACATGCAAAACTCATATTCGAGAAAATGGCACTTACGTCACTTTGTCATCTCACGGCAGTATATGCCTAAAATAATCCGATATACACTAATCTAGAGCAAAATTATATGTTTGCAGTTTATACCACTATGCAGTGGGACTGTAATGCGGGTACTTTCAATATGGGACAAGAGCAACTTGGTATTTTTTCCATGTTTTTTCATACAAAAGTATCAATTTTAATTTTTTCCCAGAAAATATGATAACAATTAAGTCAATTCCCGATGATAACTCAAAAGTGACCGAAATCAGTATGGGACAGTTATGCGGGTACCGGCAGTACAGTCCTTTTAGATGGTGACTTCCGGTGTCTGATAAACAGCCGGAAATGACCAAATACCATTCAATATTAATGTTTTCGGAACCAGAATTACGCCCAGATGACAGAAATTGATTTCACAGGCAATTTTAAAGTCCAGAATGACAACTTTCGGCCTCTGAAAAACAGCCCAAGGTGACCAAATACCACCCAATATGAGTATCTCCGGAGCCAGAATGTTGCAAGAAGCTAAAAATTGACCTCAGACACCATTATGAATTGTAGGATGTTAACTTCTGGTTTCTGGAAAACAGCCAAAAATGGCCGATTTCCGTCTAACATGAGTATCTCCTGATCTAAAATGATACACAGCAGCTGTAATCGACCACAGACCCCATTTTGGATTATAGGTTGGCGACTTCCGGTTCCTGGGAAACATCCGAAAATGATCGAATAACACCCAATATGGGTGTTTCTTCAACCAGAATGACGCTCAGAGGCTAGAAATTATTTTAAATACCCTTTTGAAATCCAAGATGGCGACTTCCGGTTTGTGAAAAACAGCCTAAAATAACCAAATACCATCCAATATGAGTATCTCCGGAACCAGAATGATGCAACGAGCTAACAATTGACCTCAGACACTATTTTGAATTGCTAAACGGCAACTTCTAGGTTGAAAATGACCGAATAATACTCAATATGGATATTTCCGTAATCGAGATAATGCATAGAAACCATACATTGACCCTGGACACCATTTTGAATTTAAAGACGACCACTTTAAGTTTTTGGAAAACACCCTAAATAACTAAATACCTCCTAATATGGGTATTTCCGGTGTCAGATTGATGCCATAAAATCTGCTGAAAATGACCGAATACCACCCAATATGAATATATTCAGAATTAAGGCGACGTCCACAAGTCAAAAGTCGAGGATGTTGTCATTTCGATTAAAACCAATCATTTCAAACCAATCATTTCAAACGATTTGGTCGATTCGTCGTGCATTTGCAGTTTTTAAACACTTCGCAAGGAATTATTGAATTTGGAACGTTCAATTAGTACGATACCACATTTAATTTATGTTGATGCTACATATATCGATCAAAGCAGGTATAGTTTTAAATAGTCTTTGAATTTCTTGTCTTTCCATAACTTTTGAGCCACATATCAGATTGCTATGAAGTTTGTTATTTGTGAGTTTGAGACAGTTCGTATGACACTAGTCATGTTCAAATATGTCATATAATATTTGAGATAATAGACTTTCGTGGTTTTACCAATTTTGTTCAAATCGGTTGTGTAGTTTTTGAGATACTGATGTTTCATGATTTTTACATTTTGATACATAACCCCTAAACTAAAAATCCGATTACAATGAAACTCAATAGGGTCTTATGGGACAACAAGACCTTTCATTTGCAATTAATTTCATGAAAATCGGACCAGCCATCTCTGAGAAAAGTGAGTGAGAATAAAAATCTGCACATACACACACACACACACACACACACATACACACACACACACACATACAGAAAATGCTCAGCTCGTCGAGCTGAGTCGAGTGATATATGCCATTCGGCCCTTTGGAGCACTTTTATACTTTCGGTTTTGCAAGTGATTGCTATACCTTTCTAGGAGAAAGGCGAAAAGATACTTGATTGCATCGAAAATGTTGGTCACCCTAATTTTGGATAATTTTTCAATAAGCGCTTTAGCATATGTAACAACTGTGTAGAAGAAAGTTTTTCTCTAAAATGTTGCTATAGAGCTCTAGACCCGAATTTCCCCCTGAATTTGGTTTCTGGACCATTGTGCACTGGTCTATTGAAAGGTTCACCTAGATTTTCGACCTATTATCCTTGGAGCTAACGGGCCTAACACCGTTGGTAGTGTCGGGCGACTTCAACCCTTGAGCTGTTGAGTGGGGAAGTCGCTCTACTAACCAGAGGGGTCAGATCCTGTTGGAAGCATTGGCAAAGCTCAACATAGATCTGGCCAACGTTGGGACCAAATGCACATACAGCAGAAATGATGCGGAGTCGATCATCGATTTAACGTTCTCCAGCCCAGGACCCAGGAGGAAGTCCCCGGTTTACTTGTGGACTGACGCGATAGTGAACATTCGCAGTGCGTGACTCTGTGCAAGACGCAGCGTGCGCGAACAGAGAATTGAGCGGAGGATTGGTTCTGCAGAGCGATCACCAGCGATGCTGGAGTGTATCGTCGAGAAACTCTTTCTACGCCACGAGCCCAGTCCTTGGCTTCCCTCAGTCGAGTCTCACGTCCGACGTTCCAGTATCTCAAACACAGACCAGGGATGGTCGGCCAATCTACCGAACACCCATCCCTTGAGCCAGTCTTCAGGTAAATTTCAAATTTTATCAAGGTATACGGAAATTCGAACCAAATTAGATATATTGACAGCATAAACTAAAATTTGCCTAAAAGTCATATGGGATTCTTATGCTTCTATGGGTAGTAAAGAGGGTGCATCAAGCACAAAAGCCCCTTCCCGACGTAATACCCGGGATGGTTAAAGCTGGAGACTGGAGGGGTTTTATTGGGTCCGGAACAGGTCCAGTAGGTGCCTGGAGTTACTACCCTAGCATCACTCTCCTAGTTGCATCCCCACTCCCTGAGTTCTCGTCCCAAGTGTCTGTTTGCAGATTTCCCCGCCACCTTTAAAAAAACTTGTTTGTGAAAAGGTTGTCCTCTAGGTCCCTGCACGTGTCGGCTTGTGGCACGTAGCGTTTGCGTGAGCTGTCTTGCTTCTTGTATAACTTTCGTGTGTGATTTGCACGGTACTGTTTCTTAATCCCTTCGCGATCTCGATCTTCCTGCTGACGCTTTTTCTTACAAACGACCGAGTTTTGCCTGTTCCGTGGCGTGGGTAGCGCTCCACGTTCGCTCTCGTTCCGTGTTGCAGCATTCTCGCTCGTGCTGCATGTAGTTAAGGAACCGACCCTTAATTGTCAACTTACACATCCTCGCACCGACCGTCTGTCAGCCGATCACGCGTTGGCGCTTCATGTGAAGCCGGAACCCAGCTTGTGGACGGACTCAAAGCAAAGCCTTGGGTGCTACATTCCGTTTTGGAACTCGACATTCTGCTTATTATACACAGACTTCGCAGCCAACTGTTTGGCGTATAGGACAGTTGCGGGGCTAGCGCTACGATCCTACTGAACGTACCTCAAGACCAACTGGGGTGGACTGACAGCTCTGGTAAAAGGTCAGTATGGTTTATACAGGGTGAGAAACTAACACAAACTTCAATGGAAAAACATGTACCACTTTTTTTCTATGGCAAAAATAATGACAACCAGAAAGCGTTGAGAGCAAAAGTGGTACATGTCCATTCTGAGCATGAAGGATGCATTTTATTTCGTTAATCTTAGGACATAGAACATTCATGTCTTCGGCAGCGTTGTTCAAGTGATTAAGTACTATAGGATGATGATCTGTTTGTTGAAGAATTCTGTCACTTCGTGGCGCTAGTGTATATGTATTTCATAACAGAAGAAATTTTACATAATCTAGATCGACTGGGGACAATTCAAAGGAAAACACCCTGCTATCTTTAGGATTGTTATTTGGCCGATTATAACTACACGATGGACCAAGGTTCAACTTTTGGTAGACTACCGGTTGCCCTCCGGATCCAGAAATACCATAGAAGAGTAAAACTGAAAATTGTTTTGGCTAGAACTCTGGTATCAGTTATCAAATCTCAGCTTTTCTTTGATATTATGGTATACTATTGCGTTCTGCATCAATTTATACAAAAAACTGAAAAAGTGATCTAATGGCACATGTACCACTTTTGCTCTCAACGACTTATTTGTCAAGACCAGCAAAGCGCTCGACTGGAATTGTGTTATTTAGCTGCTCACGGATTTCTGTTTTTTTTATATATATCAGCTAAAACAGTGTAATTTTCTGAGCAAAACGCGATTTTTTAAAATTTCATATCATTTTTACACTACACTTTTATTTCACTTCACTGTTTAATTCTATCCCTTTTCACCTTCATATCATTTGCCTTCGATTTTTAAATGAAGAATGAAACTCGCTCCAAATCGCTACAATGCAATGACAATTGGTATACAGGCGAACTGTCATTGTAGCGATTTCGAGCATATTTCAAACAATTTTAATTCGTGATTTAAAAATTGAAGGACGACAGAAAATTTTTGAAAATCACGTTTTGCTTAGAAAATGCAGCTCTTTTAGATGATATAAAAAACTGATATAGCTAATCAACCCAAATGTATTTATAAATTATTCACTGGGGTTAGCTATTAGATGAGCTTCAATTTCAGTTATGTGTCCTATAAGTCATCTAAAATGACTGGCAACAGATCAATTGTGTAGTTGACGCGTAATGAGAATCTGTTATTCAACTATTTCTTAAACAAATTGGAGGCGTATCATATTTTTCATTAGGAAAGATAGTAAAAAAGGCATTTTTCTCTGTGAATTTCTTTTCGTTCTAAGCAGGTTCGATAAACGGGAACAGCATATATTCCACATTCATGTATTCACAATACAGCAGTTTGACTCCACTCAAGCATCATTGCATACCACTCCTCCCCATCTGGGAACGGATTGTCAGATTCATTCCTTTTCCACGGTGTATATGTTAATTTGCGTGTTTCGATAGTTGAAAAGATCGTTTGCAGGTTACAGTATAAATTAGAACACTATGATTATATCTGACTTTTTTTTTCATTGTCGTTATTGAACTCTTCGAATTGTGTTTTCTTTTGTTTCTACTTTATTAAGCAGGCCTGTCTGTCTCTACAAGTGGCTCAATTGCTGGTAGTGTTACAGTTCATAGTCGTAATTCTATCATTTGAAAGTATGAGCAAATATTTAGCGAATGTTGAAATAGATACGAATAGCACGGGTATCAACTCGACAAATTACCTAATTTTGATAACGAATAATCGAAAATGCAGATAAAACGAATAGAAGAGCTTACTTTTTTTGTACTAATGTTCGCGATCGATGATCAAAAGGCACTCATATTTATATGATGTCAAATAAAAAAATCTATCGTTTGATGACACTTGAGAAAGCTGTCAGAGAAAGAGTGGAATGTTGAAACTTCGACAACACTGATGGGTATGGTTTGTTGTACATATTTAACTTACTATCGTAAATGTCGAGTCGATGTTGAAACAAATTTTTGCATAGTGCATTTTTGACTGATCAATGCTTGAATAGCGTACGGAAATTTAGATAGATAGAAAACATAGTTGGACTAACAATAATAGAAGGCATAAAATTAAAAGGTATAAATGTAATAAAAATGATTATTCCACTAGTTTAAGCTTAATATGTCGATTATAGATGCTGAAATGAAGTAGGACTTGAGTTTTAGCTACATTTAGTCAAAAACCGAATATTTAGTGGAGTTCCAACGGAAATCTTATAATTTATTACGGATGAATCTTATAAAAATAAGTGAATTCAGCTTTTTATTCATTTGCAGCCTAAGAAACAGGATTTAATGAATCGTTTTCACTACGTGCAGCACTGGCTTTCTAGCCAAAGAAATAAACAGAGCTATTGGTCTAGATCAACCGGCTGTTTTGCAGCAACGCATGCTAAATTCACACTTTAGGAGTTATTTGTTTAGTATGTTATGCTTACAATTAAATAAATAATTTACCTCCTCACGTTTTTATTCCGGTTTATATGAACTAATAATAAGTATATTCAACATATAAAAAGTTTGTCATTTCTCATAAAATCACAATGGATGTATTTTAGTTACGATTGATTACAATTTCTACTCCTTCTCGCTTTTGCATGCTTCATGACGGGTCCAGATTTGTCAAGATTAAATCCACACTTAAAATGTAGGTTTCTGAGTCGTCCTCAATAAATCAGTCCAAATATAATTATCTAGATGTCAGCGTTCTACGTGTTGGTGTGTTCTGTTTAGCGATACAAAAGAATGACAAAACATGCTTTACACATTTACGTAACTTCCGGGCAATGGACCACTCCTACGGTACCAGTCGTTTAGGATATTCGTTGCTGACTGCAGCGAGATCAACTCGCATCCACCACAGCGGCACCGTTAGTCGTTTCAGACGCACTAATCACTACACTACTGGTGGTACTGCCATTGCTACTACCTGCACCGGGAACAAATATTTCAATGTTCTGCTGGCCACTGGCCAGTTTCTGCTTCCGCTTCATTTCCATCAGCTGTTTCCGCTGGATTTCACGCTTAGCTGCGGCTGCCTTCTTTGCCTCCGTTGCTGCCGCTTTTGTACTACTAGAGCCGTTCGTGAGATTATCTGCCGTTCCGTTCGATGCTGCTGCGGTGGCGGGTGCTTTGAAGGGTCGCTTTACAAGTTTCGTACTGCGAGCCTGCGGGACTGGGCTTTTAGGTAACGGTTTCTGGGAAGAAAAAGATAAGAAAGTTAGTCTGGCTGTAACATATAACGATGTCGATTCTAACACTGGTTCAATATATCGATGTAATAAGAAATAAGGATATTTTCCAAGTTCACTTTCCCCCACCTATCCGAAATTAGTACAAAATTCATACCGAGTGCTGAAATTATTATTCATCATGGAAAATATGTTAGCGGTTGAGCAGAAAAAATATCCTTTCTTATCTCTAACTAGTTCGAATTATCCACGATTTCTTAACATAACACGTAAACGTAAAACCGAAAAAACACTCACCTTCCAGCCATTTTTCCGAAAAGTATCAATCTCTCGGAAAGAATCATCCACGTTGTCAACCTGCAGCAATAGCATGTCCCAAAAACCTCGCAGATCTTCGCACGTTGTCTGGAACTTCTCGTTCGGCGACTGATTTAAGTTTTTATAACATAAACCTGTAAGATAAATAAAACATCAAAGATAAAAAGGATATTTTTAAATATTAGTATCAATACTTCTTGAACCGTTACGCGGTTTGTAACATGAATCGTGAAAAAAATATTTTTTATGCCCTACTCAAGTTGTGTTATTTATATCTTAATATTTTCAGTCATTTCAGTTGAGTATCAACTAAAAATATTTGAATCTCTATCTAATTTCAGGGCGAGTTAAACTTTCTATTGAATCTTTGTTCAAACGATGTTTGATATATAAAATTTCATATTAGATTCATTAGAATTAGAATTTACTTAAAGAACTGGAATACTTTCACTTGACATCAAAAAAAATTCGATTGTTGTGACTCCGGTCAGGTTTGGTGAACTGATCGACTCCGGTCAGGTTTGGTGAACTGATAAGGCAGTTTATTTTTGCTAGAGCTGATCAATGAGAATAACTAATTTCAACGGTCTGGACTGGACACGTGATTAACACACGCCGAAAAATATTTACTTTCTCTATTACACATCTGTCAAGCTGAGCTAATCAAAACGCAAGATACCCAAATACAACTACAGGGAGCACGATAAGATAACCAACAATATCTCAAGCACAAAAATACTCAAACCGGTTGACGTCATACGATAGATGGCTCTATCCATATTTCTTTATCAGCACTTTAATTCTGCTGATATAACAACATTTGCAGTTAGGTGTATTGAGAACAACACAAAACGTTCTGAAACTAGATGCACAAGTATCAATCCATTTCTAAAAAAAATGAATTGGGATTCATTGAAAAAGGAGGAATTCATCAAACTGCTTGCCAAATGTAAACTTTAAATGTGTACCCGTACCGTAGGCTAGCGCATCATTCTAAAAGCCATTGTAAATGATAAAGTTTGACAGTCGTTGAATGTAACAAAAAAAAGGTTTTTCCTAGATTAAAGCACAAAAAACACTAACCCGAATGGTAGGGGAAATAAATAACTCTGCTATGAATGTTTTGAGTTTGGATGAGTTCCAAAAACGTCTGGGGCATGCTATTATATCAATTGCTTAAGGCGAACGAAGCAATTTTGCGCTTGTCTTAATAGAGACACATGGTGTCGTCATGTTCCTTATAAGTAGCTAAAATAAAGCAACGTGTGACATGACAATTACACATGAACGAAATTTCAGAGACAATTTTTGGGAAAGATTGAAATTCGTCAACGAGACTACCAAGAGCCGATTTCGGAATTCTTCAGAAGTTCCTGCCAAAACACACATTACAAACTACGTGTAAAAGCATTAGTTTAAAAAAAACCTGTTTTTAGTCTGTCTGATAGTAAAAACATATACCACACTGAAAGTCTACAGCTTACGAACAAAAATGTCGAGCGAATGCAACGTGTGAAATAAAAACAACTACTAACCTTCAAACTGTTTCATTTTTTGTGTACACAGAAGCCGGGCCTTCCCGGCTGCCACCAGCACATAGCCGGCAATTTCTTCGCTAATTTCTACGCCATCAATCTACGAAGCAAGGCAAAAATTTGATCAATTCTGATAAGTTTTGCTACAATTATTTGTTACTAATCGCTCACCTTTAGAGTTTCAACTTCCCTCTCGATTTCGGATGCCATTGTGAGCAGTCGATTTTGCTCGTTCTTGAGCACCTGTAGGAAATAGTTGCCATCCTTCGGCTGAATCTTAGTTGGTGCAATTTCCGCTACCACATCGGTGCCGTTCACATTTTCCTTGTCATCCTCTAAATGCGTATAGTGGTGGCCATTCTTTCTGCTGGTTCCATTCCGAACAACCGTCCCATTGTCACCTCCATCGTCGTTGAACGCCATGACAGCCACAGCCGAATGGTTCAATTTCATATTTCCTGACGCTAGATTCGATTTCTTGTCGCAAACGAGATCTTCAATAGCCGGTGTCTGATCTGTCACTACCGTTGTCGCGACTGATGGGCAAGTTTCCCGATGAGTACTGGCGATGTTATTGCTGGTAGCAGTGGTTGTTGGCACTGCAGCTCCTTTGTCACACGACTTGGACGTCACCGTAGCCGAAGTGGCCACTGATAAAAGCTCGGATTCGGGTCGGGCCGACGGGAGATAATAGGGACGTCCATTAGACAGACGAGGCGCCGAACATGACGACAAAGCGATGCTGCTTGCAGTACCGTTCGATGTAACTTTGCCCTTATTCGAGTGCAACGTCGAGTGCGAGTGGCGATGACTAAGCCGAAATAAATAAAAGAGAGGAAATCGATTAGTGAGCTGTGGGAACAACAATCACGCGTGGAGATAATTATAAACATGATCAGAGGAGATTGGACAATTTCAGTATCATCGCAAATGAGAGTGTAGGAGAGAATGCTGCAGGTGTTGTGCACGTTATTTCCTCAGTATTACAAAGATTCGTAGGTTTAAACCAATCGATGCGAGGTTTATGGAGGTTTATTAGGTTTATTATTGATTTTCTAGATCTAGCAAAATAGTTAGACAGGAATACTGCCGCTCCAAGCAACACTGTCCCATATTCTATGCAAACCTTATGGACGCTGGGACAGTTATGCTTGGAGCGGCAGAATACGATTTAATCGTATAATACCACAGTAATACCACAGAATACCGCTTTTTCGATCAAAAGCGGATTCTTTTCACGGATGTTAACATTTATAGCGGCATATTCTAAATATATACAATTACTACAAATCGCAAAACCCGTTGAATTAATTTTTAGGCCATTTGTAAAGGTAAAGGTGGTATGTGAATAAACTGTTGCTAAGGGGTTTTCAAACCATGTGGCATTTTTCATGCGGCATCTCAAAATAACATCTGTTCGCCGTTGTTTCTGAAAATCACTGTTCACAATTAAAATGTGTCAATATTTAAAGATAATTTTGGTGATTACAAAACCCAATTGAAAAATAAAATAGTGACAAGAAATCACTGGAAATTAAACTTTTATTTTTCTAGGCAGTATTAAACCACACGGCAACCATTTGGGACAAATCGAAACGGTTACGACTCATTTAAAATAATTTTATGCCGAGGGATTGCAATCGAAAATCGTAAAGCTGTTTTATTTTATCAATTACTACAGTTAAGGGGCTCTGAATCTTTGAATTGAAATTCCGATATAGAATCAATAGCGTTAAACAGCATACCTATAGAATTATAGTCAATAAACTTCCTACCTTAGTTCATCATTCAAAACGGCGTGATGACCATTGGAACTCAGACCGCAGCTGTCGCCATTGCTGTTACTACCAACGCTTCGGTTCGATGACGACTTGGGTACTTTCTTGGGCGAAAAAATTTGCAACTGTGCTCGAAACTCGGGCCGCAAATGTCGTAACACTGGCAGTGCTTCCATATCTGGATCATCGTCGATTTCCTTATTGTTCTCGTCAAGATTTTCCCTCGCACCACCGCACCCCATCATTCCGCCGAATCCAGTCGTACCACCGTTCGACACACTCACGCCTCCACCATTCGGAGCCACATTTCCGTTCCCGATCGTATGAATCGCACTGCAGTAGTTTTTGCTCACATTCTCATTCGCAATGTTATTCAAATATTTCCTCTCGTTGCCATTGTAGATTTGCTTATTTATCACTACACCTTCTGCATTGCCGTATAATTTTTCAACGCGTTGCTGTATGAAACTCTTCTTCACTACCTTTTCGCTCTCTCTAGCACTGCTAATTTGGGATTGCGATGAAATCACTCTGGTCCTCAGTCCACCACCGCCAAATCCATTGCCATTAAACATTGACGCATTATCTGTGACATCCTGGCCCCCGGGCATACCGCCAGCCCCGTTATAACGTCCCGTTCCGTTCACCATCCCGCCGACTCTTCCGTTGCTGATGTTATTGTTTATGCTGTTATTCATACTGATATAGCTGAGCGTGGGCGCCGTTAGCTGAAAATTGCCACCATCCGACCGATTATAATGCAGCGTGGCAATGATTGGCCGGCTCGGTGACACCTCCCGCGACTTGTTGATGTCCTGCCGCAGCTTCGAGTCGTACGTCGTCAGGTTCGAGTAGCCATTGACGCAGCAAGCCAAATTAAGGTAGCTTGGTTTCTTGCCAGCCACCGCCGTCGTGGCCGTCTCCGTCTGGGGCGACGTCGTCGTGAGGACGGTACTGATGTTCCCGGTCACCGGATCCAGCACGGTCGTTACGGCCTGACAGTTGATAACGGGGATCTTACAACGTTCCTTAATGCCGGCGGTAAACTCACGCTGGATGTCTTTGGCCGAGTTGGGTGTGAGAAAGTTTAATTCTCCTGAGGTGTCTGGGAAAAAAGAGAGAAATTGGTGGTCATTTTTTGTGAACATTGCGCGATTTCAAAAGATCAAATAACTGCATACGAGTGCAATGTGTGTGATGAGTAAGTTCGTTGAAAAATGTCTCAAGGAAAAAAATATTTCCTCATTGAATTATGATACCTTATTCTACTCTAAGAACGCGTAACAAAACTCAATGCGCTTTGCCAAGAATCCCATACATTTACATGCATAACGGTTGATATAAATAAATTAAAGAATCAACATACACCCTTGACTGTATCCTTCGGCAAAAATTGGCGCTCGGCACGCTACCGAGCAACAACTACATACTGCCTCGTCGCAGCGACAGCATAATGTGGGGTTAACCTCATAAACCATGGTTTTATTCAATGTCGCTATTTAGTACTACCTGGAAGGACACCGCAAGACCTAGTTCTACTCATGCTTAGTTTTCAGACGTCGGTTGACAGTTTTGTATAATCCAACAAAGCACCATTACGGATTACAGTTCAATGTTTGAGCTCAACCCTTTGACCTTATTCTGCTACTTTAAACATACAGTGGAATGTGTATTTCTGCTCACGATAGACTCGTTCTTCAACAATAAACGGTTTTAGTGGGCTTTCCTTGGATTGTGTAGCACATCAATTCGAAGCAACCCCAACACAGGTTGATGACTACTCGAAAGTGCCTCCATGTAGCACATAATGACTTTTGAACACAAGTACCATGTCAACTGAAAAACTGGCGCAGTAAAGAATTCAAAACAGCGTAATAATAATACCTCTACTGAATGCCTATTCCTACTTTTCTGAAAGCAAGCCGTTTATCTCAAAACCTTCGGACTTTCAAGTTGGTTGATATTAGTTTATATTTTTTAAATTTATGACTGTGAGCATCAGGTGCGTCCAGTTCTTCCGTTCCGTTCATTTTTCAGGACGATTGATACAGTTTTCAAAGCGGTTTGAATGATTTGTTGAAACAATTAATTTCTACTAATTTTATTTCAAGATAAAAAACATAAAATAAAACAGAAGCATCGATCTTGGCAAAACTAGTGTTCAATCGATGATTTTAAAAATGATAAATGGTTAAATACACTGACTTTAAAATGTCAAATTTGAGCTACCAACAACAGTCGACAAAATTTATACAAAAGTTTAAATGTTTACTTGATCACTCTTACAAAACCAATTATACCTTTTTCACCACACGACCTACTTTTGATAAAAAATAACTTTCATTTTGAATTATTTATAGAACATAAAAACTCATCAGTGGAGTGGCATAAGGCGCCATTTTATACAGTATATATACGAATGCTCGGGCCTTCCTTTTCACATGCTGCATTAGATTTTGTACAGTCGATTCGTCGACCTTTTCAATTGCTACACGCCAGTTCGCTTAAAATTGCTGCTCGTTCCCGACGACTTTTTCTGTCTTTCGTAAGTTCCAATCGCTACCGCTCGTTCGGACTTAACTAAGGCAAGAAAACTTGTTTGAATAATCCTAGAAATCCAGTAGATCAGTCGTTTGTATGCGGAAGGCCGTCGCTTCCGACGGCGGGTCGGCGGCCGGCTCGGACTGCGGGAACCATGGCGGCTTGTGTGTGTGTGGATTCACACCAGTTTGCCATCACGCACGTGGCTATCGTGAGTCAGGTTTTGCTTCCAGTGATTCTGCCTTTCGTGCCCTTCGAAATTCTGCCTTTCATATTTACGCCTTTTGAAATATTCTGCTGGTGTCATAGAATTCTTTCGACAGCTTAATGTTTTTAAACATCTCTGCCCCCTTGTCCCTTCCCGTCGCCTTGTGAAATTCTTATCCCGGAATCGGTCTAAGTCGTTTTTGACGTATGTCTCGCCATCTATAACGATACAGTCGAATTTGATCAACATCTTCGTGTACAACTTTCGGACGATTATTGTTGCTTTTCGTCGCGGTCCAGCTCTTTTCTTGACACGTTGCACGGTGGTGTGGGACATTCCGACTTTATCTGCCACATCCCGGCTCGATAAGCTTGGATTCCTTGTGTATGTCCCCTTCACCGCTTTGGTTATCTGTTCGACCGTCGGGATGCGGTTTCCTCCAATTTCAGGCTTCCGAGTTGTGGTCAACCTCTCCCCAAAACACTTGAGACACTGTCGTTTGAGGCAAATTAAGCTTTTTCGCTAAGTGATTATGAGACAAAAGCGGAAATTGTTAGTCCGCGTGCAGAATTTTTAAACGCTGTTTCTCTTGTGTGGAGACCATTTTGACAACTGAAGTGTGCCAGAAAACAAAGTAGGCACACCTGTGCCAACAAAAATAGGGGTTTCTACTTGTTTTTCAAATAATCGATTATGGGATTAATGCTACGTTGAAATTAAACACTTCCAACCGTTCATTCGTGGCTATTCTGCACAACTTTTATGATAAAAAAAATGAACGATAAGGCTGAAAGAATATAACTTTATATAAGCTTCATTATCGCAAAAGAGACTTTAATAGTCAAAAAAAAAATTGTCAGTCATTAAAAAATCCTAATAAGTTTGAATATAATTCTAAGCACTTCAAGCTTTACACTGATAGCTTTGCGTAAATATATTTTTATCACATATTTTAATTAAAAGATTGCCAACTTTTTCAGTCGGGTATTCTGAAAATAATGACAGCGCACATAGGAGTATTTCAGTCAAAAACCTGGCCAAAATACGAAAAAAATAATTCACGTCTTCCTCGTGCTATCGATCCTTTTTGGATTCTCTGATACTTACTATTTTGTATGCAGGCCATCTTGAAATTAGTTGCTTACAAACTACAGTAACTATCATAACCTTGTTATTAATGAGAGCCCATGAATAAGTCACGAATTGTTGTACGAAAACTATAAACTTCCTCCCATGTTATTATAACTTTAAAGTGATTCTTGAGCGTAAATTTAATATGGGCGGTAACAACGAAGGTATGTTAAGTAAATTTGTGTCGGTAATGTGTTGTATAGGTTGAAAAAACTTTTTAAAAACAAGGCATTGTCATACATGTGTTTTTCAGTTTCTTTTGATCGAAATTTTTTTTACAAAAAAGGATTTTTGTTAGGGTTCCCAGCAAGTCCCAGCAAAAACTCACCCACCATTGGAAAGGTTATGTGTTTCTCAATAAGTACCAGAAAGAAAATCTGCCCCATGCTCACCCATTCGTAATTGCGACCAATGCGAAGTTGGAACATTCAGATTTGCTGAATTTTTGTTTTTATTGAATGAGTGCATGTATCATGCAAATTTGATTAGTTTCTTCCGGTTTTGTGATAACTTGCCGAAAAAAATCTCTATTCGGGTTGATTGCGCAATGCTATGAACATTCGATAATTAAAAAGTTCCTGATTCTGGAGGAAAAACTTAAAGAAACCCTCAAATGTCATCACAAAAGATCAAAACAAGTGGTAAAAGTCTCACAAAAAACCCATATGTCCTCCAAGAAGCACACGATCTTAAGATGTCAAGAGAGTCGCTTCAAAAGTTAGTTTATATAAAATTGACAGCTTCGAAATATGACAAAAATGGTATAGCTTAACCATAATGTTGTAAAGTTGGTCGGAAGCTTCGCATTTATGTCGTCCAAGTAAAGGATTGATGGCAGTGATCGAAGTAAGAGACGCAAAACGCAAACAAGAGATTGTACCATTGAATGCATTGAGTTACGTAGTTCCCATGACTCAATGATCTACTGGGAGCACTGCGGTTTCCAACATCATTAGGACGATCCTTTGAAAGCGAGTGATTTAAAAGTAGCAGATAATAGATATTATTGACAAAAAAGTATTCACCAGAACAAGCTCTTACTATATTTGTACTTTTTAGAATTGCAGAGTAATAGCAGAGAGAAGTTGATATATCACTGCTAGGTGATTAGATCTTGATGGAAACATGTTAATAATAAGTTTTTATGTCTAAATATGAAACTTAACAGAGATAAAACCACGTTAAGACACATTTGCTATCTGAAAACTCATCAAAATAATTTTGGCCAGGTTTTTGTTCTACGTACTCCTATGTGCAGCGGCTAATAGGAACACTGCGGCCAAAATAGAAGGCGAATAGAAGACGAGGAAATTGTTTGACTTCGGAAAATGTATGTAAAATAATAGGTTTTTTTTATTTAAACGCGTACATTTAAACGTAGTTTAATAAAAACACTCAAAATTTCGCAATATTTTAAATCAATTTTGTCTTCATTTATTTAACTGTTTTGTATTTTTTGACTCATTACGTTTTTTTTTTTTCATTTTACCGTACATTCGGTAAATTTTCGGTCAATAAACATAAATTCGTTGAATATCTACAAATTATTTTTTTTTTAATTTTTACAATACCTCTTTCTAGATTTCCCGCACCTAATATTTGTTTCTGATTACTTTTTTATTTATTGGTTTATTTTTTTACTTTCTTTCATTTATTCAGATCTGGTAATTTATGGTTTGATTTTTCATAGTGATTATATTGGATTTATTTGTTTAATGTTTTACAAATAGTTTTTTTATTTACATAGCTATGTACGTACATCATTCCATTCACTAACGTGAAATTTCCAGGCTGCAAAAAATCCTTGCAAAATATTACTCAAATTAGTTGGGTGGTACTCTAAAAAAGAAGATGGTAAGCTCTGATAGCGAAACATTAGAGCTAATGGTGAGAGCACACTTTCCTGGGTCAATTATTATCGACTCAAGTAATGGCAAAAGTATATCTGCATCAAGAACTCTTGTAACCAGGACAGAAATTAACGAAACAGTGAATATGATGACTGGGCTAAATATAACTAGGGATAATGCAAATACGTTGGCCAAAACAAATTTTTACTGGAAGTAAAGTTGAATTGGCAATCGACTCCTTTGAAAAAGTCACCTGGTAGGGACGGAATTTATTCTGTACTACTACAAAAGGATAAAGCAATTTTAGTAACCATTTTAACACAATTCTTTCAATCAAGTTAAATTTTAGATTATATTCCGGGAGCGTGGCGACAAGCACAGGTCCGTGCTACACATTTTCTGCCCGATCACAATAAAAGTGACGTTCGTGTGATTCATTTTCGGCATACACTTTACCCATTGAAATGAAAATCGGATTTGCTGATGATATAGACATAATTGTGCTTGGCAGGAATGATGCTATCAGTGCAAACCAAATACAAATTGCCTTAAACATTGTTGTTATGAAAAAAAATAAACCTCGGAACATTTGTTATGCGATGCCCTCTCCCGGCAATTTTTAGCAAAAGGTACAAGTTTTTTGATAGAGGGCTTCTAGAACCCTCTGATATCTGGAGTACAAATCCCAGCACGGCTCTCCGCTTCATACTAAATGTAATACCGGACGGACCGGATTAATGCTATTGGTCAGTTATAACGACCACTTCCAATAATACGTTATCCTGTTTTAGCAAGAATAAAAAGGGGAATATATCACAAAAAATCAAAAAATTGTTCGCAGTGACGAAAATACCCAACACGGAAAAAGACGTACAATGTTCCTTAAATTACTATCCTCATTTTTCAAGATTGATTTTTTTTATAAATTTTCTTCAGAATTAAAATTTTTATTCAATAAGGTTTAATTTTGATTTGATTTTCTTCAACACTCTAGTGCCCAGTGCCGCCTTGAAACGGTCTTCAGTTACACCACTAAAAAGCTTCAATTGATATTTAAAAAACGTTTATAAAAAATCATAGTGATTGTTTCGAAGTCCGTCTGAAAATTTCGTGACGTTTTATCATTTTTTCTTTTTTTTCTCATAGCTTGATCTTCGTCAATAGAGTACATCTATTTGTTGGACTAGCGTTAGGGTTTTGTGATTCCTTTTATTTTGTGAATGTTTGGTCCACCTCTGATGGTCATTTTGGCCAGTTTTTTGTTCATTGCTAATCCAATAGCTTATCATCGTCTTTAACAATAGGTTTTTATTATTTTTGTCACTTCATCGAAGTATTTTATTATTTATTTTTTATAAAGTTCTACGGTCATTTTTATTTATTTTTTATAGTATTTTACAGTCATTTTTAGATAAATCAGCATACATCTTTCATCGTAGCGAAAGGTTCCAGACAACTGGGACTCATTTTCCGAATGACGTGTGATTTAAAAAAATATCCACTGCTTAGTTACGCTACTGTTCGCTTGTTAGGTCTTCACTGGAGTACTGTTCTACGGTCACTATAACAATGCTATCCATCGAATCGAAAAGATCCAGTGGCGGTTTGTACGTTATGCCCTTAGAACGCTCTCCTGGCGGCTACCTATGCGTAATACTAGGTACGGGGATCGTTGTCAGTTTCTTCAGATCTACACTCTCCAACTACCCCGAAAAACAGCGCGTTTACTGCCCTGACATTCTTCGTCAAATCAACCTGAA
This sequence comes from Wyeomyia smithii, assembly GCF_029784165.1. NCBI lineage: Eukaryota > Metazoa > Arthropoda > Insecta > Diptera > Culicidae > Wyeomyia > Wyeomyia smithii. The sequence goes on along the minus strand of NC_073696.1, from coordinate 82,088,179 downwards.
TGTTGCAATTGCCCTTCCGTCGAACCAACTACAGCTCTAATAGTGCCATCATAGGTATACAACGCGATTTCAACAGTACCATAAGCCTTCAACTATCGTTTATCATTTAGTGTTACACGCTCGAAATTTTCGTTACTGTCCCGTCGACTTTTATATTAGTAGCCATTAGGACAAGTCATTTTATGTCTGTTGGCAGTAGTAATGAAAAAATAAATAAATAAATAAATAGATTGACAATTTCAAAACCAGCGCTTTATTTACTAAATCTGCATTCCAAACAGGCACAAAGAGATCGTCCGAAGCTTGGGACGAATCGGAACAATCCTTAACTTCGAAAAAAAAGAAACGGAAACAGACACAAAACATAACCAAACCTTCAACGATATGTCACCGCAGCGCAGTCTGTCTGGGGATTCATCATTCCATACACGCCCAAACAATGAGTAACACTGGACAACAAAAATAAATGACTCATAAAATTAAACATAAATTATCAAACAACCACCGGAGAACATGTCAGTTTTTACAACTTTCAACGTCACTTGCAAGCAATTGAATTACTAGCTGCTTAGCTAGCTGCTTTATCAACACGGTCGACAGCAACTCCAGCATCCTCCTCCCAGGGGGTCGACATCCATCGATTTCCCCATACTAGTCATGGCCTTCATCTGCCGTACCACATAGTCTAGGCGTGCGAAAATCATCACTTGAATCAATAACGCTCTCAACGAGAGAGGCATTCACTCACATGGGTACGCGTGTTACCTTCTTCACCTTCTTCTCCTCACGGCAGTGCATACCTTCTTCGTTTGCGAATTCTGTGGTGAGGAATTCCAATCTCATCAGCACACATTCACACACTTGAATACGCCTGCTATTTTCACTTGATTGCCTAACCACTTCATCCACGAAAAACACGGCAATCGTCGATCAAAATCCATAGTCCTATCTCATACTGGTAAGTTTCCGTCGTTAGCCATTTCAACTAGCACAGCAGCGGGAACGGGATCGGGAACGATCAATCACCCTAGGAGCGTACACCTGGTTGCGGCGTTTAGCTTATCGAATCGCATGCTCTCGAATGACTGAACGATACGCAACAAAACAACCTATTTCCTGGCTTACAACAGGGCCGTTACTAATCTACCGTTCGCCAAGAAACGCGCACTGGACTGAAAGAAGTCATAAACTGACCGAAGGTCTGAATGAGACTGCCTACGCAATGATACGAAACGGTCTCATACACATTCTTGTACACTCACTCACAGCATTAAGTCGGCCGACAGAGCGGTTGAATGGATTCACTGAGGCTCCAGTTGTGTTGGTGGGGTAGAAGCGCCATTTAAGGGTTTTTCGGAAGTTCTTTTTCTTTAACATACAAAAAAAATAAAAGATGCTATTTTTTCGCAATTTGAATAGCTTAAAACTAGATTGACTACACTAGATTTGAGCATGTCAAACGCTAAGAAACTGCAAGTAGTCGAATAAAGATTATTAAAAACGCATTTTCTCACACGGAAGAGGCCGTCTTAATTTGTTTTAGATTGCTACCCTATAGGCTGCGTGATAATTTCATTCATAAAGGCAAATGACAATGTGTAAAGTATTTCGTTCTACTGTGTATGTCCAATCGCTGGACAGTTCGATACTATATAGCGAAAAGGTCAAACAACTTTTAACCTTATAGAATTGAGCATTTCATGATAACAGATATATTTCATATAATCAGTAATGAATTTTAACTTCAATTATTATTGAAATACTTTTCGTAATGGGAAGTTTAAAAGAGAACTGATGACTGTTGCTAATTTAGCTAATTTAGCGGGTGATGATATGGCATCACCTGGCATTCAAACTTTGTTTTAAATTTAACAATTATACTTAAAATGTTGCACGTTGAAACTATTCAGTATGGTTAGAAAACAGATCGATCTTGAATATGCAATACAGTTTGTGTCAATTGTTGATTTGAGTTTGAAGTTTATTTTTCGAGGTAAAAACTCATTTCTCTCCGCCAGGATTGGATTAAGAGGCCTCTACATTGCACCTGGACAGAAAACACACCGAAAGATCAGAAAATGGTAAAGCAGATATTGATTCCAAATTTTGTTGTAATTGGTTTTGAAGTTGAACGAAAAACGAAAATGAAAAATCACCCTCAAAAAACTAAACTGTCTTGAAGGTAGAAAGAAAGCATACAACAGTTGAAAAACATCCCTAAAATCCAAAAAAAGTCGAATGAAAAAAAAATCTTGAATATAAATAAGTGACTAAAAACATGTTCAGGGAAAAAAAATTAAAATCTTAAAACGTGTCGAAGGTAAGAAAAAATTGAAATGAAAAGTAGTTACAAAATTTCCTCGAAATGTTTCGAACCTATTACAGGCGAACTTCGATATAAGGTACCCTCGTTATAAAGTACCTTCGATATAGCGTCACTCGATATAAGGTACATTTTACCTCGATATAAGATACATATTTTTATTATGTTACAAATAACTCCGAAATTGGTATGGAAACTTCTATAAACAATATATTGGTTATCTTATCAATGTCTCTGGTTATTATTGATCATTTAGGGAGTGTCCATAAAATACTCCACACATAGTGGAAGTTTAAAGACCCGTCCGAAAAGTTTAATGCTGCTGAAAAAAACATGATATAGCGTGGTTTAACATGGATGGGAACGGAGAAGCTGATAAAAAAATTAACTTAAAGTTTGATCCCTGGAGAATTTGTTTGAAATTTTAAAAGACAAAATATTATTAGAACTCGAATTGCTAAAAATGTTTAAAGATTGTGCATATTTTTATCAAAAACATCATAAAACCTATGAAAAGTTGGAAATATACTTAAGGTGAAACCTCATTGAATCCACAAATGGCCGACTTCGAGTAGTTAATGCGTTCTCTGTAAAAATGCTATTTTATGTTTGCTGTGGTGAAGCAAACGCAGTGAGTATTTCCGAGTCTTGTGCTTTTGAAAATTCGAAGTGGTTACTCGAAGTCGGCCATTTTTGGATTCAATGAGATTTCACCTAAAGGTATGTTCGGCAGAATGATGTATTTCTCAAATATGTAAAAATGTTCAGAATATAGTAGGCCTCTGAAATCACACCGAAAAAAAATTATTGGGATTTTTAAATTTTCAAACATTTAAGGAATGTGTGTATAAAACTACCTGTATGTGATCAATATTCAAGAGATAGAATCAAAGCGTCTTCAACAAAATTTTTCTGCATAATATTACCTAGAACTTTGCTAAGAACTTAACTTTGATTTGATAAGTTATTAAAAAAATTAAATTAATTGCACTTTTAGGCAGATTAATCAAAAATCTATTTGCATCAAAAGTTTCCCCATAAGATAAACAAAAACTTTGTCGGATACACTATGGCATTTAAATAGCATTTTCACACTCAAAGAGTTGAAGATTACGTTTTTCACGTTTTAAACCAGTGTGTAATGTGCAACTTTAGGCCATCCTTATGTGTAAAGAAAAGTAAGTTCAAACGGTCAATTTTAAATACAATGAAGAAAATGCAGATTCCGAAATCCCGAAGGACGAGGAAATTATTGAAAAAGTTTTCAACCCGTAAGCCGTAAGTAAGATATTCATGGTTCTTATACAGCGAACCAAAAATTAAATAATAACGAGAAGTAGAAAAAAAAGAAGCAGTTTCAATAAAAAGTTTGTATGAATGTAAATAAATGTTGAAAAAAATGAATGATAATAACCGTTACGGCTTGATTTTTTTTTCTAGATGACATACTTTTTGGAAATAAACTATCACACGCCGCTGAAGGTCTCCTAAAAAGTAAAAAAACTATGTGTTTCAAATCGTACTTAAAACATGTTGATTAACACTTATAGTTGGATTCTATTTCCAAAATAAACTATACGTACACAAATGACAATGAAATGAAGTATTTGAAGCCCTATTGTTGAAAATGTTTCATGATTCGATATAAGGTACAATTCGATATAAAGTACAACTTAAAAATCGAAATGTACCTTATATCGAAGTTTGCCTGTATAAACAAATAGAAAGTTCTAATTTAATTCCAAAAAAATGAAAATTTCTGTTGAAAAACAGTTGAGCCCAAAAACGAAAAAAAATAACAGAGCAATAAATATAACAATAATAATAACAGAAATTAGTTACAAATTGGAAAAATCATCCGAAGCAGCAGAGAAACTTTTAAACCAAAAAAAAAATATTAAAAAAATTATATCAAATTAATATTTAATAACTTAGAACAGCACCAATAAAACAGAAAAAAACCAACTCAAGCAAAAAATCATATCAAACTCAATGTAAAATGCATAAAAACTCTTTTAGATATAGCTTGAAACATCTGAAAATACTTCGAAAGGCTTGAAATGAGTGAATTCTGAATTTAGTTAAAAATGGTTGCGATTCGTCTCTGGATGCTAGAAAAATCCATCCATGGTTTAAAACATTTCAATTAGCCGGAAAAAATTCAAAATAAAATATGATCAAAACATAGACAAAGTCTTCTTAGCTACAAAAGAAACAGAGGAAGATAAAAATTCGTTCCAAGAATATATAAAAATTTTCCCTGAAAAAACGAATGAAGGTATTCCAAATCAACTAAAAATGTATGTCAACCGCTCCTGAATTCCAGAAAAAATTAAGAAAATGATCCTCAATTTGGTTCAAATTAATTAAGTATTTCTAACTCGATGAAGTAACCAAAAATAAAATGATTGAAATTAAGCCTGAAAGGACAAAGCAAAAATTCATTCCAAATTGACTTGCAGTGGCTCTACATGAATGAAGCTAATTCCAAGTATAGCGTTTCACAGCTCAATTGAAAATGCCTCAAAGTGTTACAACAAAAAACGAAGAGATCACGTATAAAATGATTCCAAATGTTTTTAAAATACACCTGACAATGATTCTAAAACCAGAATATCTGTACAATTTCTAATATATAAACCTTGCCCCAAGTTGTCCCCATGACATGTGGACGGCTTTTTACATCGATAGATTACTTTTAAGATTTTACTCTAATTAGCATATTAGGCTTAAACCGTACTGTATATGAAAGAACGTCCGTCCTGTTTTCTACCTATTCGTGAATTTTTTATCGATCGCAACTTCAAGTATAACTGTTGAAATGTGATCAAAGTGAACAGCATCACCATGTGGAATTAGATAAAAAAAAAAGAAAGCGCACCTCCATTTCTCCACTTTTTTAAATATCGGAATATTTCAGTTGAACGATCTTTCAATTTTGGTACAAATTATATTATTTTGTCCGACGTTTCGGTGTTGGTGTCTTCCCCAGGGAAATTTTTTCAGTTTTGTTCCTTATGCTGTGGGTTTTCAATTATTTTTTTATTTGTTTTCATCATTTGTTTTCATTGCGAAGTCGTCCAGTTGGTGTAAAAAAGTTTAATTTGAAAAGTAAAGTCAAAGAAAAGTTGAGTCAACTCACTTTGAAACAATATCGTTTACAAATGTAGCTATTTCATACTCTCGCCGTGCATTTAATGTTTGGATGCCAATCAACATGCAGTGAGCTCCATATGATGCAAAGCGACGTGAGGCCACAGCCTAGCTTACGAAGAACATATCATTGAAATTGCTTTTGTACTGATTATATTCTTTCTTAATGTATACCTGGACAAGCAGACCACGAAATGATGCAATATTCCAGTATAGATCTCGCATAGGCAATATATAAAGTTTTGATGGTGTATGAGACTTGAAAATGGTAGCGTTTGATAAACCCTAACATGCAATTTTCCTTATGTATGATAGAAGAACTTATGGATTTCATTCAGAAATTAATTGATGGTGTTTATTTCCAAATACAGCTTCATGTCGTCGGCATATGTTAATACTTTCAGATTTGTTTGAGAATGAAAAAAATGTCGTTTACGTACTACAAAGAAGTGGTCCCAAATGAGACTAGAATTGGATTTCATTTCTTTCCACTAAGTTTAATTTCTTTTGCCTGTTAGTTGCATATGCCACTTGGGGAGACCAAGCTCAATTCCATATTTGCAGTTTAGAACCTTAAGTACCTTAAGATGCTTGACACTAATATTCCTCGGTTATTCTGGATAAGGTGCAAAAAAAATCGCAGTTGCAATCTTCTTTCAAAAATGTGGTTCCTTTGATAACGTTTACAAAAAAGATTGCATTTTTGACCGAGACATAGCGAACATGTTCGTTAAGTTGCGCTATTGATGGGAAATTGTTTGATTGTAGTTTAGTTTTAACGTAAATCAAGAAATTCTTCGGACATAAATTAATTTCAAGCTCAGTTTTTGCTTCAAAGCAAATAACTGCGTGTTTTGGTTAGGGACGTTGGGATATCATTAGGTATCGATATTTGAAATCGATACTGGTATCAAAAGCAAATGCTGATACTCCGATATTATCGCGAAAAAAGTATCGATACTGCGAAGTATCGTTGTTCGATATCAGGCTCATTTGAACTAATACTCACATTGCTGTTTTTGCATGTTTGTTGCCCGCGATATGGATAATAGTATTGTTTAATTTATTTGAACTTCTCTTTTTCACCTAATGAACTAGAACTAAATAGCTATTTAGCTTCTGTAAATGTTTCGCCGATTCTGCTCTCCGTAGCCGCAAGGTTACACAGTCCGCTTTGGTAAGCAGGTGGTCGTGGGTTCGAATCTTAGTAGAATCAGGCCATTTGGTTGTCAAAAGGACTTTAGCTTGGGTTTAATCTCAGGCTCCCCACCACGTACCTTTCCTACAATCTAAATTCTACAGTACTCCTGTTGACTCTCCTTCTAACAAAAATAAGTCCTTGTGTTATAATAAAACTGGTGTGAGTAACGTATGGATGTTCTCTACAGGAAATTGTAATTAGGCGATATTGTTAGGATGGATAGAGGCTCGGTATAGTAGAGCAGTAAGCTTGAAACGGAAAGGTAAAACACTTACATTCAAGCACCGATATTGAATAACAAGCGTATTACTCACTTCAATAGTGATTCTGCCAATAATATGAAGTGCGGAGTACAGAAAACACCTGGGCAATATCACAATGGATCTAAGCTCTGGTCGCAGTGATGAGTCCTCACAGCAAAAAAAATGCTCTTCAAAAACATCGAATCTCTTCTGATCTGTAGAGCTATTATCATAACACGTATCTCACAATTACAGTCGCGTCGCATAATATATCACGTAAAATAAAACACGAATTGTTTGGTTACGAATTTTGGTTGGTTAATGATTGGACCAAAGGCGCGTAACAGTTCCCACTAGTGAACCTCAGCCTTCCAGCTACCGTACCCCTACCTTCTCGTGGTACCAACTGATGCGAGTAACCAGTGGAAGATCGGGTAACCAACCCTGGTGGGACTGCTGGTCGCATGCTGACAGGGTGCGGGGCTTCCTTCCTCGGAAGGGAGTTTCCTGGGATCGACAACAACAGAAGCACGCAGTGTCCCTCTCAAGTCCTGGTAGTGCCCGGGACTCTAAACAATGGCACTACGATGGCCCTCCTGCGACATAGTGGGGTTGGTCGCTGGCCTTGCAAGCCCGCACCATTAAAAAACAACAGCAACGAACGCAATAACGTTAAGTACGGACCGGAACAATCGGCTAGGACCTAGGCAACGAAAACGGACTAATGATTGGATTCTCGGAACATGGAACTGCCGATCTCTCAACTTCCTAGGAAGTACCCGCGTGCTTTCCGAGGAATTGAAGACCCGCAAGTTCAACATCGTAGCGCTGCAGGAGGTATGCTGGAAGGGGACGATGGTGCGTACGTACAGGGATGGTCACACCATCTACCAGAGCTGGGAACAGCTTTTATAGTGATGGGAGAGATGCAGAGGCGGGTGATCGGGTGGTGGCCAATCAGTCCTAGAATGTGCAGGTTGAGGATCAAAGGCCGTTTCTTCAACATTAGTATTATCAACGTGCATAGCCCACACCTCGGAAGTACCGATGACGACAAGGACGAATTCTACGCGCAGTTGGAGAGTGAATATGACCGCTGCCCAAAACATGATGTCAAGATCATCATCGGTGATTACAACGCTCAGGTTGGCCAGGAGGAGGAGTACAGACCGGTGATTGGACGATTCAGTGCACACCAGCTGACGAATGATAATGGCCTCAGACTAATCGACCTCCAAGAACATGGCCATACGTAGCACCTTCTTTCAGCATAGCCTCCACCATAGACTCACCTGGAGATCACCGAATAGAACAGAAACACAAATCGACCACGTTTTGATAGATGGTCGCCACTTCTCGGACATTATCGATGTCAGATCACATCGAGGCGCTAACATCGATTCGGATCACTACCTAGTGATGGTTAAGATACGCCAAAAACTATCCGTTGTGAATAACATACGGTACCGTCGCCCGCCACGGTATAATCTCGCGCGACTGAAGCAACACGACATCGCAACACAGTACGCGTCATCGCTCGAAGCTGCACTGCCAGAAGAGGGAGAGCCTGAAGAAGCCCCTCTAGGGGATCGCTGGAATGCCGTGAAAACAGCTATCAGCAGTGCTGCGGAGGAAGTCCTGGGACACGTGCAACCGAATCGACGTAACGAGTGGTTTGACGAAGAATGTCGGCAGATTTTGAACGAGAAGAACGCAGCGCGGGCAACAATGCTGCGTTGAGCCACCCGTCAGAATGTGGAGCGATATAGACTGAAACGGAGACAGCAAGTCCAACTCTTCAAGGAAAAAAAGCGTCGCCAGGAAGAGGAGGAATGTGAAGAACTCGAGCAGCTGCACCGCACACACGAAACACGAAAGTTCTACCAAAAACTCAACGGATCCCGCAGAGGCTTTGTCCCACGAGCCGAAATGTGTAGGGATAAGAATGGAGGCATTTTGACGGATGATCGTGAGGTGATCGAAAGGTGGAAGCAGCACTACGATGAACACCTGAATGGCGTGCAAGCAGGAGATCACAACAGGAGCGGAGAAGACGTGGTCGGTGCAACGAACGACGAAGATGTGCCACCCCCAACAATAAGCGAAGTTAAGGATGCGATCCGGCAGCTCAAGAACAACAAAGCGGCCGGAAAAGACGGCATCGGAGCTGAGCTTATTAAGATGGGCCCCGACAAACTGGCTAGCTCGCTGCATCGGCTGATCGTCGAGATCTGGGAAACAGAACAGCTACCGGAGGAGTGGAAAGAAGGGGTTATCTGCCCCATATACAAAAAGGGCGACAAACTAGACTGCGAGAACTATCGAGCGATCACAGTCCTGAATGCCGCCTACAAAGTGTTTTCCCAGGTCATCTTCCAACGCCTGTCACCATTAGCCAGCAGGTTTGTAGGAAGCTATCAGGCCGGCTTCATGGAAGGACGGTCTACGACTGACCAAATCTTTACACTGCGGCAGATCCTCCAAAAGTGCCGTGAGTTTAGAGTCCCTACACACCATCTTTTCGTCGATTTTAAAGCCGCATACGATTCAATAAACCGACAAGAGCTATGGAAAATTCTAGACGAAAACGGCTTCCCGGGGAAGCTGACAAGACTGACTAAGGCTACGATGGAGGATGTGAAGTGTTGTGTGAGAATTTCGGGTGGAACGTCGGACCCATTCGAGTCTCACAGGGGGCTCAGACAAGGTGATGGTCTCTCCTGCTTATTGTTTAACGTCGCGCTAGAGGGTGTTATGAGACGAGCGGGGTTTGACATGCGGGGCACGATTTTCAACAGATCAGGTCAGTTTATTTGCTTTGCGGATGACGTGGATATTGTCGGCAGAAAATTTGAGATGGTGGCAGACCAGTATACCCGACTGAAACGTGAAGCAGATAGGATCGGACTGAAGATTAATACGTCAAAAACTAAGTATATGCTTGCAGGTGGGTCCGAGCACGACAGGGCACGCCTAGGCAATACGGTAACAATCGACGGGGATGAGTTCGAGGTTGTCGACGAGTTTGTGTACCTCGGCTCTCTGGTAACTGAGAATAACGATACCAGCCGGGAGATAAGGAGACGTATTATCAGTGGAAGTCGTGCCTACTATGGGCTCCATAAAAAACTACGGTCGCATAATCTGAGTCTTTGCACCATATCCTGTACAAAACGCTAATAAGACCGGTCGTTCTCTACGGGCATGAGACGTGGACAATGCTCGAGGAGGACTTGCGAGCACTCGGAGTTTCTGAACGTCGGGTGCTAAGAACCATCTTTGGCGGTGTGCAGGAGAACGGAGTGTGGAGGCGTAGGATGAACCACGAGCTTGCGTGCCTCTACGGTGAACCCAGTATTCAGAAAGTGGCTAAAGCTGGAAGGATACGCTGGGCAGGGCATGTAGCTAGAATGCCGGATAGCTACCCTGCAAAATTGGTGTTCGCTTCAAATCCGGCGGGAACGAGAAGGCGAGGAGCGCAACGAGCGAGATGGGTGGACCAGATGGAGCACGATCTGCAAAGTACCGGGTGCCCGCGGAACTGGAGGCAGGCAGCCATGGACCGAGTGAATTGGCGGAACCACGTTATGCAGGCCATGTCTTAGGACGTACGGCCATCTAAGTAAGTAAGTAAGTAAATACGAATTGTAAAAATGTGTTTCCCTAGTTTTTCCTGTGATGAGTTGGTAATCTTGTCTTGGTTTTTTTCCTACAGCTTAAACTGGAAAAATATTAAAGATTATAGCTTTTTAACCGTTCCAGTGACTTTTGCCACAGGCCACAGAGTTCGCCGTTTCTGAGTTTGCTCACTGGAATACTTCATTTAAGCCTCTGAAGACTTTGAGCTAGCTAAGTACCAAATTTCGCAGAAACGGATAAAATGCTTTTTTTTTATTTCAGTTTGAGCTCTAATGCATTCCTGTGGCTAGAGGCACCAAAATTTACTATAACGGTTGAAAAGTTATCTGGACAAGGAACGAACATGTCTGAGTCACAGATTTTGTTAACCAATTTAATATTTTTCAAGCCGCTAACCGGTAATAGTTCTCACAGTTTCTCCTTAAAATGTCACTGATGAGTGACGAAACGTCGGATAATATAAAAAAGTTGCTATACTTCTTTAAGATTGTTCAGACGAAAACACGCATGCAACGCACTTTAACCACTTTACTATAAAAAAAGGTTTTAAAAAATGATATGATGTCATAACCAGTCCTCTATACGTCGAGATGACCGAAATCCGGTCAATTGTATATAATAAATTTTTAAGCATTTGAAATCTCAAATGCATTTCTACAGACAGGTACGAGAGTAGGAGAGAAACAGCACGTTTTTTGCCGTGTTCGGAAGAAAAAGAATCGATTCTAAGTTAGTATCGGAGGTATTGCAACGTCCCTAGTTTTGGTGTAGTTGTGTAATGTTGCCCTTGTAGGTTTTTGTTTTTTTCTGCTAATGTATTCAAAATCTATGGTTGTTCTAACGGTTACAGGGTTTCCCAAGAAAGCGAGCTAAAAAACATTCTAAGACCCATCGTCACGTAAAAAATTACCTCGAAGCATACCTAACAGAATTGATGTCATAAAATCATGAAATCATGAAATTATGAAACTGTATGAAGCACTACAAAATAACTAAACGCATCCTCGAAGAATAAAGCACTTTCGAAATAATTTTCTTGGGTAATACTGTGACTGCGGGTAATTCCGCGCAGCACATTTTTCCGCGCCTTCATCTTGAAAAACTATTTTTCCACAGAGAATTTCACTAAAACACAACTAATTTGTGTGCTTTACCAGGTGCATAGCATAGCCTGCTATGGAAATTAAGTATGTTTTAGTAAAATTTACTTTTTTTAACAGTTTTTTAACATGAGTGCGCGGAAAAATGTGTTGCGCGAAATTACCCGTTACGGTAATACATAATCTAGTCTCTCACTATACACGATACTTCATATAAATAGAACAACTTTATTACCGCTCGACCGTTCAAAATATAATTGCCACTGAAATAGTTTGATAACATATTAACGGGTGACAACTAAAAATTTGGAATTTTGTAAAGGCTTTCTTACTCCACAACAAACACGCTCAATGAGAAATGAGAGTATGTATTTAAAAGCTCTCTGTCTCCTCTTTATGCCATTATTTTTTGTTTTGTTTATGTATGCCCAGTTCTGTTCAAAATGACGTCGAAACAAGAAGCAAAACAAAATCATTGTACAGTTTGCTGCACAACAATTTTGGCAAAAAGTTCACGATAAGAAATTTGAAGGCGAAAATTTTTCGATTTCTATTGTATATGACTTCCTTCAAACCTCAACTATAATCCGCCAGGAAGGTAGTGAAAGACCGACCAGAGTAGAAGACATAAAAGGGCTTTTTTCTTTTTGTATGAGTCATGGTTTAAGCCTAGTGGTTTGGCTATCAATCAAAATGTATACCAGTCAGGGATGTCATGTAGAAAACCTCATGTAGTTTTCGACGAGTTTTCTGCGTAGAATTCCTCTGGTAGGATACCTAACCAAAAACGAGTTTTCTACGAGTATTGGACGAAAACCTGCAGAGATTTTTGTGATGAATTACATGAAGAATAAACGAAATTTAAGTTTAAAAAAATGTTATTTATTTTTAATTGTGATGATTATTTGTGTGAACTGAGAACGAATTTGACATTTGAAATCGTTGTTTTTAATCTCCATCGATTGAATTTGTTTTTGATGAGTTTTATAAGTTTTCGGATTAGAAATACCTCCCGTTTGCAAAATATTCTAGGGCTTTCTAGCCAGTACAAACAACAAACTCAGGTATGTTTAGTTTTATCTTCGAAACTTCGTTTAAATTTGTAAATAAAATCGAGTAGCAATTCAGAACTCGAAAAATGAGTAATTACTTAACTCAAAACTGGGTAATACTACACCCAAAAAGTGAGTAACAATCACTCAGCTTTAAAACGCCTTGTTTCTCAATTATGCGTATTAACGAAGTTACTAAGTTCATGAGTTGTTCCACTTTTTACGAAGATGCGTTAAATTTTACTCATTTTAGAGTTATATTTCCCGAGGGTGTGAAGAATTCTTCCTGCAACCGTTTAAAGTTGCATGGAATTTTTGGTGGGCTTTTTTTTATATATGCCAGGGGAACCATGAACCATTGAGATGTTGGGTACGCTCTAAATATATGGGATTGGACAGCGATAGCATAGCTCTGTACTGCCGTGAGATGACAAAGTGACGTAAGTGCCACTTTTTCGAATATGAGTTTTTCATGCCAATTTGTTCATTATTCGAAGACCTATCTTTTGGTATCTTCCTTTTCGTTGTTACTTATTCGTACGTTGCATAAAATCAAAAAAACAAAGTGACGTTGGCACACATTTCCATACAAAAGTGACGAAGAATTCTTTCGTTTTTGGGCCGTACTGAAAAACTGATCACTTGGATCTACGTCACAATGTCATCTCACGGCAGTGTAGAAATCAGGCCTAAGATGCGCCTTCACTGTTGCACTGATTTTGTATGTGACGTATATTATGCGATTTTGCTTTCATTAGCATTTTTGAATGACGACAAATCTGTTTTTGAACCGTGAATTACGATTGAAATTATTGAGTGAGAACTTTGTTTGCTTTTTTGAGTTTCTTTATCATTGCTTGTTTCGCCATAATCACAAAATAGTCCGGAAAAACACTTTCTTGCTTCTTCGTGTTTCTTTTTTTTTTTTTTTTTGTTATATCAATTCTCCCGTACTTAAATACACCTAATCAGCGCAGCGAATGGCATTTTATGACTCATACTGTGAATTTTCGAGTGTTTAAGAGTTTTCTACTTGCAAGAGGTTTTCTACCGTAGAAAACGTAGAGTACAATTTTCTACGTAGATTACTTACGAGTCCCGAAAAATCGCGTAAAATACCATACCTGATACCAGAACGAATGTTTGAACAACACTATGGTTCTATTTCTTCCATAGCACCATATTGATGAAAAGTATGTGTTTTGGCCAGATAAAATATAATCACATTACGTCAAACCTTTCTGAACAACCACTCGACTCCATTTGTACCCCAAATAAGCAACCCAACGAATTTACCTTAGTGTCACCCAATCGAAGATTTCTTTGGGATTTTAGGTTCGTTTGGTACAAAAATAACTGGAGATCAACGAATCGCAATCGGTTGATTGGTAGTAGCAAGAGATGCATTTGAACTTGAAGAACATACAACGTTCTTGTTCCGGCATAATAAAAAAGCTTCGCCGGAAGGCCGGTGACGGACCTTTCTCAATTGTTCATTATTTTTCGTTAGTTCATAATGAATATATCTTCTTAAGAAATAAATCAGTTTTTTTTTAAGTTTAACCATCTTTTTTGACAGTACAGTAAAAATTTCCTCATCTTGCACTGCAACAGATTTATTGTGATCCTAACATATTCATAATATCCATTTTTTAGAGAAAATGAGTGAAATCGAATAGAAGATTGAAAAGGTATTTAACAATGGTTTAATTCTTACCGCAAAGCAAAAAAAAGTAAAAATTCCATCATCCATTGGTCTCCATGACGAAACCGTATATTCTTTTCAAAATAAAATAAATGCAAGTCGCTTAATCGCTTTTAACATTGCCTTTTAAAAAAATGTTCATCCTACATACGAAGAATATGATTAAAATGAACAAGTAAACAAATATTATCATGCACTGTATTAGGCGACGCGATCAAATCGGTTCACAGCACCACTCTACAGTCGCCGGCAATGACGCTATTTTGCTGTAGTAATAGTAGTGAATGCTGTAGCAGTTCGAGTTACATGTATACAAAGCACGCACATTAACCTGGCAGCGGTGTAACGTCCAGTCGCGACCAAGCGTATAAACAAACAAAACAAGAACAGCGTTAGCTACAAATTCGAACTAACCAGTAAAAGCAATAACAACAGCAACAGCAGCAGCAAAAAACACAACCTGTGTGTAAATCAATCCGACTTTGGTTATTCTACTGAAACTGGCTCCTTTTCCACTCAAACATGACGCAATACGATATGCATATTAGAGCGGAGTGCAGCACGCAACTGATCGAAATGATCGGTCATGTAACAACTATGAACTGCAGTGTGCATAGGAAACGCATTCAAACAGAAATGCACTGCCGCTAATTGAGAAAATACACAAAACTTCACCGGAGTGTGAGTTTCAGTGAACTTGAGAGCCTTTTTTTAGCCAACCAGAAAAAAAAGGCTGAAAGTTTATTAAACTGATATTCCTATTTTATGTTTTGAAGAGCTGAGTAAAAATTTGATAACTGTTTAGGTTACGGAAGTAAACATCGAAATGATTGAGCCATAAGTGTAAAATAATACCCAAATAATACAGGGAAAACGGACATAAAACATAGGCTTATCCAATTTTACAATCAATGGAATGTATTGAAAAATGCCAAGCGTATGTCTGTACCTTTTAAATACCACGAACAGACAAGCCATAAACAGGAAATCAACGCTATCGTTTTATAAATATTTATCAAAAAAAAAAAAATTAAGGTATAGCACGCACTGGCATTCACGGCTGAAATCAACACCATATAACTTAACAGTGCTATTCAACAGCATTTTTGAGATCCATGCAGTAAAAGTGACTCGGGTCTACGATTCGTACATCATTGCCATCTACGAGCCAAAAATCTGCCATAAATAAGCATATATATTTTGGAAGATTATGTCATCATCAGAAGGTGAAAAATTTTCCAATTAACACCGTTCCTCGAAACTCGCACCTCCACATAGCTGGAAACAAAACTACAAGCAGTAACCGGTTCATAAGCTTAAAGACATAGTTGGGGGGTGGTCCTTGGAAGGTGCAAAACTACAGTCGAAAAACGCAAAAAAAAAAACATTTGAACGAGATCGTGAAATTTCAAGGTTCGGTCAAGGTGAAAATTTGGATCACACACCTTTCTCGGAGGTAGACACACTTTATATGGCAACTTGATTAATAATCGAAATGAGCAGACCGACTCAACGGAAATTTGTCCACTCCCACGAGTTTTTAGCTAAAATCAGGAACAAGGTTTAGGAACTAATGTGGGGAAGTATTCTATACCAACGATGAAATTTCGAAGAGTGGTTATTCTACATATTTTTTTCATAATAGAAATGACACATAATGTCATGGAATGCAAACCCATACTCTTCTGCCACTCGAAAGGTATGCCGAGCTATTAGTGTTTGGTATTTAGTTATCAACCAAACGTGTTTCAAAATTTATTTATTTTTCAGCTTTCGATATGTCAAGTTAAATTTACATAAAAAAAATCAACACCAACTCACCTGAGAAATCAGTCGAATCAGCATCTACGTCAAGTGAACAACTACCAATAGAGTCTACACTTCTATCCATATTCCTCTGGAGGACTCCGGATAGAAGCCGATACTACTGCGACAACTGCTGCTTCGCCACTGTCCTAATAATACTCAACTTTTTTTCAAGGAAAACAACTCCAACTGCGCGTTTTTAGGTACCGATATCACGACTGCTCTGAATCAAATCCTAAACCGTGTGCTAGAAGTTGCACCAAAATTTATAACCTTGTTTTTCAATCGTTACGTGCTGGGCGGCGCACAAAACAAACGCAAATTGCACTATTAGCAAAAGAAAAATTCAACTCACGTTCAACACACCACCGGCAATGTTGTTACTCAACACTCTCGCAGGCCACCAATGAATTTATGCACTCGTATCCCAATTTCCGAAAACCAGTTGTGCACCCGTTGCTGCAATCACAAATTTTGAAAACTCGCCAACTTTGTTCTCCACGGATTTTCCTTTCCACCTACTTCAAAGTGGTGCAGTTCGGCAACCGCAACAACGAACAGTCCCCGAGCTAAGAGCTCCGATCAATTTATTCCTTCTGCGGGTGAACTCTGATTCGAATTCCGGATTGTCTTCCTCCCAGACCGGATGGAGTTTGAGCACTGCCGCGGCGATGTCTTTCTATTGCTGATGCTGTCGGCGCTGTCGTAGCTGCCGTTGCCGTTCACTACGTGTCACACCGCTAGAGCAGCTATAATTGAACATTCTCGGAATATCACTCGCTATTCGTCTGACTCGGAAAAAACCACTCGCGCTGCGTCTTTCTCCGGGGAGTACCGGCGACTGAACTGTTGTAGCAGTTCGAAACGATGCAGCGCCGCGTTGCAGTAGAGCTCCCGGAATCGTGAGTGGAAAATCTCCCTGAAAATAAAAGAAAGAAATGAAAACATATATAAATGAACATCTAATGATCTGCTCTTGCGGCAGTCAGCCAAAGCGGTATCGGTGTTTTACAACTAGGTATAGTAGCGAGTAAGGAAGAGAGAAAGAGTGGGGGAGCGGTTTCGGTAAATCATTTCTTTCTTTTCCAGGTCAGTCGCCTCCAGTTTCGAATTACTCATCGATTTGGCTCAAGTGGCATGTTCACCATGAGCGAGGAAAGGTTTGTGTTACTCGGTCAAAATTATTTTTCCTGCTTGTCTCGTTGCTGAATTATTAAGTACTTTGAATAAATTGTGGAGAGTACTTAATAGTAATAATAAATTTCTACTATAATTAGCAACTATTAATTTCACAAATCGAGACTATTCAATCTTAAACTTCTTTAAGGATTTTGTTTCAAGAAGTGTTCCTTTCGGAACAGAACAAAATTATTCCCATAACGATTATGTTGTTTTTGTTAGCATTAATATAACAAAATCTCCCCATATGCCCTGAAAACTAACCAGATCATGTGGAAAAACATTTCATTTTGTATATATAAGATTTAACTTGAAATTTTCATATAACATCTAACTTAAAACCGTCTTCATCCGCCTAAACTTTTAATCGTAAACAGCCAATAAACCATGTGGAATAATTGTAAGAACTAAACAATGCTTTTTTGCTTGGACTACTACACGGTGACCAGAAACTTTAATCAATTATGATATCGTCTGGGTGTATGCTGTATTCCGCACTTTCATCATTAACAATATCACTATTGAGAGTAAGTGACATGCTTGTATTGTTATCGATTCTCGTGTATATTCTTCTAACATTCGTTTGAAACTTACTGCTCTACTATACCGAGCCTCGTTCTTCTTGCCAATATGATCGCCAATTATAATTCAACTAAACGTTCCTCCGGCCAGTCTTATTTTGTTGAGAGGTAAACGTCAAGAAATTGTAGAATTAAATGTAAATGAATTCGACCCAAACAAACGAAAACGAAAACCCCAACACTTAAACCTGCAAACGCATTTTTTTGCGGCTTCAAGTCGCCGACCACGCACGACGCACTTGCAGCAACCGCGGGACTAGCAGATATAAATAAAAACTAGAATCTTTGGAACACCGTCAAGTATTACGGTGTCCAACAGAAAGAAAAGACAACATAAACCATCATTAGTACCGCGCGCAAGAAGAAGCATTCGAGGCAATTCTCGTGGATGCACTGTTGAGATAGGATAATTTTACCGATTTCGACAGCGGGAAAACAGAACCCATAGGAACGTCGTCGTCGTCAAGCTATGTGGCGGCCCCTTCTGCTCGTTCGGTTTTGGGGCGGCTCGAAAAACGCGAGGATTTAGATAAAAATAGAGTGAGTTCTATTTCGGACCCCAGATGCAAGCTGTTCGAATCGCTTAAATGCATCCGCAGCTTGCGACAAATTATCTGCAGCTGTAGGGAAGTGCCGTTACCTAAGCAGCATAATGATTACAAGTCGTTTGAAAAAATTATCATTTTTTAACACCGTGGTTTTAAGTCTCTTTAATTTATTTTTTCGTATCCTCTAAAAAAAGATTTTGTCTATCAATGTGAAATGTGCTTTGGACCGTTTTTTCGGTGGAGAATTATGACGAAAAGTAACCGTTATGAAACACACGCTGCTGGAACACGGTCCAGTCAGATACACATTGTTCGTTGAATAATAACCCACAACGCAACACACGTCAGCTTACGAATTTCCACTATTGAGCAATCAGCCGATAAGAATCTGTGTTACGGTTTCAGTTTCAATTTCAAAATGCAACAAAATCGCCGAGATAACACCGGAAAAACAACGCCAGATTGTAAACCTGTGAATGCAAAAATTATGTCATGACCGAAACGCTCTGTTTGCTATGCATTAACAGTGTGAGCACCGCACATTACTGGCCTTTCCGAAATGCCAATTATTTGTTTAACGCTGCCATCATCATCGACAGCGCCATCATCGCCATTTACACCCCTAGTATTTGTGGCACTCGATATGGCGAGGCGTGTGCTTCTCATTATAATGCAGCGGCTGCGTGTGACCGAGAGTTGCGTCTTTACGCTGCACTGCACTTTTGAGATTACTCCGGTTGCAGTAACGCAGCTACACATCTTTTCCTGCTTTTTGTAATGGTTGTAGCAGTACGGCGCACTCTGCCTACACGCAGGAGCTGAATGCTACGGGGGATGATGATCTACGTGCGGATACAATCTCCAAGGACCGCTCCAAACGATAATGACAACGAAGTGATCGGCGTCCGTTTGCAGTCAGTTTTACGATCGAGTACGATATATGCATCGGAACAAGACAAAAATATTAAAATAATTGTTTTATTGTTTACTTCATTTAAACCACTTTAATCAAATGTTATGGGTCAAATGGAAAAATCTGGTTACCCTTACTAACACGCAGAGAATCCCCAGGATACCTTTAATTCGGTGACGGAATCGTGAAAGGAATCGCAAACACGATCCGGAGGATTCCCACTCAGGATTCTTATTCAAGAATCCTAGAGCCATACACAGGGCATTCCTGAGGATTCTTTTTTCAGGAATCCTTTTCAAGGACGCTCACGAATCCAATGTGAGGAATCCTAAAAAATCTATGCGAATCGTATGTGTTCGTCCGGGCAGTCAATAGTTTTCATTCAGGTAGCATTTTATACTTCTATATTTCATGAGCGGAAATTTGTTTTTTGCACAATTAGGCTGATACAAATTTTGAAAAGTTTTTATGTCCACGGTTATCAAAGTTAGCTAAGGGGAGGGCAAAAAATAAATAGCACTGAGAAGAAAAAAAGGAATAGCTTTCATACAAAATTGTGTGCAAGTTACGACGTTTGTAACTTGTATGCTAAAGTGTGTTGAAAAATACCTCATTATTATCATTATTAATCATTTGGCCTGCCTCTTGATGACATTTTCACTGTCACTGTACTTGTTTGTTGCTAAATTAAGCATATACGCTGTCGAAAAGTCATTAATATTAGCAAAACGGTTTGAACTTTTTTTTCTTCCCCTTCCAATTTCAACATTTTTGAAGGGGGGAGAGTGACATAAAATGAAAATGATATTTGTATCAGCCTTACTTTGAATTTATCAATGCGCATCACTAATTGTTAAATGTAATGATAAACTAAAATTACATTTTGATGAAGAGAAAAATACACAAAAAGAGCGAAACTTTCCTATTTAAAATTAAAAGCGCTCAAAATCGTGATTTTTCTTTTAGTTATCCTCCATATACTGGTTTAATTGACATACTATCATTAAAAAAAACTCTAGTGTATAAAAAACCTCAAAGAATTAAGTTCTAGTATGGAACTCTGCTGCTAGACACAGGCAACAATATTCATTATAAATTTGTATATCATCCTTACATACAACTTATTGAAAGACACTGGAAAGATATTTTCTACACAGAGCGAGTTATTGCCAAAAAATGTAAAAAATATGTATTTTTAAACTGCATGTCAGATAATGAAGATACTGGAAGGAAAAAACCTTCCAATAAATTTTGTAGAGTTAATATGGTAATAATTCATCCTACGCAGATTTCGTGTGCAAGTTTTGCGTAACTGTGATCTGGGGATGCACAAAACATGATATTTTTCTACATTTTTTGGCAATAACTAAGTCTTTGTAGAAGCTATCTTTGTTGTGCCTTGTACAAAGTTGTGTGATTGGATGATATACAAATATATGCTGACATTGTTACCTTCTGAATGCTACAGTTTTCTAAAAACGTTTTATTTCAAAGACTAGTAAATATATGAAACGGTAGATCTCCAAAACAGAAGGATGTTTGCATTTATATCTTTTTTGGAAGTTCGCTTTGTTATTGAAATACTTTAAATGTACCTTTAGTGGCCTTGTAACGGGACACTGCCCAAGTAAATATTACTTTAAACAGATAGGTAAATTGCAAAATGATGTCTGTCGTTTTTGTAACCTAGCTAAAGAAACCTCGGAACATTTATTATGTGAGTGTGAAGCACTCTTTCAAAAGAGGAAGCAATTCTTTGATAAACACTTAATACAACCATTAGATATCTGGATGACTCCTCCCAATAAGGCAATGAACTTTACTCGTCAATAATACCTTATTGGGACAATGCCTATATTCAGCAAGTGGAAACCATTCAACCTAATAGTGGTACGACACCCTGATGAGGCTTACATCAAATAGGGGCCCGCCACAAAAGATCAAATCTCTGGTCACAGTGTAAAATGTACCGAACAGGGAAAAAACATACTTTAAATAAGTTTAAAAGAATTAGTAAGAATTGTCTTTATAAGAGCTCCCAATAAACAATTGAAACTTTTCGTTGTTGGAACCTGACAATTCAACAACAGCACTACAACATCACAAGATGTAAATATTCATTTTACTGCAAGCTCATGCATTTCCATTTCATGCCACATGAAATATACAACATCACAGGTGTACAAACTGCGACATTGAACCGAGACTAAAATAGCCATAAAGCGTGTAAAATCTGCAAAAGTATCCGAGATTGTTTCTTTACGGTGTAACATACGACATTGATAAAAAAAGCGTTGCAAATTTGCGACATTGTATGTGTACAAACGCACACACAAAATTTGAAAACCATGTCTGCACGCGATAGTGAAGGAAAATCGTCTAATGCACGAAGTGTATAAAATAGCTGAAAAATATGCCTTAAAATGCTTAAAATCGCTGAAAATGGTCCTTAAGGCCAACAGGAAAATGATCGAAAACTATTCTTGTACAAAGGCTGGTGAAAGACAACAGAAGTGAAGAATTATCTTAAATTGTGCTTTGAAAGGATAGAATGATCTTTCTAAAATTTACGTTAAAATTACAAGGGAAGTTCTTCTATAAAACTGCTTTCAATTTTACAAGAGAAAAAAGCAAAAAAAACTCTGAAACCAGTCCGAACGGCCTAATAATTAATTAATAAGTCTTGATATGAATGAAAAACCACTTATAATATACAGGGAGAGTGGTTGTCTGTCTAAATAAATCTAAAAGTAACCTTTTGGAAGCAAAAATGTTTTGAAGTAGTACAATTTTTATTCTTATTTTGATGTTCTCTCAAAAAAAAACGTATTTAATATTATTGTTTTGGTCGCTCAAATTGAATGTTTAACCGTTGTTTGTTTTTTTTTAACGCCAACGCTTCAGTTTTTGAGAAGTTACCATTTTAATGTAGCTGCTACTCTTCTGGCTGTTTTAGCCTTCTTCTCCACAACAACCGACGCTAGAGTACACAAAGATCTAACTTTACAACTGATTTGTTGATTTGTTGACACAACTACCGGAAGCTTTACTCTCAGTAGTCACGCATAAAAGCTAGCATGCAGCAATTTAGTCTTCATCGTATATCCGATTACTGCAGCTAGAGGACTGTTGACTCTTACTGGAAACTGGCTTGACTCGCAGCCGGCGGAGCAGCAGTTGATTTTAACGCAGCAGGGCTGAGCAGGCGACTCATTCGATCGCAGCATTCCACAGTAGACGGACCAACTGTCGCGTCGCGTCATTTAGCCATTGCTAATAGCTGGCTGTGAGTGTGACGGTATCATTTGTGTATGATAGTTTTGTCTTGTTTAATTGCTTGCAGTGTCTGTGGAGCGGAGAATAACAAGAGAACTAGAATCAACCCGTGTCATAAATGAAAAAAGAGAGTTGAAATTGATTAGCCCCAATCGAGCGTATTTCCAAACCTATTGCTATAAATACATCGACGTCGTAATTCCACGTTAACCTTGCGGTTATGTTGTCTTGGAAACAACCTTTTCAACTATTTGTTTTGAATCAGTTGCAAAATATCTCACGGAGATTTTAACAACTGAACCCTGGACAAGCAGCAATTCACCTTAACTAAAGGACTATGTTGTTTACTTTGGTTTTCTAAACTTTCACTTTTATTTACCTAAACACGATATGAACTGAATGGCCGAAAACTGAACTGAACTGAACCGAAAATAAGCCCGTACCATTAAAAAACATCAGCAATGAACGCAATAACGTTTATTAATCGCCAATAACGCAATAGCCAACGAAAACGGACCAACGATTGAGTACTTGGAACATAAAACCCGCGTGCTTTCTCAAAAAATTGAAGACCCGAAAGTTCAACATCGGAGCGGAGGCCTAGTGTGGTTGGTAACGTCTTCGCCAACCACGCTCGACGCCTGGGTTCGAATCCCACCGCCGACAGAGGTGTCGATAGTTGTGAGGGCTTGATCCACTCACAACCAACCCAACTGGTCTAGATTCAATCCTAGCCGACACCGGGAGATTTTCTGGGGCGAAAAATCTCTGGGATCACGCCTTCCATCGCATGAGGAAGTAAAGCCGTTGGCGCCGGTCCGTTAATAAACGGGTCGTGAGTTAGGGTCCTGGGTGTGGAGTCGCCTCCCTGGGCGTCGGTGATTGGCCACAACAGTGGCGGAACTAGACCGACGGAAAATAAGCGAGAATAAAAAAAAAAAAAAAAAAGTTCAACATCGTAGCGCTGCAGGAGGTATGCTGAAAAAAAAGACGATACTGCGTACGTACAGGAATGGTCATACTATCTATCAGAATTAAGGAAGCACACATGGGAACACCTTTTATAGTGATGGGCGAGATGCAGAAGCGGGCAATCGGGTGGTGGCCGATCAGTCCTAAAATGTGTCCTAAAATTCTCTTTACTTTAGTTATATACAGGGGCGGACGAGAGGTGGTTCGAGCTACAGGCGAAAATTGATTCGGTCCACACGGTCAAGACCACAGGAGTGAAAATAAAAGAAGGTGACTTGATAGCTCAACTATTGTTAACGTTACGCAACAGCTATGATTCCCGGGTGACGCCACTCGCTAATCTTGAGGAGAAGGACGGTCGAACAGCGACTGTTGACTGAAGCGAGAAAAAGGACAGACCACCAGAATGACTTGAGTGATGCTAGAGTTGTCGGAGATATGATGAAGTCGCAGTGAAAGATTATCGGCAAGTACCATGGTTCTGGCAAGGTCGAGCACATGCAGAAGAACTGTCGTTCGGCGAAACAAAAGGAAAATGCTATAGCGGCAGTCGATAAGAAGGCAGTCACGTTCATGATAAATGATGACCAGAAAAAATATGAAACCGGGGAGATCCAGTTCTGCTTAGACGCAAGATACAGTGATCATCTCGTGAAGGATGAAAATCTTCTGCGGTCTATGTGGAAAAAGAAAGACGCTTTCATTATCTCGATGCGGCCAGAGGTCGTGCCACTGGTCGAAAAGTATGATAGAATAATTGAAGGTATGTCTAACAAAGGAGTGGAATTTACCATCTAGAATGTAGTACTGCTGCCGTATCTTCGGGAAAAATTGCTCTCGGTCAAGAAGCTCTTGAAAAATATTTATTCGGATCGCTGGTATGGAATGTACCACGTCATTTCGTATCATTCATGATTGGACGCATATCGCTGTAATCTATACCATCAAGCGCAACTCAAGGGTGTTCCGATGTTTCAAGGACTATAAAACTCACCGTGGACCTGGGCCGCGAATAGCTTTGGCTGGAAACAGGATACGAATTTTCGGATGTAATGCTATGACTCAGATCCCGAAATTAGACCCCAAGAGCCGAGAAATAGTAACTTTTAGCTACGCTCCGAATGGATAGCTTTGAGACAAATTAGTTATTGCGAGAGACGTCAAGTTCAACAAAGGTTGTTTCCCTTACACTGAACTGAACACAGTGATTGAGCGCTGATGTAGATGGAGTGGTTTGGCTAGTTGGTTTCTGCATGATGTTGGTGTTAAGATTACGCAACCGACGATCTATTAGGCAACCGTAGTTGCATATGAATGACCCAAAACCTGACATCAAACTCCATTTTATACGTGACCACATCCAACTGAACGCATACTAGTAGAACCTATTTGGACCGACAAGCAGTTGGCGAAGGCGCTGGACGTTGGATGATTCGAAGACCTACGACGAACAGTTGGCCTCCATAATCGAGGAGATAGCGAAGTAGGCACTGTCAAGCAGGCCTTGAAAAGTTGACAAGCGCTCAGGAGAAAGATTTTCAGTCATTTTCAATCAAGACGTGCAATCATTAGGATCGTTTTTCAATAAATTGTTTCTCATTGGTCCCGTTTGCCTGAGTCCGTTCAAGTCCAAGTCCGATGTCATCCGGCAATTTTTTTCAAGGAATGGCAGTCTAAAAAAAAGATAGTCAAATAAAACTTTACAAAAATTCAATTTGGCGCCCTCCGGTGATTGGCGAGCAGGCGACTGTCCTTCGCCTTCGCGTTAATCCGCCCCTGTTTATATATTTCTTTTTCAAATAATACATTCGAAGTATTCTCCTGGAAGCAGTTCAAGTAGGTTCTTCTCGATAAAACAGATATAATTAATATACAAGATTCACACCTTTTTGCCCAATGGTTTCTTTCGGAACGTTACTATTTCAGGAAATATTCAAAACTACACACAATTGCATAAATAGTTAAACAACTAATATAACCTTAAGGTAAAATTGTCGCCGTCTGGGGATATATTCTACAAAAGAACTCTCAAACGGATTACGTACAGACACAGGACGCATGTTGTGCGTGGTCAGACTCGTTTGTTGGCCGAAGCCCACACTTTGTCTGGTTATTAACGGCTGGCAGCGGGCCGCACCGGTTATGGGCCGATGCAAATAAATCTTGTTACATCGTTGCACTTTATTACCTCTCCACCCACAGCTTTCACAATAAAAAGTCAGTGGGGCGATCAGTAAAAATCTTGAAATTTTTCTATTAGAAATTATCGTTCCAAAGTAATATAATTAATTGCTTTTAGACTATAATAGTTCTGGAATGCGTGCAAATAGCAATCAGCCGCGTCGAATCAATTACTTTTCAATCTAAAATGAATATAACAACCAGTTCCTAATAGTTTACATTCATAAATCGTAATTAAATATCCCATTCATTCCATCCATGCTGGCAGTAGCAGCCAAACGGCACCCACAGTAAATAATCTTCCATTTGATTTGGTGATTAAACTCCGTCAGCTCCATCCAGTGAGTCGAAAATATACGATCTTATGAAACGCCTTTCGAGATTTGAGCGACAGCAACCTTTCCGTCAGCATAGCTTCAATCTGGAGTTTGGAGTTCCAACATAAAACTCAACCATTCACGAAACCGAAAGTGTTTCCATATGCAAACCGCACGCCACTCTGCCTGCCGGAAACCCGCCTGCAGTTCGATCGATGCAACGTAATTTTGCCGCTGGCATAATTTCACTGTCCAACCAGCAACGGGCAGCTCAGCAGTGCGACCAATATTATGCCACCAGGCAACTGTCTATATTGAATTACAAATTTACGCCCGCTTTCGGCAGCAGCATGTGCGCCGCATTATATCCAACTGCAGGCGGGTGTCTCTACGTTTCGGGAGACTGATTTGGTAGTTTATCGCATCACTCACTCACTCACTCACTTTCGATCGTGGATTGTCGTTTATAGCACGCGATTTATCGTTAGTGTCGTGATCACGAAAATGCTAATCACAACAGAAAAATAAATTTATTTCGGGAAAACCAACCTAAACTTTCTATATGCTGAAATAACAAACGACAACAAATGTAGCAAATTAAAGATCCGATCATTCGACTATTCGTCTAATCTAATGACCATTGTTGTAATACTAAGCAAAGACAACCACACTAACAGTTGTTTTGGCGAAGCACGTCCAGTTCTACTACTTTGATCATAAGCTTCATTGTTTATGAGCCGTTGCAGAGCTTATGATCCGCAGCTGTGAAAGCAGCTTAAAGGTAATAAATTTTCCTATCTAAGCAACCAAGCATAGTGCAATGTGGGTTGATGGGTGATTTATCGAACATACTTGCTTCTAGTATGCAGAGCAACTTACAGCCCGTTGAAAGAAATAGATTTATTCGGCACGTGTTCTGGGTTAATTCACTTTGCAGCAAACAGACTAAGGAACCAAAACTCTTCGGACCAGAACTGTTGATAGTTCAATATATCGTCGTCGAAGTTAAAGTGAATTGCACTCTATCTACAGCTCGTTTGCATAATACCGTGTCTCCCAAAATGGCACACTTTCCTTATGACAACTTTCATTAATTTATCACCCCTAGTTATGCATCTCTGGTTTTATCCATTTAAGGAAGTTTACCGTCGAAGTGGCATTTCGCTGATGTCTGTTTTGTGTTTATTACCCGAATGAATGTTTCTTTCCGCAACTGGTCATAAATAAATATATCATCCGGGATCAGCATCACCGCCGGCCGGAGAAGAATGCATACCATAATAGCGATGTCATGCCATACTCTAGGCCACCCTCAAATTAATTCATTTTAAAAGCTGACGGCAGTTTTATAATGTAATAGGCTTACTATAAACTTCTTTTTCCACGAGCTGAAATCGCTTCCAACGAGCTGCACGATTTGTGAAAGGTGTAGAGTGAGTAACAATGACCTCAAAGAAGCATGCTGCAGTTAAATATTCAGAAATAGAATTCTAAACTCACTCTTGCCACCACGATGGGCGTCCAACAATTTTCGACCCTCTATACAGGTTTATGTGTTCACAGACCAAAACTGGCAATCCAACCCCATTCAGACTGTTGACCCTATTAGCTACTCGAAGGTAAACTAGCGGCTTGAAAGCAACCAGTTCGTACGGAACGTAATTAGTGTCAAAACTGTATTTGGACATAATAAAGGATTTTTACTTGTAGGTGGCGTTAGATCGAGATCGCATCGATCACTTTCAGCTAAGCGAAAATCTGTCTATTGCTAAATCACTTTGCCGAAAAAAGTATGACTGCTGGTAAACTGCCGTCATGATCGCTGCTTTTGAATGCAGTGTAGCTTTCTGCGATTCGGCGTGGAAATAGTGTTTGGGCCATGGAACAGTTCAAGATTATATCAACAGGTTTTGCGTTCTTATTTCAATTTATTTTTGTGAGTGAACCCATCATCGGAATAAAGCTGTTAATCCCTCCAGACAAGTTTGTAGTTTTAACCCAAAAGGCATGAAAGAGTACGCAACCAAGATTGAGACTGAGAAAATTGAGTTTTCAAAATATCCATTATGATATCACTTGAGCTACCGTTGCATATCCTAGGTGAATGTAAACTGATTAACTGAATGATTCCGCTAGAGCAATTAAAACGGGTTTTCAGGTTAGGCACAATTCGCAAATTTCCCGCGCTGTGCTAAGTTTTACAACAGTTCAACAAACTATACACATATCCACTATCGACTATTTTCCATCGTTGCGCAGCCTTTGCCCAAATAATTTCTCTCCCAACCGATTCGCTAATGGGCCACCGTTTGTCTACGGCGCAAGGTTTGCACCTCACAGCTCTGGAGTGCTGCAATTAGACTGGCACGAAATGATTTGTCAGAAAATAAAATACGCGAACAAACATTATTTCGCAATTGTAGCCTCTTGTACCCTCTGGGTTAAACCAAAACGAACCTATGCTAAGTTTTCGTACGTATAAGCTTTCTCATCTCATGCTCAGCTATTGTTCGCATTGTGTCCGTGCCTAATCTACTTCACTTTCCCTGGCGATAAGCGCCGCCTCATAACGGTACGATGGCAGCATGTGGTTATGCTGATCGTGGTGTTCACATGCTGCGCTTCAGCAAGCATGCGATCCGAGCCTCCGATGGTGCGATATCCGCTACCATCGGGCCGCAATTGATGCACCGCAATATTGTATAATATCAGCATCCGACTGCGTTTGTGCCTGCTTGTGCACACCTGTGAGTGATCAGCACAGTGAGTGGATATTAAAATGGTATTCTGTTCGCGGTTTTTATTCACTTCGGAACCGTGGGATATCAGGAAACTGACGTGTGCTAGAGAAAAGGTTGGTTCTGGTTAGCTTTAATACTTAACAGTACAAACCAACGCGTACTGAACCAAATATATTTTTTAAATTTTCTGTAGGGTAGCAGTTCTATTATCGTCAGGTTTGCCTATTATCTTCCGAGGAGTTAACGAAGTCATAAAAAAACTAATCTTTCACAAGAAAATGCTGGGCAATATGAAGAACAATTCACGCTCTAGGACAGCATTAACCTCCCTGACGATAATAGGACGAACCTGACGATAATAGGGCCGATACCCTATATTCAATAATAAAAAATCAATCCTTATTCCAAAAAAAAACTTTCACTTTATCCAAAATTATAGTTTTGATCTAAATTTTTATGTACAATCAGTGGGAGAAAAAACCAAAAGCGATATTTGAAATCAGTGAGTCGAAAATACCCAAAAAAGTATTCTTAAAACCAAGACGGTTGATTACCAGTGTGTGTCACCGTTGAAACGTTACACATTCATAGCTTAACTGTATACATTCTTCGTTTTCTTAGAAAAAGATTTTACTCTTAA
Source organism: Wyeomyia smithii (assembly GCF_029784165.1). Taxonomy (NCBI): domain Eukaryota; kingdom Metazoa; phylum Arthropoda; class Insecta; order Diptera; family Culicidae; genus Wyeomyia; species Wyeomyia smithii. The sequence goes on along the minus strand of NC_073696.1, from coordinate 82,058,610 downwards.
ACTATAACCGCCAGGGTCGCGATCTTTCGAAAAACAAAAAGAAACTAGATTTGGATGGCATGACATATGCACGAAACACGAAACACTAATCAGAGCGACATTTATTAAGACATAAGACGTACGCCGACAGTCTCTGAACTATTTAATGGAGCGCTAACGATCATACTTTGAGACCAATTAGCCAACGTCAATCAAATCAGGTCTACACGGCTAGGGTATTTCTTTACGCTATGAACTCCAACTCTACCACTTAATACTTAAATTTCCAAAGAAAACTATAATTTGTCGGTTGACTTCACCGCAAGTATGCCTGCGCTATAACTTGCGGTGATCTATGCACTGTTGATTTCCATACGGAACTGTTCACGCTTCAACGAAAAACAAACTAGCCTCTGGATACAAGGCTCAAGCTAACTACACGACTGACAAATTATGACAACTGATGATACCGTTTCAAATCGGTACAAGCAACAAAAACAACAAGTAAAAACTTAACTCAACATTCTCAAGAACCAAAAGATAGCTTGTTTCCGCGATGCAGCGTAACACGCAGAAAAGTGTTGCCGGCTTTAGTACACGATTGCTCGCAACGAGACTCAATCAACCGGGGCCCAGAGTTCATCATATCATTGTGGTTTCGACAGCGATTTCCCGTCATGCGATTCTTACTTAACCGCAAGCTGACTGCCGAGAGGCACAAAAACTCCACTACTCGATGTTATGTTCGCTTGTTGTCTCTTTCTTTTTTACCCCTTTTCTTTCCGGTTGTGCGAATAGTGGATTAGCCTATTTAGGCAGCGAAAGCGCTTTGGCAGTGAGTGAAGGTTTCACATGCCCCCAACCATGGCGCGCCTGCAGGATAGTTGTGCCGAAAGTGCTCCGCTGGATTCATGGTACGCGATGAAATTAAACGTGAAACCCTTCCTGTCGTCGCGAAGCGGCAGGTTTACACGGCCAGCACTCCGGGAATTATGTGGTGATACGATGCGAACATTGTACCTACGGTGTCGTGCCACACATGCGCAAGTGTGAAAGGCGATTAACCCCTGTGGAGAATTTTGAAACTGGTTTGCAGATTTAAACGCATAAGATATTTGCCTAAAAAAGAAATGATCTGCCAGACCAGTCGGCCACCTGCTCATGAATGGAAAGTGCCGATGAATATCTATTGAAATTAGCAGCCTAATAAAATAGCGCGTGCCGCGTGTTGATCAGCCGTTCAACCTCGATACAAATGAACCGCCAATCATTGTGTTGGGGTCGAAAATAACAAGCCATTCGCTTTTTTTCATCTAGTGTTTCATTTCTTTTGCATTCTACTGTAAAAATAACATGTAAATCACATTTTTTAGTCTGCCAAGCCTATTCTGTAAACAAAACCGCAAATGAATCAAAAATGTTAAACGCATATTACCAAACAGTTTGTTGGACTTATAAGGTGCCATTAACAATGTTATACTCAGAATATAAAAATACACAGTGTGCATATTCTACTCGAACTGCACATTTATATCCTATAACTCTACCGAATACGTTTTTCTAATGTATTACACTTGTAAACACAGGTTTGGCTCTAGAGCTCGAACTGAAAAAAATGAAAGATTCTAGTTTTTAAACCATTGCTGTGAATTTTGGTGCTTCTAGAACAGATAACTTTTTCAGACTTTACGAACTAATTTCATTTTTTGTCATATTGACTTACATTTTAAGTTTAGTAAAGCGGGCAATGTATGTAGTTTCGCGGGAATGCGAAGATGAACGGGAATAGAAGATGTGACTAGAATTAGATAAAATTTTCCCTCGTCCAGACGAAGGACGAGTCTGGACGAGGGAAAATTTTATCTAATTCTAGTCACACCTTCTATTCCCGTTCATCTTCGCATTCCCGCGAAACTACATACATTGCCCGCTTTACTAAACTTAAAACTTTTTCAGAGACTTAAATGAGTTTTCTCGTAAACAGCGTTGAAGCGACGAACCCGGCGAGCAATTACTGCATACACTAGGGGCTCAAAAACTCACAGGAATGGTTAACGTGGAACTGGACTGGATATGGCTTTTGCCATATAATCACTTGACAATTCTGCGCGTAAAAATTCTCAGCCTGTACTTTATAAATAGCGCTCGAATTGCTTCTCTATACATGCGTCAGCGGTGCAAACAATCGATCAAAGTTTCACACACATAATTTGAATGATTTTCTAGAAAATTATCTTGCAAAAATTTGGCAATATAGAGTTTCACCTTAAAAAACTATAATCTTTCTAGGTCAGCTATTTTGAGCTTTAGGGCCCCGAATTTTGTTTCAACATTTAGACCCCACCCACACACATGAAAAAAAATTCTAGTTTTTAAACCAACCCCCTCCCCCTTCTATGGAAAACGTGCAAAATACAAGCTGTAACATATTTTGTTTTAGGAAACGTATTGCGTGTTTAAAGATGCAAGCGGTTATTTATGTGCTGGCAGCAAATACTTTTTTGCAAAAAAATAGATCACTCTAAAAAGGCTGCGTCAATTTTCTCTCACACGCTCCCCCTTTTTACAACCTGTCACAAAGCGATGTTCTACTATTGTACTTTTGAAAGCCTTGTAAACCGGAAATGAACTTCTTAAACTATAGTGGACCCAGCCTCTGCTCAAACCAATCATTCTACTAGTAGATGGCGATTAGGATGGTCCTAACTAGTGAATTGTGAAATTGAACAGTGAATTGAACAACGAAATGTCCTTTGGAGGACAAATTACATACTTAATCAAAGAGTTCATATATTCGGGTACTAGCAGCGGGTACCAGCAGCGGTAGTGGTGGTAACTGCGTCAGCGGTAGGTGCAGCGGCACTTCCTTTAGTAGTGCCTTTGTGCGGCATCGGTAGCATCCGTAGTAGGTACATTGGCCGGCACTTCCTCCAGCGATAAGCTCTGCCGTGTTTTGGCAACACACAAACGTTTTTGGGATGCTGGCAATCAGCCAGCCGTGAACCACACCAAAAACTGCGTAGAAAGCTATTTTACTATATTTCCAAGCGAAATCATGACTGTTTTCAGTTATTCAATAAAGATTGGATTCGAAAAAATGAGACACACAAAACTGATCACCAAAAATTCAGTTTAATACGGATACTTCTCAAATTTTCAGGGATTAAATAACTACATATTAGCTACGTTTTAGATCAATTTATTGAATTTCTTCACCCCAAGCTAAATGCACATACATTTCTCTTGGCACTGCTCATGAGGTCTTGGGCGACGCTTTGCTCATCTTCCTTACACAATTTCTCCCAGTTTTTCTTCGAAGCTTCATTGGTTCTAAATGTTTTATTTTGATTATCGCCCAAAACTTTTCGATCGGACGAAATTCTGGTGAATATAACGGGTTCACCTCCTTCGGGACTACATTCACGCCCTTCGGGACTTCATTCACGCCCTTCGCTTCGTACTAATCCATTACAGGCTTGGCGTAATGGCACGAAGCGAGAGCCGGCCAGAACAGCGTGGGACCACGGTGAGAGCGGAGGAAAGGCAGCAAGCACTTCTGCAAGCATTCCTCTCGATTAATCTGCCCGTTTATGGTACCGGTTGTAACGAACGGCTTGCTGTACCGTCCGCACTCACAGATCGACTGCCATAACAGCTACTTCTTTGCGATTTGTTCCGTCTTTCTCTTCCGTAACTTTTCCGGATCCTCCATGCGGGTTGTACCGACAAAAAACTCGAGGCCGGGGATTTATCTAGTGTCCGTATTTATGTATGTCTCGTCGTCAAGGACGACAGCCTGGCTTGACCAGCCATTCACGGTACAGCTTTCGCACACGCCATTTGGCCACCGTGTTTTGATTGTCAGTCCGGTTTGGCACCTTCCTGACCTTAAAAACACGTAACCCAGCCCGCTTCATTGTCTGCTGGACGAACCGCTTCGACGAATTGACCTTTTTGGCCACGTCTCGAGTGGAAAAGTTTGGGTTCTACTTAAAGTACTGCCTTATCTTCCGCCTTCTCAGGGTATTTCGTTTTCGGTTTTCGGTCGCTTCCAGAACGCCGCTCGATGGCCTTCGTTTCCCGGAACATCTTCAAAACGCGGGACACGGTGGAATGGTGGATTCCAAGCTTTTTGCCGATCCGCGTCAAGATTTGCTGGCGTAGCTCTTTTTGTTTCGAAAGCATCTCGGAAACTACTTGACGGATCGCGATAAAATTTTGCAATTATGCACACATGAACATAACACTCTAAGCTAGTATTATCCAAAATTTCATTAATTTTTACCCACGCGATAAAAAGTTACACCCAAAACTAAGTGTCGTCCAATCTTTAAATGTAAGCTCCTTTTTTAAAACACTATGCAACACATTCTAACAAAATCGTCTAGAAAACTCGAAAATATGTAAAAAAAAATCTACCAACAAATTAAAAAATAACTTTCGTTCCATCTTTCATCAAGTTTTCAAATGACATAAATTTTACATCACTAAAATTGAAGTTTTTTGTTCCGAAGAACATTTTTTCCAAATCTAGAATTTGATTTGCTACAACTCGTCGAAGTTTTTGAGACACAATTTTACAATAATTTCGCTTGTAAAACTAGAACGCCCTTTTAAAATATATCGCTTAAGTCAAGATGGTTCGAATAACTGCGAAAAAAATCGACATAATCTTTCCATATTTCCACGAAAACTGGATGTGGAAAATTCAGTTTTAATTTAAAATACCCGCCATTACGACAACAATTTTAAAAGATATACTCAAAGTTTTCCTGCCGTGGCAGACGATAACACAGTTTGTGAAAATCTATGTAATAAAAATAGGTTGGAGTCCGCCAATCACGATTTAACTAAAGAATGGATAAGCGGATCGGCGTGAAAATTTGTATGTAAGGATTTCTGGGACCGGGGAAGGTTGTTATGCTGATTTTAGACCCCTCCCTTCTCTGGAAGGAAGTGCTGCCATATAAACGAAACACTAATTTCTGCATAACTCAAGAACTAATCAATCAAATGCAACCAAATTTGGCATGGAAAGGTTTTCGGAAGCATGAAATATCTCAAGAACAAATCAAATGAATAGAATGTAAGGATTTTAGAATCCTTGAAATATTTTTATGATGATTTGACACTCCTCCCTCCTTTGAAAGGGGTCCCATACAAATGAAACACATTCTTCTGCATAACTCGAGAACTAATCACTAATTTGACATGCGAAAATTTTTGGGAGTGTGAAATATGTATCTGGTAGTTGGGACTCCTCCCTTCTCTGGTTCCATACATATAAAACACAAATTTCTACATAACTTTAGAATCAATCAGGCAAATGGAACCAGATTTGGGATTTTAGAGTACAAGAAATGTTTCTATGATTATTTGACATCCCTCTCTACTTTGGAAGGAAGGGGGTCCCACACAAATGAAGCACATATTTCAACCAATTTTTCCGGAAAACAGCTTGAAATGATCGAGATGATGCACAGAAGCCAAAAAATCGGAAAATTGCCATTATTGCCACTGGTTTTGCCAATTGCCACTGGTTTTGGGAAGTTTAATTTAAAAAAAAATATCACGTTACTCACAAATTTTATGAAGCATCCTACTAGGCAAAAAAATAGATGCTATCGCATACGGAGGATCACCAAGATATCAATAAAATAGTAAACATTACCATTCCTTTTTAATATTACTACCTAAAAAGATCACGAAATATGTTAGGTAGCTGAATGAAATAATAGATTCGCGAGCTCAAGAATTTTTCCTGGCAGATATAGAAGGCAAATTTGAAAATTACATTCTTACAATGAAATCCTACTTTCACCAATTGAATTTGTAAGCTCGACTTCACTTTTTCTAGCTTTTCATAATAAAAGTAAAGAAATCAACAGTAAGCTTCCACTCACGAAAATTGTTCTAATACCCTAATTTCTAAGTTTAAAGCTCAATAGCCTGGGATCATCTCATATAATTTTAAGTCTGTTGGTCTCAATAAGTTTATTAAACTTAGCGAGCTCTGCTGAAGCATCAACCAGTTCAATACCACCTTAATGATGACAATATCCACTCAAATTGTCTAAAACGGATCAATTAAGGGAGGCAGCTTCACAGTAGAAGAGAGACACATTGCATACGATTTTGACAGCACAGCATTCTATAATAATCGACACACCACATCGTGGGATCTGAAGCATATAAACCAATCGACTCGATTCGTTAACACGACAATACGACTGACTTGTTTCAAAAGTTTCAAAACGCAGCGATAATAATATAAGAGTCAAATAAAAAGTAACTCTAGCTTCAAGCTTTGTGAAGATATACTTCACACTTTTTGCAGTATCATAATGTTCACAGATTTTCCTGATATTTAATAAAGAAAAGTAAAAATATGCAACATCTACGTAAAAAGAACTCTGTTTGATTCGAGACGCAACGTAATAATCAACAGTATTTACCATCCGGCACCTCAAGTTTTGTTTTTTGTCAATTAATGTTATTGTTATTCACACATTTCGGGATGACATTACAGCACACAAAACTACGATGATGCATTGTTTTGTCTCTACCATACCCAAAACAGCAGCACAATAGCCAACAACGAATGCTACCACGTACCACCTTACTGTTTAGGTCAACTTTCGACGTAAATTCAACACACTATGTGCCAACCCAATCAACGATGAAAAAGCACGCCCAAATTGCAACGCAATTGGAGAGAAGGTAACACATGCAACCGACGAAACATCCATCGTTTTAAGGGGAAAGTTTTCGAGTGAATGGTACTGCTCCAAGTGCACCTACATACATCGATAGAAAAGAGGTTGTCATTGAAATGTTTCTAGTTGTTAACCCACACCAAAGGGTAAATATTCCAGCGTTTTGTTGAGAAATTCGATTACCAAATCTGTTAACTTGAACTATGAGTGTACTTGATCATTGATTAACAGTTATTGAGACAGTACAATTAACCGTGTTCCGGGACACCGACCAATCACAGATCACAAACATTGATTTACAATGTATGGTAGTAATATTCGAGCAACGCCCAACTCGAAAAAAAAACAATAACAAACTTTCATCTGCGTATGAAACTGTACATTTATACAAACCGCCCGGTCGGTTTTTATTCTGCGAAACAGGTTTACGAAACAGTTGCAACGAATGAGATTACACTTGTTCCGGCTGGTTAACCACTGTGCCGCTAGGTCTGTAAACCTATAAAGCAGGTTTATGATCACACGATTGCCGACTGTTATTATTGGCCGCCACATAACATTCTCACTGGCAGATGACAAGTTTCAAAACTGCAAAAAAATATCCTAATGGAATAAAAAGTTGGAACTTAATATCTGAGGTGTTGTTATGTCAAAACAAACTATGTTATGTTAATTGCAACTGGATTTGTTTTGCGAATCTATGACTCCATTAATGTGTTAAATAAGCTGCACAAAACTACTTTTATTGTACGCGGTTGTTTTCGCGATTTTTTTGCAAATTTTTGTTTACATGGTAGAGATCAATAAACCACTGTAGAAGAACTGCGAAAACAAATCGTGCAAAAAAGTTGGAGGGAAGCGAACCGTGAAAAACGTTAACCGGCTGCAGTTCTATAATGTGTTTGAAACAATGAGATAATGATGTAGAGCCAAACAAAAACAAACTTACGGAAATTTTGGGCAATTCGATTTTATAACCATAAAAATGACTCTCAAAACACACATGCAAATATTTACGCTAATGTACCGAGAACCACGGTCTTCCACATCGTGGGTCACACCCAAAACCAAAGCACGTTTCACTTCAACTGTCATGACCTTGCTTGGTTTGTTTATGTTTTCCAGAACTTATTCAGGCGTACATTGGCTTCTTTTAGCAATCAATCAAACAGTACAAATATGCATTCTCCTAAAATTGATTGTTTAATCAATAAACGGCAGAGTGTCAATGTGGATGTTGGTACGCAGTTTAGTCGTACGGTACGTTGATGGAGAGTGCTAGGGGGAGGGATTTCACGCAAGTTTGTCTTTGGATTTGGAAAAACCCTCTCGGAGTTCGGTGAAGCATAGTTAGTTGTGTGAGATCAGTAATGGTAACGAGATGGCATATTTGGTATTCGAAAAAAACCCTTAGAAAACCAATTTTCCACTCTGGCCCTTTTCAAATATATATCTGGATTTTTTCAAGTTACTAGGTATGCAAATTGCTTAAATTACCAATGTCATCTTATTCACTAACGGCTGTGTGAATTGGCGTGAAATCCCGCCTAAGCCCAACTATGAAATAATAGAGGTTAAAAAAAATAATGTTAGTCTGAAGAATGACACAACTAATTGTACGGTATATATTGGTTTAGTCAATTATATCACTCGCTTCTAAAATGAATGATGCCGTCATTATAATACCATATCATTGATCCGTATGAAATTCAAACAGAAACAATGCGCGGACGTACTGATTGAGACAATCACAGAACAATGTGTTGTGTATACAGTGTTACATTTTTTCAAGTTTGAAGAACATATTTAATCGATTCGCTTAAAGGCACCGTTTAAAGCCCTTAATAAATTTATCTACACATACATGTTGTCTTACATGCTATTCGGCAACAGCTATACCACCAAAGTTGTTTGTGCAACTACTAATTGCTAACAAATTGCTAATAACTGTACTAGTTGACATCACAGATTTTAATACGACAGATGGTTTGATAAACATTAAAGTTTCCCAAGAAAGATTGCGCCTCTAAGCGATTAGATAAGGTTCCGTCATTTTCGCAAGAAACAATGTTTTCTACTTTATGTAATAACCGCCAGCGGTCTTTCATAACGAAGTTATAACCCAACTTAACCCGGATGACAAAAATAGATAAGCGGTTTCGCTGGCTGCACATATGACACACCCATCATTCAAATGACAATCCATGGCTATTATTGTCATTATATGAGGTCCCACAATATACTCACGTGCTTGCCCGGTTTTTTTTCAGGCGTCGACTAACAAACGCACGAAGACCAGATTGAAAAGTCAACCCGATGAACCCTCGATACGAGAACGGCGCGGCAGCTGGTTGACTGACGGCGGAGTAAGAAGTTCCATTTTTTACAACATTTCTAGGTATACAACTTGTAATAGGCCAAAAAACTTATCTATTTTTAATCACTGAAGGCAAACATCACAGCCCTGCACCGCCCAGTTGTCTTGTCACATCACGAATCTAGCAGTGCGGTTGATTCCAAAAATAAATCACATAATATCAACACGGAATTGGCCGCGTGTTCTACGTTTTCTATGCGCAGTCTTCGGAACATAAAATTCGTCTCCTGATTCTGCTGTGAAACGACGATAAAATAATCTTTTTTGAGGGAGAGGCCCCTGTGTAACCAGGCTCACTTCGACATCCAGTATGTTGAGTTATTCACATTTTTCAACACTCAGTTTTGCCGGCAGAACTACGAAGTGCAAGCCATTGAAACAAAATTCAACTCGTCGTGAAGTGTGCGGCAGTATTGCGGTTGCATGCACACCAACGGTTGCGGGCCGAAACCGCTCTGTGGCCTACATCGCAATGGCTGGGCGAATGTGCCACGTATGTAGCAAGCAACCAACATTGATGGAGTTATGTTTGGGCCGTATTTCACACGGTTCACGCGGGGTTGACAGCGGAGTTCTCCAGCAGTGCAATCGTGTCTCGTATGCAGGGAGGTAACAATTGTTGTTTTTCTTGCAATTTTGTTGAGAAAATTAAATAGGTTCAAGTTTATTTTCAGGAGTTTTTTGATAGAGCGTTTCCCACTTCACTATACAGGGCTACACCATGCGGGAAAGAAATCAGAGGGCCAGATTTCAAATGCTGATCATTTCTATACTACTATACAGAATGCAAAAAACTGCACATTATATGTATGACATGATATGGGAGTTATCATTATATTGTCCGTATTAGTTTTGCCTTTCTCCTAGAAAGGTATAGCAATCACTTGCAAAACCGAAAGAATAAAAGTGCTCCAAGAGCCGAATGGCATATATCACTCGACTCAGCACGACGAGCTGAGCGTTTTCTATATGTGTATGTGTGTGTGTATGTGTGTATGTGTGTGTGTGTGTGTGTGTGTGTATGTGCAGATTTTTATTCTCACTCACTTTTCTCAGAGTTGGCTGAACCGATTTTCATGAAATAAATTGCAAATGAAAGGTCTTGTTGCCCCATAAGACCCTATTAAATTTCATTCTAATCGGATTTTTAGTTTAGAGGTTATGTATCAAAATGTAAAAATCATGCAACATCATTATTTCAAAAACTACACAACCGATTTGAACAAAATTGGTTTCAAATGAACGGACTACCTTGAAACCCCTTGACTTTTAAATTTTATAAAGATTGAACTTGTGGTTCAAAAGTTATGAGAAGAAACGTGTTCTGAAGACTGTTCAATCTCACTCATGTTTCTCAGAGATGGCTGGACCGATTTTCATAAAATCAGTGTCAAGTGGAAGGTCTAGTTGTTCCATAAGACCCTATTGATTTGTTTTGCAATCGGACAATTACTTTGCCTGTTATGTTTAAAAATGTGAAATCCAGCTATGAAAAGGAACATATTCCGAAGACTACTTGGACTCACTCACTTTTCTCAGAGATGGCTGACCCGATTTCCACAAAATTAGTGTCAAATTATAAGTCTAGTTGCCTCATAACACCCTATTGAATTTTACTGTAATCAAACTGTAACTTCGTCTGTAATGTACCGAAATGTGAAAATCACGAAACTTCATTATCTCAGAAACTACACAACCGATTTGATCAATATTATTATCAGATGGGCGGGCTAGTTAAGGGTTAACTGATGAATTATGATTGAACACGTGGTTTCAAATTTTGGCTGTCTTATATGTTCCCATTTCATTTGATTATAATCGAACTTAAGCAACCGTTATGTATTAAATTGTTAATAAAACAACGAAAGTCTATTATCTCAAAGATTACATGACTTATTTGAACATAACTAGTGCCATACGAACGAGTCATCTTTCAAACTTACAAGTAACAAACTTCATAACAATTTGATGGAAAGTTATGGAAAGAGAAGAAAATGCACGACGAATCGGCCATAAGATATGATCAAAGTCAAATAACAAATCGTTTAAAATGATTGGTTTCATCGAAATGACAACATCCTCGACTTTTGGCTTCTGTACATCGCCTTAATTCTGAATATATTCATATTGGGTGGTATTCGGTCATTTACAGCAGATTTTATGGCAATAATCTAACACCGGAAATACCTATATTGGGAGGTATTTAGTAATTTTGGTTGTCTGTTTGGTTTCTATGCATCATCTCGATTACGGAAATATCCATATTGAGTATTATTCGGTCATTTTCGACTGTTTCCTAGAAATTGCCATTTAGCAATTCAAAATGGTGCCTGAGGTCAATTGTTAGCTCATTGCATCATTCTGGTTCCAGAGATACTCATATTGGATGGTATTTGGTTATTTTTAGCTGTTTTTCACAAACCGGAAGTCGCAATCTTGGATTTCAAAATGGTATATAAGATAATTTCTGGCCTCTGAGCGTCATTCTGGTTGAAGAAACACTCATATAGGGTGTTATTCGATCATTTTCGGCTGTTTCCCAGGAACCGGAAGTCGCCAACCTAGAATCCAAAATGGGGTCTGTGGTCGATTTCAGCTGCTGTGTATCATTCTAGATCCGGAGATACTCATGTTGGACGGGAATCAGCCATCTTTGGCTATTTTCCAGAAACCAGAAGTTACTATCCTACAATTCATAATGGTGTCTGAGGTCAATTTTTAGCTTCTTGTAACATTCTGGCTCCGGAGATATTCATATTGGGTGGTATTTGGTCACTTTGGGCTGTTTTTCAGAAACCAAAAGTCGTCATTTTGGACTTCTAAATTGCCAGTGAAATCAATTTCTGTCATTTGGGCGTAATTATGGTTCCGAAAACAATCATATTCAATGGTATTTGGTCATTTCCGGCTGTTTGCCAGACACCGGAAGTCACCATCTTAAAATTCAAGATTGTGTCTGTGATTAATTTTTAGCTTCTGTCCATCTTTCTGGTTCCGGAGATACTCATATTCAATTGGAATCGTCCATTTCAGGCCGTTTTCCAGAAACCGGAAGTTGCCATCTTACAATCCAAAATGTTGCCTGAGGTCGATTATGGAACAAATTTGTTTCTACTGAAAACATTCACCTGCTAAATAAGGTTCCATTTAGTTGGTTAGCTCTCGATATGTGCAGAAATTTGTGTTTCTTTTCCACTTCGAGAAAAAGGAGGGGAATCCAACTATTATGGACATATTTGTTACCCCTTGAAACATCCACATGCCAAATTCGGTTTCATTTGCTTGGTTTGTTCTTGAGTTGTGTAGAAATTTATGTTTAATTTGTATGGGACCCCTCCCTTCCAGAAGAGGGAGGGGTCTCAAACTATCATAGGAACCGTTATCGGCACCAAAAACCTCTACATACAAATTTTCACGTCGATCGGTTCGGTAGTTTTCGAGCCTATATGGATCAGACTGACAGACAGACCGGACTGCATTTTTATATGTATAGATTACAACATCAATATTTTAGAACATTTATTAGATTGAAGCGTTCATGTAAATCTATTTAAACAAACAAAAGTTTGAATGAGAAAGGCTGGGTCTGACCGCTAGGTGGATTAATTTAGGTTTTTATTATTGTTTCAGATATCAGAACATAATGGATTTAGTAGCTGCAGTCTCGAAAAAGGAATAAAAGCACCTTAAAAGTGCAAATGTTGGCAGTTGGCATCACCTAGTTGAGTAGGGGAAATAAGAAAAATATGTATTTCACTGCTTCATACAGCTTTGGTAAATGGAATAAAAGCGTTTTAAAAAACTTTTTAGTTCATCTAACTTCGTATCTCTTTTAAACGCCAACAATCATAAACTTAATTGTATAAAGGAGTAAAATTATTAAGAATGGACAATTTGTATAAGGCATCGTTACGCTAAAAATCTAGATTTCAGACCCCCTCCCCCCTATGTAACGATAGGTAACATTCGATATGACTCTCCCCCATAAAATTACGTAACGCTGAACAGCCTGACTCCCCTCCGAAATTTTCAATTTAGAGCATCACAGTTACGTAACTGTCTTAACTACCCCCCTACGAAGTAACGCAGACTCAACCTTACTCCCCTTCTTCATGCGTAACGCATGAGTAATTTGTGTACGACGCCTAAGCGCATTCACTTCGTAGATAGTCCAATTAGAAAAAAAATTCGTAACTTGTACTGCAAATAATGCACAAACGAAGACATTTCATGCCATTGATCACTGCACTGATGCACTAGATTATACTGCCAAATTCCCCCGGCCTTTAGCTTTGTACGAGCATCTCAAATTAGTTCTCCAGCCTGACGAATAGAAAATAAGCTGCTAGGAAAACCGTACACACCTGTACGGGTCGCCAGGTATACATCAACTGATACAAATCTCCGACAAAAATCGTTTCAATCTTCAGTTACAACGTTTAGCTTACTTTATAGATAGTAAGATAGTAAATTAAGTGTAAGTTTAGGTTTTATTTTAATCCATTTTTGCCTTTCTCCTAGAAAGGTATAGCAATCACTTGCAAAACCGAAAGTATAAAAGTGCTCCAAAGGGCCAAATGGCATATATCACTCGACTCAGCTCGACGAGCTGAGCATTTTCTGTATGTGTGTGTGTATGTGCAGATTTTTATTCTCACTCACTTTTCTCAGAGATGGCTGGACCGATTTTCATGAAATTAATTGCAAATGAAAGGTCTTGTTGTCCCATAAGACCCTATTAAATTTTATTGTAATCGGATTTTTAGTTCAGAGGTTATGTATCAAAATGTAAAAATCATGAAACATCACAATCTCAAAAACTACACAACCGATTTGAACAAAATTGGTGGATGAACGGGCTAACTGAAATACCCTTAACTTTTAAATTTTATGAAGATTGGACATGTGGTTCAAAAGTTATGAAAAGAAACGTATTTTGAAGACTGTTTAATCTCACTCATGTTTCTCAGAGATGGATGAACCGATTTTCATAAAATCAGTGCAAATGGAAGGTCTAGTTGCCCCATAAGACCCTATTGATTTGTTTTGCAATCGAACTATTACTTTGCCTGTTATGTTCAAAAATGCGCAATCCAGCAATGAAAAGGAACATATTCCGAAGACTACTTGGACTCACTCACTTTTCTCAGAGATGGTTGACCCGATTTCCACAAAATTAGTGTCAAATAATAAGTCTAGCTGGCTCATAACACCCTATTGAATTTTACTGTAATCGAACTGTAACTTCGTCTGTAATGTACCGAAATGTGAAAATCACGAAACTTTATTATCTCGCATACTACACAACCGATGTGATCAATATTATTATCAGATAAGCGGGCTAGTTAAGAGTTAACTGTTGAATTGATGAATTGATTGAACATGTGGTTTCAAAATTGTCATAAAACAACGAAAGTCTATTATCTCAAAGATTACATGACTTATTTGAACATAACTAGTGTCATACGAACGAGTCAGCTCTCAAACTTACAAATAACAAACTTCATAACAATTTGATATGTGGCTCAAAAGTTATGGAAAGAAAATAAATTCAAAGACTATTTGAAACTATACTCGCTTTGATCGATATATGTGGCCTCAACATAAATTATATGTGGTGTTGTACTATTTGAACGTTCCAAATTCGTTGATTCCTTGCGATGTGTTTAATGCACGACGAATCGGCCATAGGATATGATCAAAGTCAAATAACAAATCGTTTGAAATGATTGGTTTTATCGAAATGACAACATCCTCGGCTTCTGGCTTCTGTACATCGCCTTAATTCTGAATATATTCGTATTGGGTGGTATTCGGTCATTTTCAGCAGATTTGGCATCAATATGACACCGGAAATACCCATTTTGGGAGGTATTTAGTTCGCGAGATGTGCAGAAATTTGTACAGAAACATGTGCTTGCAGAAGAGAGAGGGGCGTCGAACCATTTTGGACATATCTGTTACCTCTAAAAACTTTCTCATACCAAATTTGGTTGTATTTTCTTGATTGGTTCTTGAGCTGTGCGAAAATTGTGTTTCATTTGCATGGGACCCCTCCCTCATAGAAAAGGGAGGGGTGTCAAACCATTATGCACATATTTGTTACCTCTAAAAATATTCACCTGCCAAATTTGGTTCCATTCAGTTGGTTAGTTCTCAGGATGTGCAGAAATCTGTGTTTCATTTATTAACATTATGGACATATTTTTTACCACTAATAACATTTACCTGCCAAATTTGGTTCCATTTAGTTGATTAGTTCTCGAGATGTGCAGAAATTTGTGTTTCATTTGTATGGGACCTCTCCCTTCCAGAAGAAGGAGGGGTCTCAAACTATCATAGGAACCTTTATCGGCACCAAAAACCCCTACATACAAATTTTCACGTCGATCGGTTCGGTAGTTTTCGAGCCTATATAAATCAGACAGCCAGACAGACAGACAGACCGGACTGCATTTTTATATGTATAGATTACAACATCAATTTTTTAGAACCTTAAGAGTATAGTATATATTTATTGGATTGAAGCGTTCATGTGAATTTATTTTTACAAATAATAAGTTTGAATGAGAAAGGCTGGGTCTGACCGCTAGGTGGATTAATTTAGGTTTTTTTTTTCGCTTGACAAGTAGGTTTACAATTTTCCTACAGTTATATTCACTTAACTGCGGTAGCAGTTTATAATCAACTGATACAATAAAATTCGAAATATATGTGACAGAACACACAATATCAGTTGCAGGCACTACGAAAGCATTCTAAGAAGGTCAATACTGACAAGGGCATGAAGAAAATAGTTTTTGCCTTTCTCCTAGAAAGGTATAGCAATCACTGCAAAAACTAAAGGTATAAAAGTGCTCAAAAGGGCCGAATGTCGTATAGCACTCGACTCAGTTCGACGAGCTGAGCATTTTCTGTATTTGTGTGTGTGTATGTGTGTGTGTGTATGTGTGTGTAACGCTCCAATCTCACTCGATTTTCTCAGAGATGGCTAAACCGATTTCAATGAAATTGATTGCAAATGAAAGGCAGGGTGGCCACTCATTTTACATTTTCGAGTTCCCGCATTTTTCCCGACTTTTTTCCGCATGATTGCAAGAAATTCCCGATTGTCAAAAACAGTACCTAGGTTATGTTCTATCGACGGTTGAACGTCAATTTTTGAACCTTAAATTGAAAGTAATAGCGCATATCACTTCTACCGAATTTGCTCGGGACATTCTACACAAACAGTTGATTAGTTACATAAAATGCAACTTTTGCCTTTCCATGGTAGACAGGTTAAATATAATTTTTGCGATTTTCTCATATTTGCAAATCTTCCATTAAGCAGTCAATAATCGTATTAGCTATTTTGTGCATTCGTTATGTGTGTTCATATGTCTTCTCAAAATATGATATAAGCATCGTTTTTATTCAACGCATAACAACCTATTAGAAGAACAACAACAAACAAAACAGCACTTCCGTTGTTCAAATCATCAGCAAAAGTCATGGGAAGTTGAGGGTGAACATAAAACCTAAGAGTAAAAAATATTTTGATTGAATTGATTATTTAGGGAACAAAACTTGTGACATGGCTTTGCGTTATTTTTTCTCAAATTAAAGATAATGTTATTTTACGTTCAGGAAAAATACTGCGATTTAACTGCACACTAAAGTCGCTTTTTACGCGGGGGATACGTGACACGTAAAAAAAACCGCGTAAAAAAAATCGCGTAAATTCCGGAATCCGCGTAAAAAAACCGCGTAAATTCCGGAATCCGCGTAAAAAACCCGCGTAAATTCCGGAATCCGCGTAAAAAAACGCGTAAATTCCGGAATCCGCCTTAAAAAACCGCGTAAATTCCGGAATCCGCGTAAAAAAGCCGCGTAAAAAAAACCCGCGTAAAAAAAACCGCGTAAAAAGCGACCTTAGTGTATTTCGTTTATCACGCGTTACATAGATTCAAAACTTTTCAGAAGTGAATCCACAACTATTTCAGCATTTTGATTCGCTAATCCATCAAAGTTGCATCTCTCTGGTCATCTGCCAATATCTTCAACTTGTTTGCATCCAGCGCTCAAAATGGTCCAGCTGATAAAAAAAGAACATTGGGGACTAACATTTCAATATAAATGATTTTGAAACCTAAAAAAATAACCTGGAAATCAGAAAAAAGATCTTAAATTATTATTTTTCAAATTAAAAGTCTTTTACTGCACGAACATGTCTTGCAGAAACCGTTGAAAAGGAAACAAATTTATTTTTAATTTCTTTTAAACTTTTCAAGAAAAAAAATGTTTCCTGAAATTTTTCCAAATCTTTCTAATTAGGATTTTTTCTGAAGAATTTTAAGTTTTTATTTCTCCATGATCATCGATGTTCAGTTTACGTTATAAAGTTTTCAAAAAATGTAATAATTTTTTTTCAAAAATCGGCTCTTTGAAATGTTTAATTAAGAATATGTTTGATACTCAACTACTGCCAACAACTTTGTCGAAAACATCGCACCAATCACACAAATCGTTCTGGTTTCGAAAAAAAAAATCTTCAGAAATTTGAACTTCTTCCGTGGTCCAATAATCAACGTTGTAGCATTTGGCAATTTAGAATTCAAAAAATAAGCTTTTTGAGATATCCAATCATTTTTTTAAATAGAACTACCATCTACAGCTTTGCCGGAAACATCACACCAATCAAGCTAATATTTTTGGCTTTTAGAATATTTGAAGTATTTTTGTTTATTGGCCACAGATTTAGCAGCCAACTGTTTAGTGCACGGGGCGATTGCAGGGCTAGTGCTACGATCCTGCAGACACTAACAGTCTTTCTCGAGCCGAGACACGAAACTACGACGACTGACTAGTTAGGCCAGCATCGTACTCTAAGGCCAGTTGCAAAACAAAAGGCATGTAAAAAATCGTATGCAGCAGCAAATAAAATAAATAAAATGTTTTCTTGAAAAATCTCGCAAATGATTATGCGGTTTCCTAAGAACATTTCTGATTGTATTTACTTAAAAAATAGTTTTTTTTACAGTCAAATTGTGTAATTTACAGAAAAATATACGAATTTGAAATATATGTACAAAAATTAGTTTTTCAAAAAAATCCAAAAAATCCAAATTGCTCTATTTTGTGGCAAGTTAGAAATGTTTTTTCAATTAACTGCTCCGCATAGCAAATCAAAGAAAGGAAGTTTAGTGACTTTTGGTTAAAAAATTGACTGCTGAAGAAAAATGTGACTTTTTAGGGACCAACTTGCAGTCCTGCACTTCCAACTTCTCCATCATTTGTAATTGCATCATACACAATACTTTGAAAAAATCTTGGTAACAAAATCCCGATTAAATAAAAAAAATCCCGACTTTTTCCCGCATTTTTCGCCATGTCATTCAATTCCCGACTTTCCCCGCATTTCCCGTTTTCCCGATTGAGTGGCCACCCTGGAAAGGTCTAGTTGCCCCAAAGACCCTATTGAATTTTATTGTAATCGGATTTTTAGTTTAAGAGGTTATGTATTAAAATGTAAAAATCACGAAACATCAATATCTCAGAAACTACACAACCGATTTGAACAAAATTAATTTCAAATGAACGGGCTACCTAAAAAACCCTTAACTTTTGAATTTTATGAAAATTAAACGTGTGTGAAACGTGTTCTGGAGACTATTTAATCTCACTCATGTTTCTCAGAGATGGCTGGACCGATTTTCATAAAATCAGTGTCATATGGATGGTCTTGTTGCCCCATAAGACCCTATTGATTTTATTGGTAAACGGATTATTACTTTGCCTGTTATGTTTAAAAATGTTAAATCCAGCTATGAAAAGAAACATATTCCGAAGACTACATGAACTCACTTACTTTTCTCAGAGATGGTTGAACCGATTTCCCCAAAATAAGTGTCAAATGAAAGGTCTAGCTGCCTCATAACACCCTGTTGAATTTTGCTGTAATCGGACTGTAACTTCGTCTGTAATGTTTCGAAAAACTACACAAACGATTTGAACAATATTGATATCAGATGGGCTTGTTAAGGGTTAACTGATGAATTATGATTGAACACGTGGTTTCAAAGTTTGGCTGCCCTATACGTTCTCGTTTAATTTGATTATAATCGAATTTAAGCAACCATTATGTATTAAATTGTTAAAACAACGAAAGTCTATTATCTCAAGTATTACAAGACTTATTTGAACATAATTAGTGTCATACGAACGAGTCATCCCTCAAACTTACTAATAACAAACTTCATAACAACTGGATATGTGGTTCAGAAGTTATGGAAAGAAAATAAATTCAAAGACTATTTAAAACTACACCTGCTTTGATCAATATATTGTGTGGCCTCAACATAATTTAAATGTGGTAGCGTACTATTTGAACGTTCCCGGTATCGCTCGTGATTAAATAGTTCGAAATTAAGGGTCATTTCTTTTATTTCGCTATTTCTTAAGCACTAACATTACGTCAAATTTCATATTTTATACTTCAATTACAACATCAATATTTTAGAACCCAAAGAGTGAATGGATTTTTATTGGATTTAAGCTATCTATTTAAACTTTTTTTTACAAATAACAAGTTTGAATGAGAAAGGCTGAGTCTGACCGCTAGGTGGATTAATTTAGGTTTTTTTTTATTAATAAATTAGGAGAATAGACTGTTTGTCAGTAGCTATAAGGATATTGCATGTTATGACTTTCTTCTAGAAAGAAAATAATCTTACGTACATAGCCAATATGACAATGGAAATAACATCATCTATACAGCAAAGGACGGAGACGTGCCACTCCGAACGATAGGCCGAGTGCCTGCATCGACTGATTGTTTAGATTTGAAATACCGAACAGCTGCCGGAGGAGTGGAAGAATGAGGTTATTGTTTTTTGTCAATCATCTGACACATTATTGGTGGGATTACTAACTGAATACTACATAAATGACCCTTCCGGAGCATACGAATTTAACCGCTGACGCTGGTACGACTACGAGTAGAGAACGCCGGTAGCTGCTGCGGGTCTCGCCACGGAGGTAACAGTCAAGCGTATCGTACAAATTTCTTTTGCACGGAGATGGACACCACACTACGGAGTTTGTTTCAAGAACAGATCCCACCAGAGAGTAGTATAATGATCGAAGACACAGTGGATCATGAAAATCCGAGGCTACCTTGAAAATAAAACCGAGTTTTCGATTCGCCTTTGTGAAGAGCTCATTATAGAGTAGCCTGAAGGACAGGGCTGAATCCAACGTAACACCCAAATCTCGGACCTGGTTAACCCTTCTCAGAGTTTGACCAACCAGAGTATAGCTGAACATTTCCGGAACATTTTTCCTATGGAACAAAATCACACAGCGTTTCTGGATTATCATTGTTAACAGGATATTGGAGACTAACTTCAGAAAAACGTCGACTAGTCGCTGGAGGTCGAGACAGTCTGCAGTTTATCTTATTGTCTTGAATAACTTAACATCGTCTGCAAAAAACATTCGGCAATTTTTCGGCAACATTAGAGATGCGTCATTCATGCACAGCACAAAGAGCAGTGGTCCTAAATCACTACCATGCGGAATGCCTGATATATTAAAAAAATAGTAGAATGCTGTGATCCAATCTTTACGTAGAGTGTACGATTTACCATATAGAACCTCAGTTATTTTACAGGAGCAAGGGCTATTCCTAGTTTCTCCATCTATATGCTCTATCTACAAAAAAGGGCGACAAACTGGACTGTGGGAACTATAATGCGATGTCCATCCTGAATGTCACCTACAAAGTGATTTCTCAAGTCATCTTCCAACGTCTGTCGCCTCTAGTGAATGGTACAATTGACCGAAGAGAGCTATGAAAGATCGTGGACGAGGACGGCTTTCCCGGGAAGCTAATTCGACTGATTAGGGCTGCGATGGATGGAAACCAGTACTATGTGAAAACTTCGGGTAGAATATCCAGCTCACTCTAATCCCGCATGGGACTTCGCCAAGGAGATGATCTCTCTTGTCTACTGTTCAACACCGCGCTAGAAGGGGCGATGAGCGGCGTTCAACATGCGAGGCACGATTTTCCACCGATCCAGCCAATTTGTCATGACGTAGACTTTGTCAGCAGAACATTTGAGGCGGTGACAGAGCAGTACACCAGACTAAAACGTGAGGCAAAGTAGGTTGGACTGAAGAGGAATACGTCCAAAATGAAGTATATTCTGGCTGGCGGTACCGAATTCGACAGGACCTGCTTAGGCAGCAATGTAAGGATCGACGGCGATGAACTCGAGGTAGTCTGCCTTGGCTTACTGTTAACTTCGGACAACGATACCAGCTGTGTCGGGAGGCGTATTAGCTACAAAAGTCGCGCCTACCATGGGCCTTACAAACATCTGCAGACCAACAGACTCAGCCCTCGCACAAAGTGTATCCTGCACAAAACGCTTATAAGATACAAAGCACGAGACGAGGAAACTGTCCGAGGAGGACTTGCGAGCAATCGGAGTTTTCGAACGACGGGCGCTAAGAACTCCAATTTCCGGTGGCGTGCAGGAGGACGATGTGTGGCGGCGGAGGAAGGATGAATCACAAGCTCGAGCAACTCGCTGGCAAAGCCAGCATATTGAAGATGGTCACATCCGAATGGATATGTTGCACGACTACCTTGCAAAACTGGTGTTCGCTGGAAATCCGGCTGGTACACGACGAAAAGGAGCGCAGCGAGCAAACTGATTAGACCAAGTGGACCTGGCAAGCATGGATTTTACATAGCGCCTGTCCATGAAAATACAGTCCCAATCAATCGTTTATACTACTTTCCCGTTGTTTCAAAACTTTTTTTTACCGCGTTTTTCTCACGCGGATCCCGGAATTTACGCGTTTTTTACGCGGATTCCGGAATTCACGCGGTTTTTTACACGGATTCCGAAATTTACGTGTTTTTTATGCGGATTCCGGAATTTACGCGTTTTTTTCACGGGGATTCCGGAATTTACGCGGTTTCTTTTTATGGCGCACGTATCCCTCGCGTAAAAAGCGACTTTAGTGTACTTAAATTCGTTAGTAAACTTTAAGTATGTGCATAGCAATATGCGTCGCCAGGTCACCACCTGACACATTCCGTATAAACGAAGGCACTTCATGCCATTGGTGGCTTCGTACTGAATGGTACTACCGAGGAAAATTTGGGTTCGATAGGGCAATCTTTAATTAACTCCTCAGTATGATGGGCAAATGAATTACTACGAAAACAATACGCGTCTGTACGGGGCGCAAAGTAGACACCAACTGACAATTTACACAAAACAAAACAATCTTCGAAATTGTGCAAAACTAACCGTATTTGCTTCATGTCTCGTTTTAGGCTTGAATCTGAACAACATGTTTATACTAATGATTCGAAGCAAAAAAATATTCGTGTTTGTCGGAACACGAATGAAATTCATGTGGGACTTAAAACGACCAAAACTCATAATCGAATTTATCTCTTGCTTTATTAAAAAGTATTTTAATACTGAAGTAGAATATAATACAATACAAAACGGTTGAAGATGAGAGCTCAAGCGGAACTGCAGATTTAAGTACACCAAAATATTGTTCGACTGTGTCAACTTTTGAAATACGGAAACAAGTAAAACCGAGTATTCTAAAAGTTTAGTTCTCTATTTTAATAAAATTTTACCTAATTGTTAAGAACTTTAAAAGACTACTTTGGTATTTTTCATATGAAGCTGTCCTACCTGCGATTACTTTTTCAAGCACGATTTGGCACGACCCCAAAAGGTGCTGGCAATGACTTTTCGAAGCAGGTGTCCTAGGCAAAGTTGGAAATTTCATGCAAACTTTCTAAAAAAACTAATCCTGTAAAGTTTCTTATTTGTTCTGATGATACAATTGAACGCTGCTTCTAGTATATGGCATAATAATGGTTCGCAATTACTGTGGAATCCAAGGCTCTGAAGATAATTACACTGAGACCTACACGGAGAGCATACTTTTAATCGTTTGTCATTTGCACTAAACTTGCAGAAAAATGCCCCCGATACAATGTACTATATGTTCCAACTTTATCTTGGACGGAGAGTAAAAAACGTCCCCCTCACTTCGTTTCACCCACGCGAGACAATATGAAGGCAATCTAGATGTCGTTGCACTCTCTACATTCAGTATACACTGCTAAAAACGCTCTAAATTCAATTCCCAAGCAATAGGCTGTTTTTGTCGCATAATACACTTCTCAGTATCCCACACATAGAAGCCGAGTGCACGCCGTAGGGTAAAATTGAATACGCGCGGTGCTGTCCACCGCAGAAGAGCATTTTTTTGATTGCGAACCATTATTATGCCATATATATGTGAATGTGGGTAGTGAACAGCGTTGCCAGGTATCCGGATTTAGCTGGAATATCCAGATTTTTTAACATGTATCCAGGTAGACAGCTTTGATGTCCAATCATCCAGATTTTTCATGGATGATCCAGACTTTATCCAGATTTTATTTTCTCTGTTCCGCAAAAAGGTCATCCCTTCAATTTTGGCGCGAAATTTTGCAATTTCGTCACCTAAAATTTTGCGTACCCCAGGACTTTTATCCGAAACATTAACCTTTCACCCCACGAAATGACTGCCAGATTTTTTCCAGATATTTATTTTGCCTTTTCCAGATTTAAAAAAAATGACCTGGCAACGCTGGTAGTGAAGCACACTCACGTTAACCTCATCACAAAATAAAGACACTATCCAAAGCTTGAAGGTTGAGACCCACATAAGTATGCAAGCAAAACCATACTAGCTTGGTGACAGGGTGATGATTTCCACTAGTTATAATGACAATACGCTGTGTTCATTGGTTTGCTGTCGTAATTATTTTCACGAACTAAAGGTACCAACTACAATTCGCCATCGCAAAAGATGAAACCATTCCATACCAACATACGTGTATAGGTAAACCCGTTAATCCAATTTCTCTCCAGCATAAGTAGGTTGATCCAACATCTTGCCAAGGGAAGCTTCGATGGAAAGTGCCAGCGAAAAGAATAAACAAAATGTTGGAAAGCACGAGAAGCGAAGCGCAAGCACAAACGTAATTCTAACTGCATGAGATAGCAAATTTAATTACCAATAAAAAGGGTAACGAACGATATGTATGCCTTACTATGTTCATTCCGGCAGCGTTTTTCTCATTCGAACAATAGCTATTGGCGAGATATAAAGGCCGTTAGTTCTTGCAATTTAGCCTTTAATAAAATTTCATTACATTTCGTTTTGTTTTGGTAGCAGCAATTATTTTTCTAATCGCTTGGAAAACTTTCTCATATCAAAAAAAGCAATTGAGTTTATGTTTTATAAATATTAGCCATCTTCTTCCGCTATCGTTTCGTTCTCATTTGCTGTTACTTTTCTCCCAAGAAGTTTTGGTCCAAAAACAAACCCGAACAAACTACTCAGCCTCGTTAATTGAAAAAATATCGCTGTTAGCTTTTCCTGATCGACCGAACTCAATCAGGTACGGAGAGAACGACGATGACCAATTGCCAACAGTTATAGGTATAGTTGATGCGGCCGACTGTAACTGTACCAGTTAAACACCGGTGCACAAATAAAACCACTAAAAGAAAACCAATATTTCACCCATCGTCCACGGGGTGAATAGCACGGACGTCAGAAATAAAAATGACCGAAAAACAACTCACCGCTCTTGACGGCTGGACGCATGAGGGAAGTAAACCGGTGGCTTCTTCCTCGCTTAACCGTTCCCCACAAAAATATACCACCGAAACGCTTTCGGGAAAGGTGATAATAACAAACCGCGGAAATTTATCGCGAAAAATGAATTTATAAATATAAACAATAATTAATAGCTCTCCTAAGTAACAGTTCAAGGAGAAATCAACTTTCCTAATTTACCCAGATTTTGCTCTGTAACTATAGGTTTATCTAGCCCCGGTGGATTTATTGATTGAATCGAAATGCTGTCTTCAATGTCAGTAAAAAATCAGGCATAAAACCGAACAGTAAAATGTAGAAAGTGCTTTCAACTGTCCATGTATCTCGTGGGTTGTGACCGGCATGTCGAAACGATTGCAGAACTTGTGTTCGTTAATTTTTTTTTAATTTCCGAAGCACTTTCGAAACTAATATTAGATTGCGGTTATCGTTTTCCTGAAAAATGTTGATATATCACAAAAAGGATTGTTAGAGCTCTCAACCGAATTAGTAAATAATAAGTCAACCATAGTTCGTTTAGTTCATCACCATCGGCGAATAAATATTTTCCAATATTTCCAGAAACAAAATCTGCAGATATTGCAATACCAATAATCAAATTTCAGTTGCAAATTTGATAGGAAAGAATGACATTTTCAATATTATCGGATTTAACAACTTTTTTAAGGTTTATTTAAATCTTTCCGCAGGTAGTTATTAAGTATTATGGTACAGCCTAAAAGTAGAACCAATTTCGATGCACTATATGCTTTATCATCATAATTATTATTACTAGGTCAATGATTTTACGTCCCGATAAATTTTACCGACTTACAACATTTAACGTCACTACATGAATTTGTCATGTTAGCTAACCGGAAACAAATCGCTTAAATTTCGCACTTCGCTAATACACGTCTCTATCGATGAATCGAACAAGTTAGCATCATTTTTCAGAAATAAAAATATAATTACTTGATGGAATTGTATTTGATGGTGGTTCATTGCTAGACCCACCCCCCCCCCCGCCAACATTCCTACGTGATTTCTCAACACTCGCATCGCACCGTTCTTAATCCCAACGCGATTTAGAAACGACCAACGACCGCAAACGACTTCTCGTATGATTTTTGTCGTGATGATAACGCAAAAATATTTGTCATCATTGGGGCAGTATCCCAACTGTCTTTGCTAACCGACAATTTACGCAAGTCATTTTTCGACGTTCTCACTTTGAAGTGAAGATAAACACAGCCAGAAAAATTAAACCGGAATGCTACAAAAGGTGGTTAAAGTTTAAGCAACACTTTTAAACGGCGACAGTTTACTACATTTCACACCAAACTTTACTCTTTATCTCTTACCGCCGCAATGAGACCAACGTTAACACCACCAGCGAGTTTGAGAAGAAAAGGCAGATAACATTATTAAATATTATTGCGACGTTGAATATGCTTACGGGGAGTCGCACAAAACAAAACGTTTCGCCTTGAATTTTTACCATTTGCGTTAACATTATGCAAACTGCGAAACCCCGAGGTTTCTCTTTCTGTGATTATTTTGGAATCATTGTTAGGCGGTATTACATTTTTTTTGTAAATTGTTGTTGCTGTTTGGCGCGTCCGATTTTCGTCAACATAAATATTTTGCTGAATAAACATTATCCAAATTACTCCACTAATGCACTAGTTGATCGAGACCACCAGTGGCCTCGGCTTATACGTGGAATGATTTAATCAAATTTCATACCAGTACAAGAGTGACTATCTATGACTAACTTTGTGGTTGGCTTAGACCACAAACCACCCTAGTTCTCAGAGACTCTCGAAATCGCTGTTTCCACGCAACACTGCGTCACCTCTTAATTTTGCATCTCAGCCTCAGCCAAACAATGTTCTCGATTTCATGCAAATGACTTTGTTGCTGTTCGTGAGCGTGAATACGATGCCAACCACGCTGCTATACCACTGAATATGCATTGCGAAGTGAAGCATCCGCACCGGGTTGCATTGGTACACAGAAACGACAAAAACAAGTTCTTTTCCATCAGCACCGTCGCGCCTGTTGCGAACAGCACACACTTCTAGCTGCCATCAAGCAATTTGAACCCCGTGTAAATATAGTTGACATTTTCAGCAAAAAAAACGAAACGCAGTCTGCGAATACAAAGCTTCTTTTCGACAGCATCAAACTGAATGAAAACCGTTGTAATGTGTACATCGGATAAAGCAACCTAACTGATGCATATTCAGCATAAACATTACTATAGAAATTGAAAGAGTAATGATTTTATTGCAAGTGCTGTGAATCCAAATTTCCCAATATTCACCGATAACTCTCTGATGGATTTTTTGCTTGTTGAACTTCCGAATAATTTTGTAATGATTGTTACTGTTTGAATGTTTTTCACAACTTTTTTGTCATGATTAATCTAAAATAGTGCTGTAATTATTTTATCGCAAGACAACGTCTTTCTGCATTATATATTTTGTGCAAACTAAAAGCTGAGATTTTAAACAGCTGTCATACAACTATTTGTAATATAATATTAATTGTGTCGCTAAAATATACAAGGTTTTAGTGATATGTTAATTAATTATTGATATAATTCTTCACCTATGCGGTGAAAATTTAAGAAAAATGAGGTTGTACGAAGGATAAATTTACCATCGCCAATGTAATTATTCAGAAGCTTCTGCTTTTGAATAAATCGATAACGGCGCCGACTACGTCCTTACGGTCGGTCAGGAAAGGAAGGAAAGAAGTGTAACAATCGTTGTTTTCGGATACCGAATGTACCTCTGCAACTCTTCTCGACTGTGAGGGAAAGGAAGGAATGCATTTGTCACCGTGGTAAGTGACGGTTTTTTTTTTACTTTTATTTTTCCTGCTACGCTTACTACGGCTCTTCTTTATTGAGGCTCGTTAGTTACTTTTGGCAAAGTAGCAGCAGTTATGATTTTCCTGGATCGGTATATTTTTATCCAACTGTGTGTCGCTGACTGTTTCCATAATTCAGCCTGAATCTACTGAGATTCGAACTCAAAACCGTACTCTTGTCCAAGCAAATTTCGTAAAATGGAAGCTATCCAGCTCTTATGAAAACGTATTATTTCCTAAAAACTTAAAACATAATGTATCGAACGCCTTAACCAGTGGTTTTTTGACGGATGGTTTTCTGCAGCAGTTACATGAAAAACCCTGCCGAAACGCAGAAAAAACTGTCTGGGTTGAAGCAATAAAATGTTTCATTGTTGTTGTTTTTTTTTTTTGGATTGTTTCAATCAAAAGAACGATTTATTTCAAAACGAACATTTTTTTTCAAACAAACCAACTACATAGTTTGACACAATTCTTAAACGCTACATTTGTTTTAATCAAAGCGGTTTGTTCGTTTCTATCGTATTTTTTGAAACAATTACCAGTTTTAGAATTTCTGCTAATCATTCTTTAGCGTGCACTATCTAAGCAGTTCTGTCATGTCAACTTCCATCGATCATCTCAAAGTTAAAATACAAATAGTGGTGTTTTACTCGGTGTTTTATTGATGCCGTTCATGAATGTAAGTTTTCATATAATCATTAATTAATATTTTGATCCAGTTCTTTAAAGTGTCGAGATTACAGTATCTACTTGTGATTCTTTGTGGCGATGGATCGGCTGCTAGCGTCTGGTTAACATAACTTTGAAAAGTACATCGATTCCTAGTATCGAATTTGTTAGCTATGGTCTATGGTAAGTAGAGTTCAACTGCATTTATATTGTTTGGGTTAGACATGTTTAAACATATAACAGACTTTTAACAGATGCCTATCTGCCAATGACAAATATTTAAAAATTTTGCAAACAGTGTACTAGAAACTTTATTCTGCGTTTCGAGTAAGGCGAGCTGTCTCTCTGTTGCCTATTTGACAAGTAACAGATAGTCATCATTCCTTACTCGTAGAGCAGAGTATGTTTTAATGATACGAATTTGGATGGTTCATACAATAAATTCAGCATGAACACATTAACAAAAAAAATGTTTTTTTTTGAATTATTTGATTGAACAAAAGATTTGATTGGATGTTTCAATAAAATCTGTTAATTTGTTTTAATTAAGCGATTTTATTGAATTAATAAGATGCTTTTATTGAAATAAACTGCCCATTTTGTTGGTCAGAAAACAATTCAAACGTTTCATTAAAACAAACCAAAATTTATTTGATTTGATTGGATACTTTTTCTGTGTGAAAGACGTTGGATACCTTAGATACTTGAAAAAGTATTTGGAACACAAGCAAAAATTATCGCTTTTACTATTCTTCGTGATCGGCTCTGATGAGCTGCAAAATATCACTACACTGCGGTACATATCTACAAAAAATTGAGAACTCAGATTGCGATGATGTTCTTAAATAAAGTATTTTACATTCAATCCCAAGATCTTTCAAATTAATTTACCCTTTTTTAACCTAAATTATTAATAGAAATGAAAAAACATGTTGATTTTTTTTCTCTAATTAACATGTTTAAACATGAAAAAAAAATATTTGAGTAAAAATGAATGTACAATGTAAGAAGTATTTATATTTTCAATTCTAATTTAATTAAAATCAAACATAACAGAATAGCAGTGGTGGGCACCGCTAACCGAAAATTTAGCGACGCTAATCGCTAAGTCGCTAACCGGAAAATTTAGCTCGATAATCGCTAAACACTAAACCCACATTAGCGGAACTTTCGCTAATCGCTAACTTTTTAATATGTAAATAGTCATATCGCTATATTTATTGCTCGTGTTTTGTAAGATTTGGACCACTTTGATCTGTTTTGGTTAAACAAACGAAAACAATTACTTTTTAAAGCTATTTACAGTAAGGGGTTCACGAAACGGTATTCATATTTGATTTTGTAAAAACAAGAATAACAAAAGTTATTTAGCTTGCATTGAAAATAGATACTCTTAGGAATGTTTTCATAAAAATTCAATTATTATCTGAATCGAAAAAGTAGAACCAAAGTTGTCATAATTTCAAGCGCATTGCAATTTACCAAAGTTCTTGATGTGCCGAAAATTCAATCTAGACCTTGTGCTTGTTCTTCAAAATGCTCCTGTGGCTTGTACGATAACTGGAACTCCATTCTAGGGTAAAAAAAACTGACAAAAGTAATTTTCGCAGTAAAGTATGTTCATCTTTCGAAACAATTTACGTACGCCATCAGCAATTCACAGTTTTTCTAAATATTTCTATTGTCGCTTCTCTACCAAATTTAGCGAAATAGCGATTAGCGTTTCGAAGGCCAAAATTTTAGCGACGCTAACAGTTTCGCTAACCAGCTCAAAAATTAGCGAAATCGCTAAATCGCTAACTGAATTTTAGCGTCGCTAATTAGCGAATTGGCGGATTAGCGGAATGGTGCCCACCACTGCAGAATAGAAGAATTATTCCACAAATAATAAAGAATTCTGAAAAAAAATATACACAGAGCAGCAATAAAGCAACCAATTTCCAACATGTCTTCAAATATGGTTTCAATCAGGATAAACGTTATATGGAATAACCATCATATAGAGTCCTTTATTGAGCAATACCTTCCAATTTTTTTTTGTGTGTGTTTGCTCGGCTCAGACCTGACAGATCCAACTCGCCTACCTTCCAAATTTGAGGAAATTCAGAACTACTTTAAAACCTATAGAAGAATAAGAGTTGAAATGATTTTCTGATCTAGCCTGGCACCACTGTGCGGATGTAGGATTATATCCTACATATGTACTGCGAATTTTGTTTTATGGTTCCCTTGAACATAATAAAGTTACATAAAAAGATTTCGACCAACATTGAAAAGAAAACTTTTAGCAAATGATTTTCATTAAACTTACCCGAAACCACCAAACAAAAGTCCCGACAGTACAAGAAAACAGCACTTAATTTCTTAAATTCCTCGAACAGCAATAACGCACTGGAATTTTCCTTTTATCTAGAACACAGTTGTCACACGTATACCGAAACACTTTTGCCTTTTTCTTTTTTCTGCTCTCTTTGACCACCACAAAAATACACTAATTCAAACTGTTGACCACATCCACATGACCCAAATGATCACCGTTTGATATTACCACAGTTTGTCGATAGAAAATTGCAACTTTTCGCACACAATTTGTGAATTTTATTTGCGAGAAAAATTACCTCCGGACGAGTCCGTACCAACCGATTAACAATCACCTCAGCTCCTATGCTACGAACAACATCACAGGTCTGGAAATGCTGTCGTTCGAGTGCATACTTTTTTATGAAACGCGAGAATGAAAAACGCAATCATCGCAAAACTTTTCTCGTTAGTGCTCTCTCTTTCTTTCTCGCGCATAAGGGTGTATGCTGCCCAGCAATGCTCACGTAAACATATTTCCAGTTTGAAACAACTGGTATAAATATAAACGTATAGACTTGTATAAACATCAGCGCGCATGACACGCAAGTGCCCAGTGGATTAGTGTGTTCGTGTGCATAAATGGTGCCTGACGAAACTTGAGAAACGTTGAGACAGATTCATTTGATTTGTCGGAATGATTGTCTCTGCTATCAATTTTATGCAATGTGGCAATGTTGACTTCACAGTTGCCTTGAAACTGCGTTTTTTTTTTGCAGTATTAAAAAAACGAAACGCTTTTTTTCGCAACATAATGCTTGAAAGTAAGAAATCAAAAATGACTCATGTACATATTAATAAGTCATGTCATGATTCCCCGATCACCTTTCACCGTCTCTTGTCGCTAGCAAGAAGGTTTGTGGGAAGTTATGAAGCCAGTTCTGTAGTTGGGCGATCGACAACGGACGGTAATCTCCACGTGGCGACAGATCCTCCAAAGGTGTCGTAAATATGGGGTCTCCACACACCAATCAGGGACGAATAACCGTTTGGGGTTAAGTCCAAACGGTAGTGAAGCCAAAAATGGCCGACTTCGAGCCACCACTTCGAATTTTCAAAGGCACAAGACACGGTAACAGTTAATGCGTCACCTGTGAAAACGCTATTTTATGTTTACTTCTCCGCAGCAAACATAAAATAGCATTTTCACAGGGAACGCATTATCTATTTCTATATAAAATAGCATTTTCACAGGGAACGCATTATCTATTTCCGAGTCTTGTTCTTCTGAAAATTCAAAATAGTGGCTCGATTTGGCCGTTTGTGGCTTCAATACCGTTTCACTTTAAAGTCCATTCAAAAAGAAATCAATCAAATCAGTCGGCCCTGCAGCTTATAGACCAAAACCTGCTGATGTTGATGTTGCGTCTCGTAAAATGGTTCATAATCTCTACAATCAAAATAACAGACACTACAGAGTTGACAAGGCGCTCACCGTTGGTGTTAACACGGTTTTCTTTTTCTATTGCTAAATAAAGAATTTAGAAGGCTCCAAAATTGTAAGAAAATAGTAAAGCAAAAACCCTGCGTTTTTTTAGGTCATCTCTCCATCTAAGTATCTTCAATAGAAACTCTCCGTTTAAGGCCTGTATTACACTCTTTGACCAAGCGTCAAATATTTGTCACTTTTTGACAGATAAAAATTTGGTCAAAAACAATTGTTTGTCACTCTCCAATTTTAACATGGGGCAAACACGGGCAAACAACAACCATGATGTCAAATAAATTTGACCATTATGTCAGAAGGTCAAATATTTGACCATTAGACAAAGAGTGTACTACAGGCTTAAGAAACATGACATTTACAGTAACGATGAACGTCAGTAAACGATCAACTATAATCAAAATTGTGAATAAAAAAGGGAGAGAGGCGTCAAACGCACCAAGCTAGAATGTCGGATACAACAGTAAAAAAGAACAAGAGCGAGTATGAATGTGGAATTCGAAATCATCGAACAAACATTGTTTTGATTTTTATTGTGTATTCAAGCAACTAACCACTATTTTTGTCTTGCTGGTTTCGCAATTATTTGACTTTTCATACGAAAAGGAAAACAAACAGATATTGGATAAAAACACAAACATCATATATGTGCCGCATATCGCGTTTTCACTTTCACCTTTCGTAAATCTATAATCGTATCACTTCAAAATGGTTCATTAAATCTTTTCAGAAAATAGTGTACTGCTCTTTAATTGTCCCTTCGTAAATTTTATGATTACCAATCTTCTACCCAATTTAATCAGTATTCTTTTCTCATTTATCTTACCGTCGTCGTACATAAACAGAGCTTAGCTGCGTTGGAAGTGGAAATTTTGAATTTCGCTTTTTATTTGATTTTCAACAGTTACATATAAAATATGTTTACAACAAAGTGAAGGTTTCGTGTATGCATTAATGCAATCAATAGATTAATGCTGCTTTAAGCAAGTACGTCTAAAAGGTTGCTCTCATTTGTATTAGAAAAACACAAACGCTATAATGTATACACTTACTTCTACAGAAACAATCGTAGTAAAACAAGGGAACTGCTAACAAAAAAATAGGTTTCATAATATTTAGTCACTTGTTTCACACTCTATCTGAGCGAAGCGCTATAAGGTAATGATTTGTTTCCGGCCAAATGTTAGGTATAACGTCGCTACTTGGGAAACGTGAATTATTTCAACGAACTTTAAAATAATTGATAATTATGCAAAAAGCAGTTCAATCTTAGAACTAAACTAGTCAAAACTGGTATCGATCGTTTTAATTACAGTATCCCACTCGGGTTTGTTTTTCAGCATACCTCAATTTGTAGTAGGGATTCATAATATGTCTGATATCTCGTTTTTTTTTCTTACTGTTTTACAACTTCACATCGATAGCAGCTATCGCAAACTTTTAGTGTCTTCTATTTGCGCACTTCTTCTTTAGTATTAATTTAGTTTACTCTGACATTTTATGACATAGAACTACATGGCAATCGTGGTGAGCCCATCTGGGTGAGAACCCTGTCTAACCACTGCAATGGACCGTTTAAATGCAATTCAATCCAGCATGGTGTTGAGGTAACGGTTTGTCGTCTACAAAAATAGAAAGACTTGATTATTTGTTGACTGAAATAGACATGCGGTTGACGAGTTACCTGTACTCTGCGCCCCATCCTTTAACAAAGGACATTCTAATCGTACACATTCTAGTTAGCTGGTAGACCGCTTCGAATCCCTGTGAAACGGACTGCGATAATAAAGCTGCGAATTCCTGATTGTTGAATATTTTCAAATTACACCCTAAAAAGAGATTCATCTTAATAACAAAAACCAATGATTTGGTAACATTACCACTTACCGGGTGGTATCTTACACACGGTGGCCGGATGCCACCCGTATCGCTGATTACAGTTAGGACTTTGTACAAAAATGCTGGAGTCACTAAGACATTCGGCAAAGACCTCGCCTCCTATGTAGTACAACCGGACGCCTTTGCCAATGTGGCGACGGGTTTGTTCAACCACCTCATTGCGATTGACGTTGGACAGGAGACCCAGACAAAACCTGAAGCATAAGCACAAATTGGATTAGTCTTTCGTCACTACGATAACAATCAGTTTGTACCTTTCGGAGTTTGATGGATCTGTGAAACCGTCCACCGTAATCGATGGTTGGGAAGCGTGGAAGGTTTCACCAACGCGTAGATTCAGCTCGTAATAGCTGATCGAACACCAGAACGCAGGCTCGTGATACATCACCGGTTGTGCATCCATTGCAGGCGACAGACGGGACATATCCGCTAGTAAGAAAATAGCAGTAGGATTAATTATCTAACACAGAAAAGATTACTAGATGTTAATGAACTCCAATTTGCCTAATTTGGTAAAGGCAAATTATTTGACGGCCTATTGCCTTCTCAAAATTGGAACCTAAAACTTTCCTTGAGCATACTATCACCGATGATTTTCCACTCTTACCTCGATGAGACACCTAGGTAAAATTTTCAAAAACTTCGCTAACATCGCAACGGTCCGAATAAACGAAATCTTTGAGAGAATGTATATCTTAGCTGCTTTGCAGAAATAAAATATACAGTGGGATACCAACAATACACTCACTCATATTATCATTCTGATCGAGAGGATCACCGTCTTCTGACATGTATCCAGGCGGGGGCGTCTCGGTGTTTGGGATTGTGCTCACACCGACATTCACCGAGTCCATAATCCTGGTGTTCGTCGGGATCTGCTGACTCAGTGTGACCTCCATGTATGACGGGGCAGCTTGTTGTGTTTGCTGTTGTACTGGTTGTGGACTGGTTACATAGTTTTCACTGAAGCAAACAAACAAAAATTCGAGTTACTCAGGTTTCACGCTAGAACCCAGGAGGAACTTACTTCAATGCGTTATTGTACTGAATATTGACTGGTACAGTGTTGCTTAAATCATCCAAAGTGTAGGTAACGGAACCTTCACCTGCCTGAGATGTGGAGAGGCTTTTCGGTACTAAAATCGTCAATGGCTGCTGGGGATCTGTTCTAGTGTAGTGGTAAGGATTGATGCACACCTCGTCTTTCTTGAGATGGTACGCGTATTCACAGATATCCAGGGCCTTCAATTCAGCTTGACTCTGTGGAAGATGAGCAAAATAGTATTGAAAAATTGGAAAGATACTAATTCAGCGGCGAACGGTACCTGAAGATCAGGCCAACGCCAAAGTCTGCAGTAGATAACGTGCGGAAGACCTTTTCTCAGCGCAACTCCATTTTCGCCACTGGCTGGACGGGCTCTGTAAAAGAAGATTGCAATGTGTTAGTAGATCAAGAATCATCAGTAGATTTTAGCTCGGTGACGCAGGCCATGGATCTAATATATATATTTTCAAAGATTCAAACGTTTCTATCCTGTTTGAAGTTTTTGAACAGTGAAAATTGTTAAAAATCAGTTTTCACCTCAAACAATGAACTTTAAACTCTTATTTCTAATCAACTATATGCATAATTAACACAAACTGTATTGCATATTAAACATCAATCTATTCTCTAACGATGCTGAATAGTATCGTCGTGCAAATTTTCAAGTATAATTGTTGAACTCGAATCAAAGTTTGAATGTCAGGCCAGGAATGGGTTAGGTAACGATTTTTTTTATTTTTGCTTATTTTCCGTCGGTCTATTTCCACCTCTATTGTGTAAATCCCCGAACCCCGGAAAGGCGACTCCAACTAGAATCTCAACTAACGACCCGTTGATTAACGGACCGGCACCAACAGCTTTACTTTCCCATGCGATAGAAGAGCCCAGAGATTTTTCGCCTCAGAAAATCTCCGGAGGATTGAATCTAGATGATTTTGTTGATTGTGAGTGGATAACGTCACCACACAACCATCGACACCTATGGCGTTGGGATTCGAACCCAGATCCTGCGTGGTTGGTGGATGCGTTACTTGTTTCAGGTGTAATATATTTTTTTATCATAGTTTAGTTTTTGCCTATTTCAAGTTAACATATAAAACCTTATTGGAATCATTCTTGACTTCTCTGGCCTTCAAAATATTTTTTAGTAATTTGAAGTTTTTACCTTCCCTGGGCTTTGTAGGTTTTTGTTGGCGATTTGTAACCTAAGATTCAAATCTTGTTTCTTCTTAAAGAATATTTTTACATCAATTATGAATAATTCGATACATAACTTTGAAACAAACTGAGACATAAATGACATTAGACGTTGATCCTGAAAAGTGGTGGTTGTTTCGATGTTTGATCGCCACTTGTTGTTAAAGCCCTAATCAGTGCGAATGAGAAGGAAAACAAATTAGAGAAAAACAATCGCAGCCAACTGTTAGTGTACAGAACAATTGCGGGCTAGCGCTAGGGTCCTATTGTTACTCCAGCATCTTACCCCGAGACCAACTAAATGGTTCCTTGAGTCTTCCAGTGTTTGTGAGATGGCAGAAAATGTATAGCGTATTGAACTAGAACAACAGATTCCAAGCATGTAGTGAATGAAAAAAAAAATGTTCAAAATAAACATGACAAATTTCCCGGTTAAGTATTGAAATTCCCGGTTTTCCCGTTTCATTTTCGAATTCCCGGCTTTTTCCCGGTTTTCCAGGTTTTCCCGGATCGCTGGCCACCCTGCTTTTTACCATTTTTGGTCGGTTATGTTTATTCCACGACCATTTTGAACGGTGAAATGATTCCACAAGGATGGGAAAAGTCATAAAAATTTATTGATTTGTAATGTATAGATAAATATTGGATTTATTTCTTAGTAATGAAAAGAATCATAATTCGATCCGTGCCTCAAAGCGGTAAAAGTTTCAACTTTTTGACCGATGTACACTAGTGTAAGCACCGGGCAAGTTTAGTTTTGAAATAGAAAAAATATCTATCTGGCTACACTTCCGGTCTAAATAATATTTTTCTAGATTTCTTGGTTTATTTTCTTTAAAAATCATCTTTCGGACGTCTCATGCCTATAAATTGTAAGAAAAATTAATTAAGTAATTTTTAATTATTTTCGTAAAAACGTTATAACTCGAGATTGTCTTATATTTCCTCGGGAGGCTGCATTTTTCTAAAAAGTATGCAATCAAAACTAGGGAGTAGTTTCTCATATAATACGGTCAAATTTTCAAAAAAAAACGTAGGACTACATCTTTGTTTACTTGACTGGGGTACATTTTTTGCAGGCCCAAATAAAACCTCCAAGAATGTGACAACAGATTTCAAACGGTAACAACTGGTCAATCACATGATGGGTTGCAATCATCTATATGTCATTAGTTAGATAAACTGTGGAACAATTTTGCGGTACGTTAGTTATCATTATTACTTCACTACTCAACAGTGAAAATGAATAAAAAGCTTCATGGCCATATTTTCGACAAAATCCATTATTTTGTGAGATTCTCGAGTCAATGTTCAACCCTGACTGTGGTAGAATGTGCACGTAAGTTCGTTCGCGCAGTAACAAATACGTAAAAACCGTGTTTTTCCAACAAAAGAATCCGCCAAACTTGTGACAGCTTTAGTTTAAAAGGTTTGTCTAATAGTGTCATTGCCCATTGCCTGTGAAATTGTATTGTAACGCTAGAAAATTGGAAGTGAAAATTATCAAAAGGATTGCTAATAGTCGGACACTCAAAACAAAAGATTCTGTCTTCGAGCAGTTAGGACACTCAATCCGCTACCACACTATCTAGAATGTCAGACGAAGAAGTTGGCAGCAAACGGCTGCGTAGTAACTCAATTCGTAATGGAGCTCAACAGTTTGGCAAAGAAATGAGTGTTGCTGAGCTCGCTAGCCTAATGACTTCTCAGCTGGCAACGAATCAACGAAGTGCCAAAGATGACAACAAAAAACTAGGAGATAAATTAGACAAATTAACCTCGCAAATGGAGAGTATGAAATCGGAGCTTTCTGCA
This sequence comes from Wyeomyia smithii, assembly GCF_029784165.1. Lineage (NCBI taxonomy): Eukaryota > Metazoa > Arthropoda > Insecta > Diptera > Culicidae > Wyeomyia > Wyeomyia smithii. The sequence continues at coordinate 82,020,550 of NC_073696.1, read as the reverse complement.
GATATCCAGAAATTGAGAGATGAATGCAACGGATCTCTTACTGATCTATCTGCAACAGTGGAGAAATACAAAGTTGACGCGATGCAAGCATTGGAATCTGTCAGTAGGATAAATGATTTGATCATCAGTGGAGTTCCCTTTTCTGATGGGGAAAACCTCTACGATTATTTTAATGCGTGGTGTAAAGCTCTAGGGTACAAGGATAACAATTTACCACTTGTGGATATTCGGCGATTATCTTCTAAAAGGCTTGAAAACGGAAACGGCGCGGTTATTCTGATACAGTTTGCCTTCACAGTACATAGAAACGAGTTTTTCTCTCGATACATGCGGACTCGTACTTTATCACTCAAGACGATTGGTTTCACCGTTGACAAACGCATATACGTTAATGAGAACTTGGGGCCTTCCGCAAGGGAGATCCGATCGACGTCGTTAAAAATGAAAAAGGAAGGAAAACTACGCAGTGTGATATCTAAGAATGGTGTTGTATTCGTCAAACGTTTTTCTGATGATAAGGAAGTACCAGTTTCAACAATCAACGATTTGGAGTTGCTGATTCGGAAAAGTTGACCTTTCCCTGAACTTTTCTCTAATATCCCATCATTCCAATCCCAGCTATCCTTTGTTTTCTTCCTGAAAGTCTTACAAACACAACGGATTTTGCATCAGATGAACTACGGGATTTTTCGTCAAGATGAGCTACGGAATGCTTCCGGATTAGATGCCGCTGCTACTAATTTGTGTTCTCTTTTACGATATCATAACCAACAATGCTGTTACTTTTTTAGAATTACTTTCAAGTTCTTGCTTTTTTATGTATTTGTATTGCTGTTATTTGAAGATTGTTATGAATACTAAATCAAAAAAGTTAATTATGGTAGTATTAAGAGTGCTCAAAATTCATCTACTCCCTAATGCTGATTTTTTCCATAAAGGATATGGCTAACTTGAACAATGGTAACGCCTCAACAGAATGGTGTATACCTGGAACTGTAATGAAATCAGCTTTTTATCATGGTAAGCTCTCAATATGCTTTGCAAATAGTCAGAGTATCTGTGCTCGGAAATTAAGCAAGCTTCATGAGTTGAAACAGGTTTTCAATATTTCTAAGGTTGATATTGCATGTATTGGCGAGACATGGTTGAATGAACGAATTGACAGCAGTGCTATAATAATAAATGGGTACAATCTTATTAGAAATGATAGAACCATGAAAGTTGGTGGAGGAATTATTATTTACTTAAAAAAAGGTTTGGACTATCGTGTTGTTGGTAAGTCTGAGAATGATACTAATGGAAAAACTGAATTTTTAATTATTGAGGTATCAATTGATGGAGCAAAATTGTTAATAGCTGCTTTTTATAATCCCCCTGGAGCTGATGCTTCAATCACTCTAGATATGCTTTTACAGCAATACGGGCCACAATATAATCATATTTTCTTTCTAGGTGACTTTAATACAAACTTGTTAAACTCAAATTTGCCTTCTACAAGACGGTTTGAAGATGTTTTAACCAGTTACCAAATGCATAGTTTGGGAAATGAACCCACATATTTTCATAAATATGGTGCGTCTCAACTTGATCTTATTTTAACAAATAGTATTTCCCACGTTCTACGGTTCAACCAAATTGAAATTCCTACTTTATCTAATCATGATCTGGTTTTTGCGTCACTGGATTACAATTTAGCTAGCGTAAGTAGTGTCGTCAATTATCGAGATTACAACTGCATTGATGTTAGAGGCCTTAGTGCTGCGCTCACTGCTTGCGACTGGCAGTATTTTTTCTCATCAACAGATTCTGATGTTCTGACCGAATTTTTTAATTCCACTATTAAAAATTTGCATGATCAATATGTACCAATGAAATCTTTCAGAACTTCGAGATCGAGCGAGAATCCGTGGTTTAGTAGAGATATTGGCAGAGCCATTGTTGATCGAGACTTGGCCTACAAGCAATGGAAAGCTTCACATGACCCCAATCATTTTAGGTTATACAAAAGGCTTCGGAATAAAGTAACTAATCTGATACATAAAACCAAACAACAATTTTACTATAATCAACTTAACCCTGCGTTACCTGCCAAACTTTTGTGGAAACGATTAAGTAACATGGGAATAGGTAAACCATCCGCCACAACAGTGAACAGTTTCAGTGCCAATGAGATCAACGAATATTTTGCCAGCAACTATCTAGACGGTGACCAGCATGATCCGTTTTTAGGTAATTCGTCTGAAAATTCTTTCGACTTCAATGAGGTTTGTGAAGCTGAAGTTGTTAATGCTCTATATGATATTTCATCCAATGCTACGGGTATCGATGAAATCTGCCCTCGGTTCTTGAAAATAATATTGCCAATGGTTGTAACCCAAGTTACTTTTCTCTTCAATACAATCATCGCTACTCGTAAATTTCCGTACATGTGGAAATATTCTAAGATCATACCAATTAAAAAAAAAAGCACTGCTAATTCCATTGAAAACCTTCGCCCCATCAGTATTCTGAGTGTACTTTCTAAAGCGTTTGAGCGTATTTTGAAAAAACAAATTTGTTCGTATACATACGAGAATAAACTATTGAACGACTATCAATCAGGATATCGACCAAAACATAGTACAAAAACAGCAATGCTAAAAATATTTGATGATATGGGGTTTATATTGGATAAGGGTAAGCTTGTGGTTTTGGTGTTGCTGGACTTCTCTAAAGCATTTGACACCATATCGCACAGTATTTTATGCAGAAAGTTAACAAACAATTTCAAATTTTCGTGTAATGCTGTTGAAATGATTGGTTCCTATTTGAATGACCGGTATCAAACAGTTTGGAATAATGGCAAATTTTCCAACTATGCTCCAATTAGATCGGGAGTACCTCAAGGGTCAGTTCTAGGTCCAGTTTTGTTCTCCTTATACATCAATGATCTTCCAAACATTCTTAAGCATTGCAAGATTCATCTATACGCGGATGATGTACAGTTATACTATATCTGTGATAATAAAAACGTTAACTTAACTGCTTCACAAGTGAACGAGGATTTGGCGCATATATCCAAATGGTCTTTGAATAACAGATTGTCCCTAAACGTTAAAAAATCATATGCAATTCTTATAGGTGATAACAGACTTAATTTAGATAAACCGTGTTTGAAGTTGAATGGTTCGTTGTTGCCATTTGTTAGTTCTGTCACTAGTTTGGGATACAGAATTCAAGATAATCTAGAATGGGATGGATTTATCAACGAACAGTGCGGAAAAATCTATGGCAAACTGCGGTCACTCCAGCTTAGTGCGTGTTTCTTGAGCGCTGACACCAAAATTAAATTATTTAAAGCACTTATTCTTCCTCATTTTATGTCGTGCGATTTTTTGTTGATGCAGGCATCTGCTGCTTTACTGAACAAATTGAAAGTTGCTTTGAACGCATGTGTTCGGTTTGTATTTAAGCTTGATAGGTTTTCACATGTTTCACACCTGCAATCAAAGTTGATTGGATGCCCGTTTCAAAACTTTGGGAAGCTTCGATGTTGTTTACTGATGTTTAAACTAATAAATTACCGCGAGCCACATTATTTGTTCAGCAAATTGAGATCTGTTAGAAGTATTCGTTGTCGCAAATTTGTTATACCACGATATAGGTCAACAAAATACGGTAACTCATTTTTCGTTAGAGGCGTTGCAATTTGGAATTCACTACCAAACTTTTTAACATTAGAGAGATCGGAATCAGCTTTTAGGAGAGATTGTTTTGAGTACTTTTCGAGATAATTAAAGTAAGAAAATAGTCAATATGTATTGAAGCGAACACGAAACGCAAAATAACATTAGATCTACCACCTATTAACATTGTAACATATAAAAAAGGCAAAGCCTTAAGTTGCAAAATAAACCATAATAATAATAAAAAAAAATGGGCTGACTCTATAGAAGTAATACGCATAACGTGTCAGAACATTTTCGAGAAAGTTTTTTATTTTTAGTGCGTTTTCATAAGAATAAAAAAATCAATAGGACTGATATTATCTAAACATATATAAAGACAGATTTTTCTCGAAAATCGGTTAAAAAAGGAATAATTGAATAAAAAAAGTAATAATTATATGCATCCATCCATTGCGTTCCAAAGAAATGGATGACAACGCATAATTATCTTTTGGTTTCCCGAAAGTTTTTTTTTCTTTTCTCGGTATGTATGACATCATGTATCAAAACTATAGTTCTGTTTAACACAAACTTTTGACCAATGTTAAGAAATCTCTGAATAGTAGTATATTGTACTTAAAAAATTGATGGAGAACCCGCTAAAGCGAACAGGGACAAACCAGGAAAAGTTCATTCACCGACCCCGCTTCCGTCTCTATCTTGTCCCTTCGTTCCTTTTCCGCATTTCCGCTTCCACAACCCGAGGTATGTTATTAACTATTGCTGTTATACAAATCTGAAAAACCGGCGAATGATGCCGAGTAAGGATAAAGCTGGTAGCGAGAATCAATATCAACATAGAAATAGAGCAATCAAACCAACACAATCCAACAATACAAGTCTAAATTAAAACAGCCCGGATTGATAACTTACATTATTATAACCGATTCTAGTCTGAAAGTAATGATGCTTGCTCCTTGCAGATACAGATACTAAGCTAACACTTTTTCGATAAAAGCCCGAACGGTTCCCCTATCGCTTATTGCACACCTCTGCTGTAATTAATCGAGGGAGGTATTACGTTACTTGTTTTCTATTCCGCGGGTGCTGCTGTGGTTAATCAATATTTGTTTTGGCTGCCAATGTCGAGGACAGTCTAGACTACGATGTACACACACTCTTCGTCAATCTTTGGGTTGCGTTCACTGTTCTTGGATAAATGACGAAATCTCTAATCCAACATAACATGTTCTTACTCACAAACCGCACATGATTTGCTCGGCTCCTTCAACGGCTTGCACACATTTTTCTACACTAAATCACTTGTGTATACATCAAATTTCACTTCTATACACCACACGCCATTTTAGTAAAGGCTCTTGTTTTTTTCCGCCCCAACCAACACAACACATTAATATAGATCCAAGGAGCGAACGATGATGATACAGCACACATCGTAGATTTTTTTTTCTAACATTCAGCAGCCCCAAGTCTACCGAAGTGAAAGTCCATCCTTTCAAAGGAAGATCAGGCTCTAGCTGTCGCAATAAAACTAGGAGGCCTATTTACGCGTACAACATTGCTGCAAATAATAAATCCGATACGCGCGAGCCGACATCCTGAGGCGCTCCAAAGCCCACGCTGGAATAGCTGAGCGTAAGGTTTTATGTACACCGAAAATAAGCCTGACGGCTTCGCGCTGTGCATCCACGACTACGGCGACGACGACACAACGATTCCGTTGGGCGGCACGAACTGGGATAGACGGACGGATCGACCGACCGGATGACTAAATTCACTCTCTATACCCCCGCCGTCTGCTGTTGTGTCTGGGCACGCGGGTAGACGACTTCTATATGAACGTGAATGGTTCTGAAATTTGCACAACAAAATTCGACTAGTATGGGTGTTTGCTCCGCTGAATGCACACCATGCTGCTAGGGATGCTCAGTTGTTTACTCTGCAGTGAATTTTGAAATAACATGTAACTTAAAGCTGGTGCATATGTCATCGGCAAGACAAAATGCTAAACGTTGTGCTACGCTATAAGCTTGAAGGTTAATTTCCCTGAAAAATTTCAATATGATTGCCTAACTTCTCTAACGCAGACATCAATAACGTGGGAATCTAATTAAAAATATTCAACACATAGGGCTTAGAGTGCCGATGAAAATAGACCCTTGAAAAAAAGTTCTTCACTTCTACCTATGAGAAATTTCTATTTTTTATGCCAAATATCTGGAGCTGCCGACTTCACCGCTGTAAGAACCAGTACCGGTTCCTGTCATATGTAATGATATGAAGGTGAACCTGATAACCGATAAACCACAGGTGGCCAGACGTTAGAAACAACACTTTGAAGTGGTTTTGAATGGTGGGTAAGGTAGGAGAGTCGTCGAGGAAAACATGAGAGAAATCGGGGAGGGCTTTTTCTTTAATTTATGCGAAGGTTTACCAGATAAAAAATATGCTTCAACACTACTAAATATATTCATATCAAAGCATGAAGCAACGGGTTCATCGCGACCAAAGTTCGTACGATGTGAATAGATTTTTCAGTAGTGAGTTTCAAAATATTCATCGTACATCGCGCGATCAACGTAGTAACCTGTCTACTGAGACCAAGTGGATGCACATGTTATGTCCATATATCATAATCGATTGATGCTACAACTAGTACGCCACTACTGTTTTTTTAAGTTAAGTGAGAATAATGAGTACAACACTAGCACACTGAGAGAGAAGCACTTAAGAATTTCATAAGTTATAACTTATGAACATGCATAATTTTGATTTTATTAGACACTTTTGCATTGCATATCAAGCTTATAAATTTCATAAGTATACTTAAGGACTTTCATATAAACGTTATGTGCATCCCATACGCGTAACTTCTGATTTTCATTACCGGCGAAATTGTGAAATTTCCATAGTCATATCTTATAAAATCTGCAAAATGGCAGGCCAAAATTGTTGATTTGTGCACCGTTAGATAAGTGTTAGAAGTATTTGGATAAAGCTAAGCTGAAATTTGCACAGCTGGTGTAAATTGGAGCAAAAAACTGCAAGTACCTCTTTTCAAATCCTATAGGTATACCATTACATAATGTCATTTATGTTTATTCTAGAAACTATTAAATCCTGTGATCGTTAAAAAGGACAACGCTGACGACATTCGGCAAGAGGAATCAAAGGCGAACTTGTTTCCCGAATTTAAATCTTCATTTACTTGTACTCTTAACTATATATTTGTAATATTTGCGAGTGAAGAATAAGTATGAACTAGTGTAAAAAAGTTTTTTTAACAAAACATGTTAGCATACCCTAGTATTATGAATTTCATAGCAGCAATTATAAGCTTTATAACATTAAACTAATGATATTCATATCAATCTGTTCATGAAATTCATATTGAAAAGCTATGATTTTGATATGTCTGTTCTTATAACATTATGCATGTTATAAGAACAGACATATCAAAATCATAGCTACGACCAATAAATTTTATAAGTATGACTTATGAAAATCGTTAGCAGTCGAGAACAATATTTCCCCTCCAATTCATAAGCCAAACTTATGACTTTTATAAGGAATTTTTGTGGCGCAAAATCATAAGAGGTTCTTATGGAACTCAATAGTTATTTTCTCTGCGTGCATGTGTGATACTAACAAAGCGATAGGTTTTTCAATACTAAATAGTTCCACAAAAAATGTCGCAGGTTTAATATTTTGTTTAAATTGTCATTTCTAATTTGGCTGAAACTCTGCATAGACGTTTTTATAGGCAAAAGATGCCATTCTGTGCTAACGGTTTGATATTTTGCAACACGACTCATTTTTGAGAAGTTATGGGGCCATCCACATACCACGTGGACAGATTTTTAACGATTATTACTACGATCATAAATACCTTCTCAAAATAGCAAATTCAGTAGCTTCTCAAAAATGAGTCGTGCTCCAAAAAATTTAACCCATAGCATAAAAAGACATTTTTTGCCTATAGAAACGTCTATGCAAAGTTTCAGCGAAATTAAAAATGACAATTTAAAAGGAATATTAAAACTGGGAAATTTTTTTGTGGAACTGCTCAGTATTAAAAAAAACCTATCGCTTTGTTAGTATCACACATGCTAGTGTTGTACTCATTATTCTCACTAAACTTAAAAAAACAGTAGTGGCGTACTAGTTGTAGCATCAATCGATTATGATATATGGACATATATGGACATAACATGTGCATCCACTTGGTCTCAGTAGACAGGTTACTACGTTGATCGCGCGATGTACGATGAATATTTTGAAACTCAGCTTGGAAAATAGCTCCAATTGATGGGTTAACACTGATGCTCACCAAATTGTTTTCTTGCATCTTATAGCATTTTTTTTCAGCTTTCCAATGCTGGTCTCAGATCGAAAATCGGTAGTTGCGAACACGGTCAAAATTGCATTTTTCTGATATAATCCAAGATGGCGGCCAAATTCAAAATGGCGTGCTAAATTCTGATCACTTCAAATGAAAGACCTATCATTCCTCTTTACAGAAAAGTGCTACTTGTAGTACTTTACATTACGAATTCTAGAGATATAGCTCAAATAATACATCAAGAATTGCTAAAATTTCAACTTTTCTGAAAACTGTTTCGCCCCTTGGTGACCAAGGGGTCAACAAATTCGATCAAACAAAAATGGCATTATCATTTTTTCTCTATTTCTAATAACTATGTGCATCTATATCAAATTTGAAACGAAATGAATCTTCGTTGCATATGTTCTAACCGTAGATTCCAGTAAAGCTGGTATGGCATCCAAACAAGGTTTGAGTTTTTGAGGATAGGACGGAAGAGCGCAATACGATAATTTGAGGTAGTACAGGTTTTTGAAATCACGTCTGATTTTCGAAATAAATCCAAGCTGGCGGGTAGCTTTTGAGATAATTATCGAGCGGTGACGATTGAAAGTCAGTTTTGGATCGCCAACACCATTTACGTGTTCAACTCTTTCCAATACTTGATCATCTATTTGGTTGGTAATTAAATATTATAGGCGATTTTTACGATGGAAAGTCATTACGTCTCATTATCAATGCTGATTGTCAGATAATTTATTTTACATCAATACACACACGAATTTAACATATCCTATAGACGTCGGCTGTTCAACATCGCATTGGAAGGTGCTATACGGAGGGCTGGTGTGCAGAGAAGCGGCACCATCATTACGAAGTCGCACATGCTTCTCGGTTTTGCGGACGATACCGACATCATTGGTATCAACCGTAGAGCTGTGGAAGAGGCCTTCGGACCTCTCAGGAGGGAAGCTGCGAGATTAGGGCTCGTCATAAACTCTGCTAAAACGAAATACATGGTGGCTGGTAGAGTGCGTGGTAGTCCGTCGGAGGTTGGTGCTGCGGTGGTGCTAGATGGGGAAACATTTGAAGTAGTCGACGAATTTATTTACCTGGGAACATTAGTGACATGTGACAACGAGGTTAGCCGTGAGATAAAGAGGCGGATAGCAGCCGCAAACAGGGCCTTTTACGGACTACTTAACCAGCTAAGGTCCCGCAGTCTGCAAATCCGTACTAAACTTGCACTCTATAAAACACTGATTCTTCCGGTGGCTCTCTACGGCCATGAATCATGGACGCTGAAAGAGGCTGATCGGCGAGCTCTTGGTGTTTTCGAGCGTAGGATTTTGCGTTCAATTCTTGGCGGCAAACTAGAAAATGGTGTTTGGCGCAGACGCATGAACCATGAAGGGTACCAGGCATACAAATCGGCGGATATAGTCAAGCGGATAAAACACGGCAGGCTTCAGTGGGCTGGGCATGTAGCGAGAATGCCGGATGAGCGTCAAGCGAAGGCTATATTTAGCAGGAATCTCGATAGAGGTCGTCGACTTCGAGGTAGACCCCGCACTCGTTGGATGTGTGCTGTCGACGAGGATGCACGCGAAATAGGTGTTAGGGGCGATTGGAGGATAGCAGCCCAAGACCGAGGGACATGGCGACGTATTCTGGATTCGGCATTGGATCGATAATCGGTCTGTCGCCTTCAAAGCAAGCAAAGACGTCGGCAAGCCTCAATGCAACGAATCATCAAATATATTTTTCGATCGTTAGCATGAAGAAGCCTAAAGCCAATTCCAAATAAATAAAAAAATAATCAGTAGTGGTCCTGAATTGCTGCCTTGAGGTACACCAGATGTGTTGGTAAATATGAGCACCGCGTTGTGAGTCAACCATTCGTAAAATCTTGTTCAAAAGTATTCGGTGATTTATACGATCAAAAGCAGCGTTCGAATCAAGTATATATCACGTCCACGTGCGCTTTGCGTTACAGTTCATTAATGCAACTAAAGGTGAAATCTAGAAGATACATAGGAACTAGAAGTGAAACTTAAAGGAATACGTAACACGTATGGCGGATGAGTGTTGAGCAACGATAAAAAATATTGTTGTTAGTAGAGTTAGTAGAGGCCTGGAGAGACGACTGCTGAGCAGACCCTGCACGCGTTGGATGTATGCTGTCAACGAGGATCGAGGTCAAGGGAGCGGCCGGAGCTAAGAGAAGAGTGGCCAAGATAATTCCCCGGTTTGCTCCAGGTTTTTTGCTCCAAGCGTGATTTGCTGATTTTGACAGCACGCGTGTGTGACAATATTCCTAAGGGGTTCAGCTTGCCGTGTCGCTAAACAGCTGAGTTTGACTCAATCATTGAACAAGTGAAAGTAGACAAGCAAAAAAAATCGAATGAAGTGCCAAGCGTTTGTTTGCAAAAGCTACTGTGGTTCCGGTCTGGGCATTAGATATTATCGATTTCCCAAGGATGCAGAAGCTTATCGACAGTGGCTGAAAATATGCGTGAAATCTGAAGAAGATATTCCAAATTTGAAAATCTAACGCAATAGTGGAATATGCAGTGTAGGTATTTTTTTTTATTATTATGTAGTTTATTTAGTTGTTCGTTGTAGATTCACTTTCCGAACGGCATAACAATAACAATAAACAGACTCATGAAAAAGAAGAAGTTGATGAGTGTAGAAGTATTTTACGTTTGAGGAAACAAGTGTCTGCCATAAAAAGGTGCGTTACGCATTTTTATGATTTTATTACTACATCAAAAAACTCATAGGTCACGGAGCTATTGAAAATTAAAATATTTGAGATTAAAGAGCAAATTGTCAAAACTACCTGAAAAAAAAAACTATTTCGTAGCGAGCAGCTCAAGCTTCTCTCAGGAGAAGTAAAACGAGAATATCAATGAAGCAGTAAAACTATAGTCGAGAGTTTTCAAACACATTTCGCTTATCATGGTGGTTACAAAAAAACTAATACAAAAAGAATATTCGTTCCCCTCAACGAAAACACTTAGAAGGCAACTTGAAGATCTCAATTTCAATCCAGGTATTTATGTTAGTTAGTCAAATATCTATAATCCTAATTGCGGAAAAACATTGATCGCAGGAGTTTTGGAGGATATTTTCACGATGTTTCAATATAAAATTTCATCGATGTAAATTAGCTGGATTGCGAGGAGGCACGCGAATTTTGTCTGAACAGAAAACAGCTGATCGGAACTACTACTTTGCCGATTTCGAACACATTGGCCAGTAAAGCATTAGTTTACATGCTTGTAGAAATTTTCTCAAGATGGAAACAAGTGGTCGGGTACGACCATACTGGTAGTTCAATCCCGAGACACGTACTGAAAGATAGAGTCATAGAAATAATTGGAAGAGTGGAATCGATTGGCTTGAGAGTTGTTTTTAACCTCTGATTCAGGGTTTTCAGAACATGGTACATGGGTGGCTCAACAATGTCTTCTTAGTTTTTCTCGCGTGGTACGTTGAGTGCAAAAAGCTTTTTACCAATATAGTTCATCGCAATCATCTCCAAAAGCTAGCATCGTCGGGAAAGGCCATCAACTGAAGATGTGTCATAAACTGACTGACAACGATGTCAAAATTGAACAAAAAATCACAGGAGGGTTGTGTGCAAAGCCACGACCGCAAAGATGAAGTAGAATACTTTTACAAGAAAGAAACCCGGCTGCTTGCGTGTCAGTCATTTTTTAATTTGTTGTTCAATTCAATATCGGATAAGATACCGATCACATCTTGGCGTTATCACTGACAGTGCGATTAAAGTATTCCTTGTGATAAAATAAACAGTGAAAAGCTGATTTAAAACTCAAAACTAGACGACTCATGTGTTGTCAAAATGAGTCAACTTTTATTGAATGCATTTACTAGTGCCCGCTATCGCACAGAGACTGCATTCCACTAAAGTGCTTCACTGCATCAGCTGCTATCGATGCTAAACCCGTTGCAACTGCCACGCTATTCGTAGCCATGCCAATGTTTTGGCCGCTACACGCTGGTATTGGTATCCGCTGTCCCTGCATCAACTGGCCCAGCTGCTATCGATGCTGAGATTCGCTGCAACTAGTGCAGTATCCATTGCTATGCCACAGCTGTGGCCGCTATCCGCCTGGTATCCACTGCACAGCTACTGCTGCTGCTAAGGAAAGAATGCTGTTGTCGCTGTCTAGAACTATTATGAGCGGCTTCGTTGCTGTTGATTTCTTTTGAAGGGACTTTAACCCAAACGGTCATTCGTCCCTGATGAGCGGCTTCGACTGAAACAGGCTCTTATATAAGGATGAAAAACCTATCGATAGTAGTAGGCAATCATCGATAACTATGGATAGCCATTTCAGTCGATAATTCCCATCCTTACTCTTATACAGACAAATAGCAAATTTAAAATGCCAAGGTCTATGATTCTGTCGACCGTGCTTGGGAAGCAATCATATTAACGACTAATCAGATCAGTCAAATTTCGCGCTTCAACAAGGATTGACCATTCTCAATAAAATAGTTGCTTGTCATGATTTGGACTTGATAATTTTTGAATTTTAATTATGCGAAAAATTAATTTTAATGCTGATAATGAAAGCTTTTCGGATGTTGTGCTCATGACTGAAGGAAAAGATAATTCAGTACGTTCTGAGACACGGAGATGAAACCAAATATATACCTGTTTCAAATTTCTTGAAAGTGTAAATTGATTTAAGAGAAAATATTAACTCTTCAATTAGGTTTTTATTTCATCCTGAAAAGGACAATTTGTTGTTTAATTCAATGTTTGATAAGATGCCGATCACATCTTTGCGTTATCACTGGCAGTGCGAATAAAGTATTCCTTGAGGGAAGATAATCACTCAAAAGCTTTCCAGAATGTTCTTTTCATGGATGCATTTGCTGGTGTGCCTGCAATCGCTCAGAGACAGCATTTCACTAAAATGCCACACTGCATCAGCTGGCCCTGCTTATATTGATGCTGAGACCAACGTCAACCGCTGCGCTATCCCCGTTGCCACAGTAGTGGACGCTTCCGTTGCCATTGGTATCCGCTGTCCTGCATCACCTGGTCCTGCTGACGATGCTGAGACGCGCTCAGCAATCCGTTGCCATAACACAGCTGTGGTCTATATCCGTTGCACTGCTACTGCTGCTGTATCCACTGCACTGCACTGCTACTGCTAAACCTTGGCAGGCAGGAGCCGATTCTCCAAAGTCCAAAAAATTCACAGGAATACAGTGGCATGCAAGTTATGCTTCGACATATTGCTCAGTTCTAAGAAGATTCCTGAGGAACACTCTATATACTCTCGCATACGACTTATCGTTTCGTATCTGAAGAGTTTTTACCTCAACTCAACAATCTCCGTGGTCGTCAGTGTCATTTACGCTGAGTTGCACACAAAAAGCAATTAAGTGTTTACTTGCTTAGTCGTTCTTTATTTTTGGTCATAAACTCATATTTGTATCGAAAGCTGGGTAACAATCATGTGATGTATTGTAAATTTTGACTTTTCAATGCTTAAAAGCTTGTTTGAAATGTCGAAAGTGACATTCAACGATGAGACTGTGCGAAAGTGCGACTGTGCGTCCCTTACGTGACACTTAGTGTTTTTTTGATTTTCTGAACGACATTTCCATCAGCATTCAAGTTGCATTCATGTTTCATTTAATTTTTTTTCCGTCATATTCTACGAAATAAAAAAAATACATTCAAATCAACTACCTGAAAAGTTGCATTAACAGCACAATCAGAAATGCTTCATCGCTCGAACTCATCAACTGTACACCCCTATCCCTGCAAAACACAAGCGCATGTCATTTGTGAGTAAATAGCCGGCAGAGAGGAGGATATAGCATTCCGTGTATGTGTTGCAAGTTCAACTTCTATACGCTCCACGCAAAGTGTTGTTGCCGCACACCAGAGAGCCAAATAATGTGCAGCGCCGGGCCCAAAGGGGGTGGATTGGGGTTTTTGGCTGCGCCGCAGTTTGCCTGCAGGATGACGGCAGGCGTAAACGATGAATCTCGGTGGGGACGGTGAATGCGATTATTCGAATAGTTCGCAAAAAAAATAACTCTCTGTGGCATACGGCTGACGCTAAGCAATGATTTTTGAAGTAAACTATTACCGTGCCGTGCGTCCTCGGAGTGCATGATATGTGCTGTATTCTAGAGAAGAGTTGTATCAATTAGGCTGCTCGAAAAAAAAACCTTCAAGCATGAAACATGATATCCCGCTTGAGTTGAAAGGAAAAACGAAACATCAAAATGTCATTTTTAACTAAATATTCATGAGCGAATAAGTTGCGTTTAATTGCCGTTTGCATATTAAAAACATTATAATGATAAATAACCTTTCATCCTAATTAGATCCACCATGACGCTGCTACAGAGGCCTTGTGATACACTATAAGTTCAATTTTTAACAAGTTTAGTATAGCTATTTTGATACACAATACAAAAACATTGAATATCATTCAGGGCTTATGTATTGGACACAGGTAATCGAGTCTCATAGATTATACTCTCCATAATTCTCGTGGTACAAAATGATATTCGGACGGCTACAGGCATAATAAAGCACACTGCAATCGGGTGGCCAATTTCAAAGTCTGCTCGTTTTTCAACTATAAACATTTTTGCATTCTGTTTTTACCGTCCAATGAGATATCTCTTTTTCGAAAAGCGAGAGTTCGTTTACATACACACAGAACTGCTAGGCAGGCGTGCTCATAATGCATGCATCACCTACGGTTTTTCTCCACCGTCAGAGAGAACGAGATAGAATATTCATTAAATACAACATTTTAAAAAGTGTATTATTATCGCATGCTTCCAGGTATCGTATATTTTGTGCAAATTCTTGCGTTCTACTCGATCATGATTATAACGACGTATGGCTCTCATATTTTATATGTTTTATGTATCGCACATCGTTCAACTTAGTTTATATCGTCGAGATGCAGATGTGAAACACAAACACGCAAGATACACCTCAAGCTTAACCTGCCAAGATGACACTCTACGTATTTATATCGTTCCATTGGGATAGCAAAAAGAACTTCAAAATGTAATGGTGGAATCAAGGCGGAATAGAAAAAAAAAACGCACAGGTTTTATTTGTTCGTTGTGAGCTGAGAGAAGGATTTCCAATCGAATATCACTTCAATGCAAAAAAAAAAATTAACTAAGTAGAGGCTTCCATCATTCATTATCTACCAAAAGGGGATACTTATAATATTTACAATAAATATAAGAGACACTCATAACTAAAGTGAAAAGAAGCATAACAACTAATCGTTACACACTCTTTCCTTGAATTAAACTCGTGCCGACTCTTGATTATTATACTACTAGCCGAATCAAGTGGTAATATCTTGCTTTTTTACTAGTAATCTTACTCACTTTTACCCTTCATTACTTATTCTATATGATTTACTCTACACATGAAGAATAAATTTTTCTTGCATGTTTTGTGTATTTTTTTAATAATTGTACTGCCTTGTATTTTTTTTACTTTTTTTTCTCTTAATTTTTTGTTTCATTGCTTCTTTTTTTAATTTTAAAGTGAACGAGTCGAACTGATCTAATACTACTGTATCCTTGAAGCTACGAGCTTCCCATACTCATATCCCGGACCGATCTTATAGACAAATTGGATGATCTCGAGTCCTTCACAAACTGAACAGTCTCGACTATGTACTTCTAACAAGGCACAAAACTTCCCAACAAGCTCATGCAATATAACTAACTATATAATACATGAAATTTTTCATGATTCATGATAAATTTCATAAATTCAACTTGCAGACCTGTTGGTAAAATGCAGAACAGCGTACGATTGAGTTGAGTGAGGCAGCCGAAATGAGTTATGCATGTTATGCTCGAAACCAGTTTCCCAGAAAAACTGTATAGACTAAATACCGTTAGAATCGTTAGAGTTTTAACCAAATTTATACTTTATTTTTAATTTTAATTTTAAATAGTAACAAAAAGAACGACTTGCGTTTTTCCTCGGACATAATTGTGATTACTTCTCCAAGTTATGATTTTCAGAATTGGTAGTTGAATAGGTAGATTCAGAAGCCACGAGCAATGAGTGAATAGAATTTGAACCAATTCTCGAATTCGCAACGCGAGGCCCACACCCACTACATTATTATTTTCCCAGAAGTTGTTCTTAATTGCAATCAGACCAGCAAACAAAACAATGTTTAAAGCCTTGACACATGTTTCACTACTGTTGAAAAGTTGATTTCAACAATCAACACTAATTTTTGATTCGATCAAAGATGATATGCAAATTATTCAAAAGTTTGTTTGTTGTTTTTAAATACTTTTTTTAGAGGAATATCATAAATGATTAGAAGTATTCGATATTGGTGATAAATATTGTTTGGTTCACCAAAAAAGAAAAAAAATCGCACGCAAAACAAAACCGGTAGTAATAATAATAATGCGGTTAACAGGTAAAAAAAACTTTGGAATGAATCCGAACCTCTCTTTATGTCTCTCGGCTCAGTTGACCTTCATAGAATAGAATTTTGTTTAACTTACAGTTATGTTAAATTTTCAATCATGGTTAACGAGACAAACACACAGGATTCCGGAAATTAGACGAAAAGGCTTGATAATTTCCCAACACTTATCAGAGCATATCACATGTTTTTCTATGCGTTTTTTAAAATAGCGTGACTAGCGATCAAATTTGAACATAAGTCAACGTATAACACAACAATACAGTCAGTCATCTCATATTGATTATCTCTATGTCGTGATAAAAAATGATGACAGTTATACTATGCCAAGCATTATAACTGCGTAACAAACTCTTCCCTGTTGCCGTTTCCCGTCCCTGATCATGCATACAAATGTTGTTGACCTTGCGCTTGTGTGTTGTGTGCAGAGAGCAACGAATCCTGGATATTGATTTACTGCTCAGAAAATCGATACCTGGTACAGCGAGTAAAGAGCACCCAAATTAATAGCCTAGCGAATAGAAATAAATCTCAAAATTATTCTGTTCCGAGTAGAGCTAGCCTCCCTCTCTCTGGTTCAGTCGTTTAATGGTGAGAGATTTAACGTTGGGGATAACAAAGATTCACATAGGTACTATGTCGTACCTGTTTCGCTGCTTGATAACATTTCGTTTATACTATTGTTTAATATTTTCAAGTTGACAATACAATAGTAGATGTTCCTAGAACATGTTCGTTCTCTTTAACTTTACAGTGTCGTATGATACTTTACGTGTATGGCAAAACAAATTGGAAAATGTGGTTCTATCTTTGAAAAATCATATTTTTGCTCTTCATATCAAAATATTATAAAATTGATGCTACAACTGATGAATTCAAATATCGAGATAGTGAAGTCCTGCTGTCACCTTTAAAAATATGTACCTATCTAGAATAGCGACTTACCTTGGTATCGTGACACACTTGGTGTTGAAATTTTGAGTCGTAATGGCCCGTTCCAGTTCGTCTAGAGAGCTGGACTTTTTGAGCTTTTTCACCAGGCTTTTCACCGCTTTCTCGCACCATTTGCCTTCGACGGAATCATCGGCGGAGGCTTTCTTCCAGCCAAGTAGGCGTTTTACAATTGGGGGACTGAAGGGCAACATAGTTTTCTGGCGCTCACGGCAAAGCCCTACTGGCTGTCTTTCTCTGTATCCGGAAAAACCGGTCCAATTTTGTAGCTTTTTTTCTATACGAAGCACTTGGTTGTGCAGGAAAACTACGCAACACACAGCTTCACACGAACAAATACGGCTAAGAAAATCGATTAGTCTAAGGTCTTTCCTTTTCGACGTGCCGAAAGATAACAAAGATTTACATAGGCTAAAATGTCCGGTTTGCCGAATAAACTCTTCGGATTTTTGTCTCCTTTAGGAGCGCAAATGAGCAATTCTTGCAACGCTTTTCAACAATTAGTTTTTAGCGAGGTTTTAAACTAATTTTGCTGTTTAGAAACACGCACACCGCCACAAAAAGAAGAAAATTCACCAAAAAATGTACAATTCGCAGTTCCACTCGCTGCTTTCCTTTCGTCGCGAAGGAATCACAAAAACGAGTCATCTGAGCTTAAGTGTTAGTAAACCTGAATGTACACTAACACACTCCAACTCAATGTCAAAATGACATGTGTCTACACGTTACTCCACACTTACACAAAATATGGTACAGGAAACTAACCATTTTGTGCACCCGCAGTCGTTTCAAATTTACACAGAGGAAACATTTGTTTTTTACGTAACGCGGAATTTGGCAATTCTCAATATTCAGCAAATAATTTTGTTGGTTTTTATGTTATTGGATTATTGTTTGGCGGATGTCGGCTTAATAAGCTGTAATTGTTGAAATGTGTAAAAAACGGTCTATCGTCTGTTTAGGGAAGACGACGACTTGAAACGCTAAAATTTTGGAATCGTTGAAGAATGCAAGCATGGATTCAAAATACTTAGAGAAAATGTCGAATGGCTACATGGAGTTTCCGACATGATATCCCTGATCAGAGAACGTACCTTAATAACCCGTTTGCATTACAGTGGATATCATGTGATATCGCCTATCTTGGAGAGGTCCACTCATACCTGACACAAGGAGCGTTTTGAAAGCAGCTGCATTCTAAATTGTCCTTGAGCTACAAAATAAGTTTCGGGTGCTGGCGCTACGATCCTACTGACACTATCAGTCTACCGAGCCGAGACTCGAACCTACGACGACTGACTTGTTAAGTCAGCATCGTACCTCGAGACCATCTGGTAGATGCACCTATTGGACATATTTAGCAAAATATAAACTTTTAGCATTTTTAACACCATACTGCCGTTTCTAGCATATTTGTCCTATGTTCTACACAAAACTTATGAGTGAGGAAGCGTTTTTTTCACTTTGGAGAACCGGAGACGAAGCATCACTATGCAACAGCGTATAACTTTTTCGTGTTTGTTGATATATCCTTACTAACTATACAATTGAATGCCGCAAATTCAGGTGTTTTAAGTTGGAAATTGTTTCTTGAATTAATGAATATTGGTAGCAAGGTATGTAGCATTGCCATATTTATAATTTAAATGTATCCAAATGATATATTATGAGATGCGATAATTATTATGCCCTAGTTGTAATTTTGTTCCAATATGGCCTATTCTGCTTTTGACATACCATTACACTATGCCTTTATACATCATGCGTGTCACCTTCAAAAGGGTGACATCCGTGAAATTAATTATCAATTAAGTGAAAGTTGAGTTGAAACCCTCGAAAATAATTATGCTCCTGAGAGAATATCATATCAACTAATTTTTCAAAAACGGGTAGATTCAGTGCAATTGAAAACGAACGTGCTAACTTTCACAATTTTTGATAACAAGATGATTTCACTGCAGCCTGGTGGGGATGACACCCAAATTTTCCACCCCGGGTATCACCCGGTCACGCTAGGTCACTACTGGAACAATTATGCTTGGAACGGCCGCATACTCTTTATCCCCTTATCTACTGTTTCTGGCAACACGGTGCGCGACAACTTTCAACTAGAGATACTCAGAGAGAGAGAGAGAGAGAGAGAGAGAGATATGCGATGAAAAAACCGCTGTCACCAATGTCAGAGGTGCCAGATCTCTTCTCAAAGCGCAAGTTTGACTAACTTTTTTATTCGATTCGTATAACTGATGGTGTCGAATAAAGTCCTGGGGAATAATAAAGTGCATCACAAAAACCGTGAAGGTGTGGATTTTTCTGTTTATGCTTAATTTTATACACTTTCATCATTATTTTGTAGATCATACAAAGAGTTTGTGAACCACCAATTAAAAATCACTGTGATGAACTTTGGAGCATTCTCAATTCATTCTTTAGCAATAGATCATGAAAAACGTGTAAACATAAATATAATTCTTTATTGAAATTTTATTTCGATTTTATTTCGATCCACGAAAATAAGTTTCCAGGTAGCAACGGAACCTGAACTCATGAACTTGACCAATCGCACTATTTTCCGCGAGAAAACAACTTTTTGACTAAGGGATCATTCAAATAATACATAACGCGCTCGGGGGTGGGTGGTATTCAGTGAAGCGTTATATTGCGTGTGGCAAACATGTAAAATTGCGTTACACGGGGGTGGGTGGGTATTGAAAATTGACAAATTTCGCGTTATGTAATATTTGAATGGTTCCTAAAGTCATACCTATCGCAAAACCGCGCACATCATCTAGCTGGCCTTGTTGCCAGTATCTCTCGTATATTTATAAAGCCCGACCAACCACTCTTTAAGTTTCTTCATGAAACGAGAACGATCGCTATCGATTAGTTTTGAACCTATATCGATTGATTTCAGTTGTTGTCGTTTCATAAAGGTGCATAAAGTGTGGTTGATCGGGAGGTTGTAACGGAAAAACTTTTCCTAACAAATAAAATCTTGTAGAAAATACATTGAATATTGCTCACTGTTTCGGAACACAATCCATAGCGGTGTTTCGACAAATAAACGAAGTAAAAATTGTGTTTAAGGAATATTAACGTCATTAAATTCTTGCAGCACCCGATTGGATCTCGGCCGTAGTTCCGGTGTCGTGGCACTCGGCTTCGGGCATCTGCGATAACTGAAAAAACACCAAAAAACAAATATGGGTGAAACCTGTATGCATTTGAAACTTGTTCTTTCCTTAGCGAGAAATATGAATGTTACTCTAGAATCTAGATTGGTTGGTTAATGACTGGACCAAAGGCGCATAACAGTTCCCACTAGTGAACCTCAGCCTTCCAGCTACCGTACTCCTACCTTCTCGTGGTACCAACTGATGTGCGAGTAACCAGTGGAAAGATCGGGTAACCAACCCTGGTGGGACTGCTGGTCGCATGCTGACAGGGGGCGGGGCTTCCTTTCTCGGAAGGAAGTTTCCTGGGATCGACACCAACAGAAGCGTTCTAAGTAACGCAGTGTCCTTCTCAAGTCCTGGTAGTGCCCGGGACTCTAAACAATGGCACTACGTTGGCCCTCCTGCGACATAGTGGGGTTGGTCGCTGGCCTTGCAAGCCCGCACCATTAAAAAACAACAGCAACGAACGCAATAACGTTAAGTACGGACCGGAACAAACGGCTAAGACCTAGGCAACGAAAACGGACTTACGATTGGATTCTCGGAACATGGAACTGCCGATCCCTCAACTTCCTAGGAAGTACCCGCGTGCTTTCCGAGGAATTGAAGACCCGCAAGTTCAACATCGTAGCGCTGCAGGAGGTATGCTGGAAGGGGACGATGGTGCGTACGTACAGGGATGGTCACACCATCTACCAGAGTTGTGGAAGCACACATGAGCTGGGAACAGCTTTTATAGTGATGGGAGAGATGCAGAATCGGGTGATCGGGTGGTGGCCAATCAGCCCTAGAATGTGCAGGTTGAGGATCAAAGGCCGTTTCTTCAACATTAGTATTATCAACGTGCATAGCCCACACCTCGGAAGTACCGATGACGACAAGGACGAATTCTACGCGCAGTTGGAGAGTGAATATGACCGCTGCCCAAAACATGATGTCAAGATCATCATCGGTGATTACAACGCTCAGGTTGGCCAGGAGGAGGAGTACAGATCGGTGATTGGACGATTCAGTGCACACCAGCTGACGAATGAAAATGGCCTCAGACTAATCGACTTCGCCACCTCCAAGAACATGGCCATACGTAGCACCTTCTTTCAGCATAGCCTCCACCATAGACTCACCTGGAGATCACCGAATAGAACAGAAACACAAATCGACCACGTTTTGATAGATGGTCGGCACTTCTCGGACATAATCGATGTCAGATCACATCGAGGCGCTAACATCGATTCGGATCACTACCTAGTGATGGTTAAGATACGCCAAAAACTATCCGTTGTGAATAACATACGGTACCGTCGCCCGCCACGGTATAATCTCGCGCGACTGAAGCAACACGACATCGCAACACAGTACGCGTCATCGCTCGAAGCTGCACTGCCAGAAGAGGGAGAGCTTGAAGAAGCCCCTCTAGGGGATCGCTGGAATGCCGTGAAAACAGCTATCAGCAGTGCTGCGGAGGAAGTCCTGGGACACGTGCAACCGAATCGACGTAACGAGTGGTTTGACGAAGAATGTCGGCAGATTTTGGACGAGAAGAACGCAGCGTGGGCAACAATGCTGCGTAGAGCCACCCGTCAGAATGTGGAGCGATATAGACTGAAACGGAGGTAGCAAGTCCAACTTTCAAGGAAAAAAAGCGTCGCCAGGAAGAGGAGGAATGTGAAGAACTCGAGCAGCTGCACCGCACACACGAAACACGAAAGTTCTACCAAAAACTCAACGGATCCCGCAGAGGCTTTGTCCCACGAGCCGAAATGTGTAGGGATAAGAATGGAGGCATTTTGACGGATGATCGTGAGGTGATCGAAAGGTGAAAGCAGCACTACGATGAACACCTGAATGGCGTGCAAGCAGGAGACCACAACAGAAGCGGAGAAGACGTGGTCGGTGCAACGAACGACGAAGATGTGCCACCCCCCACAATAAGCGAAGTTAAGGATGCGATCCGGCAGCTCAAGAACAACAAAGCGGCCGGAAAAGACGGCATCGGAGCTGAGCTTATTAAGATGGGCCCCGACAAACTGGCTAGCTCGCTGCATCGGCTGATCGTCGAGATCTGGGAAACAGAACAGCTACCGGAGGAGTGGAAAGAAGGGGTTATCTGCCCCATATACAAAAAGGGCGACAAACTAGACTGCGAGAACTATCGAGCGATCACAGTCCTGAATGCCGCCTACAAAGTGTTTTCCCAGGTCATCTTCCAACGCCTGTCACCATTAGCCAGCAGGTTTGTAGGAAGCTATCAGGCCGGCTTCATGGAAGGACGGTCTACAACTGACCAAATCTTTACACTGCGGCAGATCCTCCAAAAGAGCCGTGAGTTTAGAGTCCCTACACACCATCTTTCGTCGATTTTAAAGCCGCATACGATTCAATAAACCGACAAGAGCTATGGAAAATTCTAGACGAAAACGGCTTCCCGGGGAAGCTGACAAGACTGATTAAGGCTACGATGGAGGATGTGAAGGGTTGTGTGAGAATTTCGGGTGGAACGTCGGACCCATTCGAGTCTCACAGGGGGCTCCGACAAGGTGATGGTCTCTCCTGCTTATTGTTTAACGTCGCGCTAGAGGGTGTTATGAGACGAGCGGGGTTTGACATGCGGGGCACGATTTTCAACAGATCGGGTCAATTTATTTGCTTTGCGGATGACGTGGATATTGTCGGCAGAAAATTTGAGACGGTGGCAGACCAGTATACCCGACCGAAACGTGAAGCAGATAGGATCGGACTGAAGATTAATACGTCAAAAACTAAGTATATGCTTGCAGGTGGGTCCGAGCACGACAGGGCACGCCTAGGCAATACGGTAACAATCGACGGGGATGAGTTCGAGGTGGTCGACGAGTTTGTGCACCTCGGCTCTCTGGTAACTGAGAATAACGATACCAGCCGGGAGATAAGGAGACGTATTATCAGTGGAAGTCGTGCCTACTATGGGCTCCATAAAAAACTACGGTCGCATAATCTGAGTCTTTGCACCAAGTGTATCCTGTACAAAACGCTAATAAGACCGGTCGTTCTCTACGGGCATGAGACGTGTACAATGCTCGAGGAGGACTTGCGAGCACTCGGAGTTTTTGAACGTCGGGTGCTAAGAACCATCTTTGGCGGTGTGCAGGAGAACGGAGTGTGGAGGCGTAGGATGAACCACGAGCTTGCGCGCCTCTACGGTGAACCCAGTATTCAGAAAGTGGCTAAAGCTGGAGGGATACGCTGGGCAGGGCATGTAGCTAGAATGCCGGATAGCTACCCTGCAAAATTGGTGTTCGCTTCAAATCCGACGGGAACGAGAAGGCGAGGGGCGCAACGAGCGAGATGGGTGGACCAGATGGAGCACGATCTGCAAAGTACCGGGTGCCCGCGGAACTGGAGGCAGGCAGCCATAGACCGAGTGAATTGGCGGAACCACGTTATGCAGGCCTTAGGACGTACGGCCATCTAAGTAAGTAAGTAAGTAAGTCTAGAATCTAGATCGATAGCAGAACCACAACGGCATTATTTAAAAGATATGAGTATCGCGTGCTATTATTTTTGTGCTGACTTATTTTTTTGGCAATGTTTATGGGTGATATCATTTGTTATATTGTAACGAATACAGTCAAACCAGTTTTTGTGCGACTCTTCTTTGTGCGAAATTTATTTTGTGGGACCTTTTTTATGCGATTTTTTTTTTGTGCGACTGTTTTTGTGCGGCATATGAAAAAGGACCACTTCCGACAAAATTTTCAGCCATTTAGTTTTTACGATTCTTGAAATGAATTCCAACGCATTACAGAAGTGTTGCGTCCAAAAATTGCTAATTGAGCCAGTTTTACGTAGCAAAAGTCACGAATTGCTTGCCTACGAAGGAAAGTGGTTGAAAGGATTAGCATGTTTAAAAAAGTTTCGTTTATCAATCCGATGTTTTAAAATTGTTCTCATAGGTATTCTAAATCAGAATCAACAACTTTCGAGTTATTTTTAACTGAATTTTTTTTTATGCGGTCCCTATCCACCGCATAAAAAATGTTTTTTCAATAATGCTGTGGAAATATTGTTTTGTAGCTGCACGTGAAGTTTCAAATGATTTTTTTATGCGATTTTTTTGTGCGGTCCCTATCCCTCACACAAAAACAGGTTTGACTGTAGTGAGTTAAAATAAATGCCTAGATTTCACAAACTTGTAGAGGTAGTAACCATTTTTGATGTTAGCTGTGAACTGGAGCAATTCTTATTGTAATTTAATTATGTAATTATAGATGGTACCTCTTCTTTCCTTTCGTCGTCAAGCACCTGCGCAGTTACTCTCGGCTCAAGTGGTTGAACCTGTAATCTCTGCCACATCCTCTGCGCTGCCTGGTGTTTGGCGATCTTTTTACTATTACCCCTGCCCACTTCACGATATTTAGAAACAGCGCAAACAATGGCAAACTGACGTTGATGTGGCAAACCACCTTCCATTTCCGTTTGGTAGATTGGCGGAGGCCAACGGCGAGCCACACACATCTCTTGTAGCCAACCAATAGGGTTACCAGTCGGTTCGTACTTGCTTTCGTCGATTTGCCTGTAATGAAATATAAGTTTTCTCGCAGAGTTCAGAAGTAAAGACAAGTCCGACTCACTCAACTTTAACGCTTGATCTTCTTGCTGGGGGGTCACCGAGCGAAACGCTACTCAACTTGTCGATTTGGGTTTTAGAGGCTGCACGTTTTTCCTCCTACGTGACAAACAAACAGTGACACAATAAATAAATAAATTTCTTGTGTAGTAGAATTAAATGGAAACATAACCTATTCTCAATATTCAGTGACACAATAGATAAGTAAAAGCAAATATGCTCTCGCTACTGCACTGAGACAGCGGAGATTACGGGTTCCAGTTCTGTCTGGCATGTAATTTTCTCCGTTCGCGTTTTTCTAATACAAAAAAGTAGGAGGGTGGTATTCAAGACACGACCGCATGACGTTGGACTACGGTATTCTTATATTCCATTAAAACAAAAAATAGAGAGAATTGCAACTCTAGTATTTGCTGCAATTTTATCTAACAGTGCATTTCTGGATGCTGAGACGTTAAAACGTTATACATCATGCGTGTCACCTTCAAAAGGGTGACATCCGTGAAATTAATTATCAATTAAGTGAAAGTTGAGTTGAAACCCTCGAAAATAATTATGCTCCTGAGAGAATATCATATCAACTAATTTTTCAAAAACGGGTAGATTCAGTGCAATTGAAAACGAACGTGCTAACTTTCACAATTTTTGATAACAAGATGATTTCACTGCAGCCTGGTGGGGATGACACCCAAATTTTCCACCCCGGGTATCACCCGGTCACGCTAGGTCACTACTGGAACAATTATGCTTGGAACGGCCGCATACTCTTTATCCCCTTATCTACTGTTTCTGGCAACACGGTGCAACTAGAGATACTCAGAGAGAGAGAGAGAGAGAGAGAGAGATATGCGATGAAAAAACCGCTGTCACCAATGTCAGAGGTGCCAGATCTCTTCTCAAAGCGCAAGTTTGACTAACTTTTTTATTCGATTCGTATAACTGATGGTGTCGAATAAAGTCCTGGGGAATAATAAAGTGCATCACAAAAACCGTGAAGGTGTGGATTTTTCTGTTTATGCTTAATTTTATACACTTTCATCATTATTTTGTAGATCATACAAAGAGTTTGTGAACCACCAATTAAAAATCACTGTGATGAACTTTGGAGCATTCTCAATTCATTCTTTAGCAATAGAACATGAAAAACGTGTAAACATAAATATAATTCTTTATTGAAATTTTATTTCGATTTTATTTCGATCCACGAAAATAAGTTTCCAGGTAGCAACGGAACCTGAACTCATAAACTTGACCAATCGCACTATTTTCCGCGAGAAAACAACTTTTTGACTAAGGGATCATTCAAATAATACATAACGCGCTCGGGGGTGGGTGGTATTCAGTGAAGCGTTATATTGCGTGTGGCAAACATGTAAAATTGCGTTACACGGGGGTGGGTGGGTATTGAAAATTGACAAATTTCGCGTTATGTAATATTTGAATGGTTCCTAAAGTCATACCTATCGCAAAACCGCGCACATCATCTAGCTGGCCTTGTTGCCAGTATCTCTCGTATATTTATAAAGCCCGACCAACCACTCTTTAAGTTTCTTCATGAAACGAGAACAATCGCTATCGATTAGTTTTGAACCTATATCGATTGATTTCAGTTGTTGTCGTTTCATAAAGGTGCATAAAGTGTGGTTGATCGGGAGGTTGTAACGGAAAAACTTTTCCTAACAAATAAAATTTTGTAGAAAATACATTGAATATTGCTCACTGTTTCGGAACACAATCCATAGCGGTGTTTCGACAAATAAACGAAGTAAAAATTGTGTTTAAGGAATATTAACGTCATTAAATTCTTGCAGCACCCGATTGGATCTCGGCCGTAGTTCCGGTGTCGTGGCACTCGGCTTCGGGCATCTGCGATAACTGAAAAAACACCAAAAAACAAATATGGGTGAAACCTGTATGCATTTGAAACTTGTTCTTTCCTTAGCGAGAAATATGAATGTTACTCTAGAATCTAGATTGGTTGGTTAATGACTGGACCAAAGGCGCATAACAGTTCCCACTAGTGAACCTCAGCCTTCCAGCTACCGTACTCCTACCTTCTCGTGGTACCAACTGATGTGCGAGTAACCAGTGGAAAGATCGGGTAACCAACCCTGGTGGGACTGCTGGTCGCATGCTGACAGGGGGCGGGGCTTCCTTTCTCGGAAGGGAGTTTCCTGGGATCGACACCAACAGAAGCGTTCTAAGTAACGCAGTGTCCTTCTCAAGTCCTGGTAGTGCCCGGGACTCTAAACAATGGCACTACGTTGGCCCTCCTGCGACATAGTGGGGTTGGTCGCTGGCCTTGCAAGCCCGCACCATTAAAAAACAACAGCAACGAACGCAATAACGTTAAGTACGGACCGGAACAAACGGCTAAGACCTAGGCAACGAAAACGGACTTACGATTGGATTCTCGGAACATGGAACTGCCGATCCCTCAACTTCCTAGGAAGTACCCGCGTGCTTTCCGAGGAATTGAAGACCCGCAAGTTCAACATCGTAGCGCTGCAGGAGGTATGCTGGAAGGGGACGATGGTGCGTACGTACAGGGATGGTCACACCATCTACCAGAGTTGTGGAAGCACACATGAGCTGGGAACAGCTTTTATAGTGATGGGAGAGATGCAGAAGCGGGTGATCGGGTGGTGGCCAATCAGCCCTAGAATGTGCAGGTTGAGGATCAAAGGCCGTTTCTTCAACATTAGTATTATCAACGTGCATAGCCCACACCTCGGAAGTACCGATGACGACAAGGACGAATTCTACGCGCAGTTGGAGAGTGAATATGACCGCTGCCCAAAACATGATGTCAAGATCATCATCGGTGATTACAACGCTCAGGTTGGCCAGGAGGAGGAGTACAGACCGGTGATTGGACGATTCAGTGCACACCAGCTGACGAATGAAAATGGCCTCAGACTAATCGACTTCGCCACCTCCAAGAACATGGCCATACGTAGCACCTTCTTTCAGCATAGCCTCCACCATAGACTCACCTGGAGATCACCGAATAGAACAGAAACACAAATCGACCACGTTTTGATAGATGGTCGGCACTTCTCGGACATAATCGATGTCAGATCACATCGAGGCGCTAACATCGATTCGGATCACTACCTAGTGATGGTTAAGATACGCCAAAAACTATCCGTTGTGAATAACATACGGTACCGTCGCCCGCCACGGTATAATCTCGCGCGACTGAAGCAACACGACATCGCAACACAGTACGCGTCATCGCTCGAAGCTGCACTGCCAGAAGAGGGAGAGCTTGAAGAAGCCCATCTAGGGGATCGCTGGAATGCCGTGAAAACAGCTATCAGCAGTGCTGCGGAGGAAGTCCTGGGACACGTGCAACCGAATCGACGTAACGAGTGGTTTGACGAAGAATGTCGGCAGATTTTGGACGAGAAGAACGCAGCGTGGGCAACAATGCTGCGTAGAGCCACCCGTCAGAATGTGGAGCGATATAGACTGAAACGGAGGTAGCAAGTCCAACTTTCAAGGAAAAAAAGCGTCGCCAGGAAGAGGAGGAATGTGAAGAACTCGAGCAGCTGCACCGCACACACGAAACACGAAAGTTCTACCACAACAGAAGCGGAGAAGACGTGGTCGGTGCAACGAACGACGAAGATGTGCCACCCCCCACAATAAGCGAAGTTAAGGATGCGATCCGGCAGCTCAAGAACAACAAAGCGGCCGGAAAAGACGGCATCGGAGCTGAGCTTATTAAGATGGGCCCCGACAAACTGGCTAGCTCGCTGCATCGGCTGATCGTCGAGATCTGGGAAACAGAACAGCTACCGGAGGAGTGGAAAGAAGGGGTTATCTGCCCCATATACAAAAAGGGCGACAAACTAGACTGCGAGAACTATCGAGCGATCACAGTCCTGAATGCCGCCTACAAAGTGTTTTCCCAGGTCATCTTCCAACGCCTGTCACCATTAGCCAGCAGGTTTGTAGGAAGCTATCAGGCCGGCTTCATG
Organism: Wyeomyia smithii; assembly: GCF_029784165.1. Lineage (NCBI taxonomy): Eukaryota > Metazoa > Arthropoda > Insecta > Diptera > Culicidae > Wyeomyia > Wyeomyia smithii. Next base: position 81,991,341 of record NC_073696.1, on the reverse strand, counting down.
GAAGGACGGTCTACAACTGACCAAATCTTTACACTGCGGCAGATCCCCCAAAAGAGCCGTGAGTTTAGAGTCCCTACACACCATCTTTTCGTCGATTTTAAAGCCGCATACGATTCAATAAACCGACAAGAGCTATGGAAAATTCTAGACGAAAACGGCTTCCCGGGGAAGCTGACAAGACTGATTAAGGCTACGATGGAGGATGTGAAGGGTTGTGTGAGAATTTCGGGTGGAACGTCGGACCCATTCGAGTCTCACAGGGGGCTCCGACAAGGTGATGGTCTCTCCTGCTTATTGTTTAACGTCGCGCTAGAGGGTGTTATGAGACGAGCGGGGTTTGACATGCGGGGCACGATTTTCAACAGATCGGGTCAATTTATTTGCTTTGCGGATGACGTGGATATTGTCGGCAGAAAATTTGAGACGGTGGCAGACCAGTATACCCGACCGAAACGTGAAGCAGATAGGATCGGACTGAAGATTAATACGTCAAAAACTAAGTATATGCTTGCAGGTGGGTCCGAGCACGACAGGGCACGCCTAGGCAATACGGTAACAATCGACGGGGATGAGTTCGAGGTGGTCGACGAGTTTGTGCACCTCGGCTCTCTGGTAACTGAGAATAACGATACCAGCCGGGAGATAAGGAGACGTATTATCAGTGGAAGTCGTGCCTACTATGGGCTCCATAAAAAACTACGGTCGCATAATCTGAGTCTTTGCACCAAGTGTATCCTGTACAAAACGCTAATAAGACCGGTCGTTCTCTACGGGCATGAGACGTGTACAATGCTCGAGGAGGACTTGCGAGCACTCGGAGTTTTTGAACGTCGGGTGCTAAGAACCATCTTTGGCGGTGTGCAGGAGAACGGAGTGTGGAGGCGTAGGATGAACCACGAGCTTGCGCGCCTCTACGGTGAACCCAGTATTCAGAAAGTGGCTAAAGCTGGAGGGATACGCTGGGCAGGGCATGTAGCTAGAATGCCGGATAGCTACCCTGCAAAATTGGTGTTCGCTTCAAATCCGACGGGAACGAGAAGGCGAGGGGCGCAACGAGCGAGATGGGTGGACCAGATGGAGCACGATCTGCAAAGTACCGGGTGCCCGCGGAACTGGAGGCAGGCAGCCATAGACCGAGTGAATTGGCGGAACCACGTTATGCAGGCCATGCCTTAGGACGTACGGCCATCTAAGTAAGTAAGTAAGTAAGTCTAGAATCTAGATCGATAGCAGAACCACAACGGCATTATTTAAAAGATATGAGTATCGCGTGCTATTATTTTTGTGCTGACTTATTTTTTTGGCAATGTTTATGGGTGATATCATTTGTTATATTGTAACGAATACAGTCAAACCAGTTTTTGTGCGACTCTTCTTTGTGCGAAATTTATTTTGTGGGACCTTTTTTATGCGATTTTTTTTTGTGCGACTGTTTTTGTGCGGCATATGAAAAAGGACCACTTCCGACAAAATTTTCAGCCATTTAGTTTTTACGATTCTTGAAATGAATTCCAACGCATTACAGAAGTGTTGCGTCCAAAAATTGCTAATTGAGCCAGTTTTACGTAGCAAAAGTCACGAATTGCTTACCTACGAAGGAAAGTGGTTGAAAGGATTAGCATGTTTAAAAAAGTTTCGTTTATCAATCCGATGTTTTAAAATTGTTCTCATAGGTATTCTAAATCAGAATCAACAACTTTCGAGTTATTTTTAACTGAATTTTTTTTTATGCGGTCCCTATCCACCGCATAAAAAATGTTTTTTCAATAATGCTGTGGAAATATTGTTTTGTAGCTGCACGTGAAGTTTCAAATGATTTTTTTATGCGATTTTTTTGTGCGGTCCCTATCCCTCACACAAAAACAGGTTTGACTGTAGTGAGTTAAAATAAATGCCTAGATTTCACAAACTTGTAGAGGTAGTAACCATTTTTGATGTTAGCTGTGAACTGGAGCAATTCTTATTGTAATTTAATTATGTAATTATAGATGGTACCTCTTCTTTCCTTTCGTCGTCAAGCACCTGCGCAGTTACTCTCGGCTCAAGTGGTTGAACCTGTAATCTCTGCCACATCCTCTGCGCTGCCTGGTGTTTGGCGATCTTTTTACTATTACCCCTGCCCACTTCACGATATTTAGAAACAGCGCAAACAATGGCAAACTGACGTTGATGTGGCAAACCACCTTCCATTTCCGTTTCGTAGATTGGCGGAGGCCAACGGCGAGCCACACACATCTCTTGTAGCCAACCAATAGGGTTACCAGTCGGTTCGTACTTGCTTTCGTCGATTTGCCTGTAATGAAATATAAGTTTTCTCGCAGAGTTCAGAAGTAAAGACAAGTCCGACTCACTCAACTTTAACGCTTGATCTTCTTGCTGGGGGGTCACCGAGCGAAACGCTACTCAACTTGTCGATTTGGGTTTTAGAGGCTGCATGTTTTTCCTCCTACGTGACAAACAAACAGTGACACAATAAATAAATAAATTTCTTGTGTAGTAGAATTAAATGGTAACATAACCTATTCTCAATATTCAGTGACACAATAGATAAGTAAAAGCAAATATGCTCTCGCTACTGCACTGAGACAGCGGAGATTACGGGTTCCAGTTCTGTCTGGCATGTAATTTTCTCCGTTCGCGTTTTTCTAATACAAAAAAGTAGGAGGGTGGTATTCAAGACACGACCGCATGACGTTGGACTACGGTATTCTTATATTCCATTAAAACAAATAATAGAGAGAAATGCAACTCTAGTATTTGCTGCAATTTTATCTAACAGTGCATTTCTGGATGCTGAGACGTTAAAACGTTATAAATAATAATATATACTAAAAGAATGGATATTTTTTATTTAATCGCTGTCATTTCATACATATTCGAATCAATCTTTTGTTTGCTGCACTACCAAGACAATCATTTAAATGAGCGAATTGGTAAAATTTTCCTATCCAAGCAAAAAGCAAACTTTACGAAACTATCTGAAATTGGAGCCCAGAACGATTCAACCGAAAATTTTAAATTTGAAAATTGTTTGACATTTAATCGATAAAACTCATGCTAGGTTAGTTCCAGCCCAGCATATAACTTCATGTATTTGAAAAAAAAAAAAAAACGTTTGGTTCAATAACTCAATATAGCAAGAGCTCAATCACACGTTTTTCGGTAGTTGTTATCAAGGTTTGGGCGAGTGACAGGAAAATATCTTAACTTCTTCAGTTGTGATTTAGAGCATTTCTAATTGTTTTGTTATTTTTCACGATAGCGACAAGTTTGTTTCTTTCTGTGTGTGCGAGAAACAAAATCAAAACCGCGCACCGAGAAACAAAAACGAAAATTTAATGAATGCTCATTGAGAAAACTTGCAACTCTTTTTACCAATAACTTATGATACTCAAAAGAACCCGTTTTGATCTAAATCAAATTTCTAGTAAATAAGTGTTGATCATTCATAGGTAGTAATTTTTCCTCGATGAATAAAGACTGGCTGAAGAAGTTAAAATCGCTGCTGTAAAATCAAATTCACAACTGTGTTCGTTAAGACGTTTTAATATTTTCAATGACAATAATAATCTTCGATAAACACCCGCTATAGTTATTCACACACATGCTATAACCATCTAAACACGCGTCAAAACTATTCATACACACGCTGTAGCTATAGCTATCCATACACACGCTATTCCTTTCCATACATCCGATACAACTATCTATACACACGCATAAGCTATCCAACCATGTGCTATTACTATCCATACATACGCTATAACTAATCATTACACACGCAGCAGCTATCCACACACAAGCTATAACTATCCGTACACACGCTTGAGATACACACGCAATAGCCATAATATGCTACAGCTGCTAGTGTCTTACACACGCTATAGCTAGCCATACACACGCAACAGCACCATCCCTATCATCGCAAATGTCATAGCAATACAGATGCACATACGCTATATGTGCACACTGCACACACACCCAACGTTCTCACCCAACGATATCTGAATTGGATTACCGCTGGTGGGGTCCAACTCAGATCGAAGGAGCACCGAACTGAATGAAGAAATGCAGCTTCCCACTACCTCCGCCGCTGCTGCCTGATACCACCGCTCTGGTTCTGCTGCAGCTCAGTTTGGCCGCTGGAATCAGCCACCGCTGCTGATTATACAAGACCGGCCTGGTGGCCTTTCACTTGTTAACTGATGACTGCTATGAGACGACACAGGCTATTATATAGCCCAAAGCAAAAATCCATCCGCGAGCAAACAAGAAGCGAGCTTGTGATTGGTTGAATGTGCACGACTTTTAACACAACTTTTAACTAGTTTAGTATCGAAAACATATTTAAATTATTATATGACAATCTTGCGCAATATTTCCCCTATCAATCAAGCCATCGGTGTTTAGAATCTGTTCAGTGGTAATGATAAAAGAAGCATTTTAAAACGGTGTTGAAACACCTGTTGCAGCTACCGAAAGCGAGCTCGTTATTGGTTGAAAGCTGTGAGACTGTTTACAAAGTCAGATCGGTTGTATCCGTTAGTGTCGACTGTGCTTGTGAAGAGAGGTGGTGATTGGTTGCTCGGTATGATTTAGACAATCGATGTGATTTATCAATTTTTCAATAGTGTATCTCGAACAATAGGTTATTTTTGTTACATAAATTCAACCGTAAAAGAATTTCTGATCGGTTGATGCCAAAACCTCGAAATTCTGAAAAGAAATGACTGATATACAAGCGCTCAAAACCTGACCACTTTTCCCTGGTTTTCCCCGGTTGAATTACTAGATTTTCAAATTCAGATGCCTAACTTCGATATAGACGTTAGTCCAACGTCAAAAACGGAAATTATTCGCAAAAGAGTATTTGGTTGTTTTCGCGCTAGCTTATACTTATAACGACATTTATAGATATTATTTTATTTTTCCCTCCTAGCTTATTCTAAGTCAAAACAAACGCTTAAAATTTTCAAACTAATACCCCGTTCACACTACACCGCATATTACCTGATATCAGGCGATTCGTGTTATCGAGGCCATATCACCATCCAAAATACCTGATATCCCATACAATCGAGCTGTCAACGGATATCACCTCGGTTACATGCTATCGCGGATATCGAAAACCAATAATAACCACATTTCAAGCAGTTGGCAACACGGGCAACAGACATTTGACGCGACCCTAGAAATTAGGCAATTCGCGTTGCATGCGAGAAAAAAGGAAGGAAATATTTTTGCTATTTTCATCCCGCACATGTTGATAATTTTATATCAGAGTTCGCGTTGGTGCGAGCCAACTAGCTGACATCTCTATCCTAATCCCATTGCTCTTGTTGTCTTGTTTTAGCTTTGACCAGTTTTTGTTTCCTTCTCTTTTCAATTACCAAAGCAAATGTCAAATCTTATCAACTCACTCCAATTTGAACGCTCGAAGTCATATCCGATATCATATGGCGATATCAGGTGATATCCGGCGTAGTCTGACAAGGCATAACACTGTTTGTAAGAGTAATAACACTTTTTTTTTATTTTCGATTTTTACTGTGCACTGTAATATACCGTAAGATAAAGTTTTTCTACTTTTACCGCCTGATTTTATAAATAGAAACACAACAGGAATATAAAATCAACGCAGTTTTTCGAGGGACGAGACAGCTTTTATCGGAGTTACTCTTATGCTTGGAGTAATTCTAATTTACTCAATATTACTCTGAAATTTTCAGATGATTCACATTTTTGATTACCTTGAGAACAAGAAAAATATATAAACGAGCAGACCGAGCAACATTTATGTGTATATTTGCGGCTGGAGTAAAATTTAAGGATAGATATGCAGAGACTTAAGAGTTACTCAGATTTGCTCTTTATTTTTCAGGTGTTCTTAGAAAAACTCAAATTTACTCACTGTCTTACCCCTCGCAATTTTTCAAGCTGCAATTATGGGTGATACCTTTTCGTTGCCTTCCTCGTCAAGCACATGCACAGTTTTACTCAGCTTCAGTGCTTGATCCTGCAATGTCTGCCACATCCTCTGCGCTGCCCGGCGTTTAGCGATCTTTTTACTATTACCCTTGCCCAACTCACGATTCGTCAGAACAGCGCAAGCAATGGTAAACTGACGCTCATGTGGCAAACCGACTTCCATTTCCGTTTCGTAGGTTGGCGGAGGCCAACGGCGAGCCATACACATCTCTTGTAGCCAACCAATAGGGTTACCAGTCGGTTCGTCTTCGCCATCACCGATTTGCCTGTAATCAAAAATAAGTTTTCTCGCAGGTTCCAACAGTGAAGTAGAATCTGACTTACTCAGTCTTAACGCTTAATCCTCCAGACGGGTGGTCACTAAGCGAAATTCTGCTAAACTTGTCGGTTACAGCCCTAGCAGTTTGGTGGTTTTCATCCTGTGTGACAGACAACACGATAGGTGAGTAAAAGCTATGAAAGCTCAAACTGAGGGTGAAGTGGTCCTAAAGTTTTGCTCGTTTTTTCGATTTTTACGTATCAACTGAAAGAGTGTAATTTGCTGAGCAAAACGTGACTTGTAAAAAATGTTTATCGTCGTCCTTTGATTTTCGAATGAAGAATAAAAACTGCTCGAAAGGTTTTAAGACAGTTCGCCTATAGTACATAGGCGTAATAAAGCTACGTAATTATCTAGAAGAGGGTCTGACTTTGTTTCGTCACAAAGTTACTATGGGGAAGGGAGTGACAATCAACCGTGAAATGAACCTGTGAGCTTTGAACCCTGAACTTATCAGAATAGCGACTGAAAAAGTTTGACATAAACCGTCAAATAGTGTACTGATCAAAAACAGTTTGACACCGGCTTAGAATTTTCATATTTTAAGCGTGGTACGCCGTTGAAAAAAAAGATTCACGAAATTTTGCCCTTTTAACCAAACGGAATTTTTACAGCTGGGAATGCTTCACAGTAACGATATCCGACGTCAGCGAGCGCATGATTTTTGCTTTTTTTATCACATTTGAACACACACTTATTTACCAAAATGCGTGGATCTGGTGTGAGACGATCGTCGATCAACTATTTAACTGCCTGACTCTTTCAGTACCTAAATAATGTCAGTGCTCATTATTCCGCGCATGAACAAGTGACATTGCGTTTCACAGCAGTGTTCACACCAAGTGAACTTCGTTTTCCCTTTCGGTTTTTGATTTCTTTTTAGCTGCGTACTGTCTGTTGTGTTCTGTTACAGAGCGATAATACAAAACGTGTTGGCGGTTTGCTTAGACAAAAACGACTGATTAAATCTATATGCGTATACAAGATACAGACATATAAATATACAGTAGAGGCTACAGTAACATATACAACACCTCCCTCCTTCAAGTCTTCCTTTTCTTGATGAATCAAGAGTTTCGCATATAATTTGCCGAATTGGTTCTCACAACACACGATCTTGGTTCAACTAGTTTCCTTAATATTTCCCCCTTACCCATCGTTTAGTTGCTGCATCTTGCACCAAGACTAAATCACCTTTCTCGAAATCTGGTCTCGGATGTGCTGCCTTATCGTAGTTGCGCTTATATTTTCATTGATTGTCTTACAACTGCTGTCTGATGCTGTCGTCTTTAACACCTGCGAGCCTTCTCTCTGCTATTGGTACCTTTGACCTCAAATTTCTACCCATCAAAATCTAGGCTGACGATTGTTTCCAAAATGTCACAGTTCAGCTTGAGCCAGAAAAAAATAGTTGCAAGTTTACACACATTTTGTCAAAAACATCACACGGAATAAAATTTACATCAGATCCTGTATCTAGTTTGAATCGTACCACAGTATCTTCTACTTTCAAATCGGTGCACCATCTTTCTTTTCTAACATTTACCAAATTGAGTGTAGGCAGCTCTCGTACTATCGAACTAACGACATCATCACACTCATCATCGGCGATATCAATCCACTCTCTGGATCCTGATGAACGGTGGGGCTCTTAGCACGAATCTCTTGGTTTTGTACTGGTCTATTTCGGCAAGCTCTTTCGTAGTGGTGCATTTTTCTACATCTCCTACACTGCTGTCCGTACGCCGGACACCTTCCTCTTGTATGGGTAGTTAGACAATAATCACGTTTTGTGAGGTTTTTGTGATTTCGATTTCCCCTTTGTGATCCAAAATTGTTTTTCGCTTGACTTGATCCCGCACCTCTGGTAACCGTCTCAACCGTAACAAGACTCGAAGTTCCACGGTTAATAAGCTGTAGTTGTTTCCTTTATAACTCATCCAACCTCGCCGCTTCTATTGCCGCATTCAAAGTAACATCCTTTGTGCAATCTTTAGTGATCAACTTGTCTCTCAGGTCAGCACTATGGCATCCAAAAATAATGCGATCTCGAATCATTTTGTCTTCCTCTAGCGTATTGCAATTTTTTACCAACATACGGAGATCAGCCAAAAAACGGTCAAACGGTTAATCTTCGGCCTGGCTACGAGAATAAAATTTCCAGCGCGAGTATATCTCATTGTTCCGGGGATTGCAGTAAGCATCAAATTTTTCCATCACTTTTGCATACGTGCCTACCTCTTCTTCCTCGAATGTAAATGTATTGTACACATCGACTGCATCGTTGTCAATTAGGTTAAGAAGAGGAGCTATTTTCACTTTATCCGGTTTCACATCATAACCAATCGCTATCATGAAGAATTCCATCTGCTGTTTGAACTTTTTCCAGTGTTCGGCAACATTTCCTGATAACTCTAGGGCATCCGTTTAAAGCTGTCCATCATATAGGGTTCTTCGATAGTTGGTGAAAGCACTGTTCCGCGAGTTCTTCCAATAAGCCGTAATGTAGCTTATCGCGCCTTCTGTTCGGCGATGGCTTCTTGACGACACCTTCTTTCGTTTTAAAGTAATCCGCAGGTTAGATTTATTCGAAATCTTTACTGGTTTTTTGATTTTCATCTCTCTATTACCAGCTGCGCCATGTTGTATTATTCACGGTAAGAGTCGAAAACCCATTAATGGGTATTGTTGTACCCATTTTTTCCTGTCATATGCGGCTGTCAGAAGAATGGGTACATTTGAAAATGTAATATGGGTTAAAATTGTACGCATTAGAAAGACATGTTCTTAGAAAAAAATGGGTCATTTGTTTACCCATTAATGGGTGAAAAAATACTTCAAGCATCATTTTAGTTTGCTCTGTCGATTTGTTCGCACGCGTTACTTCTACGATCTGTTTTGTTTATTATTTGTCAACAATTGCCGTGGAAGGACTTTGAAAGAGATTCGATACTGCGTCGTTGAAGAAGTTGCAAGGTAAACAGTATGTTATATCAAGTATTGAATTTTACAATGTGAGATTTTTTTTATATTAGATCTAGAATGTTCACTATCCGTCTGGTATTGGCTTTGTTGCAGAGAATAGCGATTCTGACAATTGATGATAGCAGATAAAATACTCCTGTTTTCGTAAATAAGATTCATTTTTGCAAATAATTAAAAATAATTATTTCACTTCCACTTCTTTTCATTTTTTTGAGTGATAATCACAAAATTTCCGTTTATTTAATAATGGGTAAAATTTCACCCATTTCCTTGAGAAAATTCATTTCTCAAAATGAGTGATTTTGTACCCAGTTTTTGACGTTTAATCGGTTTACCCGTTAATGGGTAAATCGAGTTTACCCACTAAATAGGTTGGCTCACTTTTTGGCGAAATGGTTGAAAAAGTACCCATTAATGGGTTTTCGACTCTCACCGTGTTTTACGGAGCGATAATACAAGACTGATTTATTCTGTATATGCATATTGGACCTGACGACTCTGTGGGTATTGATTTGGTTTTTACTTGCGAAAGTGCAGGAAGGATATATTTTTACTTTTATTTTCACACATAAATTGACAATTGCATATGAGAATTCGCGTAGGTGCGAAAATCTCGTTTACTTGTGTCAGGGCCAATACAAGATATAGGCAAACAAATATACAGTAGAGGCTACAGTATTTAACATACAACATACAACCCATGAGAAGAAATTTCATTGCCTGTTTCAGTGCCTAAATTTTACATGTGATTGAGATAGGAAAATGAATTTCTTTTTGAACTGCATACTGCGCTTTACCAAAGAAATTTCAGTGAAGTGTTTTCTAAGTGTAATAAGTTTGTCAAAAAATTTTGACAAACAATTATCTTTGACCAAAATTTTGTCGAAATTTTATGTCAAAAAGTGACAAATATTTGATGCTTGGTCAAAGAGTGTACTACAGCATTTATAGCGAATCCCTTTAGGGCCCATCCACATACCACGTGGACAGCTTTGGGGGGGGGGGGGGGGGTAGAGTAATGTCCACGGTCCATACAATTTTTTTAGAATTTATATGGGCAGTTGTCCACGGAGGGGGAGGGGGGGGGGGGATCAAAATCGTTAAAAATCTGTCCACGTGGTATGTGGATGACCCCTTATTCCCAGAGGGTTATCTGGCATTTCTTTCGTGCATCGTAAATCGCGGTATCGTTTCTCTACTGCCGTGTAGATTTCCACTCACCCAGTGGAATAAAAAAAATCGCTATAAAGAATCACTCACTGATTCGTTGAAATAGACTTTTTTATCTGCGCTAGTATCGCAGGTCGATTTCACTAAGGGGCCACCTACATTCCACGTGGACAAATTTTTAAAGATTCTGACCCCCCTCCGTGGACAACTGCCCATATAAATTCTAAAAATTTTGTATGGTCCGTGGACACAATCACTTAAGCCTGTATTACACTCTTTGACCAAGCGTCAAATATTTGTTACTTTTTGACAGATAAAAATTTGGTCTAAGATAATTCGTCCCCTTAATGCTAGAACTAGATAACTCGAAAATTGACGTTTCGAGAAAAACGAGTTTGAAAATTTGACGTATTCTGGTGATGATGATTCAAATGCAATTATTAAAGGTTCCGATTTTATGAAACGCATCCATATCGTTTCAGGCCCGTTATAGCAACGTAAAAATCAACAAAAAACCGAGTTATTTAGTTTTACTACAAAATACGCTTGTTTTTCGTAGAGATATCTTGTTTTTTAATTGATGAATAACACTTTTTCTTGTAATCGTGTTTCAACGAGTTTTGGATATGTTATAGAGCTCGACGCGATAAATATGATGGCATACTTAACTTAAAATCGACAAATTTCGAGTTATCTAGTTCTAGCATTAAGGGGACGAATTGTTTGTCACTCTCCAATTTTGACATGGGACAAACACGGGCAAACAACAACCATGATGTCAAATAAATTTGACCATTATGTCAGAAGGTCAAATATTTGATCATTAGACGAAGAGTGTACTACAGGCTTAAGTAGAATGGAATTAAATTTTAAGAATAGGCTATGTTTACATTCATTCCCATACAAGACTACAATTTCTTAGTAGAATAAAATGGAAACATTGCTTATTCGTAAAATTCTTCTGGAATATGAAATCAACAAAAAAAATTAAACTACAATTACAGGTGATACCTCTTCATTGCCTTCTCCGTTAAGCACCTGCGGAGTGTCTCTCGACCTAAGTGGTTGATCCTGCAATCTCTGCCACATTTTCTGCGCCGCCTGGGTTTTAGCGATCTTTTTACTACTACCCTTTCCCACCTCACGATATTTCAAAACAGCGCAAGCAATTGTAAACTGACACTGATGTGGGAAACCGACTTCCATTTCGGTTTCGTAGATTGGCATAGGCCAACGGTGTGCCATACACATTTCTTGTAGCCAACCAATAGGATTACCAGCCGGTTCGCCTTTGCCATCGCTGATTTGCCTGTAACGAGAAATAAGTTATCTTGCAGGATCGCTTCTAGCTTCCAGCCTCTACGCGAAATGCGGTCAACTCGTCCATTAAGGTCTTGGCAGCTGTAAAATTGGCTTTTTTTTCTTAAACTCTCCTGCGTTCAACAAAAAATATAACAAAATTAGTGAATAATCTTCTGTTTTATATTGTTGGTGCTTGTTAATTCCATTTTAGGGGTTTCGTAGATAGGTAACGCATCTTGCTCACCGCCGCTAACCTTGTTTGGTCCGCGAGGTTGCCGTTTCGGTTGTTTTGGGTTGGATGGCTGGCAGGTGGAGTTTCGACAAGTAGCAATTCGTTCAAGTCTTCAGCTGGCGGTAAGTCCATAATTTAGCGTTCAGCTAAAACTAATCTCTGTGGTGACTCAAGTGCCATCTTATCACGGTCGACTCGTCCGTAGACGCATCTTATCTTATCATATTTACCTTGCACAGTAATCGTTGAAGTCAGTAAGTAACTTTTAAAATGAACGGCAAATTAAAGAAATGTTGTCCGAATCGAAATAAAATTTCAGGATTGATAGTTAGAAAAATTGCTATAAGATCACTGTTTTTCAATACTATTAAAGCTAATAGGTAACTAAAAGATTTATTCACGATAAAATAAATTGACCTATAGGTACAACTGTTTAAAGCGTTTTTTTCCTCGTTAAGTGAACAAGCTGAATGTTAGAACCTTTAAGTTTGAAATAATAAATTGAGTTACTGAACCAATCTTTAGTAACCTTTATTTACTTTATTCCAGTTGTACCGGTGCACACACAACAGCGCTTACTCAACAAGGGATGTTAAACCTATCGATAATTATCGATAGTTGCCAGCTATCGATATAATCATCAATCTTCCAGCGTTATCGAAAGTTATCCCTCTCTTTACCATGGTTACTCTCCAAGTATGATGACAGTTCTACAAGGTATGCTACATTTTTGTCTATCCACGCACACAAACAAATCTCGTTATGAAAAATTTCGCGTTTCGTATGGAATTCAGAATATTTTTGGAAATTTCTCGTTTTATGTTGTTTTATATCTGATTTTTTTGGTTGGAGAGTGAATCTCCAGTTGAAACACACTAGAAATTGATATTAATTTAGATTTAATGTGAAAAATTGCGACAATATGTCGAACTAAAATATATAAAAATGCTATTTTTCTAATAGTTGGAGCATAATCTTAGTCATTGTCATAGCTCATGACTTTTGTTACTGTATGAAACATAAGCGACTCTATTTAGAAACGCTATTAGACTACAATAAAATAACGAAAAGTGCAAAAAGGTTACCGGCAAATTGATGAAAAACAGCATATTTTACCTAAATAGCAGCATGTTTATGTATTCCCCACAAATAAAACATGTTTCAACATCATTTCTATAACTTTTTAGGAAAGTATGTTTTATAAGTTTAGTTTAAAATGCAAAATCATTTCAAATTTCATACAAAATTGGAAAAAGTTCATAACGATCACTAATACTAATGCATCGATGTGAATAGCATACCTTGTAGAACTGTCATCATACTTGGGGTTACTCTAGAGCACCATAGGCCTTTAAAACATATTTGCCTATCCTACTCAAAATGCATATATATGTTCTTGAACAATCAGTATGTCGTTCGAGAATATATTTATGAATTTTGAGAAGCATTGGTAAATATTTGGAAAGACTTAGCATCCAAACCTGTGGTGCTCTAGAGTAACCATGGTAGAGAGAGGGTTATTGATGTTTTCGATGTTCACTCGCATCCATCTTCGACAGCGATGCCATAACTAAAAAATAAATTTCCTCAGTCAGCGTTGAAAACAATTTCAATTCCTGTTCGTACTCACTAAAAATTCCCTTCTTTTCGAAACTATTGGAAAATTGAGAAATAATCAATTTTCGTGTGTAGAACTTGATATTTTTTTTAAAAACAAGCGTCTTCGGTAAGTTGTTCGTTACTATCCAGCAACATCCTCAGATTCATATAAATAATGTATGATCAAAATAACACAATTCACAAATTGATTGGATGAATATTCCACCAATTTGAATATATATTTGATTCGTAAATGTGAATTGATTCGTGAATGTGAATTTTATGATTATGATTTGAAATAATTATTAGAATCATTACACATATTTGAAAAAAAACGAGAAGTTTGGAAAAAACGTTCTAAAACTTCTATATTTGAATTTGTACATTCAACAAGTTTCAATAAAAAAAATAATTGAAAATTAAACTTTTTTGTTTTGATTTTATATTTGTTACTCTGTCAAATTTTCTTAACCTAAGTTCAAAGTTCAAGAATGTTATTCAATTTCATTTTCATTTCGCGGTAGATGGTTGGTCAGTTGGAGCCAAGTCTGTCCAACCTCGATATTTAAGGAAGGATAATGGCTGACTGCCACTTGCGGGACTGTATGAATGCCATTGGAAGGAATTGGAGAAAGATTGGGAAGGTATTTGAGCGTTCGAAAATAAATAAATAAAAATACAAAAAAAAATAAAATAAAAAAAACACAAAAAAAATGAAGAAATAAATAAATAAAAAAATAATAATGATAATAATAAGACAAATAAACAACTATAATAATAATAAAAACAATAAAAGAAAAAAAACCATATGTACTTGTTTTAGAGGATACTTCCCTCTTGTTGTCTATCTTGAATCTGGTGATTGCTTGGATTGGTTATTGTTGGTTGTTTTGTCTCTTCTCTCATTTGCCTGTCCTGATTTGTTGATTATCGAAGAATTTCTAGGTGTTAATCTATGAATGATAAAACCTCTCAACGATATCAAACTCATGTTATCGTGTAGGAGGTAGGGCGTTGTAAAAAAAATGTTCAGTAGTGTGCTTATGTCAATAAGAAAAATGTTAAGGCGCGGTTTTATATGATTTTGACTACTTAATAGTATAAAGATAGATACACTAAAGGCCCGTGATCGCCAACACGCCTTCTATTTTGTATAAGGAAGGCGTCATTACGCTATGTGTGTATCTGGGCCTTAATGCTGGGTATAAAGAGAGAGGGCTATATAGACATGTCATGCTTAATACATTTACTACGCTTCCACTGGTAATGTTTTATAGTCGTTTGGTCAGGTAATTTACTACTTTTTTATAGTTTGTCCAAAAATCCTTCAAAGATTGAAGAGTCGTCGCTTGATAGACCTTATACATCAGAACATATATACATACACAAATGCATAAGAGTAGGGCGTTGTTACGTTGAGAGAAAAAAAACTAAACTTGATAGCAGGAAGCCAGAACCAAGCTCTCCCCGCTCCATCCAGGGCCCCAAACAGTCCCAAACCGATCGGAAGTCAATCGGTCCCGCCCCCGCATCAGAAGCTGTACAAGAGTAGAAATGACACATAAATTATATATATATATATATATATATATATATATATATATATATATATATATATATATATATATATATATATATATATATATATATATATATATATATGTATATATATATATATATATATATATATATATATATATATATATATATATATATATATATATATATATATATATATATATATATATATATATATATAATATATATATTATATCAGTGCGTCTTGAACTGTCCTACAGATCAGACGTTTTTTCGGTTGCTTGTGGACTGGTCTTTGACTGCCTATAGCTTCAAAGTTTGTGTTTTGTCAGTGTGTCTTTTAAAGACTACCTGAAAGTTATTTCCCATCAGTCTTTCTCAAGGCTACCTACTTTTGAATTTAACATTTGTTTTAACTTTTTTCGTATCACCTGGACGGAAAAAGAAACCTCGCATCGCTGCGGAGAGGAAAAGAGAGGCATCTCTTTCTGACACATCGAGTGTCTGTAGTGACAATCCTTTTGATATTTTGCCTGAGCAAGAAGCTGGTGAAATGGAAGTTATTAATATTGAAACTATACAAAATATAAAATCTTTAAAAAAGGAGAAAGTTCCACCTATTGTGGTAACTATTTCTTCTGAATTTAATATATTCAAAAAGGAACTTTCAACGTTTGTTTCTGACGTTAAAGTTACCTATCAGATTGGCCGTAGAGGTGAATGCCGCTTATTAGCCGACTCAGTAAAGGGTCGTGATCGTCTTGTTCAGTATTTAACTGACAAGATGTACAAATTTTTTACATATGACACCAAGAACGCCAAGCCGTTCAAGGTTGTCTTGAAAGGTCTCACCAACGATCAAACCGTTGATGAGATCAAACTTACTTTAACAGAATTACTTGGCATAGCCCCTACCCAAGTAATTCTAATGAAACAAAAATCACGAGGCGAAAACAGTCAGAGAACTGGAATTTCCCTTGTTAATTATTTAATTCATTTTAACCGCAATGAGGTTAACAACTTAAAATTTTTTGAAAAAGCACATGCTTTGTATAATGTGCGTGTAAAGTGGGAAATTTATAGGAAGTATGGCGGAGGTGAAAAGCATATCACCCAATGCCGTACTTGCCAACGTTATGGCCATGGTTCCAAATTCTGTAACATGGACCAAAAATGTCTTAATTGTGGAGACTCTTCTCACAAAAAGGACACATGTCCTGTGAAAGAGAGTAAAAATTTTCGCTGTGCGAATTGTAACGGCAACCATATGTCAAATTTTTATCAATGCCCAGTCCGTTTAGCAATTGTTAAGGCAAGGCAAGGTAAACAAAATTCAATTTCTCAATTAAAACCAACTTCAAAACAAAATTCTCCAAGCGTACCAGTGACGCATAGTTTACCTACTCCTTTGCATACCCGTTTAACTTATGCACAGGTTACAGGTAGTTCGAACATTATACCGCCTAGTGTTGGTAGTTCGAAAATGACCGTTAATATGGGTAAGCAAAACACGCTAGAAAATAATTGTACACCTATCACTCCAGCTAATATTGCTGCCGACAATATTTTTTCTAATGTCAACTGCCTGGGGCCTATTACGGCAGGTAAACTTTCTTTTTTGCAACAGGCGATCTTATGAACGCCATGTTGCAGGCAAAATCAATGTTTGAAGCCATTCAAATAGGCACAAATTTTACTATTAAAATTGTTTCTAATTTAAAATTTAGCAATGATTTTAAATAAAACAATTAAAATATTAAATTGGAATGCTCGCTCATTGAAGGCCAATGAGAATGAGCTTTTTAATTTTTTAACAGTAAATAATGTGCATATTGCAATTATTACTGAAACATTTTTGAAACCTAACATTAAATTAAAATATGATCCCAATTACGTGGTTCATAGATTTGATAGGATTCAGGGTTCCGGCGGTGGAGTTGCAATTGTTATTCATCGACGAATCAAACATCGTGCTCTTCCCCATCTTGAGACGAAAGTTATTGAAACTTTGGGAATTGAAGTTCAAACTGAACTTGGGATTTTATTTATTGCCGCAGCATATTTACCATTTCAATGCACACGCGAGCTCAAAAATTATTTTAAAGGTGATTTACAAAAACTCACTATAACTTTTTCTTTATCACATGAATCAGTTTTAAACCCTATGAGCTCTGTTTTTAATTATAACAAGGCTAATTGGGAAAGATACAAAACTCATATAGAGAGAAATTTCAATAATGAGCTTGATTTGCAAAACGTAGTAAATATTGATTCCGCTTTGGAAGCATTAAAATGTGCAATTGTTGATGCCAGGAATTATTCTGTTCCAAAGGCTCAAATGAAATTTGATTCACCAATAATTGACGAAAATCTTCAACTTCTAATTCGTTTGAAAAATGTCCGCAGACGTCAATATCAACGTTCTCGTGACCCTGTTTTTAAAACTATTTATAAAGAATTACAGAAAGAGATTAAACATAGATTTACTCTTCTGAGAAATCAAAATTTTGAGACTAAAGTTGAAAAATTGAAACCATATTCAAAACAATTTTGGAAGCTGTCAAAGATTCTTAAGAAACCTTCAAAGCCTATTCCAGTTTTGAAAGATGGTGAACGTTTTCTTGTATCCAATGAACAAAAGGCTCAAAGACTTGCTCAGCAGTTTGAGAATGTTCATAACTCAAATTTGAATTTTGTGAGTCCAATTGAAAATGAAGTCACACGTCAATTTGATTTAATTTCTTCCCAGAATTTTTTACCTGCAGAAATAATTGAAACTAACTTGAATGAGATTAAATCAATTATTAAAAATTTCAAAAATATGAAAGCACCTGGTGACGATGGAATCTTTAATATACTAACATCTCCCTGAGAGCACAATGGAATTTTTAGTGAAAATTTTCAATTGCTGCTTCAAAATTGCATATTTTCCCAAATTATGGAAAAATGCAAAAATTACTCCCATTTTAAAACCGGATAAGAACCCAGCTGAAGTTTCAAGTTATCGACCAATCAGTTTGCTTTCTTCAATAAGTAAACTGTTTGAGAGAATTATTCTTAACAGAATGATGTCACACATCAACGAAAATTCAATTTTTGCAAATGAACAGTTTGGATTTCGCCATGGGCATTCCACAACTCATCAATTGCTCAGAGTTACTAATATGATACGAGCTAACAAATCTGAAGGTTATTCCACTGGAGCTGCTCTTTTAGACATAGAAAAAGCATTCGACAGTGTTTGGCATAAAGGTTTGATTGCGAAATTGCAAACTTTTAATTTTCCAATTTTCCTAATCAAAATTTTAAAAAATTATCTTACTGATCGAACTCTGCAGGTTGTCTATCAGAATTCAAAATCTGATAGATTTCCTGTCAGAGCAGGTGTACCTCAAGGTTCAGTCTTGGGTCCAGTCCTGTACAACATATTCACTTCAGATCTTCCTGATTTGCCTCCAGGATGCACAAAGTCATTGTTCTGCGATGACACAAGCATTTCCGTAAAAGGAAAAAGCCTTCGTGTCATATGCAGTCGATTGCAGAAAAGTTTAGATATTTTTTCTTCCTACTTGCAAAAGTGGAAAATATCTCCCAATGCTTCTAAAACTCAAATGATAATTTTTCCGCATAAGCCTAGGGCTTCTTTCCTCAAGCCGAACAATAATCACGTTGTCAGGATGCACAAAGTCATTGTTCTGCGATGACACAAGCATTTCCGTAAAAGGAAAAAGCCTTCGTGTCATATGCAGTCGATTGCAGAAAAGTTTAGATATTTTTTCTTCCTACTTGCAAAAGTGGAAAATATCTCCCAATGCTTCTAAAACTCAAATGATAATTTTTCCGCATAAGCCTAGGGCTTCTTTCCTCAAGCCGAACAATAATCACGTTGTCAAGATGAATGGGGTTATTTTAAGTTGGTCCGACAAGGTTAAGTACTTGGGACTAATTTATGATAAAAAACTTATTTTCAAAGAGCACATTGAGAGTATACAAGCCAAGTGCATCAAATATACGAGATGTTTATATCCTCTCATTAACAGGAATTCTAAACTTTGTTTAAAGAACAAACTTTTGATTTACAAACAAATTTTTAGACCAGCAATGCTCTATGCTGTACCGATCTGGTCAAGTTGCTGTTCAACAAGGAAGAAAACGCTCCAAAGGATTCAGAATAAAATTCTGAAAATGATTTTGAAGCGTCCTCCTTGGTTTGGTACACTCGAATTATATAGACTTACTGGTGTTGAACCATTAGAAACTATGTCAAATAAAATTATTAACAATTTTCGACAAAAATCGTTGCAATCCTCAATTGCTACGATAAGCTCTCTTTATAGCCAATAAGTTAGCAATTAAGTTAGTTGTAAGTTTACTTCCCCTTTTCTGACAAGTAGGTTTAACTCCCTACGAATGATAAGTCCTAATTGTGAAAGCAAACAAATCCTAACAATCAGAATTACAAATTTCTAACAGTGTTGAGAAGTCACCATTTGTGATTGGACACACATACTCATTATTTACTAATATTTACTTAAGCTACTAACAAATCCCCCCTTAAAAAAAAAAAAAAAAAAACACAAATTATAAATCAAAGCGTGATGCGCAAAGAGTGAGATCAGAAACTCTTGTAAAACCATAGAATTGAGGTTTCTTATATGCATAGCAAACAAACTCGAGCTTGGTATTTCGTATAGAATAGGTGTTGTAATAATTATACTTTTTTTTTGAATCACACACAATTGTGCTTCAACAAAATATCTTTAAGTTGTGCTCAATATAGACCTTTTTACGTACGAATGTGTTAGTGCCATTAGTTGAGGAAAATATTTACAAATAGCTGTTTCGTTTGCAATGCTATGTTTTAGCAGCTGGACAAATATTCAGTTGAACACTAATTATGTTATGTGTCCACGATCCATACAATTTTTTAGATTTAATATGGCAGATGTCCACGGAGTGGAAGGGCGGGGAGGTCGAAATCGTTACAAATCTGTACACGTACACGTACACGTACACGAATGTGGATGGCCCCTAATTAAGTACGTGTGCAAATTACTTTATATTTCAAATATAAAATTCATATCCTTGAGATTCTACTTGAAATGATTGTCATCATAAAAATTGTTGTCTGTCACATTCTTTTTTCAATACTATATTCATTTGAAATACAGAAAAACTACAAAACAGAAATGTATGCACTAGGTACGCCTTTCAAAGATTAACACACCGCTAAGCCGATCAACAAATGCTTGTAATGTCATCTTTGCAACGCAGAAAAGGGTCTGGTGTACACTTTCGTGCAGTTTCTGTTTTTTTTTCGATTCTCTTATATAATTATTAGATATTCAATGATTACAACCTCTATACTTTGCATTAAAATAATGCCCATTTTCCTACAAATATGGGACTTGGATCCTCCTTGCTCGCATGTTTTTTTCGTGTCTCTCTTTTTTTTTTTGTATCGATTAGATGCTTGACGAAATCCCACTAATTGTATTCAATATACTTTGTTTGCATGCATGTAGTATTATGTGTAATAATATATTTAGTTAATAATTTCAGCACAATTCTCCAATTCATATCGGTTGGGACATTAAATATACTTATGTTTTTATTATGTTTTAATAAGAAGCAGATTTTTAACACTATTAAAAACTAGAATATGTTTTAAGAAAAAAACCTATACGAACAAAATAGAATTTGAAGTGTTTGCTAAAACTCAGTTACTTACTGCTAGTTGGGCAACTGGTTTTCCATTTATGTTATTTTTTATTTCTTGGAAAATAAAACCCACTAATTCTATGCAAAGTATAGCTTGTATTAGATGTTTTTGCGAGAGAACGCCCAAGCATTGCTTCCACTGCAATTAGCGAAGGGCATTTTCAATTGTCGGCTTCAATACGCACACATTTTTGCTTCCAATATTTGTAATAAAATTAATCTTTAACCGTAGTAGCTGAAGTTGTTTTCTAATTATTTTTCTTTGTTTGGCCACACATCCTGACCGTTTCTATCCGTATCCGATTTATTACACTATACACATAAATAACTTGAATGTTGCGGACCGTTCACGCCTGTTCGATATAAATTTAACCGCGTAATCGTTTGTCGTTCAAAAGGAGTCTAAGATACGTGAAAATATGTTTGCAATGCACTTGCAATAAACTCGTGCGTAGCATAGAATAGTATTTTATATTTCATTATCATTTTATTATTCCATAGCGATACTAGTTATTTATGTATTTAGTTAATTTTAATAAGACGTCATAAACCTCAAAAATTCATTATACGATATATATATATATATATATATATATATATATATATATATATATATATATATATATATATATATATATATATATATATATATATATATATATATATATATATATATATATATATATATATATATATATACTTTTCTTTTTTCGACTCTAAGCAAAGTCATGCTATTTTTAATTTTAATTTAAGGAGTAAATGTAGTAATGAGAATAGAAAATTAAACTAACTGAAAATATGATTGTAGAAACTACGAAAAATATAGTTCAGCAGGTGGGACTCGAATTGGAAGTTGTGGGTTCGAGTCCCACCTGCTGAACTATATTTTTCGTAGTTTCTACAATCATATTTTCAGTTAGTTTAATTTTCTATCTTCATTACTACTTTTACTCCTTAAATTAAAATTATATATATATTTATATATATATATATATATATATATATATATATATATATATATATATATATATATATATATATATATATATATATATATATATATATATATATATATATATATATATATATATATATATATATATATATATATATATATATATATATATATATATATATATATGTATATATATTTATTTATATGTTCGGATAAGACACATAAAAATTATAATTTTATAAAGCGTTCAACGGAAAAACTCGTCCAAACAAACAAAAATCTTGTAGAAAATACATTTAGATTGCCCACCTTTGTCACTATTCTCAATGAGAATAGGCGATGATAAAACTTTGAAACACAGTCCGTAGCGGTTGTTTCGACAAATACACAAAGTAAAAATGTGTTTTGGGTATATTGACGCCATTAGAAGGCGTAACTGCAGGCCTAACTCTCCGACATCAATGTCAGGAGACGATGTTAAAAGATTGTTTCCGCTAGACGCTTGCAAATTGGATTTCCATATTCAAAGACTTATCGATGATGAGGTGTTCAAACGTCCATACCGACCAGAATCAGAACTTGATATTTACCAGGTGGGAGCACCTGAACACAATTTGCTGGTAATGTATTTTTAGTGAGCGCTTTTACAAAGCACCATCGACTAGTCATTCGTTCTGTGTGACGGATAGAGAAACAATGTTAGCTTACAAGATTATTAAAAAAAGAAATATTTAAACAATTACCTTTTAACCACGCTTAGGTTTTAGTCATTATTTTTAGATACTCCAGCGAATTGCGTGCAGCAGCCGATTGGGCATCCTTGGCGGTAGCTCCGGTTCCATGGCACACCGCGACGGGCAGTGTTGATAACTGAACCAAACACTGGTAACGACCACTTAACGATTTTTCATCGATATCCACGTATGTTACCTCGAACCGTTGCTCGGTAGCAATGTCATGAAGCATTTGAACGAAATCGACACTTCGATCATTCAAACAGGTGACCTGATAATAGAAGAACGAATTTGAGTGAAACTTGCATGTATTTGAGCCTTGTCCTTTTCTTTGCGAGCAGTATGTTATTCGATAGCAGAGCCCAGCGGCATTATTCGATGAAAATAGAGATTGACATCGAAGCCCGGTCCGAAGTCCGAACAGAACGTAATCTTTATCGGAAAATCCGATATTATTTCACAACGAAATTTTCAGAAATGGGGAACGAACTAAGCGATATTTCCAGAGTTAGAAAAAATCCAACTCAATTTCGACAGCCCAGCTGACAATGACGAGTATCGAAAACATTACAAGTGAGATTTTATTCAATTATCTATGCCTAATGACTAATTGTCTGCAGTAGTTGTCTTGCCTGATATTCTGTTATGCGTAGGAAAATTGCTTGATACTTGATGTTCTAGTGTCAAAACGAAATTTTTCGGGCATACTCACGGCAACTGAAGCTGTTTCTGGTTACCGTGATGCTGTGAAAAAGAAACCATTTAGTAAAAGATCTGTTTAAAATTGCCAAACAACAAAGAGGAGAAACACTGCCAATAATTGCCCGAGGAAAGGCTTGTTGAGTGTTTCTACAACCCGATCGTTCGACTGCTTGACCAGATTTCTTGGAATGAAAGAGATAGCATGGAACACCTCATTCCGCCTCCTAAAGCGAAAACTGGCTGGCAATCTAACAGATCATAATATACTTTGCAGGAACGATCTGGAGGCTTGCTCTTTGAAACTGCATCTATTAGATGCATCTTTAGGCAGCGGAGCAATATAGAAACGCTTGCCGGAGGCTGCAGTACGAGACTATCATATTAGCTCATAAAGCTCCTCGTGACTCAACGCGTTTTTATATGGAAGTAAACAATGACATTTATTCTCAGGGATACAATTTCATAGCACATGTTAAATTTTCTTTAAAATTTTAAGTGATGGAATAGGTTGCTCGAAATTGTCTCGCAGCCTCTTCTTAGTTGTTTCATTTAAACCACGATTTTCATCCTGCGTGACAAACAAACATTGACACGATAGATAAGTGAAAGTTCAATCAGGAAACATATACAGATAATGCGCTGAAAAAAGGCAAACATACCTGCAATTTGCGCAAAGTGTCACCGGTGCGCGACTTCAAGCTCTTGTGGAACTGAGAAACCTTTTGACCATGGCCAGTAGTCAAACTGGGAATACGAGCATCCTTCAAGCCGGCATACCGTCCTGAGATGGTGGCTGCCTTCAGCTAGAATACAGAAGAGAGCACACAATTTGTTTACAATCATTTTACTTGACGACTTGTCTAGTGGACGCAAACTACTGTGTTGAGTAATGGTTATTTTGCAGAAAATTTTGCATTCTTTCACTAATATCACAAATTGTGTGGTTCTTACTATATTCCAACTGCGCGGCTGACATTTTTAACTAAGCACTTTGAAACAATTCTACGTTAATACAACACAAATGCAATATTAGGAAAGACTACAAAATACTTTACTGAGACAGCTTAGTTACGTACGGAAATTGGCCTCAACTGATATAATACAATACCAATGAAATATCGCTCACAACAAATAGTTTCTCTTTAATATTGGAGCAAATAAAACAATAAATCAGTAGAATAAAACGGAAAACATTAACATTTTCCTAATAAAATGTCTGCAAGTGTTTGTCTAAGACACAACACAATTTACCGAAAATTATTCATAGGAGAGCATTCTGTTGTTTCCGTGCCATATTTATAGGTAATATCATTTTTTCAAACATATGCCTAAAATGTTAAAACCAAGGCCATTTGTAATAATAGTAATACATTTTCGATATTTAATATATACTAGGGCGGTCCTTAGCTGTGATTCACAAAAAGATAGAATTTTGCGACTTCCACCACCTGATTTTATGGAAAAGCACAACCAGACTATAAATTCAACGCAGTATTTCAAGCTGCAATTATAGGTGATACCTCTTCGTTACCCTCCTCGTCAAGCATCTGCACAATTTGATTCGGCTCAAGTGGTTGATCCTGCAATCTCTGCCACATCCTCTGCGCTGCCTGGCGTTTAGCGATCTTTTTACTTTTACCCTTGCCCACCTCACGATATTTCAAGACAGCGCAAGCAATGGTAAACTGACGCTCATGTGGCAAACCGACTTCCATTTCCGTTTCGTAGGTTGGCGGAGGCCAACGGCGAGCCATACACATTTCTTGTAACCAACCAATAGGGTTACCAGTCGGTTCGTCTTCGCCATCACCGATTTGCCTGTAATCAAAAATAAGTTTTCTCGCAGGTTTCAACAGTGAAGTAGAATCTAACTTACTCAGTCTTAACGCTTAATCCTCCAGCCGGTGGGTCACTAAGCGAAATTCCGGTCAACTTGTCAATTAGAGCCTTGGCGGCTGCGTGCTTGGCTTCTTTCTTAGACTTTCCCGTGCCCATAGCTGCGAAAAAAAAAACAATAAAATTGGGGAAAATTCTTACATTTCCCAGACCATACCATCTTTATCCTGATAAGACACCCGGTAACGGAAAGTCGGTTCGTGAACAGCTCCCTCTACTTGCATCAAATCATATTGCGGTGTTATGCCACGACGGCTTAGAAGCTCCTGCAGCAGCGAAATGGGCGTTTTCATATTGTTGGTGCCAGTTAATTCCGTTTTAAGGGCTTCCTCGATAGGTAAAGCATCTTGCTTACCACCGCTTACTTTTTTTGGCCCGCGAGGTTGTCGTTTCGGTTGGTTTCCGATTGGATGGCCGGCGGGAGGATTATCGCCAAGTACCAATCCGTTCAAGTCTTCAGATGGTGGTAAATCCATGATTTAGCGTTTACCTGAAACTAATTATTAGTGTCTAAAGTGACATCTTTTCTACTTGATGCAAACATTTTTGCGATTATAATTAATCAATATTGCTAGGCATACGGTACGCTTTTCAATAAATTGAGCATCCAAATACTTTTCCCACAGCATGTTCGCTGTATTCATTTCCAATTTAAAATCTAGGTACAATCTCAAAATGAAATACCGATGAAAAAATTTTAAATTGAAATGAAATTTTTGCGCTGATACCTTAAAATTGTGCTACATACGATCCGGCTCCGCCATGATGCGACCTTCTCGATTTTTGAACATGCATTATACTTACCTTTTTTGAAAAACTAGAGAACACTTGGTTTCAATGCTATTTAATGACTAAATCACGCAGCTGAAACTTTTCTGTTAACTGATAGGCTTAAAAATACAGGTTTTCGTTGCTGTCGTAGCTAGACACAAAAAATCTGGGATATGCACAAAATTTTCTGCCGATGCCAAGACAAATTTGGAAAGGATGACAAGCGGCTGCCCTGTGGAAAATAATTTCAACCGAAACATTTCTTTTACACGCATCAACTGTGTGCTAAAGCCCTACACAGAAAACGAAAACTAGCCATTTTCTTGTCCATTTCACTCAACGGGGTCGTTCCGTTCTGGGAGGGAGAAACCGGAGAAACGGATACGAAGCTGTGTGAGTTTCAAAATGAACCAGAATGAGCTGTCACTGACTGTCAATATGAACCAAGAGAAAAAAAAGCGTTTTTTGTAAAGAGTATTGTTATAACTAAACGGTATCGCGTTGCTTGAAAAAATATTCATCGCAAACAGTTTTTGTATTCATTGTGGTTTTACAAAATATTTTAATTTAATTTACGAAAAATATGAATTTCATAAGCTTTAAGTAATAATCATGTTAGCGAACTTCGATTATTAAATTTACGTTTTTTTTTCTGGATTTAAGGCTTTGGTTACTATTTCGAACACAATTCATCACGGCCGAATGTTGATTCTCGTTTCACAAAATAGTGAGATGTAGGATTGTAACATTTTTGAAACTGCATGAAACTTTGAAAAACCTGCCTCACAGGTTACGCTCTCGTACACATTTTCAGAATGTCTGCGCAAATATATATAGACTCAAAACCCTGAAGAGACTTTTATACAACGGCAAAATGAAAAAGGCAGGCTCGAAAAATTTATGTTTTACAGACAAATTTGCACATTCAGTATTCCTGATGTTAATAAAAACTTCGTTTGAGTCATGCATGCGTTACAGCAAGAAAATTGCTACACGCTATCAAAAATCGACGCATGTTCGTGTTCTCAGTTTTGAGTGTAGTATTCGTTTCTCCCTCCCAGGTTCCGTCCAGGGAGCCAATCTTGAGCAGTTGTAGATTAATATTCAATAGACCATCGCACGATGATGTCACGGTTTTGACAGTTACTGGTAACTCTGTCTATCCTCGGGCGAAGCTGTTTTGCTCTCAACAAAAGCGAATCATTTTAATTATTACCAGAATGCCCTTTAAATATTGGGCAATAGGTACCAGCACATTAAAAACAATTATAAATTGAGCAGCACTATCCGAAAAAAAATTACACTATAAAAAAACCTTAAAAGTTGCTGTAATTGTACATAGTTATACCACATACATAAGACATACGTAACAAAGCAAAGCAAAGCAAAGCAAAGCCTGGGTGCTACATTCCGATTCGGAACTTGACCTTCTGTTTATTTATACACAGACTTCGCAGCCGACTATTTAGTGTACAGGACAATTGCGGGGCTAGCGCTACGATCCTACTGACACTAACAGTCTCTCCCGAGACGAGACTCGAACCTACGACGACTGGCTTGTTAGGCCAGCATCGTACCTCGGGACCATCTGGGAGCCAAGACATACGTAACACTCAGGAAGAAATCTTACAATAAAGTTGGTACAAAATGAACTACTCGAATGGTACCTTACTCTGAATAAAATCTTTGTTTGAGTAGTTTTTGAAGGCAGTGTACTTGCGCAGCCCTGCATTTGTCTCGATCCTACTCGAAAAATGCTGCATTGATTTTTTAAATAACTTTTTGACA
The DNA here is from genome assembly GCF_029784165.1 of Wyeomyia smithii. Taxonomy (NCBI): domain Eukaryota; kingdom Metazoa; phylum Arthropoda; class Insecta; order Diptera; family Culicidae; genus Wyeomyia; species Wyeomyia smithii. The sequence continues at coordinate 81,963,640 of NC_073696.1, read as the reverse complement.
GTTCCTTATGGGATTTTCTTTGGGGCTCGATAAAGCCGAGAAAAACAAAATTCATTTTGTTCATTATTTGTCGAGCAGTTGGACAGGAAGAGGTACGGAGTTCTATGGGGCAACGTGTACCAGGAAAAAACGCAGGTGTTACGTATGACAAATGCAGGGCTGCGCAGGTATCCGAGTAGTTCATTTTGTACCAACTTTTTTGGAAGGTTTCTTCCTGAGTGTTACGTATGTCTTATGTATGTGGTTATACCATAATTTAACTACATTTTTCATTGCAATTACCGTGCTGGATCGAAACCCGTACAGTATCGAAATCCGTACACCTTGATGTTTTCCTTCAGTTTTAAGCATTATAAAAGTGAAAATTCATATGATAGTTACATGTACATATCCGTTGAGTTGTTGGCTGTAGAGTTGAGCTTTGCTGTTATACAATGGCAGAGACCTTAGAAAGAGAGAGAGGATATGATCAAGACGAGAGAGGGTTTAGTAGAGTCAGGGCAGTAGATTGTAAGCACTACGACTGAGCGGTTGAGTTGTCTTCACAATAAATATTACAATTTAACGTGAAGTAGTGTTTTATTTGACGCGGCACAAATAAACCCATTAGGTAAGATGTAACATTTTGGCGCAGCCGATAGGATCTAAAGCAGACCTAATGTAATAGTTTACTGGAAAAGATATCGAGCATACTAGTGCAATACCTTCAAGATGGCGGTGGTGTCGGCATCACTGTGTTCCAACTATTTTTTTTTCTTCATAGGAGGGATTGGTTGCTTCAAGTGCCGTCTGCAAAAGAGAGCACCATCATACACACAAAAAAAAATCACCAGCCCAATCGTTTGATTGTAGGGCAAGATAGAAATGATTGCTCTGTAGCGCTTTAAGTAAGCGAGTCCGGACGCACATTACAACAAACATTCGCCAGTCCAAACGTTTGATTGCAGGGCAACGTAGAGAGAGAAATGTAATGTAGTATTCAAGAAGAACCAGAACAGAATCACACAACTACCGATACGCCAGTCCAATCGTTCGATTGTAGGGCAAGAGAAAATCACTGCTCTATAGCGCTTCAAGTAAGCGAGTCCAGATGCACACTACAACAAAGATTCACCAGTCCAAGTATGTATTCAAAGGAACCAGAACGGACTCACACAACTACTGACACGCCAGTCCAATCGTTCGATTGTAGGGCAAGAGAGAAATCACTGCTCTGTAGCGCTTCAAGTAAGCGAGTCCAGATGCACACTACACAAAGATTCACCAGTCCAAGTATGTATTCGAATGAACCAGAACGGACTCACACAACTACTGACACGCCAGTCCAATCGTTCGATTGTAGGGCAAGAGAGAAGTCACTGCTCTGTAGCGCTTCAAGTAAGCGAGGCCAGATGCACACTATCAAACAAAACCAAAAAAAAAATATATATTCGATTGAAGTGTAAGAAGAGGAATAGCTATTTCATAACACTTCATGCCAGTGAATTCAGAGAGTTGCCAGAGTTGGCTCAGTCCAAACGTTCGATGGACCCGTGAGAAGGAAAATTGCTCTGCAGTGCCTAATACCAGCGAGTCCGCATGCATACTGCTACAGCTGTTCAAGTCCAATCATTCGAATGTATGTTTGCGATAAAACTGTAGTTTGCTTCTCTGCACAATAGTGGTTGCCAAACCCATATTTCAAAGTTTCAAATATGAGAGAATTGCTATGTTATGTTATGGGAGACATTATTAGAACCAATCATTCGATTCGTTTTTTTTCGACTGGTAGAGATTTTTGTTTATCCATAATTTTTTTTCTAAATTTTCTGTTATTATTACGTTTCCAGATGGAGGTTACAGCAAAACAGCAATGGGGTTCGATAGAACCATTCAATGATGGAGTAGATCAACAGGATTTACGCCGTGAATGGGAGGAATGGAGAAGATCTTTTGAGTTGTTTTTGGAGCTGAAGCATGTTGAAACCCAGCGTGAAAAACTGGTCCTTCTGCCGTCGCAAGGAGGCAGGGGCCTGCAGAGGATTTATCACAATGTTGGAAAAGCGGCGGACGAGGTCTATCCCGAACCTGTCAAGGTACCGCTCATGCCCCCAGAGGTACCGGAGTACGATAATGCCATCAAACGGTTAAATAAATTCTTCATTGGTAAAAGAAACGAACGAGTCGAGCTCGAAGTATTTCGGTCACTGGAACAACGCAGCGATGAACCTTTCAATCATTTTATATTAAGGTTGAGGACGCAAGCAGCACGTTGCGATTTCCTTGATCGAGAAGAGCGAGAAATACTTCAGCAAATTACGATGGGAGCAAAGGATGAACGTGTAAGGGACAAAGGTTTGGAAAGCACAATGGATCTGGATGACCTAACCAATTATGCTATAAATCGTGAAATCTTAAGGAAACAAAAAGAAAAACAGAAGGTATATAGCGAAACAACGGTGGCAACTATACGTCAATCCTGGAAGACAGAAGAGAGGGCGAGCTTACCCGGAAACAGATCCAGAACGTTCAGAGGAAGGACACACGAGGGCGAGCGCCGTGGCGATTTTCAATGCGTGCGTTGTGGTTTATCTGGACACAAAAGTGACTCGCAGTATTGCCGCGCTCATGCTGCGCGTTGTAATAATTGTGGACGAATTGGACACTTTGCACGGAAATGTCGAGCATCTCGTTACATACAGAAACCGTTTTCCAGGGGACGGCAGGTTCACGATAACCAAAGCGGATCGAATGCTATTCAAGATCAAGATGAGGAGCTTCCAAAACGATCAAAATACGAAGAAATTGCGAAGGTATAATGTTTTCCGATGTATTGATTTAGTGTACTATGTTATTTTGTCTTGATTTTTTTTTAATTTTTATTGGTCAGTTCACATAAACAAATTAATAAAAAGTTTCGTAGAGGACATTGAAATGAACACTGTAAAAAAAAAATGAGAACGTTATTGTTTTTCTCTGCCTTTCCTCCCCCAGGTTTTAGAAAACACTTACGAAAATGGGCCAGTCACGTGCAGGATTGACCAATTCCCTGTGAACTTCCTAATCGATTCTGGTTCGGCAATAAACACGGTGACAAAGGATGTTTGGAACACTCTAGTAGATGGAGGTGCAAAAATTTACAAAAAAAAGTTTCAATGCGATCGACGATTCACTCCTTATGCGAAACAAACTCCCCTGCGCGTGGTGGTTGTGTTCGAAGCATGGATTACAGTTAATGATACAAAACCAAAATGCTACGCAGAATTTTTTGTTGTTGAAGGCGCCAACAAATCGTTGCTAGGCAAATCGACGGCAGAGTATTTGAAAGTTCTGAAAGTTGGACTAGATGTCCAGAACATTGAAATGGAAAAGCAATCGTTCCCAAAATTTCCAAACGTGCAAGTAAAGCTCTCGATCGACAAATCTGTGCCTCCCAGAAAGATAGTGTACCTGCGTATACCAGAATCTATGAAGGAAAAGGTTGACAAGAAAATTTGTGAAATGTTGAGATTGGATGTTATTGAGCACGTGAAGGGACCGGCGGAATGGATATCCCCTATGGTAGTTGTACCAAAAGGGAAAGATGATATTCGTCTTTGCATTAATATGCGGTATCCGAATCAAGCTATCCATCGTGAGCATTATCCGCTTCCAGTTATTGAGACATTGTTAAACAAGTTGAGAGGTGCAACTTACTTTTCAAAGTTGGATATTACATCAGCATATCATCACATTGAGCTGCATCCAGATTCACGCAGCATTACAACTTTTATGACGGAAAGAGGACTCATGCGTTTCAAACGGTTAATGTTTGGAATCAACTGTGCACCTGAAATTTTCCAGCGTGTCATGACTGAAATGCTTGCGGACGTGGAAGGAGTTGTAGTCTATATTGATGATATAGTTATCGCTGCAGGTACACTCGAGGAGCATGACAAACGACTCAATCAGGTTCTAACGATACTCCAACAGAATAATACAAAACTTAACGAAAAAAATGTCTCTTCCGGGTGAAGGAACTCGAGATTCTAGGATTTAAGGTCAGTTCTTCGGGTATAAGCCCTTCAGATGATAAAGTGGCAGCAATTAAAAACTTCAGGGTTCCTGAAACAAGAGAGGAGGTCCGAAGTTTTTTGGGACTGGTAAATTTTGTAGGGCATTTTATCCCTCGTTTGTCAACAAGATCGGAACCTCTTCGACAGTACATTCGTGGAGACGTTTCGGAATTTGGAATCGAACAAAAGGAGGCATTCGATGATTTACGGAATGAATTGTCGGAAGGCGTCCGAAAACTTGGCTATTTTGACCCGAAAGATGTGACAGAACTCTATATAGATGCTTCTGCGGTGGGCTTAGGATCGGTCCTTGTCCAGCGAGATTCATTTAGTGTTCCGAGAATCATATGTTTTGCTTCTAAGGGACTAACTCCAACAGAACGTATCTACCCACAAACCCAGCGCGAAGCCCTTGCTGTAGTTTGGGCTGTCGAAAAGTTTTATTTGTACTTGTTTGGCCTGCATTTCACGATTTTCACCGACCACAAGACGTTGGAATACATTTTTGGTGGTAAACATCAAGAAGGCCGTCGAGCAATCACCAGAGTAGAAGGTTGGGCGCTCCGGCTCCAGCCGTATGATTTTGACGTGAAGCATATAGCAGGGGTATCCAATATTTCGGACATATTGTCACGGTTAAACTGCAACGCGGATCCTCCTTTTGACGACAATGCGGAACACTACCTATGTTTCATTCAGGAGGGGTTGTCTGCCATAACCCTAGATAACATCAGGGCTGAAGTGTCGAAAGATGAGATACTGACCGCTGTAATCAAATCACTGGATTCCGGTGATTGGCCATCAAACCTAATCCGATATCAGGCCTTTGCTAAAGAGTTAGGTGTGATAAATGGCATTTTGGTACGAGATGAACGGATTGTCTTGCCAACTAAGTTGAGACATACGGCGCTAGACATTGCGCATCGAGGCCACCCTGGGGTTGTTACCATGAAAAGAACACTTCGAGATAAAGTTTGTTGGCCCGGCATGGATGATGATGTGGTTGAAAAAATTCAAGAATGCGCCGGATGCGTTTCTGTCTCTGGTGTGGGACCACCGGAACCATTGCACAGAAAGGAAATGCCTGATCGTCCATGGCAGGAGATTGCAATAGATTTTTTCTCGGCAAAAGAATGCGCAACTTTTCTTGTAGTCGTTGATTATTTTAGCAGGTTCCTAAGAGTGATTGAAATGAAATCTACTACAGCCGCCAAAACAATTGAGGCTTTGGAAAGTATTTTTGCCGAACATACATATCCTGAAACGATTCGCAGTGACAATGGCCCTCCATTCTCTAGTGAGGAGTTTGCTAGATTTTGTGCTAGTAAGAATGTCCGGTTGTTCAGGACCATTCCGTATTGGCCTCAAATGAATGGGCTGGTTGAGCGCCAAAACCAGGGTATACTGCGAACATTGAGAATAGCAAAAGCAACGAAGTCTGACTGGAGACAGGCGATTAAAGAATATGTGTACATGTATAACACGTCCCCTCACTCGGTAACCAGAAAGGCACCCATGGAGTTAATGACGGGACGGCCGGTAAAAGATCTTCTGCCGTCATTAAGGACCGATCCTAATTGGTACCGGGAAGAAGGAGTACAATAAAGAGATGCCATCGAAAAGCTTAAAGGAAAGAAGTATGCGGATATTCGAAGACACGCCAAGCCGTCAGAAATAAATGAAGGAGATACAGTTATTCTTAAGAACAATGAACATGGCAAGCTTGAACCAAAATTTAAGTTGGATACGTTCAAGGTAATAAGTCGAACAGGAAATGACACGATCGTTGAGAATGATGTAGGAATAACGTTTCGACGGTGTGTTACTCATCTAAAGAGGTGGCCGGAACAACAAGCATCAGTAGCACAGCCAGAATCATCGTCATCACCAATGGTAACGGATGGGAATAAACCAGATAAATCACAGAGTTATCTGAAAAGAACCAGACAGGAACAAACGAAGTCATCTGTAAAACGCCCTGTTAGAAATAGGAAGGTCCCTCATCGATATGTACAATCTGTTACTTATTTGGAATCATCCTCGGAGTAGAGGAGAGATGTAGAGTTGAGCTTTGCTGTTATACAATGGCAGAGACCTTAGAAAGAGAGAGAGGATATGATCAAGACGAGAGAGGGTTTAGTAGAGTCAGGGCAGTAGATTGTAAGCACTACGACTGAGCGGTTGAGTTGTCTTCACAATAAATATTACAATTTAACGTGAAGTAGTGTTTTATTTGACGCGGCACAAATAAACCCATTAGGTAAGATGTAACATTGGCCTTTTGTGAAATTAAATTATGCGCCAGTAGGCCATGAAATAAAAACATTAAAAATGAAAAATCAATCGTGTATCGGTTTCAGTTGTCATTTCGTTGTATCGTTAGATAATTTACTAAGGAAACGTTCTTCAGATAAAAACGATTTTCAAGTGGGATATAAGTGTTTTACTCTGTGAATCTTTTTAAAATTGATGGAAAAGGTAAGTCTTCGTCATTTTCGAACTGTATATTGCCTAATAAATAGTGTAAGTTGTATTTATTCAACAAAAACTGTGCCGTACGGATTTTGATTCTTTTTATTTGCTTGAATCGAAATCCGTACAGCGTGTGTATCTTGCATATATTGTTGAACTTTCTTCTTGTTTTCAGCATATAATGGAAGAAAACAAGTATAAATATACGGCAAACAATGTTAAACGAGCTTTTACTGAGGTGCGCAAGGGAAAGTCGTACCGGGAAGCTTCGAGAGGTTCCGGCGTTCCGGTTACTACGAAACGCTACGAAAATTGCACTATTTCAGCTGATAATCTTAAAATTTGAAAACCGTGTGAAACTTTAGGAGCCAGTTGATCCTCAAATATACTTTTTCGGTAATTTAAAGATAAATTATAAATAAAAGATGTTCATTTTTGTACTTCTTCATCTATACGGAGTTTGATTTATTGTTGTATGGACTTTGATCCAGTCTATATCGCGTGTGTGCGGATTTCGATTCAAAAGTGTACGGGTTTTGATTCACACAAAAAACTGTGTACGGATTTCGATTCAAAACATGTTCTATTTAAACATGATTTTTTCGAGTTTCGGAGTGATTTTAATCATTTTGCTGGAAAATAGTGATAAAATATAAGTAGACCTATAACTAAACATGTCAGTTTAAAGCAATATGTGATTTCTTGATTTTATATTGACCGTCGAAGATTATCATGTGCTTAGGTGTACGGATTTCGATCCAGCACGGTACATCAATTTTACATTGGATATCATTATCCAGAACGATAAAAAACCTTGTTTTTGTTATTTTTACCATGAAAAGGGGGGGTTGCGAGAGGTAAGACAGTGAGTAAATTTGAGGTTTTCCGAGTTTTTCTGAGAAAACCTGAAAAATAAAGAGCAAATTTAAGTAACTCCCGTGTCTCTGAATATCCTTCTTAATTTTTTTTCCCACTGCAATTATACACATGAATGTTGCTCGATCCCACCGTTTATATATATATTTCTTGCTCTCAAGGTAATCAAAGATATGAACCATCTGAGAATTTTGGAGTAATATTGAGTAACTCCCGTGTAAGAGAGTAACTCAGATAAAAGTGAGAAACTTTGAGTTTTTCTGAGAAAACGTGAAAAATAAAGAGCAAATCTGAGTAACCCTCGTGTCTCTGAAACCCCATCCTTAAACCTTTTCCCCACCGCGATTATAAATATGAATGTTACTCGGTCTCACCGCCCATATATTTGTCTTGTTCTTAAGGTAATCGAAGATGTGAATCATCTGGAAATTTCGGAGTAATATTGAGTAAAATAGAGTTACTCCCAAGCATAAGAGTAACTCAGATAAAAGCTGTCTCGCCCCTCGGGGGGTTGTTAACAGCATTTTTCAGGCATTTTTCCCATACATTTAGAAGTCACTGACAATGTTTTTCAAGGTAAAAATATTGTCGGTGGTAGATGCAACAACGAAAAATGTTGTTAAAACATGGTAATGATACAAACCGTTAGCAAGTTTACAGTAAAAATATCATGTTTTTATGGTTACAATAAAAAACATTGTCCGTTTACTGTTTTCACCGCAAAACACATCGTAAATTTTTTCTCGGGTACGATCGAATTAATATTAGTTGAATAGTGCCACTTTCACGAAATCAATCACTCATCACTCGGGTCATGAATTTTTCAACCAGTTTGATTTTTCATTCAATATTGGGTTCAAACTACTCAATGTTGGCTTATTAATTAATGTAAAGTTTCAAGGTCGTACAGACGCCATAAGTAGACACTAACCGTATGCGGTGATATTCTCTATATCAGTATGTACAAAAAATGGGAGAACCTCCCTGGAGTTTTAAAATCAATCTCTTCAATGTCGAACGAAGTTATTGTTTCAGTTTCAGTGGAGAACTTTTCCAAATCCGTTTCTTTTAAAACTAGCTTCAGTTTATCATTTTGACAGTTTTTCCTCTCATCAAGTGTATCTCTGGTTGAAGATAACATAGCGTACTTGAAGGCACTGACAAACTGAAAAGCGTTTGGAGCATCATTGAATCCACAGCATCGACGAATTTCAGAAAAGGCAGTCCTGACAAATTGAATTCACGCAAAGGTACTTGCATCCGTGCTCTGTTCTCATTTTTTTCCATATCCATATCCCATTAATCCCTTTAGGTACGATGGAACTTTTTGAGTGGATGTATTGTGCATTTAAATAAAAATTATCAAAACGTCGCTGATAAACTGGCAGTCAGGCTCACTTCCCATGTTTATTTTGGGTGTTCTCGCAACACTGCAGTCATCTCAGCCATCCCCGCGCTGTTCGTCCGGTTTAAAAAAAAAAACAAATACATTGAAGTCATTCCCGCAGTCCACGTTGTGTGAACACGCAGTTGTTCTATGTGTGTGTAATGTCGGAAGAAAGTTCGGAAATCGGACTTCAACTTTAACTCAAATTTAGTGCTGGCGCCACAGTACGTTTTGAAGATTCTTATGGAGCCTAGATCAATTATTGCAATTGAGTGATATTTTACTTTAATTAAAAGAAAATTAATAACCTCTTCAATGTTAAAACAGTAGTTTGTAGTATAATACATTTTCTTCAAAATTTTCATCGTACTTACGAAAAAACTCATGTGAATTGGGTTGTTTAGCTATACCAGGTTTTTAAATCATCTGAAAGATCTGCATTTTCTGAGTAAAACGTGATTTAAAAAAAAATTTCTATCGTTGTCCTTCGCTTTTTAAATCAAGATTTCAAACTGCTCGCAATCGCTACAATGACAGTTCGCCCATATACCAACTGTCATTGTAGCGATTTGGAACGAATTTTAATTCTTTATTAAAAAATCGAAAGATAATGATTTAAAAACCACGTTTTGCTCAGAAAATTACACTCTTTCAGATGATATATAAAAATCGGAAATCCGTCAATAGCTTAACAACCCAATTGAAGTCTCTGTGATTGGTGTTCTGTACAGCTGAAAAATGTATTTAAAATATTCAAAGTAATTTATTCGTATCTTTCACTAAACATTATATGATTATATCTTGAGTTCAGACTTGAGAAAACTTTGATTTTACCTTCCTAACTGAATCCTTGGAACGTTCTTTCGAATTAAAGGTGTCAAACAATTTGTCGTGGATATGTGCTTTTCCGAACCCGCACACAGTCGTTTGTGGGGCAGAATGAGGTGCTTTGACTTTCGCACAAACCGATAGGTACAAGGACCACTCAAATAGGTTCCAGATGCGAATTCAGTGATTTTTTTTAATGAATCGAATGTAACGAGATTTAACCGCGCTCGTTATCCTAGTTTTTCGTTTTCAAACTTTGCTCTTTTAAGAGCTTTAACTCTTTCCGGAGCTTCAAAACCAGTGTTGTTAGACTCGCTCGTAAATAGCATGCGATGCTCCAAATGGTGTTCCCATGCAAACGAAATCGGACACTGGAGTATTCTCTATTCGAGCTGTTTTTCGTCCTTTTTCGCTTTCTTCATTACACACCAACGAGTGTAGCTGCATGCGAGTTTCCTCGAACGACGGTAAACTCACGATCGCTCCCGAAATCATATGCACACATCTTAATATACTCGCGTCTACTCCCCTACTTGCGGGAGTAAAACCAGCCGAAGATCTTCGATTTAAAATGCATCCCGATGACTGCGGAGGGGAAATAACAAAACTGAACTGCAATATGTGGTCGTTATTAGGTGTTAGCTAGTGATTGATGAGTGCGGAAATAGCGTTGCTACAAAAGTTCTTATGATGGCTTCACCCCTACGTAGTCTTGATTTCTCAGTGTATTTTTCATTTGATGAAAATTTTAATTTTTCGGAATGCAAGCTGTGTGGTAGGCAACTGAAAGGTAATTAATTGTATAAAGAATGACCGAATGAAAGTTCGAAGGCGGCAATTTGTGGCTGCTGCATAGTAGCACCTCAACATTGTATGTATGTGTAATGTATGTAGAATGCAAAAGAAAGATTTCAATTGAAGTGATATTAGCTTTGAAAAACATTTTTGATACATGAACACAAACCAGCGATGTTTACCTAACAATTGAGAAGAGATGTGAATATTCACTGCCTTTATTATGATTTAGGGAGAACGAGATTTAACCTAGATCGCCACATTGTGAAACTTCATCCAAAGTACATTGAGGGTTACGCAATACCACAATGTCACATGCGCAGTCAGCTAAAGGATGGAATAAGTGGCACTGCACCTAATTTGGTTACAAACGAGCGGCAAGGAAAAAGAAAATCCAAGAGAAAAATAGTTGTTGAAATCGATGAGGCTGAGTTTAAGACGGCTTGCGTCGAGATGGTAGCGTTCGATGGTGTCAGTTTTCGGTTTTTCGAACAGCGTGGATTTAAAAGATTAACCCAGCGAATCCAGGATAGCCTGAACATTACAGCAAATCGTTTTAATGCGGTTTCGTGGACGGATGAGGCTGCTGCTGCTGTTCGTGAAAAAATTGCCAACGAATTAAACCATCGGATATTCAACATATCCATTGATGCTGCTAGCCGAAATGGGAGGAGTATTTTGGGTATTACGGCGCAGTATGGTGAAAATGGCAGAATACACCATCGAGGTTTGAGCATGCTTGAGATGACAAGCCGCCATACCGCCAAAAATTTGGTAGATGAATTACTGCTTGTTTTAGCAACATATCAAATAAATCCCTGCCAAATTTATTCGTGGTCGAGCGACAACGCATCAAATATGATTAACGCTGCAGGTCTGCTTAATGATGTGCAAATGGAGGAAATGTTTTCGATTGTGTCGGCCGAAGAAAATATTACCAATATTGAGAAAGATGAGGCAACTCTATTGAAATTTGGTGAGTTTTTTTATTATCAAAGATTTTGAAAAATTTGAAAGAAACTCTATCAAGCGTATTTTTCTTGCTTTTAATTTATAAATTTTTTATTCAAGATTCCATGTAAAATTTATATAACTATATATATTTTATTAATATATTTGAACAAAATTGCAATGGTTAACCAGCAGAATGCGTAAATTTTCGATAAACAAATGAAATATAGATTATAAAATATGGAACATAAAATTTTCAGTACAACATATGGAATATAAAATATAATATGAAATATGAAATATGAAATATAAAATATAATATATAAAATATAAAATATAAAATATAAAATGTAAAATATAAAATATAAAATATAAAATATAAAATATAAAATATAAAATATAAAATATAAAATATAAAATATAAAATATAAAATATAAAATATAAAATATAAAATATAAAATATAAAATATAAAATATAAAATATAAAATATAAAATATAAAATATAAAATACAAAATATAAAATATAAAATATAAAATATAAAATATAAAATATAAAATATAAAATATAAAATATAAAATATAAAATATAAAATATAAAATATAAAATATAAAATATAAAATATAAAATATAAAATATAAAATATAAAATATAAAATATAAAATATAAAATATAAAATATAAAATATAAAATATAAAATATAAAATATAAAATATAAAATATAAAATATAAAATATAAAATATAAAATATAAAATATAAAATATAAAATATAAAATATAAAATATAAAATATAAAATATAAAATATAAAATATAAAATATAAAATATAAAATATAAAATATAAAATATAAAATATAAAATATAAAATATAAAATATAAAATATAAAATATAAAATATAAAATATAAAATATAAAATATAAAATATAAAATATAAAATATAAAATATAAAATATAAAATATAAAATATAAAATATAAAATATAAAATATAAAATATAAAATATAAAATATAAAATATAAAATATAAAATATAAAATATAAAATATAAAATATAAAATATAAAATATAAAATATAAAATATAAAATATAAAATATAAAATATAAAATATAAAATATAAAATATAAAATATAAAATATAAAATATAAAATATAAAATATAAAATATAAAATATAAAATATAAAATATAAAATATAAAATATAAAATATAAAATATAAAATATAAAATATAAAATATAAAATATAAAATATAAAATATAAAATATAAAATATAAAATATAAAATATAAAATATGAAATATAAAATATAAAATATAAAATATAAGATATAAAATATAAAATATAAAATGTATATTAAACATGAATTCAGAAATATGAAAAAATGTAAATGCAATTCATTTTGTTGCATTTTTTATTAGGAGTCGAGAGTGATGTGAAAAATGAGGAACAACTACTCGGCTTGGTAGACACCGCAATACCTGAGATTTCTCTAGAAGTGATGCGTTGCGCGGCTCACACCGTGAATTTAGTGAACAAAGATGCCATTAAGTCAACTGATTGCGCTAAAGAGCTTAAAGAAATTCGGGCCATTGTTAAAAAATCTAAGCATATCGTCTTTCGTCCCGTATTTAAGCTTAACGCTGTAGCAGTTCCGAAACTAGATTGCGAAACTAGGTGGGGCACTACGGCGGTAATGGCTGAATGTTTTCTCGCTATTGAGCCAATCGAGACACAGTTACGGAAAGTAGACACAACCTTCGTGATTAAAAAAGAATATTACGATTTCGCAAAACTGTTTGTTGAGGCATTCAAACCTATATTAAAATTGTTGCAAAATCTGCAAAAAGATCAAATCATTATTGGAGATGTTTACAAGTACTACTGGCTAGAAACACGAAATCATTTGAATAAAATTGAATCAAATAAATACGCACAAGCACTTTTGGAAGCACTCACGAAAAGGAAAATTTCACTGTTTGAAAATAAGGCATTTGTGGCCGGAATGTATTTAGATCCACGCTTCAACTTTAAAGATTCGCCATATCTTTCAAGTGTTCAGAAGCAACAAGCAATTGTAAGTATTAGAATTAAAGATTTTTTAGCGAGTTTGTATAACATAAAAATAATTTATGTTTAGGATCATCTAGTCAATACTTGGAAAAATATTCAAATTCAATCGAACAAACATAATCGTGACACGCAAAACAATCCGTGTTCATCCTCATTGTCTGAGCTCGATAAACTAGTTGATGAGGATTGCAAAAACGTCAATGTTACCGGTGATCAAATGTCAAGTTATGGAGAGGATGAAATCCGTACGAAATTGCATCACATTTGCTCAAATCCACGCTGCCTAATTGACACTGATGTGTTACTGCATTGGTCCAAGCTAGAGTTCATCGAACCAGAGCTTTTCGCAATATCAAATGTAGTGCTATCTGCAGCAGCTACATCTGTACCTGTAGAAAGAGCCTTTTCCGGTCTAGTACATGAGCTAACATCATTTAGAACTAGATTAGATGCTAGCAATCTCGACAACCTTATGATACTTCGATTGAACCCAGATTTGTTATCTGACATATTTAAATCCGACTAGTGTATTTTTTTCTATTATTCCAACTTTTGCTTGTTATCAAAGTTATATTGGTTATCAATAAAAAAAATACTATGCAACATTCGTTTTTTTTTATATTTTTTTGAGTATTGTTCAAATACGTTGAACTACGTTTCAGAATAAACTTAAAAAAACTTCTGCTTTATCCACTATATAAGCTGAAGCAGTTGAAAAACTAGTAAAACGGTTAAAATTCCCCTAAGATGAATTATTAATCAAGGTTTGCTACCGATTATTTCCAAAATTTTGCCTAAAAAAAGGAAGAAGTGATAGTCAAATAATTAATAATTATTTATTATTAAATATTAAAAAATACATTTTTTCTATCGTAAAAAATAAATTTTAGATATAATATACACTAAGGTCGCTTTTTACGCGGGTTTTTTTTAACGCGGATTCCGGAATTTACGCGGTTTTTTACGCGGTTTTTTACGCGGTTTTTTTACGCGGTTTTTTTTACGCGGCACGTATCCCCCGCGTAAAAAGCGACTTTAGTGTACAGTCATACCTCGATATAAGGCAACCTCGATATAACGTAACTTTTACCTCAATATAACGTAACTTTTTAAAATGTATTGAAATTGAAAATTAATGATACAGCAACTGTTTTTGGGCTATAAATTGCTTCGCAAAAATGTTTGTAGTAAGTTTTGAAACCAATGAAACCAATGCGAATATTGTCCGAAATGCGCATGAGGAAGGTTAAAAAATACCAATAGGTGATGGGAAATAGGTTTTCACGCATCCTTCAGTATCAATTCACAATCTTGCAGCAATTAAAAAAAAATTATTTTGCTTGTTGAAATTTTCTCTAAATGGGCATAAGAAAGGTTTAGAAATACTGATAGGTGATGGGGAATAGGATTTCACGCATCAGTGAGTAACCACCAACAGTATTGCATCAATTAAAAAAATTTTTTTGCTTGTTGAAAATTGTCCTGAATGGGCATAAGAATGGTTTAAAAATACTGATAGGTGTTGGGAAATAGGTTTTCACGCATCTCTGAGTGACCTTTTGTATTGATTGAAAAAAATATTGTTTTTGCTTCTGAAAATATTTCTAAATGGGCATAAGAAAGGTTTAAAAATACTGATAGGTTATGGAAAACAGGTTTTCACGCATTTTTTACTAACCATTAACATTCTTGCATAAATTGAAAAGATTTTTTTTTTGCTTCGATATACCGTAACTCGATATAACGTAACGAAAAAAAAAGTTGCCTTATATCGAGATATGCCTGTATTACATTTGGAATTGAATAAATAATAAAAAATATTGAATATAAAATTTTAAATATAATTTTAATATACCGCCGCAAAAACGAATGCGGCGATAGTTCTTACGCCAAGCTCGTATAAGAATACCCACCCAGCCGTGAACTGTGTATCATTTATAATTCAATTGAGGTGAGTATGTTCACGGCTGGGTTTTTATAAGAAATGAATTTAATGTAATTTAATCTATACTCTCTGTATCACTAACCCATATGAAAAAACTTTTTACAACCGTGCAAATCCAAAAAGAGAAGCAGACTAAACTCTTAGGCCGTGAGCATACTGGCGCGGCCTGTTCTGGGAAGGCCATATCGCCTTGCCGTAGGTTGAAGTACTGCCTTGCATCATACACGTTCTAACATGCATATTATATACAAATTCTGCACTTCACTCTCGGCACGGCATGAGCCATCCAAGCACGCGTAGTCGAGTTCTTTTAGTCGAGCACTCCTACTCGCGTGTCCTTACTCGCGGAGTAGAAGCCGCAGAGTAGAGGGATAAAAGAGTATTTGCGTAGGGGCACAAGTTAACTGCTGCTCTGGCTAGTTCGTGAATAAAAAAGAGTAACCCGCAAGTGTGTGTGCAAACGATTGGAGAAGCGTAGCATAGAGATCGTTATCAAGCAGAAAAGAGGGAAAAGGTTTTGCTTCTCTCTCACTTTGCAACGCTGTTCAAAACTAAAACTTTGTTATAATCGTCTTTTTCTCCCTCTGACGCTACCAAGACTCGCTGTCTTAATACATTCTTGAACCAACATGTCAAACGAGTACCGCTACCACGATGTTTCTTCCTCAAACTTATTTGACACTTTTTTTTCTAGAATTGAGAATTACGCACGTTAAGTCGACATCCCAGTTGGTCTCGAGGTACGATGCTGGTCTAACAAGCCAGTTGTCGTGGGTTCGAGTCTCGGCTCAGGAGGTACTGTTAGTGTCAGTAGGATCGTAGCGCTAGCCCCGCAATTGTCCTGTACACTAAACAGATGGCTGCGAAGTCTGTGAATAAGATACAGAAGGTCGAGTTTCGAATCGGAATGTAGCACCAAGGCTTTGCTTTGCTTAGTGCGGATATATTGGAAATTCTTTATATCATTGAACTTATAGTAATATTTCTCAACATGAATAGAACGTAGTAGACAAAAATAGGCCAAAATAACATCGCCGAACGAATGAAAGTGTGAAGCTCTTTGATACGCGAGTGTCGAATGACCATCTTTTTCTTTGTTAGGGCATCCTTAACAGTGCGCTACCATTTAAGTTGTTATGGCGATTGTGTACAGCGCGGCTATTTTGCTCACTCACCCGTTTTCACACCGGTCGTTACTATCGTCTCTGTTTGACGTTTCTCCAGCATACACCTTTAGTAGCGCTGCTATCGGGCTGCCAAATTTGAGAGCGCGATGCTTGCCGGAGGCCCGGCTGCTATTTCTCTAGCGCGTTTAGCAGCGACCGGTACGGTATGAAGTGATGATAGAGCGCTGCCTAAAAAGATAAAACTCTAATAAAAATCTATATATATAGTAAGGCTGTGCGAGATTTCGAATGATTTCGTATAATTTCGCAAAACTCGGAATTTCCCGAAATTTCGCGAAATTTCGGTTTCGCGAAATTGCCTAAAAATTTCGTTGAATTTCGCTGAACTCCGCCTAAAATTTCGCGAAATCAAACTTCCAATTTCGACGATTACGAAATTTCGCGAAATTTCGGACCAAATTTCCGATGCACATTATTACATTATTTTGGTTTGTGCTCATTGCGACTATAAATTAAATTGAATATATCTCAACAGTTATCTGGTATACTATGTCAGACATAGAAGTTTCAACTCTCAGCCGGTAATTTTCGTTTTTAAATACAAAACCGTATCATCATGCGGGAGATATTTTTTATTCACGCAGAGCATAAAATTCATGTCATCACTGAAGTCATATTCGAGGAATATGAAGCCGTCCAAATGCGCTACGAGGTATCTAGTAATTTGTTTGTAGGAATAAATTTTACGCATCTTTTACGTACATCAAAATGTGGTTATATTTGCAGCGCACAAGGTTAAAAAGGTCACTTTTTGTTTTTCGTTAAGGAGGGCATAGCAATTTCGGTCAAAACTAAAGCTCTGAAGCTTTATCTTACAGGCCAAATGTTCTATGCCACTCGACTTGTAAAAATTTAAATGCGTTTATTCGGATTTCTCTGTGTTAGAGGACTCCTCTTCGCACACCGTAGTGTATTTAAATGTGTTTTTTTCAGATAGTTCATTGCTATCACTAGGCTGACCAGATATCATGCCTTATAGTGTGCAGACAGAGTGATCGATGTGTCAAGCAGAAAAAGTTGTAATTGCCTGAATTTTTAGTATTGTTTCAAATCACTCTGCTTTCAAAGTCAGCATAGGTTTCAAAATTGCCAGGTACCTTATCAAAAATATTTTAAACGTGTTACCAAAAAAGTATACTTTATCAATAAATGAATAAAAAGCACATGGTTCGCTCTCGTCGAACACATAACTGAGAAATGTTTCTCTTGTTTTAGAGGACACAAAATTTTACAATGTCAAAAACAAGTTCAGATTATAGCATAAAAGCGATTTTGTTTTTGCACTTGACGAATATACAAGGCAGAAGAAAAGAAAGGTTAGAAAGAACGAGAAATAAGAGAACGAGGATGATTACGAATAACTTAATTGAGCAAAAAGAAAACTATTTGTTTGTTACAACATTCCATTCTAACTGTTGATTGGTTGAAAGAAAAATAATTTTTGGTTTGTTTCAAAGGGGCCGTTCCCAAACCACGTAGTCATATATAGGGAGACGGGGGGGGGGGGGTGGTTATCAAAAGACCACGAAAAATCACGCGGGGGGTGTGGGGGTTAACGAATAGACCACGTAGTCTTTTTTCTGACTTATAATTTATTATTGCCACTCAGTCAAGACGAAGCCTTCGCAATTTTTTAAATAATAAATTTATTTGATTAATAAGTGTCACGGAAAGTTTGAGAGTTGTCAGCAATTAACTGTAATCAAATTTTTGAAAACATATTTCAAATTTATTCGAACGAAGAAAAAATTTATTTTTGTTTTAAACTGGCTTTGCCTTATATGGCATTTACTGCTTTAGAATAATAGTTCTATTTTGCAATGCGTCGGGATTCATGACATTTTTCCTGGAAGTATATTTCAATACTCAACGACCGGTAAAAAAAAACAACGTTTTGGTCTTAAAAACAATATATAAGACCTGGATGTTCATGAACTGAAGGAAGAAAGAAAGATGTTTATATTTTGTTCGACATTCAAAAACTTTGTAATTTATTTAAAAAAAACTAAGTTACAAATCCGATACCTGAAAATCACTAAAAGTAAGGTTTCACTTATTATCAACTAAATATTTTTCTAGATGATTTTTAGATGAGTATACAATTCACAATATCTATAAGCGAAAAGTTTATCGTAGATGATCAAATTACTTAAGCAAATTTTATTTATTTTGATACTCAACAACAAATTAAAAATCATTTTGAATATACTCAACAGAATAGCGTATTTTAAATTACTTTCAGGTAAGAAAATTGTTATATTTGTTAAAGACAATGAAATATTATTAAAAATTAAACAACCATTATCTATTTGTTATTTTGGTTTTGAGAAAATGATATTACTAAAAATTCTATTTACAATTTGCGCAATAACTAATAATCAGTTTTCTTAAACCTTCATTTTTTTATAAATTTTTCATACTTTATTGTACATATATGCAGAATAAGATCACAAAACAAGAGACCACGAAAGACCACGGGGGAGTAGGAGGGTATAAAAGGGATCAAAATATGACCACGTAGTTTGGGAATGGTCCCAAATGCATTTTATTATTTTTGGTGTCGCAGAAACTCACAGGGCATATTTTTTTAGGTCAAAATTATTTTCTACAACCTTACCAGAGACACTAGTTATGCCAGTCAAACAAACCGATTTAGCTGAAAAAATAATTTAATCTCAAATTGGGCACTCTGTGGGTAGTTAAAATATTTTTATAATCGAAACAGTTGGTTTGATTGGCATAGTGCCTTTGGCAAAGTTATAGAAAAAAATATTGTCCTTCCAAAAATAAACATGTTGTAAAATTTTTTTTTTGAAAAAATATAACTTTTTTTTTGATATCATCATCGTTTCGGTAATTTTTTTGTAATTTTTATACAAAAAAAAAAAAAGATTTTTGAAAATAAGCTTTTTTATATTAATTTTAATTTTTCTTTTACATTAAAAAAAATGAATTTTTTGATTTTTTTTTATCGGAAAGATAAAATTACTATCTAAAACTTTTCCAGAGGCGTCACACTGATCAAAAAACTTTTGGCTCTGAAAATATTTATAATCACAATAATCCTCCCAAAATAGCATTTTAAATAGCTTCTCAGCCTATAGAAACGTTTATGCAAAGTTTAAGCCAAATCTAAAATGACAAAAAATATAGAAACTGGGACATTTTTTTGTGGAACTGCTCAGTTAAAAAGTAATTTTAAGTTGTATTAAAAAATGTGCAAACATATTGAAAACTTTAAAGTTTACAGAATAGTTAACTTAAATTTCGTTTTCCTCGAATTGATAAAGATGTCACTTAGTCTAGTCTGACTAAACGGTGTTAAAGAAAATTCAATAACACTGGTCGACAAAAGCGAAAAAAAAGTTGCCCTAAAGCTCAAGATGGTTGGTTGCCCTCCAAAAGTTTTACAGCTTTTTAACCATTCCTGTGAATTTTGCTGCTTTTAGAGAATGCAGAAATGCATCCGAAGGCCGCCGAGGAATTGCTTATCGGATTCGTCGCTTTTACGTTTGCATAGGGAAAAACCCTTTGGAAAAGTCATCTTTGCTAGGGACACCAAAACTCACAGGAATGGTTGAAAACCTACCTACCATCTCTCATGTTTTCCAGTTCGAGCTCTAGGACAAAACTTGGATTTTGAATGATGAAAGTGCTATGAAAGAAGGATTACTAATTTACTATTTTAAACAAAGTTGCATTCAAACCAAAAGAATCAGTTCAGAAGTTTATTAAATTATTATTTACAAAGACATTTCGAGTTTGACCTTTTTATCATTTGTATCTATCGCGCTACTATTACCTGCAATATAATCTGTATAAATGAATGCATCAAGATTTCAGTTTTTAGCGTTTTTGATTTTCTCGACAATGTCGGTTTATCGATATCTGAATACCTACGTTACTCTTCGTCGACCAGGTAAGCATCTTGCGATCAGCTGCTGAAGGGTACTTCGTTAGCGTACGCTCCAACGTTTCAAATCATTGTAATGCTATGTTTCAGGAACATTCATTTTATTTTTCGAAATTTCGCGAAACTTAGAGACCAATTTCGTTTCGTCTCGAGAACTCGAAATCCACCTTGATTTCGTTTCGACTAATTTGGCGAAACCGAAATTAAGGGTTAATTTCGTTTCGTTTCGTTTCGACACCAGAAAAGCCAGTTTCGCACACCCCTAATATATAGCATATACAGTAAGATCTTACTAGGGGGGAGGGGGGAGGGGGGGTATCAAACATTCTTACGATGTCTTACAAGGGGGGGTTGAGAAAGTGGAAAAATATTCTTACGTAATTATTGAACGGCCCCTAAGCACTAAATCATTGCCCTACAACAATACTATATTTGATTACAGAATGGGACACCCGAAACAATGTTCAACTCTAAGAGATGGCGCTGTAGTGGTAGTGGTAGTAAAATCGAAATTTCAACGAGCATTTTGCTTAATGACCGATAAAACTGCTATTAGTTACTCTGTTTTTATATTATTCTAGCTTTCTAGTACTTACTTTTACTAAATTCAATCTATTTTTATCAAAAAACTTGATTTTGCTGTACTACTATATTGAGTCAACGGAGCTGTATAAGAAAATCAAGTTTTTTGATAAAAATAGATTGCATATAGTAAAAGTAACTACTAGAAAGTTAGAATAATATAAAAACAGGGTAACTAAAAGCAGTTTTTCCAGTCATTAAGCAAAATGCTCGTTGAAATTTCGATTTTACTTCAACTATCACTACAGCGCCATCTCTTAGAATTGAACATTGTTTCGGGTGTCCCATTCTGGGTAAGAACTTATTTTGACCTAAATGCTTGTATGCATCTGATATAATGTTAAAAAGGCAAAATAGCGAGCTGATAAAATGCTGCAGGTGGCAACCATTAATATGCATCACTAATGTTGATTTGAAGCACCCATGAGATTTCTCTTTTCTGACATGTGAGTTAAAGAAACAAACGAAAAAAAAATTAGAACCTTAATTATTTGGTGTCTGGGACGAATGCAAAAAAATATTTAGAAGTAATACATATGGTTTATTTTGTGCATGTGTTCTCCCTTAACATCGTTTGGAATTCAACAGGGACTTTTTTTCATCTTCTGATATTGACGGTTCAGAAACCACGAGCCCAGGAGATGTTGATCCTGGATCCAACTCACTAGTTTGCAAACCGCTAGTCTAACAGGCTACCGTGGGATATTGTTGTAACCTTTAAATATTATCGAAAAACTGTTTAGATGCTTATAGTGTAGTGCGTTTTGTTAAACTGAAATACGAAATATTGCCATGTTCTCCGGATTTTCCCAGGTTATTTTCACAATCGAAAAACTTACACTTTCTTCCCATCTTGAACCTAATCCAAGAATACAAAAATACTTTTGACAGGGCTGCCGTGAGATGACATTGTGACGTAAATCAATGTACGAAGAAGTAACAACGACAAGAAAGATGCCAAAAGATAGATTTTCGAATAATAAACAAATTGGCATAAAAACCCATATTCGAAAAAAGGCACTTACGTCACTTAGTCATCTCACGGCAATGGGTACCTTGTTTGGGGTGCTCGGAATCGACTGTCTTACTTGCCACTTGTAGCATAAACCTGTATACAAGTTTGGCCTCGGTAACTTTTATCACTTTTGCCTTCTCCGACGAGAAGCAAAATTTGCATGATAAATAATTTTATTTATTTTATTTTTATTATTTAGCATTTTATTTTTCTCTGTGATACTTTTTTCCACACCTCTGCTTTTACATAAGGCACTCTGTACTAAAGAATGTCATTTTGACATTTTTCCATTACGTGCTCTCTAACCAAGTATGATGACAGTTCTACAAGGTATGCTACATTTTTGTCTATCCACGCACACAAACAAATCTCGTTATGAAAAATTTCGCGTTTTGTATGGAATTCAGAACATTTTTGGAAATTTCTCGTTTTATGTTGTTTTATATCTAATTTTTTTGGTTGGAGAGTGAATCTCCAGTTGAAACACACTAGAAATTGATATTAATTTAGATTTAGTGTGAAAAATTGCGACAATATGTCGAAATAAAATATATAAAAATGCTATATTTCTAATAGTTGGAGCATAATCTTAGTCATTGTCATAGCTCATGACTTTTGTTACTGTATGAAACAAAAGCGACTCTATTTAGAAGCGCTATTAGAGTACAAGAAAAAAACGAAAAGTGCAAAAAGGTTACCGGCAAATTGATGAAAAAACAGCATATTTCACCTAAACCGCAGCATGTTTATGTATTCCCCACAAATAAAACATGTTTCAACATCATTTCTATAACTTTTCAGGAAAGTATGTTTTATGAGTTTAGTTTAAAATGCAAAATCATTTCAAATGTCATACAAAATTGGAAAAAGTTCATAACGATCACTAATACCACTAATACTAATGCATCGACGTGAATAGCATACCTTGTAGAACTGTCATCATACTTGGCTCATCTAATCAAAAAAGAAAAAAAATACGGAGAAAAAGAACGGATGAAAATTATCTGCAACGAGAATAAAAACTTTATTTTTGTAGCTAAATAACTTTTCGGCACCGTAAAAGTGCACAGAGTGCAAACTAAAACAATTCTACATTAGTGATAATCTCCTTTTGCTGTCGGTATACTTTGATTGCGAAGTTTCCGTAGAGCAGTTGGTGCAATCAATCCCGATTGCGTTTGGGTTATTTAAGGCCATCTCGACTGTATGTTATTACTTTAATATGTAATGGCGTTAACAAGTAGTGATTGAAACTCTGTCCGTCTGATGTTAATGCTGTTTTGCTCCAAAATGATTTTTTTGTAAGTGGTTGCAGTTGCGAAAAACTGACGAAAGTAATCGGTAGTGTAAAATTGAGGATTGGCTGACTCATCACCATTCAAGAATCGTCGGTGTGAAACTATGCCAACACCTAGTAATAGTATCAGTAAAATCAGCAGTGGCAGCAGTTGCAATACTAAAACGAAAGAAATGTTCATCGTCCGTGCTTTGGAAAAGATCCTAAGTGATAAGGATATTAAACGGTCGCACCACTCGCAGTTGAAGCGAGCTTGCGACTCAGCGCTCGGTAAGTGAGAAATCGTTAACACTGTGGCAGTATCATTTAATGCAACGCATATAGTTTGCTGAATAATTGAGATGATGAGTTATTGATTTTTTTAGTATCAGTTGAGAGTGTGTAGAAGGTGGTGCATACACCTCTTTTTACATCTATGACGTGATAAGCTCGATAATATTTTCTAACATATGGTTCAGCATCGGGCTTTAATAGAAATACTGCTACAACCATAATAGACTTGTTTCTGTTTTGAACAAAGTGTAAGCCTCTTGATCAACTTCAGATGAATGATGTGGCATGCAGACATACAAGACAAGCATGTTAATAAGTTGTTTGTCAATAAATTTGCGGAGTCAACAAATATTGGCTACTCGAAAACAAAATACGACCTCAAGCATTCAATTTTAATGTCGTTAGTCCTTCATATGTGAATGATTTTTATTTATTCGATAATTAAAATATAATTTAAGCTGAGTGGTAAACCTAAAACGAATAAATAAATTGTAACTACTCTCAGGAAAATATATTTTATATATTGATGTGACAATTGTTGTTAGTGACAACTTTAACTTTAACACTGTGCCCTGCAACTTCAGCTGAACTGAATACATACTTGGACAATTTCATGACTCTAAAATACTGTAAATTTGTTTTGTCATTGCAGAGGACATCAAGGAAGAGCTGAAGGAAGCCGGTCAAAGTGAACACAATGGCGAAGTTCCCGTTCCATCGGCTGCGCTGCCGCTGCCGAAGAATGACTCTTCCAACATTATCAACGCCGAGAAGTATTTTCTGCCATTCGAGCTGGCCTGCCAGAGCAAAACGCCACGCATCGTGGTAACGGCCCTAGATTGTCTGCAGAAGCTGATTGCTTATGGTCACTTAACGGGGAACATTCCGGATTCGTCGAATCCGGGTAAATTTCTGATCGACCGTATTGTGACGACGATTTGCAACTGTTTCATGGGACCTCAAACCGATGAAGGCGTACAATTGCAGATCATAAAGGCTTTACTCACTGTGGTAACCTCACAGTACGTCGAGGTCCACGAGGGTACCGTACTGCAGGGGGTAAGAACCTGCTACGATATCTACCTTTCTAGCAAGAACTTGATCAACCAAACTACTGCGAGAGCGACTCTGACGCAAATGTTGAACGTGATTTTCACTCGAATGGAGAATCAAGCTTACGAGTATTTGGCCAATGGTAGCATGGTCGTGTCGACCATGGCCGCTGTTTCGCCAGCTGCTCCAACGGGACCGGAAGAGATGCCTGTGGTGGAAGAAAAACATCCAGATTACGACATGGTACGGGTAATTGTGGAAGAGATCGTAGACAATGTGATAGCCATTGCGGCTGAGGAAACTGGTAAACAGGTTCCAGTGCACGCGGAAGGTGATGTAGTAGAGACAGGAAGCATCGGAGGAATTTCCAACGGTGGTATGGATAGTACCTCCATGGCAAGAGTTCCATCGCAAGAAAGCATGGAAGTAACCAGTGAAAATGATAGTATCGTAACCGCTAAGTTCACACACATTTTACAAAAAGATGCTTTTCTAGTGTTCCGAGCACTGTGCAAACTTTCCATGAAACCTCTGCCGGAAGGACACCCGGATCCGAAATCGCATGAACTGCGGTCGAAAATCCTATCGTTGCATTTGCTGCTCTCGATTCTCCAGAATGCCGGACCAGTGTTTCGATCGAACGAGATGTTCATAATGGCTATCAAGCAGTACTTGTGCGTTGCACTGTCTAAAAATGGAGGTAGCTCGGTTCCGGAAGTATTTGAACTATCTCTGTCGATCTTTGTTGCGTTGCTGTCCAACTTCAAAACACACCTGAAAAAGCAGATTGAGGTGTTTTTCAAGGAGATTTTTCTCAACATTTTGGAAGCGTCCAGTTCATCCTTTGAACATAAATGGATGGTCATCCAGGCGCTGACACGGATTTGTGCTGATGCTCAAAGTGTTGTGGATATTTATGTAAATTACGACTGCGATTTTTCCGCTGCCAATCTGTTCGAACGGCTCGTAAATGACCTATCCAAAATAGCCCAAGGTCGCCAAGCACTCGAATTGGGAACTTCAGTGAATCAGGAAAAATCAATGCGTATTCGAGGGTTGGAGTGTTTAGTCTCGATTCTCAAATGTATGGTAGAATGGAGTAAAGATTTGTATGTTAATCCGAATTCGCAGACATCTCTGGGAGATCCACAACCGCATGCATCGTCATCGGCAGTGACTATAAAAAGTTCGGATGATGGTCCAGATCCGTTCAAATCTCACGGAGGTTCAAGCCTGAGCATTAACTCAGTTGAAAGTACTAATACATCCGGTGGAAATCGCGAAGTGTTGGATCTTCCGGAGGAGTTGGAAGAGAGAAAGCAGCGGAAAGAAGTTATGGAAACTGGAATTGAAATGTTCCACAGAAAACCCAAGAAAGGGATACAGTTCTTGCAAGAGCGAGGTTTGTTAGGTGTAACGGTAGAAGACGTCGCCAAATGGTTGCACGAGGAGGAACGATTGGATAAAACCCAGGTTGGCGACTATTTAGGTGAGAACGATGAACAAAGCAAAGCTGTGATGTGCGCCTATATCGATGCAATGAACTTTGCTGATTTGGATATCGTGGCAGCATTGCGCTACTTTTTGGAAGGATTTCGTCTCCCGGGAGAAGCGCAAAAGATTGACCGATTGATGGAGAAATTCGCTAGTAGATATTGCGATTGCAACCCAAACAACACCTTGTTTGCGTCAGCGGATACCGTGTACGTACTGGCCTTTTCGGTGATCATGCTAACAACGGATCTGCACTCGCCACAAGTGAAGCATAAGATGACCAAGGAACAATACATAAAGTTGAATCGTGGTATAAGCGATAACAAAGATCTTCCGGAAGAGTATCTTTCTCAGATCTATGACGAAATTTCTGGCCACGAAATAAAAATGAAAAACACGGTGGCCAGCAAGCCTGGTAAACAGATTATCGTGAATGAGAAAAAACGAAAACTGTTGTGGAACGTCGAAATGGAAGCACTATCAACGACAGCAAAAAACCTCATGGAATCTGTGTCACATGTTAAGGCTCCGTTTACATCGGCCAAACATCTGGAACACGTTAGGCCTATGTTTAAAATGGCGTGGACATCGTTTTTGGCAGCATTCTCTGTTGGTTTGCAGGACTGTGACGACCCTGAAATAGCCAGTCTCTGTCTGGACGGTATTCGCTGTGCTGTGCGGATTGCGTGCATCTTTCATATGACCCTGGAACGTGACGCTTACGTTCAGGCACTTGCACGCTTCACTTTACTCACCGCAAATTCTCCCATCAATGAGATGAAAGCTAAAAATATCGATACAATAAAGACGCTAATCATGGTAGCCCATACCGATGGAAATTACTTGGGTTCGAGCTGGTTGGACATCGTAAAATGCATATCTCACCTAGAACTGGCCCAGCTCATCGGGACCGGTGTGCGACCGGAGTTTCTTTCCGGGCCGGCATCGCATCGTGATACATTGGATCCATCGGCAAAGGAACACATCGGCGAGACAAGCTCACAGAGCATTGTGGTTGCTGTCGATCGAATTTTCACCGGATCCATTCGATTGGATGGGGATGCGATAGTAGATTTTGTCAAGGCTTTGTGCCAAGTTTCCCTAGATGAACTCACACGGCCTCAACCGCGAATGTTCTCGCTGCAGAAGATTGTGGAAATTTCCTACTACAATATGGGCCGTATTCGTCTGCAGTGGTCCCGAATCTGGCAAATTTTAGGCGAACACTTCAATGCCGTCGGTTGCAACACCAACGAGGAGATAGCATTCTTTGCGCTGGATTCACTACGTCAACTTTCGATGAAGTTTATCGAGAAGGGAGAGTTTACCAACTTTCGCTTCCAGAAAGATTTCCTACGGCCGTTCGAACATATTATGAAGAAAAATTGTTCGCCTGCGATTCGGGATATGGTGGTACGCTGTGTAGCGCAGATGGTCAACTCGCAAGCTCATAACATCAAATCTGGTTGGAAGAATATTTTCTCGGTATTCCATCTAGCTGCGGGAGACCATGAAGAAGCGATCGTAGAACTTGCTTTCTTAACGACGGGAAAAATCATTACGGATTTGTACCAATCACAGTTCCCAATTATGATAGATTCGTTCCAAGATGCTGTTAAATGTTTATCGGAGTTTGCCTGTAATGCAAAATTCCCTGACACCAGCATGGAAGCTATAAGGCTTGTGAGAACTTGTGCTCTGTGTGTGAACGATGCACCTAATTTATTTGCTGAGCATGCTGGTATGGAAAATGACGTATCCGTCTCGGAAGAAGACCGTGTCTGGGTTCGAGGATGGTTTCCGATGCTTTTCTCATTGTCCTGCGTCGTTAATCGCTGCAAACTAGATGTCCGAACGCGAGGTCTTACCGTACTTTTTGAGATTGTCAAAACTCACGGTGACGCCTTTAAGCCAAACTGGTGGCGGGATCTGTTCAATATCCTGTTCAGGATTTTCGATAACATGAAATTACCCGAGCATCATACAGAGAAGGCCGAGTGGATGACAACCACCTGCAATCATGCCTTGTACGCCATCATCGACGTATTCACTCAATACTTCGATATCCTCGGGCCAATGTTGCTAGCCGACTTGTATTGCCAATTGCATTGGTGCGTCCAACAAAATAACGAGCAGCTGGCTCGCTCGGGAACTAACTGTCTGGAGAACCTGGTCATCTCAAACGGGTTAAAATTCAATGAAGAAACCTGGGATAAAACGTGTCAGTGTATGCTTGATATTTTCAACAGTACACTTCCCAACGAGTTGCTCTATTGGAAGCCTGACCCAACCCCTCAAGGTTATCAGAACTCGGCATCCTATGGTGGTCAACATAATGGAGAAATACCGCGTCACGGTATTCTAAAACGTTCCCCTTCGCAACATTCTGTTTACAGTCAATCTGACCCGCAGGATCATCCTTCGAAAGCATCAGACTTTAATCAAACCTCCGTCTTGTTCTCTAATCTGTTGATCAA
This sequence comes from Wyeomyia smithii, assembly GCF_029784165.1. NCBI lineage: Eukaryota > Metazoa > Arthropoda > Insecta > Diptera > Culicidae > Wyeomyia > Wyeomyia smithii. Next base: position 81,934,995 of record NC_073696.1, on the reverse strand, counting down.
GTGTGTCGTGCAGTTAGAGTTAATACAGACGATCGACAACATAATTTTTTTTCCGGCTACCTCCCGAAAGGAGGACGCAGAAACGCTTGCTCAGGCAGCTGCAGAATTATCCTACAGTTCTTGTAACACTATCGGAAGCAGTTCAACCCTGAACCAATCGCTGTCAACGGAAGAATGCCAACGGGAGGAGCAAGGCATGTACAGCTACCTGAACACGCCCCATTTGCTGCAGTTGATCGATTGCCTGCTGCAAAGCCACCGGTTTGCGAAAAAGTTCAACTCCAACCACGAACAGCGCAATGTACTCTGGAAAGCTGGCTTCAAGGGTTCACTGAAGCCGAACTTGCTGAAGCAGGAAACCCAGTCGCTAGCTTGCGTGCTGCGAATACTGTTCAAAATGTACAGTGACGAAAGCCGAAGACGTGACTGGCAGGATATTGAGAAACGATTGATCGCTGTGTGTACGGAAGCGTTCGACTACTTCCTATCACTGCAAAGTGAACCACATCGGGACGCGTGGACCTCACTGCTACTCCTAGTTCTGACTCGATTACTGAAGATGCCGGATTCGAGGGTAAGTAGTATTTATTTAGTATGCCAGATACTGGTCAAAGTTGAATTTTATTGGAAAAATCGATACGCATTTATAGATAACCATGCGTTCCCATTTAAATCGTTCGATGGAGGTGCAGTGCTACAAAGTTTCTGAATCATGTGGTCATATTTTGGTCAAATTATTCCACTTCGATTCACAAAAATATAGACAGTTGCGCAACTTGTACACAAATTAAGACTGTATCATGGATCGAATGTGATTTACATCTATATCGACATCAAGAATATTGAAGCATTACAATGATCACAATAAAAATAGTAATGAGCGAATTGCTTATTTTCAAACAACATAAAAAATTCCGGATAAACCCCTGAAATATGTAATGGTTAGATTTAGAGCAACCCCTTTTAACGTGTTTGACTTGGTAATTTGATGTTCATTATAAACCGCAAAAGTAAGGAAAATGAGGACGTAAGCCGTTCCTTGTTATTAATTTTACTATTAATTAATTCATTAATATATTAATTTACTTATTAATTATATTAATTCATTAATATATAAATTTACTTATTAATTAATTTTTTAAATATGAATCTTCGAATTCATCATCCACCATTTCGTTACACTATATTTAACATGAACTCACCTAATTTCTACTCTTCTCCAGTTTGCTGCACACATCTCCAGCTACTACGTGCTTATGTGCGATTTGATGTGCTTTGATCTAAAACCGGAACTGCGAACGGTATTGCGACGAGTTTTTCTCCGTATCAGCCCAGTCTTTGGTATCTCTAAGCCTGGCAACAACAGCAGCGCAGGCGCAATCGGTACCTAGTATCAGCAAAAGAGTGGTGCGTCTTCGCGGACTTCTCCACCGGCATCACATCACCAGCGATATCGGGGGCGAGGACTGCGAACCTATCCGGCAGTTCATCAGCATCAATTGCCAGCCTTCCGTGGTAGTTCTGATGTTTGTAACAGTTGTCAGTGTCAGTATAGCATCGGTCTGGCCGCATCCGTAAAAAGGGTTGAAAGGAAACAAATTTATTCCGATGCTGATTTGGCTTATCATCAACAGCAGTAGCGGCGGCGAAAGTTATGAAAAAAAAAACACGGTTGTAGTAATTTCGTACTGAAACTTTCATTATTCTATAATTGTTGCGCATATGTTCGTTATATTTTAGAAAGCTTTTATCTTGTACTAAATTATTATAAATGGCAAGTGTGTAGGGCTAATGTGAGCCAATTGACAACCCGATCACAATTAATGTATCATACGCCGATTGTTGTAAAATGTGACAAATCCAATTCAATAAATCAATTTGGTTGATAGAGCAATGGTTTCCCTCAGAAAAAGTATATTATTTGAAAACATGCGATTGAAAACAACCAACTTATATTGGTCCTGCTACAAAACTAAAAATCGTATCATTTAGTGCAGTAACACTAATATTCCGTAAACATTAACTAGCGATTGATTTCAAACATAAATAGGTCGTTGCGTAGAATTTAGTAGAGTAGTTGCAAAACCTGCTACTGAAAGACCTAATGAACTGATCAGAGCTGATTTATAGTAGCGGTGATGAATAAAAAAATAGATGGTATAGAAAATAAAGTCGCTCCTTACTTACTACTACTAAAGTAGCAAAAGAACTTGAAAAGTTTCGAACTTTTGAGTAGCTGGTAAAAGAGTTTTCTTAAATACCCCCTACATAAACTAGATAATACAAACCTACACACACCCGAAACACTATGCATAGAATATTACAGAATGCAATAGACTACTAATGATTATTATTATTAAAATAACATATTTATAGTCAGGATGTGTTACTGATAGAGAACAAAGATAAACCAACATGGAACGTAAATATGAGTTAACTGTACTGCTAGCGAAAGTTTAGCGTCTTAATTCGTGGTCTGTTTTTTAAGTGCAAAGAAGACAAAAACAGGTCGAACATTTCAACATACTATATGAAGGTTATGAGAATGTGAAAATTTCATTTTGCTATGAAGCACACAATGGCGATTATACTGTATATTGTTCATTTACATACATATTAGATATGGAATAAAGAGCTAGCAAAAAAAAAAAAGTTTTTTTTCCAATGTATTTCTGCTGTAAGTACTCAAAAAGTATTTTAGATTGCATTCTGAAGAATCACAATTTGACTGCTTGAGGAACATATCCTGCCGAAGAATCAATGGTTACGCCTAACTTGCAAGTTTATAGGGAAATTTCTACAAAACAAAAACATGCTATTTAAGAAAGAAAAAAGTGTCCTGAAGAAGTATCGTTTTCAAAAGTATATAACTTTTCTCCTGCTAAGTAGATTTCGAATACCAACATCTTTATCCATAGTTACAATTCTCTCTTAACTTGTTCAAATCTTATTAGAAGTAAACTAGCAAAAAGACTTTTTACGCGGGTTTCGGAATTTTCGCGGATTTTTCAGCAAAGGCGTTTTTCACGTTGTGTGTTATTGTTTTTTTTTGTGTTCAATTAATCAATTATTTCAATTATCTAAAGCTTGATTAATTCAATATTTGGTCGCACAAAATAAGACATTACTTACTTTACTTTCATGGCGACAGGTCATTAACGACCCACTGCCGAATCCAGAATACGTCTCCACATCACTTGGTCTTGGGCTAGTCTTCTCCAATCGCCTCTAACACCTGCCGATTGGGCGTCCTTTTCCACACCAACATCCAACGAGTACAGAGTCTACCATGGAGTCGCCGACCACTGTCGGTCTCTCTGCTGAATATTATCTTCGCCGGTCGCTCCTCTGGCATTGGCGCCACGTGGCCAGCCCACTGTAGCCTGCCGTGTTTTATCAGCTTGATGATATCCGCATGTTGGTATGCTTGGTACAGCTCGTGGTTAATGCGCCTGCACCACACATCATTCTCTAATTTTCCGCCAAGTATGGAACGCAGGATCCTACGCTCGAAGACTCCAAGTGCTCGCCGGTCGGCCTCCTTCATCGACCAACACTCGTAGCCGTAGAGTACCACCGCACAGTGGTCGGAAAAGGCAATTTCACGAACTTAATTCATTTGTGCTTAAACGGTTGATGTAAGCCAAAGACAATGTTCTAAAGAATTGTTCACAAAAATATAACGGAAATGTTGATAAGAAAATTTTCTGATCATGGCCTACTATCATAAAAATAAAAAATCTAACTTTTGATACAACGAAGATACATAAATAGTTTCTTCTGCAAAGTTGTAGAACTTTTCGAAATATGAAACTTTGCAGAAGACATTAAATTTCTATGACGTCTATTTATTGAGATACGAAGCATTTTCTCTGTCAACCCCCTCAAATTTAGTTTTTCTAGTATAACTTTTGAAATATTTTTTTTTTCATGCACATAAAGTTCTAGGCAAATATGATCAACATAAAAATACAGGTTTATTTCGAAGACAGCATGAAGCTACAATCGTTCTATACTAAGTTAGAGCGTTTTTTCGTTAAATTATTTCGCATATTCAAATGCATATAGGGGAGAAAGAGGCAAACCGGTACACATCATCAAATACTTTTTTGAAAGCTTAAACCTTGTACTTTAAGCTAGTTAAACTTTGATACTTGACAATTCATATATGAATGAGTAGAGTGATGTTTTATGTATGTATGTTTCTAGAGTTTTCTATACAAAAACGCACCAATTTGAACGATGATTTGTGAATTTATGAAACAGATAACTCTCAATACTTTAAAAATTAGTGAGACTTCTCATTTATAGTTAGTTGTTGATAGGTGCATCCATCAGTAATTCGACGTGAGTAAAATGAACGCATGACAGCAATGTTTATTGTTAATTATCTATTTCATCTTCAGCTGTCTCGTATTCACTTTTTGTGAAATCTAATATAAACTTAGCATCTTCTGAAAATTCTTGATGCTTCTTTTGCGGTTTGACCCGCAAGCCGGCAATAACTGGATCGGAAGAAACTAATAGACGACGTATAAGATCACTGTTAGTAACAGTTCGTGAAATTTTTCGCGTGTGATCTAGCCTGAACCTTTTCATCACTTTGTTCAGTGACTCTTGTAATGTCCGCACCGTGAAATAATATTTTATGGACTGTAGCTGGCAAGTAGAACCAAGTATATATGGACACCAACAAACGAGCAGTTTCCGAACAATAGTGTTTGAATTTTGATGCGTTAATTTCCCGGTCAGAAGAAATGACCAGTAGTATTGTAGCGCAACGTTGAATTGCATGCAGATCAATACCTAAGATCTCCGCTGCAACTCCTGCATTTTCAAAAAAGCGTCTCGCTGTGAAGGTCCGGCTCCATTACCACGTGGCATGTCAATAAGAAGTCCTAGTTCTTGCTTAAATCGATACTGAAATCCCTGTTTGAATATTATCTCCTCCAAAAGTATCTTCACTGATTTTGAGAGTATTGCGAGTTATCTGTTTCATAAATTCACAAATCATCGTTCAAATTGGTGCGTTTTTGTATAGAAAACCCTAGAAACATACATACATAAAACATCACTCTACTCATTCATTTATGAATTGTCAAGTATCAAAGTTTAACTAGCTTAAAGTACAAGGTTTAAGCTTTCAAAAAAGTATTTGATGATGTGTACCGGTTTGCCTCTTTCTCCCCTATATGCATTTGAATATGCGAAAAAGTTTAACGAAAAAACGCTCTAACTTAGTATAGAACGATTGTAGCTTCATGCTGTCTTCGAAAGAAACCTGTATTTTTATGCTGATCATATTTGCCTACAACATTATGTGCATGAAAAAAAAAAAATATTTCAAAAGTTATACTAGAAAAACTAAATTTGAGGGGGTTGACAGAGGAAATGCTTCGTATCTAAATAAATAGACGTCATAGAAATTTGATGTCTTCTGCAAAGTTTCATATTTCGAAGAGTTCTACAACTTTGCAGAAGAAACTATTTATGTATCTTCGCTGTATCAAAAGTTAAATTTTTTATTTTTATGATAGTAGGCCATGATCAAAAAATTTTATTATCAACATTTCCTTTATATTTTTGTGAACAATTCTTTAGAACATTGTCTTTGGCTTACGTTAACCGTTTAAGCACAAATGAATTAAGATCGTGAAATTGCCTTTTCCGACCACTGTGCACCGGGAGGGTCAGCGTCCTGTAGATGCGCAAATTTCGTGCGGACATGCATGCTGCGGGACCTCAGCTGGCTTCGTAAATCGTAAAATGTCCTGTTTGTGGCTGCTATCCGCCTCTTCACTTCGCGGCTAACATCGTTGACACACGTCACGAGAGTACCAAGGTACACAAATTTGTCGACTACTTCATAAATGACCCCATCTATCACAATCTCAGTACCAAGACTTGAATAACTTCCACGCTCTCTAGCAGCCACCATGTACTTTGTTTTGGCAGAGTTGATGATAAGTCCAATTCTCGCTGTTTCCCTTTTAAAAGGCACGAATGCCTCTTTCACTGCTCTGCGGTTAATACCGACGATATCAATATCATCCGCAAAGCCAAGGAGCATATGAGACTTCGAAACCGTCAGACCGTCCAACGTCACGAACGGGTCCGAGATTAAGCCCGCTATCCTGAAGCATAAGGGGCCATCCACATACCACGTGGACAGATTTTTAACGATTTTGACCCCCCCCCCCCCTCCCCCTCCGTGGACAACTGCCCATATAAATTTTGAAAAAATTGTATGGACCGTGGACATTAGCCAACCCCCCCCAAAGCTGTCCACGTGGTATGTGGATGGCCCCTAAAGAAAAACCATCAAGCGTGGCACGACTCATCTTAATCCGTTTAGTTGGGAAAGCATAATCTGCCAAAACTCGTTGCGCTTAACTGAATCGTATGCCGCCTTGAGGTATATAAAGGGTCATCCACAAATTACGTAAGGGTTAAGGGTGGAGGGGGGGTATCCAAATTTCTAACGAATGCTTACGAAGGGGGAGAGGGGGATTCAGAAGAATCTTACGTAAGATTGAAAAATTAAAAAAAAAACTGAAAAAAAAGTTTACAAAACTAAAAAAAATAAAATTGGTTGAATTTTTCATCGCTACGATCTTAACAGTTGGACCTTGGGAAAGCAGTGAATTCGCCGTCGCTGGGTGATTGCGTGCTTTACTTCATTTCTACTTAATTTTGAATTTTGTTTACTTTACCATAGTATTAACTGTTCTGTTTTATCCTCTACGAATTTGCTATGTGTAAAAAAAAATGTTTTATCTTCTAAAATATTTTTTTCCCTAAAAAGACAATCTTACGTAAAATTCGTGGGGGAGGGGGGGAGAGGAGTAATGCAAAATCTTACTAAGCCTTATTATAGGGGAGGGGGGGGTCGAAAATTTCGAAAAAAGTCCTTAGTTTTCTTCTCTCAATTTGTCAAGGATTTGATGCAATGTGGACATTTGGTCCATTGTAGATCGCCCTTCCCGACCAGCGGGACTGGTCCAATTCTACCAAAGGTAGATGGACACACCGACTCATCCCGGAGATAGCCGGATGGAACGAGAGGCGCCATGGGGAAGGTAACTTCCATGTTCCATGGCTGCTTTAAACATGATTTGCACAAGTTTGGGCGGAAGAAACCGCTGCACGGTGCTCCCACAGACCGTTATTATAAAAAATAAATGCACCAAAGAATCTGAGTACGCCATTCGATTCGTTATGGCGTCCAGAATCTCTGGTCAAAATTTCAAAATCATCGTACGGTACATTTTTGAGTAATGCCTTTTCGGAGGTCGTAAAGTACAAAAAAGTGATATTAAAACGACGAAATACTCAATGTAAAGCACGTTTTTCAGCCATAATTTTATGAAACAACTTCCAAAATAGTTTCTACACACTCCAAGTATTATATTTCAAGACATTTACAATTGGCGGAAAGATTTATTTGAAAATCCCACAGTGCACAGTGGTCTAAATTCGAAAAATCGTGATCGTTCTAGATTTGACTGTGAAAAATTGATTTTATGTACCTAATGTCTTCAGCAAAATTGTTTCATGGAACAAGGCCTTACTTTTGGCGTTTTTGGTTTTTCGATCAATCCACCTAACAGTTAGATAAAAATAAATACTTTTTCTAATTTTCAATATACCGGATTGCTTCCTTCAGCCAAGTTGTGGAAAATTCTAAAAGAAAAACAATTGCCGAATACTGCGGTGTCCTATCTGTACGTTGAACACGACAAAATAGAGTTTTTTGTGGAACACCCCTCCTAAAGATAACTAGAACAAGATACCTAACTTCCTTATTTTTCATACATTTTGAATACGACCGATTTCCAGCGGTGAGTGCTGCCATCTGATGACTTAAATTCTCATTAAATTTTCACTATGAGCAAAACCGATTTATCGTGCATAGTCCGTCATCGATCGTTGAGCTGTTCAAGATTGTATATAAAAAAGGTGTAGCAGTTTGGTCAGCTCGACGCTTAAGATAACATGCAGATTAATGATGTGTATTGTCATTTTTTGCACTTAATGCTATTACCGTATTTTTGCGCTTCAAAGTACGAAAGAAAAGTGTGCAATGGACTGTCAGAGTGGGAGTTTCTATTGAGGGGTTATATCTATTTTCAGGTCCCATTCTACCAACACTTGAAGTTTGATATGCAGCAAGCCAGGTTTCAGCACCATTGTGCATATGGTCAGGTTCACCGGGGCACCTGATTTTTGCTTTATTAACCTCGGCAAGAGTGGAAAACTTGGCTGTAGAGAGTGCTCATAGCGGTTATCAGGAATTTCTGATGGTACGCTCAATTTTAAATAATGCACCGATTATTCTTGATTTTTCCGGAAAGTTCTATGTTTGAGAACTAAACATTCGTACACATTATTAACATTTTTCGGATAGCAGCACCGTACTGTCGTCCACATGGATACTGGAAAAACTGTTTCACCTTTCAGTAGTCATGTCTTGGCCTTGTCGTCATTTGATTTTGACATTAAGTATACATCATATTAACAGTGTATAAATTAGTTCGACTTTTGCTCACGCGCAGCGACAATCATGTCCGATGAATTCTGCAAGAGTCAGGTATCTTGTTCTAGTCATCTTTGCCCCTCCATAAAATCAGTTTTTTCTCTATAATTTTTTCTGTAATTGTCAAAACAATAAATTTTACAATGTCTTGAGGAAAACTTAGTTGAATGCATAAATTCTTAGAACATTTTGCATTGTTTTGACCACTACAGACGAAATTATAGACAAAAAACTGATTTTAAGGAGGGGTGTTCCACAAAAAACTCTATTTTGTCGTGTTCAACGTACATATAGGACATCGCAGTATTCAGCAATTGTTTTTCTTTTAGAATTTTCCACAACTTTGCTGAAGGAAGCAATCCGGTATATTGAAAATTAGAAAAAATATTTTTTTTATCTAACTGTTAGGTGGATTGATCGAAAAACCAAAAACGCCAAAAGTAAGGCCTTGTTCCATGAAACAATTTTGCTGAAGACATTGAGTACATAAAATCAATTTTTCATAGTCAAATCTAGAACGATCACGATTTTTCGAATTTAGACCACTGTGCACTTTGGGATTTTGAAATAAATCTTTCCACCAATTGTAAATGTCTTGAAATATAATACTTGGAATGTGTAGAAACTATTTTGGGAGTTGTTTCATGAAATTATGGCTGAAAAACGTGCTTTACATTGAGTAATTCGTCGTGTTAATATCACTTTTTTGTACTTTACGACCTTCAAAAGGGTATCACTCAAAAATGTACCGTACGATGATTTCGATATTTTGACCAGAGATTCTGGACGACATAACAAATCGAATGGCGTACTTAGATTCTTTGGTGCATTTTTTTTTATAATAACGGTCTGTGGGAGCACCGTGGCTGAGCATGTGATATTTATTTGCACAGGTGAGGAGCGAAATGTTGGCAGTAAGCGGGCTGGATACTACTCCGAAAAACATAGTGGGAAGGATGTGCGAAGACAAGGGTACCTGGAGAGCAGTCAGCACGGCTGCTTCCCAGATTGTTCTTTCGCTGCAAGGCATCAATCGACGGGACAACCATCGAAATGCCAGTAAAGGCTGACCTTGCCTTCACTTAAGCAGCAAACTCAAACAACCAGAAGTTTGAATTTCACTTAACACACGAACTTAGAAGTTCACATAAGGTTCAGATTTGGTTCCGCGGAACTTCCTTGCTGAACAACAGGACACATTACTCACAAAGCGAACTTCATTCTAAATAAAGTACCGTCAACACCTGAAAGCAACTTAAAAGTTCATGAGAAGCTGCTTGTTCCCCTTTATTGGAACCTTAAAATTCACATAAAGTTCACACGTGAACTTCAAAACCCCCGGAAACTAAAGTTCGGTTAGCATCTTATACGTACTCCTAATCAGCACGAAAGTTCAGGAGAAGTCTATGTCGTAATTCATTTCCACTTTTAAGTTCATGTTAAGTCCTGACGGATGCTTTACTCGGCTTTGGCGAAAGTGCTCCACGATTAGTGATGAAAAATGAGTTTTTCAAAAACAATAAAAAAGTGGTTTATTTTATTATCATCGGATTTTTTTTATCTGAATAAACGGCAAAAGGAAAACAAAGCTATAATTCCAATAGGTAATATCATGGTGTTTAAAGGCTTTCTCTATCTAAATACTTCATTTTGTTACCTTACAGGAAATCAATCATGAATTCTGATTCTCAGGAATGGGCAGTTCAACAGAAAAAATACACCGGATGTAAGCTGTGAATTGCCGTTAGACACTTGTTTGCGCGTGATACTTTTTTTCCTGAGCATTTTGTCCAAATCTTGGATGCTGATCTCATATAGCGGGAACGGAGCAGTGGTATAAATCTAGGCTTCAAAGAGGGAGGACTCGAGTTCAAAGCGTGTGTAGTAAGTTGCAAAAAAATTATGAAACTTAATAATAAATGGAGCCAGGCATTATTCTTCTGATCTAGATTTCTTCAGTAAATGATTATCATGGGATTATACCAACACGACTAATGAGTGGAGGGAATTGAAAAATTGCAAATTGTTGTTTATTTAAAGTTTTTCGAAGTTTTCTTTTCAAGCTGAATAGCGCTCTGTTCAGCGACCTATCCGAACTTTATGTGAACTTTCTAGTTCGGTTTAGAAGCTGCTTTGCATGCTACTCGTAGTTTATTCAGCAAATGCGAACTTGAAAGTACGGTTAATTACTAAAAAATTGAGCAGAATATAATTCTTCCTTATCGTTATACCCCGTTCACACTACACCGCGTATCACCTCATATCAGGCGATTCGTGCTATCGAGGCCATATCACCATCCATATCATCTGCTATCCCATACAATCGAGCTGTCATCGGATATCACCTCGGTTACATGCTATCGCGGATCCAAGTATGATGACAGTTCTACAAGGTATGCTATTCACGTCGATGCATTAGTATTAGTGATCGTTATGAACTTTTTCCAATTTTGTATGAAATTTGAAATGATTTTGCATTTTAAACTAAACTCTTAAAACATACTTTCCTGAAAAGTTATAGAAATGATGTTGAAACATGTTTTATTTGTGGGGAATACATAAACATGCTGCGGTTTAGGTAAAATATGCTGTTTTTCATAAATTTGCCGGTAACCTTTTTGCACTTTGCGTTATTTTCTTGTACTCTAATAGCGCTTCTAAATAAAGTCGCTCATGTTTCATACAGTAACGAAAGTCATGAGCTATGACAATGACTAAGATTATGCTCCAACTATTAGAAATATAGCATTTTTATATATTTTATTTCGACATGTTGTCGCAATTTTTCACACTAAATCTAAATTAATATCAATTTCTAGTGTGTTTCAACTGGAGATTTACTCTCCAACCAAAAAAATCAGATATAAAACAACATAAAACGAGAAATTTCCAAAAATGTTCTGAATTCCATACAAAACGCGAAATTTTTCATAACGAGATTTGTTTGTGTGCGTGGATAGACAAAAATGTAGCATACCTTGTAGAACTGTCATCATACTTGGATCGCGGATATCATGTTCGAAACCAATAAGAACCAGATTTGTAGCAGTTGACAACACGGCCCAAAGACATTTGACGCAACCCTACAAATTTCGAAATTCACGTTGCATGCTAAAAACAAGGAAGGAAATATTTTTGCTCTTGTCATTCCGCACATTTTGACAATTGCATATGAGAGTTCGCGTTGGTATCAGGTGATATGCGGCGTAGTCTGAACAAGGCATTACATATGTCTTATTATGTGGGGGAACTTTCATTTCAATAGATTTCGAGCAGTTTTAATGCGTGACTGATAAACCGACGGACAGGAGTCGCCTCCCTGGGCGTCGGTGATTGGCCACAACCAGGGGGAATCTATCTGTCAAATATCGTGTAACCGTGACCAGCATATTTGGCAACAAGGCGTCCGGTTGTTTTGGTTTTTGTCGTTTTGATTGAAGTAAAATTTAGTATAATTGTAACGGTCTTTTCAACAAAACTCTAGAAATCGCAAAAAAACTTTTATTCATACTGCGTTGCGAAGTGAAACTTGGTGGCAGCAGCCAGCAATTAGCTAAAAATCATGAAGTTTCCTCGCCACACAGGAAATCTTTTAAACGTCATGGACCAACAAACTTCATGGACCAGAGTTGATCTGCGATAACGCACACATATATGAATTTTGACAGCAGTAAATCCCCCCTGGCCACAACAGTGGCGGAACTAGACCGACAAATATTGGGTCATTTGAGAAGTATGTTGAACAAGTAAAGAAGTATTTTGGTGTTTTTGAGGTGCAAATCACATTTAACGTGGTAAATTAATTTAAACTTCGAAAAACAGCTTAGCTCAAATTTGTACCGAAAAAAGGTGTCCTGATTTCTAACTTCGACCAGATGGTATCCCTAGTGAATGCGCATTATAAATTGATTAAGTGTTAGAATGAATAACTTGTAAAAAAATGAACATGACTGTACTGTACTTGCAAAAAATATGTTTGTTTGTGTGTTTGAAGCGTTGCGTAAAAATGTGAAATAAACCTAAATAAGATGCCGTTTGTTTACAATGGAGTACTAAACGCACTTTAATAGCAAATTTCTTTATTAAACCAGCGCACCTCGTTTTGACCTGGAAGCGCACTAACTGCTGTCAAAACCCTTCTTTATTCGCTCGATTTTGACCCAGTTTCGACCTGAAGCGTATTGTAAAATTTGACAGCTTCAACCCACTTTTATAAGTTAAAATCACACGGGAAGGTTAGGACTAACGATAGCTAAGAGACAACCAAAGTCGTTAACTGTCTAAGCAAGAAGAGAGCTAAACCCTCTGGTTTATTGGCCCTGACACAAGTAAAAGAGATTTTTAAGGCTTTTCGCACCTACGCGAGTTTTCATATGCAATTGTCAATTTATGTGTGAAAACAAAAGCAAAAATATTCTCCACCTTCACTTTCGCAAATTAAAACCAAACCAATATCAACAGAGTCGTCAGGGCCAATTCTTTAAATACCTTCTTAGCTGTTCATAAATTTGACATCTCATCTAGTACCGTTCGAATACACGGCTAAAAAATCTTAATAAATTACATAGGAATGAGGGGCATGATCACATTGGTCATTACAGTTCTTCCCTCTTTAGAATGAAAATTATTCACAATTTTGAAAAGATTACATCTAAGTTTTATAAAAATGATATAATACTTTCGTAAGCTAATAATATTCGAAATCTTCACAGATTCTAGACTTCTTCTATCTGTTCGATCGCCGTAGCAAATTTGATTCAGCTTCGACTGTTGAATGGTATTGTTCACCTGCTTCTTGCTCCGCTCCATTGAATCCAACTGATGATCTTGATTCATCGAAAAGAACAGAATCGGCGGGAAATCCATAAAACTCCTCATTGTGTTGCTCAGATGGTTCTCTCCTTCGCTTCCCCAAACGACCTGGCGGAAGGTGATCCAAAATGATTCTTTTCGAACGACGCTTCGATTGGTCGAATAACTTCAGCTGCTGTCTGTGTGCTGAAACCAACCGACCTCCATGTGAGACTTTTGATTTCATCCATTGTATTGTCAATCATCTTTTCCGAAACCGACGCATGGTTGACCCTAGTGCAAGAGGTAAAGGTATTCCTCCAATCTGGGAAAAACGTATCAAGCCATTTCCGGCCAAAAAGTGGTAAAATATCACGTGAGTTAAGCTTGTTTTTCAGAATAATTAATTCCTGGTTATCTTCGTATCTATTGTTGATTTTTACCGAAACATAAGCAACTCCCAGCACCTCTAATCGTGCACCATCAACAACTACCAAGTTATTCTTATATGGCAAAAGAGGTAAGTGATTTAATTTCTTGTAGAAAGTACATTCGTCAATTACACTAACCACCGAACCGCAATCAACCTCCATAGCAACCTGATAACCTTCAACCAAAACGTCGACCATACAAGGTTTGCTAATATAATTCGGTATTGAAATTTTCATGCATTTTTCCTCTTCAGTATCAGATTCGCTTTTCTGCATATCTTCCCTAAGCCGTTTTAAGTAATCAGGTCTGCTGGCTATTTTTACTGGAGAATCGGTAACAAAGTTCACATGCAATCTCTTTTTATTTTTCATCTCGAAGCAGTACTTTTTAGTGTGACCGTTTTTCTTGCAATATTGGCAAAAGTAATTGCGTTTCCTTGAGAAGAACGACTCCTACTTCTACTTTGACTTCCGCTTCTACTTCTAAACCTTCTGTCGCGATTTCTGGGATTATGCGAAGATCGAATAATTTTTCTGCCTCTATTCTCTAAATTGGCTACGACAGTGAGCCTATTGTCACCCAGCATGCGTGTTCTGACTCCAGCTACTTCTCTGTTAACTATGATTTTTTCAGACTTCGCTAAAGTCAATTCTTCTTCTTCCAAAAGACGCCTTTTGAACTTGTTTATCCAACACACCCATGACCAACTTGTCTCTAATGGCGGTTTCCTTGAAGGCGCCAAAAGCACAGCTTTCTGCTTGCAATTTAACCTTCAATATAAAATCCTCCGCCAACTCGCTCTCACCTTGCACCATGTTGTAAAATTTATAGCGTTGGAACATATCAGTGTCCACTTTGTCAAAACGCTTTTTTAAAGAATCTATTATGTCTTCATAAGTTTCACTAGACAAATCCACGCCTGGATGTAAAAGTTTCAACTCACTATAAGTTTCAATGCTACAAAGAGCCAAAAAATACGTCTTTTTATCCACATCGGGAATTTTGTTGCATTTGAAAACCCATACTATTTGTTCGACATATTGGGTTAAGGAAATCGTACCCGGCACGTACGATTCCAAAGAACCAATCAAAGGCATTTCTAAAATGTCACTGTATTTATTTTTATATTTAATAAAACAAAATTCGAAACAAGGAAAAAAAATGGAAAAACAGAACACGTACCTTGAAAAAGTAGCAGCCAAATATGTTCCGGCTGATTCTCCTACTTCAACTCCAAGGTCTCACTATGGTCGCACTCGAACACACAGCAGTGGCAGCACCGATGAATAAAAACTGCGACAGCAACCGATGTCAAAAGAAAAAATCCTTTGGTATCCACCGATGTAAAAAACCATCCAGGAGCAAGCGAAAAAAAAAGTGTACCGCAAAGGGTAGTACAAAAGGCAGAGCTTTCCAGATGCCGGAAACCCGATAAAATCCACCGGTCCGAAGTAACGGCAACAGCAACGATCCGTTCACTCAAGCTAGTCCCAGCAAAAACTGCCGTACTGCCTGCAGGCAAAGTTCAGCTGCAAGACTGACACAGCAGCTCCAAACCGTAACTCACTAATTTGCACACGCGGTGACAGAAAAAAAACTGATCGCGTCGGGCAAGATCCACCTCGATCGCCACTTTTATAAGTTAAAATCACACGGGCAGGTTCGGTCTAACGATAGCTAATGTCGTTTTCGTTTTCGCGGTGTAGCTACCCTTTTTCCGTGCCATACTTTGCAGCTTCAAATAAAACATTTGCAGTGTCATTGCATTGGTATGCGTAATAATGGGATAGCTGTCAATTGGTTTTGTTTTGGTCATTATCGCATTCGTCATTTTGTCTCGTTTCTATTTCATATGTCCGTCTCGCAAATGTGCTGAGAAAAAATTTACCTGACACTTTACCACGTGGAACGAAAACCAAAACAAACCAGTTTTGACACATACGTGTTAATGTGTTGGTAACTTCCTACAGTACACTCTGCTTTTTTCGGGTGTCATCAGTGACAGAAAAAGTGTAGGGAGAGACAGAAAAAGGGTAGCACGAAAAATCAAATAAAACATTTTCGGTGTCAAAAGTGTCGTTTGAGTGTAGCTACACCGCGAAAACGAAAACGACATAAGAGACAACCAAAGTCGTTAACTGTCTAAGCAAGAAGAGAGCTAAACCCTCTGGTTTATTCTTTAAATACCTCCTTAGCTGTTCATAAATTTGACATCTCATCTAGTACCGTTCGAATACACGGCTCAAGGATCTTAATAAATTACATAGGAATGAGGGGCATGATCACATTGGTCATTACACCCACCACCGCACGTGCTATAAGTTCGTAAATTATCTGGCATCTCTTTCCTACTTGCGTCCGCGCTTACGTCTTAAATGGCGATGACGTTTTATTATTCCTCGGCAGTTTTGCCCGCACACAGTGGAATAAAGAAATTCGCTATAAGTGTTGAATGAACCTTTTCCAATTTGTTGAAAAAACCGTTTGTTGCGACTCCTTTTACTCGTTTTTTTTTAATCGTATTTTGTCTATCTCTAGTTGTCTGTGAAAGCTTCGTTTGGTTCAAGATTTTGATTCTTTTGATCCCAAGTAGCAAGATGGCTGCGTACCTATCCCAAAAACGTTCCATTTCAAAATGTCAGATATGTGTCACGATATGTTCCATGTTTATCGTTTCGATAAACTGTTTACTTTTTGGTTTCTGAGATTTGCGAACACTCAATAATCTCAGAATCTCCAAAATATAATCATTATATTTGCATTTAGCATAATTAGTTTTAACATCGTTTTAGTTCTTACTGTGATAGAAACAATTTATACTGCATTAGATTATTTTTCTGCGTTGAAAACAGGTGAAAAATTCTCTTGGCTCTACCTTATAATAGTTAACTTTTTTCCTCGGCCTTGCTCCTGCTATAGGGTAATCAAAGAAAAACAGTAAGGTTTTCTTCTGTTTAATGTGTTTTTAATTATGCTCAACTAAAGTTTGACGTAGCGTTAGCAACTTTACACAAAAGTGAAGATGGACCAGCAGCGATTCCGGACTGGAGAACGCATTAATAATATTTCGACAAATACTTTCCAAATCTGGGAAACAACTGTCCGCCTAGCACGCATCCGGACTCTGATGGATCACCTCTGTGCTGCTAACGACGAAAATGATGAGCTAATATATTGTCTCCGGGAACCAAATGAACCTATTGAAGACACTCCGGAAGATACTAGTAACGGTAAGTGAAAAACTCAAAAATGCTTAAGCGAATTATTGGTTCCTAATTCGTACATTGTAGATACAGATCCTGACGAAGAAGATGGTTCAATCAATTCTATAATCAAAGATATTCGATCCCGACCGCGTACTCGCGGTGCTGTCAAAATGATATTTTATAACCGTTTAGCGATGATTTCCGATAAGCTAACGCAAGACATCAAATTCCGATCGGAGAACGCAGAATTCTTCGACGATCTAGAGTTAGTGCTTAGTCGGATGAGCGATGAAGCAGCCGAGATCACCAAGAGAGAAATTATGAAATATTTAGCCGAAGCGAAGGAAAGACTAGCAAAAAAGGACCGAGAGCGACAGCAACTTTTGCAGCAACAGCAAAGTCACGGCTCGTCTTCATCATCATCGGGAGGTTCCAGCTTAGCGGGTTCAAGTAATTCGGCTTTTTAATGATAAGCCCGTACGACCTACTAGACAGACTGTAACTCCAAAATTACTCCAGTAAGTTCTACGGATTTTGCTTTGCAGTAGAAACTGCACGGGCAGAGCAATATCGAATGAGGTTATCAGTGCACGCAAACAAGTAATGAACAAACAAATCTGTACTCTAAATGTAATTTGTTTAATTTTTTGTCTATTGTCAGGTTTTTTCTTCTGTAATTGACTATTTTCCCTTGTATCTTGTTTATTTATCATTGTTTGAAGAATAATTCCAATACAACCAATTTATGAAAATTATGTTCAGTAATAGTTTATTGTGATGACACGCCTCGACTCAAAACATATGTTAACATATTACACTTCGAATTAGCTTCTAACAAAATTGCTGGCGATTAGAATGATTGGTTTTTCAATGAGTGACTTATTTTGCGTAATTTGTAAAATTTACTGTTTTATTAGTTTTTTTCGCTTTGAATAATTTGTAGTTTTACTGACATATGGGGCCCGTTTTAGTTTTTTTTTCTATCCTATTAAATTCCTTTTTCACAGCTTAATGAATATTAACGATATTTCACTTGTTTTATGTTAGTAGTCAATTTCACTAAAAAATATTTTTTGCTGGTTGCAAAACAACACGCTAGTGGGGAACAAAAAATTTCTTTCTGTCCTGAACTTTTATTCAAGTTGTAAGCCGATTTTAAGTTTCTTTTTATTTGGTTTTCCACTGAAATAAAGTTAGTTAATGGAGGTAACACGAATGAACGAGAATTCACACGTGGAACATTTTTCGAAACCGAGTATCAGCTGATTTTTTTGGTTGAAAACAAATCAAGCCCTGTATTGGTGAGATTTGGCGTGAAAAGCTCTAGATATTCACCAGAAATTATAAGAGTGGTTGTCTGGAAAATTGAGACGCACACACCTTTATTATTATTACGATACGAAGTATTTATCGAAGACGTGTGCCATGAAACATTAGTAATACAGTATCCTTAATTGCATAAACTACAGGAGCCATTGTTACACCTAATGTATATCACTAGGCAGGCTGATGCTTACTTTACTTTAATGGCCGACGGACCGCTACCAGTCTAGGGCCGAACGAATTAGAGATGTCCAGCTTCTTCTATCTTGGGCAGCCGTTCTCCAGTCACCTCGTACCAGCAGATCGTGCATCTTCTTTCACCGCGCACATCCACCGAGTGTGAGGCCTACCACGGAGTCGACGGCTTTCTACGTGGTTCTCTGCTGAAGATAGTTTTGGCGGCCCTTTCGTCTGGCATTCTGGCTACATGTCCAGCCCACTGAAGCCTGATACGCTGTATTGCTACTTTTACTATATCAGCATGTTTGTGTACTTGGTACAACTCGTGATTCATGCGCCTGCGCCACACTCCATCTTCTAATTCACCGCCAAGTATCGAACGCAGGACTTTACGCTCGAAAACTCCGAACACTCGTCGATCAGCTTCCTCAAGCGTCCATGCTTCATGTCCGTAAAGGGCCACCGGGAGTATCAGCGTCCTATACAGCGCTACTTTTGTGCGAGTTTGCAAACTAAGGGACCTTAGCTGGTTACGTAGTCCGTAGAAGGCCCTGTTTGCAGCTGCAATTCGTCGTATCACTTCCCGGCTCATACCGTTGTCACATGTCACGAGCGTATCAAGATAAACAAATTCATCAACCACTTCAAATCGTTCCCCATCTATCTCCACTTCAGCATCAACACCACGGGAACTCCCTCGCTCCCTGCCAGCAACCAAGTACTTTGTTTTGATAGAGTTTATGCTGAGTCCAAAACTCGTTGCTTTCTTCTTAAAGGCCTGAAGGCCTCGTCCACAACCCTACAGTCGATACCAATGATATTAATGTCGTTCGCGAAACCAAGGAGCATGTAAGATTTTGTGATGATCGTACCGTTTCTTTGCACGTTTGCTCTTCGTACTGCACCTTCAAGGGCGATGTTGAACAGTAGGTTAGAGAGCGCAGTCTCCCTGCTGCAGTTCATTCAACGTTACGAACGCAACTGAGTCTCGCCAGCTATCCGCACGCATGATTTCGATTCCCCGAGCGTCAAACGACTCAGCTTAATTAGTTTCGTCGAGAAACCGTGTTCCAGCATGATCTGCCATAGCTCGTTTCTTTTCACTAAGTCGTATGCTGCCTTAAAATCCACGAACAGATGGTGAGTCAGCAAGTTATACTCCCGGAACTTATCGAGAATCTGTCGCAAGGCCTGCCGAAAACCAGCTTGGTATTCGGTGACAAAGGATTCCGTTAACGGTTTCTACCTGGAGAACAGGATACGAGAGAGCACTTTGTATTCGGAGTAGAGCAACGTAATGCCTCGATAGTTACTACAATCCAGTCGGTGACCCTTTTTGTAGATTGGGCATATGAGGCCTTCCAACCAGTCGCTCGGCATTTGTTCATCTGCCCAGATCCTAGGCATGGTCTGATAGATCGCAGAGTACAGCCGCTTGCTTCTCGCTATTAGAAATTTGGCCGGGATACAATCCTTCCCAGCGGCCTTTCCGTTTTCAACTCCGTAATCGCCCTTTTGATCTCCTCCTGTGTTGGTGGTTACACAGCTTGTTTGTCACTCATAATCCTCACTCTGTCCCAGAGCTGCCAGATTTTATTTTAAAAAATCTGTATGCACCCGTAAAAAAATCTGTATTTTTCTGTATTTTGTTCGTGTGCTTACAAGTGCTCTGGTTTGGGGTAACTGGGCTTGGCATCCAACCTTAAACTTCGCCTGGAACCGTTAAAAGGTTGGGTAAAATTCCTGAAAGAAAACTCAGGTCTATAACCGTGTTTTTTTTTGCTAGAGAGGCAATAGAATCCGGTATTTTTGTTTCAAAGCTTCCCCGCTTAGCCAAATGTCGAATGTCCAGAAGAAATAAAAAAAAAGGAATTTCCCGCTTAGTAAATGCCAGACGCCCAGCAGAACTCGAACAACCACGCTCGACGCCTGGGTTAGAATCCCAACGCCGACATAGGTGTCGATTAGCAATACTCAGAGGGAGAGATATGCGAAGAGAGTGTTGTGGGCCAAACGAACATGTCAAAATTCAAGCCAAACGAACAAGAAAGGTAACACATTGAAAGGTATTGCAATAAGGGTCGATAAAAAATATATTTATTTTTAAACGTTTTTCATGTTTTATTGCTAAAACATGAATTGAGAATGCTCCAAAGTTGCTTCATCACAGTGATTTTTAACTGGTGGTTCACAAACCCTTTGTATAGTCTACAGAATAATGATGAAAGTATATAAAATAAACATAAACATAAAATTTAACACCTTTACGGTTTTTGTGATGCACTTCATTATTCCCCAGGACTTCCACCGTCACCATCAGTTATACGAGCCGAATAAAAAAGTTAGTGAACATTGCGCTCTGAGAAGAGATCAGGCACCTCTGATATGTGAAACCTAGTTGCCAAATCAGCGGTTTTTTTCATCGCTTATCTCTCCTTGAGGATCTCTAGTGTCGATGGTTGTGGGGTAGCGATATTCACCCATAACCAACCCAATTGGTCTAGGTTTAGTCCTAGCCGACACCGGGAGATTTTCTGAGGCGAAGAATCTCTGGGATCACGCATTCCATCGCATGAGGAAGTAAAGCCGTTGGCGCCGGTCCGTTGAACAACAGGTCTTAAGTTGGGGTCCTGGGTGGAGTCGCCTCCACCAGTGGCGAAACCAGATCGACGGTAAATAAGCAAGAATAAAAAAAAATCGATTGCTAAAATTCTGTACAAATCTGTATTAAAAATCAAAATTCTGCATGAATTCTGTATTCTGTATCATTTCTGTATCGTGGTCAAAAAATCTGTATAATACAGAAAAATCTGTATACTTGACAGCCCTGCTCTGTCATCCTTCGCTCCCACCCCTTTGGCATCACGCCATGCCTTAAGGGCTGACATCTCAACATATGTAAAAACGAGATAGCATATCACCGCTTCTTTTCATACATCTTTATCTTACTGCTGACAGCGGGCACAAATTACTTTGAGCCCAGGACATGAGTTCATTGTCATTCACTGTTACTCGGTATAGACCTTTTTACGTACGAATGTGTTAGTGCCACTAGTTGGGGAAAATATTTATAAACAGCTGTTTTGTTTGCAATGCTATGTTTTTAGCAGCTGGACAAAAATTCAGTTGAAAACTTATTACATGTTTTGAACTTGTTTCTGAATAAATTTTCTCATTCGTGATCAGAAATCGGAAGAAGCTGCTAAATATAATCGACCAAAAATGGTGAAAAAATAATAAAAGTCGAGGCAACGATTATTTACACGTTGGAAGAAACAAAAGCAACTTTAAACGGGTTTACACGTTTACTAGTGTGCGTAGGTGAAAAGTCACTTATCTCTATAGGGATGCCAAAGGCTCGTTCGCTCCTCCTGCAGGGGTCATCCACAAATTATGTAAGGGTTGAGGGGAGGAGGGGGGTTATCTAAATTTCTTACGAATGCTTACGAAGGGGAGAGGGGGAGTAGAAAAAATCTTATGTAAAATTAAAAAAAATTAAAATATAAACAAAACCTAACAAAACTAAAAAAATAAAATTATTCGAATTATTTCTCGCAGAGATTTTAACAAATGAACCTTGGGAAAGCGTGAATTCACCTTAGCTGAATGATTATGTATTTCACTTTGTTTACTTAATTTTCAGTTTATTAACTATAAAAGTTAAAGGGTATGTGCTTGAGTGCACAAACGAAGGCTTGACGTGGGACTATTGTGGGTGTAAAGATTTCATTCTGCCATGGCCATAGTATATAACACACACCAAACGTACAAATACCATACACAACAATCCAAGAACAAAAAAAAACACATACACCTGTCATAAACCATAGCATACAAACTAATAGGGAAAATAAATAACTTGTTGCCTATAAAAGTATTCTGTCGAAAATAAATTTACATCGGATGAATGCATTTTAACACACACATGTTATACACATATACACGTTTTACACACACGCTATATACACACACACTACTCACAAGCACACGATCCTCAGACACACTCACGCTACTTACACACACACACACACATACACACCCCCACACACCACTTACATACACACGTCACTTACACACGCCGCTCACACATACAAACGCCGCTCACACATACACACACGTGACTCACACACACACATTCACACACACACATTCGAACATACGTCACTCACACACACATTCACACACACATTAACACACACACACACATTCACACACACACGCGCGCTACTCACACACACACACACACACACGTTACTCACACACACACACATACACACGTTACTCACACACACATACACACGCTACTCACACACACATACACACGCTACTCACACAGACATACACACGCTACTCACACACACACATACACACGCTACTCACACACACATACACACGCTACTCACACACACATACACACGCTACTCACACACACACACACACATACACACGCTACTCACACACACATACACACGCTTCTCACACATACACACGCTACTCACACACACATACCCACGCTACTCACACACACATACACACGCTACTCACACACACACACATACACACGCTACTCACACACACATACACACGCTACTCACACACACATACACACGCTACTCACACACACACACACACACACACACACACACACACACACACACACACACACATACACACGCTACTCAGGCACACACACTTGGTATACGACACACTATACCTACACAAATTCGTATCGGCAGCATCCAAATGGCTTCCAAGTCTTCCAATGGTCCCTTCCAATGGCTTCCAATGGTCCCCAGTGCCGATCACGTCCAGTTTCGGGCTGTATTCCAACAACGATATCTGAATTAGATTACCACTGGTGGGGTCCAACTCAGATCGAAGGGAAGCCGAACTGTTCGCTTTGACGGTCGACCAGGGAATAAACTTCTCTCAACACGGAATGTCCTTTTATAGCGTCACTCAATGTGGGGAACTTGGGTGATTGGGGGAAGAACCAATCACGTGGAAGCATTTTCGCTTTCTATCTTCGTCGCTTACCTTGGGTGATGAATGCGATGCCAATTGGCTGGCATTGCTAGCCAATGACTGAATGCGTGAAATCATTTCGTCTATGTTTTTGAAGTCTGCGTTAGGGAAATATACCAATCGTATGAAAATTGTATGTGGATATGCGACCTTCAAACTTTCCCGCAATTTTCACGGAGTAATTAGAAAATGGTAACTAAAATTATCATGTTATACAAATCTTGTATGTTTTAGCTTTCCAACGGTATATTAACTATTGAAATCGGAACAGTTGTTTGAGCGCTATTAGCATCTAAAATCTTCCATTCCGCCAACCAAAAACGTTACATGTTCAATCCAGTTTTCCCAGAAAGTACCTTAGTATAGTGAAGAAAGACGTAGTCCCACGTCAACATGATATTGACTGAATTGGTTAAATTGTTTTATTTTAAGATTTCACGAATACGCCATATGTAAAAAAACGTTTCTTGTTCATAAACGATTTTTTCCACCGTGCCGTGGACATAACCCCCCCCCCCCCCAAAACTACTGTGCACGTGGCATGTGGATGGCCCCTTGGTGATATTTTCATTATGTGCAGGGCACGGGACAGAGTCTATATTTCCAAAAATACGCAAAAATAGGGTGAAAAGGGGCGAAATCGACCATTTCCCGTGCCCTGCCCAAAATGAAACCATCATCAACCGATTTGTTGACCAATTTTACATTAGAAATGCTACATTTCATGTTGCCAGGCTAGCGGCGATTATTTAGTGGAAAAACCGGGTGGGTGTGGGTTTTTCATTATATAATCGCCGGTGGACTAACAACCTGAAATATAGCATTTCTTATGTAAAGTTGTTCAACAAATCGATTGGCGATGGTTTCATTTTGGGCAGAGCACGGGAAGTGGTCTATTTTGCCCCTTTTCATCCTATTTTTGCGTATTTTCGGAAATATAGACCCTATAGAATGAAAATATCACCAATCGATTTATTGATCAATTTTACATAAGAAAAGCTATATTTCAGGTTGCCAGCCCAGCGGCTTCTAATTAGTGGGAATTTGGGTTCATTTTTTCCCAGTGTGCGTCGGCTTATCCGTAAGCAGGTTTCCGTCCATGTCATTACACATAACCGGCGCAGGCAAATTTCTAATTCGGACTTCGGTGCGCTGGCGAGCACCTGCTCCTCGTGCTTGCGCTACTTCCGACGGTGGACTCTATTTTCTGCAGCTCTTGCCTCCCTGTATCTTTCTCTGTTCTGCCGCGTAGCCGAAGTGAGCATGCGGCTCCTAGCACGGCCCTTCTCGTCCGTCGCTCTATGGCACTCGGCATCAAATCCAGCTCTCTGGCGTGTTCTTACAGACGACGAGATAATGGTCAGAGTCAATATTTGGTCCCCGAAAAGACCTAACATCAGTAACATCCGGAAACTGCTGACCGTCAATCAGTACGTGATCGATCTAGGAGAGTATGACTCTTGTTTACTGATTTCCCAGCACTAAGAAATCGACACTTAGCACATATAAATTATAAAAAAATGTATGGGCACGGACATTGCACAGACTTAGTCTTGATAAACCCGATGGCGAGAAAGGGGAATTCTATGATCTTGAGAAGACGTACTGTGAGTGCCAAAGACATGACAGGTCGGACAAGAAGACTTGTCCAGCGGTTTGACGCTAAGTACCAGCGAGCGACGAATGAAAAGAACCGCGCCAGGGGTCACATGCTGGCCATGGCTGTGGCTTTAAAGCGGAGAAAGAGATGGAACAGCTGGAGGTGCTGAAAAGAGACTCAATCGCCGAAAGAAACGTCAGTATTGGGAGCGTTACAGATAAATCAGAGTTGACCCGACGTAGGAAACATTATTTCAGTTTGCTGTTGAAGGACTAGGAATACAGAGGTGTTGGATGGAGCAGGATGGATATTGAAAATGATGGACAAGCTGTAAATCGATAAAAATAAGCGTCTGCCTGGACCAGTAATTATCGGGATATAACTCTTCTCAATGCTGTGTACAAAATTCTCTCGAGCATCTTGTTTCACAGATTAAGTCCGTTGCAGGAAACCTTTGTTGGCGAATATCAATTTGGTTTCCGAGGGATTCGTTTTACTACGGACCAAATGTTCAGCATGCGACAAATCGTCAGTTAATTTCGAGGATTGAACTTGCAGACTCACCATAGATCATAGTGTTGCGATTGCAACGAAAGAAAAGGACGGTTTTCCAATTTTTCAACGTGTATTTACGGTCGGCCAGCGTTAAAAAAATCCTGCCGACAAATGAATTAACAGTTATCATTAATATAGGTTACAATTGAATATTTCTTGTAGTAATCAACAAAATTGCATTTTTGTATGCTTTGCCATGTAGGTTTTAATGTGTAATAGGTTATGTAGAAAAATCTAGGTTGAATATGACTCACGTTTAGTGTCTCTTATTTTAATCTGTTCGTTAATCGGTGAATTTCTTGTTTTCAGCTATCAATCCGTTTTTAATAATACTTTTCATCAATCCTTTCACTAATTCTCCTTAATTATTTCCTGTAGCTTTTCTTTTTCGTAGCTGTGTAAGATTTTTAATATTTTATTGTGACCCTCCTTTTTATTTGAATAAACAACTAACCTCGCTTGTAATTTTATGTTCTTGTTTATCCTTCACTTTTCGTTTAGTAGTTACTTGTGATTATAATTTAGAACGTTTTATTTTTTAATACTTAAGATAGTAAAGTTAGATTAAAAGTACTTGTTGTAAAGATTGAAGATCCGCGTGTTTCAGCTTATTCTCTCTTTTCTGACTTGCATGTAAATGTCGTTTAGTGCGCATTGACAACGCACAGGGCTGTGTGTCACTTTGACCGCTGCGTATCGCATTGAAAGGGTTGGACCGAAGTGCGTAGCGATAAAAGATCGCGACACATAGACTTCAGGGTAGCGTACGACACGGTTAAGAGCAAAGAGTTATATAGCGGATTATGGTCGAACATATTTTCCAGCAAAATTGATTTAAATCAATTGTGCTTGTGCCACCCTTGACAGTTTTACATCAAAGTGGTCAATCCTTGGCAGCAAACTGAGAAATAGTGTTTGGCGCAAACGCTAACCATGAACCAAGTGTACCAGGTTGTACGCAGATATAGTCAAGCGGATGAAACATGGCAGGCTTCAGTGGGCTGGGCATGTAGCTAGAATGCCGGAGGAACGACCAGTGAAAACTATATTTAGCAGGAATCTCGATAGAGGCCGTCGACTTCGGAGTAGATCCCGCACTCGTTGCCCGCGTAATAGGTGTTAGAGACGACTGAAGGATAGCACACCAAGATCGAGTGACATGCGACGTATTCTGGACTCCGCACTGGATCGATAATCGGTCTGTCGCGCGCAAAGGTAAGTAAAAATACTTGCAACTGACGTGACCAGAGTTGTCAAAAGTGTGGGTGACATCGTAATAATAAAATCATAAAAACAAGATTCATAGTCGCACAAAGTTGACCATCTACAAGAAGCTCATTAAATCGGATGTAGTCCTCTTCGACGTCATAAAATGTACTGTGCTCGAACCATAAGAGCGGAATTTCTGTTTGTTGCTTTAGTTACATGCAAGCATCAGTAACATTTTTCGAGAGACACGTACTAAACCACTGAGAAAAGAATTAAAATTTTCAAGCTTCGCTTTATTATTCCAGCTATGACACTAAAACCAATTCACTAACCGCACTGTCGTTCCTCCAACTAGCAGAACTAGCACAGAACCAGAGCGAAATATTTTGTCTTAGCCTTGTTCCCGATGGGAGAACACAATGAACGATGTGGGCACAACACACGGCGAATACTATTAAGTTTATAGGACTTTTGCTTACTATCGATAATCGATTTGGTAGAAGTTCA
Organism: Wyeomyia smithii; assembly: GCF_029784165.1. NCBI lineage: Eukaryota > Metazoa > Arthropoda > Insecta > Diptera > Culicidae > Wyeomyia > Wyeomyia smithii. The sequence goes on along the minus strand of NC_073696.1, from coordinate 81,907,631 downwards.
ACGTTGTTGCATTTTATTAATCTTCTGGATTTAATTTTTTTTTCTCGTAACATATCGTGTGTTGACTCTACAAATAATTCTTTAGTACATGCTCCTGCTTAGACGGGGGCTTTTTCAACCAGCTTGAACCAGTGACCGCACTCACAACGCTTGGGTTGGCCCTGTTAAGTTGAGGAAAGAAACGAAATCGTTCGTAAAGCGAACCTAATTTACATCGTAGACCGCTTACCTGATGTAGCCACATCCACTGAACATAGGTTTGATCTTCTTCACCTGTAGAAAAAGAGGAAAAAATAAAGGGTGGTTATTTCTTTTTTTAGAATTTCAATATTGATTGATTCGAATTGGAGTTAAATAAAAAAGTATTAACATTATCTTAAATCAGTAATTACTTTCTTATGATTGTATCATAGAATCATGTTGGTTAAATGCTTTGATTGTTTCTAATTGAATTTAACATAATACTTTGTTATCGTAAAATTAGAATGGAATTTGATAAAAAGGTTTATGTGCTTAAAAAGCCGTCACCTCACCTAGAGAAGGTGAATTTGCGATTCTCACAGTCACTTAGCGACAAGTGAAGGTGAGGATTGCTCTGGTAAATGAGATAAGTTGACTGTGAGAATAAAATTCAGAAATCAAAATCAAAATCGTATAGGTATCAGGCTACCAGATTTTTTTAAATGTTTGAAACCTGCCACCTTCGTTTTTACTTAGATTATAAAAACAGGTAGTATTGATAACAGTTACGAGCCAAACTGTAAAAACAAAACCTGAAACACAAAATTAAAAAAATGAAATAAATTATAAACTTGAAAAATAATAAAAATCTCTGGCTATCGGCAGGTATCATCAACCATAGCAGTGCACATTTCATCGATACCGATACTCAGGTAGCCAATTTCAGGAAAACCCCCATCTCCGGCAATAAAACCTTATTCCAGGTAAATATGCTTCGCATGAACTTTATGAAAACATAATCATTATGTAAACACACCTTTTCCCCTTATAACATACTGTCGGCAGTTTGCAACTTTTGGAAAATACTTACAGACACATCCAACAAGACGCGACTCGAAAGCCGATGGAATAAGGTTCGGCTGATCTTTGGTGCCCGGTCCGCGTTTAAACACCCGCATGTCAAAGGGATCGGAATTGCCGGCTTGCTTGGCGAGCAGCTCACGTTTTTCCAGACCCGTTGCATGTTCAATTGGATCGTTCATCACTGGAGAAATATGAGAATGTTTGTTTTAGTACTTGCTGCATTCTTTAAAATGTTTATAGTTTTGGTTAAGTATAGGTACATTTTAATCAAATGATTGGATCGGATCGAGACTTATAAGTCATTGATCGTATCAGGGCGTATATTTGAAAAATTCTATCCTCTTTAGTAAACACATCCTCAGAATATTAAAAAAAAAAAATCCGTTTTCGTAATCTAAATTTGTCATTACGTAAGTGGAGGCGCAAAGGATAGAAAATCTTCGAATGTCACTATCGAACAAAAATGGTTGTGCAACCACGAGATCTGAACCGCATATTTCCGCAGCGGCTGGGGTACTTACTTTTGCAGAAACGCACCGATGTGTAGGAAACATTACGCTTGGCGACGTTGAAAGCTAATCTTCCGCATAGAGACGCCATCGTGTATAAAATCTGCGGAATCGGTGTTCTTCCTCCTGCGACTTCGGGATGCGAGGAATCGAAAAAATTCGCGTTTCTTACACAGCACTCTTCGACTATTGACAGCTGCCGTTTCTGAGCGACGAGTCGGGGCAGAGAACGATAATGACAGCAAATGGGTGTTTCGCTTTTCATTTGACTGTCAACCAGGGCTGCCAGATGGTATTGCTGAATTTCAATCGCAAGCAGATTGTGGACGCAGCCCATCTAGAAAGTGTTTCGGACTCGTGGGCTTCTTCACAAAGATGGACGTTGCTCTTTTGCTTGGAAGAAACATCTGTTCTGTTTGATTTAAGCTAAGAATAACTTAAAAAATGGAATTATCCGAATACCAGATAAATGGGTTTGTTTATTTATTCAATGCAATATTTCTCAGTCAAAAAAATCGCAAAGTACTAGTTGGGTTACATATACCAGTTTTTTTTTATATCATCTGAAAGAGCTGCATTTTCTAAGCAAAACGTGATTTTCAAAAATTTTCTATCGTCGTCATTCAACTTTTAAATCACGAATTAAAACTGCTCGAAATCGCTACAATGATAGTTCGCCCATATACCAACTGTCATTGTAGCGATTTAGATCGATTTTTATTCTTTATTTAAAAATCGAAAGACAATAATATAAAATTTCAAAAAATCACGTTTTGCTCAGAAAATTACACTCTTTTAACTGATATATAACAATCAGGAATCCCTGAATAGCTGAACAACTCAATTGGAGGTTATGTTTTATCGGAGCTGGCGGGCATATTGCGTTTTGGACTTAATTTTTTTAAGTTTAAACCGACTATCCAATGAAAAATATTATTAAATCAATTTTCGAACTTATAACTGATAACTCACTACAAACAAAATGTTAATGGACAAAACGCTGCTCGCAAATCATCATTATCATTTTTACTGCAGCTCTAGTTGTCAGTCGAACAGTGATTTTAATTGCCTTTGTTGTTGTCTCAATCCTTGTCAAGTTTTTTATAATGAGCAATTCTAACACTAATTACGTTTAGAATTTCTTTTGCTGACATTCTCTGTTCATCCTGGAACACTTTCAAAATTCTTCCACACTCCTGAATAAAATATCCCAGCTCCTTTTCATCAGTTCCTTCCTTTCGATAGTTTTCCAATGCCGGCGACAGACATTTGTTGGTTAGCTGTGTGATTTGAGCCTTTTCCGAGCTGAACGCTTCATCCAGATCAAACAGCTCCAACGGTGGCGCCGTTAGATCGCTAAAGATAGGCTGAAAAACCTGAAAACAAGTGAATATTCGAAGCCGAGGGTTCGACTATGCTCTCTACATATCAAGTTTACTACTAACCGCAAGCTGCAGTGGCGGTAGGGGAATTTCAAACTGCGGCTTGATGATCTTGAGCGTTTCGTATTGCACGTCCAATTTGCCGTAGGTATTGATAACATCGCGAAGCAGATCGTTATTGATTGAGTACAGGGTCATATCGAACAGCTTCTTGAAGTCGGCGGGAATATCGTAATCGAGAGAATCCATCAGACAGAGCTTGGGTTGCTCCGATAGAAAGATCGTGTCTGGGATAACTGCATAGTCATTGATCTACGTTAAAGATAATCAGTTGGTGAAGAAGTCAACCGATTGAAGTTTTAAATTCACAGTTACCTCAAGATCGTTGAAATCCGATGGCTTAAAGCTGAAATTTTCCGTGAGGATCATACTAAATATGCTATCCCAAACGGCCATATTGATCTCGCTCGTAATGTATTTATCTTGAAACATGTGCCCAGAACCGACGGCAACGAGCTTTCCGTTAGATTCATTTTGATAGTACCCAGCGAGGGGCCGGTTGAAGGGGTATACGGCAGGCCCGGTTGTCATCAGTACTACCGATGGCTGAATAACGTTCATGGTAGCTCCGAAGGGATACACAAACTCGACCTTATATTTATCATCCATAAAATCGAACGCAGTCAGTATACTTTTACTGTATTCCAGTAAATTATTGTTCAATGTGTCACTAGCGATTCCACCGCTAATGAGAGCTTCCTTTGGATGAAAGTATTTGTAGTATTGCGGGCGAACAACGGAATCTGTGGAGTGATGTTGACAGTTGTATTCGTACGGTGAAAATTAAGGTACTAACCGTTATTGATTGTCATGCCATATTCTTCAAGAAGAAAGTTTATGTTAGTGTTGAAATTGACTTCTCCACCTTCGCCTAGCAGAAGTAACAAACGACCCCCTTCGGAAATGTAATCCTAGAAGGATCGAATAAAGTCTCATTTATAGTTAGTATAAAGCAAAGAAGTCATGAATTCTGCTAAACGGTTTCTAACAATATCTGAACTTTGTACTTTTTTTGTTTTTGAGCAAGTGTCTCAAGATTTTCAAAAGTTTATGCTTTCTTACGTATGATATGTTAAAATCAGTGATGGATGTGAAACCAGAGTTATATAAAAATGAAATTCAAACAAACACAATTTGACTCGTTTTTAAAAAGTTCATGTGAATAGTGGTCCGATCTCAACGGGAACTGTTTATATGTTATTATATAAATGCCATGAACTTTTGTTTTTGAACACATAAAATACTTTTTAATATGATGCATTATGTTCGCATGAATGTATAATTTTACAGAAACATGAATAAAAATAATGTAATTAATGTCGAACGCTCCTTATTGATGCTTTTTAATTCAGAAGAATAAATAATTAGTTTTTCTCAATTACCTTGAGGTATTGAAACTCTGTTTCTGTGAACTTTTCCTGAGGCCCAGCAAGTACAAACACGGTAGCACCTTTTAGAATATCTGGCGTAATATCGTTTTTATTGCTAAAAAAATTGATAAATATTACGTGTTTTAGTATGTAGAGCACTCAATATAGACCTTTCGACCCGGTAGCTAACTTTAAGCTTTCGGTGCAGTGTTTTGTAACTGTCCGGCAACTTGAAAAGTTCATTTTTAGAAATGTTGAATACCACTGTTATGTTGTTCATATTTTCAATAATTGCCGCCTATGATGAGTTGTTATCCATTAAAATTGATACCAATGTTTTGCTTCAAGCCACCAAACACTTCTAAAGTTGAAAAGACATATAAAGAACGATAGTATTTATTTCAATCATTATCACTGCACAATAAATAGAATTAACACCGTTTGTTGTACGTTTTGTGCTGTTCGTTGCCACGGCGATGGCGGGCGGCATGCGCCGTTTGTTCCCAGCGGCACCTAAATAACCGCTTGTTGAATTGCACGTACAACCAAAACACGATGCTGAAATGTTCAAAGCGTTTGGCTGGAATTTTGTGTAATTTTATCCGCGAGCTATTGCTTCTTTTCTAAGTACCGGTAAAAGTCGGCATGTGAGTGCTGCGGGGAAAAAACTGTGATTGGTAGCTACAGCGTTGGTTGTAAAAAAAATCAGAGCCGATTTAAGTAGCGCCGGAATTAGAATTTTAATTTACGATTGTAAACTGATACGATCACTGTTCGTGCCATACTGGATTATAAATTGTTGACGCTATGTTGTGGAAGTTCCACAATGGAAGCTTGAAAATGATTTCCTTTTTTTGTGAATGATGATTAAATCTTAATGTTATTTCTCTCTATATGGAAAAGATACCACGCTATGTTCGACCGCCTAGACACCGTAAAATTGCAGTTATGTAACTCGAATAGTTGTAATTGGAATGCAACAATCTTTTGCTTGTTCATCTATCTCTCTTCACATCATGTTTTTCTTGCTTTGCGTTCCTACGAATGATTGGCCTTAATTGGAAAAGTAAACACTTATTCTGATTATTTGAAAAGTTCAAACCAAACTCAACCCCTGAACGAAAATCCTGCGCAACGTTAATCGTTATGGTAATAACGATCAAATGAGATCAATTATAGGCAGAATCAATTAACAAAATTTCAATCGCCAGTATGAAATCTGGTTGTCCAATCTTGCCTTTATCATTATTACCGCATGCTTGTACAGGAAAGTAATTACAGGTGGAGAAACCTGACACTTCACCGAATACCACCTACCAAGTTTAGAAGGACGTTTTTAGAACTTTCCTCTCCCAGAATGCTGGTGTGAATTTTATTGCCGGTTTCCAGTTCTGCAGAGTTCTTATCTTGATCTCACTAATCGTCGATGGATATATGGTATCCATGAGGGGAGCTGACAGCGAGTACATCTTTACCCCAAATCGGATAGGTTGCAGTGTGGAGTGTGGAATCGACCAGGTTGCGTGAATCAATGTCCGTGTTTTATACGACCGCGTGGAACAGATCGTGTGCAGATTCGAGCGCGAGAAGGGTGCGAACTGATCATGTACTCGTAGTTGTTCCATTGCAGATTGTTTGAATCAGACGGTTTGTAATCGTTTCAATTCAAGTCGTGTAAAACATGCACAAAACTCGGGCAGGGCTCTCGCAGTTTTCCACGCTACAACTGACCATCAGGAGGGGACCTCACAAGTGTCGTGCTAATTTATTCGACTGGATTACAACTCGCAAGTAATGTACCTCCATTTGGTTCAGCAAAACATTGTATTGGGTTTGACACTGCTTGTGTGAGGCAATGGCAACCACATATTGAGAACCAGATTTACTATAGAAATCGCACTGGCGCTCAGCTCCGCTTTATTATATCTTTTATTAGGATAAAGTGAACTTATTTCATCGCTTGTGTTAGGATCTACTCTTCATAAATTTATAGAAACGAAAATGCAACTTATTTTTTAAAAATAGGCAACTTCTCGTTTCATACTAAGTGGAATTATGGGAAATTGAGCGTGGTGGAAGCATCACAACTTCCAAACGTTGGAGCGATTTAAAAAACCGAGGAAGAGAACAAGTCTGCTACAGATAATAGTGATATTCAATCTCACGTTCTTTTGCGTCCAGATTGGAAACGAGCGACGAACGGATCTCCCCAGGGTGCTGTTTGTTTGTATTATTTATTCGTGACAATTATGTAGCCCGTGTTGGGACATAAATTTTCTATGTTTAGCAGTTTTCTTCGCAGGCGCTGTTAGCTGTTGTGGTGGTGCGGCTTTGGCCAGGAAGAAGGAAGCCATGGTTTTGTGGAATTTACAAATAATAAAAAGTGGCTTGGGAATGGGAAAATATTTGACAAATTTACATTAATGTTTACGGTTATGGTTTGTGATCCTGGAGTCTTGTGCCAGAAGTGGCAAACATATCAAACAACAGAACGGCAAATTTTGAGCTGTAATATGTCTTATTTTAGCAGTTTGTGGCAATGATTATTGCTAGACCAATTTTTTTTTCTGCGGTCAACATTCTAACTCAAAATACCTGAAATGGTTTCAGAAAAGCTTAAAATTGATTAAAATTCGATCTAAAATGATTTGGTCATCGATGACTTTTTTTAATGATTTTAATAATATTCTAACCTAATTCCATTATATCTATACACTGATTCTCATTTGTTTCTAAGAAAAGCTCTGAAACCCAACAAACAATTTTGTTGAAATATAGCTTGGTAAGCTACTATTTGGTGGATTTCGGCTAAACTGAAGCTTGGTAAGCTGTTATACAACATAACTGTTAGCTGGGAGGATCCTAAAATAATTCTAAAATGAATGAAAAAATTACTCCATAACGATCTTGAAATAGTTTTAGAATGATTCTTAAATGATTCGAAACTGAATAAAATGCTTCTAAAAAATTCTAACATGCTCCAGAACATTTCTTTACTAAAGCAACATTAATAGATGATGTGACGTAGTTTTTTAAAGTTTTTTTTACCCCCCCCCCTACCTCCCCCATCGTAGCATTTCGTCACAAAGTCAGGACCCACCTCTAGATAATTACGTAGCTTTAAAACCACCCCCTCTCCATGACAATTTTTTCTTGCAAATTTTATTATACAAAACATGCCTTATATCATAAATGAACAAGAAAAGACAAGAAAGTAATAAAAATGACCCTAAACTAAAAAAACAGTGACAAAAAAAAACAATTAGAAAAATTCCATTTTTTTTCTTAGTTTAATATTTGCTACGTACCTTGGCTGGACTTACCACCCTTCCCCTCGTCACATTTTGTCACAAAACTGTAACCCCCCCCCTCGAATTCTACGTCATTTATGAATGTTCCCTAAGCGGACAATTCACACGTTCTTTTTCCCAACCCAATATTTAATAATATTCCAAAACAATTTAAAATGGGTTAAAATATTTTAAAAGGATCCCTGGAGGTTTTTGGATATTTCTGAAACAACTCCTTAATGACGAAAACGATTTCGAATTGTTTCCTAAATGGTACTAAAATTTGAAATGAAAAAAACCTAATTAATTGAAAGCTATCACGTTTTCGTTATTTCTGGAATAATCTAGAATGATTTTAAAATTTGGATTTTAAAATAATTATTTTAGAATAGAAGACAGATGATAATCAAAACGACACTGAAAAGATTCTGAAATTGTTTATTATTTATTTTTATTATTTATTTATTTTGATTTTTAGTTTTTATGGAAATCATGTGTTTAACATTTTCACATCGAATAGCAAATCAGTATTTATTCAGTTTTCATTATGTAACTTTTGAACCGTTCATTCGATCCTATAGGTTGAGTTTATGAAACTCTACCAACCATGGGGTGGAAGAAGTTCTCCTGCCCGACCTGCGCATTTGCATCCCTGAAGACGATCTTGATGTCGAGTTTTGGGCTCTCATTATACTCTTTTTCCAGGAGCTCATAGAACTCCTCCTTCTCTTCATCGGGTTTATCGTTGGTCGGTGCGTACACATTTATCAGGCTGTAGTTGAAAAATTTGCCCTTAATTCTCAATACGCATATGACCAATCAGACGAGAGCCGTGGTGGCTCGTGCTGTATCAAGAATTTGTCGCCATGTTGCTTGGGTTTGGGCTGTGTTTTGCCAGTTCTCCAGGCGTCTCATCACCCGCAAGTCTACTTCGATCTGGTCGAGCCATCGTGCACGCTGCGCCCCTCTATTTCTGGTGCTGGTAGGGTTGCTGAGGAGAAGTGATTTCACAGGGTTGTCGTCCGGCATCCTTACGACGTTACCGGTCCACCGCAACCTATTGACTTTCGCCAGGTGTGCAATGGGATTCTCTCCAAGCAGCGCGTGCAGTTCGTGGTTCATGCGCCGTCGCCATTCTCCGTCGTCCGTATGTACTCCACCGTAGATAGTCCGCAGCACCTTCCGTTCGAAAACTCCAAGAGCGTTAAGGTCCTCCGCGAGAAGCCTTGTTGTCTTGATCTAGTAGAGGACTACCGGTCTTATCAGGGGTTTGTACAGCGTCAACTTCGTGCGTCGTCGCACTCGATTCGATCGAAGTGTTTTCCGAAGTGAAAAGTAGGCACGATTTCCTGCCTGGATGCGTCTCTGGATCTCTTTGCTGGTGTTATTGTCGGCGGTCACCAGTGACCCCAAATACACGAACTCATCGACCACCTCACCGTCTACAGAGACTTGAGTTGGGAGGCTGATGTTGTTCTCCTTGGAGCCTCTCGCTCGCATGTATTTTGTTTCCGACGCATTTATCCGCAGTCCAATCCGTCCAGCTTCGGTCTTCAGTCGGGCGTAAGTTTCCTCCGCAGTCGCAAAGTTACGTGATATGATGTCGAAGTCATCCGCGAAGCCCAGAAGCTGAACAGACCTTGTGAAAATCGTGCCCCTCGTGTCGATGCCCGCCCTCCGGATCACACTCTCAAGGGCGATGTTAAACAGCAAACAGGAAAGTCCATCACCTTGTCTCAACCCTCTGCGCGATTCAAAGGGACTCCAGAGTATCCCCGAAACACGCACGTAGTACATCACTTGCGCCATGGTGGCTCTGATCAGTCGAGTCAGTTTGTACGGAAATCCGTTGTCGTGCATGATCTGCCATAGCTGTTCTCGATCGACTGTATCATAGGCCGCCGTGAAGTCAATGAAGATGTGATGTGTGGGCACGTTGTACTCGCGACATTTCTGTAAGATCTGTCGGATTGAGTGATTGATAAGCGAGATACCGCGGTAGTTGCGGCACTCCATCTTGTCGCCCTTCTTGTAGATGGGACAGACGACTCCCTCCATCCACTCGTCTGGCAGTTTTTCCTCCTCCCAAATCCTGGAAATGACCCAGTGTAGCGCTCTAACCAGCGCCTCTCTTCCATGTTTCAAGAGCTCGCTAGGCAGTCCGTCTTTGCCTGCGGCTATATTGTTTTTCAGCTTCCCGATCTCACAAAGAACTTCATGAATATCGGGGGCTGGTACTCGGTCATCCGCTGCTGGTGTTCCTAGGTCAGTTCCTGCTCCGCTTCTGTTTACTGTTTCGCCATTCAGGTGTCCATCGTAGTACTCCTTCCACCTGTCGACCACCTCGCTGGCATCCGTGAGAAGGTTCCCATCCGCGTCGTTGCACATGTCGGCTTGCGGCACATAGCTTCTGCGGGACTGGTTTACCTTCTCATAGGATTTCCGCGTTTCACTGGCACGGTACAGCTGCTCCAGCTCCTCATGTTCACGATCCTCCTGCTGGCGCTTCTTTCGTCTGAGAATCGTGGTCATGTCGTTCCGTGCCCGTTTGTAATTGACCTTGTTCTCTCTCGTTGACCTGCCCAGGTATATCGCCAAGGTCCGGTTCTTCTCATTCACCGCTGCCTCGCACTCCCCGTCATACCAGTCGTTCCTGCCACTCGGTGCTTCCACTCCTAGTGTCGCCGTTGCGGTCTCCCCAATAGCTGTGCGAATGCTGCACCAGCCGTCTTCAAGAGGCAATGCGCCCAGCCCCTTCGCTGTGGGTAGCACCGCTTCAAGCTGTTGCGCGTATTCCTCCGCAGCCTGGGAGTTCCGGAGCTGCTTAATGTTGAGCCGCGGGGTTCGGCGATGTCGCGCGTGGTATACGATCGTCAGTTTTGAGCGCAATGATACCGCAACTAGGTAGTGGTCCGAGTCAATATACGCACCGCGATAGGTACGTACGTTTGTAATGTCTGAGAAGAAGCGGCCGTAGATGAGAACATGGTCAATTTGATTTGCTGTATATTGGTCAGGTGATCTCCAGGTGGTTTTGTGGATGTCCTTACGGGGAAAGAAGGTACTTCGGACTGCCAGTCCTCGGGAAGCTGCGAAGTTTACGCATCGCTGGCCGTTGTCGTTCGTCACGGTGTGCAGGCTGTGCGGGCCGATCACCGGCTTGTACATTTCTTCCCTACCGATCTGCGCGTTCATGTCCCCGATCACGATCTTGATGTCTCTACGCGAGCAGCTATCGTAGAGTTTCTCCAGCTGTGCGTAGAACTCTTCTTTCTATACATCGGGTCTTCCTTCGTGAGGGCAGTGCACATTGAGGATAGTGTAGTTGTAGAACCGGCCTTTTATTCTCAACAAACACAACCTGTCGCTGATCGCCTGCCACTTGATCACACGACTCTGCATCCTTCCCAGCACTATAAAGCCGGTACCCAGCTCATTGGTTGTGCCGCTCCTCTGGTAGTACTGTGCCCTGCGGCCACAAATCCTCCGTACCTTCTCTCCTTTCCGGCAAAGCTCCTGGAGCGCCACGATGTCGAAGTGGCGGGGTTCTAGCTGATCTAGCAGAATCCGGTCGCCACCCGGGGCGTTCAGCGATCTACAGTTCCATGTACCGAGCTTTCAATCATCGTCCTTATTACGTCGCCTAGGTCGTTGCCAATTGTCCCGGTCCGTATTCAATTCTTGATTGTTCGTAGTATTTTAATGTTTCGGCATGCTGCCTTACTAGGGCTGCGGATGCCTAGTCTCGCGACGGGGCTGCCGTCTTTGGTGTAGCTGGCGAGACGCCGCATTTCATAATTCAGCCGTCCGCTCCGGATCCGACGCTGTTTGAGCCGCCCCTAACATGGAGAACAGACGCTCGGACAAGCTGCCCTCCTAGGAGAGCAGCTCCCCCTTCCTTGTCAGCATACGACCAAGTTCCCACCGGTTCACCGATCTTCCCTTGGTTGCTCGTATCCCAGTCGGTACCACGTGGAGGTATGGATAGGAGTTGCTGGGCATTATGCTTTGGACCATACTGGGGTCTATTTTATGCCAACTAGTACGGGTGTACTGCTAGTACGCACTGCCCAGCCGTTCTCACACGCATATGCGATCACTGATTTGCCTCCATCTAATGACACGCTTCATCTGTTTACCTATGAACATGAAACCAACTTCCCTTTCCGTTTTCACGCCGCCATTGCACAGTGGTCCAAAAAGGCAAAAAGTGGAACTTAATTCCATAGTGCCTTTCACATTTATCCTAGCTTCCCCAGCAGGAGAGCATAACAGAATCATAACTCATCAATAACATATTTAGCTATGAGAACTTATCGTGTTATTCGAAAGATATTCACGTTTTATACATGCATATGAAAATCTATATATATAAAAATGCAGCTCTGTCTGTCTGTCTGTCTGTCTGTCTGTTCCATATAGGCTTGGAAACTACTGAACCGATCGGCGTGAAATTTTGTATATAGGGGTTTTAGAAGCCGAGAAAGGTGACTAAGATAGTTCGAGACCCCTCCCTCTTCTGGAAGGGAGGGGTCCCATACAAATGAAACACAAATTCATGCACATCTCGAAAACTAAGAAAGTAAATGGAACCAAATTTGGCAGGTGGATGTTTTTGGGGCTAACAAATATATCTATAATAGTTCGATACTCCTCTCTCTTCTGGAAGGGAGGGGTCCCATACGAATGAAATACAAATTCATGTACATCTCGCAAACTAACCAAGCAAATGGAACCAAATTTGGCAGGTGGATGTTTTTAGGGGTAATAAATATAACCATTATTGTTTGACACCCCTCCCTCTACGGAAAGGGAGGGGTTCCATACAAATGAAACACTAATTTCTGCACATCTCAAGAACTAACCAAGTAAATGGAACTAAATTTGGAAGGTGGATGTTTTTAGGGGTATCAAATATATCCATAACAGTTTCACACCCCTCCCTCTTTTAAAGGGAGGGGCCCATACAAACCAAACACAAATTTCGCACAGCTCGAGAACCAATCCACCAAATAGAACCAAATTTGGCATGTAAATGTTTTTAGAGGTAATAAGTATGTCTATAATGGTTCGTCACCCCTCTAAGAATATGAATGTGAAGAATATGTGAGGGAGGGGTTCCAAACAAATGAAACACAAATTTCTGCACATCTCGAGAACTAACCAAATAAATGGAACCAAATTCGGCAGGTGAATATTTTTAGGGGTAACAAAGATGTCTATAATGTTTCGATACCCCTCCTTCTTCTGAAAGAAGGGGTTCCACACAAATTTCTGCATATCTCGAGGAATAATCAAGCAAATGGAACCAAATTTGATATGTTGAGGTTTTTGAGAGCAAGAACAATTTTCGACTCCCGACGCCATTGTTAAATTTAAGATGGAAACTTCCGGTTTCTATCCGGAAAATGTCTCCAAATATCATTTTAAAATCCAAGATGGCGACTTCCGGTTTCTGAAAAACAGCGGCAAATGACCAAATATGGGTGTTTCAGGGATTGTTATGATGCATTGAAGCCACAAACCGACCTCAGACAACATTTTGAATTGTAAAATGGCGACTTCCGGTGACTGTAGAAGAGACGAAAATGACCAAATACCACCCAATATGGGTGTTTCTTTAACCAGAATGACGCGCAGAGGCCAGAAATTGTCTCTGAATACCATTATGAAATCCAAGATGACGACTTCCGGTTTCTGAAAAACAGCGAGATATGACCAAATACCACCCAATATGGGTATTTCCGAAATCGTGATGATGCACTGAAACCACAAATCGACCTCCGACAACATTTTGAGTTGTAAAATGGCGACTTCTGGTGACTGGAAAACTGCCGAAAATGACCAAATACCACCTAATATGGGTGTTTTTTTTAACCAGAATGACGTTCGAAGGCCAGAAATTGTCTCCAAATACCATTTTGAAATTCAAGATGGCGACTTCCGGTTTCTGAAAATCAGCGGCAAACGACCAAATATGGGTATTTCCGGAATTGTTATGATGCACTGATGCCACAAATCGACCTCAGACAACATTGTAAATTGTAAAATGGCGACTTCCGGTGACTGGAAAAGAGACGAAAATGACCGAATACCACCTAATATGGGTGTTTCTTTAACCAGAATGACGCGCAGAGGCCAGAAATCGTCTCCAAATGCCATTTAAAAAACCAATATGGTGACTTCCGGTTCCAAAACAACAGTGGCAAATGACCAAATAACACTCAATATGGGTATTTCCGGGATTGTTATGATGCACTGAAGCCACAAATCGACAACATTGTTGTTCATTCAGGCAACATTGTGAATTGTAAGATGACGACTTCCGGTGAATGAGAAACTGCCGAGAATGACCAAAAATCACCCAATATGAGTGCAGAAATTGTCTCCAAATACCATTTTCTCCGGTTTCTGAAAAACAGCCAAAAATGGCCGATTTTCATCCAATAGGATATGCTTCGATACCAGAATGATACACAGGAGTTAGAATCGACCACAGACACCATTTTGAATTCTAAGATGGTGACATCCGGTTTCTGGAAAACAGCCGAAAATGACTAAATAACACCTATTATGGGTGTTTCTTGAACCAGAAATACGCTCAGGGGCCTGAAATTGTCTCCAAATGCCATTTTAAAATCCAGGATGGTGACTTCCGGTTTTTGCAAAATAACCTGAAGTGACCAAATACCACCCAATATGAGTGTTTCTTCAACCAGAATGATGCATGGAGCTAAAAATTGACCTCAGACACCATTTTGAATTATATACATATATACATATATACATATAAATATTTCCGTAATCGAAATGATGTATTTGTTATTTGTTATTTATTGTTAAATCATCTGGCACATTGGTGGTCTTAATGATAATATATATTACTAACTAAATGCTAATTAATATTTACAAACGATAAGAAACACTTTTAAAACAATTGAAACACGCTTCAAAAACAATTAAACCTGTCGTCTACGAAGAATTTGTTTGAATGTTGTTACTGAGATGTTAAAATCGAATGAACCTGCTACGACGTTGAAGCTAGCTGACATGAAACGAACGGGGTCGTGTTGCCCATATGATGCAGTGCGATGCGGTAGCGATAGAAAGTTTCTCCGCATCAAAGACCTTTCCGGAGCATACAAATTTAACTGCTGCAGAATTTTCGGGGCGTCGATTTCACCGGTTAAAATTTTGAAGACAAACACAGCCTGTGTATCGAAACGTCTTTGCTGCAGTGTTTCCATGCCCAAAAGCTGGCAGCGATCCGAGTACGCCGGTAGCTGCTGCGGGTCTCGCCACGGAAGAAACCGTAAAGCGTACCGTACAAATTTCCTTTGCACGGATTCAATTCTTGCAATCCAGTTTGCGTTGAATAGACACCACACTATGGAGTTTGTTTCAAGGACAGATCGCACCAGAGAGTAGAATAATGATCGGAGGCACAGTGGATCATGAAAATCCGAGGCTACCTTGAAAATAAAACCGAGTTGTCGGTTCGCCTTTGCTATGATCTCATTATAGTGTGGCCTGAAGGACAGGGCTGAATCCAACGTAACACCCAAATCTCGGACCTGGTTAACCCTTGTCAGAGTTTGACCAAGCATAGTATAGCTGAACATTTTCGGAACATTTTTCCTATGGAACGAAATCACACAGCATTTCAGGATACTAACTGTCAACAGGTTAATGGAGCACCACTTTGAAAAAAACCTCGACTAGTCGCTGAAGTTCGAGACAGTCTGAAGTATTTCTTATTGTCTTGAACAACTTTACATCGTCTGCAAAAAAACATTCGGCAATTTTCTGGCAACACTAACGATACATCATTTATGTACAAGGCAAAGAGCAGTGGTCCTAAATTACTGCCCTGCAGAACGCCTGATACATTTGAAAAATGAGCAGAATGTTGCGATCCAATCTTCACGTAGAGTGTACGATTTCCCAAATAGGACCTCAGCCATTGTACCAGAGCGGGGGCCATTCCAAGTTTCTCCATCTTAGCGAGCAGGATACCATGGTCGACGCAGTCAAATGCAGCTTTCAAATCAGTATAAACCGCATCAATTTGGGCTCCTTCGGTCATATTCTGCAGGCACGTTGCAGTGAATTGAACGAGGTTAGTAGCGGTAGAGCGTTTTGGATAAAAACCATGCTGATCGATCGAGATATAGTGTTTACAACTAGCGAAAAGTGCATCATAAAAAACGATTTCAAATACTTTTGAACAAGCGCAAAGAGAGGTTATGCCTCTGTAATTCTGCACGTTGCGTTTGTCACCTTTTTTGTGCACCGGAAACATGGTCGATATTTTCCAACTGGTTGGAAAAACACATCGTCGAAGCGACAAGTTAAATAGCAAGCATAGTGGGCGTACGAAAACAGCTTTACATTTTTTCAGGACGCAAGATGGAATGCCATCAGGCCCAGGAGCGAAAGAGGAATTCATTTTGTCGATTGCAGCTTCCACTTGGCGGTCGGTAACCGTGAATGAGCTGAAGTCAATGACGTCTCTGGGGATACCATCTAAAGCTGAATCTATTTCTGTAGTTGTAGCAGTAGAGCAGCGGAAGATCTGCTGAAAATGTTGAGCAAATAAAGCACACTTTTCGAATGTCGTGTTTCCTTGACGATTGTTCAAAAACATGTTCTTCGGTAGACCTTCTTCTTTCCTTTTGCTGTTAACAAACAACCAAAAACGTCGGGGGTTTCGTCTGATACAACTCTGCATCCGAAGAGCATACCGTTTGTACAGGTAGCGATTATAAATCCGATAGGAGTTACTAGCATGATTGAATGTTTGTTTCGTTAACGGGTTACGTGTTCTGCAATATTTGCGTAGCGCCAAAGACCGCTGTCGTTTCAGTTGACGCAAGCGAGTGTTAGACCATGGAGGTTTAGGTGCTGGCCGGCGAACAGGAACACACTGAACAAGTGTAGTCTTGATGGTGTCATTAAAATACCCAATTGCATCATCGAGGGAGGTTCCACTTTCCAAAAATTGCCAGTCGATTTGAGAAATTAAATAGCTCAAATGGTCGAAGTCAGTTCTGCGAAAATCTAAATTTTGTTCGGTTGGACAATTCTCAAATTCAACGGGCACTAATTGCTGGACTGTGATTGCCAGCGCAGGGTGGTTGAAGTCTAGAGGTAATAGCGGCTCATCTGCCTCAGAAAGTGCACACCATGTTTCATTATTAGTCAGGGCCAAATCAAGGAGACGGTCATTACTATTAGTCACGTAGTTTATTTGAGACAGATGGTTTAGGCTGAAACCATCTAACAAGGCTGAGCTCCCAGCTGAGATCTGCGACTGGATATAGTCGATAACTGGCATATTATCATTTCTACAACTCCAAATCAAACCAGACTGGTTGTAGTCACCAAATAGCAATGCGGGATCGTCCCGGTTCAAACGAGACAAAACAGATCCGATGGATTTTACATGATTTTCAATAGCAGTGACATCGGCTCTGCGATCAGGATGCAAATAGATAACGCCGACACTGATTTTGTAAAGCGGCAGTGTAACTAATACCCACAACTGTTCGAGAGTATTACAAACGGGAGCGGGGTCAGAATAGCTACTAAAACGGTTAGACACAGCAATCAAACTCCTCCACCACGCGTCTTAGAACTATTGCTCTGATTGCGATCGCATCGATACACGGTGAAAGCGCTGCCAAAAAGCTGTACTGAATGAATCTGATCGTCTAGCCACGTTTCAGTCAATACAACAATGTCGTACTCACAATCGGTAACGGCCACAAAAACGTCATCTATTTTTGTCCGGAGACCGCGAACGTTCTGGTAGAATATCCGTAGGCCAGGATTAGTCACGATGTCGGAATGATTTGTCGGTGAATGTCTAGAAGGTGCGGGGATATCAGGTGTTGAATTGTTATATACAGTAAAATACTTGCCAACACTAGCAAGCTGGAAGACCCCTTCTCCATACTCAAACACAGGACCGGGACAACTGATAAGCGCAGGCTGCAGTGGCACGACTGTGTTGAGCGGATCGGGGGCTTCCAAGTTGCATAATTCGGTGCGTTCCGGGCAGGATCCAGAAAGTACAGATTGGTCGTCAGTATAATCCGTCAAGTCGATTGTAGTGGAAACGTCTTCAAGCGATGATTTAGCTGGAATAACCGTTGTCTGGGCACAAGCATGCAACGATGATCTCACACACAATTAGTCCAGAGGTGTAGCGTGTGCACTGTTCGAAGCAGGCGGTTGCATTCCATGTACCGTGCGAGGAAATTTCGGTGCATTTGGTCCCCAAAAATCCTTCGAACTGTTACGTTCCTCAAACAGGCGGAAATATATTCCTTTAGGCCAATTCTTTGCGTCCAACGCAACGTCTTTAAGCCCAATTTCAATGCCTACTTTAAATGAGATGAACGCAAATGATCTAATATCAGCATCTTTTTTCACGAGCTTGCGTACTACTGGCTGAGCCTCTGGCACACATTCTTTAATAAGCGCCGTTATTTCATCCTCAGTGACATGAGGGGCAATGCGCGAGAGATAAATCCAACATTTTTCTGTTGGTTGCGGAACAGTAGCCACCAGGTTGGAACAATTTTCTACCGATTTTGTTCCACCCATCAAATCTGATAAAACTTTCGGTCTTCTAGGAGTTTCATTCGGTGAGACAACCCTTGGGCGTTTATTTCTGCGAACAGAAAGCGGAATTGCCGGTGCTACATTCGCCAACAGTTTATCCGAAATCGACCCGATGAATGTGTTAATTTGACCAAGTTCGTTTTTAACATCATTCATACAACAAGTGATCGACTCAGCAACGGATGTTATAGCAGCAACGGCAGCGTCAGAAGAATTATTAGCCTTCAAATTCTCTACAGAATGCATACAGTCATTACATAGCCAAAGCAAATTCGTTTGTCCATTGACGAAATCCAGATTCGCTCGAATCCAACCAATACATTTTGTGTGTGCAATACAGTCACACAAATAGCACTTGATCATATTTAGATTCTTTATTGTTTCACAGCATTTGTAGCAACTTTTTTCCATCTCAGAAGTAGCTTTTTGTATAGAAGCCAAGCATTGACCCTGGACACCATCTTGAATTAGAAGATGACCACTTTCAGTTTCTGGAAAACAACGAAAATAACTGAATACCACCCAATATAAGTATTTCCGGAATAGAGGTGATGTACTGAAGGCTCCAAAATAGAATGAAAAAAAAAACGTTCAATGACTTGAAATATCTTATTCGGTCATTTTTGTGCTTTTTTATGCAAATTATTGGTTTGTTATTGAAATATCAAGCTTTGCTATTCATATAGTATTTCCAATATCTGGTTGTGATATTATAATGATATTTTTCCCTGCTCGGGTTAATAGTGTCTTCGGAACAATTGTTTGTATAAATGTCCCGCATAATCTCAAAATATGCTATAGCTTTGCAAGGAAAAGTTCTAACGATTTGTGGTCTTCAACAAAAACGCGTGTTTTATATGCCCAAATGCTTCTTTAGAACAACGTTTTCTCGTAAAATGTAACTAACAAAAGTTAAGTACAAAAACCTAAATTAATCCACCTAGCGGTCAGACCCCCAGCCTTGAACGCTTCAATACAATAAATGTATATTCACTCTTAAGGTTCTAAAATATTGATGTTGTAATCTATACATATAAAAATGTAGTCCGGTCTGTCTGTCTGTTTGATCCATATAGGCTCGAAAACTACCGAACCGATCGACGTGAAAATTTGTATGTAGGGGTTTTGAAGTAGAATACTTCTTTCAGTAAGTTCGGCTACATAGGGATGTGAAATGAAAATCTAAAACCGAAAAAACTGCAAAATATGTCCAATTTCAAATGCTAATAAATCATTTAATATTCGATGGATTTCCTCCGTTCTTGCAGCAATAGATTGGAAAATCTTCTAAGATTCTTCCCAAATGAAGATAATTGTGATTTTATTATTCAAACCATTGTACTATTGGAAATAGTCAAGCCTTGTCAAAACGAAAAATTCGACCTCTGATTGGTCGTTATATGATTGCTTCCCAAGCACGGTCAATAGAATAATATACTTTGCAATTTAAAATATACTATTTGGCCTATATAAGAGCCTGTTTCAGCCGAAGTCGCTCATAATAGTTCTAGACAGCGACAACAGCAGTCATCCCTTAGCATCAGCAGTAGCAGTGCAGTGGATGCCAGCGATAGCGGATAGCGGCCACAGATGTGGCATAGCTATGGATAGCGTACTAGTTGCAGCGGATCTCAGCATCGATAGCAGCTGGGCCAGGTGATGCAGGGGCAGAGGATACCAATGGCAGCGTATAGTGGCCACAACTGTGGCATGGCAACGGATAGCGTAGCAGTTGCAGCGGGTATATCTGACCATGAAGCATTTATGCAATAATTGAATGAAAATTGCAGTTGCAGCAATCGGCCTTTTTCAAGGATATTAAATGTATTTGGAAGAGCATAATGAATGGTTATCAATAAACTGCAACTGAGATTTGATGCTGCTGCAAATGCACAGCAGTGTGATGTTTTTTACGATTTGTTGATACTGTGCTTAACAAGCGGTATATACGAAACAAATCCGATTTCCAACAAAAAAGTTCGGCACGTTCTGCTCACGATGTTGAGTCTGTTTTAGAAAATTCACAACACTTCATTAACAAGGATGTAACGTCTTGAAGAAGACGGTTATAGTTTGACATCACAGCAGAATTTCGACCTTCATACTCATGTCTGCCATTGGAAATATCAAACACGCAACAATCTGCATCCATGCGACACGGGGACGAGAACATTTTCTTCTTCCAAGCCGCGCAACAAGACACAATACATGTTATTTTGTTGCCTTAATAAGAGCTCTATAGGTCCGGCTCGACAGATTGTCCACAAGAAATCGTTTTTGTACATCCGTGTTACGAAACTGAGAAAATCTGTAGGAACTGAAAATGAAGGCGGGACCAGAATGAATGAGATGAATTTTTCGTACTTTCGTATTACGACATACGAAATAAAGTTTTTCGAACGTTGTAGAATAATATACCTGGAAATAATTAGGTCACACCTATTTTTCCAGTTCCATCATTTCACAACGTTCGTAAACTTTACGTTCATTTGTTTACTACAAAAAAGACTGACACGCAAGCAGCCGAATTATCTTTCTTGTAAAAGTATTCTACTTCAACCTTGCGGTCGTGGCTTTGCACACAACCCTTCTGTGATTTTTTGGTCTCGATAAAGGTTCCTATGATAGTTTGAGACCCCTCCCTCTTCTGGAAAGGAAGGGTCCAATACAAATGAAACATACATTTCTGCACAACTCAAGAACAAACCAAGCAAATGAAACCGAATTTGGCATGTGGATGTTTTAAAGGGTAATAAATATGTCCATAATGGTTCGACGCCCCTCCCTCTTATGGAAGCACACGTTTCTGCACAAATTTCTGCACATCTCGCGAACTAATCAACTGATTGGAACCATATTTGGCAGGTGAATGTTTTTAGTGGTAACAAATATGTTCCATAATCGACCTCAGGCAACATTTTGGATATTGTTTTTGGCATATTTTGCATGTGTAGGATAAGTACAACGATACACCGTGCCCCAGTGCTGAGTCGAGAAAATTTCCAGCTCAAAAAGATCGGGGGTATTTTCGGAATCGTAAAGATGCACTGGCGCCACAGATCGACTTCAGACACCATTATGAATTGTAGGATGGCAACTTGTGGTTTCTGGAAAACAGCCAAAAATGGCCGATTTCCGTCTAACATGAGTATCTCCGGATCTAGAATGTTACACAGCAGCTGAAATCGAAAATGATCAAGTTACACCCAATATGGGTGTTTTTTCAACCAGAATGACGCTCAGAGGCCAGAAATTTTATTAAATACCATTTTGAAATTCAAGATGGCGACTTCCGGTTTGTGAAAAACAGCCTAAAATAACCAAATACCATCCAATATGAGTATCTCTGGAACCAGAATGATGCAATGAGCTAACAATTGACCTCAGGCACCATTTTGAATCGCTAAATGGCAACTTATAGGAAACAGCCGAAAATGACCAAATAATACTCAACATGGATATTTCCGTAATCGAGATGATGCATAGAAACCAAACATTGACCCTTGACACCATTTTGAATTTAAAGACGACCACTGTTAGTTTCTGGAAAACAACCAAAATAACTAAATACCTCCCAATATGGGTATTTCCGGTGTTAGATTGATGCCAGAAAATTTGCTGAAAATGACCGAATACCACCCAATATGAATATATTCAGAATTAGGGCGAATTTGCAGACTTTGAACACATCGCAAGGAATCAATGACTTTGGAACGTTGAAATAGTACAACACCACATTTAAATTATGTTGAGGCCACATAAATATATCAATCAAAGCAGGTATAGTTTTAAATAGTCTTTGAATTTCTTTTCTTTCCATAACTTTTGAGCCACATATCAAATTGTTTTGAAGTTTGTTATTTGTAAGTTTGAGAGATGACTCGTTCGTATGACATTAGTTATGTTCAAATAAGTCATGTGAAATAATAGACTTTCATTGTTTTATTAACAATTTAATACATAACGGTGGCTTAAGTTCAATTATAATCAAATGAAATGGGAACGTATAGGGCAGCCAAACTTTGAAACCACGTGTTCAATCATAATTCATCAGTTAACCCTTAACTAGCCCGCTCATCTGAAAATAATATTGATCAAATCGTTTGTGTAGTTTTTGAGATAATGAAGTTTCGTGATTTTCACATTTTGGTACTTTACAGACGAAGTTACAGTCCGATTACAGTAAAATTCAATAGGGTGTTACGAGGCAGCTAAACTTATTAATTGACACTAATTTTGTGGAAAGCGGGTCAGCCATCTCTGAGAAAAGTGAGTGAGTTCAAGTAGTCTTTGGAATATGTTCCTTTTCATAGTTGGATTTCACATTTTTAAACATAACAGGCAAAGTAATAGTCCGATTGCAAAACAAATCAATAAGGTCTTATGGGGCAACTAGACCTTCCATTTGACACTGATATTATGAAAATCGGTCCAGCCATCTCTGAGAAACATGAGTGAGATTAAGTAGTTTTCAAAACACGTTTCTTGTCATAACTTTTGAACCACAAGTTCAATCTTTATGAAATTCAAAAGTTAAGGGTTTTTCAGGTAGCCAGTTCATTTGGAATCAATTTTGTTCAAATCGGTTGTGTAGTTTTAGAGATAATAATGTTTCATGATTTTTACATTTTGAAACATAACCTCTAAACTAAAAATCCGATTACAATGAAATTTAATAGGGTCTTATGGGACAAAGAGACCTTTCATTTGCAATTAATTTCATGAAAATCGGTTCAGCCATCTCTGAGAAAAGTGAGTGAGAATAAAAATCTGCACATACACACACACACATACACACACATACAGAAAATGCTCAGCTCGACGAGCTGAGTCGAGTGATATATGCCATTCGGCCCTTTGGAGCACTTTTATACTTTCGGTTTTGCAAGTGATTGCTATACCTTTCTAGGAGAAAGGCAAAAACTAACTTTCAAGTAACTTTTACATAAAATTCTCTGTAACTCTGTTCCCAACGAAAATAAAAATTTCGTTTATTCAGTAAAGTTTCATATTTTTGCAAGTTCTAAAAATAAATCATGCCTCTCTCTTCTAACACAAAAAAGTTAAGGGAGCTGCGTAGCCGCAAGGTTACAGAGTCCGCTTTGTCAAGCGGATGGTCGTGGGTTCGAATCTTAGTAGAACCAGGCCATCCGATATCAAAAAAGGACTTAAGCATGGGTTTATTCTCAGGCTCCCCACCAGTTACCCTTCCTTTACGCTGAAATCTACAAATACCTTTGCGTGACTTCCTCTTAACAAAAAATAAGCCGCTCTTATCAATAAAACTGGCCAGAAGGACGCACGACGAAACTTCTCCAGGGAATTTTAATTGGTGATATTTGGCAAGAGGAACGAGTATCGGTATAGTAGAGCAGTAAGCATGTAAGGAAGAGTAGCACATTACACACAAGCACTGATGATCAATAATAATAAGCTTGCCACTTCTCAATAAAGGTATTGCTATTAACAGAAGTGCGGGATACAGCAGACACCCGGGCATATCTCACAATAGATCTACGATTCTGGTCGCAGTGAGGAAGCCCATACAGGAAAACAAACACAAAAAAGTTAGTATTTTTAATATATAAAAACCTACTGTAACATATGCTCGCCGTACTATAATATGGGTGGATTGGGACAAATGGAACCTACAAGAGTTTGTAGTACATGAGCTTACCTTCAAGAAAAAGTATTGACACCATAATTCCACTTGCCCCTTTTCAACTTATACGTTCTTGAAGTTATCAAAAAAATAAGCTAAAATATGATATAACTCAATAAGTAAAAGTCCTATGGATGTATGGTCTCTGGCAAAAATGTGTGTTTTGTGTGCCCTAATAATTCCTCCGAACAACACTTTCGCTTAAAATGCAACTAACAAAAGTTAAGTACAAAAACCTAAGTTTCAAGTAAGGTTCATATAATATACTTTATAACTTCGTACCTAATGAAGATAGGATTTTCATTTGCTTAACAAAAATTCATATTTTTGAATTTCCTATAACTTTTCTGAATCAACCATTCCTCTATCTCTTAACACAAAAAAGTTTGTTTTTTTTTTATTTTCAGTATGGTAAACTTTTTAATTTTCGACAATTTGAGATTATAGGGGACATTTATGCAAACGATTGTTCCGAAGACACTATTAAGAAAGGCGCTATAAAATTAAGTTCCACTTTTTGCCTTATTGGACCACTGTGCACTGTAGTAGATGTGGTATATGAATGGAGTGCCCGCAATAGGATCTACTGCCCGCAATTCGCGTTCACCCGTTTTCGGCCACCTAACTTCCTGTATGGCACATTCACCTCCTGTATGGCACATTCACCTTCTGCAGCTCTCTAGCCGAATACCTGCACGTACCGGTTCGAGTAGAGTCCTTACATTACAAGTACCGAGTTTCCAATAATCGTTGTCCTTCTTCGTTCGCCTGGGTCTATGCCGATTATTTCGTTCCGTATTCATTTTTGGATTGTTTGTAGTATTTTGTATTCGGTATGCTACCTCACTAGAGCTGCGATACCTAGTCTCGTGACGGGGCTGCCGTCTTGGATATAGCTGGCGAGGCACCGCGTTCCGCGATTCAGCCGCCCTCTCCGAGCCAGACGCTGTTGTACGCCGCCCCTAACATGAAGTTACAGTCGCGTACGTTCCCTCTTCTTAGACAGCATACCACCAAAGCTTCCACCGGGGATTGGTTACCCGATCTCCACCAAGGTTACTCGTATCCCGGTCGGCACCTCGTGGAGGTTGGGATAGGAAACGAGTCCAGCCATTTACCATCCCAGGCTGCCACCAGATATAATTCCAGGACTTCCACACCTTCATGTTTTTTAGAGCAGACTTCGGCTTAAAACATATATTAGATAGCAAAGTCCACAAGGTTCAGGATTGATGAATTCGCTGGTCATTCCGAGCTCGAAATGAACCGTAGAATAGTTGTATTTTTTCACTCGGCGATTACAAAAGAGATCGTCCAATGTAGTTTCCTATAGGCCCAAATATACACACGGCGTAATGACGCCTTCTCCATACAAAATGGAAGGCGGGATAGCGATTACGCCTTTTTTATATGGAGAAGGTGTCATTGCGCCGTGTGTGTATTTGGGCCTTATGCAACGTAATAATTAGTGTTCATGTAATGTAGTAGTTCGATTGCCGGACCCTGTGTTTTTTGTATAGTACTAGGAAATATACTAACTCCAATCCTTCCACAGCTGGCTTCGAGGTATGATGCGGTACTGCGAAACCAGTCGTCGTAGGTTCGAGTCTTGGTTCGGGAGAGACTGTTAGTGTGTAAGATCGTAGCCCGCAATCCTCCTGTACTCAACAGTTTGCTGCGAAGTCTGTTTCCAAGAAAAACAGAAGGTCAAGTTCTGAATCGGAATGTAGCACCAAGACTATATATGCTCTGCTTTACTATCACCGCTTAAACGACTCCTGCAAAACCTGTCATTCGATAACTATTTTGTTTTAGTTGGTCACGAAATTACTGTTTTCCGTAAGTATCATCTTTTAAAATTGTTGTAGATATGTAGATGATTTTTCAATTTTCAGTGGTAATAAGTTATTTATATTGCTCTTATCTTAATTATCTGCTGTTGTCGTCACTCTATTTCGCAGAGACTGCCGTTTGATTTATTACGCAATTCGTCACCACTACCAACAAACACCGTTCTAGTATCACCAGATATGATGCCTATTTTTTGCTATCAACAATAAATCAATAACATCAATAATAAAGCTGTGTGCAGTTTGGCAATGTAGTAAACTCACGACCATCGAATGATCGTAGCATCGCATACACTGAAATACCCGAATACTCCATCAATTTATACCCACCACGACCATATCTCGCGGCCGGGATCGCGTGCAATAAACTAACGATGACGACCAACCGCGGATCTCACACAGTGTGAATGCATACAGCTTTTATGAGGCTCATAAATTGATTAATAATTATCACTTCGTTGTTGACTTTGTTTCCAGCGCAGCCAGAGGCACCGTCAGGGGTGCTTGTTCGGCTCCTCTCGCTCATCTTGATGGCATATATCGACGCACTGGGTAGTCCCAATACTTTTCGTTTAACGGCTTATGGTGGTGATGGAAAGCTTTTTTTTCTTCATGGTCCATAAAATTAGATCAGTATACTTTTTGGAGGAACGGGTGGTTGACAGTGGTAAAATTGAGGTTTTTGATTCACACATTCAAATGATTGTGCATGATAAGAACTACTAACTTACGTGTTGCAGCTGCTCATTAGTTCATTACTAACACCTTGGCTACGCTACCGACTGCTTGGAACCAACCAGCAGCGCAGGCCAAGGTGTATCATCAAGAACACACATTCAGTCGTTGGAGTGTCAATTTGTATTATTGGACACACGGCTCCCACCACTTCCTCATTCTCGTTGTTTCGTATCTGCAGCGTGACGGTCTATAATATCGATAACAGTGTACCATTTTCCACTTGTGCCTGTTGTCCAACGGGTCGTGGTCCTCCGGGGTGAGAGATGGGCCTGTAAGGTTATCATCCAGTGCATCCACACGGCAACGGGTGAGCGATGCAAATGAAATATTTGTTTCCGAATAGCGTTGGACACTTGTTTATGGATATGAAATTTATGTGTAAATTATATTTCGATCTGAGATAAGGGCGCTGCCGTGATGAGAAATAAACGATTTTCTCTGCTGTATGGTATTTATTGGAAACTGGGAGACATTAATTTTTAAGGATTTATTAAAAACATCACTTAAAGAGACATGGGAAAATGGAAATAAAATCTACAAAAAATTGCAGGTTCAACGATGCACCTATGAGAATAATTGTGTTACAAATTAAACTTTCACACAGATTGTGAACGAGCTATTGATCTAGAATTATGAATATGATTATTTTCCGGGTTAACATACAACAATGGTTTTCATGAAGCCGGTTAGTATGATTACGCACAAAATTGCGCGGAAAACATTACGGAATGTTTATCTAGCAATTAGGCGTCGTACACAAATTACGTAACGCTAACAATTTAGATTTGAGGCCCCTTCCCCCCTGTGTTACGATAAGTAACGTTCAATATGACTCCCCCCCCTCAAGCTACGTAACGCTAAGCCCCGCAAAATTTTCGATTTTGAAAGAAAATCACAGTTACATAACTGTTTCAACTAACCCCCTCCCCCGTATGTAACAATAAGAAACGCAAACTCAACCCCCCTCCCCCCTTCATGCGTTACGTAACTTGTGTACAACTCCTTAGATTAAATTAATTTAGCACAATAGTTCAACAGTCAGTTAGTCGATGAAGAAATAAAGCAACAAATACAAGCAACAACGACAAAATGAATTCAACAAATGTTAGCAGATAGCAGTAACAAACACCACAAGTTCAGCCCTTTGAAGCCTTGCTTACCGTAAAAAAGCCCAGCTCTCACAATTCTAATGTTTCCTAAATGACACATTTTCCATTTGTTACTGCATATGCTAAGGATTGCTTTCTCTGGTGAAACCACAGATCCGACGCTGTACTGGCAGCTAAACGGAGCATGTCGCCAGTTGTAGTGATTCAAACCACGACGATGACTTAATGTGAAGTGTTGAATACTGCAGCAAAGATGGCACTGTTATGATGAATCAGTGATAGTGAGGTTAACAGATTTAATTTAAAAGTTCTAGCAATTCGAAAAATACTGGCTGTTCGTGCACAGAATCTGACAACTAGATATTGAAGCTACAAATGTGAACTGATTTTTACTGACCATTGACAACATCCCTGATTACAGTTGAATCGCTTTATAGCGACATCGCAAGGGACCGTCGTTATAGAGAATTGTCGCAATAAAACGAAGATTTTTTATGAATATATAGCAGAAGGGACCATTGAAAATGTCGCTATAGAGAGATTTGTCTCTATATAAACTGTCGTAATAGAGGGATTCGACTGTAGTTCAGTTTGTGACAAAAAAAATCCAAGTAATGATTCTATGTTTGGACATGATTCCGCTCCAGTTTAATTAAAGTGAATACGAACAGTTCCACATGTCCGAGTGAACTTGGGCAAATTTAATTATCATCTTAACTTAATTTTCAACATGCACATCTTCGTACAGTTTTTCAAACATCGCTAACTCATCTCATTTCTTCGACGGCGTCATCATCAGGCAGCGTCTAGCGGCAGAGTAAAGTGGTGGAGACTCGGAGATACTGGTCGGCGGCGATGGGTGGCGGCTGCTGCTCGTAATCTGATATTGGAACAGCCTGTTGTTGTATGGTCTGTCGGCATTACGGTTGGTTACGTTCTTCTAGTTTTCTGGGCCACCTTGCAGTGTGTGCACCGCCGCTGCCCATTGAGAAATTCTCTAGAACTACCAACCAGCCACCAAAACCATCAAATGTGGATCATGGACGGGGTGATATGGCTTCGTAGTGTGGCTGTACGGTTTTTTACTATACCGTAAATGGGGGTTGCTTGTCTTATTAGGAATATTTTATTATATTTGAAACCCGAGCAGTTGAGTTTTCAATTGTAAAGAAAGTCAGCATATATTCTTGAAGATTATCACCTTTAGAACGTATGAGGAATAAAATCCGCACAAACTTTCAATTCTAAATGAAAATCTTGCGCAACTTATTTTTCTATACTTGATTGTTTGTTCAAGTAATGTAACTCATTAACAAACCTCATAAGAAAAACTCAGCTCCACATCGCGCTGATTTCCTGATCCTCTGAGGTACTTGCTTTATAGCTTCCTGAATTCCGGATGTTTCAATTGTTTTGAGCTCCTTCTTGAATTTTCTATGAAACAATCGACAGTTTTTGCTTTGTAACCTTTATGGTAGACTATTCGCTTCAAATTTGCTCAGAAAGTTTCAATAGACTGCAGCTGTGGCACATTTTGAGGATTGTATCCTTTCGGATTAACCTCGATATTGCCTTGCCGCAAATGCGCTAAAGTTGCATTGGTATAGTGTGGCAATGCAAGGTCTGGCCAAAACACTACTTTGTCAATTTTATGGTACTTATATTCTAAGTTTTAAACCCATTTCATGCAGATACTTGTTCCCCGTTTTTGGATCAATCTTATATACATTGCCCAGCTCACGATATAATTTCGCCGACCGACCAGGCGTTTACGCTCTTAATTTCGCTCGAACTTTGCTCTCTTGCAAAGTGCATTTTCGTCCAAAACCAGATTTTTTTGAAGGTATTTCCGTTCTCGAACAGTTTGACAATAATGTAAATGAAGGTTTTTTCATATCCAAGATCTTTAAAATAGTGCAACACTTCACTTTTAGATTTCTCTTCATTTCTCTCACAAAAATTGCAAATCAATTTACGATGGTCTTCTTCCGACAACGCCTTTTTCTCAACTAAACGTCACTTGACAGAGTCGACTGGTCGTGTTATTAGTTATATAAAAGGTACACGTTTACTGTTTGGTCAAATTTCGTTTTTATTTACAATTTGTCGAGGCACTTTGCCGATCGACCAAGTTCAAAAATTATCGCCCTGTAATTTGTCCGAAAATGTCATGATTAATTTAACATGATTTATTTAACATGAGATTCGTTACGATTTATTTTACATAAGATTCGTATTTCACGATAGTGGGGAAAACGATCCGAATAGCCTCAGACTTTCACATGGAAAAACAGTTCAAGAAAATTGTATAGGGGAGTATATTATGCTATAGCTAACTTTCAATAATTTGTATTTTTTTTCATGATGAATCTTTTAAACCTCTAAAAAGCTTCAATAAATACTTAAAACATGTTTATAAAGATTCTTGGTGATTTGACCGATGTTCGTATGAAAATTAAATGAAACGGTTCTTTGCTTTGAAATGATCAGTTTGAAATCCCAGCGCAAATTATAACCCTTGAAATAAATTATTGGCGTTGAGGAACCGTGCTTTTAAAAATCTATGATATGACAAAGTAATGGGTTCAAGTATTTGAAAACGTTCTATCAAAACTACGTACTGTTTGTTTTAATCATCTGACACCTTAGCTTGAATTGCAATAACCAATAATATTCCAAGCAGCCTCTGTGTTGTTGTTGGACATCGCCATCGTATCAGACCCTAACCGTATCCCTCCCGGGAACGACAACGTGGTCGTGGATAAGTCCAGTTCCCCGTTTGGAGGTTGCGTCATCTTCAAACGAAGGATACGCGGTTGTCAAAGTGAACAGAGTGTTCTAGTGCAGTTGCTACACTCCACCGCTCCACCACGTTAGTCTATTGACCATGGAGCTGACCTCGTAACCATGGAGCTGACGAGTCTAACGCCGTTGAAGGTGGCGGTTGACATCAACGCTTGGGCTGTTGAGTGGGGAAGTCGCTGTTCAAACCAGAGGGGTAAGACCTTGTTGTAATCTTTGGAAAAACACATCGCATTTTGTCCGAGTGCTGATCAATTAGTTTCCACACTATCGTGGTCTCGTCAACCTAGGAATGGAAAGATACCGGTTGACTGGTGGATTGACACAATAGCGGACCTCCGCAATGGACAGAGGATGCAATGCGCACGAACAGAGCCGTGCAGCACTCGGGTCTGCAAGACTGTCGCTGAACAGTGCGGTTAAGTGCCAATCCGAATCCGTGGGGTAACGCTCACGGGTTCGTAACGGCCAAGACAAAGACGTGTTGGCGCCTGCAGAGCGATCACCGGGGATGCTAGAGCGTATCATCGAGGGACTTTTTCCACGCCACGAGACAAGTTCTTTGTCTCCGGCGATTCTGTCTCACGTCCGACCTCCCAGTATCTCAGACATAGACCAGCGATGCAAGACCACGCCAACCTGCCGGACCTCCAATTCGTGAGCCACGATAGTCATGTCAAGGATGCAGTTCGGCCTTCGAAAGAGCAGGTTCACGATGATATTCTTTCCGTCAAGAAGACGGTTGAGGTAGCACTCCAGCGTAAGAGAAGGGGCATTTGCTATTGCGCAATCGTCATGCTCGATGTAACGAATGCGCTCAATAGCGCCAACTAGGACTCGATAACGCTTGCGCACAGGAGCATTTATGTACCGGTGTCGCTGTACAAGATTCTGGGAAACTATTTCCAGAATCGAGTAGTACAGGGAGGAGGGTCAAAAGTGCGTCCCAAACACCGCGGGAGTACTATAAGGTTCCATCTTGGGTCCGGTGTTGTGGAGTGTCATGTACGACTAAGTGTTGAAGCTGAAGCCCCCGCAGAGGTTGTAATCGTCGGCTTTGTTATTTCGTTATTTTTTATTTGTTATCATCTGACACATTGGTGGTCTTAATGATAAAATATCTTAAGGCTAATACAAATATTAACAAACACAACACTTAGGATTGTCGTCGACGGAGGAGTCGCCTGAACATTGTTATCGACATGTTAAAGTCAAATAGTGCTGCTACGTCGTTGAAGCTGGCTGACATAGAGCGTATGGGGTCGATAGTGTAACACCCAAATCTCGAACCTGATTAACTCTAGTCAAAGCTTGACCAGACGTGCTATATCTGTACAGTATCGGGTCATTTTTTCTATTGAATGAGATACAACATTTCTGGATACTAACTGTTACTAAGTTGTTAGAACACCAGTTGTGAAAAAAGTCGACTAGTCGCTGGAGCTGTTCACAGTCTGTGATATTCCGTATAATCTTTAACAGTTTAACATCATCCGCGAAAAACATGCGCCAATTTTCTGGTAGTACTAACGATGCGTCATTTAGCCAAGTCTTGGTGCTACATTCAGGATTCGGAACTTGACCTTCTGTTTATTTATACACAGACTTCGCAGCCGACTGTTTAGTGTACAGGACAATTGCGGGGCTAGCGATACGATCCTACTGACACTAACTGTCTCTCCCGAGCCGAGACTCGAACCTACGACGACTGGCTTGTCAGGCCAGCATCGTACCTCGAGACCATCTGGGAGATGCGTCATTTATATATAACGAAAAAAGCAGTGGTCCCAATTACTACCTTGCGGGACACCCGATATATTCGAGAAACATGCAGATTGCTGTGATCCAATCCTAACGCATAACGTTCTATCTACTAAATAGGACCATAGATCACGAAAGACCACGGGGGGGTACGAGGGTTATAAAAAGTGATCAAAACATGACCACGTGGTTTAGGAACGGCCCCTCAACCATTGTACGATAGCTGAAGCTGCTCCTAATTTTTCCATCTTAGCAAGCATGATTTTGTGATCAACGCGATCAAATGCTGCTTTTAAGTCCGTATAAACACACATCGTCTAAGCGACAAGTTAAACAATAATCTTAGCGGGTGTATAAATTCAGCTTTACATTTTTTCAGAGCGCAGCAAAGAATGTCATCGGGCCCAGGAGCAAACGAAGTACACATTTTATCAATTGCAGCTTCCACTTGCTGGTTGGTTATCAGAAATGAGCTGAAGTCAATGACATCACTGGGGATACTATTCAGAGCTAAGTCTATCTTTGCAGTTGTGGCAGTGGAGCTACGGAAAATCTGCCGAGAGTGTTGAGCAAATAATTCGCACTTCTCAACTGTCGTGTTACCGTGACGATCACCCAAAAACATGTTTTAAGGTAGGCCTTCTTTTATTTTGCTGTTAACAAACGACCAAAAGAGTCGAGGGTTTCGTCTAAGAGAACTCTGAATCCGAAAAGTATACCGTTTGTACATAAAGCGATTATAGATCCGGTAGGAATTACTAGCATGATTGAATGCTTGTTTCGTCAAAGTGTTTCGCATTCTGGAATATTTGCGCAATGCCGAAGATCGCTGTCGCTTCAAATGCCGCAAGCGAGTGGTAGACCAAGGGGGCTTTGATACCGGTCGGCGAGAAGAGACACAATTAACAAATGCATTTTTGATGGCGTTGGTAAAATAAACCATAGCATCATCAAGAGGAGGGTCGCTCTCCAAGAATTGCAAATCAATTTGAGAGATAGTAGCGCTCAGGTTTTCGGTATCAGCTCTGCGGAAATCTAAACTTGGTTCAGTTGGACAATCCTCGAATTGAAGAGGTGCCATTTGATGTACCGTTATACCTAGCGCTGGGTGATTGGAGTTGAGAGGTACTAACGGCTCATCTCCCTCGGAAAGCTCACATAAGGTATCGGAATTAGTGAGAACCAAATCAAGAAGACGGTCATTACTGTTATTGACGTAATTCATTTGAGACAGATGACGTAGGCTGAATCCATCCAACAAGGCAAAACTGGCAGCTGAGATCTGCGACTGGAGAAAGTCGACGACTGCTGTATTATTATTTGAGTGGCCCCAAATCAATCCAGGTTGGTTGTAATCGACAAAACAGATCCGATGGATTGGACGTGGTTTGCGACAGCAACACCATCGGCACTGCGATCAGGGGGCAAATAGATGACACCGATACTGATTTTGTGAGCCGGCATTGTAACTAATACCCACAACTGTTTCAGTGTATCACAAACTGGAGTAGGGTCGAAGTAGCTGCTAAAGCGGTTAGAGACCGCTTTTTCTGATTGCGGTCGCACCGATAAACGGTAAATTCACCACCAAAAAGATGCACTGAGTGAATCTGGTCGTCCAGCCAGATTTCGGCAAAAACAACAACGTCGTACTTACATTCGATAACGGTCAAAAAGAAATCGTCTATTTTAGTCCGCAGTCCGCGAACGCTATGGTATACTATCCGTAGTCCAGTGTTAGTCTCAATGACAGATTGATTTGTCGGTGAATGACTAAAAGGTGCGGGAATATCAGTTGGTGAAATATTACGATCAGCGAAATACTTGCCAGTGTTTGCAAGCTGGAAGACCCCTTCTCCATACTCAGACACAGGACCGGGAAGAACTACATAACGCTTGAGGTCGATCGGAGGCGAGTCGATTGGAGAGGTTGAGCTGACGGTCGCGGATAACATATGCAAGGTCGAGGACTGGATGACCATGGTTGTGAGAAACCGTAAATTTAGACAACAGTCAGAGACTACCACCCTGACCATCAACGTTCTTTGAAACTCAGCGTGGTTTCGTCCATACTTAGGTATGGTAAGCCATTGTGGTCGAAACCACTAGGTACTAATAGTTATCGGGGCAAACTGGAAAATAGCAACAGGCTCATGAGCGTGAGGGTAGCGAGTGCGTATCGTACGGTATCGTACGACGCAATCTGCTCTTTTCCGGCATGATGCCTATCAGTATCGATATTGAGGAGGAAGTAGAGTGCTTCGATCACAAAAGTGACACAGAAGGTCATTCTCGATGATCAGATGGCAGTGCTGCTCATAAATAAAAAATTGGCTAATATTCCATGGGCATCAAATCGAGAAAAAACGCATTTTAAAAACCTTTTTTTTGCGACTTGAAGGAAAGAGAATTTCAAAAACGTTGATTACCTTTAACCCTTACTAATTCAGTTTACAACGAAAGGCTATACGCTTAAGGTTGCAGGGCCATCTCATGCGTGCGTAGGTGCACGACATAGAATTTTTTTATTCAACCATTCCTGTGAACTTTGGTGTCGTTCTTTTTCATTTTGCGACCAGTGTAATTTAGAAAAATTTATATATATTTTATACGTAGAGCTATAAACCAAACTTTAGATAGGCAAAGAGCAGAGCAGAGCTTTTCAGGTTACCCCATTTAACGGTATGCGCTGCAGCTCTTCCCCTTGGCGAGAGACACCGAAAGCAACATTGAGGAGATACGACATTTTTTATTATGTGCGGTTTTCTCTTAGCGATAATGCATAGATACTCATATGCCCAAATGAGTTCGTGGACGGCAACCAATGATGTACCCTGCCAGAGCCTAGCGCGTTTGTCACGCGTTGATGTTTGTTCACTGCTAGCGTTGTCCACAAAAATCGATAAAGCAGAAATCCGTTCATTGCCTATCAGTCAGTCAAGTTGAGGTTTTTAGTTGGAATTCGTCAGGTTTTCATGGTTGACTTGTGCCGCACTGGTGGCAGCGAGGGAAGACACGGGTGGACACATGAATGAAACTAAGGTTTGCTTCATTCAGACCACTGAGAAGCACTTACGCTGAATGGAAAGCACATGAAGGGCTTCTTGGACGTGGATTAGGAGCGATTTAACCATCCAGCATTATTTTTTCCTTCAACTTGGAACCTGTTTATGGAGTTTCGGGAAATTTATAACAGTTTGTCACAGGGCTTGTTCGATTATCGGCTGAGAAATGAGAACCTGTAGTAATCTATTTACCTTTTTTTGTCTTATCGTTGATATGTCATTCTACTCATTTTAGTCGTCTGTGTCATCATGTGGAGGCGGAGCTTGCGATGTGCAGTCGATATGTTACAGAATTTCTGAGAGCTCGCCATTTTTCATTTTGCAGCATGTGGGACATGTGCTGTAGTGAACTTGTCAAAAATGAAATAGTAATAAGTTGAACATTGCTGAGTACTATAAAAGATCTGAATCACATGTAATTTTTTTTATCCTAATATGATTATTTTAGACCAAGAAATGCATTCTCCTGCTTAAATTATTTCTGTCAATGCAAGAGGAAAGAAGCATGAAAATAAATATCATAGCGGTCATAAAAGAGCGATAAACCTCTAACATTATCACAAGCATCGCATAGCCGCATGATAGCGAGTATACTACACTGGCCAACATAGGTGCACTTCAAAAACTCAAACCGGAAAAAATGAAGGATTATAACTGTTCAACCATTCTTGAGGATTTTGGTGTCCTTAGCCACTAGCCCTTTTTTCAGGGAAAGTATCAGGCTACATGAGCGTAATAAAACATACTCGCATATATCTGATGAATGTTTTGAATAATTTTGGTTTTGTATGGTTGAATCTCGGATGGTGTGAGGTACTGTTAGAGCCAACTGAACAGCCCATTGATAGATTAATGCTATACACTCTTATAGGCGTTTAAATTCCAATTGCTCGAATGATCAGCTCTCCAAAAAACTTTCAGATGTAGCGCCTGAACGTAATATAACCATTGGGAAACAGTAAAAGATAGAGAGAGATGGTTTTAGTGCTTGTCAGAATGATTTCCTGTTTATACAAACAGAATTGACAAGAATCCTTACAACACAGGTACGTCATTCCCATCAGCGAGTACGACGGATGCATTCGATCGATTTGGCGTTCTCATGTGCGTTAGGTGTTTTACAGGCCTTCCTGCCGATCGGGTGCAGTCTAGAGGGCGATGTCGGTGTTTACTGCCAATTGCTTGCTTACGTACTGCTATCTTCCCTCCATCCTTCTGACATCACTTTCAAGAGCGGATGCACGGTGGAATTATATTGGTCAGATGTTGGCTGATAACTAAAGACAATTTATTAGTTTACTCCCAAATCACTGAATTTTTCCGCTAACTTTGTAGAATAATTTTATAATAATGTTAACTTTTAGCTTGGATAGTTAACATCCGCAGCAGTATTAGTGAGTAAATCCAAGATACTACTTCTGCCATAATCATGACATGTTATCGTGTGGATAAAAAGACATCATTGTTTGAAGATGAAATCTAAGCGTGCTCACGCTTGTTAGTGCAGAAATCTGATATTGCATTTGTCATGTCGATTTCGATCAAAGCGCTAAAAAGAATACCATTTTTGTTTCGACTATTATAAATTGGAATGAAATTTGCTAACATGCTTTAACTTCTATTGAACTTCTATTGAAATCTTTTTCGTCAAGAGCAACACTTGAAAAGACTAGTATTCATTCAATATCTATTTATGTGATCAATATGATGCCAGAGAATTATGACAGGAAAGTGAATGTTTTCAGAAAAAAAAATTTTCGAAAGGAAAATATCAGTGTTCTTTTGAAAATATTTTCACAAAAAATGTTTGTTGGAAAAAAAAAAATTTCTAACAGAATTTAGATAGCATACAACATAATTAACTAAATTACAAACATTTTACACTTTTAAAAGCCATCTTTTAGCCCACTGTGGGATAGCGGCACACGGATGGGCCCCGAAAAAAAGGGATTTTTAATAAACCCAAAAGAAGCAGTACAAAAACCGAACATGTCAGACCGAGCGAACCTGTCTCGTAGCTTCCACTCAGGCGTAGAGCCTCTTACATATATTTCAAACTGGTTTGATGAGTACCCGTGATAAAGCCAAGTCCGCACTATTCAAACGGGAGGAAAAAGTTAAATCTCGATGAGCAGCAGATTTCAAATGCTGTTAAGCAACATTTGTCTATAATTTAATTATGAGTAGTACATCAGAAAAATTTTTTATGATGCTGAAAAAATTATAGAATATTATTTTTGCATTCTAGTTAGTTTTTCTAAGATTTCGATTAATTTCTATGCAACGTATTGACCAGACTTTTTGTTTGTTTTTGAGACTCAGAGACTCACGACTCGATTTCAACTGCATGAGAAACACCAAAAACCCCTACTAGGTGAACTTTCATTGCAACAATTACTAGCATCATCTTCGCTGAAGTCTTCACAACTATAATTGCGAGAAAAGTCGTGTAAATTACTGCCATTTATCATCGTCAGTGCGGCGGGTACTCGTCGTGTCCATTCGTGTCGCTCTTTCGCGCACGGTCGAAATCCAGAAAATGTAAAGCAAAACTGGATTTACCGGCACTGATTATACTATTATATAAAAGTGCAACTAAAAAGTGCCGCCACAATGAACACACCAAACACATCATTTGCCGGTATCTCTAAGGTCCTCGACAGGAAGGTTTTATCCGGTGCAAAACCGTCACCCACTCGGGCTATCAGCATACAAAACCGTGTACCGGTAACCTGAAACCACGTTCCGGGCGTCGTCTGTCGGTCGATTCTAGTCTGGCCGCTATCCAGCCAGCCTGGAACACCCAAGTCTCTCGGGAGGGTATTTTTCTCATGGCCTGACCGCGCCGTTATCAGAAGGTGGCAATCGTTTCGTACTTAAACATAAATATATACATAATCTGCATTTGCACGTAAGCGCCTTAGTGCTGGGTATTTACCTGAGTGTCATGAGGAATAAAAAGAGAGAGAAAAAAAAGAAACGCAATTTATGCAAACCGTCAAGTACTGTAATTAATTATCACATTTATCGCGATTTGTTTATCTTTCGTTCGCGCTTCGCATGGTTTATGCGATGATCCCTTCGGCCATCTGGAACAGGGGTCTGAGAAGGATGGAACGATAGAAATACATCGAATGTTCTTGTTTGAATTGAGATGACTGCCAAATCATATGCGAGTAGTTTGCATATTATCACTGGGATTTTATTTTTGGTGTGAGCTATTGTACGTGAGTACGTTTACTAGAATTGCTGTTCATCTGCTGTTGAATCGCTTTGATTGAAAAGAGCAGCAATATTATTATCGTAATAAATCTGATCAACTCATTATTCATTGAACTACGTAAATACAAAGTATACCAACACGATAGTTATAACTACCGATTGTTCTAATTATCATCAGGGAGTGGCAATGCGGACAGATATTATCCCAGATAATGAGTGTTGGATTACAGAAACAACTAACGGTCTCGGTAAAAAGTAAAATGAAACCCGAGTTGATTGAAGATTTACTTTACTATTCAGTGGAAATTTATTTATTTGCGTCAATCTTTGTAGACTGCGGCTTAAACAAATATAGTTATGTGATTCTGAAGTTTTATTTTCAATCAATAATTAGATCAATAACTTCACAATATTTATTAAAAAGACTTCTAATATTGTGCATAAAAATTCGATTCTATTAAAATATACAATATTCTAAAATAGATCTAACATGTGCAAAAACGAAAGTTTTATAGTGAATAATAATTGAGAGTGAAATTGGGATACTCAGGGTTTTTTTTTCTTGTGTGTGATATAAAATAGTATTTTCCCACGTTAAGATCGACATGACTTTTTTGCACCAAATGTTGGAAAAGTCAACCTCTTGTTGGAATTGTTGAATATCTGATTTGGGTCTTACCTCCATCATGTCATCGGCATATATCAATACATTGAGACGATTGAACATAAGGGTCACATCCAAGGATGGAAATTATCATTCGTGCTCAATTTTTTCTCAAGCCGGCAGCTCATCTGATAAGCACATTCTTGAACAACTTTGTATGACGAATTTGAAGCCCTTAAGTAGTACTACAACTTTGTCGAAGAGCTCGTACTCAAACACCGAACCCGTAAGAGCTCATTTAAGGAAATCATCGCGATAACTATCGCTATCGTGATAATTTTCGCGATAATTTGCGAGAATATGCTCTCACAGCTCCGGTGTTTGAGTACCATCAATACTCCCTTCGACAATGTTGTAGTGCTACTTGAGGACTTCAAGTTCGTCATACAAAGTTGTTCAGTATTGTGCTTATTAAATAAGCTAACGGCTTGAGAAAAAAAATGAGCGCGAGTAATAATCTCCATCCTTGGTCACACCATTACCGAATAAAATGAAAGAAAAAGGCCTAAATGTGAGCCTTGCGGACTTCCAGATGTCACTTTGAATGGTACAGAAGAGTGTACCTAAAACCTAACCATTTTGGTTCTATTCATCAAATAAGATTCAATCCATTTGGGCAGGCTTGACTCGAATCCTAGCTTAAGTTTGAAAATTAGCATGGGAGTATCTACTCTGTCAAAAATTTTCCTAAAACTCGTATATAGAGCTACCACGAAGTTGCCTCTGTCCATAGACGAAATAGAGAAAGCAACAATTTCAAGTGAATTGGTAGCTGTAGATCTTACTTCGTTGAAACCATGTTGTTTGCAATGTCACGGTATATTAAGATATAAGATCTGTCACTTGATTTAAAAATCAGAATAAGCATTTTTTTTGCTAGACTGATGGAAATAGTGTTTTGATCTTCAGTATAATACTATGATTGATATTCGAAATAATCGGCCAAATTCGTGTAAGTTATATACCTACCTCTTTTGTTCGAAAACTATGTTTCTACTCTAATTTAAAGTACAGGGGAGCTGCGTAACCGCAAGGTTACCGAGTTTACGTTGACAAGTGAGTTGTCACGGGTTCAAATCTTAGTAGAATCACGCCATTCGATTTCAAAGGACTTCATCAGCATGGGTTTATTCTCAGGCTCTCCACTTGCCCTTTCTTCACGCTG
Organism: Wyeomyia smithii; assembly: GCF_029784165.1. Lineage (NCBI taxonomy): Eukaryota > Metazoa > Arthropoda > Insecta > Diptera > Culicidae > Wyeomyia > Wyeomyia smithii. The sequence goes on along the minus strand of NC_073696.1, from coordinate 81,867,309 downwards.
AGTTCTATAATATTTCTTTTGATCTGTCAAGTCCCAAATTCAGTAATTTTTCTTCGAACTGTTGACAGAATCTAAACACTTTTATATTACACTTTTATTTCACTCCACTTTTTAATTCTATCACTTTTCACTTATCACTTGCAAATACGCATGTCAGTGCTGACTTAGCGCCTTCATCAGTGCTTAGATGGACTGATAATTTCTGATGTTCAGCAAGGGTAAATTCTTGGGCCCATAATATTTTCACTCTACATCAAAGTGGTCAAAGTTTCACTTTTTTGACCAAAGAAGAACTGTACAGAATTTGTCGAAATTTCTCAAATAAAAACATTCTGGAAAAGCATTCAGCTCGAAAACTTTCTAACTCATAAGAAGTTGTCTCTTCAAAGATTTTTTAGAGACAGCACCAGATTTCGACACCAATATGCATTTCTAAGACATTTGGCGATCATGAATTTCTAAGACATTTGATGATTTATGTTATATTGTTAAGACATTTAGATATCGGAAATTTTATGCTTTTTTGACGGCTTTGAGGCACGACTTCGTAAGCTCGATTACAAAGGGTATGTTAATCTTCAAGTCCTTTGCCGGAGACTTGTAATACATAAGCCCCTGCACGTGTGGAGAAAATAACGACTGCCTGGAATCAAGTCTCTTGCTAGATTGATTTAATCAAACAAGTTCTACTTATACCTAACCTTAAACCTAGCCTTTTGGTTCTTGACTTCGTTTTTGCCACCTATAGTTACCAAGAAAGGAAACTTTATCGCTACACTTTTTTCCGCTACCATGCCGCTGCCGTTTTTTTACGAAAAACAAGGTGTCTAATTTATTTATTTATTTATTCTTTAAAATTTATCCGACACAGGGTCTTAATGAATTGGTGGCTGGGAAAGCCGCCTTAAAAAGCAGTAGCGGGTTTCAAAGCGGCATAAAAACCCAGCAACTTGACAACAGGAAGATTACAAACATATGACAATACTTTTTAAATTTTTAAATTTTTTAAATTTTGAACATACAAGCAATAGTCAAACAAACACAACTTGAAAAAATGGATGCAGATAGGTTTTTTCCATAAAAGCACTGCCGGTCAGTGGGAGATGAATTGTACACACACACACACACACACACACACACACACACAAGCAATAGTCAAACAAACAAACAGTTGTCCATTTAAATTGAACTCCTCTGTGAAATGACGGATGGGTTCATGCAGGCCATAATTAACTAAGATGAATTCTTCAAAAACGAAAGAGACGGGTGCGGAGGGGTTACCAAATCCCTTCGCACGAGGTGGCATCCAGCGCACAATGGGGCCGTTTTGAAAAAAGACGGTCAAAAGTCTTTTCTCACGTTTCCTAACATTTTAAGGGTTTGGTGTTTTCGGAAGAATTGTTCAGAATACTGATTAGAGTTAGCTGACATTTTCATATAATTGCTTATTAAGCTAGTATCGCACTTGGGAAAATTAACTTTTTTATTTTACGAGATATTCAATTTTGATCTTCAGCAAAGTTGTAGAGCTATTAATTTCATGAAACTTTGCCGAAGACACAAAATTTCTATGTCTTATCTCTGAAGAAATATAACCGTTTTCTTTAAAAGACTACCTCAAAACTAGTTTTTTCACTTAAATTATATCTTAACTACTTCTGATCGACTTGAGATGTTCTAGAAAGTTTTAGATAATAACAAAATACAAATTTTTCTCAAAAAAGAAGTTTATTCTGTTGAACCAACTCCGAGATAGATCGATTTTAAGGTAAAATTATGTCAATTTTCAAAATCAAATTATTTAAAATTGTGAAAGTTTGTGAAGTATCACTCAACCTCATTTGTTTTGGCATGTTTCGAGGTACAAGTACACATATTATTCAGAATCGGGACTCTTCGGGAACTTCGTATTTTCATAGTTTCAAAATATCGCTTTTTAACTACCTTGTTCTCTTAAATACTGCCCAAAAACTAATTTTTTCCCTTAAATGATATCTTAACCACTTTCGATCAACTTTAGATGTATTAGACAGTTCAGAAAAAAATATAATGCAAAACTCATGCGGTTACTTAGTTATTACATCAACATGAATGTATCCAAAACATCAATCGGTAATAGCCCCCTGAGCTTATCGCTTCACCTCGAACAATGCTATCATCCATCCTCATGCAAAACCCGAAGTTTGAAGTAGGCGGTGCTTTGAGCCTGGAGCCGTGAGCTAAAGCAATCTGTCAATATTGATACTAAGCTGTTTACGCTTAAGTTGCGTTGTTTTAAACAGTGCTTTACACGGATTTGTTAGTATTCATTACGAATAATATTGCGTATCGTAACATTGGCTGTATATCAACCAGGAGCGGTAAATTGTTCGAAATATGGAAGGAGAAAAAAGTTGAATCACGTGACGTAAAATCGAATCGTGTACGGGACCCCAGACTATCAAAATTGGTTGGCACTTCGAAAGAAAATAACGAAAGTGTTAAAAAAGTTATTGCTTGGTATTGCACGGATACTACATCCATATTCAATACATACAATGTCTCAGTAACCGCATGAGTTTTGCATCTTATTTTTTTCTAAACTGTCTAATACATCTAAAGTTAATCAAAAGGGGTTAAGATATCATTTAAGTGAAAAAACTAGTTTTTGGACAGTATTTAAGAGAACAAGGTAGTTAAAAAGCGATATTTTATAACTATGAAAATATGAAGTTCCCGAAGAGTCCCGATTCTGGAAAAAAATGTGTACTTGTACCTCGAAACATGCCAAAACAAATGACGTTGAGTAATACTTCACAAACATTCACAATTTTAAATAATTTGATTTTGAAAATTGACATAATTTTACCTTAAAATCGATCTATCTCGGAGTTGGTTCAACAGAATAAACTTCTTTTTTGAGAAAAATTTGTATTTTGTTATTATCTAAAACTTTCTAGAACATCTCAAGTCGATCAGAAGTAGTTAAGATATAATTTAAGTGAAAAAACTAGTTTTAAGGTAGTCTTTTAAAGAAAACGGTTATATTTCTTCAGAGATAAGACAGAGGAATTTTGTGTCTTCGGCAAAGTTTCATGAAATCGATTTGCCGAAGATCAAAATTGAATATCTCATAAAATAAAAAAGTTAATTTTTCCAAGTGCGATACTAGCTTAATAAGCAATTAAATGAAAATGTCAGTTAATTATAATCAGTATTCTGAACAATTCTTCCCAAGACACCAAACCCCTAAAATGTAAGTAAAAGTGGGAAAAGACTTTTGACCGTCTTTTTTCAAAACGGCCCCACTGTGCAGCGGTCTCCGCAGAAGAAGGCGGAGACGGATGCGGCGAAGTCTGGAGGTGGAAAAACAGCGAATCCGTCGGTGTCCACACCAGACATCTCGGTAGACGGTCCCTTGCAAGTCAAGGCCGTCGAAAGGTGTATGGGCACGCGGCCAAGAGTGGCGGCGCTGTCTGAACAACTCGATGCCATAATCGAGTTCTTGGCGAACAGACGAAACATCGCTGGCGACCTGAAGCAGAGCCTCCTCCTGCTTCGGAGCACCATTGATGAAGCCAGAAAGGAGCACGAAGAACTCGTAGCTCGGGTGAAGGCGACCGAGAAAGCGGCCAGGACCGGGAGGGCGACTGCATCTAAAGAGGTGCAGACAGACGCCCCCTCGTTCGCGTCGGTCTGCTCCACGGGGCAGGTCGCTAAGCGAACGAGGCAGTTCCCGGGGAAAACGGCCCTCGGGAACACCAAGAAACGATTGGTCGTGCTTCTCCCACGGGAAAACACGCCAACCGGTTCAAGGTCCACCGCGGAAAAGGCACAGGTGGAGGCTACGGGCAACCCTTGGACTACCGTAGAGGGTAGGAAGCGTCGGTAAGGTGCGACGCGCCATGATGGCGGAGCGGCCAGAGGACCAAAAAAGGTCAAAAAGGCGCGGAGTAGGGGTGATGCCCTCATACTCAAGACGGATGGGTCGAAGTACTCAGAAGTCTTGAAGAAGATGAGGGGGGAAACCCAGCTCAAGGATCTGGGGGCGGATGTGCGGAGTATCCGCCGATCTCGCACTGGCGAGATGATACTTGAGCTCCAGAAGGACGCCAAGAACAAGGGGGCTACCTACAGAACGGTAGCTGAAAAGGTCCTAGGGAAGGAGGTGCAAGTGCGGGCACTCACCTCAGAAGTGACTCTCCAGCTTAAAAACCTGGACGAAATCACTGAGGGGTGCGACATTGCACAAGCCCTAAAAGCGAAGTGCGGGGTGGAGGTGGCTAAGGAGTCAATCCGCCTCCGTAAAGATCCGGCGGGGACCCAGATAGCTACCTTCCGACTACCGTCGGCGGACGCTAACCTGGCCCTGAAAGAGGGCAAGTTGAAGGTCGGCTGGTCTGTATGTCCTCTGGGCATACTACAGCAACCAGACATTTGCTTCCGGTGCATCGAGGGCGGACATAAGTCCTGGACCTGCAAGGGGCCCGATAGGAGCCAGCTGTGCAGGCGATGTGGAGGTGCAGGCCATAAAGCAAAGGACTGTGGGGAGTCTCCCAAGTGCATGGTATGTTCCGGGAAACGGGACGCCAAACACTTTATGGGAGGCCCCAGGTGCCCAGCCGGTAAGCCGGCTGCGAAACCACGGGCGTAAGGGTGACGCAACTGAACCTGAACCATTGCTTCGCGGCTCAGCAGCTGCTACACCAAGCAGCCACTGAGTCGTTGTCGTACATCGCCATCATATCGGATCCCTACCGCATCCCTCCCTGAAACGGTTACTGGGTTGAGGATAAGTCCAGTATGGCGGCCATATGTACGACGAGCAAGTTCCCGGTTCAGGAGGTTGTCTCAACCTCAGAAGAAGGGTACGTTGTTGCTAAGGTGAACGGAGTGTTCAACTGCTCCGCCACGTTGGTCTACCGAAAGGTTCACCCAGATGGTCGACCTCCTATCCATGGAGCTAACGGGCCTAACGCCGTTGGTGGTGGCGGGCGACTTCAACGCTTGGGCTGTTGAGTGGGAAAGTCGCTTCACGAACCAGAGGGACCAGATCCTGTTGGGGGCTTTGGCAAAGCTCAACCTAGATCAGGCCAACGTTGGGAACAAATGTACATTTAACAGAAATGGCGCGGAGTCGATCATCGACGTGACGTTCTCCAGCCCAGGACCGATCAAGAACTGGAGGGTAGACGATGGCTACACTAATAGCGACCACCAGGCGGTCTGTTATAGTGTAGACAACAACGAGAGGCGGCAAGCGACGGGTAGAGCCAACACTCCGACCGTTCGCGGGTGGAAGACATCGCACTTAGATGCCGAGGTATTCGAAGAGGCAATGAGAAGGGAGCGCGAAGGGGGCAGTCGGCTTCACCCGACTGCTGACCAACTAGTTGCTATGCTATCGCGGGCGTGCGACGTCACCATGCCTAGGACTCGCCAACCTAGGAATGGGAAGCCACCGGTTCACTGGTGGACGGACGCGATAGCCGACCTTCGCAGTGCGTGCCTCCGTGCAAGACGGAGGATGCAGCGTGCGCGAAATGAAGATGAGAGGACAGAGCGCCGCGCAGCATTCAGTTCGGCAAGATCGATGCTAAAGAGTGCGATAAAGGCCAGCAAGAGGGCCTGCTTCGAAAGGCTATGTACGAGTGCCAATACAAATCCGTGGGGTGACGCCTACAGGATCGTAATGGCCAAGACTAAAGGCGCACTGGCGCCTGCAGAGCGATCACCAGCGACGCTGGAGCTTATCATCGAGGGACTCTTTCCGCGCCACGAGCCAAGTCCTTGGCCTCCGGCGGTCGAGTCTCACGTCCGACGTTCCAATATCTCAGACCTAGACCAGGGATGGTCGGCCAACCTGCCGAGCATCCAATCCGTGAGCGACGACAGCCGTGTCGAGGAGGAGGCAAGGGTGACGAATGAGGAACTCATCGTGATCGCCAAATCCCTAAAGGTGAGCAAGGCACCGGGACCGGATGGTATCCCTAACCTGGCGATCAGGCTGGCGATAAAAACGGCCCCCGGGCTATCAGGGCTATCATGCAGAGGTGCCTGGATGACTGTCTCTTTCCGGACAGGTGGAAGCGGCAGAGACTGGTCTTATTGCCGAAGGCTGGGAAACCGCCAGGGGACCTATCTGCATATAGGCCTATCTGCCTGCTGGACACCGCGGGCAAGGTGCTTGAGAGGATCATCCTCGACAGACTGGTGAGGTACACGGAGGGTGTACACGGTCTGGCAAGTAACCAGTTCGTTCTCGAATAGACCGTTGACTGAGTTACGCAACGGTTTATTTGAACTACACCGCGCGGTGCCTGGTGAGCGGTATCGCTACAAATAGCAAGAAAACAATTCATCTTTTACGTTGTTCTCTTCTATTCTTCGTCTTCAATATTCTCCCGTCTTGCTACATGTTAATTTAAATTTATAGTTCCGTTTTGCAACATGATAGTCATTGACTTGGGTTACTCTCTCGGTTATATTGACGCGCCTTCTGTGGCCTGACGTGTTTATTTGTTTATTCGTAAAAAATACATCAACAGGCCTCGTGGCCCAACTGATTTCCTTAATCTAAGAACGATTCTTTGGTATTCTGCGCCTGGCATCAAAGTCAAAAAATGATGCGTAACGGTCAAAATGGCGCTGTAGAACGGTTATTGTGCCGAAGCTGCTGTAGTTTGTTCGCCTACTCTGCACGTGAAGGAAGACGCAATTTCGCAACATGTGTGGTCTAACATAGATGTTCAGTTGCTCGAGGATCGCCGGACAATCTACCCGTGAAGTCCACACATCCGAGACGAAATAGCTATGACGTCCGTTTGAGACTGCTCGTTAAAACTGTCCTTTACGTAAGATGTAGATCGTTTAGGCATCAAACCGTGTTGTTCGTCTGCGATGTACTATTTGGAGAACGAGAAAGTAGGTTCAAAGACGATGAGCTTCTATTCTATTCTATTCCCTTTCTTATGTACTGGAAACATGTACGCCGATTTCCAGATCGTGGGAAAATACCCGAACTGATGAATTTAGTGAAAAATTACTCATTGAAGCAGCCAGTTCTTCTACAGTTTCTTAGGAAAACGGATGATATGCCGTCCGGTCCGTCGGATAAGACCTGAGCTTCGAGGCGGCTAATGTAACCGCGCCGTCGTTAAGGTGAAACGGTATTGAATCCACAATCGGTCGACTTCGAGCCACCACTTCGAATTTTCAGAAGCACAAGACTCGGAAATAGATAGTGTGTTTCCTGTGAAAACGCTATTATAAGTTTGCTTCAGTGCAGTAAACATAAAACAGCGTTTTCACAGGTGACGCATTAACTGTTACCGAGTCTTGTGCCTCTGAAATTCCGAATGGTGGCTCGAAGTCGCCCATTTGTGCATTCAATACGCTTTGGCCTTAACCTTTCGACTGCAAACACCCTAGAGATTTTGCGCGGGAATAGTTGGCAGATCTGTTCCGTCTAAGAACATGCTTGATGGTAGGCCGCCGTCTTCCCGCTGTTTGTAAACATATTTTTAAAATGATTTGGGTTTAAGCTTAAGCCCAAACAAACAATATCGCACGCTTAGCTTTGGGACTAATAGCGGTCTCGATCAACTAAGATTAGTTGAGAGAATTCGTTATCGATATTGTTTTTGGCACATTTTGCATGTGTAGGATAAGTACAACGATACACCGTGCCCCAGTGCTGAGTCAAGAAATTTCCAGCTCGAAAAGTTCCTCGACTCGATCGGGAATCGAGCCCGATATCACAACCGTGTGGGAGAGCTAGCCGACCGACATCGCTAACCACAGAGCCACGGGGACCACAAAAAGCTTAAGCCTACGCTCCACATTTTGTAGGAAGCCTCGAAAGCAGGAGTGACAAGCTGCTCAAAATTTACACTTTTTATTAAAAAACAAATCGGTTATCGCAGATTATTTTCAAAATAAGTTTTTAGATAGACAATTAGACGTGTCCTAAAACTTTCATGAACAAATCAAAGTGGGTACACTTGAAGAAGAAATGTTTTTCAAACAGGAACTTTTTCAAACGGCTCCATACATAGTCGTTGGGACAATGTTAGTACAAAAAAATTTCGAAAACTGACTTACTATGTAAGGGGTTTTATTGTAAATTTTTTTAACCCTAAGTCTATAGTTTTTTTGTAGCAACTCACCAGTTGTTCAATATTTTAGCAGAAATTGATTGGAGATTGAAAGAAAAATGAAAAAAAAAAAACTATAAACGTTAACGTTAGTGACGACATAAAGTTAATACCCACATAATGCATAATGATGAGAGCTATATTTAGCTCAATTGGCTACGATGCTTATCTAACGGGTTCATAGTATCAAAACTACAATGCTAACAAGCCAGGCTAATCCAATAAAAAAATGTCTCGCATTGTAGGTGGTCGCTGAAAACAGAGCATGAGATTAAAAAATCAACACTTAACATGCCATGCGCCCTCCAACATATCAATCGGTGATTGCTGTCATCCAAAACTTGTGTCACCGTGTTTCGTGGCTCGTGATGGATGACCGATGGCTTGTGGTGGCTAACCTTAAAGAGACAAGCTCCAGCGAGACCCGCCCGTGACTCGTTTTGATTGGATTGAATAGGAACCCGTGCAGGCGCATGCATATTTAATTAACTTCGCTTCAGAACGGAGAGTTTCTTATATCGAATAATAAACCATGGATTGAAACGGCAAAACGATCAAAAAATATTTAAATTTATGGTTGAATTTATTTTATGAGATGTCTCATTATCGAATTAGATTGATGAGTCATGAGGAAGCTTCGAGAAGACAACGGTCTGCTGTTGACGATGTCCCCGCAGAGATCTGTGAGAAAGTTTCACACATTACATTTTTACGGTGCTCCGGCGCTGGGAGGTATAATCCTACGCATTCTGTTCCTCCGGGTTTTCGTCTGCGATTTTGGTACGGAAAAGGTGTCTGGGATGGGTAGAAGAAGGTTTCTTCCACTATGGTGATGTTGACCGCAGGTTTCCAAGAACCAATTAATCCCGATGACAAATGTGATATAAAGATAAAATCATCAAAAAACGCGTTCAACAAGTGTTGCACATTTACTTTCGGACCCCATTTCGGCACCGATTCGATTGACAATGAGCTGGTTGGGTTTCCAGGTGACGGCTATCGATCGAAAGTCAGTCGCGAACAAGCAAATAAATCATCGGACAGAACGCGGGTACCTCTCCGAAACCGAACTGTCATCCATCAAACGTTGCTTGCTTGTAGTGGGGCTCGCTTCTCCAGAATTTTGCCAGCCGCGGTCGGACGTTCTGTCGTCCTAGCTGCCAGAGCATATGGTCAAATTGTACGAAATCACAGAGCGGGTCCGGCCAATTAATTTACACATCATTGGTCGAATGTCAGAATGAATTAACGCTGAAATGGAAGAGCGTTTGCATTTTTCCATTATTGTGTTCACCCAGCAGCGGAGCTTTATTCCGGGTACTGTCGGCAATAGTCTTTTGCAGATAAAGTATTTTTGGGCGATAGGCAAAACACAGGCGCAGCAGAGTTAAACTTGAGGATATAGCAAATAATATGTTGTTTTCTATTATGGCTTAGTAGTATAATCCTAGAATGTTCTTTCGATCATTCTACCGATTCACCCGAATGAAATAATTCTTAAAATAAACATGGAAATGAATCAATATAGAAAGCATCATCGGAAACACTCTGCTGCTACTGCTAATACTAATACCACTACTATTGCCACTTTTGGTACTGCCACGTCTAGTAATGCAGCTGTCACTTACTTTCTACCACTTTTTGTAGTGCTACTTATAGTATCGAAACGTTGATCTATTGTTATTTTGTTCGAGTATTCTGTATTTCATATTATCAGCAGTGTCCTTATTGAGAATATGTGACATGCTTATCATTCATCTGTGTTTGTATGTTTTTTTTCATCCTTCCTTTTAAGCTTACTGTTCTAGTGTATCGAGCCTCGTTCCTCCTTCCAGTATCGCCAACTACTATAAAATACCCGGAAGAGAATGGGTATACATTCATCTGCCCGGTTTTATTCTAAGAGTGACTAAATTTGGTCCCCGTGGTTCTGTGGTTAGCGATGTCGGTCGGCTAGCTCTCCCACACGGTTGTGATATCGGGTTCGATTCCCGATCAGGTCGAGGAACTTTTCGAGCTGGAAATTTTCTCGACTCAGCACTGGGGCACGGTGTATCGTTGTACTTATCCTACAACATGCAAAATGTGCCGAAAACAATATCGATAACGAATTCTCTCAACTAATCGAGTTGATCGAGACCGCATTAGCCCCCCAGGCTAGCGTGCGATATTGTTGTTGACTAAATTTGTTAGAAGGAAGTCATCGACGAACTGTAGAGAGTTCAGTGCGAAGGGAAGGGTTTGTTTTTATTAGTTTAGTTTATTTGACACGGCACGATACAATTTATGTTTAACTGAGCTAAGTAATTTTTTTTTATATTCTAAATTAGCAGGGAAAAGAGGGAGGCCTTTTTTTATTCTCGCGGCCGACTACGAGCTAGTGGGGATTTAAGGTGAGAGGAGGGGTGTTACAATTTTTTTTTTAACTATTTTATATAACAGAATGTATTCATTTGTACGTGGCTAACCAGTGATGTTCTGTTTGAGCAGTTTTGGTCTGAGGTGTCTGCGTAAACATAGAGATGCCGAGTCTTCGTTTTAGTGTCTCCAGCTGGGTGTATCATTCTCTTTCAGTTTGTGACAGAAATTGTATTCTAGCAAATAGATAAAAGAAATCAAATTTTAATGCCAGCATTTTTTATAAACCCGTATAGCTGTGTCATGTCTCTAACGGGTACGTTCGGTTGCTTTCCTCGGGCCCGAAGGGAATCTATAAGCTCAGACCTAACACCACAGTATTCGGTACACGACCAAACAACATGCTCGATGTCATGGTAGCCATCGCCACAAACGCAGTGATTACTGTCTACAAGCCCTATACGAAAGAGATGCGTGTTTAACGTATAATGATTGGACATAAGTCTGGACATCACGCGAATGAAGTCCCGACCTACATCCAACCCCTTGAACCATGCTTTCGTCGATACCTTAGGAAAAATGGAATGTAGCCACCGTCCCAGTTCATCTGAGTTCCATGATGATGGCCAACTGTTGAGTGTTCTCTGACGCAAAATGCTATAAAATTCATCATAAGCAATTGGTCTTACATAAATATCGCCATCAATAGCACCCACCTTAGCTAAAGCGTCAGCCTTTTCATTGCCCGGAATGGAACAATGAGAAGGGACCCACGCTAAGGTAACCCGGTAATTTTTATCTGTTAAAGCACTTAAAAACCACCGTATTTTCCCCAGGAAATACGGGGTGTGCTTCACAGTCTTCATCGATCGCAGAGCCTCAATGGCACTGAGACTGTCTGTGAAGATGAAGTAGTGGTCTATGGGCAGGGTTTCGATGATCCCAAGAGAGTACTGAATGGCAGCAAGTTCTGCGACGTACACGGAAGCAGGAGCATCGAGTTTGTAGGAGGCGGTAAAATTTTCGTGGAAAACACCGAAGCCAGTGGACTCATCTAGATTAGATCCGTCAGTGTAAAACCTTTTATCATAACTAACATGTTTAAACTTATTGGAAAAAAATTTAGGGATCTCTTGGGGTCGCCATTGATCCGGGATACCAGAAATGTCTTGTTTCATGGTGGTGTCGAAGAATATAGCATCATTAGAAGTATCTAAAAGTGCGACATTGGAGGGATCGTATGAAGAAGGATTAATATCTTGAGCCACATAGTCAAAATATAAAGTCATAAATCTGGATTGAGATTGAAGGTCGACCAACCTCTCGAAATTTTCAATTACTAATGGGTTCATAACTGTGCATCGAATTAGCAACCGGTAAGAGAGATTCCAAAAACGATGTTTCAACGGAAGAATACCCGCTAGCACTTCAAGACTCATCGTATGGGTCGACTGCATGCAACCTAAGGCAATACGCAAACAACGATATTGTATTCGTTCCAGTTTGATCAAATGTGTGCTTGCTGCGGAGCGGAAGCAGAAACATCCGTACTCAATTACAGACAACATCGTTGTTTGGTAAAGCCTTAGAAGGTCTCCTGGGTGGGCTCCCCACCAGGTTCCGGTAATCGTACGAAGAAAATTAATCCTCTGTTGGCATTTTCGTGTCAGATACCTAATATGGCAAGCCCAGGTGTATTTAGAGTCGAACCATACCCCGAGATATTTAGCGACTAAAACCTGAGTGATTGTTTTACCCGTTAGTAGGAGCTGCAGCTGAGCTGGGTTATGCTTCCTAGGAAAAACGACCAGCTCAGTTTTCTCCGGAGAGAATTCGATACCCAGCTTAAGAGCCCATTCAGACAAATTGTCTAAGGTATCTTGCAATGGTCCTTGCAGATCGTTAGCCTCGCTTCCAGTAATGGATACAACGCTATCGTCTGCAAGTTGCCGTAGCGTGCATGAATTTGCAAGACACTTATCGATGTCATTGACGTAAAAATTATATAAGAGAGGGCTTAAACATGAGCCCTGGGGAAGGCCCATGTAACTAATTCGGGAAGTTGTCGAATCGCCATGTGAGAAATTCATATGCTTTTCTGACAACAAATTGAGCAAAAAGTTATTCAAATTTGGTGAAAGTCCCTGCGAATGAAGTTTCGCGCTTAAAACTTCTACAGAGACAGAGTCAAAAGCCCCCTTTATATCCAAGAACGCAGAAGCCATTTGCTATTTTCGAGCAAATGCGAGTTGAATTTCAGTAGAAAGCAACGCTAGGCAATCGTTCGTCCCTTTGCCCCGGCGAAAGCCAAATTGAGTATCTGAAAGTAAACAGTTTGTTTCGACCCATTTGTCTAACCGTAAGAGGATCATTTTCTCCATTAATTTCCGGAGGCAAGAGAGCATCGCAATCGGCCTATATGAATTGTGATCAGAGGCAGGTTTCCCGGGTTTCCGAATAGCAATGACTTTTACCTCCCTCCAGTCATGCGGAACAATATTTAGCTCAAGAAACTTGTTGAACAAATTCAACAAGCGTCTTTTTGCAGAGTCGGGTAGATTCTTCAACAGGTTGAATTTTATTCTATCTAACCCTGGAGCCTTATTGTTGCACGACAGGAGAGCCATTGAAAATTCCAACATCGAAAATGGAGGCTCTTCCGTAGTTACTATAAACGCGTCGCGAAAGGTTTTATGTTCCGGTACAGAGTCCGGACAGACCTTTTTGGCAAAATCGAGTATCCAGCGATCTGAATACTCCTCACTCTCATTCGAAACGTCACGGTTCCGCATGCGCCTGGCGGTATCCCAAAGAGTGCTCATCGCTGTTTCCCTCGATAACGCGTTTACGAACCGCCGCCAGTATCCGCGTTTTTTCGCCTTTACTAAGCTCTTCATCTGCCTGCCCAGTGCCTCGTACTTTCGAAGTAGGTTGACAGTGCCGTACTCGCGGTAGTCCTTATACGCCGCGGACCTTCGCGCGTACAGCTCAGAGCACTCTTTGTCCCACCATTTGTTGGGAGGGCGCTGTCTAATCGTTACCTCAGGTATCGGTTTTGTCTGAGCTTGAGTCACGGCGTCGATTATCAAGCCAGCTAAGAACGCGTATTCTTCCTCCGGAGGAGGTTCCCCGTGAGTCTCGATAGATTCCGCTATAATAGACTCATAACGTAAGGTCGTAGGAAATATTGATTGGGTTCGGGTGAGTTGAACCATTAGCAATTGATATAACGATTGGAAGATGATCACTACCGTGGGGATCGTTGATTACTTTCCACTGGCAATCTAACGCTAGTGATGTCGAGCAGAGGGATAGGTCAAGCACGCTTTCACGTGCTGGAGGATTAGGTACACGTGTCGCTTCCCCAGTATTCAAAACTGTCATATTGAAGTCGTCGATCAAGTTACAGATTAAAGAAGATCGGTTGTCGTCGTACAGCGACCCCCATAGCGAACAGTGAGAGTTAAAATCTCCCAAAATCAAAAAAGGTGCGGGAAGCAATTCTGCTATATCAAGGAGTTGGTTCTGTTCAATCCGCGCGGATGGGGGAATATATAACGAAACAAGGCACAGGTCTTTTCAATTCATATTCGTTGGAATGGCAACAACTTCAATATTCGAGATCGAGGGGAGGTCGATTCTGAAAAAAGAATAGCACTTTTTGATCCCTAAAAGTACCCCTCCACCGTGTGAGTCTCGATCTCGACGAATGATGTTGAAATCGTGGAAATTAAGTTGGTCATTTGAATTGAGAAAAGTTTCACAGAGCGCGAACGCATCACAATTGTATGTGTTTATCAAATGTGAAAATAAATCGAATTTGGGGATGATACTTCTGCAGTTCCACAAAATTCCTAACCTCTTTCGACGTATTAGTCATCGAAAGATACGATAGCTGAAATGAGGGGCCAAGTTGCTGTGAGTTGCTTCAAAAAGGTTTTCACTGTAGGGAGAAGGGCAAGAAGAATGTTTTGAAGGGGATCTGGTATGTTGAATGTTTTAAATATCCAGTCCACAATATCAGAGAATTTTATGAACCCTATTTCTTTTATGTCTTCTGATCGAGAATAGGGGGCACGAGGGGTTTTTGGTGCCCCAGGAAGCAGTGGGTACTCCTGGTTTGATTTTAATTTAAAACCGGGTGGTACTTGCTTCGGTTTTTCTTCACCGCTTCCTTTTTGTGTTGTCTTATTGGTCATTCCGCTAGGGGTTATCTTACGACCTTTGCGAGAAAGATTAGGAGAGTTGAGCATTCTCCTCTTCCTAGATCCCTCTGGCAAGGCATAAGAACACCCTTCGACGGGAACGTCAGATGTACCCTCATCGGTTGGCAAAAAGAAAAAGATGTTTCCTGTCGAGGGTGGCTCAGCCCTCTTAAGCATTTCTGCAAAAGAGCGCTTTGATCGTTCCTTAAGGGAACGCTTAATTTTTTCCTCGCGCTGTTTGTACGCGGGACACGCCGAAAGGTCATGCCGAGTTCCCTCGCAGTAAAGACACTTTTCAGTATCCTCACTGCAAGCGGTCTCAGCATGATTGCCTCCGCACTTGCTGCAGCGTGCCTTGTTGCAGCAGTAGGTGGCTGTATGACCTAACTGCTTGCAGTTTTGGCAATGCATGACTCGCGGTACGAACAGGCGTACAGGCAGACGAACCCTGTCCAAAGAGATGTAGTTCGGCAGTGCGGATCCGGCGAATGTTACACGGAAGGAATCCGAAGGGTAGAATTTCTTCTTCCCTTCTTCGATGGATACTGAATGCAATTGCTTGACATCCAGTATCTTTACATCTTGAATCAGGGGGTTCTTGAAGCAGCCAACCCCGTGACGCAAAATGTCATCGACCGTGAGGCTTCCTTCGGTAACCACAACGTCGATCTCCACGTCCTTGGCAGGGATGTACACGCGGTACTCCCTTGTAAAGAGCTCGTAGCTAGCAATTTCGTTTGCTTGCTTCAAGCTACTCACGACAACTCGCAGTTTGTTCGGCCTCACCTTCGTAATCTCGGTTACGGCCGAAAACTGTTTTGCCAGGTCTTTGCCTATTTGAATTATATTCAAAGGTTTTTTTATGGGCCGGAAGTAAACAACGTAGGGACCGCTAGCGGCATCTGGGTAAGCTTTTACCCGTATTTCCGGTACCCATGGTACGGGGCTAGGTAGCGGGGGTGGTACAGGGGAAGGTAAGGGAGAACTGCTGGGGTAAATTTCAATTTCTTCCCCATTTGTTTCCACATCCAGGAAAAGTTGCACCTGCATGTCGTCCATTTTGCGGGAGCGTTACGCTCTACCGCACACAAGCGAAAAGTATTCGAATGTGGGGGGGGGGGGGGCAACAAGTAGTTGATATTAAATTTTAAAAACAATTTTTCAAACTACAATGGATCAAAATAAAAAAAAGACAGTAATACTTATTCTAATAACAATATTAATAATATTAATAATAGTAATAATAATAATAATATTAAAAATTATAATAATAATAACAATAATAATAATATTATTAATAATAATATTGATAGTAATATATTAATAATAATGATAAAAAATCTAAAGTGAATACTTCACCGAACGTCTAAGTCACGACCTCACGGCTGATAGTAGGATCAATCGAGTGTCTCCGCAGAACAAACAATGACGATCCAGCTTCGTGTTGTGACACAGTGGCCGTTCTTACACGTGACCTTGTAGATGCCACTTGTAGTTGACTTCCACTCGCTCGATCGTATGGTGGTCCGTGCTGCTAGCGGGGTAACAGCGGTGCGGGAGAATTGTTCTTGCTGATATATCAGCTGCGTATCAGTTCACTGGCGGGGTAGCTTGCCCCTACCAGTGTGCAGAAGATGTTTCTGCCGATATATTGCAGACTATTGTTATCGCACAGCACAAGAAATGATCGAATAAAAAACACCCGTACGATAACTCGTGTATTGTTATTTTACGAATCACACGGAGATAAACAATTTGCGTCTAATCGAGACGAAAGCAAAACAACGAATGGAAGGGTTTGTGTGGATCCTTAAAATAACTTTATCATGAGTCCTTTGGCACCAAATGGTCTGAATCTACTAAGATTTGAGCCTACGAGTGCCAGTTTGTCAATGCGAATTCTATTACTTTCAAGCTTCCCGTTTAGTAATTCTTCTTGTAGACTTCTAGTGCTGTCGTTTATTCTGCTGATACTTCTAGGACAGGCACTTCTAATTCTGACTCTAGTACAGTACTTCCACTTTTGACACATCAATTTCTGATACCTCCACTTTGAATATTGCCATCTTTAATATCGTCTTTTGTAGTGAGTATCATATAAAATTTAATATGAATAAATATTTGCAACTGATCCTAAATTGCTTCAAGAACTGTTCTATTGGTCGACCGAATCTAATATACTTTTTTATATATTGATACTTCAAATGTAGTGTATGGTTATTATGAAGGGAGCTCCGTAGCCGCAAGGTTACAGAGTCCGCTTTGGTAAGCGAATCTTAGTACACGCAAAAGTTCAAGCTTTAATCATCCAATGTGTCCTTTCAATTCGCACAGAATTTGCTCTGACTTCGCACAACCAATGCGTGATACGCATAACGCAAAAGTTGTACAAGGAATACATTGACAGAGATCAAAATCAGAATATGTATCATATACACAAAAATCGTAATGTCTCGGTAAACTTCGGCTTCGGGCGAACGATCAGTTTCGAGGCGCTCAAAAAACCGTTCTATACTTTCGCGAGCCGGTGCGTATCAACAGCTCGTGCATCCCTAAAAATCGTCAGCAACCGAAACTGCAATGGCGAGCTTTGTTGCCGCGGAAGTTATTGACGCTGGTGCCAGTAACGCAGAACCGAATGCATGTGAATGAAACCAGAGTCATAATTAAATGCAAAATGTTGTGGACTAATCTCATGTTTTTGTTTATTGTTAATGATTGAATGATGTTCTCAAATGACCTGATTCATGAAAGTGAATCGATCAGACCATAATTTCTTCAATGGAGTCAGTACCCAACTTATCAGTATTGATTGCTGGTTGCACTGTTTTAACGATGCCAACCTTCTGAACATCGGCTGATGCTTTATAAGTGTAGTGGTTTGGAGCTGCGCAATACATTCAAAATACGCTAGAGCATCAAATGCGTTATGCCCACTGCACATGCGTTGTACTAGTTCCAATTTTAATCAATAAATGCGCTAATTTCGCTCATAAATGATCTGGTTACGCACACTCCAACTTTTGCGTGTAGAATCAGGCCATTTGGTTGTCAAAGGACTTTAGCATGGGTTTATTCTCAGGCTTCCCACCACGTACCCTTCCTTCAATCTGAATTCTACAGTACCTCTGTTGACTCTCCTTCTAACAAAGATAAGTTAGGCTGATACAAATTTCGAATTCTTTTTATGTCCAAGGTTATCAAACTTAGCAAAGGGGTGGCAAAAAATAAATTACACCGAGACGAAAAAAAAGAAATATTCTTGATAAAAGTTTGTGTGCAAGTTATGACGTTTGTAACTTGCACTCAAATAAATGTTGAAAAATAACACTTTATTATTATTATTATCTATTTCGCTTGCCTTTTGACGACACTCTCTCTGTCACTGGACTTGTTCATTGCTAAATTAAGCATTAATGCTGTCGGAAAACAAATAAAATGAATAAAACGGTATGAGCTTTTTTTTCGTCCCCTTCTAATATTCAAGATCAAGGTGGGGGGGGGGGGGGGGGGTGACACAAAATGAAAATAAAATTTGTAACAGCCTTATTACAATAAAACTGGTGTGAGTAACGTAATAACGTAATAACGAGTAGTAACGGGAATTATAATTAGGCGATATTGTAAGGATGGACAGAGGCTCGGTACAGTAGAGTAGTAAGCTTGAAACGGAAAGGTAGAGCTTACACACAAGCACGGATATGAATGATAAGCGTATCACTTACTTCAATAGTGATACCGCCAATAATATGAAGTGCGGAGTACAGAAAACACCTGGGCAATATAAAATAGATCTAATATCTGGTCGCAGTTATAAGTCCACACAAGAAAAAAAATGGTTATTATGAAATTATAAACAAGTGTCTATTTTCGTTACTGCTACTTTCAATGTGGAAGTGATAAGTGGAAGTGATAATCCACTTATCTCTACTACAGCCACTTTTACTATTGCTACTACTACTACTCCCACAGTTTCATAATGATATGTGGGATTTCAAAGTGATTAAAAAATAAGTAATTAAACACTAATTTTAATCGAAACGGGTAAAAACCTATTAGAGCAAGCCCACCGGTGGCTAAATTGAAGTTTCTAAAGCTAGTTTGGCAACTCCCACCATAACGCGGCAACCGCTCCGGTCGTTGCTATGTTGGTTTGGGAAATAGCAATCCCCACCTCGGGTAGTAGCGAGTTATTAAATTTGGCAACGCGATAGCAACGTGCCGCATAGTTGCTATTTGATGAATAATGTCAAACTGTTGTTTGTTTTGTTGTGCTCGATAGTAAATGTTCGTAAAAATATTATGGAAATAATGAGTGTTTCGAACATAATTGGTCGGCCCCGGAAGACGAAACGCTTTGCCTTGGTTAAACACGTCGTAGGACGCAAGTATCGGCGTGAACCAGTCTATTTTAATTTCGATTGAGCTGAAATTTTACACAGGGTGGTTTTTTCGGGCGGGTAAACATTTATAGTTTTTTTTTGAAATTCTATGTGACCATTTTGGTTGGCACTCTAATCTACACGAAGGAATAAGCTCAGGTCCTCACAAGATTGGTCAACCATGTCATTATTTCAATAAACCTAGAAGGTTTGAGCGAATTGCTCGGGAGTATTACCGACTATTGCTGCTGACTCTTTCAAAGGCATGTTAGTCTCAGTTTCCCGTTGCGTCCGGTTGTTGAATAAAAAACCATTTTTCGCATCTACAGCTGTTTTAATCTTCGAAAACAACAAAAGATGAATTGGGTCCTAAAGCCATACCAGTTTATATATATCATTTGATAAAGGCATGTTTTCTGAGCAAAACGTGATTTTTGAAAAATGTTTATCGTTTTCCTTAGATTTTTAAATGAATTATAAAAAACTGCTCGAAATGTCTCAAATGACAGTTCTCCCATGTACGGTATATGGGAGAACTGTCATTTAAGGCATTTCAAGCAGTTTTTCATTCTTCATTTGAAAATCGAAGGACAACGATAAACGTTTTTTAAAAATCACGTTTTGCTTACACTGAAAATATTTTTTCGTTATTCTCTGCACGCACATTTCGTAAACATGATACAGCACTTTTGCTGGATGTATAGAACATTCGTACTGCAAGTTATCGAAATGAATTGCAACTTTACGCATAATTTGTACAATTCACGAATGTACTTTCATACGAACGTGGATAACAACGAACAAAAAAAAAAAAGGGGGCACGAGTTTTTACTTGAACGAAATTTTCGTGTTCTGTTATTTTTGATTTCGTATAATGTACATGTTATTGCGTAAGCTTACTAATTTTTCGTACTATTTACATTATGCAGCGTTTGTTTGTACGATTGATTGCGTTCATTTCTCGAACCTTTCGTTACGTATACGAATAGAGATCTGCAACCATTTTGACAGTTCTGACGAAAGTATGTACCTTCATATTTAATACTCATTAAAGATATACCACATTGCAAATATTTTTTCGTTATTCCACTCACGCACAATCCGTAAACATGGATTTCGTAGAGTGTACAGCACTTTTGTTGATTTTATAGAACATTCGAATTGCAAGTTATCGAATAGAATTGCAACTTACGCATAATTTGTCCAATTCACGAATGTACTTTCGTATGAACGTGGATAACAACGAGTAATTACTTGAAGGTGTTCTGTGATTTTTGATTTCGTATAAACAGAGCTGGTAGCCACATGGTTACAGAGTCCGCTTTGATAAGCAGATGGTCGTGGGTTCCACTCCTTCTCTCTCACACTTGGTCCGAATCCGTTGCTTTTCCACGATGAGGTAGAGAACATTTATACGTTTCTGAAACAACTTCACTTTCGCATCGATAGAACCGCCGCGATACATATAACCTCCGCTCAGCTCAGGTTTCGTATTGAAATAACTTTCGTGAACATTTGTACGTCTCTGGGGTTAAGTTAGGAAGGCGCGCGTCGTCGCTCTCTCGCAATCGATAGAACTAGAATCGCGTTGTGGCAAAAACCGGTGATAATCAATCTTTCTCTCTTTTATTTTTGATTTCGTATAATACTAATTTTTCGTACTATTTACATTATGCAGCGTTCTGTGTACGAATTATTTGCGTGAGCTTACTAATTTTTCGTACTATTTACATTATGCAGCGTTCTTTGTACGAATTATTTGCGTAAACTTATTAATTTTTCGTACTATTTACATAATGCGGCGTTCTTAGTACGAATTACTTGCGTGAGCTTACTAATTTTTCGTACTATTTACATTATGCAGCCTTTGTTTGTACGATTGATTGCGTTTATTTTAAAAACCTTTCGTTACGTATACGAATATAAATCTGTAACAGTTTTGACAGTTCTGACGAAAGTACCTTCATATTTATTACGCATTGGTTTCGTTGCAGAAAATAACAAAAGGTTTTGTATCATAGTCTTTTCGGCAGCCGAGCAGGAAAGTCGTTTTTCTAGAGTGCTCTGCGGATCACCGAAACTAATTTCCCGCTCTCTTTTTTAGCGTACGCGTGTGCAGTAGTGTTGTTTGGTGTGCGAATACGCGTCGTTTTTGGTGGGGGAGCCCCGACTGCCGAACAGCGCCAGTGGTAGTGGTGCTAATCGGCGCGATTGCTGCGTGCGCGTGTGAAGGTGGTGAGTCGTGCTTGTTTTGGCGCGAGTGCTGAAAGGTGTCGTGCTGGTCCAGCATCAGCGTAGGTCGATTCCCGCAGCAGAGGAGTACGGAGCTGTGGTAGTGGTTAGTTGGCGCGTGTGCTGTGGAACCCTGACGGGAGGAAAGCGTACGGCGTCGCCGCTCTGCAGTTGAAGAGACAGCACAAGCAGTGCTGCTGATTCACATACATATAAAGATAAGTGACACAACCTTTATATTATTTTTTAAACTTTTAATTTCCGTATATACATACAGATATATTTCGATTTCGTATTTCCTCTCCTATTTATATATAGTCATACTCTTTAGCTTTAAATATATAAGTATTGCTCAGAAGGTGACGAGCCCGGGATGGATTTTTCTGACATCCCGAATAATGAAAATAACGCTTTTTTCGATGTCGTTAAAAAGCGTAAAAGACCCCGTAAAACTGCCCCGGTTATCCCATCCAGTGGAGATGAGTCAACTCGGGTTAAAATGTATCAGGTTAACCAACCTGGTCTACGTTGGGTCGTGTATTTCCGACCCAAAAACAAGCCTCTCAGAGTTTTACAGATATGCAAAACTCTAAAGGAAAAGTACTCGAGCTTGACCGAGGTCTACAAGGTCAAAGCGGATAGACTCAAGGCAACATTCTCGGATCCCCGACAAGCAAATGCTGTCGTCCAGGATCCAAATTTCAATATCGAGTACCGCGTTTATATACCGGCACGCGTAGTTGAAATAGAGGGTGTTATAACCGAGGCTGATCTCACCGAAGAGGATGTTGTGAAAGGTATTGGATGCTTTAAAAATCCATCCCTTCCTGAAATAAAAATCCTCGAATGCAGGAGAATGTATTCGAAGGATAATACGGGCAATTATTCCCCAAATGACTCGTTTAGAGTGACTTTTGAGGGAAAAGTACTCCCGGATTTTGTCGAGCTCCACAAGCTTCGACTACCCGTGAGACTTTTCTTTCCAAAAGTCATGACGTGTACGAATTGTTTGCAGTTAGGGCACACGAAGACCTACTGCAACAAGAAACCTAAATGCTCCAAGTGTGGTGAAATCTCCGAGATTAACCACGCTTGCGGCGATCAAGAGACAAAATGCTGTCTTTGTGGTGGTGATCCACATGAAGTCGAGGCGTGTCCAAAATATAAACAACGCTCAGAAGCGTTAAAAAAATCGACAAAACAACGCTGTAAGCAGTCATTTGCACAGATGCTGAAGACTGCCTTACAGCAACAGGAAAACCCATATTCCAGCTTGGAACATGACGATCCCAATGATGATGAAGAGGTATATCAACCTCTTCCGTCAAGTGGAGCCGTGCGTAAACGACCAAGCGTATCTTCCCCCAAGCTTCCTAGAAAGGAGCGGAAGAAAACACATATAGATACCCCAAGTGGTCCACCTTCCAAGCAAAATATTGCTAAGCCGTCACCTCCAGGATTCAAGCTTAATCCTGAGGGTAACAATTTCGATAAAGAGTTTCCCAAACTACCAGGAAAACAATCTGCTTCCGCCAAAAAACAGACATCGGAATCTGAAATACCGACCACTGATGGACGTATCTCATTCAAAATGATCGTTGAATGGATATTTACCACTTTTGGTCTATCTGATTCCCTCAAGAGTATGATTTCGGCTTGGCTTCCAACAATTTGCATGTTGGGTAAGCAATTAAGCGCCAAATGGCCCCTTCTCGCGTTCGTATCCTTCGATGTCTAAATCAGACAGCCGAAGTGACGAATCGACAACAAGGATCATACAATGGAACTGTAGAAGCTTGATCCCCAAATTAGATAAATTTAAACTCCTGCTTCACGATAGCAAATGCGATATTTTCGCGCTATCTGAAACATGGTTGTCAACTGATACGACACTTGCCGTTCAAGACTTCAATGTCATCCGTTTAGACCGAGGAAACTTTTATGGCGGAGTGCTCCTTGGTATCAAAAAATGCTACCCATTCTTCCGAATTCCTCTCCCAGCAATTGATGCAATAGAAATTGTTGCTTGCCATATAACAATTGCTGGGGAGGGCCTCACTGTCGCATCAGTCTACATTCCGCCTAGAGCGGTTATTAACCGGTTGCAGCTGTCACAAATAACGGAACTGCTTCCGTCTCCACGCCTCATCCTGGGAGATTTCAATTCTCACGGTACGGCGTGGGGCGCACCCAGGGATGATAGCCGCGCTGTTCTTATTGAAAGCTTTCTCGATGACTTCGATATGACCTTATTGAACATACCTGGGTTAGCTACGAGAATTGCAAGGCCTCCAATACGAGAGAGCACATTAGACTTGTCGATGTGTTCCTCCTCAATGGCTTTGGACTGCAAATGGGAGATTATTCAAGATCCCCACGGTAGCGACCATTTGCCAATCAGTATTTCGATTAAGAGCAGGCTTCATTCTGCTACCACAGTCGAAGTAGAGTATGATCTTACCCGGAATATTGATTGGGAAAAATTCTCGAACACAATATCCCAGGGTCTCGAAACAACGGATGAGCTTTCTTCATCCGACGAATACAACTTCCTTGCAACATTAGTGCTAGATAGCGCGTTGCAATCTCAGAAGAGACCTGCCCCTGAGAACAAGTTGAAAATTCGTCCCAACAAGCAATGGTGGGACAAAGAATGCACCGAGATAAAAAAAGCTCTAAAAGCATCATACATAGCATTCAGGGATGGTGGTTCAATTGAGCTTTATGATCAGTTTAGGGAGCTGGAAATAAAACAGTCTAAGCTACACAAACTGAAAAAAAAGATCATACTGGCAAAATTTCATAAGCTCGTTACCCAGAGATGCTTCTATGAGCTATCTCTGGAATACGGCTCGAAAAATGCGCAATAGGTCGGACAGTAATGAGGCTAATGAATACTCTGAACGTTGGATCTATGATTTCGCGAAAAAGGTATGCCCAGACGCTGTCCCATCACAGCAAAAATTTAGCGATACAACAGCTATTGAAGAATCAGAATTTACCATGTTGGAGTTTTCAATTGCCCTCGCGTCTTGCAAGAACAAGACTTCAGGACCGGACAGGATCAAATTTAATTTGATGAAAAACCTGCCGGACTCGGCCAAGCTACGATTTCTTAAACTGTTTAATAAGCTTATCAGGAACAATATGATTCCGGAAGCTTGGAGACAGGTTAAGATTATCGCAATCAAAAAGCCAGACAAACCTGCCGCAGATCACCGCTCGTACAGGCCGATTGCGATGCTCTCATGCATACGCAAATTGCTTGAAAAAATGATCCTGCGTAGACTTGACAACTGGGCAGAAACAACTAACCAACTTTCAGAGACCCAGTTCGGCTTCCGTAGGGGCAAGGGCCCTAACGATTGCCTGGCATTGCTAGCCACAGAAGCGGAAATGGCTCTTGGCAGCAAACAACAAATGACCTCGGTTTTCCTGGATATCACAGGCGCATTTGATTCAGTTTCAATCGAAATTCTTTCCGAGAAACTGCATCAGAGAGGATTCTCCCCTATATTAACAAACTTTTTGATCAACCTGCTGTCTGAAAAGCATTTACTTTTCAACCACGGTTCTTCAACAATAACACGAACAAGCTACATGGGTCTCCCCCAAGGCTCTTGTCTGAGTCCGCTGTTGTACAACTTCTACATCAGTGACATCGACACATGCTTGACGGACGGCTGTACAATGCGCCAGTTAGCTGACGACTGCGTTGTATCAGTCACGGCGACTCTAGCTGTAGACATGAAAAACAGCCTGCAAAATACGCTAGATAATCTGACCGGTTGGGCCAGTTGTCTTGGAATCGAATTCTCGCTTGAAAAAACGGAGATGGTAGTCTTTTCAAAAAAGCGACCACCACCTCGCTCGAGCTAGTTCTGTCCGGAATACCCATCAATCAGTCACCTAGCTTCAAGTATCTAGGAGTATGGTATGACTCTAAGTGCACATGGGAAAAACATGCCAATTACCTGAAGCAAAGATGACAACCGAGAATTAATTTTCTTCGGATGGTAACAGGAACATCATGGGGAGCGCATCCAGAGGATTTAATACGACTCTACCAAACCACTATTCTCCCCGTAATAGAATACGGCAGCATATGCTTCAGAGGAGTCGCAGCCTCACACATGCTGAAGCTAGAGAGGATACAATACCGTTGTTTGCGTATCGCTCTAGGCTGCATGCAATCGACACATACCATGTCCCTAGAGGTCATTGCGGGAGTACTACCACTCAAAGAGAGGCTATTCGAGTTGGCTCTTCGTTTCCTCATCAGATCGGAGATAGCAAACCCAATGATAATCGAGAACTATGAGAGGTGTTTGGAAGTTGTTCAGAAACCCTGTATGTCAGTATACCAGCGGTTCATGACCATGGAGATAAACCCTTCGGTTGTTGCTCCATCCCGTGAGATTTCAACATCGCTCAACAATTCTTCTGTTGTATTTGATTTGACGATGAAACAAGAAATCCATGGAATTCCCGAACACCTTAAACCAACAGTTGTGCCATCAATATTTTCGGCAAAATTCGGCCACCTCCCAGTACAGAACTCCTTTTTCACGGACGGATCTGTGATGGATGGACAATCCGGATATGGCGTTTTTAACACAGATCATCAAATATCCCGCAAACTGGCACAGCCTTGCTCCATATATGTAGCTGAATTAGCTGCCATACACAATTCGCTGCGAATTATCGAGCTCAAGACACCAGGCAATTATTTCATCTTCTCGGACAGCCTCAGTTCTATCGAAGCTCTCCGATCGATTAAACCGGTCAAGCACCCGTCCTATTTCCTTCCGGAAATTAGACGGATATTAGAAGTGCTGGTTGATCGGTCTTTCATTATCTGCTTTGTGTGGGTCCCCTCTCATTGCTCAATCCCAGGCAATGAAGAAGCTGATTTATTAGCGAAAAGGGGTGCCATAGAAGGAGATATATTTGATAGACCGATCATCTATACCGAGTATTTTCACCTGCCTCGACAACTGGCCCTGGCAAACTGGCAGGAAAAATGGGATAAAGACGATCTTGGGCGATGGATGCACTCGATTTCGCCCAAAGTGTCTACAAAAGCTTGGTTCAAAGGGTTAGATTTAACTCGAGATTTCATTCGAGTTATTTCGCGCCTAATGTCCAATCACTATGTTGCAAACGCACATCTTTATCGAATAAACTTAGTCGATAGTAATCTGTGCGAATGTGGAGGGTACGAAGATATAGATCATATAGTCTTCGTATGCCCTAAGTACCACAGAGCAAGGACCAAGCTTATTGATTCTCTCCGAAAACAGAAAGTGACCTTTACAATGCAAGTACGGGATGCGCTTGCTAGCCGCAACCCAGCGCTTGTAATACCTATTTATGACTTTTTAAGAGATATC
This sequence comes from Wyeomyia smithii, assembly GCF_029784165.1. Classification (NCBI taxonomy): domain Eukaryota; kingdom Metazoa; phylum Arthropoda; class Insecta; order Diptera; family Culicidae; genus Wyeomyia; species Wyeomyia smithii. Next base: position 81,840,604 of record NC_073696.1, on the reverse strand, counting down.
AAGTATCGAATTTGATTATCTCCTTGCTTCTTCTTCTTATTTTTCCAACACAACCTCCATCAAAAAGTTTCACACTAATTCTGTTCCTTTTTTTTTCTTTTATTGATCTTTTTAGAGACACATGAATCATCGCTTCTTTCTGAGAGACATGATCCACCAAACATAGATATAAGTTTTGATTTCTAAAGATATAAGGAACCATCACACCTTAACGAATAGTATTAAGAATTGATATTTACTCATACAGAGAAGAACTTTATTTATTATTGTTATTGTTAGCCGTAGGTTTAAATGATATGTATTTTTAAATTGTATTTATAAAAGAGAAAAGATGAGAGGGTTTTTATGCCTGTTTGAGGAGGAGCAGTCGGGATACAGGCTCTACTCAAGCTGGCTTTTCCCTACTCCAAAAGATATTCGGCCCCGTTATGCTTTGCGGTTGGGCCTAAATAAATATTAGAGTTTAAAAAAAAAAGGTTTTGTATATAAAACATACGTTTTCGTGGAATAAACTAAAATATATTTTCAGTGTAGAAAATTGCACGCTTTCAGCTGATATATAAAAATCAGAAAACCGTGTAAAACTTTAGGACCCCATTCGAAAGCGGCGTCGGAAATGGTCATCGGTGTAGACCAGTGTTTCCGAAAAAAAAAAACATTGTTAAAACGCTGGATGGCAAACTTCCTCAGCATAGCGTTCAATATTTTACCGTTTTCAGGGTGAGAGCCACCCCGAATCTTTCCAAAAATCCTTTTCATACTCGCGTATAAAAAGATTTGTTTCACGAAATCATTTTCTAGAATCAGCCAAAGGCTCGAGAACAATTTTCGCGTTCTACATTGAAATTTGGTTTGGCTGCAAATTTGCAAATATTAATAGCAAATTGTAAGAATCGAGACAGCACAAAGTACAAAATACAATTAATGACAGTTCGCCAATTTTGAGTATAATAGTTATTGAAGGCAATTACTTTAATTAAACATACAAGGATAAAAAAATCCATGCACGCACAAACGAAGAAACCTGCAACAGAATTGTGTTATCGATAATTTGGGAAAACGGAAACAAAGTTAAAACAGAGTAGCTTGAAATAAGGGGATATTTTATGAAGCAGAAAGAACGCAGATCATTCCGAGAACAATTGACGGACAGATAAATTGCTTATTACTAGATGTGCAGAATTTTTGGGAAATACGACACACACTAACATTTTGCTAATGCTAGCTAGTGACGGTCTTTAGAAATTAGCAACTGCCGGCGTTAAAAAGAAATAGATGAATTGGTAATCCCCAATGGCAACGACCGGTGCGAACATCGGTTGCTATCCAAAATAGCAACGGCCAGCGTTGTGAAAATAGCAACTCAAATGGCAACTCACTGGTGCGCTTGCTCTTATATACAGTCATGGAGAAAATAATAAATACACTTACAGTTTTGGTTAATTTTCCATATTTTGGGCACTGATTTTAGTTGTTATATGATGTTATGTTACATCATTACGATCAGCAGACACTCTCTTTCAGAGAGGAACGGAGAAATAACTGGAATTTTTCTGTGTCGGTGATTCCGAAATTTTTTTGCGTGAGTTAGTGCTTTTTAAGGTGGCGAAAAAAATAAATACACTATTGAAATATATATACAAAACATTCCAAATAAGCTTTATTTATCTACATATCGTTAGTTAAGTGACCTTTTACGTTACAAAACTCACTTTCAATGTTTTGTGGCTTGTACTTTGTTTTGTAAAACCATATTCAATCTTCGTGGTATGATTACCACCAGTTTTTCACGAGTAGAAGCTGGGCTAGCATTTCACGCTGCCTGTACGTCGTTCCATAAGTCTGTTTCATTCTTTAGATGATGCTTTGCAACGTAGAACTTAACAATTTTCCGAGTTTTGTAACATAAAAGGTCACTTTGCTAACGATTTGTAGATAAATATAGCTTATTTGGAATGTTTTGTATATATATTTCAATAGTGTATTTATTTGTTTCGCCACCTTAAAAAGCACTAACTCACGCAAAAATTTTTCGGAATCACCGACACAGAAAAATTCCAGTTATTTCTCCGTTCCTCTCTGAAAGAGAGTGTCTGCTGATCGTAATGATGTAACATAACATCATATAACAACTAGAATCAGTGCCCAAAATATAGAAAATTAACCAAAACTGTAAGTGTATTTATTATTTCCTCCATGACTGTATATATGAATTAATGAAATGTTCTTTATTGTTAGCTGTTCAGTTTTACCGTATCATGTCGATGGATCTTAACAAGACAGCTGAGGATCAGGAACCGGTCGTCCACCGTTCGACTTTTGTTTGACATACCATAAGAAGAATAGATGAATGAGATCCGATGCTTTCTGATTTGATTACTCTTAGATAGATTAATAAATTTGTATAGATTTTGGATAGTGAGATTTGTTTAAATGCGATGCAGTGATGTGTGCCGATCACACACAAGCAAACCTAACGTGTAGTTATCAGTGAAACACTTCAGAACCATACCATAAAACCTTCAAGTATTTCTAATAAAACATAAAAGGATTACGTGATTGTACTTCCAGTAAGTCGCTCCAGTCCGATGGATACAACGTTCGTTAAAGTTAGCAGTTGAAAATTCATCCTAGGATAATAAAATGAGCTTCGGTCGACATAAACAAACCGGCTAACGATATAAGACCTGAGAACTTCATAGGTTGCACTCCGTCAACAGAAGCGGCAGCAACAGCATAAGCATACTTAACGAATTATGGTTGCATTCCATGTCGATCTACCGAACTGGTGTAGTCCGAATGAAAGTAAATGAGGGTGAACATGGATAATATTTTGAAGCCTTCTAATATCCTTGCCGGTTGTTTGGTATACTTTCTTGCCTTGCCCGAGGGTGTGTGCCTGTGGCAGCGTGTACACATTTTAGTATTTTAATGATTGTTTCACGGATTGTTGTTTCCAGTTTGGTTTGTGCTTCAAAATTATGTTGAGCTATACGCTGCAGGCATCAGTCTGGCGAATGACTCAAGGAAAAAGTCCTTTGTGATGTTCAAAAAATTGTTTTACAAGTTTCGAATTTTATTTTGATTGACAAATTAGCAATTTGACAGTTAGCACGAAAACTTTTTATGAAACAATTTTGAGTCTTCTCAATTAACATAACAATCAGTAAAATTCTTTTACGAAGCCACATTCAAAAATTACGTATGCAAACAAAGGTCCTAATTGAATTGTGAATTGATATTTGCACTTGTTTCGCAAAACGTGTTAATCACCAGCAATCGGCTTGATGATTGAGAAATTTAGTCTAAATTTTGGTTTGACTGATAATGGGCAAGTTCTACTTTCCGTTATTGGAGCCAATTTGATGGTTTACTGACCGATTAACTCTAGGAAGAAAGTTATTGGTTGGTTTGAACAAGCTGAGGTTGTTAGGAATCAAAAATTTCATTTTCGACTGTGCAGTGCGCGCACTGGTTGAAATATGTTTTAGATTATGTTCCTCCGCTGGGTGCATTTGCGTTGCACTGTGCCTGTCAGCCGGTCTGCTGGCTTGGAGAGGCCTTAAAAACTACAAACAGCTTATTTTTATTATGTTTGCACTAGACCTTCCGAAAGCCCGGCTGCTCTACACACCATCGGTTCGCAGCAGCGGGTGGACGGATCTCTGCGGTTTTGTCGGAAAACATTACACATAATCCGCTTGGCTTAACTTGAACCGCTTCTTCGGGCTCCGGGCCATGCTCGGCTGTGAGCCGCACTTGGGCTGACAGAGTCAAGGGCGCACGAAAGGTTCACTTGCAGGGCTGTTGAAAAACAAAAAGGAATTAAAACTGTCTGGTCCGAGATTTGCTCCGTTCAATTTGGGCGTTTATGCTTTCCATAATGCCTTGTTTGGATATTTGTGTGAGCTGCCGTCCAGCTTATGACTTTTTCATGATTTCACGGACTACCGATTAGAGGTTCCTGATTACCGTCCATTCAATTTTTTTGACTGAATCAAATTAGCATGGAAATCTAGAGCCAATTGTTTTCGTTTGGCACTTTTGCGGCGTTTATGGCGAAGAAAATGCAAGAAAATCATTACCGCAGCGCTGCATCTGGGAGATTTAACGAAAGCATAATCAGAAAGAACTCGAACCCGCGTCAATCAAATCTTATGCATTAACGCATGCATTTTTATCACTGACGTGAACATTTTCTTTCTTACAGTCTTACAACACGGGACGCCTCGAAATGCGTAAGCATTAGAAACCCTAATAACAATAACACCAGCATTTGGACTTTGAAATACTGACCGCCAACGGCGTAGAACATCCTCCGGGCAAGTAGTTTTTGGTTCCGATAGTGGTTTCGAATAGGTTTTGAACGAGAAATAAAGGAAAGAAAAACTTTCGAACCTGTGAACTGCATTTCACCTACTGCTCTTTTTTTCTTTTTACTTTCTGTATGTTTGAGGAAGGTTTCTTTTACGAAATCCGGTAGCCACAAACCATGCTACGCATCATCGGAATCAATCATTGTCTGGACCTACAGGCTGAGAATTATTGTGTGACGCCGTGGAAACTGCATTGTGGGAAAATATTATTTCTCTTTTGTTTCTAATATGTGTATAACAAGAAGTGGTGTTGAGTACCTTCATGGCAAATTGTAACATCAAAACAACATTAGCTCAAATTTAGCATGCAGTAATGTCATGCGTAGAATTTCTATTAATATTATTGTGCTGTTTACCATGTATGCCGATTTCTGAAATCGTTCTGAAACCGGACCGAACGCAGTTAGTTTGCGTAATTGGTAAAACAGCAATTTCGAACAAAATCGCCCTGAAAAAGCTGAAATCTAAACGGTTCTGTTGAAACTTTGATACTTTCATTCAAGCATACAGGAACTGTATCTAGAAGAAAAATTTTCCAGCTCTCAAATGAAGAATTGCTCAAAAAGGTATGCACTCAAAATTAGAGCCACTTCATGAAAGAGTATTTAAGAAACTTCAAAGTTGAATTACTATATTAACGTTAGCGCTCATGTTTTTTTTTTCATCAAATGTGGCCTCTGTATTAAAATTAATTTTTTTTGACGATTTATGATCTAGAATCATAAACTTAAGTGCAGATAGCTTTTGACAGGCACGTTCAACTTTGATGGTTTTGGTTGCATTTGGAAGGCCTGTTTGATACTTTTCGATAGTATGCTGCTACTTGTAAGATATTTCACATATTTTGTAAAATATGCTTGAAAATACTTTTTTATCACGTTTTTTCTGCAACTTTTGGCCCACAAGTTAATAGTGTGAGAGAAAGCCCATTTTTTGGTATTGATTTTGTCAAAATCGGTTACGTAGTTCTTGAGATATTGGTGTTTCGTGATTCATAATATTTTGATACATACCCGCATAATTAATAACCATAAACGGATGATAACCCCTATGATTTAACTATAGCCCATATAGTCGGGACTATATCCCGAACTAGTTTTTAGGCACGTTTGATGGTTATTGATTATGCGGGTAGCGCCTAAACTGAAAGTCCGATTTCCAAAAAAAAAGCAAAGGGATTCTATGGGGCAACTAGACCTTTTATTTGACACTAAGATAATGAGAATCAGTCCATCCATCTCCGGGAAAGGTGAGTGAGTTTGAAAAGTTGTACATGCATACATACACGCACACATACATACGCATACAGAAAATGCTCAGCTCTTCGAACTGCATTATTCCAGTTTTGCCAGTCGTTGTTATACCTTTCTAGGAGAAAGGCAAAAATGTATTTCAAAACCTTTGATCTCTACTAAATTGTTTTCCATCGACGATGTTTAGAAAATCTATTTCTTGATTTAGAAAAAAATATACACTGGATAAAAGTACTCCACTTTTTCAATGAGGAATAAACAATCAAATTGGAAAAATTGCATATTTTTTTAAATCTTAATCATGCAAAATTTTCGTCTCTCAAAAGCTTTCAAAACTTGTTGATAGTTTTAAAATTTTGACTGTTAGTGTCCGTTAAATGTTTACGTTTTGTGGCTGATGTGAATTTTGAAATTAATGAAATTTGATATGTTAGAATTATTAAAGCTTCATTTACTCCCAGTTTGATTGTAATTTTATTGTACTTTGCTTGCTATGTTTCTGGCTTTCTAGTTAATTTAAAAAATTTGGTAAGCGCTTTTTAATTTAAAGAGCTTTTATGGTAAAGCTCTGTTCACCCCAGTTTAAGTATTGTTTATTTTTTTCATGTATTCAGTCTTTTATATTTTACGCTTGGTGCTCCACACGATTTTTTCTATTTTTCCTGTGATTTGATTCCAAAGTGCCCTAGGATGTTTTGAAATTTCCACTTAACATTAATCTAAAACTTTTCATAAATTTCTTAGCTTTCTGATATTTTTTGAAAAATACGACGGATAAGTCCTAACCTAATTTGTTTGATTGCTTCGTCAGGTCGTTTGTATTGTCGGTCGGGTTCAGCATGATTTGCTCTACTACTTGTTTATTGTTTTATAACCAAAAATACGATTCAACTGCATCTTATCCAAATATACATATACTGCCGAAGGCTGGTAAATGGCTGGATGATGCGTACCATCAGTGCCAAGTACACCTACAGGAATAAAATAGTCCCCACACGTGGTCCTTAGCTACTTATCCAGTAACTCCTATCCCGACCTCCACGCGGAGCCAGCTGGGATACGAGCAACAAATGGAAGATCGGGTAACCAACCCCAGTGGGAACTTGGTCGTATGCTGACAGGGAAAGAGTGCTCTTTTGAGTTTCTGAACGTTTGTTCTCCATGTTAGGAGCGGCTAAAACAGCGTCTGTACTCCAGGTTAGGGCGACCGATTTCCGTCCTCGTGCCAACGTGGGACTCTAAACAGTGTTGTACACGATGGTCCTCCGGCGAGACAGGGGGTTGGTGCGCATGCCTTACAAGCTGCCAGCGTAAAACACTCACAAGTAATGAACGAAAAACAAAAAAATTCTGACTGGACAACAGGGAGGGACAAAAAATAAATGTTAGCTCCCATGCACTTTTCGTGTTTCTTATGGGTCCTGCAACAGCTGTGTAAATTTTCAGATCTATCGGTGGAACTATATTATTGCGCCCGATTTTTTAAGTTTCCATACGATTTTATATGGGAAAATCGACTTTCAAAACTTATTCTCTAGAGATGCCCGGTTGGCTCCTTAAAATATATCAATACATGATATCTGTAGAAAATTTTCCTGGAGAAAACTCTTCTGAAGACCGCAAGGCGTTACGATGTTTGTCGAAAAAAGCTATTCATACCAAACTCATTGAATGTTTGACAAACGTCTCACCATTAAGTTTTTCCAGCAACACTGCTATAGCATGTTGCTGTTGCAAGTTGCTTGAGAAAGAGAAATAGTTCGCGTGGAATTAAGCTTGAAAGTGTGATTTTTGCTCATAGTATCTTGGGAGAAGCCTCCAAGACAAATTTTATGCGGTATCATTTCTTATCACATGGTTGAATATGCAACAGCAGCATGCTGCAGCAGTATTGCTAGAAAAATTCAATGGTGATCCGTTCGTAGGAAATAACTTTTTCTACAAGCATCGTAGCGTCTTACGGTCTTCAGAAGAGTTTTCCCCAGGAAAATTTCCTACAAAAATTATGTATCGATTTATTTTTGGGAGCCAACCGGACATTTCTAGAGAATAAGTTTGTAAAAAGTGGATTTTCTCATATAAAATCGTATGGAAATTTTAAAAATCGGACGCAAAAATATAGTTCCACCGATCGATCTGAATATTTGCACAGTTGTTGTAGGACCCATAAGGAACACGAAAGTGCATGGGAGCGGAAAAATAACACCATCCCTTTTTCCCATATAACTGTGTCCCAGTCTACTGGACAATCGGCACAGACCCACGCGATTAAAACGGATTAACGATTGCAAATTCGGGAGGTGGAACTACTGATCTCTTAACTTCCAAGAGAGCAGACGAGTGCTCTCGACGTCGTAGCACTGCAGGAGATGTGCTGGAAGGGCTCAATGGTACGTACGTTCCGGGATAGTCATGCCATATACTAGAGATGCGGTAACACACATAGGCTGGGGAAAGCTTTTATAGTGCGAGACAGTGCTGAGAATATTCACTGTCATGATATTCAAAAGCAGCGATTTTCAGCTGTCTTCATATTGATAATCATACTACCCATGCGACCGTTGATATTCCTGATACCAAACAACCGATGAACACCGACAAGATAAACTTTAACTCTCGTGTTGATATTTTGATCGTCAAAAATGAAAATCATATCAAAATAGTGAAAATCAAAATTAACCTTATTCGACCATTTATACTGTACTGGGCAGTGTACAGCGTCTGAACAGATTTGCACTACTTGGATTGATAATCACCGAAGCTTCTTTGAATATCATTACGAGGCCTTTGATATTCATTCCACTGTTCTGTCATTGAATATGAGGAACGATATTCATGCATCGTCGCAATGAACATAGGTTACTGAGTTGCATCAGAGAATAAATGTGCTGACACTGAGATTAATTCAATTCATCTACTCATGAATAAACATTGATATTTTAAGGCACTGGTGCGAGATGCGGAAACGAGTAATCGGAAGGAGGCCAATCAGCCCTCGAATGTGCAGAAACTCAACACATCCCGCAGAGGTAATGTGCCGCGAGCCGAAATGTGCCGGAGAAAAGATGTTAGTATTCTGACGGACGATCGTGAGATGACCGAAAAGTGGAGACAGTACTTCGACGAACACCTGGGTGGCGCCTAGGCAGAGGACCATGGCGGCGGAGAAAGCGATCTCGTCGGTGCGACAAACGTGGAAGATGTGCCAGCCAAAAGAATATGCAAAGTTCAAGATGCCATCAAGCAACTCGGAGCGGAGCTCATAAAGATGGGCCAGCAATAACTTGCACCAGCTGATTGCAGCTACCGGAGGAGTGGAAGGATGGGGTTATCTGCCCCATCTATAAGAGAGACAACAAATTGGACTGTGGGAACTATCGTGCGAGCACCGTCCTGAATGCCGCTTAGAAAGTGCTTTCCCAAATCATTTTCCATCGACTCTCACCGCTAGGAAGAAAGGAAGTTATCTGGCCGGCTTCGTGGAAGGGCAGTCTATGGCGGGCCAAATCTTTACCATACGGCAGATGCCGTGAATATAGCAACCCCCCTCCTCCCCCGGACCAACTATCCACTTCAAAGCCGCGTATGACAATATCGACCGAAAGAACTGAGCAGGCGACTCATTCGATCGCAGTGTTCCACAGCAGGTGGACCAACCGGCGAACCGCAGCATTGCAAAGCATTGCTGAACATGTCCGGACATGTAGATAATTTTGTCGGGATCTGTCGGGTCGCGTTTGCTTTCAGTTATTTGGCCACTGCTAACAGCTGAGAGTGTGCCGTTAGCGTGTGTGTCTGATCGATAGGTTTTGTTTGCTTGCTTGCAGTGTGTGTGTGTGTGGAGCGGAGCATCATCCCGTGTCATCGGTAAATAGCAGTCCAAAATCTACGCTTCTTTTCAAGGTTAGCAATCAATTAAATTGATTAACCCTAATCGAATGTATTCCTTTCTTACGACAGGTTGTCCTAATTCTACGTTTACCTTTCAGTCGTGTCTTATATATAACCTCTTCAACTTTTTGTCTCTAAAAGTATTTTGACATTTTTTCTAGAAATGAGAATTACGCATGTTAGTGATTCTTGAAATTAGCAAAGCCTTGGTGCTACATTCCGATTCGGAACTCGATCTTCTATTTATTAATCACAGACTTCGCAGTCAACTATTGAGCGTACAGGACAATTGCGAGGCTAGCTCTACGATCCTACTGACACAAACAGTCTCTCCAGACCCGAGATCTTTACCATACGCCAGCTGGGAGGTTTGAATTACGTATATCATTGACCTTGAAATATAATTTCTTAACAAAGATTGTGATTTTGACAGAAAAAAAAGCAAAATTACCTTTCCAAAATTACCTCGCCAATGCGTGAGTGTCTTTTGACCACTTTTTCTATGTGCGAGAACCGACGGTCGTTCAATATTTATTAGTGAAAGCCTACTGCGATACATACTAACAAAGTAAATTGAATGAAAGTGTTGACCGTTAACAAATCTATCCAAAACAAACCACTTTTCACTTTGTTCACTTTTCTAAAAATAGTAGGAGGGTGGTATCCAAGACACGACCGCATAGTTGACGTAAGACTACAATAGTCTTATATTTCCCTTTGAGACTCTGTTTGATTTGAGCTCGTTTTACTTCTGGCACGGTTCGATTTTGGCACACATGTTCCAAAAACGAGCGATTATGTCTAATCACATTTCTTAGTTTTCTTGATTATTTAAATCAATTTAAGCTCAACATCCTCCAGAATAAGGGTATTTTGGTTCTTTATGTTGCCGAAGCGGATGACCGGAATCGGTAAAAAGGTTCCTGGAATATGACCGGAACTTGTGCCGGTAACATAATGATCATGATATAAGCAGTATTGATACATTAAATTTAAATTAAATAAATGAAATTAAACAATATTTATTTGTCTTGTGAACGATGGCTCACTATCCGATCACCAAGCGGCAAAGATGTAACATAAAAAAATTTCCTGCAGTTACAAGTTCGTGGAAAAACTGACGATAAAGAATAACAGTTTTTAAACAAAAATGTATATTCACAGAAAATTAAAAATGGACATGGGAAATACAGAGTGTATAGTTGAAAAATAAACAACGCATTTTATCTGTACAATGAACCTAATTTATATACCATGCTATCTGCCTCTACCAACACGTACAGAATTTTGTAGTTCCCGGTGGCGCAATGTATTTTGCGGCACCCACAAAATCAAATTGAATTCTGATATTTGCTACTATACGAAACAAGAAGAAGAAGAAGAAAATTCAAACGGCAATTCGATTGTGTTCCAGATCGCAAAACGATACCTACGCGTTAACCCAACACACCCCACTGTGCGTCGACAGCGGCAATGTAGCCTTCACTTGGCTTATACACTGGCACTGATAGAAGACAAATGACCAGCGCTCTATTCATACCTTGCTCGGTGCAATACTGTTGCCTGTGCCAGTATGTTTTCCTTCAAGACATCAGTTTTAATAATATTCTAACAGCAGAACGTAAAACTGTTTGATAGTGAAGGTGGTTACGAACTTTCCGAAAAAGCTTCACTTTCAAGACATCAAAATAGTCTAGGCTCATGGAAGCGAACATTAGTTGACCTATTGGGACGGGGAGATTCTGTCAATTTTATTTGACGTAGGACTACGTCTAACCGCACTATATCGAGATACATTCCGCGAAAACTAAAATCAAGATGTAACGTCGGAATGAAAGATTTCAAACGGTTATACTGATGTAACCACATGATGGATCACAATAATCAATATGTCGTTGGATTGATAAAATGATGGACAATTTTGTGATTCTTCAATTTTCATTATCACTTCATTGTTAAACAGTGAAAATTGGATAAAAGTTTCAAGGTCGAATTTTCACCAACAATGTACCAATCATGTGCGAGTACCCCTGGCACAGACTTCATGAATAGACACCAACTGCCTGCTGTGATATTCTGTATAGCAGTGACAAAAAAAAAAAAATGACAGAATCTCCCCGTCCCAATAGCTCAACTAATGTTAGCTTCCATGAGCCTAGACTGTTTTGATGTCTTGAAAGTGAAGCTTTTTCGGAAAGTTCGTAACCACCTCCACTATCAGACAGTATTACGTTCTGCTGTTAATAAATATGTTAATGTTAATAAAACTGATGTCTTGCAGGAGAATATGATGGCACAGGCAACAGTACTGCACCGAGCAATGTATGAACAGAGCGCTGATTACTCGTCGTCTATCAGTGCAGAAAAACTCGATAATCATTTTTGTGCAGTCAAGCCAAGTGAAAACTACATTACCGCTGTTGACGCACAGTGGGGCGTGGAACACAATTGAATTGCCGTTTGAATTGTCTTCTTCTTCTTCTTGTCTCGTATAGCAGCAAATATCAGAATTCAATATGATTTTTCGGGTTCCGCAAAATACGCTGCACCGCCGGGGACAACAAAATGCGTTATTTATTTAACTCTAAACTCTGGTTTTTCCAGATTTATTTAAATAACTGAATATAGGGTATTTGAAAGGCTTTAAAAGACAATAGAAAACCAAAATGCTCCGTACAGATCTTTGAATAGGTAGTTGAACGAGCTGTACTGATGATTATATTATACTAGCTAAAAGAATTTAGTTCAATATGACAATACTAGTGCCATCCCGCGGTGGCGATATAGAGGAAAACCAAATTCATTTCATCTTGATATTAGAGTTCCGACATTTGTGTTTGTATTTTTTAATTGAAATTTATTCTTAAATTAGCATTTGCAAGAAGATATTACTTTCCATAACCCTACTTGTAATTGAACAACGCTAAGCAAACATTAATTGCTGAGGCTAATGTTGTGCATCACTCTAGCCCAGTTTATTCTGGAAGATAACAGACATATAACTTTCAAATATGGTATCTTCGTTGTTCTTTGGTATCTTGAAACTGATCAATTTTTTTCTGATTGATTCTGTATACTGATAAAATGTTTAAATTGACCTGAAGTGAATGTTAATATGTTCATAATATTCTATGTCAATTTCAAATTTTCTGTGAATATACATATTTTTTCCACGAGCCTGTAACTGCAGGAAAATTTTTTTTGTGACATCTTTGCCGCTTTGGGATCGGTGAGTGAGCAAACTACAACAAGACAAATAGATATAGAAAGAAATTTAATTTCTACTGAATCGTACCCTTTTTTTTATTTTTTTTTATAGGGGGGGGAGTTTGTAATGATTTATTTATGTACTAAAATATCTATTCAGAATTAGTATTGTGTGTTCTGCCACAAATGGTGACATTTCAACACTATTATGTATATTTGTACGCTTTTTAGTATTATTGAATGTTATTAGCTTTCGCAGTTAAGATAATGTAATTGTAGGAAAGTTATTAAACCTACTTGTCAAGAAAAAAAAAGGAATAAAAGGAATAAAACGAAACTTAAAATAAACTTAAAACTATCTTACTGACTATAAAGTGAGCTTATCGTTGCAATTGAGGATTGCAAGGATTTTTGTCAGAATTTGTTGATAATTTGGCTTGATATATTTTCTAATGTTTCTACATTAGTGAGCCTATGTAGCTCGTTCGTGCTAAACCAGGGAGGACGCTTCAAAATCATTTTCAAAAGTTTATTCTGAATCCTTTGAAGTGTCTTCTTCCTGGTTGCACAACAACTTGTCCAGATGGGAACTGCATATAACATTGCTGGTCTAAATATTTGTTTGTAAATTAACAGTTTATTCTTGAGACAAAGTCTAGAATTCCTGTTGATAAGAGGATATAAACATTTGATATACTTATTGCACTTTGACTGGATATTTTCAATGTGCTCCTTGAAAGTAAGATTCTTATCATAAATTAGCCCTAAGTATTTAACTTGATCAGACCAATTTAAGACCACACCGTTCATCCTAATAACGTGGTTATGGGTGGGTTTGAGAAATGAAATTCTTGGCTTATGAGGAAGAATAATTAACTTTGTTTTTGAAGCATTAGGGGAAATCTTTCATTTTTGTAAGTATGAAGAAAATATATCTAAACTTTTTTGAAGCCGACTGCATATAACACGAAGGCTTTTTCCTTTTGTGGAAATGCTTGTATCGTCACAAAACAGAGATTTCTCACAACCTGGTGGTAAATCAGGAAGATCAGAAGTAAAAATGTTATATAAGATTGGGCCCAAGATACTCCCCTGAGGCACACCAGCTCTAACAGGCAATTTATTAGATTTACCATTTAGATAGTTAACCTGGAGAGTGCGGTCGGTTAAATAACTTTGTATCATTTTTGTGAGGTAAAGCGGAAAACTGAAATTTGACATTTTAGCTATTAAACCTTTATGCCAAACACTGTTGAATGCCATCATCTCCTAGTGCTTTCATGTTTTTGAATTTTTTGAGAATGGTTCGCACCTCATTCAAGTTTGTCTCCAATACCTCTTCGGAAAGAAATTCTTGGGAGGTGATCTGAACATACTTTTGGTTTACTTCATTTTCAATAGGACTTACTACGTTCAAATTGGAGTTATGAACACTCTCAAACTGCTGAGCAAGTTTTTGAGATTTTTGTTCATTCGTTAGAAAAATGCAATCACCATCTTTAAGGACTGGAATGGGCTTCGAGGGTTTCTTAAGAACCTTCGAAAGCTTCCAGAAAGGTTTTGAATAAGGTTTTAGTTGTTCAACTTCTCTAATGAAATTCTCATTTCGCAAGAGAGTGAATCTATGTTTAATTTCCTTTTGTAATTCTTGAAAAATAATTTTCAAAGCGGGATCACGAGATCTTTGGTATTGACGTCTCCGTATGTTCTTCAGGCAACACCAGGCTGTTCATATGCCAGTGTCCTTTCAGGTAATATTTCAAATTCAAACAGTAACAAACCATTCGTGTTTGGTGCTGAAAAGTCAGCCAGTATTGATTTAGGTAATCCAACTCCCGAAAAGATTGAATACCTACAACAATCCATGCTGCAGCTAATGTCCGTTTTGTTGAACTGTAACTCGATGTACGAGGCTGTTCAAGAAGGTATAAAATTTACAACTAATATTGTTATGAAATTGAAATTCAGCAATGATTTTAAATAATGCTGTAAATTTTCTAAATTGGAATGCTCGCTCTTTAAAAGCGAAAGAGGATGAATTTTTCAATTTTTTAACAGTCCACGATGTGCATATTGCAGTTGTGACTGAAACGCTTTTAAAGCCAAATATTAAACTAAAAAAGAACCCAAATTTTCAGTTCCTAAGGCAAGAGTGAAATTTAATGCACCAATTATTTACAGTGAACTTCAACTTCTTAAAGAAGTTCTTCTGAACAGGATTATTTTTCTGAAATTTGTTATCTGAATTTAAATTATTACCTACAGACACACCTGCTAATGAAAGTGCTGGTGATGCCTGAACAGTACTGAAAGTCTTTTGATTACCCACATTACCCACAGAAGCAATAATTTTTGACCTTACAGGACAATTAAAGAAATTAGATTTGTGATTTCCCCCACAATTTACACATTTGAAACTATTAGTGATCTCTTTCACGGGGCAGATATCTTTCGTGTGATTAGTGTCACCACCAATCATACATTTTGCGGCCATATGGCAGTTTCGAGTTCCATGACCATAGGCTTGACAATTCCGACATTGCGTAAGATTATGGATTCCTCCATGTCTCTTGAAATTTTCCCACTTTATTCGTTGAATAAAACACGTGCTTTTTCTAAACATTTTAAATTATGTACTTTGGTACGATCAAAATGTACTAAGTATTTTTCCTGGTGTATTCTAGTTTGAAAAATTTTGGCATTTGCCTTTCGTTTCATCAAAATTACTTGGTTGGGGGCAAAACCAAGTGATTCTGACAAACAATCTTTGATTTCATCAATACTTTGATCATTTGATAGACCTCTCAACACAGCCTTAAACGGTCTCTCGTTTTTAGCATCAAAAGAGTAAAATTTATACATCTTTTCAGTCAAATACTGTAAAAGATGTTTATGACCATCAAAAGACTCGGCCAAAATACGAATTTCGCCTTGGCGACCAATTTGAAAATTAACTTTCACATTCGATAGAAATGATGAAAGTTCTGATCGAAATGCTTTAAAGTTTGCTACAAATACCACAATAGGTGGAACTTTAACCTCTTTCATAACGGCTTTATGCTCAGTATGAGAAGTTTGGAATTCTAGATCCCCAACAGAAGAAAGAATATCATACATGTTAGTCGAAATTTCAGTGTCACTTGGAGGAGATGCCTCACGTTTCCTTGATGCCGCATCAAAGCGAGCTTTTTTATTTTTTCCTGGCATAACTGGACAACTTCACTACACTTTCACTTCACTATAGAATTTGAGTGGAAATATCTCAAACCAAATTAATTCACTAAACACTCGTTAACTTTAAAACAAACTTATTACTTTGCCTTTCAACAGGTAGTCTTTTAAAAAGATTGCCTGTTGAAAGCGAAAAACAAAATTTTAATATCTCTCGGTAGTCTAAGACTTAGCCTCGAGCTGTTGGTAAAATGCGACCGTACTGTAGGACAGTTCAAGTCGATCTGGACTAAATCGTACCCAATTTATTGTTTTAAAGAGATTGCCTTTTCGCGTATTAAAGAAAATTCGCTGTATTAGAATGAAAGGTATTCATCGATGGTCCAGAAACCAAATTTAGGGGGAAATCAAGCATCTAGCTTTTTTATTTTTGTAGATAGAAAACCTTGTTCTACAATTTCATAGCTCCAATAATTTAAAGTAACTTTGTGAAAAAAAGTTTTTCTCTAAAACATCGCTATAGAGCTCTAGACCCAAATTTCCTCCTTAATTTGGTTTCTGGACCATTGTGAATGTTAAAAAGAATATTTTTTCTTCTAAGATAGAGTGCTGCAAAGAAATAATCTAAATACAGACCCCGTTCGATTTTGGCAACACGCCAGAATTTTGTTCTGTTGCCAAAATCGAACCATGCCAATAATGAACGGTTCTTTTTTCATGACTTTTTTGACTTTTTAAATGGTCAAAGACGACCTTAACAGTAGAAATGGTCACCAATGAACTAGTTTCAGTTCCAAGTCTTTTGAGGTGTCACTTGATGAATTTGGGCTGACGACCTAGATACTTGATATTACCATCCGAACCAAAATACCTTCCTTTTGGAAGATGTTGAGCCTAATTTGGTTAAAATAAATCAAGCAAACTACAAAAGTAAAACGAGCTCAAATCAAACATGCTTCAAAATAAAATTATAAAATTATTGTAGTCCTACGTCAACTATGCGGTCGTGTCTTGGATAGCACCCTCCTACTATTTGTCACTGCTATACAGGATATCACAGCAGGCAGTTGGTGTCTACTCATGAAGTCTGTGCCAGGAGTGCTCGCATGTGATTGGTACATTGTTCGTGAAAATTTGACCTTGAAACTTTCATGAAATTTTCACTGTTTAACAATGAAATGATAATGATAACTGAGGAATCAAAAAATTGTCCATCATTTTATCAATCCAACGACATATTGATTATTGTAATCCATCATGTGGTTACATCAGTATTACCGTTTGAAATCTTCCATTCCAACGTTACACCTTGGTTTTAGTTTCCGCAGAATGTATCTCGATATAGTGCGGTTAGACGTAGTCTCACGTCAAAACTTTTTTCGTCGCACCAGAGGTAGCAAAAAACGCGGGCATTTTGAATGCACAGGATTGATGAGAGCTACGGGGTACATGCTAGAATAAAACTCAGATCCGAACAAATTTTTAGTTTTTCAGCAAATTGATAGTGTTTTTATTGCTAAATAGAACAAAAGGGAACTTTCATCTTCCTTCACTCGAGTTTACGACTTTTGCATCCCTATTTTTGATGCTAATTCAATTGTAATACTTTATATATCTATTTTTAAATCCTTAAACAAAAAGACCTCGTTGTAAATCAGTAAAAAGTAACAAATTTCGAGAAAGAAACATATTTTGCGGTAGATATAGAAGCACTGGTCACGCGATTTTTTTTTCTTTTTCGGTGATGAAGAAAATCCAATATTGACTAGAACGCAAGTAAGGTGACGGGAATAGAACGAAGTTCGACTAAAGGGCGAAGGTAGTTTAAAACATAGAAACTGTTCAGACTGACAGGAACTGATCAAATACCCTAGTACTTCTTTAGACTTCCAAAGCGTCCGCGTTTCCATGCTCGCTTTATATTTTTTTTATTTAGAATATGTCCAATTGTTTACGAATTGTTCATTCAGTTTATACTTTTTCATCTGTTTCAACAGACTGACACTTTTGTTAAGGACGCTCTAATTCCTAGCGTTCCAATAAGTTGTATAATTTTCTGACTAAACTTAATTCTCTTATGCGCTATATTTTTTTTTTTTGCAATGCTGTGCTAGTTATGTCGTATTTTATGATATTGGCTTGTACATATTCTATATGGCTAGTCATGCTTAGTTTTTTCCCAATTTTCCGTTATAAACCTTTTTTCTCCTTAAAGAGGGTGAGGGTGGAGTGGAGGTATTTAACCCCAACAATCATCCCTCATCGGTGTAAACGGCTATGGCCGGCAATACCCAATACCACGCACATTATTTCATATAAATGTACCAGTTTACCCGATCGTTTCTCTTGGTAGTAGTCATAACACCGATAACTTTTTGGATGATGATAATGATGATGGTGATAGTAATAATAATGATGATGCTGACTACTCACAATGTGAAGCCTGTTTGCCAATGCATCCACTCGCGCATCCTTCTCCTGAGTTTACCAGGGAGAGAGGTTCAGCGGAAAAAAGGGAAAGCGCAAGTAAATAATAATCTAACTGCAACTCTACAACTTCCGCAAACAAGAGGCACACATTCGCTGAAGGTGAACCCCGACCATATGTGCATACTCTATGGTACTATCTCCATATCGTCGCCATTGTTTTCGGTGTGTCGAGGAAAGTCGAGAATAATTGACAGATAATGGTCGGAAAATAATCGATTTTTGTAAGATGATACTATTCAAACTTACGGCAAGGCAACGTTCCATTGCCATTGGGTTGTACCGAGAAGGGTCCTGAAATGTGTATATTGTGTTGGCAGATGATGCCTGAAAATGGCTGAAAAGTTTTCCAGATTGTTTGGATAAACAGAAAGCTCTTTAAATTTTAAATTTGATGAAGGGTGTGCGCTCAGCTGAAAATACTTTGGCATGAAGTTGAGTTTCAACAATACTGTTACTTTAAAGTGATCTAATTTTCATGCGATTTAATTTATTTCGGAATTCGGTTCGAAAGTTGGAATGAAATCGCCAGAGAACAACTGAACGAAATTCATCCATCATCCACTCAAATTCGTGTCATTGCAACTTGTTGCCGAGCTGTGAGTCGGCTCCTAATGTCCTACATTCAGTCCACGCTTGGGTTTGATGGCGTAAATTTGACACCGTATCGGATGAATAAAATATACATTCACTTACAGCAACGTAACCGACGCGCTAATTTGGTCTCCGGGGATCCCTTATCAAAACCGCAGCGTACGAGTGAGCGAGGTTGTACCCAGACCCAGAATGTGTATCCCTTCTGCCGAAAGCCTATGGGCTGGCAAGAGAGTTATCTGCTATCGTGTTTTATTATGAACATCCTTTTCAACTTGACACCCTCTCAAATTTTCGGAAACGGATTTCTGCTCGAAAGGGGATCTCGTGCGGCGAGGGTGCGATAAGATTTATGGGATCATTGAGATCACTATCATCGAGAGGATTGTAATGGCATTATTAAATTTAATTTTATTGTTTCTATCTTGTAATATACGGTCGTGGTTATTCATTTGATTAGATGGCTCCCGTTTGTTGGTAATTAGCTGAGAGGTTATTTTTAGTGATAAGGCCTTAAAAACTAAAGCGTTTAGTTTATTAATTGGTGTTTCTGACATTGATTATCTCAAACAATGAAGATGTTAAATATTTATGACTGCCCGTTTTTGCGTCACATTGTGGTGTCTTCTAGGAGCAAAACTGAAGAATACATTGCTGGTAGAGAAAGCAATTCAGTTATGTGGCCTCAGTATAAAATTTTATGCTTTCTTTAAAAAAAATTCATATTTCATATGTTTGTATGTTCGATGCCAGTTTTCCGATTTGAGAATCATTAGCTACAAATTGAAATCAGGATTTCTATACTGACTGAACCTCAAGCTGGGATAATTTGCATAGTTCTGCAGTGACGGCCGAAAAATATTACAGTAGAATACCATGATGACCGTTACTGTTAACTATAATAAAATGTATCTTCCCTTTCGCACACGCAAAAACGCTTGACTGAAACAGCAAACTAAATGTATCCCGAATAATTAGTTCTCACCGATACCATATGAATTTTGCAAACACACCTAATTGGAGCCGAATGTTCCTCAACACGATAATTAATTCCCACCGCTAAAACACGTGTTCCGCATGCTGCCACGTCAACGCGACTTCACATCAGCAAAGGTAAAAAGCCATGACAACATCATCCTCCCTATACGGCGTAACGTAGATCCGACAGCAGCACCGATCTACAAATGTTACTGCTTGTTAAAAATAATAGAATTTATCTGTCATCACTCATTTAATAATAAAGGCATAAACCAGCATTAGACAGAAAACATCGGTCTGTCTGGTGTTATAATACGAATGTTCACTCTCGCCAGGCCAAGACTGAACAACGCTTCTGAGGATTTAATGTAGGTAATGCTTTGGGAAAGCGACTGCCGCCTTGCCACCCCCACCTAGCAGCGCGGTCGGAGTTTTCATCACCCCTCTTTACCTAGCCGAAGAAAGCGAGATAAAAAGCAAACCCACCAACACATTCGTTATTTCCCGAAAAGTGGCAGCTTCGCTCGCATTCGGCTGACTTGCTTACGAACTAAGCGAGAAAAACGAAACCAAATTAAAAGCATACGGCAAAAGTTAAGTTGTTATAGAAACGCCCCTACAATTTTGCGCTTTTCCTCTCGAATGTATAATTTCTGCCGGCCGCCGCTCGTGCGCGCCGTGGCCTGGCCGTTCGCCCCGTGCGGAAATATGGTTTTTTTTACCAGGCCATACAGTATACAGCAGCGGATGCTTCGTTATCTTGTTCCCAGCTAGTGGAGGGAAATCGCAAGGAAAAACTTCTGTCTTCTGGCATGGGAATTATTAATCCGTTGTTATTGTATATAATTTGATTCACGAAAAGGACCGGCACCGAATAGATTGAAGACCTTTTTGGAGAAGCAATTATCCGTACTGGGGATTTGGATTTCAAATTATGTAGTTTAACGAGAAAGAGTAAAATAAATGCTCTGGATTTCTGGTTGACGTAGTTGGTTAAGTTTGTACAGTACTCGTAGCAGAATAATTAGTTCTTGAAGAAGAACTAGCAGAATAATTAGTTCTTGGTAGAAGAATAACTTTTCCAAAATTATGTTTTTAGTAGTTTCCATCTGTGATACATATCAACAATGGTTCAAATAGGTCATAGCAGTACATTATATACGTGTTTAGTTGAAAATCAGAAAAACAGGATGCAACGAATAGAGAAAGGATCTTTTATACCAACGGATCTCAAAAGAACGCAGTTTTTGTACACTCTCGAGCTCTCGAAACGTTCAGAAGAGCAGTTTGTTCACACTTATACATGAGAGTCGTTGAACGGCTTTTCATAAAGGAAATAAAAAAGAGCAAAACAGGTAGCGTGGTGAATGGGAACTTTTCATACCGATTCTGTCAAGAGTCGCTGAATTTTCAATTTAGTGAAGAGGGTTTGATGAACGATTGTCGCACTGTTCCGGTGGACTGGTTTCAAAAACGGGTGGGCGCAAACTGTGTTTATTGTTGATTTGACAAATTATTCCCATCAATGGCGACAGCTTGTAGGCTGTGGGTGACCATCGCATGCAAAGATTGCGAGCATCGAGGATGAACTTGAAGATTACGCTCTATTTCATTTGGCTCTTTCAACACGTGAAACTGTTGGGTAATCTCAGGAGATTAAAATTCCAAATTGATTAGGAAATCGTAAGATGATGCAGCTACCGAATAGCTCGGGCGAGAGCATGTTTTCCTTATCCGTCATGCCTTGTTTCCTTTTCTCAGAAAAGAAGATTATTACTGGCGATACTGAACCTTCAGAGTAAGTGATGCATTAAGCAAAACTGTACCGCAGCGCCAAGCAAGGACGGTTACCTGCATTACTGCAGACCGGTCAGCACTTGGTCTGGTACGCGGCCAGTTGTTTGGTACTGGCAGGTTGAATGCGTTTAATAATTTAAGGGTTCAAGAACGAAAACCAACAAGTCCGGTTGAGTCATTTTTTTCACAGATAACTTAAGTACGACATTGCATCGAACCATTCACTCATACATCTTTTGATCTACAGGGTGCGCCATGATTATTGCAACAAAAATACAAAATCGGTTTGCTGGTCGATATTTGTTGGGCCCAGAAAACTATTAACAATCAAAACTGGATCTTCATGAAACATGGTGCCCCGGCTCACACAAATTAAAAAATGACATTCAAAATCATATTACCCAGCAACATGCACAATTGGCACAAATTTTATTGCATGTTAAAGATCGATCGGTTCTCTAACCGTATTAAATAATTTCATCGTTAAAAAATTCAAGTATATTTGTTGTACTGTAATCAAAGTTTAGAAGTCAGGTGATGCCATATGGCATACCCCGCGGGGAATGGGTTGAAGTGTACAACTCATGAACTGTAAACGTTCCGTAATGAAATTCTGGTTTGGTGCATTAGTTTCTCGGAGAAAACAGAGACATGATTGCACTATATCAGCTCTCAGAAGTGAGTTGCCAGCGTTGCTCGTTTCGTTTCTCTCTCCATAAGTGGCGCGTCGTAGAAAGAGAAACGATAGAAACAAAAAAAAAAAAGTTGAGGCTGAGAGCATCGTAAAATAGGTAGGATAAGATGTTGGTAGACTAAGCGTAGCGGTGGCGCGTCAACCATAACTCTCAAGAGCTTCAAAGACTGCTTTGAGGTAATGGTCCCCTGGCGGTTCCCCAGCCTTCGGCTGTGAGCCCAATCTCTGCCGCTTTCACCTTCCCGGAAAGAGGCAGTCATCCAGGCACCTCTGTGTGACTGCCCGAAATAGCCCGGGAGCCGTTTTTATCGCCAGGCTGATTGCCAGGTTAGGGATTCCATCCGGTCCCGGTGCCTTGCTCATCTTTAGGGAGTTGGCGACCACGACAGTATCTATTCGTAACCTTAACCTGTTCCTCGATTTCGACACGGTTGTCGTCGCACACGGATTAGATGTTCGGCAGGCTGGCTGACCATCCCTGGTCTGTGTCTGAGATACTGGAACGTCGGACGTGAGACTCAACTGCCGAAGGCCAAGGACTGGGGTCGTGGTGTGGAAAAAGTCCCCCGATGGACAGGTTCCAGTATCGCTGGTGATCGCTCGGCAGGCGCCAGTGCGCTTTTGGTATTGGCCATTACGATCCTGTAGGCGTTACCCCACGGGTTCGTATTGGCACTCGTACATAGCCTATCGAAGCAAACCCTCTTGCTTGCCTTGATCGCACTCTTTAGTGCCGATCTTGCAGAAACGAATGCTGTTCGTCTGTTCGCCCACGCTGCATCCTCCGTCTTGCACGAACCTCCACGCAGTGTGGAGGTCCGTTATCGCGTCAGTCCACCAGTAAACCGGTGGCTTCCCATTCCAAGTTTGGCGAGTCCTAGGCATGTTGGCAACGCACGTCCGCGATAGTAAGGCAACTAGTTGGTCAGTAGTCGGGCAGAGCCAACTGCCTTCATCACGCACTCTTCTCATCGCCTCTTTGAATACCTCAGCATCGAAATGCGATGACTTCCAGTGGAAGTCTTCCACTCACGGACGGTCTAAGTTTTGGCTCTGTACAAAATTAGCGTTTCTGAAAGCTCTGTACAAAATGTTCGCTGCGAGTCGATGCAGTACTCACGAAGAGTTAATCCTCCTCTTGCTGCAGTAATCGGTTATACAATGACGGATTAATTTCTGTGGTTGGTCCGTCTGCTGTTAAACGCTGCGATCGAATGAGTCGCCTGCTCAGCCTTGCTGCGCTAAAACCAGCTGCTGCTCTGCCGGCTGCAGGTCGAGCCAGTTTCTAATAACCGTTCTCTTGCTGCAGTTATCGGTTACACAATGAAGACTAAATTTCTGCATGCTATCTTTTATACCTGACTGCTTTTTTCTTTCATAAACTGCAACTTAACCCATTCCCGGTAGGTGATGCCGTATGGCATCACCTGACATCTAAACTCTGATCGTAGCTTAACAATTATGCTTGCAGTTTCGAACGACTATTTAATATGGTTAGAGAACAGATCATTCTAGAAAATGAAAAACAATTTATGTCAATTGTGCATGTAGTTGCTGTATAAAACGAGTTTGAAAGTCATTTTGCGAGGTAAAATCTGATTCCTCTCCGCCGGGAATGGATTAAGATGCACCAGCTGTCAAAATTTCATTTTTATTTAAAAAAATTGACCAAAATTTTAAATGTCACTAACATCATGGAAATTTACTCAAATTCAATAAAAATTGGAGAACCAAGTTCCCAAGTGAAACTCTTGAAATTTTTAATATTTATTTGAAAAAAATAGGCATCGCAATGGGACACCCAAACGAATCTTCAATGCTAAAAGATGGCGCTGTAGTGGTAGTGGTAGTAAAATCGAAATTTCCACGAGCATTTTGCTTAATGACCGGAAAAACTGTGATTAGTTGCCTTTTTTATATTATTCTAACTTTCTAGAGCTTGTTTATTTATTTATTTATTTATTTTCGTCAATCATATGCAGACTGGTTACATTAGTTTCTTAACTGTACATAAAATAAACAAATTAATTTTTCTCGCTAGAACTTACTTTTACTATTACAAAAAACTTGATTGGTGAAGTTTTTTGATAAAAATAGATTGCATATAGTAAAAATGGAATGGAATGGGGATGAAAATAATCAATGGGGTGAAATTGATCACCTGAAAACTTGTGATAAAATTTACTAATCAAAAGATACTGATCTTACAACACTAGGCAATGTTTACGTGTCCCAAAACGCAACTTTTGCCAGATTCACATACCTGTCAAAGTTAACCCTTGCATGCCCGATGCAATTTTACATGTTTTCGGAAAAATCTTCTAACTTAGTCGAAACTCAGTCAAATTTAATCAAACAAGTTTCCAAATAACAAAATAAAAGGATTGAATTTACCTAAAGTAATCTTAATTACGGGTTAATTACGTTAAATTTGGAGAAGTGAGTTAAGTTAGATAAAAACTAAAAATACATAATGTTCAAATACAAATACAATGATTATTCCATACCATTAAAATAATACTGATGAATTCACAGGAAACCACAAAGATTTTAATTTCAGAGATAGTTCTTAAGCTTTTGCAACAAACCGAATAAAAATCGGTCTAACGATGATCAAATGAGAGCAAATTTAGCAAACTGCAGCTCGTGAACCAAAATGAATAAATTTTAACCTTAAACATCATTATTTTCGTTTCCAGTAGTGATGGATATTTTTTAGCTCAGAAATCACCATTTATCATGAAAGTATCGAAAAATAGCACATTTCCAATAAAATTTACGGGTTTCAAGGGTGATCAATTACACCCCGATTTATCTCATAGTATCTTATAGAATTCTCGAATTTATTTTATAAAGTAGACGAATGAAATTTCACCAATTGCCATTGAGGTTTTCTAGAGCACATACCAGTACTTGTTTTAAATAAATACTAGTTCGGGAAAAATGTACATGAAGCTAGTTATTTGGAAAATATCAAAAAAATTGATCAATTTCACCCCGTTCCATGGTACTAGAAAGATAGAATAATATAAAACAGGGTAACAACTAGCAGTTTTTACAGCCATTAGGCAAAATGCTCGTGAAAATTTCGATTTCACTACCAGTACAGCGCCATCTCTTAGCATTGAACATTTTTTCGGGTGTCCCATTTTAAGCGAACCGTTTCACGAATTGTGACCTAGGAAGCACCTTCTTTGCCCGTACCTAAATAGGTCAATTTCGAGACTGCGATTGGTCTAAGTTTGAATAAATATTGTTATCAATTATTTAAACGATTTTTGCAACTTTCAATAATATCTCGTTGTTTCGAAGGCTGGGCCTTTGTTCGACAAGCTTTAAAAACCTAAAAAATGTCTGGTTTTGCTATCCAGAAGTGATTTTGCGACCACCCACCCACACACACACACTCAAACGTGTCTCAAACACAGACATGCCAGGCCATTACTATATTGATGTTGCGTTACAATGAATTTCCATTCTAACGAACAGAAAGACAAATCGCTGTCATAGCATGCCCACGAAGCGCATCACCTAAGCAAACACCACATAATGGTTAATTCGAAACAAAAACACCCCCTTCACCAAAATAGTCCCGATCAGTAGCCCTATGCGGGAGCCCTACGGGATCACTGGCAGCGTGAGTTTGTTGTGTTTTACAATCCGGTGGTAAGAGCTAATAATGTTTTCCACTGAATCGTGAAGCGGTGTCGCTGCTGGACACTTTAAAGAATGCGCTCCCCCAAATCAAAATGCATCCCTTTGTTGTTTGGTGGGTTTTCTACGAAACAAAAGCGCAAGTACCGTGCTGGATCGAAGCCCGTACAGTATCGAAATCCGTACACCTGGATGTTTTTCTTCAGTTTTATGTATTATATAAATGAAAATTCATATGATAGTTACATGTACATATCCGTTGAGCAGTTGGCCTTCTGTTAAATTAAACTATGCGCCAGTGGGCCATGAAATAAAAATATTAAAAATAAAAAATCAATCGTGTCTCGGCTTCAGTTATCATTTCGTTGTATCGTTAGAGAATTTACTAATGTCGAATTCGTTTTTACGGCAGGACTATCCCGTCCCGGACTACGCTTTGCAGCTGAAAAAAAAAAAACACTTTCCGAGCAGTTGCAATGGTGTGCTTAATACCAGAGGTAACTGTCACTTTTGTATTGGTCATTATCGCCATTGTCTTTTATCGCATTTGTGCTACTGTACGAAAAATTTTCCAATTTAATGAAAAATTACCAAATAACAAAATAAAATAAATAAAATTCAACCTGATGTTTGACACGCGAAGAACGATAATCAAAGCAAACCGATTTTGACACATTTTTTTTTATTTTGACACATACGTGTGAATGTGTTGGTGTCTTCACTCTGTTTCTTGCGCGGACTGTCCAGGACAGAAAAAGGGTAGTCCGGGATAGTCCGGAAAATGTAAAAAAAACAGTGATAGGACAAAGTGTAGTCCGCGGGCAAACAATTTCGAACGAGCTGTGACTGAGTTGCACAGAGGAAAGTCGTACCGGGAAGCTTTGAGAGGTTCCGGCGTTCCGGTCACTACGAAACGCTACGAAAATTGCACTATTACAGCTGATATGAAAAATTCGTAAACCGTGTGAAACATTAGGAACCAATTGATCCTCAAAATACATTTATTCGTTAATTTGAAGATAAATTATAAATAAAATATGTTCATTTTTGTACTTCTATAACGATACGGATTTTGGTTTATTGTTGTATGGACTTTGATCCAGTCTATATCACGTGTGTGCAGATTTCGATTCAAAAGTGTACGGGTTTTGATTCAGATAAAAAACTGTGTACGGATTTAGATTCAAAACATGTTCTATTTAAACATGATTTTTTCAAGTTTCGTAGTAATTTTAATCATTTTGCTTGAAAATAGTGATAAAACATAAGTAGACCTATAAGTAAACATGTCAGTTTAAAGCAATATGTGATTTCTTGATTCTATATTGACCGTCGAAGATTATCATGTGCTTAGGTGTACGGATTTCGATCCAGCACGGTAATTGGATGTGGAACGTTTCTAAACTTATGCGAACGGGATAAGACAGACTGATAAAAAGTATTGCTTTCTGAAGCAGATCTGTTTTGTTGTCGTTGAAACGAAATATTGTTCATTTTGATTTGGAACTCATGTTTAGTTAAATGTAGTTGAAACTGTTTGGATGAAATAAATCAGATGTGAAAAAAATTAAAATAAAAGCATAAATTAGTGTATATTCGATTTTTCTCCAAGCCAAACGTATCCAGCATTCCTCCAAAAATAATGATTCATTATAATGAATATAAGGATAGAATATCGACTTTCTGGGGCTGGAAATTTTTGAGCTAGGAAATGCTTCCAGAAAGTAAATTTTTTCAAAAAAAATAATGTTGAGATAACACCAGATCTAGACGTTTCCCCCGAACTGAGAATCGAACATACGTCTTGTTAGACCAGCATCATACCAAGAAACCAGTTTTGGGAGGCTCCGCACTTTATACTATCAGGAATATTACTTATTGGGAGTAAGTAACATTTATTTGTGTGTATGGTTTTCATTTTTCTTTTTAAGCATACTGTTTTACGTTTTCTTTTATAAAGGTTCGTGAACAGCTTGAGACCTTTGACACCTCAGACTCGAATCCGATTGTCAAATTGGACTCTGTAACGGTTCAATTCAACCTCGTAAGAATTTGTACAAAAAGTTCATATAAAGATGCATCTATATATACAACAACATATATACAACAGTTTCAACCTGGAACAATTTTCTCAACAATATCTTTTGATAATTTTCCGTATGTAGGGTTCGAAAATTATTCTTTGAGCAAGCTACCGATAAGTGTTTGTTTACCGATGAGTGAAAATTTCGCCCATCTATATCCGACGATTAGCATTAGTCGAATAGCGGCGCTACATTATTCCGTTAGCGGATTAGGGATTAGTGGCGCTAAATTTTTGGTTCGCGCTCCCCATCATTACAGATAACAGATGAAAGCGAACGGATTAAAACCCGCTTGTACCGAAGTTTGGCCGATACAGAACCTGTTCAACTGGCCTCCTGTACTGTGGTTATATACATTCATGCCGACACAGACTGCACGATGGTGGAACATCGGAACTCGTTGCACGTATAGAACGGCTGATCGAGAACAAGTCTCGCTCGACGTGGCCACCTCGAAAATGACAGCACATCGTCCAGCTGATATCGGTTCAGATCAAACAACAGACGAACGGTACACTGTTCAGGCAAAACCAGAAGCCTTTTTTCATGCTGGTTTTGTTCAAGTTTCTCGGGAAATATCAAGATTCATCGGATAGCAATATGTTGCTCTTTCGGAATACTGCCACAGACAATAAGATTGCACAGTAAGGTCGATACGGGAGCACTGTCAACATTTGATAAAACTTAGTGGCTCCAATCGGATCGAGTAATCCTCTGTTACTCTATGCTATTGTTCGCGAGAAATAAAAGAGCGAGAGTTTTGAAAATTATCAACTGTCAGTCGGCTGACAGTACCGGCGAATATTGAAAGATACATAAAGCATCTCGCGTATCTCTCCCTCTCTCCTTGCGAATGGACATAATTATGACGTGCCCCAGAACACAGCACAGTGCCATAAATATGGGAAGCTCAAGTAGTTCGTTCAATCTGAATGAGCGTAACTTGGGTCCGCTTCTAAAGAATTGAAAGTTGGTACAAATTATCAGCTTAAGCATATATTTATGTATGAAGACGTCAAAAATCGGAATCGGAGTCAGCCAGCCGGGCAGCATTTCAGCTGACGTGAGTTCAGGACCGCGATGATACACAGTAGCCGTGATCCAGAGCGGCACGCACGCGGCACAGTTGGAATCCGTCATTATTTTTTTCAGAAACGATGGAAGGCCAAGGTTCGTGCCAGAAGCCTCGCCCGGCAGAGCAAATATGATGTTTTGTGAGCCGCAACGGGTTCTGCGATTAATTATATCGGAATAATTAGCGCTTGGAAATTATTATACACCAGTATTGAGACCGAACCAAGCTCGGTTGAACCATACTTGATATTGTTCGACTACTGATTCGAAGCGACAAAAAGGTCTACCCGTGCGTATGCTCAAGCAATGAAACTTGATATGGGAAGACAGTTGCCCGGAGAGTCCTAGTTTTTCGTTTATTGATAAACCACAATAGATCAGCATCGCGGCTATCCGTCAAAAATAGATTGTTCACCGCGTCATCGATACGATTTGGACCAGCCGGATACCTATCTTTCTGAGTACCTGCAGGTTAGAAATCAATCAACCGAAAACGGGGAACTCGCAAAGCAAGAGGAAAAAAAATACTGTCCATGAAATATAATTAAATTTCCCAAAAATACCAACCAAACCGCACGGACAATGGAAAAGTGAAATAGATATTATATTTCTATCCGTTCATCGATTCCGAAAAACAAACGACGGACGAAGTGAACAGCGCTATCCGTCCAGCATATGGCGGTGGAAAGCTTGCCTTTTTGGCTAGTGGGCATCAATGGAGAATTGGAAGGGCTGAAAAACTGTTTCCATTCAATAGCGTTACGTGCAAATGCTTCAGTGCGCTTTTCAGAGTTAGTGCAACCACCCATATAAAAAATGGCGGACAGAGGAGAAGCTATCGGTCACCTTTCTTTCGTGATGCTGGTGTATTGCTTCAATGTTGGATTTTTACTGTATCGAGAAAAAAAATAGAACTTATCGAATGTAACAATGCAATGAAATATCAAGAAAGTTTTATTTGGCAGAGAGTTGGATTGCAAAAAACGTGAAGTAGTTGAATATTTCGATGTGCAGCAGTCCAGCAGCATGCAGCAGTCGAACAAGCAATACGAGTCTTTTGCATGAGAGTAACTCAATCTTATTCGAAGTTAACAAACTCAGGCGATTTTTCACTTCGTCCGATCCCACTTTTTTGCGCTTTGTGTTGGGTTTTTGAAAATATCATTTTCCTATAAAAAAGAGTGTAACATTGTCAGTCGGTGTTAAAGATAAAACAGGTTTATGTTATCCTAAATTGAGGCTAATAATAATACTTTACAAAATATTTATAAGGTCAGTAGTTCAAAATTTATGAAGACTTGTAAAATACGCTATTGAAAATTCATGACAAAATAATAACTACAATTGCTAGTTTAACATCAGTGATCCGTAATGCAGAGTTTGTAAAGCTTCGTAGCCGCAAGGTTACAGAGTGATAGGTTCGAATTGTGGTAAAAGCTAACTATTCGTTGGCAAAAGGACTTTTAAATCTAGGTTTATTCTCAGGCTCTTCCACACAAAACTTCCAGACTTAATAACCACTGGTCTGAGGCTTCGATAATGTTATAGACTGTAGCACGTTATACGCTGTTAGAGTGATAGCAGGAGGATCTGATAAGGTCGATTGACACAAGTAACGTTTATTTCGAGGGGAGCTTCGTAGTCGCAAGTTTACAGAATCCGCTTTGATAAGCGGGTGGTCGTGGGTTCGAAACTTAGTAGAATTAGGCCATTTTGGTTGTCAAAGGACTTTAGCATGGGTTTATTCTCAGGCACCCCACTACATACCCTTCCTACAAGCTGAATTCTGTAGTATCCCTGCTGACTTTCATCCTAACAAAAATCAGTCTCTCTTAAAATAAAACTGGACTGAGTAACGTATTATAGTTCTCTTCAGGGAATTGTGATTATGGCACGATCTTGGCTGGAAGAACGAGGTTCGATAAGACTTCTTCCTCTTGACAAAAAAAAGTTCTACTTACATTAAAACTGACCAGAGGTAAAGCACTAAATGCCTCTTCAGGGAATTGTAATCGTGACGCGGTGTTGGTAGAAGGAACGAGGTTTCGATAAGACTCCTTCCTCTTGACAAAATTAGTCCTTCTGATCATAGGAATATTTATCCTCTCCAGGGAATTGTAATTGGCGATATTGGCATGGGGAACGAGATTTCGATAAGATTCCTTCCTCTTGACATAATAAGTCGGTCTTAGAATAAACCTGACCAGAGAGGAACGTTAGGTGAATTGGTAGGATAGAAAGAGGCTCGATATTGTAGAGCAGTAAGCTTAAAACGGAAGGGTAAAATCTCACACACAAGCACGAATATAAATGAAAAAAAAGAAAGAAAGAAAGCGTATCATTCTTTTCAATAGTGATACTGGTCAATAATATAAAGTGCGGAATACACAAAACACCTGGGCAATATCACAACAATAGATCAAATGTCTCTGGTCACAGTGATGAGTCCAAAAAGAGAAAAAAAAACGTTATTTCGAGAGCGTTAAGGTACCGTTCAAAAATTACGTAATGCATGTTATGTTATGTTATGTTACATAACATGATGCATGAAGCGGGAAGAGGGGTTTAGTTTGCGATACCTATGTTTTACATATGGAGGGTCATTTTTTGTGAAATTTTCTGCTTTGGTAGCAAATTGTGAATCCTTTATACTTTTTCATGGCTATAAAGATTCAAAGAAAAGCGCGTGGGAAGTCTTTAGGTATCAGGCCATCATTAGATCAGTCTGAATACTTAGTTTTTGTCCTGCGACGCATTTATACTTGCTTGCTCACTTACTTAAATGGCCGTACGTCCTAAGACATGGCCTGCATAACATACTTGATCCCGTCCATGGTCCACTTGATCGGTCCATGGCTCTCCTCTACGTCTTGTATCAACCGGGTTGGCAGTGAGAACCAATTTTGCAGGGTAGTTATCCGTCGTTTCGAAATGAGGCCTGCCCACCGTATCCGTCCACATTTGGCCACTTTCTGGATGCTGGGATCACCGTGAATTTGCGTGAGCTCATGGTTCATTTTCCTTCTCCACACTCTGTTTTCCTGCACACCGCCAAAGATGGTTCTTTGCACTCGTTGTTCGAAAACTCCGAGTCATCCGCAAATCAGATTAATTAACCGGATTTAACGAAAATCGTGCCGGCTTCCCGGGAAAGTCGATCTCGTCGAGTTCATATTCTCCATAGTTCTCCACGATTAATCAACTTTAACGTCGATGAAGCGGATCTGCCGCAGAGTAAAGATCTGAATGAGGCTGGTAACTTCCCACAATCTGTTGATTAGTAGGGACAGTCGCTGGAAAAATATTTCATACGACTTCGAGGCGGCATTAAGGATGGAGGGTCTCTCGGAAGATGGGGCAAATAACCCCATCCTTACCATCATCCCGTTTCCCAAATCTTGGCAAATGATCGATGCAGACAACTGATCAGCTTGCCAGGCCCATCTTGAGAAGCTCAGGTCCGATACCGTCCATTCTAGCTGCCTTGTTGTTCTTAAGCCGCCGGATAGCATCATTAACTTCGCCTATAGATGGGGGTGGCACATCTACATCGCTTGCTACACCTACAGAATCTCCTACGTCGCTGTTCTGGTCTCCTGCCTGTACGCTTTTCAGATGTTCATCGGAGTGCTGTCTCCACCTTTCGATCACCTCACGAACATCTCTCAAGATACTTCAATCCTTATTCCTGCACATTTCGGCTCGCGGAATGCGTGGAACTTTTGATAAAAATTTCGTGTTTTATAAGAGCAGTACAGCTGTTGTAGTTCTTCGCACTCCGCCTCCTTCTCCTGGCAGCCTTTTTTCCTAGAAGAGTTGGGTTTGCTGCCGCCGTTTCTGTTTGTATTGCTCCACGTTCTAACGGGTTGCTCTTTGCAGCATTATTGCTCGCGTTGCGTTTCAAGTTCCTGTTTATTTGGTGATCTCCAGGTGTACCGCTGTTGGAGGTTATGCTGGAAAAAGGTGCCACGTATGACCATGTTCTTGGAAGCGGCGAAGTCGATTAGTCTAAGGCTATTTTCACTCGTCAGCCGGTGTGCGGTAAATCATCCAATTACTCCTCCAAATTTCTCCTCCCGACCGTCCTGAGCGTTGTTATCCCTGATGATAATCCCGACGTTATGTTTTAGGCAGCGATCGTATTCACGTTCCAACTGCGCATAGAATTCGTCTTTGTCGTCAACAGTATGTCTGAGATGAGGACGTTGCACGTGCCTAATGCTAATGCTAAAGAATCGGCCTTTGATCCATAACCTGCGCATTCTGGGATTGACCAGCCACCACCGGATTAGCCGCTTCTGCATCGCACACATCACTATAAAAACTATGCCCAGCTCATGTGTGTCACTATCACCACAACTCTGGTAGATGGTGTGTCCTTCTCTAAACGTACGCACCATGGTCCCTTTCAAGCATACCTACTGCAGCGCTACGATGTTAAACTTGCGGTTTTTTAATTCTTCGGAAAGTACACGGGTACTTCCTAGGAAATTGAGAGATCGACAGTCCCTTGTTCCCAATATCCAATCTTTAGTCCGTTTTCGACGCCTGGGTCTTTGCCGATAATTCTGGTTTGAATTATCTGTTATAGCGTTCGTGGTGGCGTTACATGTCCAGGAAACTTCCTTCCGTGGAAGGAAGCCCGCTTCTCCTGTCAGCTTGCGACTCATAGTCCCACCGAAATTGGTTACCCAATCTTTTTATTAATTACTCGCATCCAGGTTGGTACCAAGGAGGAGGTAGGGGTTTCGTAGCTGAAATGTTATGGTTTGCATATGGGAACAATGTTGCGCCTTTGGTCCAGTCATTCGCCAACCGCGACAGCATTTGTACCTTTATTGGAAATTCCAAATTAAGTTGATTTGTTTTAGTTAATAAAAATTCTACGGAAACACAAACGTTTTTTTTTTTGCCTTTCTCCTAGAAAGGTATAGCATTCACTGAAAAAACCAAAGGTATAAAAGTGCTCCAAAGGGTCGAATCTCGTATATCAATCGACTTAGCTCGACGAGCTGAGCATTTTCTGTATGTGTGTGTATATGTGTGTGTGTATGTATGTAACGGTCTCCCAATCTCACTCAATTTTCTCAGAGATGGCTGGACCGATTTAAATGGAACTAATTGCAAATAAAAGGTCTAGTTGCCCCATAAGACCCTATTGAATTTTATTGCAATCGGATTTTTAGTTTCGAGGTTATGTATCAAAATGTGAAAATCACAAAACTTCACTATCTCAGAAACTACACAACCGATTTGAACAAAATTGGTATCAAAAGAACGAGCTTATTTTTTAAACCATTTGTGAAATAATTTTATAAAGATCAGACATGTGGTTCAAAAGTTATGTAAAGAAACGTGTTTCAAAGACTCTTTAAACTCACTCATTTTTTTCAGAGATGGCTGGACCGATTTTCACAAAATTAGTGTCACATGGAAGGTCTTGTTGCCCCATGAGACCCTATTGAAATTTATTGTTATTGGACTTTAACTTTGTCCGTTATGTATAATAATGTGAAATCAGGCTATGACAAGAAACAGGTTTCTAAGACTGCTTGAACTAACCCACTTCTCAAAGATGGATGGACCGATTTTCACAAAATAAGTTGCAATAGAAAGGTTTAGTTGCCTGATAAGACCCTACTGAATTTTATTATAATCGGACTGTAACTTTGTCTGTTATGTATCAAAATGTAAAAGTTATGAAACTTCATTATCTCAGAAACTACACAACCGATTCGAACAAAATAGGTATCAAATGAACGGACTATCTTCAAAACCCCTAAATAACGTATTTTATGGTGATTGAACATGTAGTTCGGAGGTTATGAAAAGAAACGTGTTCAGAAACCTTTTTAAATTCACTCGTTTTGCCAGAGATGGCATGACTGATTTCAACAATCTTAGTTTTAAATTGGAGGTTTAGTTGCTTTATTGGTACTCATTTAATTTGATTATAACACTGGTTGACAAAATCGAAAAAAATGCTGCTCTAAAGCACACAATAGTTGCCCTAGAAAGAAAAAGATTCACAGGAAAAGCTATAATTTTTCATTTTTTTGCCTTTCTCCTAGAAAGGTATAGCAATCACTGCAAAAACCAAAGGTATGCAAGTGTTTCAGAGGGTCGAATCTCATATATCAATCGACTTAGTTTGACGAGCTGAGCATTTTCTGTATGGGTGTCTGTATATGTGTGTGTATGTAAAAACATTTTTCAGTACTGCAAAAATAGACAGCATATAATATTCACTGCTAGTATCTTCGTTTAATTTTCACGCGATCTCTTGATCTGTGAAGATTTAATTCAGGTCGGATTTTATAAGTCTTACCAAGCTAGGCAATTTTGCATATTTTAAAAATTTAACTAGATTAAGATTTGAAAAGGTCTGAGATTTTTAAGTTTTTTTTTTCAATTCGATATATGTGAATAATGACAAGAGTTAAAGAAAATCAAAGGATTGATGACAATGTTTAACGTTGAAAATGTTCCATTGACATGACATAGTTTTCGTTAGAAAAACTTTTTTCCTACAAGTTTTATTAAACTCTGAGAGTATGTTGCCAGCCATGCAGTCGAATTTGCACTGCATCGTATTGAAAATTCCGCAATCCTTGTAACGCCAAAGCATTGCAATATTTTTACTATACGGGAAAACAAAGAAAAAAAAAAAGAATCCAGTGAGAAACACCGTGCGAGATTGTATAAATTGTTTTCTATCAAACAATTTTTCTCTTTTGTCTAAACTTAATTATAAAAAAGTGCGAAAGATTATTTCTCTGTCACCTTTTTTTCTCGAAAAAAATTCAACTGACAGATGAGGAGACTGCTTGAATGTTTCACCATCCCTACAGATCCAATGCTGAGAAGAACATGTTTTTAATTTTCCTATAAGTGTGTGGCGAAGTTATACACTGAATAAAAACGGTATCAAGAGTTACTATAAACGGTAGCATATTTTCTATTTTTTGTTGCTTATTTACTGAGCAATACATATTTATACGCTTCACCGTTCGGTTTCGAGTTGATTTCGATGCTTACATAAACGTAAATTGCTCCTCGGTCAGACAAGCAAGCAGAAAAAAGAGAACATCGGGACAGCAAATCAATAAAAAGTATCGAATATCCAATTTTATTAATGGCTTTGAACTCCGCAGTGCAAAGGTTGGGTAATTAAAAGGTCAGGATGCTGCCTGTGCTTGTCGAGCGATGCACGTCTTTCGGTAATATCGAACGCTCGTTAGTAGCGATTTTTTGCAAAAGGTCACCCTTTTTTCGAAAAAAAAGCGAACCAAAATTGGACAACTTGATTAATTTTGAAAAGGGTCACGATAATATTTTGGGGTGGCGTCTTGAAACATCACTGCAAAGGGTGAAGCATATGGCAGGCAGTAATGACGTCTTAAAGGGTTACCTTGCAGAATAATGGAAATTTTTGATTTACTTTAGTTCAGGGTTTAACTCTTTCGTGTGAATTTTTTCATGTCGATTGTGTCTTGATTACAATTTATTGACGGTGCGGTTGGTCAAACAAAAAAAAACCGATCGAATTGTCCAGGGTAGAGAAAAATGTTTTCCCACGAACCCGATTTAGTGGAGTAAAGGCAGGAAAAGGCGATTTTATTCGTGTTACTAACGATATCTCCAAAAATTTATATAGGTATTTTGAAATTTTGTTTATGAACTAGGGTTAAAAATTCTTTCCCGTAATGAATACATAAAATTAAACCAAACGTTAGATTGATGAACGGTTAAGGTGTGAATTGCAACTATAATAGGAATCAATGAAAGTTTCAGTTGGTTTCTGAGCAATTTAATGGTTATCAATGGGTCTCTGAAAAATAGAATGGTTACCAAAACTACTTTGTTGACATCCTTGAGAATTTGGTCACACTTCTCAAGGATGTCAACAAAGTAGTCTTATCATTAAGTCCAATTCTAAATGAGTCGCTTTAAATTTAATGCTGTTACCAAATAAAGAATTAGTAATTCGAAGGGATAATTTCGGTAGCTACATTTGGATAGATATCTTGGATAACACTGTTTCAATTGCCCTGCTTAGTGTAACTTTAAGAGGACACCTGTTCTTTACTCAAAACATTGTCTGAGTTGAAGGCTGCTGACACTAAAAAGCGTACTTAGAAAAATTTATTCAATGTTTGCAATTTAATCAAGGTGAAAAAATGTACATAAAGCAACTTTTGTTGAGAACATTAACCAACGAATTTGGCTTTTCAATGAAATAGTTGCGGGCAACAAGCTTTTCTGGTGGAAATCGTACCA
Organism: Wyeomyia smithii; assembly: GCF_029784165.1. Taxonomy (NCBI): domain Eukaryota; kingdom Metazoa; phylum Arthropoda; class Insecta; order Diptera; family Culicidae; genus Wyeomyia; species Wyeomyia smithii. The sequence continues at coordinate 81,803,064 of NC_073696.1, read as the reverse complement.
CCCGTTTATTCATTTCCAACTTGCCACGGCCTCCATCAACACTGTGCAGAATCAATATTTTATAAACGTTATAGCGCCACACAGTCAGCATCGCTCACTGAAGGTTTACTCAACGTACATATATTTAAACAGGAACGTTAAAACAAATAATATCAAACCTTGCCCTGTACGGCAGCCGCTTGCAGTCCAACTTCCGGCGCCATCATCGGTGTCCTTTTCTGTGTGTGGAATAAGCATTTCCCGTGAAATTCAAAGAAACACACAGCCCAGCCGGCAACGAGCAAACATCACCATTAATCATGTTTCGTATACAACTATCGTCTCTCACTTTCTCACGTTTCTCACTGTGAAGAAGTCCGGATTCGTACGTTGCGGGGTCCGTTTTGGTGGAGGATCACCGTCAGACAGACAACAGACCGCCTCCCGTTTGTCTGGTTGTGTGACAATGTACCGATTTGTTCTGTCCATACCTGTGACGGTGGTAGTGGTGTGTGTGTGGTGTAACATTGTTAGTCGAAACTGGTTTTCGTTTTATCAATCTGCCAGCGGCACCCGGTAATGGGCGTGGCCTACCAGTGATAATTTAACTGCTGATGGCACTCACACTACTGTGGCTCGTAGCATGCGCAAATGCAACGAATCAACCGTTGTACAGAGTAGGTTTAATTTAGAGTGTACAACGTGAGGTTGATGATGAGAATAGAGAACTTTTCGAGCGTGGAGAAGTTTATTTTGTTTGGCGTTCATTTCGAAGCAGAAAGCGGGAGCTACTGGGAGTGGATACGGTCGGTAGAGATGAGCTGTACTGAAGTGTGAAGAAAAATAAATTTAATTTTATAAGTTGATTCTTCGACGGTGGAAAAGCGAGCGGGAGTTTTGTGGCGGTGGGTTGGATTATGGTAGACAATTTACTATTGTTGGATTCGAATTGTATTGGAAAATGTGATGGTAGGAGGTTTTCTTGACGTAATGGAAACTGTTACCCCAATTTGTTGCCCGGCGGGATGTATTCTGGCAATTTTTCGCAGCCTATTTCACCATTTCGTATAGCTGAGAAAAAAAAAACTTATCATTCGCTAAATTGGTGTGCATTATTTGGAAACAGCATACAGTTTGTAATTTTATTCATAAGGTCCTTTCTATTGCGGGTGGCTAGCAAACTGATTTTGTTACGTTTCGTAAACCAAATTACGTATGTTTGAAAAAGTTACCGTATGAATGAATCAGAAAAATGTGGAGTGGTGAAAACTTACTTTGATACGTATTCATAACAAACCATCGAAAACGATCCAGAGAGACCGTTAGACTAAGAATTCACTGTACTTATGGACCATTAAAAACCATAAAAAATTTTACACTGTAAGCACGCCATTCAAAAAATTTTTGATTGAAAGTAATAAATGGAATGAACAAATTTAAGCTTCAAATATGTAAAACATTTAAAACGCAAAAGCTAAGATCGTCAAACAATTTATTATGTTAATTCGCAGGCCTCCGATTTTATCTGTCTCCGATTTCATTTAACCTCGATTTCGTTCAGCCAGATTAGATGCTATTATGTCAGCATTTGTGATTTAATGTAATTCTGTCGGGATAAGCTCGGGATAAAGTATTATAACCCAAGTACTGACTACTTTATCAGTATTTGTTTTTTAATGAATTCCTGTCAAGATGAATTTCTGTAGTAAAACCCTGAGTTTTAAAAATTTGCATCGATGTATGAATTTAGATTCGCTGTCTACACAGCGAATATGCAGCGCGTCGTAAGCAAACCGCGTAATGAACGCGTGAATTCTAAAATACGCGTGAAAAACTTCATTTGTTGAGAGTTTCCAATCATTTCTGTTGAATACTTTTGAAAAAGAGTCAGAGCAGTGTTTTTCTCACTTGCGAATCGAGCAAATTCCAAAATACGCGTTAAAAGCTGAGTGAATTCCAGAATTTACGTTTAGTACAATAAAAATGCTTAATAGAGACTCTTTATTGAAGCTGTCATCTGTCCAATTAGTTTTGAAACCAACTTTTTTGTTTTAATTGCGTTTTAAATTCATCATAACTTGACATAATTTATTTGATTAATTTTATTGCAAATGTACGGCAATTTGACTACCAAATTAAAAACGAAAAAATGAGCGAACATTTCATTTGTCGGGACAAAATTGGTTCTAAAATAATAGAAAACTTTTATGATTATATTTTTTTTTTCCTGCATGAACATCCTCACTGCGACCAGAATCGTTGATCTATTGTTGAGATATGCCCGGGTGTCTGCTGTATCCCGCACTTCTATTTTTGCAAAACCGCTATTGAGATGTGGCATGCTTATTATAATTTTTGATCAGTGCTTGTGTGTAATGTACTTCCCCTCGTTTTACACGCTTACTGTTCTTCTATACCGAGCCTCCTTCCTCCTGCCAAATATCGCCAATTATAATTCCCTGGAGAAGTTTCGTCGTGCGTCCTTCTGGCCAGTTTTATTGATAAGAGGGACTTAATTTTTGTTAAGAGGAAGTCACGCAAAAGTATTATAGAATTCAGCGTAAAGGAAGGGTAAGTGGTGGGGAGCCTTAGAATAAACTCATACTTAAAGTCCTTTTCGACATCGAATGGCCTGATTCTACTAAGATTCGAATCCACGACCATCCGCTTGACAAAGCGGACTCTGTAACCTTGCGGCTACGCAGCTCCCTTTATGATTATATGGAAGCATATCAAATACAAAATCGAACAAGAGATTCGTTTGAGCCAGTCCTTTGCCTGCTCTTTGTGTAAAGGGCTAGTTGCTGTGACTATATGTCCAAATAAGGGATAAAGAATTTAATACTCAAATGTTTATTTTTGTGTTCACACAATCATTTTTCTATTACATAAGATTAAAAAATTTAAAGAGATACAAATATCAAAAATATATTAGGGGAATTAAATCAAACGATTTTAAATTTATATTGCAACTAAAAGTTGAGTATCACTGAACAAGTAGATGTTGAACGTAAAAAAACGTTTAAGAAGAAAATTTATACGAAATTCGAAAATAACATTAGAATTGCCATAAAATTGAAGCCAAAGTTAAAGTGAAAATATGACAAGTTAATACCAAGTAAAATCGCAAAAAAAATCAAATGTAGCCGAGATAAATCAAAACAACAGAGAAGAAAACTGAGACAAATGTTGGGAACAATAGGTTACTAAGTTAAATCCTAAACTTAATTTTACGTTTACGTGAACGCAATTTAAAGTTTTGTCAATTTATTTTGAAGTTTCTTCGCTAATATTTTCCTATTTACACTAATATATTGTTAACTTTGTCAGATTACATAGTGCTCCATGTGTTGTATTTAATGGTCGCCATATAGGGTAACCGCTCCTATATTCATCTCATCACGCCTTTTTTATCAATTTATCGTCAAATTTTACCATATTTTCAACGTAAAACTTTCAGCCACTTGAGAAAATCGAAAAGCAAATAGATTTACTTTCGAAAATTTGTAGAAATTTTACGGTAAATTGGATAAATGAGAGAAATAAGATGAATGTAGGTGCACCAAGCTGTTGAGAAGAATAATGGAGCGATTACCCTATATAATACAAATTTTCGAAATTTTTTTGTCAAAAAATGTGTTTAACAAAAACTCAAGCTCGTATAATTGAGAGTCAGGCGGGATCAGACGGTAAAAGGCGTAAAAATATTGATAAACTGGCTAACTAACGGCAGTGGCAGTTAATCTATACCTTTTTATGGAAAAGAGTGTCTTAAATTGTTCTACTGTGCCTAGTCATATACGTGCAAACGTTTTGTTCGTTCCACTATTAGTTGAAACAGCAATAACAATTCGCGGTAAACCAGCAAGGGAGATTCCACTCACATAATTTTTCCCATTCAATTCTCGGTACCAGAAAGGCTAAACAAAAAAATTAAACTGAAAACAAAAAACAAAGTCAAACCGTAAACTCTGAACCATCGTAAAAAAAAAACTCTTACGAAATCTTAACACAGCTCTTGCGCCTGACGAAATCACTAAAGTGTATAAGGCTTCGGCTGGACGAAATATAAACAGCCCGTTAAGAAGTGCTGCATTAAACGCAATCATAAAAATTAACGCGTAAACTCATAACACCAACAATATGCTCACAGCATATTTTCTCCCAGGGTCGAACCATACTGATTAGCACGTCTCGTTGCGTTCATGAATGCAGTGAATACCGTCAAAAAGGTTTTCTTTCTGCAGCAGCGTTGCTTTACGCAGACTGAACATAATGGCATTAGGCATAATTGAAGGCTCGGTGAGAAATATGCCTGAATCGAATTATTGTTGTTGCTAAATTATGGTAAGACTGATGGGTATGAAAAATATAAACTGAATACAGGAAAAAGCGCGGTGCCGCCGCCACTTTGTTTTAATCGGTCTTTTCAAAGATATGACCTCGTTGACGTCCATGCTGCCATGCAGATTGACCCACCGTGTGGCAATGGTGATGGTTGTTAGGTCAATTGGGGGAAGACTGGCAATTCTCGGATCTGTCGGCTATCAATAACAACTCCCACACGCCGCAGCAAAGTTGTGAAATTGAATCCGCAGCTCATCGTCTGCACCGCCGACCAGCACCAACAACAGCAGCGTCATCAGCATCAGCTTGTGTAGCGCATCGCATCATCTACTACAGCATCAGACGTCATCAGTTTTGCATCGAGCAGCAGTGAGCCAACGAGAGTCCCCGCCTTCTCGAAGAACTGCGAAGTTCCACAAAGTACTTACTCGAGCGAGTTAATTTGCATAAGAGTGACTGTTTAAAATTAAGATGTTTGTACTTCTGATGAGAACGATTCTTCTCTGTATCCTTCTTTTAACAGCGAGTCAAACGTTCGCAGATTTTTAGGGTGATGCATGAAATGTTACCAAATAAAAGTAGTCACAATTTCATATTATAGTTTTTATTTTATAATCATTCCGACATGAATCAGCCTACCACTTACGGCGTATAAGTAAAGCTCAATGAGCATTGAGACACTCGATCAAAATTGCAAGCAATCCACGTTCGATTGTTGCGGAACGTGACGGTTTATGCTTTTGAGAAAGGAAAACAAAACTTCCGCACAGTATCACCCCTCAGCTCTGCGGCAGACTCGCAGAAGCGGTCTCTCGGAACCGTTGCGAACAGATGATCGAAGTGAGTGTATATCGATTCGCCACCGGTTTCCAGTGGCGTGAATGAACTAATAAAAATGTTTTGCTTCTGTTGCGAAGAAAGTTTAGTAAACAAACGGCTGGATTGTTTTGATCGAGATATGCTTTATTGATTGATGGGGCATGGAAGCAAAAAATTACAACCGGATGATTTGACAACATCTCCGTCGAGTCGTTGGACAGCATTCAGTAGGACAGGACAACTCAATTGGATTGCGACAGACACAACAAATCGTGCGGGACTCTAATCGCCTTCCAGTAGACGGAAGTTATGACGAAAACGGTAGCTTGGCGTGCGAAAGTGCCGCGTTAGATATAATTCGAGAAGCACGATACGTATACGGTGTGTTAGACAGGAATCTAAAAAAAAAACAGAGTGATGCATATTACGTAGTATGTACATACATTACGAACTAACTAATTAACGTTGAATTTATACAAAACCAACGTAGAAGCAGAACATAAATTTGTTCTGGTTTACTCGTAGAACGATAGGCATATGAAAAAAATTTTGATATGATTGTATAAATACCAATGAATCGTATCGGAAAACCTTTAATTTTTCAAGAACTGCAGTAATCACCCGATTATATCACTCCCCGATTTTGTCTGCCCCCGATTTTATTACATTTTTTACCCGATTTATCATCATATAACATTTCATTAAAAAAGGAGGCCAGGGTGAACTGTTTTTTTTTTTATTTAGATTCAATATTTTAGTACTTTTGGACAACTCTTTATAGAATAGCATTATTCTGGATATAGTTTGTATTAAAAATTCAACCATTGCACAGTTGTTTATGTAGCCATTTTCGTTCGGTTGAAAACCGTTGCGTTGGTTCAAATGATAATCATAGCCGTAATGTATATTCGGAGAATTTTTGGGCTATTAAAAACAATATCGCACGCTAGCCTGGATGCTCCCCGTGACTCTGTGGTTAGCGATGTCGGTCGGCTAGCTTTCCCACAGGTTGATATCGGGTTCGATTCCCGATCGAGTCGAGGAACTTTTCGAGCTGGAAATTTTCTCGATTCAGCACTGGGGCACGGTGTATCGCTGTACTTATCCTACACATGCAAAATGTGCCAAAAACCATATCGATAACGAATTCTTTCAACTAATCTTAGTTGATCGAGACCGCTATTAGCCCCAAGGCTAAGCGTGCGATATTGTTTTCTGTGAGCCCTCCCTTCAAGAAGAGAGAGGGGTCTTGAACTATTCAAATCCGGCCCCAAAATACCGCTACATCCATTTTTGCCTTTCTCCTAGAAAGGTATAGCAATCACTGGAAAAACCAAAGGTATAAAAGTGGTTCCAATGGCCGAATGTCATATACCACTCGACCCCTTTCGACGAACTGAGCATTTTCTGCATGCATGTATGTGTGTGTGTGTGTGTGCGTGTGTGTGTGTGTGTGTGTGTGTGTGTGTGTGTGTGTGTGTGTGTGTGTGTATGTGCAACTTTTTTTTCTCACTCACTTTTCTCAGAGATGGCTGGACCGATTTTCATAAAATTAATTGCAAATGAAAGGTCTAGTTGCGCCATAGGTTGCTATTGAATTTCATTGTAATCGGATTTTTAGTTTAGAGGTTATGTATCAAAATGTAAAAATCACGAAACATCAATATCTCAGAAACCGCATAAACGATTTCAATAAAACTGAATTCAAATGATCGGGCTGTCTTCAAAACCCTTAACTTTCAAATTTCGTTATGATTAAACATATGGCTCAAAAGTTATGTAAAGAAAAGTTATCCCGAGGTTGTTTGAACTCACTCATTTTTCTCAGAGATGGCTGAACCGATTTTCACAAAATTAGTGTCGAATGAAAGGTCTAGTTGCCCCATAGGTTGCTATTGAATTTCATTGCAATCGGATTGTTCTTAGTCCGTTGTTCATAAAAATGTGAAATCACATAATAAAAGTAAACATATTGACTTTCTCCTAACGATCACTGGCCAATTAAAAGGTAGAAAAGTGATCCAAAAGGCCAAATGTCATATACTACTCAACTCAGTTCGACGAATCGAGCATTTTCTGCATATATGCATGTATAGGTGTATATGTTTGTGTGTGGGTGTGTACGTGTGTATGTGCACCTTTTTTTCGCACTCACTTTTCTCAGAGATGGTCTGACCGATTCTTTCTATCTTGGTGTCAAATGAAGGGTCTATTTGACGCTTAGGTAGCTATTGAATTTCATTGTAATCAAACTTTTAGCTATGAAGCTATGAACAGTGAGTGGTTTGAAAGTTATAGAAAGAAATGTAACCCGCAGACTGTTTAAAACTATAGCTACGATCAAAATATTTTGTTTTTGATATTGTACTATTTCAATGTTTGCGGCCTTGCTCAGGATTGAAGTTGAAATAAAAAGTCATTTCTATCATTTCACTTTTAGCCTTTCTCCTAGAAAGGTATAGCAATCACTGCAAAAACTAGAGGTATAAAAAGGCTCAAAAGGGCCGAATGTCGTATATCACTCGAGTGTTCAGTTCGACGAGCTGAGCATTTTCTGTATGTCTGTGTGTGTGTGTGTGTGTGTGTGTGTGTGTGTGTGTGTGTGTGTGTGTGTGTGTGTGTGTGTGTGTGTGTGTGTGTGTGTGTGTGTGTGTGTGTGTGTGTGTGTGTGTGTGTGTGTAACGCTCTCCCTATCTCACTCGACTTTCTCAGAGATGGCTGAGCCGATTTCAATGAAATTATTTGCAAATGAAAGGTCTAGTTGCCCTATAAGACCCTATTGAATTTTATTGTAATCTGATTTCTAGTTTAGAGATTATGTATCAATATGTAAAAATCACGAAACATCAATATCTCAGAAACTACACAACCGATTTGAACAAAATTGGTTTCAAATGAACGGGCTATCTAAAAAAAACCTTAACTTTTGAATTTTATTAAGATTGAACTTGTGGTTCAGAAGTTATGGAAAGAAACGTGTTCTGGAGACTGTTTAATCTCACTCATGTTTCTCAGAGATGGCTGGACCGATTTTCATGAAATCAGTGTCATATGGAAAGTCTTGTTGCCCCATAAGACCCTAATGATTTTTTTTTGCGAACGGATTATTACTTTTCCTGTTATGTTTAAAAATGTGAAATCCAGCTATGAAAAGAAACATATTCTGATGACTACTTGGGCTCACTCACTTTTCTCAGAGATGGTTGACCCGATTTCCACAGAATTAGTATCAAATGAAAGTTCTAGCTGCCTCATAATACCCTATTGAATTTTGCTGTAATTGGAATGTAATTTCGTTTGTAATGTATCGAAAGGTGATAATCACGAAACTTCATTACCTTAGAAACTACACAACCGATTTGAACAATATTGATATCAGATGAACGGGCTAGTTAAGGGTTAACTGATGAATTATGATTGGACACGTAGTTTCAAAGTGTGGCTGCCCTATACGTTCCCTTTCCATTTGATTGTAATCAAACTTAAGCAACCGTTATGTATCAAATTGTTAAAACAACGAAAGTCTATTATCCCAAGTATTACATGACTTATTTGAACATAACTAGTGTCATACAAACGAGTCATCTCTCAAACTTACAAATAACAAACTTCATAACAATTTGATATGCTGTTCGAAAGTTTTGGAAAGGAAAGAAATTCAAAGACTATTCAACACTATACCTGCTTTGATCAGTATATGTGGCCTCAACATGATTTAAATGCGGTATCGTACTATTTGAACGTTCCCGGCATCGCTCGTGATTGAATTGAAATTGTTTTAAATTAAGAGTCATTTCTTTTATTTCGCTATTTCTTAAGCACTAACATTACGTCAAATTTCATATTTTATACTTCAATTAGAACATCAATATTTTAGAACCCAATGAGTGAATAATCCTTTATTGGATTTAAGCATTCATGTAAATATATTTTTACAAATAATAAGTTTGAATGAGAAAGTAGTTTACACGTCTATAAGGATCAGAGAGACAGACAGACAGATAGAACTGCTTTTTTATATGATAAGATTGTTTGTATTAACCCTCTGATGCCCAAATTCTTTTTCGCTTTAAAAAATTCTAGCCGCTTTGTTTTGTGATCCGTAACACATGTCTGGTAATAAGAAAACTCCTTTTTTTTTAAAATACTTACTTGTTTAAAAAAAATATTAAGACCGCCTAGAGGCGGCATTGGGCACTCGCGTAAAAAAATCAAACGAACATTATTTCAATCCTTTTACGATGTAAAACAAAAATGGCCATGTGCGTCACACAGGACAATTTTTTATAGCTTATCGTATCCAGAAGGTCCTTCACGAGGAACTGCACTGTTGTCGTTAAAGTGGATATTTAAGTATATTGCTCAAAACCGATATTTCGGCATGGTTTCTTGGATTGCTTCTAATGCAGACCCAATTCAATTTTAACGAATGCTAGGATAACTATAAACAAACATAGAATACAGAATTCCTACAAATTTGCAAATTTTTTGCGGTGTAGTGTTTAAAGTTGTTCCAATATATTTCTGGAATGAGTATAGATTCATCTAAATAGGGTAACCGCTTCTATATTCATCTCAGTACCTATATTCATCTCATCACGCCTTTTTAATCAATTTATCGTCAAATTTTACCATATTTTCAACGTAAAACTTTCAGCCATTTGAGAAAATCGAGAAGCACATAGATTTATTTTGAAAAAATTGTAGAAATTTGACGATAAATTGGACAAATGAGAGAAATAAGATGAATATAGGTGCACCAAGCTGGTGAGATGAATAACCCTAGTTGAAGTATTTAAATGGAGTGTTCAGCTTTTTGAATTTTTCAGGTAACGGTTCGTATTTAAAAAAATGGAAGACTTTGGTGGTACAAGTTTTTTGTCTTGTTGATGATTTCTTTGAATGTGCCTAACTTCGACTCAAAAATTTATGACTCTAAAAATGTAAAACGCGACGGCCGAGCTTTATGCTCAACGTTTTTTGGGGCAGTTGGCTAAATGCGCTTCGCATGTGTAGAATATAATTAAGTATTTTTTAATCATCGTCACTTTGATAGTGATAATCATCCAAAATATCACAGTCCAGGTCCTTATCACTGTCAAGCTTCTACACCATCAGCTCAGTGATCTGTTGGTTAGCCAACGATAAAGTCAAGGCGGGAGCCTAGCGTAGTTGGTAACGTCTCCGCCAACCACGCTCGACGCCTGGGTTCGTACCCCAACGCCAACATAGGTGTCGATGGTTGTGGGGTGGCGTGATCCACTCACAACCAACCTAACTGGTCTAAATTCAATCCTAGCCGACACAGGGAGATTTTCTGAGGCGAAAAATCTCTGGGATCACGCCTTCCATCGCATGAGGAAGTAAAGCCTTTGGCGCCGATCCGTTAATTAACGGTTCCTGAGTTGGGGTCCTGGGTGGAGTCGCGACGTCGGTGATTGGCACAACAACAGTGGCGGAACTAGACCGACGGAAAATAAGCGAGAATTAAAAAAAAAACGAAAAAGTTTCGAACCCTGTCGTCGTTTCATGATTGAAAAAGAAACAGATCAAAAAACCATGCTTTGACATCAGCGGAAATTTTTCATGTCGGCAGTGCCCAAAACCGCCTTTAGACGGTCTTCGCTTTTTTGTTAATATTTCAGTATTTTATAGTTTAATAGAAACAAAACCTATGCAAACCTGAAATATAAAGCAATTATATAGCCACCAACAATTATTTTGAATGAAATTTCTCACTAATAATCTTTTTATTTGAAATATCACTGCAGGGTGAAGCGCAAAACAATTAATTTTCCCGATTTGGTCATTTATGCAAATTTAAAGTTTGATGGTTGCTATCGTGCGATTCAGATGATCTTGAAACCACATATGAACCTAGTTTTGAGAAAAAAGTATGAACAGAGGTTTTGATAAAGAGATATTAAGCTTCCGATGAAGGCCGTCTAAAGGCAGCACTGGGTACCAGAGGGTTAACTTAAATCGCTGATTTTACGTATTAAATTACTGGTTTAACATCTTCCATAACAAAATTGTAATAAAAAAAATTCCCAATTCTATTATTTCCCTACTTTATCACCCCAAACATCATCAGGGGGTGATATTATCGGGTGATCACTGTATATGCTAAAGTTTGTTGTCAAAAATGACCCTATTTTTTAGGTTTTAGTGAGTAGTTTCAGAAGCAAGTGATTAAATCTTAAACTTTGCCATTTAATTTAATCCCCCATCCTAGTACATGCTTAATTTTTTTTGCAGTAATCCCACATTTCAAAGTTTTCATAACAAAATAGCCCAATCCCCCCATAAGAATTTCAGATACGAGTTTTGCTATACGAGGCTGCGATTTTCAGTCTCATATCGTTTTGCAAGTCTAATTTGTTTCACGTTTCAGTCCTAGTACGCAAAAGAAATGATAATTCGCCTTCACAGGGGTATCTAAAAAGAAATTTTAATTACCTAACAAACCCCTTGCCGGCCGCGAACCCCCGATTGGGAACCACTGATATAGAGCATTAGTTCCTATATTCACCACATTAAGCTCACATTCGCGAATATACGCACACATGGAATAAACCCAAAGTTGACGAAAAAATTAACACAACACGCTTACCTTGTCTTATGGAATTGAGCAGTGGACGAAAACATAATAAACTTGGCAAATAATATCTGACACTTTTGAAATAAACCGTACATCATAACGCTGTTGCCTACGAAGTATGATCTATGACTGTAAAGGACCAACGTGATAATAAAAACAAATAATTGGAGGAGTAACCCACCTTAAAGTGATGGATGGAATTACTTATAATGAAATTTAAATTCAGTCATAGTCGGGTCAGAATTCATCCAAATACTTGAATTTATCATGAAATGACTTTTTAATACACATTTCAGTCGTTTGACATAGTTTCATTTGGGTAACCAAGGCTACAACTATCCAAGAAGCGAAAAAATAAGAATTTCTTGATTATTTTCACATAGCGATAAAACACGAGACCGGAAGTATCCGGAAGGTTTTTCTTCACCATTATAACCACAAATATTAGCACTTTCACGTAATATAAGCCGTTCAACCGGGTTTTGCCGGAAACATAACTTATCCCATTTTGAGTTAACTTATAAAAACAAATATTTTGGGTTTTATTATATTGATTTTGACAAACACCAGGGTATTTGGAGAGACTGGCATACATGCTAAGTACACATTTCTGTGCGATTAACATTCCTCAACAATCTCCATCGTTGTTTAATTTAAAAATCACTTGTTTACCTTCGGAACGTTATATTTTGGCTCATGGTATCAAAGTGTCATTATCATGCACAAAAAACTGTTGAATTGCGGTCGGTTCAAACCTCTCGTTAAGACCGTAAACATAACTTTTGGATGTTGATGAGCTGTCAAGTGATCAAGCATACATCACACTTCAAAATGAAACACTACAATACAAAGTTGATTTACTTTGAATTTTTCACTTATGATCAGGTTTTAAACAATGAGCATAAAAGAGAGGTGAGGAGGAGAGTGCACTTTTCTAGTATTAGTAAATGCTTTAAATGTAAACAACTAGAGGAACTCAATGGTAAATCCAAATAGCTACGTCACTATTTGGCATCAACTCTGGGCAGAGGGGGGCGAGCAGAGGGGCGCGTGCAAGTGCTAGTAAGTTTCCTCCTCACCTCTCTTTTATACTCATTGGGTTTTAAACGCATTTACTCCTATGTGCACCGCTAAAATTGGCAAGTAGCGGTGGGCTGGCATGTGGATGGATGTCTGAACCTATCCGTCAGGTACGAGACTGAGAGGTGCACGTACAGCAAAGGCCACACCATGGCTTGAGATTGTTTGGTAAGGTTATCAGTTTCAGTTTTCCTGATGAAACATCCCTCAGGATTTCACCTGCGTTACGCCAACGCACTCGGTCTATGACAGCTTGTCTCTAGCTCCTTGAGCGTCCCCTAAATTTCCGAGATCTTGCTCCACTTGGTCCAACCACCTAGCTTGCGCGCCTCTATGTTCTGTCACGCTGGATTTTAGACGAACACCAGTTTTGCGGGATTGTTGTCCGGCATTCTTACAACATGTCCCGCCCATTATGTCTTTCCAGCTTTTGCGACTTTCTCGATACTGGGCACGCCGCAGAGTTGCACCAGCTCGTGGTTCATTCTTCGTCTGCATACGCCATCCTCACATACATACTCCGCCGAAGATGGTCCTAAGCACACGTCGTTCGAAAACGACTCGAGCATTATCCAACCTACTCGAGCATTATCCATGTTCCGAGCGCGTAGATGACTACCGGTATCATGAGTGTCTTGTACATGGAGCACTTGGTATGGGGTCGATGTTTGCCAGACCTCAACGTCTTGTGGAATCCGTAGTAGGCACGACTTCTAGCTACAATACGTCTGCGGATTTCTCTACTGCAGTTGTTGTCTAAGTTATCAATGATCCGAGGTACACTAATTCGTCAACCACCTCGATCTCATCTCCGTCGATCACTACCACACTACCTTTGCGAGCCCTATCGCGTTCGGTTTCCCCAACCCCCTGGAACGTCCTTCCGACAAGGTCCAAGTCGTCAGCGAAGCAGATGAACTGGCTGGGTTCATTGAAGATCCTGTCCTGCATGTTAAATGCCGCACCTTCAAACGCAATGTTGAACAGGTGGCAGAAAAAACCGTCGCCTTGTCGAAGTCCTTTGCGTGTTTCAAACGGGCTTTATATCGCAAACCCCAGTTTCGCAGGGAAGCCATATTAGATCACTTTCCGTAGCTCTACACCGTCGATAGTGTCGTAAGTGGCCTTAAAATCGATGAATAGGTGGTGCGTGGGGACTTGGTGTTCGTGACATTTTTGAAGGATCTGCCGCAGTGTAAAGATTTGGTCGATCGATCCACAAAACCGGTTTGTAAACTTCCCACAAACCTTCGGCTAAAGACGATCCGGGAGAGCATTTTGTAGGCTGTGTTGAAAATCGTGATCGCTCCATTTTGTTGCCCTTTTTGTAAATTGGGTATACTTTCTCCTTCGACTCCGGTAGCTGCCCTGTATCCTAGATCCTGACTATCAGCTGATGCAGACAGGACACCAACCTATCCGGGCCCGTTGCGATGTCATCCTTATCAGCTCCTCGTTGAACCAACCGTTACGTCGATTCCTCTCGACGAATCCAACAGTACCTTCCGGTGCATTGTTGATGGCTACTTTCACGGTACTCTAGCAGTCCAGTAAGCTCTCCCTCAACCGACAACGCTGCTTCAAGGCTTTGCGCATAGGCCGCTCTAGATCATACCGTGGCGGGTGATGTTAGCGGATTTTTTTTTTGAAAGGCTAGGTATGTTGAGTTATGTGGTGTCAAGAAAAATAAAAAAAAATCAACCTCGCACTGTATTATTATAATGCATCAACGTTATTACATATGAGTGGATAAATGTAGTGTCAATGATTACACTGAACGTGAAGGCTTTCAAGGAGTTTCACCTTTAATGAGTCATATGGAAAGTAGTTTCCTGTTTAACAAAAACATTTGACCGGCTGTCGGAGGAATTCAGTAGGAGTCGTGTTATCTGATGAAGGAGATTGAGATTATTGAGTTATTAAGCGGTAATGTCCGAATAATTAATCAACTTTAGAGCTTTAAATTGGATTTTTGACTATAAAAGAAACATGTAATAGACAAGAAGAATCCATTTCATTTGAATTAAATGTCAATATGTCATGAGGTGAATATATGAGCTAAGATTAATAAATTAAATAAAATTGTACCTTTGTACAATTGCCCTAAACATAAAAAAAAGTTGAATAATAGAAAGTATGAATAAAAAACCCAAATAAAACCAAGAGGATATTAAAACCCAATCTAATAATATCCGAAGAATATAGACATGTGTTAAATCAACTTCCTCGATTTTCTGGGCAACTACGACCGATGGCAATCGACGTTAGTTGTTTTTTGTCAAATATTTATTTAATTAATTATGCAGTTATGAACCATAACGTACAAGCACTATTTTTTAACTTGTGATATTTTATAAAAACCTAAATTAATCCACCTAGCGGTCAGACCCAGCCTTTCTCATTCAAACTTTTATTTGTAAAAATAGATTTACATGAACGCTTCAATCCAATGAATGTATATTCACTCTTTAGGTTCTAAAATATTGATGTTGTAATCTATACATATAAAACTGCAGTCCGGTCTGTCTGGCTCTCTGTCTGATCCATATAGGCTCGAAAACCACCGCAACGATCGACGTGAGGGGTTTGTGGTGCCGATAAAGGTTCCTATGATTTTTTGAGACACCTCCCTCTCTGGAAGGGAGGGGTGCCATACAAATGAAACATAAATTTCTGCACAACTCAAGAACAAATCAAGCAAATTAAACCGAATTTGGCATGTGGATGTTATAAGAGGTAACAAATATGTCCAAAATAGTTGGACGCCCCTCCCATTTCTGAAAAGGAGGGGTTTCATACAAATGAAACACAAAGTTCTGCACAGCTCGAGAACTAATCAACTTAATGGAACCAAATTTGGCAGGTAAATGTTTTTAGTGGTAACAAATATGTCCATAATGTTTGACACCCCTCCATCTTTTGGAAGGGAGGGGTGCCATACAAATAAAACACAAATTTCTGCACATCTCGAGAGCTAACCAACTAAATGGAACCAAATTTGGCAGGTGAATGTTTTTAGAGGTAACAAATAAGTTCCATAATCGACCTCAGGCAACATTTTGGTTTGTAAGATGGCAACTTCCGGTTCCTGGAAAACAGCCAAAAATAGCCGATTTCCACCCAATGTAATAATATCCGGATCTAGAATGATACACAGGAGCTAAAATCGACCACAGATACCATTTTGAATTCTAAGATGGCGACTTCCGGTTTGTGAAAAACAGCCTAAAATAACCAAATAACCAAATACCTGGACACCATTTTGAATTTGAAGACGACCACTTTTAGTTTCTGGAAAACAACCGAAACAAGAAAATTCCAATATGGGTATTTCCGGTGTCAGATTGATGCCAGAAAATCTGCTAAAAATGACCGAATACCACCCAACATGAATTTATTCAAAATTAAAGCGATGTACAGAAGTCAAAAGTCGAGGATGTTGTCATTTCGATAAAACCAATCATTTTAAACGATTTGTTATTTGACTTTGATCATATCCTATGGCCGATTCGTCGTGCATTTGCAGACTTTAAGCACATCGCAAGGAATCAATGAATTTGGAACGTTCAAATAGTACGATACCACATTTAAAATCTGTTGAGGCCACATATATTGATCAAGGTGTAGTTTCAAATAGTCTTTGAATTTCATTTCTTTCCATAACTTTTATGCCACATATCAAATTGTTATGAAATCTGTTATTAGTAAGTACGAGAGATGACTCGTTCGTATGACACTAGTTATGTTCAAATAAGTTATGTAATCTTTGAGATAATAGACTTTCGTTGTTTTATTAACAACTTAATACATAACGGTTGCTTTAGTTCGATTATAATCAAATGAAATGGGAACGCATAGAGCACCCAAACTTTGAAACCACGTGTTCAATCATAATTCATCAGTTAACCTTTAACTAGCCCGCTCATCTGATAATGATATTGATCGAATCGGTTGTGTAGTTTCTGAAATAATGAAGTTTCGTGATTATCACATTTTAGTAAATTACAGACGAAGTTACAGTTCGATTACAGTCAAATTCAATAGGGTATTATGAGGCAGCTAGACTTATTAATTGACACTAACTTTGTGGAAATCGGCTTAGCCATCTCTGAGAAAAGTGAGTGAGTCCAAGTAGTCTTCGGAATATGTTCCTGGATTTCACATTTTTAAACATAACAGACAAAGTAATAGTCAGATTGCAAAACAAATCAATAGGGTCTTATGGGGCAACTAGACCTTCCATTTGACACTGATTTTATGAAAATCGATCCAGCCATCTCTGAGAAACATGAGTGAGATTAAACAGTCTTCAAAACACGCTTCTTTTCATAACTTTTGAACCACAAGTTTAATCTTCATAATATTCAAAAGTTAAGGGTTTTTCAGGTAGCCCGTTTATTTAAAACCAATTCTGTTCAAATCGGTTGTGTAGTTTTCGAGATAATGATGTTTCATGATTTTTACATTTTGATACATAACCTCTAAACTAAAAATCCGATTACAATAAAATTTAATAGGGTCTAATGGGACAACAAGACCTTTCATTTGCAATTAATTTCATGAAAATCGGTCCAGCCATCTCTGAGAAAAGTGAGTGAGAATAAAAATCTGCACATACACACACACATACACACACACATACACACACACACATACACACACACACATACAGGAAATGCTCAGCTCGTCGAGCTGAGTCGAGTGATATATGCCATTCGGCCCTTTGGGGCACTTTTATACTTTCGATTTTGCAAGTGATTGCTATACCTTTCTAGGAGAAAGGCAAAAAGATTTTTTTTAAAATAATCCAAATAGAATTCCAATTGAAGATGATGTATTGAATAAAACAAATTCAAGTTAAAATTCATTAACCTTTTTTTTTCATTAATTTTTGTTATTGTATATTTCTGAAGGTAGGGTAAAGTGAGATAAAAATGTGGTAGGATAGTGCGGAGTGAAGATTCGCAAGGGGTAAAAATTCGCATTGGCCGTTTTAAACCATACGTGCCAAAAAATATGGCAACCCTGCATGAATGAGCAACATTGTCACGTCAGCTGTTCACTAATGAAAACAAAAAGTATTTCGATAAAGTGGTGCGGAGCTGAAGTGAGTTGTATTTTGATCTAATTTTCGGAATTAGGGAATTACAATTTGCCTATAGAAACTAGAAAATATCGAAAATAATTTAAAATAATTTAAAAGATTTTTGTGTAGTGTCGGTTTATAAGAAAAATTGGTTTTGACCTGTTAGAAAAACGATGTTTACGGATAAAAAATTCCAGGGAATATTTTTTACTCAAAGAAATGTTGAATATTTTTCATTAGAATCAAAGGGTAGCATTAAACTTCAATTGTTGTATGTGCAAACCGTACATGTGTGTTGTGAGTAGGTATATGCACCGAAAATTATTCAATTTGAATCCACAATTTAAAATATATGTTGTACAATCGTAGTAGATGAAGAGATTACGATTATGTTGCATTTAAAAGTTAAAAAGAAAAAAAATGGGGTTAAGAACAAACCAGAGTTACGAATACAATACAATATCGCACGCTAGTCTAAAGGACTATTGCGATCCCGATCAACTAGATTAGTTGAGAGAATTCGTTATCGATATTGTTTTTGTCACATTTTGCATGTGTAGGATAAGATAAGTACAACGACACACCGTGCCCCAGTGCTGAATCGAGAAAATTTCCAGCTCGAAAAGATCTTCGACCTGATCGGGAATCGAACCCGACATCACAAAGAAATGGGTTTTTCATGTGAGCATTTCTAGCAGAGTCAAAATCACGTTTTTCTGATATAATCCAAGATGGCGGCCAAATTCAAAATGGCGGTCAAAATTCTGATCACTCCAAATGAAAGCTCTTCCATTCCTCTTTACAGAAAAGTGCTATATTTGTAGTAGGTTCCATAACGAATTTCAGAGATATAGTTCAAATCAAACATCTTTAATTGCTAAAATTTCAAACTTTCTAGAAAATATTTCACTCCTTGGTGACCGAGGGTCAACAAATTCGACTAAATAAAAATGGCATTATTAGTTTTTCTCTATTTCTAACAACTATGTGCATTTATATCAAATTCTAAAGAGCTTGCTCATGTTTAATATTCAATCAAGTCGCTCGCTTTGCTTAGCATTTACTGATTTACTGGATTTACTGATTTCTATTCATTACCATTAAAAGTTTTACCAGTTTGAATTAACATCAGCAAAACATGCGTTTAAGTCTACAGTCAGTGACTATTTAAAATGTCAAGCATATCATAACGATAATAATTCAAAAGGAAGCGTTCAACCTCCAACCCTGCACCTACTAGAGAGCAACGATGAAGTAACGAATGTGTGAAAAACTCTCGAAATAATTACACAAAAAAGGATAAAATAACAACAAAAACTCGCCCATCATCAATCGGTACCTACTGCTTTGTATACATTACATACTTTTAAATGCATATGCTATAACAAACTGAGATCGTGTACCGACACAGAAAAGCAAAATCAGAATAAGCAGGAAAAAAGCGCAACACCATCGTCAACAATCACCTCTCAACATTTTCGAGTTGTTGCACGTAGCGAACTGTGCAGCAACGAAAAGATCAACGGCAGTACCCAACACACCTATCGACCCTTACCACTGTGGCTGAGGCGGGCCGGTTTGGAGGGTGGTGATCGCGAACATCCTCCTTCGTATGCACCTTTAGATTGCGCAAAACCTAGTATTTATATGGCGCAGCCGGTCAGACCATGGTGGTGGTGTTTCTGCTCGGGATACCAACAAACACACAGCCAGAGAGAAGCATAGAATGAGCAGTCCAGCCAACTGTGCGCCTCGAACAGGGTACTGCGACGGGAAGGAGGAATCTATGCTCCGTTTTGGGTGAGGGTTCTCACTACCGATGCAAACCGTGTTTGCTGTAACACGAACACAGTCAAAAATCCGGCAACGGAGGAAAAAATATCCTACAGCAGTTTAGTTGCTGTTTCACTCTCTGTCGGAGAGGAACGTCTTTTTTGTTTGCGCGCGGTTCGTTTCATCGTCGATGAAACACACACGTCAAGTAAGAGGAGATCTTTTCGAAGATTTCGAATGTGCGCAAAAAAACGGGAACGAAAATAAAAGAGCAGCAGCTTGCAAAAAGGCTGGATCGAAGGTTTGGCATGTAGAGTATAGAGAAAATTGTCAGCTTCTTGTTCGCTGGAGATTTCATTGAATAGACCTTTTGGTAGTGTACCCGAGAAAAAAGGACCCGCAGGGCCTTGGAGTAATCCCGTAGAACTCCTAGCTCGCACAAAAGGAGCGATTCAATTCAGCAAAAGCGAGAAAAGATTCAAATTACAACTTTTTTTTATGTAAAGGATCGAATCCAAAGAAAAGGGAACACAAAAGTGCGAACAAGTAGAAAAGAATTTCATCGATTCAAACAAGTTCGTGGAAATTGCTCAAGTGACAAGCGAAACAAATCAGGAAGGAGATTACGCGCATTAGTGAATCAAATGACCAAGCGAAGCAGTGAAAGGTGTGTGCGATAAAGCTCGCGAATTAAGGTGATAAGTCAGTGATTCGACATAAGTCCGTTCCAACACGCCGCGTTATGCAATAATCAGTTATAATAGTTTCGTTCTTACCGGACGCCCGTTGTGGACAGAGGAACAGAGCCAAGAAAAGCCGATGATGGAAAAGCTGCGACAAGTGGTGAAGGCGTGAAAATCCTGTTGTCGGCAGAAGAAAGTAATCTGCGACAAAAGTGGTGATCAAACTGTAGTGCAATTACAGCCTACCGAACACGCGGAAAACGTTATTACCAGCCGCCCGCTCGCGTTTGTGTGATAATTTGTGCAATTGGTGGGGCACAAAAGGTTTTGCATTAACTCTGGGATCCTTTTTGAACCGTGTAAGGTTTCCGACAAGTGTGCGTTTGTTTTTAACCGGCAGTGGGGGCACCGAGAAACCGCTTGAAACCGCCGGACCCCGATTGATGGATTGTATTCATGTTGAAGTTGAGGGTGGATAGCTGGGACGACTGCAAGCGGACGACGGTATGTTGATGGTTGATAAATACTTCGGAGTTTTCATTAGTGCTTTCATCCATTCATGTTTTTTTTTTCAATCGCATCGTTGAAGTTTCGGGAGGAGAAACGCGTAGTTGATTAACGGTAGCAGCGGCATAATAAGAAATTTAAATCCGTGTAAAATTGGTATGGTTGCAATTAATTGTTTATATTAATTTGTTACCAAACACACTGTTTGCTTGTGAATCGTTGATCACATGATATTAAAATATAATGGTTTCGTACTTGGCCAACATATTTTCCGGAATACTATAGTCTTAAAGGTTTTATAGAGTCAATCCATGTATGATTGCCCACTCGATCGGTAAACAAATCAAAAATGTAACAGAGGACGTTTATTTAAACTGTCAACTATTCCAAAAATGGTTAAGTACAAGTACAATATAAATTTTGAAACTGAACTTTTTTATCATATCTCAAAATCTAGTTAATTTATTGGAAGTTTTTTTTTCTGGCATCAATTTTGTTAGTATGATGTTAGTATTTTGTTAAGTTAATTTAAGATTACTATAATTTAAAAAATACCGGAATAAAAAACTAACATTCTACTTCTCGTGCAGGATAAAAGAACATGGAACTTACGTTCACTGTTTCGCACAAATGTTTTTGCGAAGCTCCTGTTTATCCAAAAACTTGCTGGAAATGATTATTCTGAGCATCCCGAATTTCAGGTTTTAGTAATAAAAAGTAACAAATCGATCAGTAACGAAAAAAGTGCCGCGAAAAAAATTGTGTGCGAGCGAAAGCAGGGAAATATATCTCTGATTGTTGGTGCTCAAAAAAGCAAAGGATTGAATCTGATCCAAAGTCCTTGAAGCATTAAATGTCGATCTATAATTTAACGCCATTACAAGGCTATGTTACGAACACCGCAAGGAACTATAGAAAAAGGAAATTCGCAAAAGCTTCAAGAGACATAAAGAAACAGTAATAAGAATAAAATTAGAAAAATACCAGGAGTTTATTGAGGAAAAATAAAGCAATATTATGTGACCAGATAATTTATGCATCGACATGCAAAATTTAGAGATGATCGGCTCAGTGGTAATTTAGTTACGATTATATTCGATGATGCATACAATTCTGGGTAGAATACGTCGAAAGTTTTTTTGTGAACATTTAACGTATAAGACGATTTAAGAGAAATTATGCTGAATATCACTAGCCGAGAAAGAGAGCATATACGAGATCGCTCTTTTTTGTCCTATTTTACTATTTATATTAAAGTAAATCTTCACTCGGCTAACCGAGAAGTTAAAACAAAATTACTTTTACTTTAGTTAAATTTAACGGTAAACTTCACAAATAGTGATGAGATGAATATAGGTGTTGAGATGAATATAGCAGCGGATCTCCAATATTGCAATAATTGTGTCAGCAGGAATCCATTACATTCTTTTAAATCGCTATAGAATTACTTTATGAAATGTTTGACTCGGAAAATTGTATCAAATATGATCGATATAAAATAATGTGAAGCGCACCTAAATTTTTCCACGTTCTTTGAATCGAAAGCATTATTTCAATGTTTTTAATAAACTTTTTTCTGTTCGAAAATTTGCTAATAGGGAAGGAGTCCCAGTTATGGCAATACCTAAAAAATGTACCAGTTATGGCATGAACCAGCTATGGCCTATGGAGTTTAAATGGTGTATTTCCATAACTGGTACCATTGCGCTTATGCGATATAACCATAACTGGTGCACTTGCCATAACTGGCTCACCTACCCTATATCAACATACCTTGTGATATTGTCTCATTCCATATTAGTGTGTAGGGAATTTGTTCCATTATTCGTCTCATTATTCCGATGTTCGCGGAGAATGTACGGATTAAAAAAACAGTTTTCCTCGAAATTATTGAAAAACTTAACAAAATACGCTATCTTGTTTTTATG
Organism: Wyeomyia smithii; assembly: GCF_029784165.1. Classification (NCBI taxonomy): domain Eukaryota; kingdom Metazoa; phylum Arthropoda; class Insecta; order Diptera; family Culicidae; genus Wyeomyia; species Wyeomyia smithii. The sequence goes on along the minus strand of NC_073696.1, from coordinate 81,780,261 downwards.
AATCGACCAGTAATAAAAACAAAGATAACTTGGTGAAACTTGTCTGATATTTTTTAAAATAAGCTATTTTTTCCAAGGCTCCCAAGTTCATCTTACAACTTGCATTACTGCTCCAATGAATCTAAGTTCTTTTCCTAGTTGAGGTTGAGCAAAATCATCTCAAATGACCTGGAAATACTCAAAAATTCAATCGACCATTTTTGAATTGAATGAAACTTTGCACACGTATTCGGCTTAGAAAATTGAGCATTATTCACAGATGGAGAGATTTCTTAGACCCATGAGTTATTTTCTAAAAGGGCGTATGCATTTTGGCAAAGGTTTTATCTATAGCACGGTAGCTCAGTAACCTTTGGTTGTACAGGAAAACTGTCTGAGAATAAGTTGTAGAGAATTAATAATGCCTCATAAAAAATTTACAATGCGGAAATTTTTTTTTTGACAAAAATAAATGTTTAAATGTCAATTTAAAAATAAAAGAATTTTTTTTTATTTTTTTTGAGAAATTTGAAGTTATTACGCAACTTTAAAAAAGTCCAGGATGGAAAAATGAAAATCAAATTTTTTATCAGATATTGAACTTTTAAAAAAAAATATAATTCCAACATTTTTCAAAATTTTTGTATTCTAATGATTTTAAAAGATTCGGACAGTCATTTAAAATCAAAAAGCTCTTGGTAGTTGACATTCTAAATGCATCGACCCTCAAGTTATTTTGAATTTATTTACAAAATTTACAATTTTACGGAAAATACTCTTTTTCTAATTTGTCCTTGGTTCTTCAACAAAAACCATAAGTTAATTGAAATGTATGATCAATATTACACAATTCATTTTTTGACAGCAAGATGATTGGGCGAAAGAAAAGGGTTAACATGTTTCAAATGATATATTCATATATTAATTGAAAATTCATTTTCGGGTTTCATCATCATAAGAACATTTCTAATAACCTCAAATTAAAAAAAATTGAAAAAAACAATTTTTTTTTTAATTAAAATTTAATGTTTATCTTAAATTTTTCGGTCAAAAAATTTTTTTTCGCAGTGTATATTTTTATGAGGCATCATTAATACCCTACATCTCATTCTCAGACAGTTTTCTATTCAACCAAAGGATTCTGAGCTACCATGCTTTGAAAAAAAAAAACCTATGCCAAAATGCATACGTCCTTTTAGAAAATAAGTCATGGGTCTAAAAAATCTCTCTATCTGCGAAAAATGCTTAGTTTGTTGGGCCAAATACGTGTGCAAAATTTCATTCAAATCAAAAATGGTCAGTATTCGACAATAGGTGATTTCGCGCGATTTTGCTCAGTTTTTAGTTTAGTCTCAGCGTTCTATGCGGCTAATATATGGGCTGGAACGAACCCCCTAGTTCGGTAGTAGTAAACCATGTTTACTGCGTTTCAACGTTTCAAAATCATATTGAAGTTTACTCTACTTCCTCCTGGTTACACTGCAGCTCATCTGGATGAGAATTGCATATGACAATTCAACATTGCTAGTCTGAAAATTGCTCGTACATTAACAGTTTACTTTTGAGACTCAGTCTACAACGTCTGTTGATTAACTAGAGGATACTAACATTTTATTGCATGTATTGAAACTTGGTTGTGCTCCTTAAAAGGAAGATTCTTATTATAAGTTAGTCCTAATTGTTTTTAAACTTGATGAGATGAAAAAATAATGTACATTTTTTCAAATTGGTCCAAAAATACTTCCTTGTGGTGCACCAGTTTTGGCGGGCAATCTATCCGATTTACCATTCAGATAGTCATCTTGAGGAATGCAGTCGGAAACTTTGCATTCTTTGTGGTGTAAATAAGGAATCAGAATTTTGACACGTTTGTTTTATATCATTCAGGTTAAACAGTATCGATTTTTTTTCTTGATCTATAGCAGTAGCTCCAATAGAAAAGTCTTCGAGAGATTAAGTTGAATCACATTAGTTATTCTAAGTTACTGATAAGTAGTTAAATACCTATGGTTAAAATCTGAAAACTGAATTCGCATCAATATCACCGCCGTGGTAATAGAAGATTTTTTCTTAAAAGTTATAGGGGAGAAAGCACCAGCGGAGTAATATACTGTTAATTCCCTAAAATACTCACACCCAGTTTTTCGACAGCTCTCAATTCTTATATGAAAAAGTGCGCCATAAAAACTGAAATAATTGAAAAACTGGAAAATTGTCTGTGGTTTTGTCCAACAGGTTTGTATGAACTTTTATAGTTAACTGACCTGCAAATAATACAAAAAATAATATTTTTAATACTATGAATATGCAGTGAAAAATTCGGAATATTACACGTCAGGCACATGACTTTCTCATTTAAATTTCAGTTGCTTCTGACGTTAACCACGATTCTGTGTGAAAACTATGTGCAATATCATTTGAATTTGTGTGGAATACTATAGAATTTTCTATCATAAGCGGTTGGGCATAAATTTTGGCACTTTTTTCTAACTGTGTTTTTCATTACTTTCATCAGCTTTTGCCTAAAAATTATCAAAAGCACTTCTCACTTCGCGTGTTGATTTCTGTTGTGAGCATATTAGCCCTCCGCGTTGGTGTATATTAGCTTTTGTTGTGGAGCGTCACGGACTTGTTTAGTAGACATGGCAATTTTTATCAAAAATAACATTGAAATCGAGTATTTTGGAATAAGCTTCGTCATAAACATTTAATAGATCCAACAATCATTCTACACGTTCAAGGTCACATAAAAATTATTAGAAGCGATGTAAATTGCGTAAATGCTTAACTGGTGCGTTTTGTACAGTTCTCCCCTATAGATTATATTGGTTAGATTCTTCCCGTGTATCAAAATCAATGTTACTTTGGCATTTTTCCTACTTTTAGAGGGGTATGATAATTCAATACATTTGTTAAAAATCTGTCATCACAATATTGAACATCGTTGTTTTTTTAGTGTTTGTGGACGCAAAAGAACTATTACGTATTGTTTCCCGGTACACACTTTTCCGGTTTTCACTATATGCGACATAAAATAGTATGGAAATTCACAATGGCAAGCGCTTGTGCTCTTTTGTTCACATTAATGTCGAATGACGTTTCAGGTTTATTGTGAAATACATAAAATCTGTCAACAAGGTTGTGGATTTTATTTTCTGTGTTCACAGTAGTGTCGTCGTATCTTGCAGTGGAACTGAACAAGTCAGGAGAATGAATGGCAATTTAATGCACTCATTAACAAGATTGCAAACAAACGATATCATCTAAGTCTGTCGACATTCCAGTATTCAGCTAACACTAAGCCGGCTGACGGCGGTAGATGACGGATGGTTCTTGATGATGATGCTGTTGGATCGATAGAAGGTACACTGCAACTTCATGAGTAATAACACTGATGCTTCAACGCTTATCACGATGGGCTCATCTTGATTCTCACAAACTGGTCATTTTATTCACAAATATTAATAATCGCCCTTACATGTTTATCGTTGCTGAAAGAGGTCCTTTGAAGGTTGATCTCAACATGAGGTTCTCGTCTTCTCCAAGTTTGGGGAGTCATTCCCACTCTTCCCAGAATCTACCGTCGATGGTAATCAGTATCGAAATCAATTACCGTGTGCTGATGATGTTCGTCAACGGGTTGCAATTTGTCTCGTGAAGAACAACGAAAGTGTTGTAGAAGTTGAGAAAAACCAACGCGAACGCGAATGGCATCTGTCCTTTATGACACATGGTTGTGGTCATTGAACACGGAAAGAAGACAAATCAAAGTCGGATTCAATTCCGCGTACGGGAGAGCGTTCGCAAGCCGGCGACGGTACCTGGCTGGCTAAGCCTAGATCTGGGGCGAAGCACCGCTAAAAACAGGTTACTGACAGACGGTGTGGTAGGTAGGCCCATCAAACTGCTCGATCTACCACTGACTGTGAGGGCAGTTTGGTGGACTCAGTATCAGATTAAAGACAGCAAATTTGTTCACTGGTTGTGGCGCGATATAAGTTTTTAGAACGAAGTTCAATGTTTTATTAGTGAAGTGTGAGTGTAATTGTAAATGGTTACCAACAAAAAGTAAGCTATCATATCACTAACCCATGTAGATAAACTGTGCCTGTGTTTCTGCTATCTTTGAAAGATACAGCGACGATCGTCACACTGAACGCCCCTTTTTCACTGTGCCCAAACCAAACACAACGCAGCTAGGATTTTTATCAGTGTGAACATATTCACATGAAAGAGTGACACAGGCAACGGCTTTGTGTGCGGGAATTGATTCGACCCGTCAGCGCCCGAAACGTTTGCGATAAATAAACTCCCGATGTCGTAATTATTTCTAAAACACACAAAACAAAACGTAAAAAAAACGTCAACTTGTACGTGGCGTAGGAGTCATCGATAAATTTGCTGTTTGCCACCTAGTTTAAACCCACGACATTAGCGCACTGGTTGCTGGAATATTTCTGTCGATTGGGAATCGCTTTGGGCAAAAGCGGAAAACTATGCCAATTTACCTACAAATGTTTAATTTTCGTGACAACTGTTGCTGGCTGGACACGAATAATTTTTTTCAGTTTTAACTTTCAGCACGGCGCCTGTTACGCAAATTCGCAGCATCGGTGTCTGTTTTGGAATGCATGAGATTGTCGCTAAGCAGATTTCGTCTGAAATCTGCTTGGTCTGTACATATTTACAAATATTGTAGCTGCGCGTTAATCTAGGGACTACCCTTTTGCAGGATTTTCTCATTCCTTCAATCGTTCCCTGTAGAAAATCCCCTTTTCATGAATCAATTCATTTGTGTACCGACATCTACCTGCGCCTTTCCTGCTGTAGATTGTAATCCGCGATAGCAGCTAATCCTCATTTCTTGGGAGCACACCAGAACATTTCTTGAAGCTTGTCAGCTGATCCTGGGGACCAATCAGATAACAGCTATCGGCCGTAGCTGTTCCGGATGTGATCCTTAATGGTTACCAATCGCACAAACCTGCCGCCTTTTGTCAGTTTCAATTTGCTTATCCGAAACTATTTCGATATTTTTCCTCTAATGTAGGCTGTGTCGCCTCATGGACTAGTTTTCGGTACATTCGAAGATAGATTTTACCACAGTTAAAGCCATTGCTGAGCTTCGACAGTGCCACCGCGCGTACCCGTCATCGAGCAAGATCAATCTCGGTTGCTATTCCGGAGACAAACCAGGGGATGCTTGAATGAGTCGGAATGTCTCGCTCGTAAGGGCGAATTCGAAACCATTTCCAGTGAAATTTTACGGTTCACATTTCAAAGGCCTCGAGTGTAATCGGAGATTGTGCGAACCAATCGCTTCGCTATACGTGTTGGCTAGACTGCGAGTAGAGTAGTGCGGATGGTGTTTTCAGCAGACCGGATAGCTGCGTGTGTACATCGCATCAATTCAAGCACCACCCGAAACGGCGAGCGGGAGGTTTTTCTGATTCAAAGGTGTGTTGTCAAACGTTTGATGGAAAAATGTCGAAATTGGTGTTAGCTGCACATTTATCGTGAACTAAGCTAAACATTGAGTTAATTATATGTTTAAGGTTTTAATTAGTAAATTGGTAACATTTTGAATTATTGACACAACAAACATATTTCATTGCGCAGTTCTTGGTCTATAAAACATCATAAAAAGTAAACCCAATACGTAACAATGTAATCTTACGTAACAATGCGTTGTGTTAAAAATTCCAGCAGTGTTGTTTTTATTAATGTAAACTTTATATATTTTTTATTACTTTGGATTGTTTTAGAATATTATACATTACTGTATTTAGTTGTGCAGAAAATAAAAACTGGAATTCAATAAATAAAGATTACAGTGTCAAACACAGGTTTTGTTCTGCAATATCTGCTTACTACCTTGAAAAGTGTAGTAGCAACTTTGCCGTTTCCAAAATTGTTCTAAAATTTCTACATCAAAATTTATCTGCGGGTTGACTTTGATCACTTCGTTATTTTTATGAAACGACTCAAAAGAGTTCATAAACACAAAAAGCATTTGAGAGGCCATCCACATCCCATGTAAACAGTATATTTTGGCGTATGTTCGCCGAATATACATTTTTTTTTGAAAATACATAAACGATTGTCCACAGAGGTGGGAGAGGATCTAAAATCACCGAAATCTTATCCCCAAGATTGTCCAACAGTTTGAAGTTGCATGTTAAGTAACATCGTTTAAAAAGCAAAACTTTGAGCTTTTCAAGGTTTGAAATTGCTTTTTATTAAAAAAAAGTCACAAAAGCAACAGTTGAAAAACTTTACATTAATATTTTTTATTTTGAGCACTAATACGCGAACAAATTTCAAAAGCTTTACGTATTGCAGCTTGTTATTTTGTATATGTTTAAACCAAATGTTTGTATGCAGTGAAAATCGATTCCCTAGAAGTCATACATTGGCAACTTTTTTTTATCTCTAGTCATTACTCAGATGTATCGATTTATAAAAAAACTTGAGCCCATTTCAAATGTTGCAGAGAAAATTTTCGATAAATAAAATGCATCGAACGAACAAGCAGAGCCGGATTTGCGATTGTGGGGGTCGGGGCCCCAAAATAAAACAAAACTGCTTTTTTATCGTACGAGTTAAAAACATTTATTTGTTATTGAAAAGTTGCCAAAAATTTGTTAGAATTTTTTCTTACGAGAAAAATAAACTTATGAATTGATTAATCAACATTCAACTCCTCCAGTATTTCGTACTCCCAACTTAACAATGCTAAGTTTGACAGCCTTTCATTCTTCGTAGTGGTACGCAACCTATTTTTAGTCAGTTTCATCTTCGAAAAAGACCATTCCCCATTTTCGAGATCATTAGACTCAAATAAATGCGCAACGCAATTTCAGCATGCCAGATGTTTTTGAAAGATGTCTGCAGCTGCTCGAAAACCGGAATTTTTTTCTTGATATCGGAAAAAAACCTACCACAATTAGAAAACAAAAAAATCCACAGGCAAAAATTTGCACACAATTTGAGAAAGACTGCGCAAATATAAGGTGACCCAATATGACAATAATCTACAGAAACTAGGAAAAAACTACACACATCTGCAGGTCAATAAAACCTGCACACGAACTCTGAAAATCTGCATTTTGCAAAGCACATCTGGTATCCCTGATTCGGACAACGCTGGTTCGATTCAAATGGTGTGTTAATGTGTGTCATTCCAAGAGTATCCAAGGTGAACTCTTATGGATGTAGTTGTGATATTTGTGATATTAACGCTCGCGACAAAATAACACTGAAGGAAAGTTTCAGACTGAAATGGTTTGTTCAAATCTTTTTGCTGTAAATCGATCTTTTGTTTGAATCTCAATTTTAATGGAGAAAAAAACATTTTCTCGATTTGTGGGGGGCCCAAAAATGTGGGGACCCGGGGACCGCCCAATCCCCCCCTTAAATCCGGCACTGCGTACAAGTAATAATTAGAGCGTTTCCATGTGAGTTTATTTGTTTTTTTTTTTGCACTATGAGATCGAGGGTTGTCATGCAGTAGAATCACTTTTTCGTGCCACTGCTCGTATTGTGGCCGCTTCTCGCGAAGTGCACGACTTGATCGTATCAATCGAAGTCGGTACCATATCCAGTGATGATTTTGTTCGGTTTCAACAGCTCAAAATGAAATAAACCGATCTGGTCCCACCAAATACACAATATAACCTTCGCAGCGTGTATATTGGACCGAGCCGACGACGTAGAAGCATGACCTGGCAGACCTGGCCCATGATTTTCTTTTCTTAGAGTTGCTTTAATAAATACTTAGGGTTGCTGTAATAAATGTTCATCACCCGTCACGATGCGATGGAGAAAACCCTTACTTTTTTACTGCTGCAGTAGTTCTTCAAAGGCAAAAAAACTTACCGTCGCTTGGTTTGAAATCATAAGAAACTCAAGTTCCTGGCTCTTTTATTATTCTCAAAGCATGAAATCGCTTGTAAAGGGTTTGGCTGGTTACTCTAGATACCAAATCAAGCTGTTCCTGCGTTTGGCGCGGACCAACGGCACGGAATTACTTACAGCAGCATTTCCTTGAACTTATTTCAACTTTCGGTGCGCTTCAGCCGTCGTTTTGTTTGGATGAAATGAGAAAAGTATCACTTCTCGCAAATAACGATTATTTGACGCAAAATCAGAAATTTTTGCACGACTGAAAATCTATGACGCCACAATAAAATCACTAACATGTCACAGCGCTTTATTTGCCATATGTTCCAGCTTGGTTCCTCCCTTTTTTTCAAAGATTTACCAAATCTGCTAAGCAAAATTAAACTTATGCAACCGAGATCGGATATGGGAATCTGGGTCACCTCACTGGTGCAACAAAAGTTTTGATTTCTTACTATTTGAATGGTGTTATTTGAGAAATAGTATAGTGTTTATCAACGTGTATAATGTCGGTTTTAGAATTTAAAAGTTATATGAAACGTCGACATCTGGTGTCATTTCATTTTTTTTTGAATCGACTCTCTGGGACTTTTCGCCTTTTCAATTGCGGGAGCCGAATTTCGGAAAATTTGGAAATTCTCTTCTGAAATTGATCGCTGGTGTTTTCAAATAACTTGTATAATAATATGCACCATAAATAGGATCAAATTCATTCTATTTCTTTAGGATGGTGCATTTATTCTACACATGGTGGTGTAAAAATTGGAAAATATGAAAATAAACTCAAAAGATAACATTTTACTGAATATTACTAGAAAAATTCCTGAAAATAACATCATATAAACAATGCAACATAAACCATCAAGTCTTTTTTAGGTTGGCAATGTAGACTAGGAGAAAGCAAAGCCTTGGGTGCTACATTCCGATTCGGAACATGACCTTCTGTTTACTATACACAGACTTCGCAGCCAACTGTTGAGTGTACAGCACAATTGCGGGGCTAGCGCTACGATCCTACTGACACTAACAGTCTCTCCCGAGCCGAGACTCGAACCTACGACAACTGGCTTGTTAGGCCAGCATCGTACCTCGAAAGCAGCTGGGGAGGTAGACTAGGAGAAAATCCCCATCTAAAATCTCAAGATATTTCCTACAAAATGCTCAAAAAATCAATTAGCTCAACCAGATTTAAGATATCATAAATATTGTATTTTGAATTTCTATGTGTTATTGTCCAAACAACCAAAAGTGAAAAAAGGCTCGTCTCAGTACCGAATGTTGCATTATTCGTGCGCGAAACTCTTCAATTTCCGTATTTCTCATGTACGAAATGTTTTCCTAAAATTTGTAATGCCATTTGTACATGGTGTCACATGATGTGTAACTACAGATCGGACTCGATTATCTGTAAGCACGACCATCCGGAGTTTTAATTATCCGGGGCTTGATTATGCGGAGAGAAGAGCTCGGTTGTCCGGAGTCATATTTTTTCAATTTTATTGACATTTGCAACATTTGTCCATTTTGTGGATTCTATGTAGAAATGCCCACTTGGATCCAATATTTTACGATATATACCGTGGAATGGGGTAAAATTGATCAGTGGGGTGAAATTGATCACCTGGGAATTCGTGATAAAATATAATAATCAAAAGATACTGATCTCACAAAACTAGGCAATGTTTACGCGTCCTAAAATGCAACTTTTGAAAGATTCACAAACCTGTCAAAGTTAACCCTTGCATGCCCGGTGCAATTTAACATATTTTTGAAAACTTCTTCCAACTCAGTCAAAACACAATCAAATTTGATCGAACAAGTTTCTAAATAACAAAAAAAAAGTATTGAATTAACTTGAAGTAATCCTAGTTAGGGGTTAATTACGTTAAATTTGTAGAAGTGAGTAAAGTTTGATAAAAGCTCAAAAAATATAATTTTCAACAATGATTTTTCCATGCCATCAAAGTAATACTGAAGAATTCACAGAAAACTTCAAAGATTTCAATTTCAGAGCTAGTTTTAAAGCTTTTGCAACAAACCGAATTAAAATCGATCTAACAATAATGAGAGCAATTTAAGCAAACTGCAGCTCGTGAACCAAAACGAATAAACTTCAACCTGAAATATCTATTGTGCCGTGTCAAATAAATGTTGTGTGAACAAAAAAAAACCTGAAATATCGTTATTTTCGTTTCCAAACTACCTGTGATTGATATTTTTCAGTCCAGAAATCATCATTTATCGTAAACATGAAAAAAGCACATTTCCAATAGAATGTATGGATTTCAGGGGTGATCAATTTCACCCCGATTTATCTCATGTTACCTCATAGAATTCTCGAATTTATTTAATGAAGTAGACGACAGAAATTTCACCAATAGCCATAGAGTTTTTCTAGAGCACATGCCAGTACTTATTTTAAATATATACTATTTTGGGAAAAATGTACATGAAACTAATTAATTGGAAAATATTATAAAAATTGATCAATTTCACCCCGTTCCATGGTACTGCATTGTCAACTAACTTATGCATAGAGAAAATGGCACGATTTATTAGGTTCATCTTATTATGATCAAATTTTCAATATTTGTTCACCGTACCCGTCGCTTGGACGGGTTACTGCTTATTAAATCCCAGTCGCTTTTCCTTATTCGTAGCTGATTTTGTGGTCCCCGTGGTTCTGTGGTTAGCGATGTCGGTCGGCTAGCTCTCCCACACGGTTGTGATATCGGGTTCGATTCCCGATCGAACCGAGGATATTTTCGAGCTGGAAATTTTCTCGACTCAGCACTGGGGCACGGTGTATCGTTGTACTTATCCTACACATGCAAAACATGCCAAAAACAATATCGATAACGAATTCTCTCAACTAATCTAGTTGATCGAGACCGCTATTAGCCCCAAGGCTAAGCGTGCGATATTGTTTTTTTAGCTGATTGTGCCGCAACGGTTGAATAGTCACCAATAAGGTACTCTGTTAACTGGTTGCAATAAAGTTCATACGGAATTAAAAGTAGCTGCACCTTTCAAATTAAATCTGTGGCATATAAATAGTTACATGCAGACATCTCCGAGATAAATACATTGAAATTCTTGTTTTTTATCATATATGCCAACATCTACAAACAGTTATTGAACCATTTTAATTTTTATGTCGGCACATTTATCGAATATGCACAATATTTTTTATGAGCAAAGTTTTTCACAAGCTAAAAAATGAAAAATTTAATTCAATTAACGGCTCGATTATCCGGAGTGAAATATTTTTGAATGCTCCGCATAATCGAGTCCGATCTGTATTGAATTCTCAGCAATTTTTCTAGTGGTATTCAGTAAAAAAACCTAAATTAATCCACCTAGCGGTCAGACCAAGCCTTTCTCATTCGTACTTATTATTTGTTAAAATAGATTTACACGACACACTTCATTTCAGAGAAAAAGTACTCCTTGATAATATTTGCTGGATTTATTTATCACTCTAAAATAACAAATCATTGGTAGCAGTGAAACCATACCTAACATTTAAAACATAATCTTCAAAATCTTCAATGAACATACATTACCACATGCGAATAACATGAAATAAATATGTTTCAAATATATGACGCAATTTTTTTTTAATCGTGCTATAATCGAAACGTCACTGTACTCATATATAGGTTGGACTCGATTATATGTAGGCTCGATATATCATTCGTTAAAATATAATTTTTGATTTGATTGTTTATAGTAAGATTTTTTTTTCTATATCGAAAATGACTTGCTTTTCACAACTTTTGAACCACGTGTACAATCATAATAATTCGTCAGTTAACCCTTAACTAGCCCGTTCATCTAAAATCAGTATTGTTCAAATCGGTTGCGTAGTTTCTTAGATAATGAAGTTTCGTGATTTTCACATTTGATTCATTACAGACGAAGTTTAAGTCCGATTACAGTAAAATTTAATAGGGTGTTATGAGGAACCTTTCATTTGACACTAATTTTGTGAAAATCGGTTCAACATTCTCTAAGAAAAGTGAGTGAGTTTGAGTAGTCTTCGGAATATTTTTTTCTTTTCATAGCTGGATTTCACATTTTTAAACACAACAGGCAAAGTAATTGTCCGATTGCAGAAAAAATCAAGCAACTGTACCTTCCATATGACACTGATTTTATGAAAATCAGTCCAGCTATCTCTGAGAAACATGAGTGAGATTTAATAGTCTCCAGAACACGCTTCTGTCCTTAGCTTTTGAACTACAAGTCCAATCTATATAAAATTCAAAAGTTAAAAGTTTTTTAGGAAGCCAGTTTATTTAAAACCAATTTAGTTCGAATCGGTTGTGTAGTTTCTGAGATAATGAAGTTTCTTTTGATACCAATTTTGTTCAAATGCGTTCTTTTGATACCAATTTTGTTCAAATGCGTAGTTACTAAAATATTGAAGTTTTGTGATTTTCACATTTTGATACATAACCTCGAAACTAAAAATCCGATTACGATGAAATTCAATAGGGTTCTATGGGGCAACTGGACCTTTCATTTGCAATTACTTTCATGAAAATCGGTCCAGCCATCTCTGAGAAAATCGAGTGAGATTGGGAGACCGTTACATGCATACATACACACACACACACACACACACACACACACACACACACACATACACACACTTATACAGAAAATGCTCAGCTCGTCGAACTAAGTCGATTGATATACGAGATTCGACCCTCTGAAGCACTTTTATACCTTTGGTTTTTCCAGTGATTGCTATACCTTTCTAGGAGAAAGGCAAAAAGATCTTTCATTTTATTTTTATTTTTTTTTTGCAACATTTGAACCACCCTATGAATAAATGAACTACCCTAATGAAAAATAATGTATTTGGTGATATTTATGGTGCATATAATTGTACAACTTATTTGGTGACACTAGCGATCAGTTTCAGTAGAAAATTCCGCATAAATTTTCCGCCTCCCGCAATTAAAAAAAAGTCCCAGAGTCGATTAAAAAAACAGACGACAACAGATCCCGACGTTTCATGTATGCAAGCCACATGGAATTGAAAAAAAACGGAAACCGAAATTTCCCACAACCTCCCCCTTCCCCTCCCGGGTTATTTTTCGGATTTCTGAAAAAACTAAGTGCAATCGCCTTGCGCCGCCTCATTTTAAATCTGATTGTGCTGAAATTTCGCACAGGGTCGTTTTTCGGGCAGGTAAACATCTTGTATAAAGTTTTTTTGAAATTCTAAATGATCGTTTTGTCTATAACATTACTGAAGAGTAATAACAACTTTCAGTTTAATGCAGAACTAAAAAAAAATGCAAATATATGTTGGTCATCGTAGTAGGCGATGGCTGTTGTCGCATAGCATTGAAATGTGGGCAACAAATTGCTTCGAAGATATTGCTGTTGTCTTATTTTTGTAATTTATTTTTTTCCAACCGTTTTGGTTTTTCGTTAAAGTTCACATAAAAACATGTTTCTAACCACTTTTCATTTTACCTTTTCGTTTTTTTTTGTTATTATTATTATCCTTTTATCGATATTATTTTTCGTAGTTTTTTGTTTAAAATTGTTTCGATACATTTAAACAAAAAGTATTTCGAACGTATTTTCGTGATTCTGGTGTTTTTATTCCTTGTTCCGTGTTTTCTGTAGCCACTTTTGTTGTTTTGATGTTTTCTGGAGATTCAAAAATGCCAATTTTTGCTATATTAATTTTGTGATACGTATCAATGTGTCGCAAAGTAATGTATTTTGGAATTTCAACACATAGGATATTTTTAACAAAGAATTTACAACGTTTTCATAAATCGTGGTAACATCGAATCGATCACCGTGTTTATTTTTTTTTGTATAGTTTTCGAATGAATTAGGATGGGTTCACTGATAATTCTAGAGGTACGTTTAGACTATTAGACATGTCGGTCTGATTTTGACCACTGCAGATATCGAAAGTCTGCTCGATTTACCGTTCGACATACTTTGTCGAATCTGTTTTTATGACGGTGTTCACACTGCTTGCACAAATCAAAAGGAAGAACTGCCAAATGAATGTCAAATGAATTCTTTTCCCTATTTCAATATTTGCCAGCACACAAGAAATGAAAATGATGTTTGTTATGGAAATCCAAAACAAAAAACCCAAAAAAATCAAAGGTTGCTATGTTCTTGGAGTCGAACGAAAAATAGAAACGTTTCTATTTCATTCGACATATCGAACGGCATGTCGAATTACAATATCTAATAGGTGTAAACGTAAAACAACATTGCATTCGAAATATTTTCGAGCAATCAGCTCGAATCAGATGAAAAAATCAGATAGTCCAAACATACCTTAAATTGCATCCAGCTAAATCACTTAACAGTTCAGTGATGAGGTTGGCGACCGGCATCTAGAATATACTAAATCATAGAAAACTCGAATGGTTTTCAAATCACATCATAGAAATAATAAGCACTTTGATTCGCACTTCATTCACACCTGAGAGGCACCCGTAAAGTTGAGCATAGCAAAAAATCTTATATGTTTTTTTTTGTTTTTTCCTTCTTTCCCCAACAGAAAGTTGATATGTGAGAGAGAAAAAGAAATCGAGTTAGAAAAGCGTGTCGTCGTCGGACGAATAAAACGTACTGTAGCACATGTAATTCGAACGTGTCAACAGCGGTAACCTGTTCCGGTGCGTGACTTTGCACCGTACTGCGTGCCGACCAATGTCCGCCTTTACGAAACTCACTCCGACGTGCCACGAACTCAAGGAAGAAGCATAATCTAATTTCAGTAGAATTCGGTGCGAAAGTATACAAATTAGCGTAACAGTAAAGGCAAATAATTACTCGTGTATGCCATTAATTCAGCACACTGGTACCTTTGGCCATCGTCATCGGAGATAAAAAGGCGAAATTTTATCCAAACAGTTTGAAAAATTCACGGGCGCCGGGAAAAGTTCGCGTAAACAGTCGAATGACGACACAGTGCGAGTGAAAAGTGATACACCCAACGGGTGGTCACCAGCCAAAAGCAGGATATGACCAATTGCGGTGCGAAAATTGCATAAGAATAAATAGCACAATTTAGCAGCAATTAAAGCTGTTTCCGAGCCGCCGTCGGTGCAGATAACCTATATTTGTTTGGTCCGAATAACGCACCGAGTCAGCCGTTGCCGCTGGCAGATCGTACTGTAACGTTTGAAATTAACAAAACAGTTAACTTTTTGCAACGCGCATTTAAACGAATGTAATTAATAGCGAATCTACGTTTCTTCCGTCCTCAGTGGAACAGTGGGCCGGTACCGACGGGTGCCGATTTCTGCGGACGCGTGACGTCGTTTGAACATTACGGTTCGCCTGTAGCCGCGTTTCAGAATTTCGACTGGCGTTCATCAGATTCCAAGCCAACTGAATTAACGATAACGATGATACTCAAAGCTGCGTTACCAGATATATGTGTGTGAAATTTGTATTGTGATTATAAATCTTGCATGATATATCATCAACGTCAAGCGCAAAGCGTTCCCTGACCGTCCTCTGGAAATCATGGGGCCAGAAAATCTCGAAACAACCAACGAAGAGTGAGTAATTGTGGGACATAAAACTTGGATGTTTTCGCGGTTTCCTTCGCCAAAGGCATAATCGATCTTCGGAAAGCCGGAAAGAAGTGACAGAAAAGACAGTGCGCGACGACACTTATCGTGAAACGGTTGCTTCGGAAGATAAGGTCATCCGCTGCCAATTTGAATTGTTCCTCTAAGATGAAGTGAACGTTGAATAAGATGGAATAGTGATTGAGCACAGTGAAAGTTAATGTTGTACACCTCGGCTCGTGCTAGAGCTATGCTGGCTATTCCCGGTTGTTTGTGCTACGTGCGGTAGGGCGGAATTTCTCCTGCAAATGTGAATAACTGTATGAAATGGTGACATTAATGCCTTGTAGTTACATATCTGCGCCCCGGATCTCCATCATTGATAAAATGATAGAGATAGAACCAAAGGTATACAGAATTCTTCTTCGAGTTGCGGGGTTTAGTTGGATTCTCTAGTGTTGAAGCTGGTGGCGTTGGTTTTCTGCTTTTTATGTGTTCTTCTCTTCTTTTTCTTTTCTTTTTTCTTGTTGTTTACTAACCATTCATCAGGACATTAAATTTGTTCTGTTTTATGTGTGCTTAAGGAGAAACAAATTATTTAACAAATTTTATTAGTCTCTGTTTCTATGGCGATTAGGGTGCTGCTTTTTTATAAATGAAACACGTTGATGTGCTTACCAAGTGGTCTACAAGCAGTAAAGGAGAATATTCGCGATTAGAGATAAGCTGTGGAAAGTCATAAATAAGAAGTGGTCGTTTGTGGACTTTAAAAATTGAGTTGCATTCGCAGAACCTTGCATATTTATAATTGAAATTGATGGATAAATCGTATAATTCTATCAGAAATTTCAATCAGTTTCCACGATTATATGAATTAAGAAAGTATAGAAACAGGGGAACAAAGTGTTGCACATTGTTTGAGTGAAATTTGAAAGAATAATATTTCTTTACCATTGAAACTGTAATTACCTTGCACAAGATATATGAATGAGTTTATAGCTATTTTCTAATAGCTGATGTCTCATCTTAGATAGGCTTCAGGAATTAACATCATCGAATCAGATAAATAATCCACACTTTAAACCTGACCACCTCTATCGCGTTGGCTCGGGTTCCCTGTCTGGTGGCAACAAGTCTCCTCAGATTTTCATCGGGTTTCTTTTTTTATGATTTCAGATGATCACTCGTGTTCCCCCTCGCAGCGTACGGTTCACCATTCCAATCACTTCCCAATATTTATGACTATTTTTTTTCTTTTCTCCCGTTCAATCGTCCCCTATTCCTTTCTCCACGCGAGTTGGTCAGATGCGTGCTCAACTAACAGCCTGCACCATTGAAAAGAGGCAAGGAAAAACGAGCAACCAAATTCTCACTCGCACGTTTTCTTCGCCACAGAACGGCGAGATTCATTTTTCAAACCTCCAGGAGTGTGACTTAAAATATTCCGTGTTAATATACTGTCCTTTTGTTCATTAATTTAATTTGCCCTCCGATGAACATTCGTGTCGCGCGATCGGTCGTAATTCTGCACCGTAACGATCGTAAGTATTTTCGTCGCGAGTTGTGTGTGCAGCTTTGCGCAGTGTAGAGCACAGATTTGATGGTTATGTTTACTGTTGAGCTTGGGGGCAGTCGACACTCGAAGACAGTTCTTTTGTGCAAATCAATTAGACGGAAGTAGCAATTGGCGATCGCTTGATGGTGGTTTCTACTGTTATTTACATTGTAGTGGAGGTTTCACCATCTGTAAGGATGGTTTTGCGGAGTTCGAAAATATACGCAAAACAGCTTGTTCGTGAAAACAAAAAATGTTAAGAAGAAAGTTTTGAAACGATGTACATCGTTTTATTCAGTCTTAGGATTGCTTGAAATGGTTGTATTTTCTCATAGTTTGTTTTTTTTTCGCTCTTGGTTCTACATTTCGGTTCGAACTTTTGTAGGTAAAATATTTACTTTTGCCATCTAGCAAAAATTCTACGTACTAAAAGCGCGATATCGCAATCAGCACTAGCTTTTCGACAAAGTCAGTCTATTAAAATATGTTTGCTATAGAATTAACATTATAACTGGTTTACCCAACCTAACTTTTAATAGTAACTATTCACACAAATCAAATACAAATATATTCTGCATAAAAAGCTCTTGCAATAATTTTTTGTACAATGAATAATAAACTCATATTTATCTCTGGGTAAATCATATTTCTGAGTTGGTTTATGATAAAAAAGACAATCAGTGATTCTAGGCCCACCATAGAATACTGATGCTATGACTTTACCGGCGGAAAAAACTGCCTTCACCTGCAATACATTTTGTCGATTGTTATTACATCACGGATATAAAATATAGTACATTAGTTGACCCATGTTTCGTCCATGGTTATAAGCCGACATAAATATCAAACTCTGTTACTGCGAAATGATACTGAATCCTCGTTGAAAACTTCGTAGCAACGCTGTTTTTGAAACTAAGTTAGTAAACGCGACACTTGATGCATAGCTTTGTAATGTCCAAAGCTTGAGTCAATTTTACGATGCACAGCACTTTTAAATATTATGTCTGCTGGCTCGCGTAACTGTGACCGACGATCATGTAATATCATTTTGTGGAATGTCGTCATCAGTTTTGGTCTGAATATCTACTGAGAAATTTGTTCTCACGGTTCCGATTCCCCAGAATATAATCCAGTTGAGTTTTGATATAGGTTAGGGTTGAACTTTTCAAAAGCAAGCATTGAATCATAGAATGACGGCCAATGTTTTCCATGTTTGCAAAGACTATTGATGACTGTCAAACATAAACTAAACTAAACTAAACTAAACGCTTTGATGTCACTAATCTCGAGAAACATTTCTAGCCAGGCAAGACTCCTGGGATTACCTTCGTAGTATCAAAAATCCCCGCAAACCGCAGGAAGGTATGCTGGGCTGCGGGAGGTGTTCGAAAAATAACGAATGACAATTTTTTTTGTATCGCTGTCAAAAAAGGTAGATGTACTTCAAGATAATTTATTTATTTCTTATGAAGATAAATTCGTTATCAACAAAAAAAAAAATAAGAATGGTTTGCAGTTCGTTTGCCCTCCAGTCATTTTTGTACGCCAAGGACCTTAAAATGCTAAAGAAATCTTTGATTGGACGACACTGAATCAGATTCGTTGGGTTGCCTATTATTGGATACAAATGGGGTCGAATGGTTCTTCAGGAACGTTTGTGTTTATTGCCGTAATGAAATAATGCTTTATCTGGCTAAATCACATGCTTCCATAACACTGGTCAACACAGGTGCACTCTTAAAGCTCAAATCGGAAAAATGTACACAGTAAAAAAATCTGAATTTTACACGTCACGTAAAATATCTTCTCATTCCAATTTCAGTTGCTTCTGACATATAGGGTAGGGAACATATTCTAAGCAGCTTAAGGAACCGCCTGTGTATTGGGAAGAAATACTCGAAATGTGTTGGGTGAAATTCAAACAGAAGTATATCAATCTTTTCTCTATCTTTTTCTCAGTTAAAACTTGTTTTCATATTGTAAAACTAAGTGAGCAAACTTTAACAATAATGAATTAAAGTTACCAATCGAGGAACACTATGCCAATCATCCCGAACCTATTTTAAGCAGTTTCCATATGTTTTGCAGGCATTTTATTTCAGCACCCGAAGTGGCTCCTGAATGGCTGCAATATAGGTCGATTTGTTTCAATTAGTGGTTGTTCACAGGTTGCTTTGTGATTAACGGTATTTCTTATACTCATAAGACAGCTGGACAATCAAAGTTTTCGTTTCCATCATTGAAATTGTCGATATTTAAATTTCAGTTTGCTTCTGACGTAAACCACGAGTTTGTTTGAAAATTAAGTGCATTTAAATTTGCGTGGAATATTATGGAATTTTCTATCATAAGCGATGGAGGCAATTTTTTATAGGCGATCGATATAAAGTCGTGTCTCTAGCCACTTACTTTTTTTCAGAGACTTAAATGAGTGAAATTGCACATTGAAGCAACTGAGTGGGACTGGGAGTGACCGACCATTCCAATGTACAAGTTTTCAACACTTTGAAGGGTCAAAAACGACGCCGGCCACGTCCTTGTCCTTTCGGTTTATTTATAACGTTAAAGCGACGAACCCGGCGAGTAATTACTATGCGAACTCTCTCATAAGATTACGCGTTTTGGTAATGGCTAGTGGGACCAAAATTCATAGGAATGATTGAATAGCTATAATCATTCGTTTTTTTGGTATGAGCTTTCAGAGTGCACTCTTCTTTCATTATGTCGACCAGTGTAATGTTTGTGAAGAAATTGAATCAAAATTGTCTTCAAAAATTCGTTCTGGTACACTCTCTCTTGCCAGACCACTGGACTTGAACCATGATTTAGACAAGAAGAACGAGGTCAATTTTTGTCCATTAATTCGGCCAGTCTTACACCACCTTCCTGGCGAATTGTTGTTGGGGTTTGCAGGAAATTATACATACACGAAACCGGAAGATGTTCGCTTTCAAAATAGTTTACCGTGAAACTTTTGCTAAAATTTAGTTCAGCAAGAACTGTACAATGCTCTTGCACAAAGCTCCTTGTTTCGAAGCCATTTTGAACAGAACTGAGCATGCATAAATAAAACAAAAAATACTGGCATAATGAGGTAACAGAGAGCTTCCATACTTTCATTTTTCTCTGAGCGTGTTTGTTGTTGAGTAGGACAACCTCAAAAACATTCCAAAATTTTATTTGTCACAGGAGACATTATTTTTTTCATTTCAATAACTCAAATATTATCTTCACTGGTTTAATCAAATACTGTTTTATCAAAGAAAATGAAAATCTATCATTTGCATGAAAGAAGATCATATAATGAAACAGGAAAACAGAACCACGTCAAACGATCCGAAAACCCAAAAAAATGTGAAACTTTTTTATACCGCAAAAAAAACTCAAAATTATAACAAAGCTGTTGGAAAAAAAATCCAGAATGGAGAAATAAAGGATAAATTTTATATTAAGGTTCAAACTTTTTTTGCAATTTTTTCTCAAATGAGTTTAACGATTTAAATTGTCATTTTAAACAAAAAAGCTCATAATAAATGACTATCTGAATGGATCCGACTTCAAGTATTATTTAAAAAAAGTTTAGAAAATTAGAAAATAAACACTAAATTTTATATTGATACAAAAATTTTGAATTTCCCCTTGCAATTGAAATTTTTATTGAAACTTGTCATTTTTACAAAACTTGTGGTAAAAAGTTTTAAACTCAGATTTCTACTCATAAGTTAGTTTCTAGCCACTATTGCTTAGCTAGAACCGTCCTATTGGCCATTAACTAGTAAACTGATAGTTTTGAGCAAAAGCAGGCTCTTATATAGCCCAACGAGTGCATTGCCGATTTAAAGCAAAGCCTTGGCGCTACATTCCGATTCGGAACTTGACCTTCTGTTTACTATACACAGATTTCGCACCCAACTGTTAAGTGTACAGGACAATTGCGAGGCTAGCGCTACGATCCTACTGACAATAACAGTCTCTCCCGAGCCGAGACTCGAACCTACGACAACAGGCTTGTTAGGCCAGCATCGTACCTCGAGACCAGCTGAGGAGGCATTGCCGGTATACTAGGTGTAAAATTCTGTCGACCGTGCAGGTATCAAGCAACCAATCAAAGGTCGAAATCTGCGTTTCAACAAGGTGTGACAATTTTTTTATAGTACAATAGTTCGAATAATCAAAATATGCGTAGATGATTTTCCAATCGATTGCTGCAAAAATTACTGCAGTTCGCTAAGCCAAATACGTGTGCAAAGTTTCATTCAGACCAAAAATGGTCGATATTCAATTACAGGTCATTTGAAGCGATTTTATTCTGTAATAACTATACAAAACTCAACAAAAGCCTATATTAAATTTAAAATCCATAAAAACTCACTTAGATGTATCTTAAAATATCTGAAAACACTTAGAAAGGCTTGAAGCAATAAAAAAGAATGAATTCCGAATTCAACTCAAAATGCTTAGGAAACGTCTCTGAAGGCTACAAAAGGCCAACAATGAAAATAATTGTTAAAATGTTTTAATCAGATAGAAAAAGACAAAATAAAATATAATTAAAACTCAGACAAAAGAGGCTGAAATGAATTTTAGGTACAAAAGAAACAGAAGAAAATAAACATTCGTCCTAAAATATATATAAAAGAAGGCTTGTATGCAAAGCCACGACCGCAAGGTTGACTTAAAACTACATAAGTTATTTTGTTACATCACTTGCATTTTTGTGTTTTAGAGTAACTTTTATCCAAATAACTAATAAAATAATTCCTTGGGAATAATGTTCCTGGCAAATAGCTAAATATGGCCAAATACTAGCTTATATGAGTGTTTCCAGAACCGGAATGATATTTACAGATCGTAAATCGACCCCAGTAGCCAGTATAAATCTTTTCAGGGACGCCACATTATTTCCAGAGATTTACAATCATTAATAGTGATGGATAGAGGTTTTTTTTTCTTCATCTATAGTTTATTTGACACGGCACAAATACAATTCAATGTTTAACGGCGCCAATTATATCTGGTAGCTTACTTTCTAAAGTATCTTAATAACTAAAAGCAAATTTTTTATCCTCGCTGCCGACTACGAGCTGAAACTAAATCAAACTTAAAGTTAGAATATTTTGCATTAAAAGCACAGGTTTGCTGTTTGATGGTTTTCATTGCCATGGGTAAGCAGCATATTAAATTTGTTCCGCTGCTGGGCCAAGATATTACGGACTGGCATATTGGGTTGTTTCCATCGGGCCTTGAGAGTATCGTGCGGGTCTGATTGCTGTTTCCGGATCCGGGGTCTTAACGTGTTCTTGTCGTTTGGTTGGATGTAGGCGGAAGGGGATAGGACTAAACTGGGGCGTGGATGGATTTCAGGAAAACGTATATAAGGGACATGTAGGATAGGTCACGGCTCGCCAAGACATCACGAACAGGAACAGCCGGCTGCCTACCTTCGGCCTGCAGGGAAGCTATTAATCTAGACCTGGCGTCACGGTGTACAGGGCATGACCAAACAACGTGCTCTATGTCGTGATAACCTTCACCACAGGCACAGATACCACTCTCCCCGAGCCCAACACGACGGAGATGCGCGTCAAATCTATAGTGATTGGACATAAGCCGGGACATCACGCAAATGAAATCCCGACCTACATCCAACCCCTTGAACCACGGGTTCGTCGATACCTTGGGGATTATGGAATGTAACCACCTTCCCAGTTCCCCCTTGGTCCAAGAATTTTACCAACTGATGATCGTATTCTGACGTACAAATGCGAAAAATTCATTAAAGGCAATTGGTCTTTCATAAATATCACCGTTTGTTGCGCCCACCTTAGCCAAAGAGTCCGCTTTCTCATTACCCGGTATCGAGCAGTGAGAAGGGACCCACGCTAAGGTAATCTGAGTAGATTTTTCGGATAAAGCACTCAGATGTTCCCGTATTTTCCCCAGGAAATACGGAGAGTGCTTAACATCTTTCATCGATCGGAGAGCCTCAATGGAACTGAGACTGTCCGTAAAGATGAAATAAAGGTCCGTGGGCATTTTTTCGATAATCCCTTGGGTGTACTGAATTGCAGCTAATTCTGCGACGTAAACAGAAGCAGGATTATCGAGCTTATGGGAGACGGTTAAATTGTTATTAAAGATACCGAAGCCAGTGGACCCATCAAGAAGTGATCCGTCAGTGTAGTACATATTGTCGCAGTTGATGTTTCGATATTTATTGGAAAAAAATTAGGGATCTGCTGCACGCGTAAATGATCCGGGATTCCACGAATTTCTTCTATCATGGATGTATCGAAAAACACAGTAGAATCAGAAGTATTTGATAAGTCGACACGATTTGGAATATTCGAAGAAGGGTTAATATTTTGGGACATGTGATTGAAATACAATGTCATAAAACGGGTTTGAGAATTAAGTTCGATTAACCTTTCAAAATTTTCAATCACGGGACGGTTCAAGACCTCACATTTGATTAGAATACGAGAAGACAGGCTCCAGAAGCGGTTTTTCAATGGTAGTACTCCAGCTAAGATCTCCAAACTCATCGTATGGGTCGATTGCATGCAACCCAAGGCGATACGCAAACAACGATATTGTATTTGCTCCAGTTTGATTGAATGTGTGTTTGCTGCGGAGCGGAAGCAGAAACACCCGTACTCAATAACAGACAGTATCGTTGTTTGGTAAAGCCTTATAAGGTCTCCTGGGTGGGCTCCCCACCATGATCCGGTTATTGTACAAAGAAAATTCACTCTTTGTTGACATTTTTTCATCAGATACCTCACGTGACAACCCCAGGTGCTTTTAGAGTCGAACCAGACACCAAGATATTTGTGTACCAAAACCTGAGAAATCGTTTTACCCAATAATTGTGTTTGAAGCTGAGCAGGTTCATGCTTCCTAGAAAAAACTACTATCTCAGTCTTCTCCGGAGAGAATTCGATACCTAGCTGTAAAGCCCAAGCAGACAAATTGTCCAAGGTATCTTGCAATGGTCCTTGCAAATCGGCAGCTTTGGCTCCTGTAACAGAGATTACACTGTCGTCTGCAAGTTGTCTGACGTACAAATGCGAAAAATTCATTAAAGGCAATTGGTCTTTCATAAATATCACCGTTTGTTGCGCCCACCTTAGCCAAAGAGTCCGCTTTCTCATTACCCGGTATCGAGCAGTGAGAAGGGACCCACGCTAAGGTAATCTGAGTAGATTTTTCGGATAAAGCACTCAGATGTTCCCGTATTTTCCCCAGGAAATACGGAGAGTGCTTAACATCTTTCATCGATCGGAGAGCCTCAATGGAACTGAGACTGTCCGTAAAGATGAAATAAAGGTCCGTGGGCATTTTTTCGATAATCCCTTGGGTGTACTGAATTGCAGCTAATTCTGCGACGTAAACAGAAGCAGGATTATCGAGCTTATGGGAGACGGTTAAATTGTTATTAAAGATACCGAAGCCAGTGGACCCATCAAGAAGTGATCCGTCAGTGTAGTACATATTGTCGCAGTTGATGTTTCGATATTTATTGGAAAAAAAATTAGGGATCTGCTGCACGCGTAAATGATCCGGGATTCCACGAATTTCTTCTATCATGGATGTATCGAAAAACACAGTAGAATCAGAAGTATTTGATAAGTCGACACGATTTGGAATATTCGAAGAAGGGTTAATATTTTGGGACATGTGATTGAAATACAATGTCATAAAACGGGTTTGAGAATTAAGTTCGATTAACCTTTCAAAATTTTCAATCACGGGACGGTTCAAGACCTCACATTTGATTAGAATACGAGAAGACAGGCTCCAGAAGCGGTTTTTCAATGGTAGTACTCCAGCTAAGATCTCCAAACTCATCGTATGGGTCGATTGCATGCAACCCAAGGCGATACGCAAACAACGATATTGTATTTGCTCCAGTTTGATTGAATGTGTGTTTGCTGCGGAGCGGAAGCAGAAACACCCGTACTCAATAACAGACAGTATCGTTGTTTGGTAAAGCCTTATAAGGTCTCCTGGGTGGGCTCCCCACCATGATCCGGTTATTGTACAAAGAAAATTCACTCTTTGTTGACATTTTTTCATCAGATACCTCACGTGACAACCCCAGGTGCTTTTAGAGTCGAACCAGACACCAAGATATTTGTGTACCAAAACCTGAGAAATCGTTTTACCCAATAATTGTGTTTGAAGCTGAGCAGGTTCATGCTTCCTAGAAAAAACTACTATCTCAGTCTTCTCCGGAGAGAATTCGATACCTAGCTGTAAAGCCCAAGCAGACAAATTGTCCAAGGTATCTTGCAATGGTCCTTGCAAATCGGCAGCTTTGGCTCCTGTAACAGAGATTACACTGTCGTCTGCAAGTTGTCTGACGTACAAATGCGAAAAATTCATTAAAGGCAATTGGTCTTTCATAAATATCACCGTTTGTTGCGCCCACCTTAGCCAAAGAGTCCGCTTTCTCATTACCCGGTATCGAGCAGTGAGAAGGGACCCACGCTAAGGTAATCTGAGTAGATTTTTCGGATAAAGCACTCAGATGTTCCCGTATTTTCCCCAGGAAATACGGAGAGTGCTTAACATCTTTCATCGATCGGAGAGCCTCAATAGAACTGAGACTGTCCGTAAAGATGAAATAATGGTCCGTGGGCATTTTTTCGATAATCCCTAGGGTGTACTGAATTGCAGCTAATTCTGCGACGTAAACAGAAGCAGGATTATCGAGCTTTTGGGAGACGGTTAAATTGTTATTGAAGATACCGAAGCCAGTGGACCCATCAAGAAGTGATCCGTCAGTGTAGTACATATTGTCGCAGTTGATGTTTCGATATTTATTGTAAAAAAATTTAGGGATCTGCTGCACGCGTAAATGATCCGGGATTCCACGAGTTTCTTCTATCATGGATGTATCGAAAAACACAGTAGAATCAGAAGTATTTGATAAGTCGACACGATTTGGAATATTCGAAGAAGGGTTAATATTTTGGGACATGTGATTGAAATACAATGTCATAAAACGGGTTTGAGAATTAAGTTCGATTAACCTTTCAAAATTTTCAATCACGGGACGGTTCAAGACCTCACATTTGATTAGAATACGAGAAGACAGGCTCCAGAAGCGGTTTTTCAATGGTAGTACTCCAGCTAAGATCTCCAAACTCATCGTATGGGTCGATTGCATGCAACCCAAGGCGATACGCAAACAACGATATTGTATTCGCTCCAGTTTGATTAAATGTGTGTTTGCTGCGGAGCGGAAGCAGAAACACCCGTACTCAATAACAGACAGTATCGTTGTTTGGTAAAGCCTTATAAGGTCTCCTGGGTGGGCTCCCCACCATTGTCCGGTTATTGTACGAAGAAAATTCACTCTTTGTTGACATTTTTTCATCAGATACCTCACGTGACAACCCCAGGTGCCTTTAGAGTCGAACCAGACACCAAGATATTTGTGTACCAAAACCTGAGAAATCGTTTTACCCATTAATTGTGTTTGAAGCTGAGCAGGTTCATGCTTCCTAGAAAAAACTACTATCTCAGTCTTCTCCGGAGAGAATTCGATACCTAGCTGTAAAGCCCAAGCAGACAAATTGTCCAAGGTATCTTGCAATGGTCCTTGCAAATCGGCAGCTTTGGCTCCTGTAACAGAGATTACACTGTCGTCTGCAAGTTGTCTTATCGTGCATGAATTTGCCAGACATTCGTCGATGTCATTTACATAAAAGTTGTAAAGAAGGGGGCTTAAACATGAGCCCTGGGGAAGACCAATGTAGCTAATGCGAAAAGTTGCCAAATCGCCGTGCGTAAAATGCATGTGCTTTTCGGACAACAAATTGTGCAAAAAATTGTTCAAAATTGGAGAAAATCCTTGTCGGTGAAGTTTACCCGAAAGAATGTCAATAGAAACGGAATCAAAAGCCCCCTTAATGTCCAAGAACGCAGACGCCATTTGTTCTTTGCGAGCATACGCCAGCTGAATATCTGTTGAAAGCAACGCAAGACAATCATTCGTCCCTTTGGCACGGCGGAAGCCAAATTGAGTATCTGATAGTAGACCATTTGATTCGACCCAATGGTCTAAACGACGGAGTATCATTTTTTCCATCAATTTCCGGATACAGGATAGCATTGCAATCGGCCTATAAGAGTTGTGATCAGAAGCTGGTTTCCCTGGTTTTTGGATGGCGATCACCTTCACTTGCCTCCAATCCTGCGGTACAATGTTTTGCTCCAGGAACTTATTGAACAAGTTCAACAAGCGCCTCTTGGCATTGCCGGGTAGATTCTTCAACAAGTTGAATTTGATTCTATCTAACCCAGGCGCGTTATTGTTACAGGACAGGAGGGCAACTGAAAATTCTGCCATCGTAAAAGGTGATTCTATCGCGTCGTGGCCCGGAGACGCATCGCGAACAATGTTTTGCTCAGGAACAGAGTCCGGACATACTTTCCTGGCAAAATCAAATATCCACCGACTTGAAGACTCCTCGCTTTCGTTGACCGTTACGCGATTCCGCATTCTTCGGGCTGTGTTCCAAAGAGTGCTCATCGATGTCTCCCTCGACGTCTCGTTCACGAACCGACGCCAATATCCGCGTTTCTTTGCTTTAGCCAAGCTTTTAAGCTTGGTATTAAGCTCCGAATACCGTATATAGTCGCCAGGTATACCTTTCTTCTTATAGGCCAAAAACGCGTCGGATCTTTGCGTGTAGACATCGGAGCACTCTTGGTCCCACCACGGAGTGGGAGGCCGTTCTTTGATCGTTACGCCGGGATATTTCTTCGTTTGGGCTTGCAACGCGGCGTCGAGAATCAAGCCCGCGAGGAGATTGTATTCTTCAAGTGGTGGATGATGTTGAATCGACTCGACCGCTTTTGAAATCATTTCCTCGTATAACTTCCAATCGACATTCCGTGTGAGGTCATACGGAATGTCAATTGGTCGCATGCGAGTTGACCCGTATTAATTGAAATAAGAATAGGCAAATGGTCGCTACCGTGCGGATCGAGGATTACCTTCCATGTGCAATCCAACCGTAGCGACGTCGAACATAAGGATAGATCCAAAGCGCTTGGGCGCGCTGGAGGTTTCGGGATACGTGTCATTTCACCGTTGTTTAAAATAGTCATGTCGAAGTCATCGCAAAGGTTATAGATTGAAGAGGAGCGGTTATCATTGTAAGGGGAGCCCCAAGCCACACCATGAGAGTTGAAGTCTCCCAAAATCAAACGTGGCGAGGGAAGAAGTTCTATTAAATCAAAGAGCAGCCGTTGCCCAACCTGTGCTCTGGGAGGAATATATATTGAGGCAATACAAAGCTCTTTACCTTGTATTGTCATTTGACATGCGACAACTTCGATGCCTGGAATCGAGGGGAGGTTAATTCGATAGAAAGAATAGCACTTTTTAATCCCTAAAAGTACTCCTCCATATGGGGTGTCTCGATCAAGGCGAATAATATTAAAATCATGGAAGTTGAGATCAATATTTGAAGTAAGCCAAGTTTCACAAAGGGAAAATGCATCGCATTTGTTTCTATTTATTAAAACTTTAAATGAATCCATTTTTGGTAAAATACTTCTACAATTCCACTGTAAGACAGAGATAGAATCCTTCATATACGCAGTTGAATTAGGCATCGAAGGATACAATCGCTGCAAGGAGGGGCCATTGGGCAGTCAACTGCTTCAAAAATGTCAACTGTTGGGAGGAATGCTGTAAGAAAAATTTTAATTGGATCGGGTACATTGAAATTTTCAAAAATCCAGTCCACAATGTCAGAAAATTTCACTAATCCAGAGTTTGTTTCATCAACTGGATGTGCAAAAGGAACAACTGGGGTTTTAGATGTTCCTGGCAGTGCTGGGAACTCCTTCTGGGACTTTAAATTTGCAAGCCCAGGAGGAGTTTGCTTCGGTTTTTCCGCAGCACTGTTTGGTTTGTTCGTACTTTTCATTACACTTTGGGAAATCTTAGGACCTTTACGGGGAAGTTTAGGAGAAGAAACATTTTTTCTCTTCCTAGACTCCCCAGGATTGGCATAAGATGTTCCCGCTGATGAATCGTCAGAATCGGTTTCATCAGAGGGCAACAGATCAAAGGGGTTCGATGTTATGGTAGAAGTGGTCACGGTCTTCTTCAGCATCTCAGCGTAAGAACGCTTTGAACGCTCCTTAAGTGACCGCTTGATTTTATCTCTGCGCTGCATGTACACCGGGCATGTGGAGAGCTCATGCTGGTTTTCCCCACAGTGAATACATTTTTCAGCATTAACACTGCAAGAATCTTCCGCATGAGTCTCCCCACACTTGCTACATCGTGCCTTATTGCAGCAGTAGGCGGCTGTGTGGCCTTACTGCTTGCAATTGGTGCAATTCATAACACGGGGTACATACAATCGCACAGGCAGACGAACCCGGTCGATCGAGACGTGGCTAGGGAGTGCAGATCCGGCAAACGTAACGCGAAACGAGTCTGACGGAGTGTAAACTTTTTTACCGCAGACGAGAGACATGGACCGCAATTGCTTACAATCCAAAATCTTCGCCTGTGTTTCGGTATTTTTGAAGCAACCGGTTGCGCTTTTTAGGATACACTCGACAGACAGACTCGAATCGGTTATGACACCGTCGATCTCCACGTCTCGTGCGGGTATGTAAACGCGATACTTGCGTGTGAAGAGCTCAGAGCAAGCGATAGCATTGGTCTGTGCCAGATCACTGACCACGACACGGAGCTTGTTAGGTCGGACCTTGGAAATTTCGGTCACGGCCTTGTACCCCTTCGTCAGGTCTTTAGAAATTTGCAGTATGTTTAATCGCTTTGAATTCACTCCTGCCTTTGGACGAAAATAAACAGTATAGCTGCCCTGTTGAGATCCGTCCGGGTAAAGCCTGGGGCGAGGGGGGACTGGAGAATGAACAGGGGAGGGGGTAACAGAAGGGTCAGGGTCAGGATGGTTCGGGGATGGTGGCACGGGAGGCGAGGGATCTATATCCATCGCGCTAAATGTAGCGCACTAGCGCACTAGCGCCGACAAGAACACGTACCTCTTCACTTCTTCCTTCCAGCAGTGGTTGTCCGATCGTTCGAAGCTGCACCCAAAGCAGCCAGCAGCACCAGTACAGCAGCACCAATACAGCCACCAGCAGTGAGCCGGGTGTGAGATCACTCAGCACAGCGACACGGACTCGACTGTCAACTGATGGCCTTGAACTCGAAAGAATAATACACTCTTTTGTTTGGCCATTCGTACACACGGACCGGATTGTAATAGAACGACCACTTTGCACGTCCGTTTCTGTCGAGTGTTCGACGCGGAATGATGGATAGAGGTTATTCACATTGAGAAGATAGTTTATCGTAACCTTATATATCATTCATATTAGAATTCGCGATCACTTCCGAATGCAACTGTGCAAGTGTTGCAACGAACAGTTCTATGTAGTTCTACGTCAGCCTTGCGGTCATGGCTTTGCACACAACCCTACTGTTATTCAAACCTAAAATTTGATGACAGGCAAAGTTGTACCGGAGGTACCGTCCATTCCATCATTCGATATTAAAATAATTTGAGCCGAAAGCCGACACAGAAAGTCTGCCGCGGCCGACGGCACTACCGCTGCTCCTTGCTGATTAATTGTGAATGATGGCTACAAAAGGCCAACAATGAAAATCATGTATTGAATGATGCTTATATCCGCTGCTGCTACTACTGCTGCTATCCGCTGCGTTACTGCTGCTTGGTTAAAATTGTCCTAGTTGCCAACCACTAGTGCACTGATAAATTTGAGCAGAAGCAGACTAATATAACCCAAATAGTGCATTCTCAGTTTACTAGGTATATAATTCTGTCGAACGTGCTAGGGAAAACAAGCGTTAAGCGACTAATCAGGTGTCGAAATCAGCGTGTCAACAATTCAACAATAATTTTCAATAGTACAATGGTTCGAATAATCAAATTACAGATTCAAGATTGGAGAAATAGTTCAAAAGTAAAAGCTATGTTGAAAAAATCAACTCTTTTTGTAAATTGAAATTTAGTGTTTATTTAAAATTTTTCGCAGTCAAAAGCTTACACCCTTTTAGAAAATTACTCTTGAGTCTAAGAAATGCCTACCACCGTGAAAAATACTCATTTTTCCAAGTCAAATTCGTGTTCAACATTTCATTTAAATAAAAAATGGCCGGTCGATAAGTCATTTGGCACGGTTTTGCTCAGGATACACAGAAGTGAGTTTTTTTTTGGAAAAGAAAAAATCCTGCTAGAATTAATAAACGAAAGAGAAATAATCTTTTGCATTTATTCAAAGAAGTTTAGAGACATAAAAGGTTTTCTTGATACAAAATAAAACAAAATGGTGGCCTTAACAATATGCAAATGCATAAGATCACATCTCTAGGTCGCCTTTTTCACCTTGGAAAAAAATGTTCCACATATTAAACAAAACTTTTTTTGCGAAAAGCGTTAACATAAAAAGTTAGTTAAAATGCCGAGAATTGTGCATTACTGGTTTAGGTTCAATTCCAGTGAAAGAATAGTACAATTTCAGAATTCCCGATAGAATCTCTCGATTCTTTTAAAATATGGGAAAACTAATAACCCACATCATTTCCTAGTAATAATTCACTGCGGTAATAGATTCGAACCAGGAAGCTCTTAAACTTTGTCAAGTGGCAGTTAGTCGGAAAAGATCGAACCTTCCGTCACCACCAACGCTGCCGTCGGCACAAACGACACTCGCATACTCCTGGGAGTGATCGTTATCGCCTTCGGTTGAACGCACCCTAGCAATTTGTTCCCGTTTAGTGATTTTTATGAGCCACGCATTGTCGTGGTTTGCGTAAGAGAAAATGTTCGAAGATATAGGAAGGAAGGAGGAGTAACAGTTTCCCACATACCGAGAGAAGGTGGATTTACGACTGGAAGATTGTCGAGACACCGTGAATAGTTGATAAATCACTGTTAGTACAAGCAAATCGTAAATTGTCTAGTCTTTATTGTGACAGATAGTGATTAGAGGTAGATTAGCATTATTGGTGAAGGTATTTTTTCTCACGCGCCATAGAAAGTTAGAACAGAAGTTGCACCAAACTAGTTTTGTTTGTACAAAACAGCGGAACAATCCCACTCGTATATCAACTTGTCAAAGCGTAATTTTATTATCTAGATGCTAACCAGCGCAACAAATTATATTTCCGATAGAATCAATAACTGTGAAAATTTATGAGTTGACACCACCGTTGATTATTAGGGTTTGGACAGGGCTCTCGGCTGTGTGTCTTATTAGCATATCACAGCGTCCCAGCGACCTACGTCTGACCAAGTAAAGCTGGACCAGAACTGGTAGAGGAGGAATCGCCAAAAATCCGAGGAGATATTACGATAAGATCAACGTTACCCGCTGGTCTAAACGGTCCGGGCAATCGGGGTACAACGTACATAGCGCCTGATGTTTTGTATTTAATATTCGCAATAGCTTTCTCCAGAATATTTGAACAGAAATCTTCTACGCTTTTTGTTTTGTGAAGAGTGTTAATATAACTCATTCAACAACGTATTACCCACGTTCCGCTTGACTCTCGGGGAAGCCAAAAATGGTGAAAACAAAAGGCGACAAAGATAATAAAATATAAATTAAAAAATAATATAAAATTAATTATGTTTGTAAATTATGCTGCCTTTTCCCCTACTGCTGCAGGACAGTGGATCGCGTTGGAATGAGAAACATTTCGTTTCCTGCTGGAGCAAAACTGTACATGCTGCGGACACACACTCACATGTGGTGTAATTTTAGTACTTTCATCGTCAGCCGTCAAATTCTCGGAAAATCATTAGGCCAATATTTCAGCTGACCGGGACCACTTTTCAACTAGATTTATTAGCCGATTCGGGTACGCGGATCAGGTCAAAATCTGTGCACGGTCCCATGTTTGCTCTAGCCAGACAGTGTGGCACATGTGTGTGCAAATGTGGCCACTTGATTTGTTGACTGACCGAGCAACAGTAACATGTTAGTTTTATGCATCACCGAAAAGTTCACTAGTGAGAGATTCCGGTGCCGGACGCTTGGAAGGATTCGAGAAAAAAATTACGTGTTGAGAATTGCACTGAATGTTCGGCTCGGGTGCAGCACGACTTGATGCCTGCTAATGTGGAGTTGAATATGGGAAATATGCCCTGGTCATCCGTTTTGTGATGTTTTGTTCCAAACAACATTTTTACGAGCTTAGGCGATCCATCCTTCGAAGCCACCGCAGCAGATGCAACTGAAATGCTGCAATAGCTGAAATTGGAATCAGAGGATACTGGAACGATATTCAGCCAAACCAGGACAAACTGGGGAACTGGCAGATCACGGAACAACCATACACAATTTGTACTCTACCGGTGTAAGAATACCTCCGCGAGGACAAGTTGTAAATTATGGCAAAGTTTTGTCAATACAACTGATTATGGTGGTAATTTTTTATGTGATACATAAACGCGAAACCCCGTTGAACATGAGCATGAGGTTTACGAGTTTTATTTATTTTTCTTGCTGGTTGTTCATTCAACTTGTGAGTTTGGTAGTGGGACAGGCGAAGAGCAGATTTTTTTTTTCACTGTGCGCTTTGGAAATATTTTTGTTAACATACTCAGCATGCGCAGGACCTGTAATGTGGATAACACAGAAATAGTGTGACTATGTGCTTACTGAGGTTGAAAAATTTTTTTTCGGATATTTTTTTCGTTTGCTTTATATTTTCGCATTTGTTTTATTGTTTTCATCACCATAAGTTAGCACACGAATTTGTCTGGTGTTTCGAAGTAGCATGCTGCGATTTGTTTTTCTTTTATGATTTATTTTTCTAAATAGCCTATTTTTAATTTAAACCTCAAGTAATAAGCTAAATAATTGTTCTTACACTGTGCATAATTAACAGCCCATCATCAAAATATTGACCAATCTGACTTATAGGTTGAAATTCTCAAAAACAAGCATAATGAAATTTACATTTTCATGTCAACCAGACGGAAATTGAAGACTGTTTCAATTGACGGTAAGACTGATGCGAAATATGTCTTTTCTTTTCTTTCCTTCAGCGTGTATTTTGAAGATGGCACCTCATCACGTCATTTGGTGGTAATTTTCCAACGTGTTAACAGTTTAAATCGGAATCAATATATCTTATATTAAAACAGTCGGCAACAAAATACCCTAGAGCATAAACTGGAAAAAATGAACGATTGAAGTTTTTTACCCGTTTCTGTAAATTTTGGTGCCGCTAGCACGCTCAGAAGTGCGTCGAATGGCCGCAGAGTAATTGCTCGCCAGATTCGCCGCTTCTACGTTTGCTTACGGGAGAACATCATCTATGTCTTTGAGACTTGACGCTTCGCTAGGAGCACCAAAATTTTCAGGCTAAACAAAGCTGGGACATTCCATACGAAGTGACCACGAAAAAGCACGAACTTTGGCACGGCCATCACAGATTTTGCTCAAATTTGGGAGAATTATTCATCTACTGTCACTTTGGAAAAATCCCAATTTTGGTGTCGATTGGAATACCCCCCGCTCTGTGGGACCCCTCTGTTTATTGCAAAGTCACGCATTTTTTGTTCAAAATCTCTTTTTTCTTTTTCTTACAATTCATAGACGTAAGATGTCTGAAAATACTGATAGATGATTTTTGAAGAAAATAAACCAAGGAATGCAGAAAATATATAAGATTTGAACGGAAGTGTATTTTTGTATTTGTAAACTAAATTTACATTTTTTGGCAAATGCAGCCATTTTTATTTCAAATTTGATAATTTCATCGAGTTCCTTGGAAAATTTCACATAAGAAACAACTATAATTCCGAGGTAATATGAGCCAATCTCGAGATATAACATTTTTACGAAAAAAGTTGTAAACTTCGTAATTATTTATTTTTAGAATTTATAGACGTAAGACACGCGGAAAACAGTGATAGGAGAATATTGAAGAAAATGAACCAAGGAATACAGAAAAAATATTATTTTTGACCGGAAGTGTTGCCAGATAGATTATTTTTGTATTTTAAAACTAAATTTGCATTTTTCGGCAAATGCAGCCAATTTTATTTTACATTTGATGGTTTAATCGTATTTCTTGGGAAATTTTACGTAAGAAACACTTATCATCCCGTGGTAATATGAGCCAATCTCGAGATCTAGCATTTTTACGAAAATAGTTCTGAATTTCGTAATTAATTTTTCCAAATAGACAGTAGATGAATAATTCCCACAACTTTGCACAAAATCTGTGATGGTCGTGTCCACACTTCGTATGGAATGACCCAGCTATATTTTATCATTTTTTTCCAGTTTACCACCACTCTAAGCCAAAGCATCATTATTTTTCTGGAATAACTAGGTATTTGCTTAGACAAAGTGAATGCCTTTTTTTTATCTCGGCACCTTCCAGTTCGCCGGTAATTATTTACTGGCATTTAAGTTGGGCATGCTTGTCATTCTCCTCAGTATGTGAAAGGAGAGGAGAAAAAATTCACCGCACACTTCGTTTCCAGTATGTGCCGCGTGTAGCAAATGCTTTCATCACACTGTTTCTTTCTCCACTCCAAAGTGTCTCAACCAGCTTACAGAGAGACAAACACACTTCCAGCTCACCCCACATCTGATAGAAACAAGAGGGGTGAATCACTCTACAGAGAAAACGCAGAAGTACATAACAGTGTACACTGGCGAGTAGTCCGGAAGGTGAAAAAAAGGTGAAAAAAGGTGGTGAAAAATGTAGTCCTCGTGACTGCGAAAACGAATTCCACCAGAGTAAAATCGACCGGCACGAGCGGCACGAGCAACGCAGTCTATTTTTTTTTTCTCCTAATCTCTTTTCCTCTTCTGCCATGCTCAAGAAACCAACTGTGAAACGCACCGCAGATAGCTCTGCAGTGTAATTATTGTGCGTGATGTCCACACGTGTGAGAAAGTACACCATAGTTCATTGTCTCGCAAGAGAGAGATTTCAGATTTCACCGCAGTTCGTTCAGGTAGCTCAACAGTTGAAAATCGTTTGTCGCTCTATTCTAGCATGAGCGTTGATTTGCTCTTTAGTGTGACGGCAGTTGTTTCCGCAGTGCAAGATGTTCTCCTGCACTCTAGACGTTTCCTGAGGAGAAAAGACAAGCATGAAGGTGGGAAGCCATTTTTTCGTGGAGTCATATATTTAAGAACGGAAAAGGGTACGAAAATTTCCCCTTTTTTCAAATGCTCATAAGTCGGTTAGTTTTTAGCGTTTTTTTTTTCATTCTTGTAGTAATCGATTGGAAAATTATCTGCGCATCCGCTCAAATGCTGAAGATTGAAAGCTTCTGCATTTGGTAGTCTACTATTGAAAATGGAATGCCTTTTGAAACGCAGATTTTAACCAATCAGAGCTGAGCTTAACCCTCTAGTGCCCAAGTTGATTTTCAGACAGACTTCGGTAAAATCACTATGAATCTTTATAAACATTTTTTATGTATTTATTGAAGGTTTTTAGAGGTTTGACTGAAACCCGTCTAGAGGCGGTACTGTGCAGTAGAGGGTTAATGCTTGCTTCTATTAACAAGGTCGCCAGAATAATATACCTAGTTAACCGGGACAGCACACTTCAGGCTATATCAGAGCCTGCTGATGATTACACAAATCATTTCACTATCCGATGGTGCGACGGTCGGTCATTAAGCACTAGCGGCTAGCAGCAGCTATAGCGGTAGGCATGAGCAAATGTCGCTTTTCCAAGAGTGGCTTTGGTCTGCTCACTCACCGTTGCGAACCGACTCATGGTTCACAATGATTTACGTGCGATGTTGACATATTGTGTTGTTTCGGTTCATTTTCGTAAGTCGTTCGTTCGTTTACTTTTCTCTATGAATTAGTTCATATAAATGGCTCAGGAGTCGTTTCCAAGGCTAGTAGCGAGTCACTTTTTAGTAATTTTGTCACTATATGGAGCCTAGTCACTAAAAGTCACTATCCTCACCGAAATGTCACCGAAGTCCTCATTTTACGAAAAAATGAATTTTACAAAAGTTAACATACATTAAAAGAGTGGTTCTCATTTACCGAATCTTTGGACAGTTCAGATCACTGGGACTTTTCGTCAGACTTGTCTTTTCCCTTCAGAGAAACACTGTTGTGTAGAATTATTTTTTACTGCGAAAACACTGCTCTCACATTGGTGTCCAAAGTGACGCACTTGCTTGAAGAGAGCAGCGAATCGTGTATCTGAGAAGCATGCAAAAAAACACTGTGGTGGAAACATCTGTTCCGACAGATAATAAACTGTTGTGATCTTCCTCACACGAAAGAACAATACGCTCAATAACTACACAACGAACCTCACTGCAGTGCATTTCCTGTGTGCTTCTACAGCAAATATAAAATGAGAGGAATATCTAGGTAGGAAAGTATATTGCGTTGTTTGTTTTGCATCATGAACTGAAAAAAATTAATCCAGCCAGCCGTTACGCATGTTTGCTCTTCGAATGCTATTGAATTTATCTCAGCAGTGCACACCGCTGTGTATTCTTAATAGAAAGATTCGCTCAGCTGTGGTGTAAGCAGAGAGTGTGTATGTTTTTCTGCGAGCAGAAGAAACATAGCACGAAACAGAAAAAAGTATAGTGCAAAAAATTGCTACACGCAGCGTCTATGCTCGAGAAGAAGTAAACGGTGAATATACAGTCTGATCTTCTTACGTATTAAGGAGAATACCAAGCCTGCTTTTTGTTGATATGGAAGGAATCATTGAATCTTGGGAGTTCCATGCCACGCAATGTTTCCGAATTCGAGTTGCAAAAGAATGCACCTGAAGCTTTATTCTACAGGCTGCCCGCGCCTCTAATCAGTCTTGTCTCAAATCGACTGTACGCACCTATTTCCCCTGGTTGAAGGGGAGTAAAAACAAATTTGAGGTTATATTTCGTATCGTCGTGTTTGGGCCACAATTCGCTGGATACTGCAAAAGTAAGCATTCAGAATCTATTAAAAAACCACATCTATGCATAACGGCTGATTTTTTTTACTGCTGTCCAAAAAAGGTGGACGAACTTAGACGAAAACTGAATTATTTTTCAAAAAGTTACATTCATTATGAACGAAAAAATGGTGAAGATTTGAGAAAGGTCCGTTACCGGCCTTCCGATGAAGTTTCCTTATGATGCCGCAACAAGAGCGTTGTACGACCTTTACGTCGACCTTCGAATGAATTTCTTGTTCTACCAATCAACTGTTTGCAGTTCGTTGATCTCCAGTTATTTGTGCATCGAAGGAACTCAAAACAAATACAAATGGAGTCGAGTGGTTTTTTGTAACGTTTTTGTTTTTATTGACGTAATGTGATGATATTTTATCTGGCCAAAACACTTGCTTTTCATTCGGGTGGTGTTTGCAAGAAATGGGATCAAAATTTTGTTCAAACATTTGTTCTGTTATACATCTTGATTAATAACCAAAACCACTATGCTTGGACCAATATCTAGACAAGAACTCTCCACTACTTCTGGTCTTCCACTACCTTCCTGGCGGATTATTGATGAGGTTTGCAAGAAATTATGCTCATAGCGAGATGTACAATGCGCTTGCAAAATGCTTTTTGTTTCGATGCTATTTTGAACAGAACTGGGTATGCATAAACAAAATCCTCGTCGCCGGTGAAGCTTGAAACACCGGGACTGAACATATAACACTGACACTGGGTATGGCAGCCTTGCCAGATCCGCCGTAGTTCTACGGATTTATTTCTCTTCTACGGATATATGGATCCACAGATGAAAACTACGGCTGTTTGACAAAATAGTTACGGGAATCTACTTTTATTTTCAATTTTGATATATTGAATAATCCATAATAAATTTGCTAGTGACAATAAAATTGTGTACTTCCGTCGTTTTATAGTTGGCGCGAACTTTCACTTTTTGTTCGAAATTTTACCAAAAAGAAAATAATTTTACCAAAAATCCGTAGAAACTACGGGTTTACACGAAATAAAACTGGCATCTCTGGGTTCTGGTGCTTCTATCCAATGTTGCCACATTTTCATCTGTACTAGAAGGGTAAAAATCTTTTTCATCTGTACTTTTTCCTCCGAAAATCTGTACCTGAAAAATGTGTGTGGCATAGAAGGTTCACCCTTTTTAGACTTGAAAAACTGACGCCATTTTGAACAGAAGTTGCAAGTTTTTCATTTAGTTGATGATGTTTACACATAGGTATTACTTCTTTCCGAGTTTCCCGAGAAAGGCAACAGCAACGTTTGCATGAAGATACGAGTTGGCCCCTCATATCGAACTTTACAAAAATGTTTCGTTATGTTTTCCAAAGGATGTAGGGTAATCACTCAATTATTCATCTCAACAGCTAGGTGCACCTATATTCATCTTATTTCTCTCATTTGTCTGATTTACCGTCAAATTTCTACAAATTTTTAAAAGTAAATCTATTTGCTTCTCGATTTTGTCAAGGGTTTGAGAGTTTTACGTTGAAAATATTGTAAAATTTGACGATAAATTGACCAAAAAGGCGTGATGAGATGAATTTAGGTACTGAGATGAATATAGGAGCGGTTCCCCTATCTATAATTTCAAGTACACCGAGAAAAAAAAAACAGTTTATTTAATGAACCCTTAAAAACCTGTACCCACCAGGCCCTTTTTGTCAAAAATCTGTAATCTGTACCATACAGAATCTGTACCAGAAAATAAAAACGAAAAAATCTGTACCATTTCAGATTAATCTGTACCTGTGGCAACACTGTTGCAATCATCGCACTTAGTGCCGTCTGTCTAACACTAACATTCAGTAGTAATTGCAAAGCACGACGGGTCGTGTTCCAAATAGGTATACCGCTCAATGCAGAGCATAGTTGTCAGAAAGCCTTTCTCTCGGTCTCTGTGCGTTATTTTGTTGAGAGTGTGTTTTCTCAAAGCCATCACATATTCAGATTTATCTTTAGTTAAACAGATTTCTACGACATTTTTATGCAGATATCTGCATATACCGATTTTTTGTAAATAATACAGGTTCATAGAGTTTTTTTGGTTTAAGTAAGGATAAGGATAAGTAAAAACAGAAATGAACTCACATGCTGTTAAGCGTGTTCGAGGTTTTAAGCTTCGTCGATAGGGTAGGGAACATATTCTAAGCAGCTTTAGGAACCGCCTGTGTATTGAGCAGTGCTGATAAAAGTCATTTTCCCCAGCAAAATTCTTCGAAAATTACAGCCAATCATTTTCAATTTTCACTTCCAATGATCGCAGCACTCTTTCAGATACACTAGATTTTCGTCGTAGTAACGTGCTGTTATACTCAGTTGAAATAGATCGCGCGCATCGTTCACGGTTACGGAATAAAATTCGACAACAAATCCAACCAAATGATCTTCACTCCAAAGCGAAAAAGAAAAACAAACAGTCCACTCAACCAAAATGAACCCCACCGAAACACTTTTTCACTGACACTGACCGATGCCTTGACAATCTTCGTTAACTGATAAACTGATTTTGTTGTCTTGCTTCCATCGCATGAAATATAATGAGATGTTTTGACAGTTCACTTCCATGCAAAAAGCGGGAAAGGAGAACTCTGAAAGGATTGTAAAAAAATAACGTTTATGGATGCTTTTTTTCACTTTCACTCAAGAGTGTCAACAAATATCAACCCTGGACGAAATACTCGAAATGTGTTGGGTGAAATTACCGTATTTGAAAGAATTGTTTCGATATATTTATACTACACTTATTTGATACTGCGTTTATTTGATCTTCCGAATCGAGTAAAATTAATCCACGTTATTGTAAAAATATCCCGTTTAAAAAAAAACGCACAAAAACAACCCGCGTAAAAAGCGACCCCAGTGTATATCAATCTGTTCTCTATCTTTTTCTCTGTCAGAACTTGTTTTCAGATTGTAAAACTAAGTTAGCAAACTTTACCAATAATCAATTAAAGTTACCAATCGAAGGACACTATTCCAATCACCCCAAACCTATTTTAAGCAGTTTGCCATCTGTTTTGCAGGCGTTTTTTCAGCACCCAAAATGGCTCCTGAATGGCTGCAATATAGATCGATTTGTTTCGATTGTGTTTGTTCAAAGTTTCCTTTTTGATTAACGGTATTTCTAATATTCGTAAGACAGCTAGACAATCAAGGTTGAGCAAGATCGCGCCAAATGACCTATGGTCGAATATCGACCATTTTTGATTTGAATGAAACTTTGCACACGTATTTGGCTTAGCAAACTGAGCATTTTTCATAGGTGGAGAGATTTTTTACACCCATGAGTTACATTCTAAAAGGGCGTATGTCTTTTGGCATAGGTTTTATTTGAAGCATTGTAGCCCAGAAACCGTTGGCTGTATAGAAAAAACTGTCTGAGAAGGAGTTGTAGGGAATTAAAAATGCACCATAACAAAAATATACACTGTACAAAAAAAATTTTTTTTGACCAAAACAAATTAAAAATAAACATTAAATTTCAATTTAAAAAAAAAGAGTTGATTTTTTTTCATTTTTTTTAAGAAACTTGACGTTAATACACAACTTTTCAAGAATAGTCCAGGATGGAGAAATGAAAAATATTTTTTTTTGGTAGATTAATTTTTTTTATAAAAATTCTAATTTAAACATTTTTCAAAATATTTGTATCCTGATGATTTTAAACGATGCAGAAAATCATTTTGAATCAAAAAGCTTTGGATAGTAAACATTCTAAAGGCATCGGTCTTGAGTTGTTTTGAATTTAAGCTCGAAAAATTATTATTATTTCGTAAAATACACGTTTTTTTTTATTTGTCCATGGTTCTCCAGCAAAAACCATGCGTTCATTGGAATGCTTGATCAAAAATATACAATTCATTCTTTGACAACAAAACGCTTGGATAAATAACTCAAGCGCTAAACCTTAGCTTACCTACACGTGCCCCCTTGCCGAATGTTTTATAAAAAAATATGTTTGTCGTGCAACACTACCTACTCGTTTACTAATAATAACTGTTTGTAAAGTACGCAACCAATAACTACTGGGTTACCTATAATATCTGTTTTCGTATATAAATACGATTGCACTACTCCAGATGTGTTAGTAACAGTTTGCATTTTGTGAAGATGAATAAAGTGAAAATACAAAGTGGAATACACCAAGCCCAAATGCTGAAAACCCTTTCCTGATCATCGGTGCTCATCAAGCTTACGCAAATTAAACGAAAACGTTATTGCAAAATTAAAAATATTGAACAGTCAAGCTCATTTTAATACATCTTTATCAATTTGTGATTCCTGTAGTTATTGGAATGATAGTCAAGCCACCATTCATCCCTTCGTTGTTTACTATTCAGAATCTGGAACACTTAAGAATATCAGCTTCATCATAATATCAGAAGTACTCCATCATGATACTGTTGCGGTTCAGGTGTTCATTGCCGAATTAATGAGTTTTTTGAAAACAACAATACAGTTGAAAAAAGCGATATTAATGTCTGATGGAGCTGCCTCACAATATCAAAATAGAAAAAACTTTGCGAGTCTTTGCAAGTTCAAAACGAAATATAACGTCGATGCAGAGTGGCATTTTTTTGCGACTTCTCATGTTAAAGGCCCATGCGATGCAATTGGTGGCATATTAAAACGAATGGCAAGAAATGCAAGTTTAGCTAAAGAACATGAACATCCTATTACAAGCGCAATAGAATTGTATGATTGGTCTAATCAGAAAAGTAATAAAAATTCATCAAAAATGTCATTTACATGGGTATCATATGAAGAATATGAACAAGGAGTAACCGAATGGAGCAATATTTTCAAAAAATCTATAATAATAGCTGCCACACAAAAGTATTACTCTTTTGTTCCGATTTCGGAAAAAGAGATACAAACGAAGCTGTTTTCAGAAGATGACGAATCATTTACTTATGATGTATATAAAATATAAGGTGAAACTAGCTCTGTAAAGTATCTATGTCATAAAAAAATATGTTCCTAAGATAATAAAACTCGAAAAAAATATTTGATTCTTATATATATATTTATATCACTTAGAACATTTAACTTTTTTCTTGAGAACCGTTCGCCCAATCGTTTTGTTGTCAAAGAATAAATTGTATATTTTTAATCAAGCATTCCAATGAACGTATGGTTTTTGCTGGAGAACCATGGACAAATTAAGAAAAACGTGAATATTCCGAAATATTGATAATTTTTCGAGCCTCAATTCAAAATAATTCGAAAATCGATGCCTTTAGAATGTTTACTACCAAGAGCTTTTTGATTCAAAATGACTATCTGCATCGTTTAAAATCATTAGAATATAAATATTTTGAAAATTGTTCAAATTAGAATTTTATAAAAAAATTAATCTACCATAAAAAAATATTTTTCATTTCTCCATCCTGGACCTTTTTTCAAAAGTTGCGTATTAACGTTTCTTTAAAAAAAAAATTAAAAAAACATTCAACTCTTTTTTTTTTAAATTGAAATTTAATGTTTATTTTTAATTTTTTTTGTCAAAAAAAATTTTTTTCGTACAGTGTATATTTTTGTTATGGTGCATTTTTAACTCCCTACAACTCATTCTCAGACAGTTTTTCTAAACAGCCAACGGTTTCTGGGCTACAATGATTCGAAACGGTTTCTGGGCTACAATGATTCGAATAAAACCTATGCCGAAAGGTATACGCCCTTTTAGAATGTAACTCATGGGTGTAAAAAATCTCTCCACCTGTGAAAAATGCTCAGTTTGCTAAGCCAAATACGTGTGCAAAGTTTCATTCAAATCAAAAATGGTCGATTAAATTTTCGCGTAGTTCCAGGCGATTTGAAATGATTTTGCTCGGTTTTCGTTTCCATCATTGAAATTGTCGATATTGATCAAAATTCAGGAGTTTGAGGCCTATTTTCTTCTACTGATTAAAATAGGCGTTACTGCTTAAGCCGTTCCCTATCCTATATATTTACAAGGGGCGGTGGGAAAAAGTGCAAAACTATATAGTGTTTCTTTCAAATATTACTTAAAGTACTTTAAAACAATAATATCAACATAGTCGGATTCAGTTATATGTACAAGGTTTTATCCAACAAATTAACTCCATCCTCGAGATGAGGCTGAAAGCTAGAACACAGCTTTCAAACGTAATCCTCCGGCACCGATCGCCATGTGCGTTTTGAAAGCTTTCATCTCACTTAAGAGTAAAAGACATTTTAGGCACGAGACGAATGAAGTGTGCTGTGTGTGACCATCCGAACTGCTCTTACTCGTTTCTTTGGAAATTGATGTGCAGTCTCCCAACAGCGTGTTTTTGGTCGCCAAAAATAACTAGTAGCACCCGATCACTGACTCTCATATAAAAAATCTCGCGTTTTGGCGCTAGAATTCAAGTGAATATTGTATTACTTGACATGCACTCTGACTGTTTAAACTGCGTGCAAACACGTACTGTTTCTTTCATTTTTGTGTAGTCAGTGATGCTGTATTTTTAACTGCAAAACAGAATTTGGAAGCAATTCAACGCAAAATTTTGAAAATATAGCATCAAGCCGTCGCACGAAAACTGCGGCGAATGAAATTGAGAATCTGGTACATTAAATAAAACTCCTAACGAGTTCTTACGGTTCACTTCAAATGACAATACGTTAGATCGATCTCGGAAACTGTTTTTTTCAGGACCACCAAATGAAGGATTAAAATGTTGTTAAGTAGTTCTACGTCAACCTTGCGGTCGTGGCTTTGCACACAGCCGTTCTGTTATTTTTATCAATATTTCAATCGAAATAAATGATTATTTGCTTTGTTATCAACTATAGCGCACTCAAAACAACTGTTTACATCAAAAGTCATAGCTTTTATGATAAGAGAATTTTTTTTTCACAACATTTATTTGACACGGCACAATACAAGAGAAAGTAATGTTAATTTTGGCTGCACAATT
The DNA here is from genome assembly GCF_029784165.1 of Wyeomyia smithii. Classification (NCBI taxonomy): domain Eukaryota; kingdom Metazoa; phylum Arthropoda; class Insecta; order Diptera; family Culicidae; genus Wyeomyia; species Wyeomyia smithii. The sequence goes on along the minus strand of NC_073696.1, from coordinate 81,735,327 downwards.
TGGTTAGCAAAAGATAAAAAGATATATAAGATATATTGTTATTCCCATGCATGATTTTAGTTTTTAGATCTTTTCCCAATATCGACAGGTTTAATTTTTACTGGTCATAGCACAAAGATACATTTCGTAAAATGAATTAAATGTTGGATACCCTGATTGATACGCAATCGTTTTAAAACCATTTCTTTTCCTATTACAGGGTAAAAGATCACGCACTGAAGGACCAGAGCTAACAGATAGGAGTCGGTAAGTGTCACTGGATACCTTTCAAGCTCAATTGAGATCCAAAACGTAAAATCATTTTTCCCATACCCGTCCACTTATTCAAAAGCCCAAATCAGATGACTAACGTGCTAAAATCGCACCTTCTGACTACCGAGTCCGATACGGCGTGAACCCTCCTCGCTATCGTGTGGCAGTTTGACCAACGACACGTATCGATAACCGGCTGCCGTTTAGCGTTTGATTATCACTTTAATGATCGGACAGGCGTTTATCTAAATATTCCAAGTAGTTTTTAAATTTGTTGAATCGATAAAACAAACTAACAGACGGCCAGCATCGACAAACATCGATCGGATGACTGCTGGGTCCGAAGAAAGTTTGGCTGTGGCTGGAACGATCCAATCGTCACCCCGGCTAATCTGCATATTGATTACAGTTTTCTCATCGCGACTCATCCCTGCCTCCGAGCCAGGCAGCGCGTAGTTTCTCTTGTTTGTTTTATTCTCAGTATTTATTCATCTGATTTTTCATGTCCTCCTAATTTCGACCCGCTACAGGGGGAGAGTGTCGAGCTATAAATTTACATTTTATTCAAAGAACATTTTTTCCAAACGACACACGGGACGGCATGTTTTAGGCCCCATATTGCGCGCGAGAACAAATGAACCCACTTTTTCTAGCATGGGTTTGGATTTTTTTACTAGCCAACGGACAACGCTTCGAGCGCTGAGTGATGACCATGATGAGTTCATAAATAACCTGACCCATCGAGAGGCAACTGAAATCTTTAGTGAGCTAGTGATAAGTTGTTGCGAGTCACGGATTTGGTTGGTCTTCATGGTGAGAAAATTAAAGTTAGATTATATGGCAGACATGATTCTGTATTACAAACTTTTTATTCCTTTAAATATGTTTGTTGGTAAATAGAACAACTAACTCGAGATTGATAGAAATTGCTTTTTAATTATTGATAATATCGGTTCGTGAAAACTCTACAATGCGCTAAATCGACATTCAGCTTTCTTGTCTTATGCTGGGAGTATCTGAGGGGTGGTCCCATGCTCGAGGTAGTAACTGATCATGAAAATTTACTACCATGCCGGTTATGGTGCGTATTGGAACTCATGTGTTTGTAACGTGTCACTGTGGAGTCCCAGGGCCATAAATTAGCGAAATTCTTGGACATCTTGCGGTCCGTCGTGCAGCCATGGGCGTGCGCCGATTTGAAATAAAGAAGGGATACGATCAAAGTAACACAAATTTACATAAAATCTTCAAACGAAAAAGGTTTAGTGTGAGTCCTAAGATTTTTATAACACAACAAATATATGAGCTGCGTCCTCATCGCGCTCCATCCTTAATACAACTGTGGGTATAGCAGTCTCGGAGTTCGCTGGTGGGTTCAATAGATTGACAAATTTCAGCACGTTATATTGTAGAAGCTGAAACAACGGTTTTATGATTGGCTATTAATTTGCTCGGTAGGAACGACGGCAGTTAGTCTCGAGCTTTACGGTCTGCCAGGCATCAAACAAGCATCAGATCCAAATGATTTCGATAGCGTTGGTTGACGTTCACCTACCTCGTCTTGTGTTTTGAGGTGTTGAATGCATCCAACAAACAAACCAATAATGTGTGATGGGGTAGCATTCCAAGCGATCTGCGCATATGTGATTATTTTTATGAAGTTAATTCAATTTAAATTTATATTCCTGAATTAGTATAATCTTGTTCCATCGAACAGGAATGAAAAACTAGGTAATGTTTTCCTAGAATTATAATTGTTTCAAAATTTAGAATTACTTCGAAGTATGATATAAATCATTGCAGATCAAAAACGTGCTTTTAAAAATGAATCTGGATAATATATGAAATAATTCAATCGTTGGAGTATTTTTGAAATCTGATGATTAATATAAAAATATACACAAAGTACAAAATATAGGTAACTGTTGGTGGTTGGTGTTTTTCTAAATTCATAAATCTTTCGAAGATATTTCAAAATTAAGCATGGAAAGTTTGATTTTTGTATCAAAATACGCCTTTTTTTGTAAGTTATTCGTGGTTCTCCAGCAACACGCTTAAATTCGTAGAAATGTATGATCAATATAACACAATTCATTTCGTGATAGCAAAAAATTGTTCGCTATTAGATTATTCAAGGTTTTTAATGAAAATGTGACCGACGGGGCAATTAGTAACTAGAATATACCATTACATTGAATTGAAGTACAGCTGCTAAACAAACGTTAGGTAATTCGCCAGTTGCCAGCATCGACTCAAAACGGATGCATTAATTGTGAAAGCAGTTTACAGAACAGCTATCAAGTGATCCTCGCGCAGCCTCGGATTTTTCGAACCCGAGTATCTACCATTAGCACGTCCCCTTCTGCAATCCAACAATCTCATAACTGTTGGCAAATTATGCGTCTATCTGTTTTCAAATCTGAGTGCCCTCATCATCATCATCATCATCATCACCGTTTTCTACCGTCGTTATTTGACATACGTACTTCGGAAAGAATTTCCACACAAAATAATGCACGGTAACTGCACACAGCATGGTGATTCCACAAAGTGATTACAATGAGAGTAGGAGCACTGCATGAAATAAATAGAATCTCAAATTACACCACCGCTCAGCACAATAGCTGCCTGCTGGGTTTGGTTCGTAACGGTGTCAGCAGATTCTCTACCGGAGCCATATTGTCGTCTCTACACGTGAAGAATATTATGAAGGTTGGCAGCCTAAACTGTTGCCAGATTTGAGGGCCGATATATGCTAGTTATATGTCAGCACCTGCTATGAGATGTGGAGGTTTTTTTTAAATTTGTGAATGTATGCATACTGAGAAGTTTCCATAAAATTACTATTCGGTGAAAATTTAAAAATTAGTAGGGTGAACTGCGGGAATCATAAATCTCTATTAGTTTCGCTATTATATACCACCAACTATTCTCTGGGGATGACTCAGCGGAAGCCATTACTACGATTTAATGCTTATGTAATTCTAGCATTATTAGCACGCCAGCAACCGAAAACAATGACATAAAAAAGTGACTATCCCGTAAAATTCATTCCTGCTGACGGCCGCCTATAAAAATCACCATAAATTAACGATTTTCAAGAGCATAAACAAATGCATTCTTAGAAGAAAAAAAAAATATCCTTAGTAGAGCGAAGCGGATAGACAACTAACTTCCGAGTGCCGTTCGCCTCTATTGGAGAAGTGTTTTTCCACTTCATTCATCCTGCCGCACGATCGCTGGTTATAAAATTTGATACTTTTTTACGCAGACTTGTTCGCTTCGGGAGAAAAAATCAGATCCTACACAGAAGCACTGCATTTGCCTGCGTTTTTTTGTCGCTATCCAAGGCACACAAAGAGCTATTGCATAACCGAGAGCAAGAACTACTCTTCACTGCTCGGCTCTGATGCGCTCGGTCCGGCTGGGACGGCGTCGCGACGTTAGCAACTGGCCAGGCGGAATGATCGCTAATTATTATGTGTTCATTGCGTTATGATGATGCCTTCTTTCCATAAGCATCAAATCATAATGATGCAGTCTAGAACGAAAAAAAGACAGCGAGAACCTCTAGCACATTCATCAGTGCGCGGAATATATGTCACATCACAAAACGGCTGTCAGACAGCTAAATTTACACGGCGGCATAGACGCAAAGATCTTTATGGTAGCAATAATAATAATAATAATGATATTCAACAAGCTGACTGTTTTTTTCGGGGGCCCAGTCGTGCGACGAGGTTTAGGTTCTCGACTGTAATCGAAAAGATCAAAGGAATTAACTAGTAGCTCGTACTTGAGATACGCATACGGGCATCGGAATCGGTGGGAAGTATTTCATGAGTACCACAAATTCTAATTATACATAAAATTAGTAACGGTTGTTGTTTATATGGCGAAATTCGGATGTTTAGTAAGTATGAGACTAATTTGTGCAGTAGGAGCGAAACATGGGACTTTGAATGGTGTTGAATTATTTTTAGTGTGACATTACAAATAACGATAGAAAAATTTCACTGAAAATATTTTTGATATGTTATCAATGTCTAACCAACGATAAAACAAATGTTGATTTCTAAAATACCTTTTAGAATTTTTTTAAACTGGTGCACATTTTTTAGTTGCTCCTCCGTGATTGATCTAAGCTAGTGAAGTTGCACAATGAACCACGTAGGGTAAGGGCACCGGTTTTCGTCATAGTATGTTATGTATGAGAGATATTTGTCCTTCTTCCTTCGAAAAATATGTAATTGAATAATTTCAACGGGGAAATCGGATGAAATCGCCTATATTCTGCACTAACAATGAGTTTAAATAATCAAATTATGTTGTATTGTTTACATATTTTCCAATCAAAAAACTTCTCTGGGCTCCTGTTTTGGCCATAGCATTTCTAAATTGGCCACTGGGTCTCCTATTGTGGCCAATTCGCGAGAAAGTTGAAGTCACACGAGTTTATTTTATATTTTGACTTTACCATATAGATATAATTAACAGCAGAAAATTCTCGTTTCTGAACTAACCAAAGGGCCAGTATATATAATAATCAAACTAAATAATGATATTATATTCACACATAGCTAGCAGGGCAAAGTACTCCAAGTTAGAATTTGTTTAAACTTAATAGGATGTTTAAAAACACTGACATCACATCATTGACCTATATTAATTTTTCGTCTGTCATTGATCTACATTGAAAAGCTTCCGCTCTTTCCTTTTTCACATAGAAATTCTCTCGTATTATTTGCTAACATCAACTTCGGTAACTCGAGTGCCATTTATTATAGTCAAGTTAAGGTTGAGAATCCGAAGCGTTAGTTTTGGTAAATACAAATGAAGTTACAGATTTGTAAATAATCTGAACAAACGGAGACATTCTAATCCCAAAACAGTTTTGTAGTTTCACATTTCTCATGCGATTGAAATATCAGCCCGAAAAACTCCATACATTTCATGTTTTGCATAAACATCAATACGTTACCATGGTTTTGTTTGCATATGGCCAATATCAGGATTATGAATCATGGAATTGCATTAATATGTGGCCAAGAATTGATTAATGAACGTTTATGGAAGCTGTAGGTAATTTTGATATTGCAGCGAAAAATCACACCAAAATGTCTACTTTTTTATCCATGTGGTGTAGTAAGTTGTGCCTGATGCTGGTAACAAGATTTGTTATAGAAATGGGCAAATTTAAACAAAGTTATGCTCTATGAAAAATAGCTTTCAAACTACCTAAACGTTAGGCTGTATAGTGAACTGGAGAAAGCATAGTTTCTTTATTAAAACAAAAATACGCATATTTATTTGCTTAAGTTTTTAATAGTTTTGTTGAATAGTATCAGCTGGTTCAATAGGAGACTTCGAATTAGGAGTAATCTAAGATACTTTTTCACAATTATCAATTTTACTCTATCATGGCCAAAACTGGTGCTATGGCCAAAACCGGTGCTTCTACCCTATATGACTACTTGGGATTAGTTCGCCATCTTCAAAACAACGCACACTGGGAAAAAATAAACCCAAATTACCACCAATTAGAAGCCGCTGGGCTGGCAACCTGAAATATTGCATTTCTTAAGTAAAATTGGTCAATAAATCGATTGGTGATGGTTTCATTTTGTTCAGGGCACGGAAAATATTTTTGCATATTTTTGGAGTTATAGACCTTTTCCCGTGCCCTGCACAGGATAAAACTATCACCAATCGATTTATTGACCAATTTTACATAAGAAATGCTATATTTTAGGTTGCCAGCCGAGTGGCTTCTAATTGATGGGAATTTGGGTTCATTTTTTCACAGTGTGCAATGCATCAAAACTTAACCTTCAAATAAGAAATTACTCTGCATTTCAGGGCCCTTTTAATTGATCATAATGAATAAATAAAGTTTTTAAACATTTATTCTTGAGATCAGAGGCACTGGTAGGCTACAGAAATGTGAATTGAATCGTATTTATAACCTGTTTTGGGGAAGGTCTTCAAAAACGATCAAGAGTGGATAAAAGCGTGTAAGAAAGATGGCGCAAGTGTTGCACGAGATTTGATGGGTAGCGTTAGATCCAAGGTGTGGGTGTTCAACCTAGGAGAGTAGGTTGAATAAACAAACTTTGCAAAAACATAGCTAATACTGGGTGCGGCCTTCGTTAGCGAAAAGTGCATCCTCAAGTATACGAACCATGATTTTCCCGGGCAGTCCGCATTTTCAGGAGTGGTGTCCGGATTAAATTGCTTTCCGGATTTTTCGAACTGGACTCTTTGGACAATATAAGAGACTGCTTCTGCTCAAACCAGTTGTTTTACTATCGGATGGTACGACGGTCGGTCGTAATGTAGTAAAAACGATAGCGGCAGACTTTCCGAGTTTCCGTTCGGCTCAAACAAACCAATTCTTTAGCGAATGATGACACGGATAGTTCCTCCGGTGAAGCTTTGCCTTGTTTTGGCATCAACATAAGTATTCTGGATCCTGGCAATTAAAATCTCTGCCTGTCGTCTATTTTTCAATTTGAAAACAGTTTCCCACCGTGTTGTCAGAGTGCCTTACTTCCACTGTCGGGGTATCACAGTGCACAGTGGTCCAATAAGGCAAAAAGTGGAACTTAATTCAATAGCGCCTCTCACCTTCATCCTAGCTTCATCCTGTCTTCGGAACAATTGTTTGTACAATCGCAAATTGGGTCCTAAAGCTATACTAGTTTTTATATATCATTTGAAAAAGACGCGTTTTCTGAGCAAAACGTGATTTAAAAAAATGTTTATCATTTTCTTTCGATTTTTAAATGAAGAATAGAAAAACTGCTCGAAAGGTCTTAGATGACGTTTCGCCCGTGTACGGTATATAAGAGAACTGTCATTTAAGGCATTTCGAGCAGTTTTTTATACTTCATTTAAAAATCGAAGGAAAACGATAAACATTTTTCAAAAATCACGTTATGCTCAGAAAATTGCACTCTTCCAGCTGATATATAAAGCTCAGAAAACCGTTTAAAACTTTAGGACCCCATTGTAAAAAAAATTGAAAAGTTTACTATACTAAAATAACCTAAATTAATCCACCTAGCGGTCAGACCCAGCCTTTCTCATTCAAACTTTTATTTATAAAAATAGATTTACATGAACGCTTCGATCCAATAAATGTATATTCACTCTTTAGGTTCAAAAATATTGATGTTGTAATCTATACATATGAAATTGCAGTCCGGTCTGTCTGTCTGTCTGATCCATATAGCCTCGAAAATTACCGAACCGATCGACGTGAAAATGTGTATGTAAGAGTGATAGTTTGAGACCCTTCCTTCTTCTGGAAGGGAGTGGTGCCATACAAACGAAACACAAATTTCTGCACATCTCGAGAACTAATCAACTAAATGGAACCAAATTTGGCAGGTAAATGTTTTTAGTGGTAAAAAATATGTTTATAATGTTTTGACACCCCTCCTTTTTTAGAAGGGAGGGGTGCCATACAAATGAAACACAAATTTCTGCACATCTCGAGAACTAACCGAGTAAATGGAACCAAATTTAGCATGACAATGTTTTTAGGGGTAACAAATATGTCCGTAATGGTTTGACACCCCTCCCTTTTCTATAAGGGAGGGGTTCCATACAAATGAAACACAAATTTCGCACAGCTCAAGAACCAATTAAGAAAATACAACCAAATTTGAGTGTTTTTAGGGGTAACAAATATGTCCATAATGGTTCGACCCCCCTTCCTCTTCTGGAAACACATGTTTCTGCACAAATTTCTGCACATCTCGTGAACTAATCAACTAAATGGAACCTTTTTGAATTGCTAAATGGCAAATTATATGAAACAGTCGAAAATGACCGAATAATACTCAATATGGATATTTCCGTAATTGAGATGATGCATAGAAACCAAACATTGACCCTGGACACCACTTTGAATTTAAAGACGACTACTTTTAGTTTTTGGATAACAACCTAAATACCTATATACCTCCCAATATGGGTATTTCCGTTGTCAGATTGATGCCAGAAAATCTGCTGAAAATGACCGAATACCACCCAACATGAATATATTCAGAATTAAGGCGATGTACAGAAGGCAAAAGACGAGGATGTTGTCATTTCGATTAAACCAATCATTTCAAACGATTTGTTATTTGACTTCGACTTTAAACACATCACAAGGAATCAATGAATTTGGAACGTTGAAATAGTAAGCTACCACATTTAAATTATATTGAGGCCACATATATCGATCCAAGCAGGTATAGTTTTAAATAGTCTGCGAATTTCTTTTCTTTCCATAACTTTTGAGCCACATATCAAATAGTTGTGAAGTTTGTTATTTGTAAGTTTGAGAGATAACTCGTTCGTATGACACTAGTTATGTTCAAATAAGTCATGTAATCTTTGAGATAATAGACTTTCGTTGTTTTATTAACAATTTAATACATAACGGTTGCTTAAGTTCGATTATAATCCAATGAAATGGGAACATATAGGGCAGCAAAACTTTGAAACCACGTTTTCAATCATAATTCATCAGTTAACCCTTAACTAGCCCGCTCATATGATAATAATATTGATCAAATCAGTTGTGCAGTTTCTGAGATAATGAAGTTTCGTGATTTTCATATTTCGATACATTACAGACGGAGTTACAGTCCGATTACAGTAAAATTCAATAGGGTGTTATGAGGCAGCTAGACTCATTAATTTACACTAATTTTGTGGAAATAAGGTCAGCCATCTCTGAGAAAAGTGAGTGAGTCCAAGTAGTTTTCGGAATGTGTTCCTTTTCATAGCTGGATTTCACATTTTTGAACATAAGAGGCAAAGTAATAGTCCGATTGCAAAACAAATCAATAGGGTCTTATGGGGCAACTAGACCTTCCATTTGACACTGATTTTATGAAAATCGGTCCAGCCATCTCTGAGAAACATGAGTGAGATTAAACAGTCTTTAGATCACGTTTCTTTTCATAACTTTTAAACCACTAGTTCAATCTCTATAAAATTCAAAAGTTAAGGGTATTTCAGGGAGCCCGTTCATTTGAAATCAATTTTGTTCAAATCGGGTGTGTAGTTTTTGAGATAATGATGTTTCATGATTTTTACATTTTGATATATAGCCACGAAACTAAAAATCCGATTGCAATAAAATTCTATAGGGTCTTATGGGACAACAAGACCTTTCATTTGCAATTAATTTCATGAAAATCGGTCCAGCCATCTCTGAGAAAAGTGAGTGAGAGTAAAAATCTGCACATACAGACATACACACATACACACACACACACACACACACACACACACATACACACACACATACAGAAAATGCTCAGCTCGTCGAGCTGAGTCGAGTGATATATGCCATTCGGCCCTTTGGAGCACTTTTATACATTCGGTTTTGCAAGTGATTGCTATACCTTTCTAGGAGAAAGGCAAAAAACTAACTTTTATAGATAGAGGAATGGTTTATTCAGAAAAGTTGTTGAAAATTCAAAAATATGAAACTTTGTTGAACAAATGAAATCCAACGTATAGAATCCAACGTACAAACAACGTACAGAATAAAGATTAGGTGGATTGGGACGGATGAAACTTAATACTCAGTAACTCTGTACACAATGAAGATAGGAATTTTGTTTGTACAGTAAAGTTTCATGATTTTGCACGTTCTAAAACTTTGCTGAAAGCCATTTCTCTATCTCTTATCACAAAAAAGTTAGTATTATTGATATATGAAAACCTATTGTGACATACAGTGATAGGCATAAATAAAAGCCCACCTTGAGTATTTGGAAACATTTTTCGATTTTTAAACTTTTTTCTAAATATCTGCAGCCGTCATTCCATACGATTGTTTGTTATTTATCACTTTTTCAGGAAACTAACAAGTTTTGTCATTTTTGTTGGATTTGGTTTACTCCATTACATGATTTCTTGAATGTGTGCAAAAATGCGTTGACAAAAATAAAAGCCCACCCCCAAAAAGTTATATTGAAATCATTGGAAACCTTTGAGTAACTCGTCGTTTTCACATGTTATGACAGCTAGGGCTGTGCGATACTATTTATCATCACTCAGTGGTTTACTTGACGCGATATAAACAAAGTGTTGTTCACATTGGCACATAATAGTCGATTTTTGTTGTTTACACAAAGAGTTTTCATGAAAATTCAAATGGGTGGGAAAAAAATCAGCATGCGAGTCTGAAATCTGATCGTGAACAAATCATTTGAAGCAGATTTCGCAGCGGAAGATTGCAGAGAAGTTCGGAATAAGCCGGGGTGCAGTCCGTGAAATTGTGCAAAAGCTTAATACTTACGGTTCGCTTGCTGACAGATCCGGAAGAGGCCGTCGTCGGAAGACCGATAGCTGGACGGATCAACGAATCATTCGGGAAGTGAAAAAATCTACAAAAATATCGGTCAAAGTGATTCAGAAAAACTTCTCGTTGGCGGTTTCGGCTAGAACCGTACACCGCCGCAGACTAGCTGAGCATGGACTCAAGAGCAGATTCACAACAAAAACGAATAGCGTTCCTGCAATTTTTCATCATCCTTTCACCACACTTTCACGCCGCTTCTTTTTGAAAAGCTCAAATTTCGATTCATCAGTTCAAAGTACTTTATTCCAAAAGTCTTTGGGTTTGTTTATATGTTTCCGGGCAAATTTCAATCGTTTTAGTTTGTTTTTCTTGCTGATGAATGGACGTTTTTTTTTGAAGCTGCTCTTGAGTCCATACTCAGTCCATAGTCTGCGCCGTAAGGTTCTAGTCGAAACCGCCAACGAAAGGTTTTCCTGAATATTTTTGGAAATTTCTTCACTTCCCGGATGATTCATTGATCCGTCCGGCTATCGGTTTTTCAACGACGGCCTCCTCCGGATCTGTCAGCAAGTGAACCGTAAATATTATGCTTCTGCACAATTTCACGGACTGCTCCCCGGCTTATTCCGAACTTCTCTGCAATCTTCCGCTGCGAAATCTGCTTCAAATGATCGTGATCAACTAGATTTCAGATTTGCATGCTGATTTTTTTCCCACCCATTTCAATTTTGATGAAAACTCTTTGTGTAAACAACAAAAATCGACTTTTATGTGCCAATGTGAACAACACTTTGTTTATATCGCGTGAAGTAAACCACTGAGTAATGATAAATAGTATCGCACAGCCCTAGCTGTCATAACATGTGAAAACGACGAGTTACTCAAAGGTTTCCAATGTTTTCAATATAACTTTTTGGGGGTGGGCTTTTATTTTTGTCAACGCATTTTTGCACACATTCAAGAAGTCATGTCATGGAGTAAACAAAATCCAACAAAAATGACAAAACTTGTTAATTATCTGAAAAATTAATAATTAACAAACAATCGTATGGAATGACGGCTACAGATTTTTATAAAGAAATCGGAAAAATTTCTCCCGTTATTTCTCCGTTCTTCTTTTAAAAAGAGTGCCTGCAGATCTTAATGACGTAACATGACATCATACAACAATTAAATCACTGCGCAAATACGAAAAATCATCCAACACTTCAAGTGTATTTATTATTTTCTCCATGACTGTATATTCTTTGACAAAAAATGTGTTTTATGTGCCCTAACAATTCCTCCGAACAACACTTTCGTGTAAAATGCAACTCACAAAAGTTAAGTCCAAAAAACTAAGTTTGATGTAAGTTCCATATGTTATACTTTATAACTTTGTTCATGTTCATGTTCAACATAGTTGCATATTTTTGAATTTTCAACAACTTTTCTGAATAAACCATTCTTCTGTCTGTTAACACAAAAATGTTAGTTTATTTTTTATTTTTAGTATAGTAAACTTTTTAATTTCTTTGACAATTTGCGATTATGCGGGTTATTTATACAAGCAATGGTTCTGTAGATACTATTAAGCTAGGATGAAGGTGAAAGGCGCTATGGAATTAAGTTCCACTTTTTGCCTTAACACTGTGCGATGGTGCGATCAGCATCATTTGAATGAACAACAAACTGTCCTTTTCAGGGCAAAACAAATTAATGATTGAAGATTTATATCGTCTCAAGTAGTTTTACATTGTAATTAAAAGTGAAATATTCTTCAATCTGCATGCGCTCTGACTTTAAAACTTATTTGCTCCGCATGGCGCTTCTTCCATTCCTGTTAAGTCAGTGATGTATTTTCATGTGTAAAATAAAATCAGATGGCACTTTTTTAACACTTCGTTTGCACAAAGTTCCGAAAATATAGCATAGTCACATGCAATGCAATAGCGTATGATGAAAATTGTACCTTGTTTGTGAATATACGTTTGCTTGAATCTGTCTTCTTACGGAAATATCAAATGCCGTGAGTAATCTTGTAATTTAATATATGAAAATGTGTCACTGGGGGTAAAGTCGCTCACTATAGATTGGGTGAAACCGCCACGTATTCAACTGTAGAGCCACATGTCAAAAGGGCCTATCTACTTTTATCGATTTTCTTGATTGACTTTTCCATTGTTTAATGGTTCAGCTATAGTAACTATTCCCAACCATTGGGTTTCATTTAAAAAGCCAGATTAGATTCTCCGCTATCAAATGGTATAAAGGACATATCATGAAGCGTGTTTAATATGCCATGGCGATTGAAAGAAACTGATCGATCAAAAAATCGATCGAAGCAGATAGGCCCTTTTGACATGTTGTTCTACTTCAAGACCTAAATGCCTCGACACTACAAGGGACAGGATCAGTAAAGAAATTTCAAGTCACATAAGACAACGATGTTAATCGACCATTTTCGATTTGGTTGAAGCTTTTCTAGTAATATGTTTTAACAAGACTAATTTTTGAGAAAAGTAAACTTGTGTACAAATATCAACGAACAAAAAATATTTTAACCGGTTTGAATGGTATGACGTCTTCGGCAGAGTTGGAAATAGTAGTTTTATCCTTCCGAAAAAGTATACACTATAAACAAAAATTTTAGAGGAAAGATAAAAAAATAGAATTGAAAAAAAAAACTACAACTCATTTCAAAATAATCATGTTTTTGCCCGCAAAATCTACAAAAGGTTAGTTAAACTTTGATGGTTGTTGGATCATAAAGTTATTGAATATTGATTTAGTTATTGATATTGAATAGCTTAAATTTTGTAAAGAATTTTTTTATGGCCGGGTTGTTTGATTAGTATAGAGTAATTGGTAAAGTTTAAGATAGTAATTTTGTTCCTCAAAAAAAAAAAAATAAATAAATAAATAAATATAAAAAAAAATATAAATGCATCTTCAGCGGTGGTCCAAATCGTTGTTTTGTTCTATTTTTTTGGAACGAACACAGATTCACTGCTGCAGCGGTGTTGTAAATTTTGTTTTATACCAGATCTAAACTGAAAATTTTTGGTACTGGTATACATTTTGATCTATTTTTGTCACTCTTTGGAACATGAAATAGATCATTCTAAAACCCTTTGCATGCTACCATTTGGTGGGTGAAATATCATATTTTAATTGAATACCTCATTTTTAGCTCTTTTCATATAAGCGTTTTGCGAGTGTTCAGGGATAAACAAAATAAAAATTTTTCACGACAATTCACAATTCATTTTTGTGGCTTTTTCGAAAAATAAACGAACAGTATTGCCGTCCTTGGCTGGAAATAACTAAAGACTCCATCAAGGAAACCGTGGAAGGCCGTAAAGGATCACTCCCAGGTTCAACTCTTTGGTTTGCAACCATCAGTCTCCAGGTAGCAAAGTACAATGGATATCTAGCCTTCGTTAATCGCCTCAATTGTAGTAAGATTTAAAGAACGATCAGTCTCAAGAGGCCAGAAACATGTTCACTGAACTGAAAACGTTCAAAATGCAAGCTTGTTACAATATACTCATAAACGAACCCAAGTTTGAAGAACTGCGAGATTCTAAGAGATTGATGAAACGAAAACGGAAGACGAATATCTACGCGATCAAATATTTTTCGCTATCTTCTGAAGCCTTTTTTTCCTGTATGAACTTCCTCACTGCGACCAGAATCGCACTTTTATTTTTAGCAATACCGCTATTGAGAAGTGGCATGCTTATTATTATTTTATCAGTGCTTGTGTGTAATGTGATTTTACCCTTACTTTTTACACATTATCGACTCTACTATACCGAGCCTCCTTCCTCCTGCCAAATATTGCCAATTATAATTCCCTGGAGAAGTTTCGTCGTGCGTCGTTCTGGCCAGTTTTTTCAATAAGAGGGACTTTTTTTTGTTAAGAGGAAGGCACGCAAAGGTATTATAGAATTCAGCGTAAAGGAAGGGTAAGTGGTGGGGAGCCTGAGAATAAACTCATACCTAAAGTCCTTTTTGACATCGAATTGCCTGATTCTACTAAGATTCGAACCCAAGAACATCCGCTTGACAAAGCGAACTCTGTAACCTTGCGGCTACGCAGCTCCCCCTGAAGCCTTACTTGCAGGGCAGCAGAAATTTTTTGATCATACCAATCCATCCTGAAAAATGTCACTGACGTTTGGCTCAAACCGTCAAATCCATAAAGTCTAGAAAATATAAAGTGTCTTGCCAAAGTAATCGTTTAATGTGCGTAAAAATGATCGATATTCCTTTTCCTGAATATTGAGTGTTTTTTATTATAACAAGTCTCATGGGAAACTAGTAGCATGGGGTATTGCATTGGGATTGTCGACAGGGTGACAGATTTCAGCGGCTTAAAACAACATGATATACAACACCAGTGCGGCGAACGCAAATTTGGTCTATATTAGCTGGTTCAATTCAGGTTTCGCTAGTGTAAATCTAGTATAAAGTTGTTTCAAAAATAGACCACCGCTGAAGATGCCCTAAATATTATTTTTACTCTATATATAATAAGTCTCCCGAATGGTTAATGATTTAATGAGTATTTTAGGCTCAAAGGCAGGTATATTATAAGTTGAATATCTAGAAACCCCCAATTCTGAAATATCTATTTATTATGAAAACCACAAAATGTTACCTGAACATCGATTTGAACTTGCATAGTTAAAAAATAAAGAAAGTTGAAACTTAGAAAGAAAACTTTGTTTTTTTTTTCAGATTTTTACAGTGTATATTTTTTTTTAAGAAAAAAATACCATCTACAGCTTTGCAAAAGACACTATACCGATAAAACCAACCGTTATGGCACTAGAAATGTTTGTTATTCTAAACAAATGATGGGCGATCTTACCCCGTTGGTGGGCGGGCTTAAAAATAAAGAGCTGCAAATTTTCAACGAATTTTTAAATTGAAAAAAAAACTGGAAAACAAACTAAAATATTTCAGTTCTTATTTTTTTTAGATGCGAGCATTGAATAGAAACGCCTCTTTCAAAAAAAAAATTAATTGCAGCCGCAACTTTGTTTCTATAAACAGAATTGCTTAAGGGGGCGGTCTTACCCCGCGTAACCCTAATAATAAGCGCTGCTTTGGTGAATTAACCAACGACAAATTTCTTACATTCATAGTTTTGTTCATGAAATATACAGAAAAATCCCTAAAAGTCAGTTAATCATTAGGAGTGAATAAATATACCCGGTCCGATGTCAATCGCTAGTTTAATAATATAATTTGAACCAATGTCTTAGTATCAAGCATTGTTTAACCTTTCAGATTTTGATGCTCCGCACAAAAACCAAAAAATCTCCGATCAATCACAATCAGCAATCGAAAGTTGTGAACAACTAAATTAAAGCCAATTTGTTTCATCCCTTACGAAAAAAGTAGAAAGCGAAAATACCGCATGCTGACTAGTCGTATTCTCAATCCCGTTTCGTTTAGCCGTTGTTGTCCACCAGTAAATCGACGATAATTTGTAAGCAGCGAATATTGATGTCAGCCAGAGCGCAGAAGTGACAACGCCGTAAAGCGAAACCATCCGTAGTGGACTGGAAGGTTGATTCGATCTTCCGATGCTGTGATGTAGATAAGAAATATGATTTAAGACATTTGATAGCGATGGGGTCATTCGAAGAATAATAGACCCGAGCAGATCGATGCCAGTGGGTGGTCCTGCAGGAGTTTACGGGCGACTTTTTTCAATTCCCACAAAAATCGTACTATCGACGGAGATGCTGCGTCAAAACATACGGTTTGCGTTTTGCACATGTGTCCTCTTGAAATCCCGGAGCTGAATAAACATCCCGAAACGGAAGATTTTTTTTGCTTTCAATTTAGAACCGTCATAGGCTTGCGGGCATGCGCAGCCCGTCAAGAGGCCACTTGAAGTCGATCAAAGGACCTCTTTTCGATTCCTCCGTTCAGCTATTCTCGCTTTGTCGGTTGCAGGTCCTTCGCCTTCGTCTTGCCTTCGATTGACTTTCCGGCGCAGTCAATTCGGTTGTGTCGGCATAACCTATTCACTCTCGAATGAACCCGTCACTGTTTGTTCATCGCAGAGCGGAGAATACCGAATACTTGCCCATATAGTGAAACCAACTGTGCAACTATTGACTGTCTTATTTATTGTCGATTCTTTTGTCTGCGATGGTAGAAAAAAAACAGACTTACGCCAACAGTCCACTTGAACCGTATTGCCGGTTCGGCTTTTTACGCCTCGCACGGGTTGCCCTGGTAATGATGTTGTCGTTTTCGCAAAGTGTCAACCTACATAATGAGCTACATATTTTCGACTCGGGTTGATAATGCATCAGTTCCTAACCCAATTACTTGGTTTATTTTTGGAAGTTACGGTTCGAAGGGAAAACTTGTACTTCATTCATAATTTGTTTGCTAAATTATTGTACTAAGATTTTTACAAGGGAAATTTTATGTTATCTCATTTTACTCTTTCGTAGAAAAGTTATAGTAATTAGTAGTATAGAATTTTGAACATTTATGTGGATTGATTCTACATGTATCTTTTCTCTCAATGAACCACTTGTCTCGGCGTACAGCAGACGGCTCTGAGACGCGCATCTCTAGGGCATTTGTTGAACACATGTTTAGAAGGTGCGGCCAAGTCAGCATTGTCTAAGCTTTGCTTTTTTACGATGCCATTTACGGAGAACCCACAGGCGTAGGCAACGAGAGATAGGACAAGTCGCTAACCGATTCCAGCCCGGAGAGGTACGTGTTGCGCTCCGCAGCATCCCAACTATGCGCGACACTCGTAAAATCTGTTATCGAGGGCGAGAAAATTTAAAGTGAAATGACCCATGTTTCGTGGGATGAATTATGGCCTGCAACGAGATTTTCCGCTAGGTAGAGCTGGAAGGGACTTTTTCACACAGCGTCGTCGGATTGAGCGGGACGGTTTTGCAGCAAACAATTATCCGTTCATCACAGTGCAGTGATTGTTGATTTTGTTGTGTCGAAAATATTTTCGGCTGCGCCAGAGACATAAGTTATTTATATATTTGCATTTTTTTTATCTTAAAGATAAATCTAAGATGCACTTAAATTACGCATGACATAATTTGAGCGAAAGAAGATGTATGTTCTTCTTTCGCTCAAATTGGATTATGGATTTTGGAGAGAAACACACAGCATTAAATTTAATTTTTCACAGTTCATTTAGTTACCATCAGCATCTTCCGGATTAGTAGCGTTGCGTTGAAAATCATTTCTCTTCACAAGCATAAATTGCAACTAGACAACAATCTCCCGACAGACCGAAGTTCCGATTTTCGATGTAAACATTTGTTATTATTGGTTTCTAAGTCAAAGTTTAAATTTGTTTGCATGCTGTCCAAGTTGAAAATCATCTTCACCTTCACGAAAATAAGAGTGAATATTAGTGTTAGTAACTTCCATTGAACATTAGAATTGCGTTGAATTCAGATACAATAGACAATATCAACTTCTCGACTTCTCGGCATTCATAAATAAAATAAATTACCAAATGCATAAATAATCAAAAAAAAAAAACAAAGAAATATAAGAGATTGAATCAGTTCAAGACGTTCATGTTCAAGAAAGCAAAATTTAAGTATTAGCATTCTACTGTCGGAACTTGACGTTTTTTTTATTATAATCAGACTTTGCAACTAACCGTTATATATAAAAGACAATTGCAAGGCTAGCGCTATGATCCTACTGACATTGACAGTCTCTCTTAAGATGGGAATTGCGCGTATGATTTGCCTTGCAACCGACCGGCTTAGACCAGTACGAAACATATAAAAGCATAGCAGCCATATTAATTATTATTATTATTATTTTATTCAAATTTCATAAATTAAGTCGTATAAGGTCAGGTTGTCGTTCGGCATCCTTGCGACGTGTCCGGGCCATCGCAATCTGTTAACTTTAACCAGATGTGCAATGGGGATCTCTCATATCATATCATCTAAGCGTCTCATGGAGTGCAAAGTGGGCACGATTTCCCGCTTGAATGCGTCTTCATATCTCTTTGCTGGTGTTGTTGTCAGCGGTTACCAGCGACCCTAAGTACACGAATTCTTCTACCACCTCAAGCTCATCGCCGTCTACGATGATCCGGGGTAGGAGGCTAACATTGTTCCCCTTGAAGCCTCTTTTTTTTTCATATATTTTGTTTTTGACGCATTGATCAGCAGTTCAATACGCTTAGCTCCCGATTTTAGTCTGGTGTATGTTTCCTCCACCGTCACAAAGTTTCGTGCTATGATGTTGAAGTCATCAAGAGAGCCTTTAAGCTGAACCCACTTCGTGAAAATCCTTTGGAGGGCGATGATACAAAGCAAACAGGAAAGCCCATCACCTTGTCTCGGCATGACTCGTAGGGACTCGAGACTATCCCCGAAACACGCACGTAACACATCACACGATTATGGTAGCCCTAATCAGCCGCACCAGTATATCTAGAAAAATATCCTCGTTCTCGTGCATGATCTGCCACAGCTGTTCTCGATCAAAAATCGATAAAAATGTGATGCGTGGACACGTTGTAGTCACGACATTTTTGCAAAATCTGTCGGATTGAAAATATGTGGTCTGTGGTTGCGCGGGTTCCCATGAAACCCGTCTGGTGCTGCTACACAAACCTTCTGGTTAAAGGTTTTAGACGTTGGAATAGAACTTCCGAGAATATTATATAAGCAGTGTTGATGAGCGTAATGCCATGATAGTTGCAGCACTCCAGCTTGTCGCCATTCTTATAGATGGGACAGACGACTCCCTCCATTCATCTTCCGTTAGTTTTTCATCCTCCCAGATCTTGGAAATGACCCAGTGCAGGGCTCTTAGTGTTTCTTTATCATATTTGTAAAGCTCACCCGACAGACCGTCTTTGCCGGTGGTTTTGTTGTTCTTGAGCCTTTTAATTTCCCACTGAATTTAGAGGAGGTCAGGGGCTGGTCATCTACTGCTGGCACTTCCAGTTCCGCTTCTGTTTGTTGCATTACCTTCCGCATCCTTGCAAAAGACGGCTCGTGATACATAGCCTTTACGAGATTGGTTAATCTTTTCATAAAGCTTTCGCGTATCATTAGTAGTGAAAAGCTCTTCTAACTCTTCATAATCACGATCCTCCTGCTAGCGCTTCTTACGTCTCATGATCGTGGTTCTGTCGTTCCTTGCTCGTCTGTACTTGACCAGGTTCTCTCTCGTCCTTACCCTCAGGTAATTTGACCAGGTCCGGCTTTTCTCTGTTACCGCTGCCGTGCATTCCTCATCATACCAGTCGTTTCTGCCACTCGGCGCCTCTGTTCCTAGTGTCGTCGTCGCAGATTCCCTGATGGCCGCGCGGATCCTCGGAAGAAGCTACGCCGAACCCCTCTACCGTGAGTAGTGCCGCTTCAAGCCGTTGCGCGTAGACTTTGGTGGTTTGCTGGTTCTGTAGCTGCTTGATGTTGAGCCGTAGGGATCGGCTCTGTCGTGACTGATAGACAGTCGACAATTCTGAGCGCATACAAACTGCCACTAAGTAGATAGTCCGAGTCGGCACCTAGCATATGTCGGTGATGTCCGAAAGGAACCGTCCTTCGATAAGCACATGGTCATTTTGGTTTGTTGTTCGTTGATTACGTGATTTCCAAGTAGCTTCGTGGATGTCCTTGCGGGGGAAGAATGTACTTCAGACTGCCAATCTTATGGAAGCTGCAAGTTTACGCATTCTTGGCCATTGTTGTTCGTTTCGGTGTGCAGACTTTCGTGTCCCATCACTCCCGATTTGACGGTTCATATCCCCGATGACGATATTGATGTTCCGTTGCGAGCAGCTGTCGTAGACGTCCTCCAGCTGTGCGTAGAAGGCTTCCTTTTAAACATCGGGTCTTCCTTCCTGCGGGTAGTGCATATTGATGATAACCGGCCTTTAATTCTCAATACACACATCCTGTCGCTGACCGCCTGCCACTTGATCGCACGACTTTACATCCTGCCCACCACATTAAGCCGGTACCCCGCTTATTTGTTGTGTCGCCGCTCTGGTTGTACTGGGCGCCGCGGCTACAGATCCTCCGTACATGTTCTCCTTTCTGGCAAGTTTCCTACAGCGCTACAAAGCTGAAGTGACGGGGTTCCAGCTGATCCATCAGGATCATGTCACCACCCAGGATGTTTAACGATCTTTTTGGGCTAAGACGCTTATGGCGGCTTGGTTAGACAGGGTTGCCAGAACTGCCATCGCCACTTCTATTAACTTAGTATGACTAATCCAATGCTCCCAAACATTTTTAGTATAGTTCAATCGAAGCTCTGCATCTTGAACACAGAGCTGCTGTATAAAAGTTAGCTTCTGTGGTATAGCATAGTCGGAGGTACTACCCCAAAAATCTCTGGAAAACTCATGAAAATTATTGTTGTCGTTGGTATCACATTTTTCAGCCTCAGTAGATTTGAGAGAAGGTCGAAGTTTGCCAAATTCGATTCCATGCGACCATAATACTGTTCTACAAAACTGATATGGAACTATCTGTAATTATTTCCTTACTCGGATATAAGAGTTTTTACAAACTGAAATACGTTTTCACCTGTATAACTAACTCGTTGTTAAATAGCTTCAAGTGGAGGAAATTTAGACGTGGATCCAAGTCATTTGGAATGCACGTGATATTATCAAGCTTTCCAAACGCCTTTGAATTGATTCAAGCTTTCAAGCTTTCAAGCTATCAAGCTTTCCAATCGCCTTTGAATTGATTCGATCAATTTGGCACAAAAGGGTCAAAATGAATGATTTTGAGCTCATTAATTGTCTTCAACCAAGTCAAGTAGAAATCCGCATTTATTTAGTTTAAACGAACAAAGGCTTGAGGACATGAACATAACTTTCAATGATTGACCAGTTCGCGGTCGATATAACTAAAATATCAAACATTCAATTTAGTTTCATTCGATGGTGTAAAAGCAATAATTATTCTCAATCCACCTAATCCAGTGGCTAGTTAATAAAAAAAACCGCTTTTGTTGTTGAAAGTTTTCCATCATTTGAGATATGCCTCCTTATATCGGGTTTGACACTATACCGGTTGAATCGTATCGTTGTGAAATTCGAAATGCGTTTTGTATTCGACATGTCTGCATTTTTTTGCGACCGCGGTCTTGTCTGTCTTTTAAACTTCATCTAATATAGCCAACTGTACGGTATGTACCGAGCAACGGATCAAATTCAATTGCTCTTGAAACTCTACTGTGAAATTTTCTGTTATTTCGTCTTTTTGTTCTTCCTTATCGTAGTCATCGGGAATTTCAAACCCGACAGCTTCTTTTCCAGAAATAATGCTATTAGGCTCTATTTTTAACTGATTCACGGCTGGCTGTAATCATGCTTGCACCGGTTGCTATTTTTGAATTGATGGATGAACAAATCAGAAAATTTTACACGAAGAATTGATAATTTTAACCACTGGTCTACTTATTATCTTTCTGACGTACGGTGCAGCACACAATATTTCATCGAGATTTCCTGCAGCCGATTCTCTGTGTACTTCTCTCTGGATACTCGCTTGTAACGCTTAAAGTCCTTCGCCTTCAGGATGCTTAGGGGCCGTTCCTAAACCACGTGGTCATATTTTGATCCCTTTTTATACCCCCCGTGCCCCCCCCCCCCCGTGGTCTTTCGTGGTCTTTTCGCCAAGACCCCCCCCCCTTGCGACTTTACCCACGTGGTCTTTTCATTTGTCAAGTGCCAAAAATCCGCTTGAAATTTTTAAATTTTTATTATTAAACATTCAGTACATTCTATATTTCTAAAATGCAAAAGCTTTTGTTCTTGACTTGGTGGCAACAGTAAATTATAAGTCAGGAATAAAGACCACGTGGTCATTTCGTTAACCCCCCCACCCCCGTGCGTGGTCTTTCGTGGTCTTTTGACAAACCCCCCCGTCCCCCTCTTTATGACCACGTGGTTTAGGAACGATCCCTTACCACCGTGCTTTGCCACGTTTCAAAATTCTTGGTCAGCTACCTGATGCTCCTGAATCTTGTTCTTGGCCATTAGCCTTCCACCGTAGAACAGAGTGATCATGTTGTAAATTCGTCAAAAAATGTCTCCAATTTCGTTAAAGCATCCGGAAAACGTACTCCAGAAGAATTCTGTTCCGCGATTTTTATCGTAAATAAACAAAAACATCCACAAAGAGGAGAACAAAATCGCAAAAATTATCAACAAAGAGAAAATTAATGTCGAATTCGTTTTTACGGCAGGATTATACCGTCCCGGACTACACTTTGCAGCTGAAAAAAAAAAAACACTTTCCGAGCGATTGCAATGGTGTGCGTAATACCAGAGGTAGCTGTCTCTTTGTTTTGTTTTGATCATTATCGCCATTATCTTTTTGGCGCGTTTGTGCTACTGTACAGATTCGGACGATGATGATTTCAAAAGCATAAAAATTTCCTCCATTTCGCAAATGTTTTGACAAAATAAACTCCAACCTGATATTTGACACGCGAAGAACGATAATCAAAGCAAACCGATTTTGACACATTTTTTTTTTGATTTTGACACATATTTGTGAATGTGTTGGTGTCTTCAAAACTGCACTCTGTTTCTTTCGCGGACTGTCCGGGACAGAAAAAGAGTAGTCCGGGATAGTCCGGAAAATGAAAAAAAAAAAAAAAAACAGCTATAGGACAAAGTGTAGTCCGCGGGGTAGCTACACCGCAAAAATGAAAACGACATAAAAATAACATATTAGAAAAATTATGTTGACAAAAAAGATTTGAAAAAAAAAACATGGTTTGTGTTGATAACAAAAGTTTGTTAAAACTTTCAAAATTACCTTTTGTTCTTGATTAATGCGCGGAGAACTAACCATGGAGTATGCATCATCTCATGAAAACTACTAAGATATCCGTCGTGTCTTTGAGCCTACACTTTTGTTTTGTAAATACTTGGTTTATTAATTAGATTCGGAAAAAAAGATTGACCTTCCAAAATGTTCTACCAAATGGTGAAACGAAAATTCATTGTGGTTTTATCAAGTGATTCTAGTTAATACAACCCCATCGACTCATCCAATATTTTCCTATGAAAAATCCATCCTCGGATAGCGATAACCAGAACCACATTTACGATGAGTTGATACCCAACTTCTTACGTCTACCGATACGATTGGTTCAGTGCATTTAGACATCAATGTTCAACCCATCGAACTTCCACCAATTGCCATGCGGCATTTCAGAGAGCGCAACTTTTACGAGCTGCACTCATATCCTGCATCCAATTAAACATTGTGCCGGGGCATAAAGCCATTCAGTGCTACTTAAATACGTGCGTTTGCGCGGCTGCGGGGGTCAATGAGGGGAGGTTTGGAAAATCTTTACGCGTGTCAAAAACGCCATCCTACAACGGCGCAATGCGGCCAAATGGTTCTCGTTTCGGCCGACTGATGCTGCTGCAGCATTGGCAGCATAAAAAAAGACCGAAAAGAAGTTCGATAGAACTGTTAAAACTTCTGCCGCAGGGGATGATGGGTAAGCCGGGCCCTGGCTCCGACGGCAGGGCGAATATGGATCGAATTTCACAACCAAAACCCAAATAGAGTGGAAAGCATTTTGTTCGTACACAGGTCGTGAAATTTCGGACAATAAATAAATCTGTTCGCCTTTGTCTGTCCGTTTGTCTGTTCGTGTGTCATCGTCGCTTTATCTATGGCTCACTAGTTTTTAATCTGCGACTGGAATAATTAAATTAATCTGGCTATAGGGGGCTTTGTGTCTTATGTGAAGTACAGTGGGATTTTTGTCAGCATCTTCAATAGAATAACAGAAGAAAAAGAGAAGGCTTTCGATTCGTCCGATGATTGTGGCCAACATCGAATGACTGTGCCAGGTCTGACCTAAAGCAGTCTGAGACCCGCCGATCGGAGTAATAAATCAGAACCAGCAACGTCGATGGTGGGCAATTGCCGTCCAATCCTCCTAAGAAACCGTCATGGAACTACAACCGAAGAGCATGATGGTCAATTGCATTAGGCTTCTGATGGAGTCCAATATAAACGCTAACGATGCTGATGACGATAAGGTTTCTACTGTGGGATCCCGAACTCCGACGCGTGCTAAATAAATGGTTCCGATAAGATTTAGTGTCCGTAAGTAATTAAACGGGGCAAGGGTTTTAATGGCTGACATATTGTTATGGCCTATCAACGTCAATAATGTGGAGCTCGCAACAACATCATCCGCAGCCTCTCATGGAAGGTAACAGTGAAACCATGGGATAGATAATTGTAGGCCCGAGAACGACGAAAGCTACGTGTGGTTTCGCACCCTCAGATTAGTGAGTTATCGCTTCCCGGTATTCTGCTTGCTCCCAAGATGGTGCGTTTGTTCGTTTTTTTTTTTTGAAAATTCGGCTTTCGCTTCAGTTCGAATGCTAGTTTTTAGCTTGAAGTTTCTTAATTTTTAAGGTGAATAAGGTTTCGTTAGTCTGGTTAGAGAACAGTAAAACCTCTTCTTTTTGAAATTTGTTAAGTGTTAAATTTTCAAGATAGGCGCGCTTCTTAAAACGTGAGCCATTTTTAGTTCTTTTCATCATGGTATGAGTAACAGCAATCAGAGGTGTATGTTCATATTTTTTGCGCACAAAGTGTAATTAATATCTCAATTAATTAATCATTCTCGATTCAAAAAAATTTGGTTTAGGAAAAATTCACCTTGCTTGATCAAAATATAATAATGACAAAGTTTGTAAAAATAGTTAAAAGTTGATGATTTGTTATATGAGAGTTTCGTATGTCCGGCATTACTTAATATTCATAATTAAAACATCAAACTTAGGAGAAGATCGGAATCTGCTGTCCGATGGCGTAACTAAATACAGAAATGACGACTTTGCGCTTGAATTACTAGTATGTCTTCTTATGTCTCAAATTCGCCAAGACAATAACCGTAGAATAGCACCGAACAGGCATGCGCATGCATTATGCTTATGTACCGGCATTCCTAATCACAATCCGTCTCAAAACAAAGTCGCGCACTATTAGATTACATCAGCTGCCCGTGGTATCCACTTCACTTGGTAGGATCATCAAAACTCACACGGTAGCCGTTGGCGAGTGCGGCATATACAAAAACATAAAACCATCCTACGCGAAGCATGTTTAGATTACTTCTCGAATATAAGTCATGCACCCATGAATTTAAAACCAACGACAACAAACTGACGACTGCCGTCGGCTGATCTAAGCCGGGTCGCTTTTTCTTCAGCTATGATCGATGGTTTGTCCGCGTCTTCAGTTTTTGCCCGGAATTCCCAAACAAAAACACGCACCAGTTTAAGCTCTAATCCTGAAACTATTATTATATTTTTCATCGCGGTCTTCTGCACACTCCGCTGTCCGCCCCAACCGTCTACTTCCATCACCGGAGACCTTTCTACGCTACTGTCCGCCGCCTTCATCGTCACCATCCAGTCGTTAACTCTCGTCATCAGCGCATTAAAACAACATTAATTATCGTACGGTGGCATCGCATATGAGCTATCTTTTCACTTGTTTTGCTTATACCCACATAATAGAGCGGAATTGGTTTCGAATGTCCTGTTGAGATTCTGTATTCGAAGTGTACATACGGCTCATGGTGGTTGGTTGATAGTTCAATTAGATTGTCTCAAAAGGAATCCGGAATTGAAATTCATGTTCCATTTGCTCATATTTATACAAAATCGTCCAAAATATATATACGATATATACGTTTCGTTAATTGCTGACATACAAAATTGTTTTAAACATGAAAATTTTCTCACACTCTTTTTATGCAAAGGTAATTGAAATATCCCCCAACTGCAGCGTAAAATTCAACAGCAAACCAAATCAATAAACTAAAAGTGTCGCGTAGTAGCAACTCCGGTAGCATTCGGTCGCTCCTAAGTTACTTTTTGCATTCGCATGACACAATCATTTTTCTGTTCAAACATTCTTCGTTATGGCGGAGCTTGGATGTAGGTGCCATTAATTGTGTACGTTTGATAATCCTGCAAGGCGATTTTTTATTTAAAATTTTGATTTGCATGCGCGAAAATAAAAGCAAAAAAAAACAACCCCATCGCAATTTGTCGTCTCCAGTAGTGTAGTGTGAGAAAATTTATTATTTGTGCCTCATATCTACCAAAATTGAGCGCAATAAATGAAACAAAAAAAGGCTGACAGTAGCAAAAAAAACGTCGTACCACGGAACGTTGTGCAAATTTTACCGTTAGACGTGTCACGTTGCAGTCCCAAGGGCATCATTTCCAAAGGGAATCAAGTTCAACAGAGCTGACCTGTTTTAGTTATTGTGAAACACCTGATATAGTTATCGAGGCCAATTGCAACGACACAAATCCGCGTGTCTGCACAAATGAAATTAAGCTTGAGGTTTTTCGAAATCTGCATAAAAATATAAAAATTTGTAAGCCCTCAAGAACACAAACAGGCTTCAGAGGACTGTCTGGAGACAATATATAGAAGAAGACATAATTCATTACAACTATAAAAACTATCTTCAAGGTTTCAAATATTTTGAATTACTGAGTTTCACCATTAAAAACTAGATTTCGAAGCGCCGTTACCCTATCAGCACTTCTCGTAGAAACTTTTTTTTATTTACAATCGTGGACCAGTTCTTTTTAAGGAACTAAAGGCTCAGATAAAGTATTTAATTTAGTGAACATAAATTGGAAATTATCGATATTCAGTTGGTCAATGACTAAAAAGAATACTGCTTCGTATCTCATAGCACTTTCGGTAATCTTAACTTACAACCAGCTGCAAAAATTTAGGCAAAGATTTTGAATAAATACATACATATGTTCAAGAATGATAAACTATATTATAAAATTTCAAATACCTGATTAAAAAATAAATAGTATGAATTCTCAGGTATGAATGATATTAATATATTACGGTGCATAAAATCCAAAATATGAATCAAAACAGTTTCAAGTAAACCTTTCAAAAACCTGCTCTAAATATGATGCAATCCTCAAATTTCGCATATAAAAAGCTTTAATCAAATTATCGGTAAATTTAAAACGGCTGCACCATGAATAAGGACAATAATGATATAAGAATTTTTTAATGTTTCAATGTGTTATGTTTCAATAATAATTAAATTCTCACCTTGTGGGTTCCGTCTTCTTTATCGTTCCGATTTGAAGCTTCGATTCAAAACTTTTATTGCACTTTCTAAACCATGTTTTGCTTATTGTTAGGTTTTAATTTTAGCAGTTAACACATTTTCAATCTTCATTCGATCCTAGGAAAGCTTCCTAGCAGCCGAACTAATTATTAAAATCTTTCACCAATGAATATGGTTCAAAACTACCATCAACTGCATTTCTTTATCCTCCGTAACTTGCACTTTTTTTATTTTTATTTCCCTTGTAGAAGACTGAACCACTGCGACCATTGTTTGATCTATTGTGGTATGCTTCACCTTACTCTAAGTGCGTACGAGCAGGTACATCACTATTTGGCGAGTTGATGTCCTTACTACATTGCACATTTATCCCAGTTGGGCAACGCACTTCGTATGAAGTTTATTACCTCACCAAGACTTTCCCTCCAAATTTCGGTAGGTTCTATGTGTCCCTTACCGAAGATACGCAATCTGCGTTGTATTAATACTCGGCTTTCGCAGAGTAGATGTTCTGAAGTTTCACTTTCGATGCCACACAGGCGACATTTATCCTCATCAAGTTTGCCTATCTTCTTGAGATGATACTTACTCGGACAGTGCCCTGTAATAAGACCTGTGAATGTCCTTAAGTCTATCTTATTTAATCTGAGCAGCACGAGGCTCTTCTCGCGATTTGGTTCTATGAATCTTTTCGATTGTCGTAATCCACTTATGACATCCCAGTTTGCTTTGATGGTCGCTTTTTCCCATTCACCGAGTTCAGCTTTTAGAGCACTCGGGGAGATTCCACAGAAAGGTTCTGGGCCAACAAAGTTAGTAGATGACCCTTGTCTGGCTAGTAAGTCGGCCTTCTCGTTTCCTTCGATTCCACAATGCACAATGGTCCAATGGTCCAACCAAATTTAGAGAAAAACTTTCTTCTACAAAGTTGTTACATATGATAATGCGCTTATTGAAAAATTATCAAAAATTAGGGTGACCAAAATTTTCGAAGCAATCAACTATCTAACTGGGGGGGGGGGGAATAGGGTGACCATAAAAATTGACTGTGTTCGATGTATTTAATTTAAAAAAAATTCATAACTTTTGAACCAGTTGATCGATTTTCGATATTTTTGGGTCAAATTAAAGGTAATTACGTCTAGTTATAAGAAAAAATACCAAAACATAAATCTGGGTGCTTTTATATGCATAATGTATAAAATTATTGAAATTTTCGTCTTGTTTTTAAATTGAATTTACTCAAATTTAAAAAATAACATATCTCTAAAAGTTCCTCCATTCATAGAGTCAAGTATGCCCTTCAAAATGAGACCAAGAGATATTTTTTATGTTTGCCCCAAAATTAATGACATACAAATGAAAAACGTATGTTTTTTGTAAAAAACATCAATAACTTTGAGTAGAATAGAGATATTGGCGAGATCAGAATTGCAATTGCTTCTCTTAAAAAGCTTTAAAAGTCGTTCAAAGGCAGTTTAAAGGTGAAACTTGAAATAGAGAAGTTAGAGCGCAAAATGTGTTTTTTCAATATAAATCGGTTGTTTTCAAAGATAGAGGAAAACTTTTTTCTACAAAGTTACTTAAAATTATTGGAGCTATAACATTGTAGAACAAGTTTTTCTTCTATCTTCAAATATAAAAAAGTTAGATAGTTGATTGCTTCGAAAATTTTGGTCACCCTAATTTTTGATAATTTTTCAATAAGCGCATTATCATATGTAACAACTTTGTAGAAGAAAGTTTTTCTCTAAAACATTGCTATAAAGCTCTAGACTCAAATTTCCTCCTAAATTTGGTTTCTGGACCATTGTGCAATGACCAGGAACCCAGTATAAGTTCACCTGGTATTTCATAGCTAACTTTCGGAGCGACAGGATGCATTCCCACACTAGTTTAGAGTGGCAGAAAGGAGAATTCAGGGTTTTAAGTGCTGCCTGACTATCACAGAAAATGCATATATTTGCGTGTCGATAATTTTGTATCCAGACACGTATTCGTGCATTCTATTATCGCGTATATTTCCGCCTGGAATACTGTTGGCCAGTGTCCCATGGGAAAAAATTTATTCATTCCTGGTCCTGTGAATCCCGCACGCGCAGAACCATCCCGAACTGTGGGTCCACCTTGTTGCCAACTTTCTCGTTCTATCTCTACTGTAAGGAATTCCGAAATTTGGTTTCCTCTCCAGCCAATCCTCCTTACTTTTTATTAGATTATTTATTTGGAAATCTTTCAGTATTCTCAGGTGTCCTGTTAGATCTCCTTCTTTTAGGTTGCACTGTCGATTTAGCCTTAGAGCACTTTTTTCCGCTTCTAGTTGAACCACCCGATGAAGTGGAAGAAGGTGAAGTATTGCATCTAGGGCTTTTGATGGAGTGCTTCTCATAGCTCCACAAATCGATGCACAGGCCAATCTTTGGATTTTAGCTAGCTTAGCTTGAGTGGATGTTTCAGTGGTTTTGGGCCACCAAACTAACGAGGCGTAGGTTATTCTGGGTGATTATTGTTTTTTATATCCAGTGTATCATGCTGGGTTTGAGACCCCAGCTTTTTCCAATTTCCAATAACTTGCACTTGCACGTTTCTTTTATGTTTTGTAATTTGTTTTCCTTCATCAGAGATGCCAGATTTTCATAACATCTACAACTGCTGGAAAGTCGAATCAAATCAGCTGGAAACTCACGCAGTTAAAACGGTTACAACAAAGAGCAAAGTTTTCCAGGTCGCCGTTAAGGTGAAACTCCGCAGCCTTTTTAAATGATATTGAAAAACTAGTATAGCTAAATAACGCAATTGCCGTTTGTCAATTGAGGTTTTATGTGGTTACTTGATGCAGACAGCGATAAATTAAATACAGTTTTTATACTCCTAGCCAGCGCATTGTCTAAATTGTACTATGAACATTTAACAATGATCATTTCTATTCGTCACCGTGACCAAAATGTATTTCGCAACACAAAACGTTGATCTCTAAAGAACAATAATACGACGCGAATTCTATTGTGAATTATTAATTTATTTGAACAGATCACAAATATTTAAATTTACACATGCATCATAAATCAATTAAATTGAAACGTAATCCATCGGCAATATAACCGCACCGGTCTGACCAATAATCAAGTCGAATCGGTCATCAAAACATGCGCGAGTTCTCTTTCACACCGCGGCTGGTGTTATGTCTCGAGGTGTCATCTTCGTTTGGGTTTCATCTTTGCGGTGTTGCTTTTTCGCATCCGTACATGAAATTGGAGGCGTGTTTTCTCACGCCTGTCCGTTCATAAATAATTCAACTGAACTATGTATATGCAAGCACCACATAAGAACCGCCCCCCTGTGCTCTCCATTTGTTGCAAACTGCAACTGGAGAGGGGGTGTTTAAAATCGTTGAATTACTTGTAGTTACTTCCTTGTTATAAAAAAAAAACAAATTTCGTGATCATTTTTTTAAGATAAGAGAACATTGTAAATAACATATGGGAATACCAAAATCATTCTAGTTATGCAGCAAAATCTAAAAAATTGATTGATCAATTATCAACTTACTTAAATACTGCACAAATATTTTGATCACAATGTCACAAGCTACCGCTCGAACTTATTGAAAACCTCCCACCCGCAGGTTAACCAGGCAGGCCGGATCATCTTTCACACTGAACCAGCGCACCCGTACGGTTTGCAGCCAGACAGTCTGGTTTCGGATTGCCGTTTGTTCCACTCTCTCTCTTTGTTTCAACATTGCATTCCAAAAAGTAACCTTCAATCATAATTGGGTAGCATTTTTCGAAAATGTTTATTTTGTTTAAATCTGACAAATATTCGACCTTTTAAAGAGTAGGAAAAAAGTGTGAAATTACAATAAAATTAATGGGTTTAGCGGCTTTCACGTCCTTTCCATTGAGCTGGTTTACTTAAAATGGAAGCAGTTCAGTTTCGCTGTAAACCATAGTCATAAATCAGACACGTTTGACACAATGTGGTTCCGTGATTCATAACAATAATTTGGTTCGGCTTTTCCCGTTAGCCTATGATTTATACGCCTTGGTGATGAGTAATGAGGAAATTTGACTCGCACCGAGTATTGAATCGAATTAAAACATTTTTTTCTGCTACTTAATGAGTGTATTCGTTTTTTTAACCCTAGCCTTTGTTTTCTTCTCTGACAGAAATTACAACTCCACGTCAGTATCAAGTCTGAGCACCAGCACTTCGGCAGACAGCTGCTTGCCACCGGGTGGTTCCACGCTTCATTATCCGACGGCTTCACACACAACAGGATCCTACCCGCTGCTGAACAATAACTATCGTCCTCTAGGTGGTTCTGCCAGTATTTCCAGTGCAGCGCACAACGGATTTAGTTTGCCGTACGCTTCCGCTGTAAGCCACGGTTCCTCGTCTGGGGGTAGTGTCGCCAGGTTAAACGGTGGCGTTACGTCGACAATTACATCTGCCGGTAGCAGCAGTGGCGGGACCGCAGCAAGCTCTTTGGATGGAATATCATCGTCTAGTGGAGTCACCAGCAGTGGCATTAGCTTGAGTGGAACTAGTGCATCAGCTGCAACACTGGGTCCGTCCGAGCTGGGAATGTCTCACTGGCTGACTGACGGTACAGTCAAGTCTGAAATTCGAAGTCCCGGATTAGACGCGTCTATTTCGTCTGGAAATCTTCCTGTTGGCGCAACTCACCTAGACAGCTCACTCTTCTGCGCAAACCCTAACAATCTGGACGCCCTTCAAAGTTCCGCCAACTCGTACGACAAATCCGAGTACTATTCCTACACCTACAACATGCAGCAATACGCACCTTTTACTTACTCGTCCTACGGTTCACCGTATCAGGCACGAAGTTCGTCGAAAATACCTTCACCAAATACATATCTTCCGTCCAGCTATGCAGCCGCGGCCGCGAACAACAATTCGGCACAAATCTACTCGTCCTACGGGTATAACAATTTCGCTCAGTTCGGTACTAGCCAACAGGACTACTACAACTACAACGATCCAACGTACTCGCCATACTACCAGACTGCAACCTATCCACCGTACGTCAGCTCACC
The DNA here is from genome assembly GCF_029784165.1 of Wyeomyia smithii. Lineage (NCBI taxonomy): Eukaryota > Metazoa > Arthropoda > Insecta > Diptera > Culicidae > Wyeomyia > Wyeomyia smithii. The sequence goes on along the minus strand of NC_073696.1, from coordinate 81,702,552 downwards.
TGGCTCGAGTGGGAGTCAAAGTTTCCATGTGGCAGCGGGTTTATCAGCGGAGAGTCCCTCCGAAGTACATTCGGCCGCTACTCCCACCATGCTAGCTCATTCTCATTCACCGCAATCCCCGCTGTCTATTTCACCCACCATTCATGGTGGATCTACAGCTGCCGTAGCAGCGGCAGCTGCGGCCGCAGCCAAAACGACCCCCACCGGGAAACCGGGTAGAGCACGTGGACGTCGGCACGCGAATCCCAGCCCAACGAGAAGTTCCACCTCCGAGCCGGGCGTGACGGAAAAAGCACCGGAGCGGATTTTCGTTTGGGACCTGGACGAAACAATTATCATCTTCCACTCGTTGCTGACCGGAACGTATGCGGCCAAGTATAATAAGGTGAGTTTCGTTTTCGGATGTCACACTAAACTGTTCATTACTGCGTCAGTAATACATCATCAAAATTAATTGCGAAATAAAATCTCACAGAGTCGAGACCACCACGTTCAGCTGGGCTACCGAATGGAGGAGCTTATCTTCACTATGTCCGACGCATTTTTCTTCTTCAATGATCTGGAAGAGTGCGACCAGGTACATATCGACGACGTGTCCTCCGACGACAATGGACAGGATTTGAGCAATTATAACTTCTCCGCCGATGGTTTCCACACCGGAACGGCCCAAGGTAAACATCCACATCCGAGCCAACGCGGATCCTAAACAAACAAGGCGCTGCGCTGCGGTGGCCTTTATTTGCGGTACAATTTCTCATTCTCTTTGTTTTCTTCGGTTTCGTGCCGCAGGAGCTCCACCTAATATTTGCCTTCCTAATGGCGTCCGCGGAGGCGTCGACTGGATGCGAAAGCTGGCATTTCGCTATCGGAAAATTAAGGACACCTACAACACCTACCGAAATAAGTATGATTTATGACTGCTCCCCTCGAGCATGTGGTACATTATTTCCCACATCATTTGCGTTCTATTTCAGTGTGGGCGGTTTGCTAGGACCCCAGAAGCGTGAGCACTGGCTGCAGGTACGGTCGGATATTGACTTCGAGACGGACAGCTGGCACAGCCTAACGTTGAAGTGTTTGAACATGATCGCCCAGAGGGAAAACTGCGTTAATGTACTGGTGACTACGACGCAGCTGGTTCCGGCGTTGGCCAAGGTTCTGCTGTACGGTTTGGGGCAGATCTTTCCCATAGAGAATATTTATAGTGCAAATAAAATAGGTGAGTACTCGATGTGACTGATGTGAAATTTAATATGGACTGGACATGAATCGAACGCTTAGCACAAGGACTACGACGCCCTTGAAAGTTATTTTAAATTTGGCTCGTATGCTGAAGATATTCCTTTTTGAAGAGTTTTTTTTTGTATCTCTCCGTTTTAATTCAGCTATCGGAGTAGTAGGGCTGAAAATGAGCATTTGAGTAAAGGTACATTTAGACTATTAGACATGTCGGTCTGGTTTTGACCACTGCAGAAATCGGATGTCTGCTCAATTTACCGTTCGACATACTTTGTCGAACCCTTTTGTATGGCGGTGTTCACACTGCTTGCACAAGTCGAAATGAAGAACTACCAAATGAATTTTTCCTCCATTTAAATATTTGCCAGGACACAAAAAACGAAAATGATGTTTGTTATGGAAAGCCAAAACAAAAAACTGAAAAAAAATCAAAGGTTGCTACGTTCTTGGAGTCGAACGAAAAATAGAAACGTTCCTATTCCATTCGACATATTGAACGGCATGTCGAATCACAATATCGAATTCGCGTTGACGGTGTTGCTGATATTTGTTTGGTTTTTGCATGCGAAAAAGAAGGAAGGAAATATTTTTGCTTTTGTCATCACGCACATTTTGACAATTGCATATGAGAGTTCACGTAGGTGCGAACAGCCTTCGAAATCTCTTTCAACGCGAATAACCCGAATAGGTGTAAACTACAGACGGTGTTATGAACAGATACGCAAAGAGTGAGGTAGAAAACTCCAAGTGAACCGTCAAATCGAGGCTCCAAGTGTGCAAAGTAAACAAACTCATGCGTGTTACTTTTCGTATAGAATGTGTGTTGCGATCAGTTTAAATTCTGTGAATCACGTGCAATTATGGTTTCAACGAAAAATGTGTTCGTCATGCTCATGTTATGAGTGATGCATTGGAAATTATTATAATTGTATGAACAAGCACTGAAACTCAGTAATATATCCTTACAAAGTTTCGAAATTTCATTACACTTTCTAGTGCGTATGAAAAGTCATGCAAAAATAAATGTGGTTGCCAGAATTGTTTAAAATAAAATATTAGCAAAGGGTTGCCATATTTACTGCTTTTCTCTTTGCGTATCTCTTTATAACACAGTCTCTAGTGTAAACGTAAACCAACATTGCAGTCGATATATTTTCGAGCAATCAGCTCGAATCAGATGAAAAAATTACGCTGTCGATTTTAAAAAAGCTCGGCTTTAGGTTTTGATTTTGTAATATAATCGCACTATTGGGTTGATTAGCTATTCACAGATTTCTGATTTTTATCTATTAGCTAAAAGAGTATAATTTTCTGAGCAAAACGTGATTTATTAAAACTGTATATCATTGTCCTTCGATTTTCAAATAAAGAATAAAAATAGCTTCGAATCGCTACAATGACAGTTGGTATATTATTTCGAGCAGATTTCAAGCAGTTTTAGTTCGTGATTTAAAAATTGAGGGACAACGATAGAAAATTTTTGAAAATCACTTATACTTAAAAAATGCAGTTCTTTCCGATAATAAAAAAAACTGATATAGCTAAACAACCCAGTTACTTGTAAGGAAATTATTTTAGCCCGAAAATCAAGCTCCGAATCTTAACTACGTGGTTTGAAATCACTAGTGTCGTGCTTTTTTAACAACAATGCGGTGATCATTCAGCTTGTGTGCAATACCAATTGCACGCAGGCTTTGTGATAGCCTTATACGCTTGATTTTGTTACACTGGTCGACCAAAGCAAGGAAAAAGATACCCTAAAGCTCAAACTTGAAAGAAATGAAAGATTATAGCTATTTAACCATTCTTCTGAATTTTGATGCGTCAAAAGTATTTTGATGCTAGTAAATGTACACGCTTAAAAAATATATATCTGAGTACGGTAAAATGAATTACCGAGACTTCAACAGCTGAGATCTTGGTAAAAATCTCGGTAACACATCAAAATACCGAGATTCTGTAAAACCAACAATTGACAAGTTGTCAAACTTTAACGAGATTCTCGGTAATATTTTACCGGGACTCGGAAATTTCAACTGTCAAATTATTACGAAAATTTCGGTAAAATTTACTGAAGTACGCATTTTGCGATTTCTCAGATAAAACCAGGAAATGATGAAAACGATTGATTATCCGTATAATTTTATTGATTATTTTGTCAAATGATTCAACTTATTACAGCATTGGTAGAAACAGGAGAGTTGTGTTGCTTCCTGAAAAAAAAAAAAAACAAAATCCATCACTCTGCAACTCCCATCCTGCGAAGCGAGTCGTTAACCTACAATATTGAGTGAGGAAAGAATTAATTGTTTTCTTTTAGTATTTTTTGCAATAAACACAAACAAGATCTGAGAAATAATATTGTATACTTACTCAAAATTTTAGGTTAATTTGAATATTACAGATTTCTTCGGAATGATAACTAACCGCGAAACCTGTTCGTTTTACATCTAAACCGAAACACGAACAAAACTGATAGTGAAGCTTTCGTTATTTTGACAGTTCTTTTTTTCGGAATCTCGGTAAGAGCTTTTTTGGTTCAACGAGATCTCGGTTAAATGATGTCAAGCTTCCGAGATTCAGTATTTCAGTTTACTGAACTCGGAAATTAGCTGTTTTTTTCGGCAAACAAATTTACGGTATTCCGGTAAACACATTTGTTCTCTGATTTTTCAGTAGTTTTGTTACAGAACAACGGTGAACGAATATGTTTTCAAGTAGTTCGGTATTTTACTTTACCGAAAAAACAATATGCAGTTAAGTGTGTAGAAGTGCGAATTTTGATGCTAGTGAATGTAGAAGTGCGTCAAAAGACCTCAGAGTGTCTGCTCGCCGGGTTCGTCGCTTCTACGTTTGCTTACGGGAAAACTCATTTAAGTCTTTGAAAAAGGTCATCTCTGCTAGATACACCAAAAGTTCACAGGAATGGACAAAAAGCTATAATCATAAATTTTATTCAATTGTAATTTAGTAAATGGCTCACTGATTTGCACGGAATTGTAATCTTTACATTGCTCACCATCCATCCTTATGTTAATAACTATCAACTGAAAAAACATTGAATTTCTCTCACATCTCTCATCCAACCTAGGTAAGGAATCCTGCTTCGAACGAATAGTAACCAGGTTCGGTCGCAAGAGCACGTACGTCGTCGTAGGTGACGGCCAGGATGAGGAAAGCGCTGCCAAAAATCTTAACTTTCCCTTCTGGCGGATATCCAGCCACAGCGACATCCGGTCGCTGCATACGGCCTTGGAAATGGGATTCTTATGAAGATGCTCAGCACCGTCCAGTCATCGGTTTCCGTGTTGCCGTCATGCCGCAGTTCCTCCGCTGTGGAGCTCCGTTGTGGTGACCAACACCGTAAGGTCATCACGGTCTTGCTGTGAATGCGTAGAAAGATAGGAGAGATCTAGTGAAATTCTACAGTCTAGCTTTATCGAGGAGAGAAAGATAAGCACCGAAAGACATTTGTTCCATTTATTGAATGTAGCGTCTAAGTCTCAAATTATGTAAATTCGTATAGAGGATTAACATTGCACGCCGTGTATCAGAATCAAACCAAAACGACATATTCTCGCAAGATCGCACAGCCAGTTTTATTCGTCTCGCCAAATGCCGGTCTAATTTTTCTGCAAAATGTACCATAGCTAGTGAACCTTTTGTAAAGACTATATATTTTTTATTTTCTAGTGAATAGAAACTGCATTTATCAAATGCTCAAACAATCGTACACTATTTGTTCGTCTCCCAGTGGCATGTAAAATTTAAGTTGTGCAAAGGAATCAAATGTGAAATAAATTGTAAGTATTTTTCGTATTAAAACATTTCCATGAGCACAGCAATTATATTACTGTCGATTTGTAAAAACAAGGCAAAAAAAGTAGTTTTCTTGCGCCTTCGTCTCAGCAAACAAGTTTATTATTGTTTAATGGGGCTCTAGGAATGTCGCGGATAGTTGCTTTAAAGTTAAATATATTTCAAAAAGGTAAATATCAACTATTTAGTCAATATCGAAATTTCTATTCACAGCGATAGAAACCCAACGGTTATTAAAATATATCAAATGATCGGTACGAATAGAATGTGAACTTTTCAAACTATTGTGTTATAGACATTACTAAGGCACCTGTAAATAGAGTATCATGTAAGATTAAGAATCAAATCAAAATACGACTATTAGCCGCTATAATAATGGTTGCAAATTAATTCTTCTGTAAAGAGATACTGGAACAAGCAGGTATTTATGAGCCAATAAATAAACAACATGAAAAGCCACAATATTTAAAAAAAGCTGTTTGTTGAATTGTACACTTCTACAAGTCCACTTGCAAGGCGTACAGTAAAAAAAAAGAAAAAAATCCTAAAATTAAGTATAACGTTTGCGGTACAAAAAATGGACAAAAGTTGCTGTTTTTCCATGAGTTTACCTTCACACGCACTGACGAAACTACTCATGCAGCATCAATCATAGTAACCCATGAGTCAGCAGAAAAAACAGCTCTATCAGTCGAACTCTAACCGTGATGGCGAAAACAGTGAAGCTACTCCGTTCAGAAGTGTGCGCGTTCAAAGAACGGTATCCCGCCGCGTCGAAAACGGACATCGTTCGTGGACACCGGATACTGCCGTTCCGGCATCTACAACATCTTGGCACTATTGAACAACAATCAAAGCATCAAAACCCGGTTGCGAACGGCCGACGACGCTGAGCGACAAGGAGCTCCAAAGGATGCTGAAGAGGAAGACCGAGGGAAAAGTGGCTACAACGCTCGGTGCGCTTGGCCGAGAGGTCGGTGTAACCGGCCAAACAGTGAAAAAGTACCTGGCGAACATGGACATACATGTCAGGAAGCGACTGTCCCTTCCACTGGTCACGAAGTTGCAGGCAATGACTCAGCGGCAGCGCCTGAATAAGATTTTCCCGCCAAATCTGGACATGGCGGTGGTAATGGATGACGAGACCTGTCTCACCCTGGATGGCTACGACTGGCAGGGCACTTCGTATTTTACTTTTGCCACGAAGTTGCAGGCAATGACTCAGCGGCAGCGCATGAATAAGATTTTCCCGCCAAATCGGGACATGGCGGTGGTAATGGATGACGAGACCTGTCTCACCCTGGATGGCTACGACTGGCAGGGCACTTCGTATTTTACTTTCCCCGCGAAGAAAGTGAGCACCGAGGTGAAGTTCATTTCACACACCAAGCTCCGCAAGAAGGTGCTGCTGTGGCTGACAATCACCGAGAAGGGGATGTCAAAGTCGTTATTCTTTCGCTCCGGACTGGCCGTGAGCGGGAAAATTTATGGTACGAATTGCCTGCTGGAAGTTGCGTCGTTCATCAAGAAATACCATAAAGTCGAAGACGCGGTGTTCTGGCTAGATCTGGCGTCGGGCCTTTACTAAAAGCTCGTTGGAGGAGATGCAGCGGCTTAATTTCAATGCGGTACCCAAGTTGTCGAGCTCGCCCAACGTCTTCAAGTTGCGTCTTATCGAGGATTTCTGGACAAACCTGAAGCGTATGATCTGCTCCAACAATTTTGTCGCAAAAACTGAGGAGGAACTGATAAATAAAACGAAGAGAGAACTCAAAAACATGCCTACACGCATGTTTTTCTTCGCCATGGCGAATGTCCTGGTTAACTGTCGAAAGGTATGCTAACAGAATCACCTTACATCTTTTTTTTAACGCAAACGTTTTTCATGAAAATACTGTAAGAACCACGGGGATGGCACCGCAGTCAGTTACCATACATTTGACTCGTTACCAACATCATTGGAACTGGCACCCGAAAAATGGTCAGTTTACCCTTATCTTATGTTGATTCGGGCAAACCGACCAAATGTTGACTGCAGTTATTGACAGCATATCGGATAATTTTGAGCAATTTCTCGAGATTTGTGTATGTTATGTGATATTCTAAGTGATACTTTGTACAATAATTGTGCCCCAAAACAAATAGAGCAAATTGTGACAGCATAAAAGAAAATTTTGTGATGAACGGTACAGAAATAGATGTTCATTACGCTTGAAGGTTACCAAACCAATCCCTTGGTAAGAACACTTATTTTCCCCCTCGTCTTTATGAACTTCTTGAAGCAGTCACTCCAATTACATTTGTTATTGTTGTTCTCTTTCAAGCTGCAAAACCAAAACACAACCAAACACGCATTTCTTTTAATGTTGACAAAATACCAAGTAATATTTTATTGTTGTATGAAGGAATGGTACTCGCGATACTAAAGCAACCGATCCGAATAGTATCCAATGGCTTGCTTGTTACAAAAGATACTACAATATAAATTATTGTACACTATTTTTATAGTTGATTACTTTATTTATTTAAGAAAATCCTAACAGTTTATCAAGCTAGGTGATTTTTGTGAGTGTCAGCAAAACTTTTCGATGAAATTTAGTAAAACGATAAAGTTTCGCCGTAAACTCGACAGCCTTAAAATCTCTTTTGATGAAATCCTCAAAATCAATGCCGAAAACTCTTAAAACATTTCAGATGTTTAAAATTGTTTTATTTATGACATGCCGTTTCCTGAGCGAGTTGGAAATAATTCGCTAGCTCAGAGAAATTTTACTTTTACCCGGAGACCCGGAGATCCCTCCCAGACTCGAAGACTTCTAGTGAGACCCGTAGAGGTGGCAACCCAAATTCAAACCTGCGCAATGTGTAATGTACTTTACAAAATTTAAACACGTTACTGTGAAGTGGATTCGACATACATCTGTGCTAATTGGGTTGTTTAGCTATATCAGTTTCTTATGTTATCTGATAGAGCTGCATTTTCTTAGCAAAAATCACGTTTTGCTCAGAAAATTATACTCTTCTAAAAGATATATAAAAATCAGAAATCCGTGAGTAGCTAAGCGACCCACTTCGCCCTGTCGGATGTAAATCACCTTCTTTACACATATTGAACTGCCCGTATGCGAATTTTAGGGAAAATTACCAAAATGGTTGCTATCACATTCACCCTTGAAGAAATTTCTATCCTCTGCACTCATACAAAAAACAAATTGAAGGTGGCTTCAGATTTCAGTGCTCAAACACGTCAAATGACAAAACACGTGGAAAAACCGTGGATTCCAAAAAAATGGATTCGGATCGACATGATAAAATGTTTGGGTTCGTTTATAGGCATTCATTTGTAAAAAGCATTTGGTATGTGTGAAAAGATGCAACGGTTTTTTAGCATGTCGGAATACGCAGTATAGTGGAGCTAAGAACACTTAATAGACAATGATTTGATAACATTAAAGTCAAAGCTGCCAGACGCATGAAAATTCCCACAGATTATAGAGTCGCTGTTTCTGCAACGATGTAACACTGGTTTTGTGAGGTTTGTGTATTTTTTTTCCAATCAACACTCAAACAAACAAATTTATTCTAAATATTACTGGGATTGAATAAAATAGTCGATTATGTACACACTTAGATATCACATCACCGAGTACGGTAAAATAAATTAGTGAGATTTCAACAGCTGAGATCTCGGTAAAACATTGAAATACCGAGGTTCTGTAAAAGCAACAATTGAAAACTTGTCAAACTTCAACGAGATTCTCGGAAATATTTTACCGGGATACTCATTAATTAATGCCGAAACTTGTTTTGATTTACTGAACAGTCGGAAATTTCAACTGTCAAGTTATTACGAAAACTTCGGTAAAATTTACTGAAGTACGTATACGATAAAGATAAATCCATAAAATGATAAAAACAATTGATTATCCGTATAATAATTATTATTATTAAGTTGAATGATTCAACTAAATACAGCATTGGTAGAAACGGGAGAGTTGTGTTGCTTCCTGGAAATAAAACAACATCCATCACTCTGCAACTTCCATCCTGCGAAGCGAGTCGTTATCCTACAAAATTAAGTTAAGAATTAATCGTTTTAGTATTATTTGCAATCAACACAAACAAGATCTGAGAAAAAAATAGTGTATACTCTCTCAATATTTCAGGTTAATCTGAATATTACAGATTTCTCCATAATAATAATTAACTGCAATACCTGCTCCTTTCACATCTGAAGCGAAACACGAGCAAAAGTGATAGTGAAGCTTTCGTTATTTTGACAGTTCTACTTTTCGGAATCTCGGTGAGAGTTTTTTTGGTTTCACGAGATTTCGGTTAAATGATGTCAGGGTTCCGAGATTAGGTATTTTAGTTTACTGAACACGGAAATTTGCTGTTTTACGGATTTTTTCGGCAAACAAATTTACGGTATCCCACATTCGTTTTCGATTTCTCAGTAAAGTTTCCACGGAACAACGGTAGACGAAAATGTTTTTAAGTAGTTCGGTATTTCACTTTACCGAGAACACATTAGGCAGCTAAGTGTGTACAAATTACGACTGCGCAAAATTTCTATATCAAAAAACGGCAACCCTTCTTATTGTAATAATACCCATAAAGCCTGTAGTACACTCTTTGTCTAATGGTCAAATATTTGACCTTCTGACATAATGGTCAAATTTATTTGACATCATGGTTGTTGTTTGCCCGTGTTTGCCCCATGTTAAAATTGGAGAGTGACAAACAATTATCTTTGACTAAATTTTTATCTGTCAAAAAGTGCCAAATATTTGACGCTTGGTCAAAGAGTGTAATACAGGCTTAAGAGCTGGCAAACTATCGATCTTAAGCCTGTATTACACTCTTTGACAAATGGTCAAATATTTGACCATCTGACATAATGGTCAAATTTATTTGACATCATGATGGCTGTTTGCCCGTGTTTGCCACATGTAAAAATTGGAGAGTGACAAACAATTGTAGAGCAACATGTCAAAAGGGTCTATCTACTTTAATCGATTTTCTTGATTGACTTTTCATTTGTTTAATAGTTCAGCTAAAGTAACTATTCCCAACGTGGTTTTTATTTAAAAAGCTAGATTAGATTCTCCGCTATCAAATGGTGTAAAGGAAACATCATGAAACGTGTTTAATAAGCCGTGGCGGTTGAAAGAAAGCGATCGATCAAAAAATCGATCAAAGCAGATAGATCCTTTTGACATGTTGCTCTACAATTATCTTTGACCAAATTTTTATCTGTCAAAAAGTGACAAATATTTGACGCTTGTCAAATAGTGTAATCCAGCCTTTGCCAAATCATTGACTACTAATGGGGAATTTCTTTATTCCACTGCGTCAGGGCGAATCTACCGAAGAATAAAGAAACGACATCGCGATTTACGACGCAAGTAAGAAAGATAGGCCTGATAATTGTACGAACTAAGCACCTGCGGTGGCGGGTTGAAGCTGACAAATTTTACAGTGCGCTTCGGGCAGCACAGGTCCTGGGTCAAAATCGAGCGATTAAAGAAGGGTTTTGACAGCAGTTAGGTTGCTCCCAGGTAAAAAGGAGGTGAGCTGGTGGAATATAGAAATTCGATATAAGTGTTCTTAGCTCCACCATATTGCGTATTGCGACATGCTAAAAAACCTTTGCATCTTTTTACACATGAAATTAGCTTGGATGTCTGTTATCTGTGACCAAACTATAAACAAAAAACCGGTTGAAGCTAAAAATCGATTCAAGCGAAAAGTCGATACTCAAACCATTTTGTGCTGCAAAAGTCAGATATGAACACGCTCCTTCAATTTTACCTTAAACTGAGTAACGTCTACTCTGTTTTGTATTTCTATCAGCGATGCCATATTGGAAGACAGGGGTAACATTGTACAGTCGTCGTTCGATAACTGTAACATGTTTACATTGCAGATATCGAATGCCGTTCGATAACTGCAACACTTGACACATGCCAAAATTTAGAGGGGGGGGGTCCGTCACTACCATTTTTGTTTTCAATGATTTCGATATGTATTTTTTTAATGGAATAGTTGCAAAAAATAGCAGAAAACTAAAATAGACAAGCTTTTCGATTTATCAATTTGATATTTATATTTCTGCATCATAATGTATTGCTACTTTTCATAACCAATATGTAGGCGAAGATAAAGTTCATAACTACAATAGACCATTTTACGAGACGTTTCTGAACTCAATTCATGAATGAAATTTTTACAGAAAGCTCGGAACCGCTGACACAACGCAAGTAAAAGCAACATCAATGTCAGCAGGATCCATGACACCTGTCAGTTCGTAAAATGGTCTATTTACGCTAGGTCACAAAATATTGTTTGTGATTTATTATGCACAGTCTCGCTGAGTAGTGAGAGCTAGCCAAACAATGCACAAGGGATATTTTTTTTATTTTATAATAATTACGGAAAGTGAACCACATAACATGGTGATTTTGCTTTATTGATTAATAGTAGAGATCTTCTCCCACCTAGAGTGAAGAGACAACAAGTAAACAAAATCGAAGATTCAACAATTTTCATTTTCGAATGCATTGAGAATCCCCCCGCGAGATCTGTCACTTCAATGTCAAATATAACTTTAACATCAGATTTGACGGATTGCGGTCCGATAACTGCAAAGTTGTTGCAGTTATCGGTCTTGCAGTTAAAAAGCGTTGCAGTTAAAAGTCTTGCAGTTATCGAAAGGCGACTGTATTGTGCATGCAGAGAAAAATCGGAAGCGACGAGTCGCTCGTCTGACAAGGATTTTCCAGCGAATTTCGTAGTCTTTTAAAATAATGTAGTCTTTGATTCAGCATAAAATGTCCTGAAATATGCGACTGTAATATTTTCTAATAGTTTTGATTGTTTTCTAATCGCAAAACTATTCAATTTAATCAAAGAACATTAAAACTGCATTGTACTGTGCGAGAAATCTTCGCGTCGCTGGACTCACCAGCGAATTTCAGAGTAGTGCTGCAGCGACAATACAGCTTGATTCGAACGGTTTTTGCTATTTTCGATCACGTTACACACCGCCAGTTTTGCTTCGAGCTCGAAAGAAGTTATCATTTTCATCTGTCCTTTGGCTCATCTAACTCATAGTTGAAAAATATACGATGAACGAAACATGAAGCCCATCAGCAAACATTTATTATTGTTCGAGCTACTCGAAACGAGATATAAAATGTCACCTCAGGTCTTCAATTTTAAGACATTTAACCAGCGGTGAAAATATCCTTGTTTGTGAAGACGAAGTGAAGACATTGAAAAATAACTTTAATTTTTTTTCGACTTCTTTTGATTTGCCAGTAATTATTCTTAACTTCAGCGAGTTTTCACTTCACATCTTGAGTGGAAAGACATATGAAGCCAGCTCTCCACAAGCGTTAACGGCGGACAATTTACGCAACCCATTCTGACGTTTTCTGTAAGTCAGGTAATTTTCAATCGCAGTAACGCAGCGAAAAACATAAAAATGTTGCAACATAGCATAGCAACTATAAAAAGACAGTTTTGTTTTTTGATCCGCGCATTGATTTTCTATTCCATTATATACTGCGATTTTAAGTTACCGGATCTATAGAAAACGTGAAAATGGGTTGCGTGCACTATCCGCCATTACCGCTCGTGGAAAGCTGGCTGCATTTATTTCGCGGAGCGTGAAGACATTTGAAAAACGATTTCCACGAAATATGTAAAAAAGTGAGTAACTCTGATTGTTTGAGCTGAGGAATATTTGCTCACCCGAAAAAAAATTACGATGTATTTTGTGGTGAGAACAGTAAACGGACAATTTTTTTTATTGAAAGCTGCAAACGATTTTTGTCATTACCATGTTTTAACAACGTTATTTGTGGTTAGATCTACCACCGTCAATATTTTTACCACGAAAAACATTGTCAGTGACTACTAAACTGCCGGTAACCGCAAGTCAGTCCCATATGGCCTAGCTAATATACTCAAAGCTCAGATGCACCGATAAAAAATAGTGGTTTGTTCAACAAAAGTGGAAATCAATAGCAAGTCGAATTGTCCCATTATGCAAAGTAACCGCAAGTCACTCCCAGAAGAAAAATATCCGAAAGTCAGTCCCGATTAACAAAAAAACATGCATAGTACAACAGTAAAATGGACGGGGAGTGAAGAAGAGAAGTTCGATATGACAGTTTAGATGAAAATAAGTTATCTAGTAACAATTGGGTTGTTTAGCTTTATCAGTTTTTTATATCATCTGAAAGATCTGCATTTTCTAAGTAAAACGTGATTTAAAATTTTTTCTATCGTTGCCCTTCGCTTTTTAAATCACGATTTAAAACTGCTCGAAATCGCTACAATGACAGTTCGCCCATACACCAACTGTCATTGTAGAGATTTAGAGCGAATTTTATTTTAGTTTCAAAAATCACGTTTTGCTCAGAAAATTACACTTTTTCAGATGATATATAAAAATCGGAAATCCGTGAATAGCTAAACAACCCAATTATAAATTATTGGGATTATTTTTTAGTTCAAATCGGTGATGAATTTATGTGGAGCAATTTTCTGCTAATAGGAATTCAAGTCAATTTTTTTTTCTTGGTTCGCTTCTTCGTGGATCTATCCGAAAAATCTTGAGTATCTAAAAAACTTCCCTCAGAATCTAGGGAATAGTTCCAAAAAATCTTTAAAGGTGATGCTTGTACCTCAAATGCATTTAAATCATCTTGACATTTGTTGTCGGATGAACCAACTGCAGTCCCGGCTTCAGTTTCTTTATCCGAGTCCTCACTGGATAAGCTTTCATCGGTTCCGTACATCATGAGATTTTCCAACGTCGACATTCTTTAAACGGTTCTTATGGACATACACTTCCTAACAGCGAAGGATTGACAGTTTTCCAAGGCAACGAATAACAACACGCACTATTGTTTCAACATGGCAATTTGACTGTTACTTTTCTCTTCGGTGTAGAATGTAACGGCAAGTCAATCACACTCAAGGTTTTCATCATAAAATCAATGATTTCAGTGGTTTTTACAACGTAATTACTGCCGCTATTCGCATAATAGTCCTATGTAAAAGTTGCGAGTCCTGTGTAAATTTTGCGAAAATGGTTCATTTTGGCATGTTTTTCAAGAATAGCCAATAAAAAAGTGAGGTTTAATTCCCACAACCTTGATTTTAATGGCTACTCTTGTAGAGCATGCCAAAATGGACCCATTTCCGCAAAAAAAAAACAAGAAAACTTAGGACTTTTATATAGGACTGTCATGCGAATAGCGGCAGATTAGTGCAGGCTAGTATCCCGATCAGTCAAAAATACCAGAATTATAACAAATTTTTTGTTACGAACTTTTTGTATCAACTTGTGTTCAAAACTTGGTCTCGTTAATAGTTAAAATATCAAAATTCCTATCAAAATTACTTACTGAATATTACAAGTTATAGCATGTTTTGTATGGTTTTATGCAGAAAAAGATCAGAATTAGTTAGAATGTACAATATTTTGTTAATTTAATAACAAATTTTGTTATAAATATGCTTTAAAAACACACTTTTGAACATTCAAGTGCAAGATGAACTGAATTTGATATGATAATGTACTTTTTCATTCCGGCATAACAAGAATATTACAGGCTTTGTTATTTCTATCAGGTTTAGATATATTTTTGTTGCCCGTTTGTTATAATCGTTTGATTCTGCTTATTGGGCAATAATGCCGATAGTGTCGCTATAAGCAAGCGTGCCTTTTCATTATCAAAGACAAAAACCATCAGTAATGCCGCTAGTGTTGATTTAAGCAAGCTTGCACACCCATTAACAAAGACAAAAACCGTTTTACGAAAACAAGTTACTAGGCAATACGCTCACATGGTGGCGCATGAGTGTAACGTTTCGAATGAGGACGAAGATTTTTCAGTAATTTGTTCAAAAAAAATGCACGTAAAATTTACCGGGAAAAGTGACTGATTCTTTTCACGTAACTTTTGCCGATTTCTCGAAAGCCGACCATGTGTCAGTGTGTTAGTGTCAACCAACCAGGTGTTGGTCAGGTGATTGTTACCTGATTTTCACGTACCTTTTTACGTGATATTTAGGTGAAACCATAAACAAAACGCATAAACCCCACATGATTTTCACGTACTTTTTACGTGTTATGCAGATGGAATCCACGTGATATTTAAATAAATAGAATACACGGCGCATATGACAAATAAAATTTATTTTTAATCATCAACAAATAATTACATGCCCTGAATCGAAATTTCAGACAGGAGAGAAACAGGATTGGCCGGAGAGATTGTCGACCGTCCATCCGCAGCTGGTGCCGGAGTTGTTCTGCTCGAAACTGACTGTTGAAGTTTCCAATCGTTCCGGAAAGAATTCACCAACTGAAAATATAAAAGATTTATATGTTTCTTTTGTTGATATGAATACTATTCTGGCTACTTACATTGCGTATTTTCCAATATTGAATTATCTAGAGCAGCTCAGGAGTCCTTTGTCCGCCATATTGATTTTTTTGCATACTTAAAATTCACGTACACTAACAAAGTTAAAAAAACACAAATACCAACGCGCTGAAACCATATACCGATTGTACGTGACTTGATAGTGAATCGTACGTGAAGTTTAGGTGAAAGTTACTAACGTCACGTAAAATGGCATATTTTCTTAAGGTCAGTCACTTACGTGATTTTTCAGGTGGATTTTACGTGCGTATTTTTCAGAGAGTACAATTACAGCAACTTTTAAGGTTTTTTTGATTTGGTTTGAATCACTTTTTAACATTTTTTATCGATTATGTTCAGCAGCTTCTTCCGATTTCTGATCACGAATGAAAAAATTATTTCAGAAACAAGTTTAAAACATATAATGAGTGTTCAACTGAATATTTGTCCAGCTGTTAAAAACATAGCATTGCCAACAAAACAGCTATTTGTAAATACTTTCCTCAACTAGTGGCACTAACACATTCGTACGTAAAAAGGGCTATGTGAGGAAAATATCAATAACTACACTCAAAGAATTCGACACGACACTATAAAGTGTTTTGCACTTGATTTGGCCCTACTGGTCAAAACATATAGATTTCATATGCGAAACACTTTAGAATTATTTATCGTGCAGCACTTCATTTTCAAAAGGAAAACACTTTCAATTATCGTGTTATGATTTATTTATTTTATTTGGATTTTGAATCTTAAATGAATGTTTACTGAGCTTAGAATGGTTTTTATTCGATTTTAAAATGAAAATAGTTTTACATGGAAGTGATTGCATATTAAATAACCTTTATTTTATTTATAAAACTTAAAATTTAATTTTTACTATAATCTTTACTTCTCTGTTGAAGAAGCCTGTAAGCAAACAAAGAATTTAATTAATTGAATTTAATTAGTAAACAAATACTTGCCTCAAGCGTAAAGATGCTTTCATCAGAATCTCTGTAATCTTGTGCTGGAAGAACGAAATAAAATTAGAATTCGATTTTTTTTACGTGACATAAATCACTTACCTTGCAAAAACTTACAGATGTAGTCCGGAAAATCGTCGAACTTCTAAGCCGTATGACACTCGCTCACTTTTCATCTTTCGCCATTTTTCTACTTTTCAGCACAAACGGCACTTCATTTGACATATAAAAACAAAACAAATCACCTGAAAGTGTTTCGCACATGATAATCACTGTGATGAAACAGTGGGGCAGATTTAAGTGTAATTCACTTGAAAGGGATGTTGTAATCATACGTAAAAGAAGTGCGGCTCATGGATGTAAGTTGATGTGTGCGACAACTTGAAACGAAAGTGAAAAATGATTGAGTTTGATAAAAAAAATTCTTCTAATAACAATGCGGAGTCATTTTAATATCCAATTGATTAAACACTTGGATGGAGCGTGCGCAGTTTTTTCAGTGTATCGATAACGCTGAAAGCTAGGGTTGGGCGATAGTAGCATCGATACCAGCGGTATCGATACTAGAGGTCCCGCTATCGAGTATTTTGGCATCGAAACTCACCGCGAGAAATGAGTACCGGTATCGATACTTTGCCAACGATACTTTGAAACGATACCGAAACCACCGATGCCTTCTAATGGGGATAGGCGATACCAGTATCAATACCAACGGTATTGATACTTCGACTAAAAGCATCCAGTATTTTAGCATCGATACTTTCTATACCGGTACCACGATACTTGGTATCGTTTTGTGCCAAAGTATTCGAGTACTCAGGTATCGATACTTCAGACAGTATCGCCCATCCGTACTGAAAGCCTGACGATTCTATCGATAGCCGGCAACTATCGATACTATCTATAATTATCGATAGGTTTCCCATCCCTAATCTCGAGTTGGAAGACATTTTTTCTCGGAACGTGAAGACATTTAAAAAATGACCTGATGGCATCCCTGGTTCCCATTCACGCGAACTCTCATACACTGGAAATAAATCGCACGCTAATCCCTAATGCTCTTTACATATGAATGTCAATAAACGGACCTAATCATTCTGTTATGTCGACCCATATCGATTTTTATTGGAATCCACGATATTTTAACGTGTTTTGGCATTTGACGTGTGTGAACTTTGAAATCTGAGTGTGAAAAGATTGATTTCGGGATGCATGACGTAACAAATTGAAGTGTAGAACACTTGATTTTGTGATAAAAACTGAAACGTAAATTTATTCCACGTAGATATGAAATGTTTCATCTATAGAGTTCTCCAGGTGCGTTTGTATTAGTGCGATGTTTGCGATTTATTTTTTGTTAGCTGTAAGAATTTTTTGTCACCTGCGAGAACTGTCATCTGAAAGAGAGCATAAAAAACTACCGAGTTTGATTCACACTCTCACAAATTTCAATATACAGTGTGAAGCGGGCCGTGTCGTAGTGTTTGTGTGTTTTCGCTTGGAGAGCTCTATTCGCGTTGACGGTGTTGCTGATATTTGTTTGGTTTTTGCATGCGAAAAAGAAGGAAGGAAATATTTTTGCTTTTGTCATCACGTACATTTTGACAATTGCATATGAGAGTTCACGTAGGTGCGAACAGCCTTCAAAATCTTTTTCAACGCGAATAACCCGAATTAGCACAGATGTAAATGGAATCCACTTCGCAGTAACGTGTCGATTTTTACAGTGTATGTAATTGTCAAAACGCGTGTGATGACGAAAAATATTTCTTTCCTTCTTTTTCGCATGCAAAAATGCCACAAATACAACACCGTTAACACGAATGTTATTTGAAAATGTTACGCGGCTCTCCGGCGGGAAAGAAAGAGGGCAACGAAACTGATGTATCTGTCGTAAATCTTACCTTCCTCTTGAGCTTGCCGTGTAGACAAAAACTATATTGTGGCGTAGTAAGATACCTTGATTTCTTGTCTTTGATTATCGATCTTTTTTGACATTCTCTTGTTTGATTCTCTCACTCAACTTTGCTCTGTTCTCGCTCGCCGATTTGTACCGTCGTTTACCCCGTGGTAGTGTAAATCTTTTTTGTAATTTCTATTCTGTCAAGTTTTCTGCAGGTGAGTACCGATCTGGTCATAATTTTGAATAATATTCCAAATTTAAACGTAAAAAACCTTTTGTTAACGTTAAAGATAATTTTTCAAGGACCTGCGCAATTCCCGTCTTATTACTAGTGATGTAGTATAGAAACAAAGCCATATATAATTTTGTTATTTTAGGGTTAGAAATTTTTTGTATTTTACTTTTTTATAGGAAAATGTGAATAAATATCAGTTGTTCATGAATAGATTTTGCCTAAAAGTACTTCTAAGTTGTATTCTTTTTACATTTTGTTAAATTCAACAGGCGAGAAAATACTTTTCAGATTACATAACAGTAACTTCTATTATCCTCAGAATGTGTACTCGCTTGTGCTGTAATCAATTGAATCAATAAAGATAAATTTCGTTTAGAGGGAGATGTTCTGTGTAAGCTGCTGATAGTATAAACGCGTTTGTAACTATTTTATTTTTCTTTATTCATTCAGAGGCATAGTTAATCAGGATGGCCAACGTCTCCCTGGCACAGGTTGTGCTGCGGAATGCCCTCCGCACCAAGGTCGGTGTCCGGCAGACGCATGATCTCATTGTACAGAAAATAGGCAAGCGTGAAATCGTCGGTTACGGCTGGAATGGTTTGCCGGTTTACGCTGATCGTGTAGATTACCCGATGCCACCAATCCGTTTCAAGGAACCAACGCCCGATGTTTTGGTAAGCTCATACACATTTTCACAGGGATGACTCATGTATATTCAAACAGAATTTCATTTCCAGGCTCTCCGTGAAAAGGAGAAGGGCGACTGGAAGAAGCTCTCCATTCAGGAGAAAAAAGCTTTATACCGGGCATCATTCTGTCAAACTTTCTCCGAAATGAAGTATCCAACCGGAGAGTGGAAGATGTGCCTCGGGTTTAGTCTGATAGTAATTTCGATGAGCATTGCCACTATGCTAATGTTGAAGGCGTTTGTTTACGACGATATTCCGGTCACCTTCGACGACGAGCACCAGAAGGCTCAGCTCAAGCGTATGCTTGACCTTGGCGTCGGCAATATCAATGGGCTTTCGTCCAAGTGGGACTACGAGAACAACAAGTGGAAGTAAACACTTGCTCTGCAGAGTATTAGTTGGTAACTGTGTACTATAATTGTCCGGCGATGCTGGCAACTGGGGAACGGAATTCGGCTCGAATCCGTTTTAGAATTGGCTATTAAATGACGAAACTAATAAACTTAATTTCTTCAGATGTAAATTGACTTTAATTGAAAATAGCTTTGACATTAGGAACAGGCCTATACTGACTAGACTCGCCACATAATGTTTAATTCCGTCTATCGAGCAATTAGTGACTTGCATTTTCAAATTAAATGAAAATCAGCTTGTTTCTACTCTATTATTTTATTTTAAAAAAATAATACATTATAAACACAATTATCATTTCGATTATAAAAACAATCATAAAAAGCCCGAGCATATGTTTTAGCTGAAAAAAAAAATCAAATTGAGTCTTTTCAATCAACTAACCGATATGAGAAAATCAGGATAAGTTTAAGCGGGTGTATTTATGTATATATGGGTGTGAATATGGGTCCTATTACAGAAGTCGAGTAAACTTCGCGTATTTCAAATGAGACGAGCTGCTCGTTGAAGCATCTTTAGTAGACCCTATGTATGTGTTGATGTAGATGTGCATATATTATATATAATTGTGAGTTTAGGTATGTGTATATATGTATATAAATATGTTTAAATGTGGTTTATACTGGTCAGTCTCTTGCTCTTGTAAATGAGTACCTATATATCGTCGGTGCATTTTCTCCAATAGCCAAGCAGCACTAAACGCATTGAAAGCCTTCACATGTACCTCTAAAGTGGTATGGGAGTGCATCCTTTCACTAAAACAACTGGCAGAATGAAACCAAGTCGAGTTATTCTGGGCTCCGGGTCATTGTGGAGTGGAAGGTAATGAAAAAGCCGATACGTTAGCCAGACAGGGGTCATGCTCCGATTTCATAGGCCCAGAACCATTCTGCGAGGTGTCATCAAGCGCCTTAAAATCAGCGTTGAAAACCTGGGAACATCGGACAATACGAGAGAATGGATATGCTCTGAAGGGCTACGCCAGTCGAAACGCTTTATAACACCAAACGTGAAAAAACCCAGCAACTGCTTAGTTTAAACAAAAAGGAATTGAGCACAATAACAGGTATGTTCACCCGGACATTGTCCAAGTAAGCATCACCGAGAACAAATTGGTCAGTTAGATGACGAATCTGAAACCGCAGAACATTTGCTCTGCCAATGCAGTGCATTAATACAGCGCAGAATAAGAGCCTTTGGAAAAGGAACTAGCCTTTCGAGGTCTGGTCTGAAAATTCTAATGAGGTAAGGCGTCGTCCATCCCCCTCCCACCCTAACCCCTTACGTAATTTGATGAATGACCCCTAATACATTTCATACGAAATTCAGTGCCAAATTGGGAGAAAGGGGGCGATATGACAAGGACGATCTCTTCTATTAATAGTGATATGTCTGCCACAAGTACCTGGACTAAAGAAGAGGCATACCACAAAAGATCAAAACAATGGTCGCAGTGGTCCAAATCTTACAAAAAAAAAGCGTCGGTTTCGTGCAACACTGGCACATCTCAAAATTTTGCATATCTGAGTTTTTGATGGCAAACGATGCCAAACATTGTTAAGTTTCATCCCACGTAATCCCGTTTAAAAATTTCCAAAAAAAATCCAGAGTTATGAGTAGAACCCGGTCAACATTGAATGTAACACAATGTTGCTGTTCTGTAACACAGAAGTAGCATTGTTACGTTACAAAGTTATCTAATTACAACATAACTGTTACTAAAAAAATTGTAACATTGTTATGTAACAGTATTTAACGTACATGCAATGTAATAAAAATGCTTTACTTGTAATGTAACGAAATATCCGTTTGGTTATGTAATTGTTACGTTGCGATTGTTATTAATTATGCACATTTCAAGGTAATCAAAATGTAACGTAACATTTGTCTTAATTATTAGTAACATTGTAATGTTGGTGTTCCATTTTAAGCGCAACAATACTGTATTTGAAATTTAAAGTATAGTAAACATAGTCAGGTATCTTTACGCGGGGATACGTTCCAAATTTGTATGGAACCGCGTAAAAAAGACTAAATTGAGTTAAAAAAAGAACGTAGAGAACCGTCCCAAAACGTGCGAATTTTGATTGAATATGGTGGTTGTCAGTCCAAAGACCAAAATGCAATATAACAAATTTTCGGTATTTAAACCAAAAAAGCGTTTATTTTTGAAATCTTTGTCCTAAAACGGAAAACGTGATTGGAACGAAGTCGATATCTTATACCATTTTTGAGTTTTTGAAGAATGCAACCGTGTAAAAAACCTTACTGTACAATAAAAACATTCGAAGCTGCCGAATACCGCTGGTTACCGTATCATACACACCTGTTATTTGGCGATTATATAGACGTAAAGAGACACTATGATAAGTAGAATGATGCTTGTCAGAGAGGAACGTTATCCCAGTGAAAAAAAATGTAACATCCGTTAGTTTTGTTTTGTTGAAACCGCGAGATATCTCAAAAGCGTGCGGGACACTTTTGATGAACGTAGGACATTTCGCGGGACGTATTTCTAAGCGGGACAATTTGTTTAAACGCGGGACTGTTGCGCGAAACGAGGGACGTCTGGCCACTTTAGGTTATGAGCACTTTTTCTCGTGGTCTGAGATTTCGGAATGTGAACGTATAAACGACTAACCGGAAGAAGTTTGACTTCAGCTTGTAGAGTATGAACCCGCTGAATAAAACAAATATGTAATAAAAAAACATGTCTATAAGAAATAATAAAAAAAATAACAAGAAATAAATAAATGTGCATTTAATATATATATTTAGAAATAAAAACGAGTACTTTGAACAATAGATCACAGCAACCTAACGGCTAGCAACAGAACTTTGTTTGCGTAACAGTAAAAGTCGAATCAGTTTTTGGAGAGCTGTTGTAGGAAGCGGATGGAAAAGTTGCACAAAGAAAAAAAAAGAGAAAAGTCAAGAAGTCAAGATGGCTGAAAGAAAAAGGATGTGTTCCGTTGGACACGACATTGGCACAGTCGATAACGCTCCCAAGAGGTAAGTTAAACCGGTGTAAGAATTGGTTTGTGTTAGGATACCGGTGTTTGCTCCCTTGTGAGGGAACGACAGCTCTGTGAGGCTACCACGATATTTGATGCTACCCTGGGAGGGACAAAAAAAAAATGGTATGGTTGCCAAAAGGTGGTGGCATACCGATGTTTGTTCCCCTGTGAAGGAGCAACGGCTCTGTGAGGCTGCAGCAATACTTTATGCTCCCCTGGGAGGGACAAAAAAAAATTTTTTTTCGACTCCTCTGGGAAGGATCGATAGCTCCTCTGGGTAGGATCGATAGCTCTGTGAGGCTGAGAGAACATTGGTTCTTCAATTGTCAATTTTTTCGTTATTGCGAAATTAGAACTAATTGACTGCCATTTTACTTCTCTTGTAGAAAAAAATCCGCTAAAAAGGCTGCGAAATTTCTGAAGAAAGCTCTCGATTCCGAAAAAAAGCGAAGTATTTTCCTTGCTTCTAAATTTAAAAAAATGCAAAAACATAAACGCGAGCTCGAGGAATCCATTTCCCTCGGTGAAGCAGGACCAAGTTTCAGACAAAGAAACTCTACAATGTGCGTTGATGAACAAATCGGTGTCGCTGAGTCGTCACTCATGGCAACCGCAAACAATTTGTCTGTGGCGTCATTAAACATACCCGAGTGTATTCCCAGACACAACGAAGACGAGATCGATAGAAGGACTTACGAATGCTGGAAAGAGTTACTAGACGCTTCACTACAGCTAGTTGGTATAACGGACGAAATCACCAAGATGAACATATTCAAAGTTAAAGCTGGTTATAAATTACTGGAAGTTTTGGAAGGTACCTCATCTACAGCAGACACGCCAGATGCAGCTACAGCTCCATTTTCCAATACAGAGAGCCGGTTGAAAAACTATTTTGGATCTCGCGAATATAATTTAATGCAACGCCAAAAGCTGCGTTCTATGTTACAAAAAATGGGTGAGTCAGATATGAACTATGTCAAACGAGTGATTACCACTGCGAAGTTATGTGACTTCGAAGACCAACAGCTGATGGAAACTGTAGCCGACGTGATTCAGTTACATGCCGTAAACCTAAAAGTCAGAGAGGCGGGACGAAAATTGTTGCGTAAAGGAGGAACGCTTATGAATTTGATCGATAAGGTACGCGCATACGAACTGGACAAAGCAAATGAAGAAATTTTTGCACTTAACCACCCACAAGTACCAACGTATGCCGAAGTTGCCGCTTTGTCTTACGGTTCGACAGGGTCAGGTAACT
The DNA here is from genome assembly GCF_029784165.1 of Wyeomyia smithii. Taxonomy (NCBI): domain Eukaryota; kingdom Metazoa; phylum Arthropoda; class Insecta; order Diptera; family Culicidae; genus Wyeomyia; species Wyeomyia smithii. The sequence continues at coordinate 81,678,571 of NC_073696.1, read as the reverse complement.
CACATCGTTATGTTCCATATCCCAGGACACAAGATGCTCGAGAGCTCAACCAGGGAAAGTACAACAATTGGCCAAATACAAGAGGCAAAGGCACCTTTCGTGGTCGTGGTGCGAATAAAAAAGTTGAGTCATTGGTCAACCCGTCGTGTTGGAGATGCACCAGCAGGTTCCATTTACCATCGACTTGTCACGCTATCAATAAAGTTTGCCGCAATTGTCAGAGAGTGGGACATATTGAACGGGCTTGCCATGATCTACCTGTTTCAGTTCCAACTATTCAACGAAATAAAGAAGTGGATGGCATTATTAAACAAAAAAAGATTGCTGCAGTAATCAAAGAGGACGAGGAAATCGAAGAGAATAATAAGCTTGTGAGTGATTAAAATCCTTAATCCACTACGATGCCAAAGCGAGTTCTGCGACTTGAGTTGTGTTACTAGTTCATGAATCTGTACGATATTTCTTCTTTTGAATAAATTTTGTGTTATACAAAAAACGATTTCAAAACAAACACTAAAGAGATTTTGTCTCATTTAAAAGAAACATATTCATCGCAGAAATACCTATTGGCTCGTATGAGAAATTATACTAAGTTTTTATGCTAAAACTACAAATTTTTTCAGAGTGAATCACAAGAAACTATCATTTTAAATCATTGTTGCAACGACGATTCAAAGGATGGCGTTGTCATCGGCCAAATTGCTGGCGTACGAGTTGCTTTTCTCATTGACTCCGGGGCTGAAGTTAACACGATTAGTGGAGATGTTTTCAAGTATCTCATGAGTAATGTGCAATCGGAAGAACAATTGTTCTCGGTGACTAAAGGTACAGACAAACCACTAAGGGCGTACGCAAGTCCTGGCGAAATAAACGTGGTTGCGACTTTTGTCGCCGAGCTGCATATTTCCAATGATCGTCCAAAATACTTAGAAAAGTTTTATGTCATTAAGAATGCACGACCTTTGTTGAGCAAAAACACTGCAATTCGGTACAGTGTGCTTCAGATGGGACTTAACGTACCGATCAATTATTCAACACCACAAAGTTGTGTAACGAAGTTATTTCCGGGAGAAATTCTCGCCTTGACTTCCAAAGAATTTCCAAAATTCAATGTACCCGCTGTTGTATTGAGCTACGACAAAGAAAAACCACCGTCCAGAAATGTTTATACCAATATTCCTGTTACATTCAGAACGGAAACCGAACGCAGGCTAAATGAACTGTTATGTTCTGGCATTATTGAGCGGGTGACCGCATCAATGGATAAGTCGTTTTGCTCTTCTCTTTTGGTTGTCCCTAAAGGAAAAAATGACATTAGATTGGTAGTTGATCTGAGAGGACCCAACAAATCAATTATACGAACTCCATTCCGGATGCCAACCCTCGAGGAGATATTACCCGATTTACATGGTTCAACCTGGTTTTCGACTTTAGATTTGAAAAGTGCTTTCTTTCACGTCGAACTTGCAGAAGAGTCAAGACATCTTACGAATTTTTTTGCGGGCAACGCAACATTTCGTTTTAAAAGATTACCCTTTGGTCTTTGCAATGCACCCGACATTTTTCAGGAGATACTCCAGACGAAAATTATTGGTGGCTGTCGGGGCGTTCGAAACTATTTAGACGACATTATTGTCCATGGAAAAACAAAAATAGAGCATGATGAAAATTTACAACATGTACTCTCCCGATTACGAGAGCACCACGTGAGCATAAACGAGGAGAAATGCGTGATTAGACAACAAGCAGTTAAATTTCTTGGGTTTTCACTGGCACATGACGGTATACGAGTCGAAGAGGACAAATTGAGGGCAATAAAGGAATTTCGTAGACCCGAAACTCAGCTTGAGGTCAAGAGCTTTCTAGGCCTCATAAACTTCATCGAAAAGTTCATTTTTAAAAGAGCGGATAAAACAGAGAAGTTGCGAGTTTTAGCTAAATCGAGTTTTTTTACTGGACGGAGGCTGAAGAAGCAGAATTCCAATTTTTGAAGCACGAGGCTCTGGTATCAATTTCGAGATTAGGATATTTCAGTGTGACGGATGAAACAGAATTGTATGTGGATGCCTCAGCCATTGGCTTGGGAGCAGTGCTCATACAATTTAATGAAGATAGAGTCCCAAGAATAATATCCTGCGCATCAAAGGCTTTAACCAATGTGGAAAAAAAGTACCCTCAAACACAAAGAGAAGCACTTGCCATTGTTTGGGCAGTGGAAAGATTTGCTTTCTATTTGACGAGTAGATCGTTTTCGATTAGAACAGATTCAGAAGCAAACGAATTTATTTTCGGTAAAGGACACAAAGCGAGTAAACGTGCTGTTTCCCGCGCAGAATCGTGGGCTTTGAGGCTCCAGTCTTATGACTTTACTGTTAAACGAATTCCAAGCCATTTGAATGTTGCGGATGCGTTATCTCGTTTAATAGTGAATGAAACTGATGAACCATTTGACGAAGAAGATGATAAACATTTGCTCTATGCTATCGATGGAGGCCTCATGAATATAACCTGGAATGATATCGAGCTTGCTTCCGAATCCGATGTAGAACTTGCGCAAATCAGAGTGGCTAAAGAATCTGGTATCTGGCCTGAGAACCTCCGTCAGTTCGAATCCCAAGCCAAATATTTGAAAACTCTAGGTTCAATTTTATTCAAAGACGATAGAATAGTGTTACCCATACGACTACGTACAAGGGCTTTGGAAACGGCGCACCAGGGACATATTGGTTGTGCGGCCATGAAACGAATCATGAGAGAATATTTTTGGTGGCCGGGAATGAGCAAATGTATTGAGTCTTACGTCAAGAGTTGTAAGATTTGTCTGGTTATTTCGAAGAAAAACCCGCCAATCCCTCTGACAAGTCGGCAACTACCTGATGGTCCTTGGCAAATGCTGCAGGTTGATTTTTTGTCAATTCCTAGTTGCAGCTCCGGCGAACTACTAGTTTGTATAGACACATACTCTAGATATTTGTCGGTGATAGAAGTTAAAACGATAAATACCAACAACACAAACATGGCTCTTTGTAAAATTTTTCATACTTGGGGCCTACCACTTTCGATTCAGAGCGACAACGGACCTCCATTTCAGGGAACGGAGTTCGTAAACTATTGGGAGGCCAAAGGAGTTAAAATATATAAGTCAATTCCACTACACCCACAGTCAAATGGCTCCGTTGAGAGACAAAATCAAGGGAGCACTTCAGGAATACGTACACATCCACAATACGATGAAGCCACACTCACGCCTGGGAGTAACTCCTTTCGAGCTTCTTGTAGGTTGGAAATACCGTGGAATATTCCCAAGTTTGTGGGATTCGAAAAGCATTGATGAATTGGATAGAGTTAATGTAAAAGAAAATGATGATCTAGCTAAATTGATCAGCAAGAAATACGCTGATAAGCGTAGAGGTGCAAAGGAAAGTGATATTGTTCCCGGAGATAAAGTAATAATAGCTATACCAAAAACAAATAAGCTAGATCCGACCTTTTCTGAGAAAGCGTATACAGTACTTACACGGCAGGGTGCTAAGATAGTTGTGCGAAACGAGGATGGTGTTCAGTATGCACGTAACATTCAGGATGCTAAGCGAATTTCAAACTCGAGTGCAACTATTATGGTAAATACTGAGGACATGAGCAATTCATCTTCGGCAACAGAGTCAAATAACTCACATGGATCACTAGTAACTACGATTAGAGATGAATTTCAAAAGATTAAAAAGCCATACGAAAAACCGAAGAGAGCACTTACTAAACCAAACAAGTTCAAGGACATGATTTTGTATCATATATTCGAATAATTTTATAGTAATAGTCGAGTAACAGAGTAGAGGAGAAGGGAATTGTAGAGTATGAACCCGCTGAATAAAACAAATATGTAATAAAAAAACATGTCTATAAGAAATAATAAAAAAAATAACAAGAAATAAATAAATGTGCATTTAATATATATATTTAGAAATAAAAACGAGTACTTTGAACAATAGATCACAGCAACCTAACGGCTAGCAACAGAACTTTGTTTGCGTAACAGTAAAAGTCGAATCAGTTTTTGGAGAGCTGTTGTAGGAAGCGGATGGAAAAGTTGCACAAAGAAAAAAAAAGAGAAAAGTCAAGAAGTCAAGATGGCTGAAAGAAAAAGGATGTGTTCCGTTGGACACGACACAGCTGAGACGCTACAGGTTACCGCAATATATATCCATAGGCGTAGCCAGGGGGGGCAGGGGGGGGCAGGGGGGGCCTTTGCCCCCCCTAATCGCTGGCATTGGTGCAGAATTTTTTTTCAATAACTCTAATAACGTTTGCGCTAAAAAAAATGGACAAAAACTGCCAATTTTTCATGCGTTTACCTTTACACACACTGACGAAACTACGCATGCAGCATCAATCATATTAACCGATGAGTCATCAGAAAAAATTTGATTTGCCCGTTTAAATAACGGTACTCACGTCGCGTCGAAAACAGACATCGTGCGGCAGTTCGTGGACACCGGATACGCCCGTTCCGGCATCTACAACATCTTGGCACTATTGGACAACAATAGGAGCATTGAAAGAAAGTCCAGTTCCGGACGGCCGACGACCCTGAGCGACAAGAAGCTCCAAAGAATGCTGAAGAGGAAGACCGAGGGAAAAGTAGCTACATCGCTGCGAGCGCTTGGCCATACATGTTAGGAAGCAGTCCCGTTCACTAGTCTCGGAGCTGCAAGCAATGACGCAGCGGCAGCGCCTGAAGAAGATGGTCAAACAGATTTTCCCGGCAATTCACGACGTGGCGGTGGTGATGGACGACGAGACCTGTCTCACTCTGGATGGCAACGACTGGTAGGGCACTTTGTATTTTACTTCCCACACGAAAGAAGTAAGCACTAAGGTGAAATTTCTTTTACACACCAAGTTCCCCAAGACGGTGCTGCTGTGGCTGACAATCAGCGTGAAGGGGATGTCAAAGCTGCTTTTCTTTTGCTCCGGACAGGCCGAGAACGGGGGAATTTATAGTACGAAGTACCTGCCGGAAGTAGCGTCGTTCACCAAAAAATACCATAAGGCCGAAGACACGGTTTTTGGCCGGATCTGGAGACGGCTCACTATTCGAGGCGATCATTTGAGGAGATGGAACGGCTAAATGTCGATTTGGTTCCCAAGTTGGTGAACCCGCCCATCGTCCCCAAGTTGCGTTTCGTCGAAGATTTCTGGCAAGCCTGAAGCGTAAGATCTACTCCAACAATTTTGTCGCGAAATTAGAGGAGGAATTGATAAATAAAATGAAAAAAGAATTTAAAAACATGCCTAAACGCATGTTTTAATCCGCCATGGCGAACGTTCCGGTTAACTGCCGAAATTCCCACGCAAGATCGTAGATTTTTTTCTGCACGTTAGCTAGCATAATTATCTTCCATAGGTAATTAATCAAACCTAATTATCTGTCTTAGTTATTTTTCTACCATTATCCGAAAAAAATCCATTTTTTTAACGCATACGTTAGCACGAAACGACATTTTTTGCCCATTGAATCATCTGTGTAAAATATCAGCCAGATCAAAAATATTTGATTGAAATGCTTGCCCTATGTTGCGTGGAATTGCACAGGTTTTTCAGTTGATCCACTAAGGACATTGCAGCGGCAAAAGTACCGGGCAAACCCACCTGCATCAACTAGCTTAGTATTGGAATCGAGCATTGACAATTCCTCACCTTAATTCTCTAATAACCTCACAGGAAACACGGTTCATGGAAGATAGTGCATTTGCCTACGCGTTGTCCTCGCTGCATCCTGCTAACGTAATACGCTTGTCGTTAGAAGAGTTAAAGTGTAAAACCGGAGCTTTCGTATTTTTTCAAGACGTTAAAAGTTTTGTTGGAGAGGTGGAAGTCTGGTATCGACATTGCAGCATGAGTCATGCATGAGAGCAGACGGTTAGAATTAGGAAGAACGGGATCTTATAGACTTGCTTGCTGAAGCCCGTTCGTTCTTTCCTGCGACTGAGAAAGCAATTAAAATTGAACTTGCTTCACCATGTAAAACAAGCACGATTGAGCTCTCGTTCAGCACATTACGTCGGGTGAAAACCTGGCTGAGGTCAACAATGGTTGAGTGCTCTCTGCTTGCTAAGTGTTCATCGGCAGATGGTTAACAACAATCGTAGAAAATTTACTGCATTAGCGCTGGAGCGATTTGCGGAGGATAAAAGGAAGATGTTTTTTAGTTAACGTCGTTGTTATTGTTATCTTTCTACGGTAGATTTAGTGTAAATTAAATTACAGTTTAGTTTAATTTAGTGTTAGTCTAGTCTAGTCTGGTCTACACTAACACAGCCAGTACTTGAAAACTTTTACCACTGACCAATAACGACGCCGGCGACGACCAAAAGGTACCGCCTACTTGGGAAGGAAAAGGATGGTGATAGCCTATTGCGCGATCAAAACCGTTATTTGTTGTAGTGAGATGGGGTGAGACAAATTCAGGATTTGCTATGGTGAGCAATGGGGAACGAGAACTCATGCTGAATCTGAATCCGTTGTTTGAATATATGTACTAGCAAACCGATGAATTTTTATCGAGTTAGTTTGATTTGTACTTTTAATAAGTTCTACCAACAACGCGATACAGATCTGCAGAAATCCACCTGCCGTACTGCCCTAATATCCAACATAATTATAGAAAAATAATAAGCTAGAAAAAGAACGCTCTCACCATCTACAATTCGATCCAGATCCTATTCAGTCAATCCTTATTTTGTGTCCTTAATCGATCATACTCATCTGTCGAGTATCACTCAGCTTGGATAAATTAAAGAGAAAAATTCTTAGGACATTCGTTGGCTCCTGTAGCGAAAACTTCTTCTTATGGCGGTTTCGATTACTTCCTAAGTTTTAAGAGGCATTTTAATCCGCTTGATCTTCATGCACTTTGACTAATACTGCGACCTGCGTGTTGACTAATATCGGCTGTTTCTTCAAATGCGGAAGGCAACGTTGGCGGTTTTCGGTGAAAACTAACTTTATATAACACTGTTTCAACCAAAAACAATAAATTAAAAATATTTAGCGAGAAAATTGTGACGCAGTAGAAAAATTGCGCCCGTCCGCGTTCGTGCTTTACTTCGATCTCCACAGTTTAGTTTATTTTAGTGTTAGTAAAAAAATTAAATTTTTTTCTTCTAAAATTTTGAAGAACTTGCCCTTCCCCCCTATTCGAAATTCTGGCTACGCCCATGCATATATCCATTTCAAACATCTTCTCAAGGGGCGGAGAGAAGCTTCTCAGCAATACAGCGATTGAAAACGGAGCTCAGTAAGGTCAGCACGCAGGATCAATTCTCATGTCTAGCTCTCCTCAATATTGTTTGCTTGTATATTTTTTTTCTAATATTTATTTGACACGGCACAAATACAAAAATAATGTTTAACGGCGCCAATTATATCTGATTTCTTACTCTCTAAAGTATCTTAATAACTAAAAGCAAATTTTTTATCCTCGCTGCCGACTACGAGCTAAAATTAAATCTAACTAAAGCTAGGATGGTTTATTATTTGATGGTTTTCCATTGCCGTAGGTAAGCAGCATATGCAATATGTTCCGCTGCTGGGCGTGCTGGACCGGGATATTACGGACTGGCATATAGAGTTGTCTCGGGCCCTGAGAGTATCGTGCGGGTCTGGTTGTTGGTTCCGGATCCGGGGTAGCTTGTATAATTGTTTTCTTTTAAATAATTCATTTGAAAAAAATAAAAAAAAATGCTGGAAAGCTTCTCTCCGCACCTTGGGAAGAGGTTTGAAATGAATTTACCGTTTTAAATCTTCGAACATTCCAACTTCGAACACTTCAAAATAAAAATCGAATTATTATAGTTAATGTAATCAAAAGTATGATTATTATAAACTATTTTGTTTCTTTACAGTTCTCAACCCAGGCAAGGCGTTTTTTGCCCCTCCAATATTTTTTCCGAGAAGCAACGTATCATTTTGCACTCTCAATAAGGCCGTTACAAATTTTATTTTCATGTTATGTCACCCCCCCCCCCCCCCCCTTCCATATGTAGTAGTATTCGGTTATTTTCGGCTGTTTCCCAGAAGTTGCCATTTAACAATTCAAACTGGTGTCTGAGGTCAATTTTTAGCTACTTGCATCATTCTGGATCCGGTGATACACATATTGGGTGTTTTCAGAAACCGGAAGTCGCCATCTTGGATTTTAAAATGGCATTAGGAGACAATTTCTGGCCTCTGAGCGTCATTCTGATTGAAGAAACACTCATATTGGGTGAAATTTGGTCATTTTCGGCTGTTTTCCAGACACCGGAAGTCGCCATCTTACAATTCAAAATGTTGTCTGAGGTCGATTTGTGGCTTCAGTGCGTCATAACAATTCCGGAAATACCCATATTGGATGGTATTTGATCATTTGCCGCTGTTTTTCAGAAACCGGAAGTCGCCATCTTGGATTTCAAAATGGCATCAGAGGACAGTTTTTGGCCTCTGAGTGTCATTCTGGTTAAGGAAACACTTATATTGGAGGGTATTTGGTCATTTTAGGCTGTTTTCCAGACACCGGAAGTCGCCATCTTACAATTCAAAATGTTGTCTGAGGTCGATTTGTGGCTTCAGTGCGTCATAACAATTCCGGAAATACTCATATTGGGTGGTATTTACTTGGTTAGTTCTCTAGATATGCAGAAATTTGAGTTTCATTTGTATGGAAGTCACCGTGGTCCCCGTGGCTCTGTGGTTAGCGATGTCGTTAGGCTAGCCCTCCCACGCGGTTGTGATATTGGGTTCGATTCCCGATCGTGTCGAGGATCTTTTCGAGCTGGAAATTTTCTCGTCTCAGCACTGGGGCACGGTGTATTGTTGTACTTATCCTACACATGCAAAATGTGCCAAAAACAATATCGATAACGAATTCTCTCAACTAATCTAGTTGATCGAGACCGCTATTAGCCCCAAGGCTAAGCGTGCTATAATGTTGTTGTATGGAACCCCTCCCTTCCAGAAGAGGAAGGGGGTCGAACTAATATGGACATATTTGTCACTCCTAAAAACATCCACATGCCAAATTTGGTTTCATTTGCTTTGTTAGTTTTTGAGATGTGCAGAAATTTGTGTTTCATTTGTATGGGGGCCGTCCCTTCCAGAAGAGGGAGGGGTCTCAAACTATCATGAAAACCTTTCTCGGCCCCTAAAACCCCTACATACAAGTTTTCACGTCGATCGGTTTGGTAGTTTCCGAGCCTATATGGATCAGACAGACAGACAGACCGACAGACAGACCGGACTGCATTTTTATAGGTATAGATTATTGATCAGAATTTGAATCAAAGCCGTTTGAATTCTCGTTATTTTCATATACAAAACATGTTCGAATTATAGAGGTAAATAGCACTTAATTGCAACAAAAATAAAATAACCACCATGATAAACATCGATAAGAAAATCCATTTGTCGTGGATTTTTCAGTGCAAGAAGTTACATCATAGCTTATTTGCTCAAAACTTAACTAATAGTTAATGATATTTTTCCTTACTTATAACTATAAGTAGTTACTGATAGTATTCCTATCCCAAGCATAGTGCATTCATTCGCTTGCGCCACTTACCAACGTGGCTTCAGTTGCTGCTGGTGATGCGACATGCAAATAGTCGCAAGATAGTTCTGTTGGTGCACTTCGAGTGCCAACTTTTACTAACCGGGACTTCACCCTAAACGAATGAAACTGAGCAGCTAAGTGAAATCGTGTGTAATACTCTTAGGTTTTAGATCTATATCTCTCGCGATGGATGTTCATTGTCAGTCGGTAGTCGGCAGTGAAACAAGGCCGCAGAAACAATTAAAATATACAAGGGAATAAGTAGTGTAGTATAAAGAATATTCACGGTCTTTTTACACGATTTTTTTTTACTTACGCGGTTTTCGGAATTCTCGCGAATTTTTAAGAGAAGTTGTTTTTCATTTTCAAATCGCCTATTTAGACCGCCGAAAAGTTTACCTAACCCTTTAACGGGCCGAGGCTAAAAAAATGTCATTGAATTTTATTGTTTATTTCTGATCACTGATCATAACTCGTAATTATGAAGCAGAAAAAACGAAAGGTGTTGATGGCAATATAGTTGCCACTGCCTTATGAAGGGTTAATTCAATTAGGTACTAAAGGTTATTGATTTGGTCTGACATGTCTATATTTCAGTATTTTGCAGAAATGATTAAAAACTCAACAATATATACATATATATATATATATATATATATATATATATATATATATATATATATATATATATATATATATATATATATATATATATATATATATATATATATATATATATATATATATATATATATATATATATATATATATATATATATATATATATATATATATATATATATATATATATATATATATATATATATATATATAATGTTACATTAAAAGCAGGAAATAATCTATTAATTTACATAATAGCTACATTAATATCGTTACATAAACATAACATCAATATAAGTATTGTTACATAACAAAAATAATAATGTTACATAAGGTTAAATTGCTTCAATATAACTACAATGTTACAGTTATGTTACCTAAACTTTAAATTTTTTTTTTTTGAAAATTGAAAAATTAATTTATGATGTTAATTTCCAAACACGTTTTTCTCGAAACTATGATTTTGAGTTGTGCCAGTGTTGCACCAAACCGACGATATATATTTACTGCCAACACGGTTCGTTTGGTTGGCATAGTGTTTTTGGCAAAGTTGTAGATAGTTTTGTCCTTCCAATAAAAATATACCCTGTAAAAAAATGAAAAATTTAGATGAAGAAAAAATTAAATGAAAAACATTTTTTTCATAAAAATATAAATCATGAATTAACTTTTTTTTCTCTTTCTCTATGATCGCATAGACATCAATGTTTAGCTAATCTTTTATAGTTTTCATAAAAAAAATAGATTTTATAAAAATGAGCTCTAGATACTAAATTTTCCTTTTAACTCTAGAAATTTTTTTTTCAGAGTGTTTATTTTTTTCGGAAAGACAATATTAGTATCTGAAACTTTGTCGAAGACGTCACACCGCTCGAACCAACCGTTTTGGTTTTTTTTGTGGAATTGCACATATATTTTTCATAATAATGTTAATGGAAATTCTACGGTAATCGAGTGCTATTTACTGATAGAACTTGAAACAAATTCAAATTAAATTGAATACAACTTTACGATAGTTAAAAAAGTAGAAGAATTATTTGAATTTGAAAAGTACTGAAAAATGTTGGCTATATATCTTTATAAATAAAAAGATCATGCTTTTAGTTGGTACTTTCTAATTGTTAAACCACGCTTACTGCCATTTGGTTGTTTCGGCATGATTGTCCAACCCCAAAGAATATTAAAAAAAGTTTCAAAATGCAGCTCAGCATCTGGTCAACAAAACCATTAAAGACAACGGTGACAAAATGGGCGGCATAAGCCAAGGATCAGACTAAATAACCCGAAATTCCAGAATGCACAGTTAGTTTCTCCATTCAGATAGGCCGGTCCGACAATTTAACTGCTCTGCGGTCGGTTTCGGCTACAGTTAGTGTATATATTCAATTACACTTTTGGTACTTTCGCCAGATTTTCTTCCGCTTAATTGTTTTGCCAGTTGTCATAAGCAAAACCAGCGTTATTTTTGAAGCAGTGAAAAACCCCACCATGAAAAACGATCAGACTAAAACGAAAAGCGGAAGTCTAAGGCACAACGTAAAGTTAGATTGGAACGAACTTTTCCGAAATTCTCTACGATGGAAGTTTTTGTCGGAAATTTAATTAAAAAGTTTTGTTTCCATTTAAAATGGTTGTGAAAATAAAAGCGACCGTTTACTGACTTACACACAGATTAGATTTGTACCAGAGTTATTTAGACGGGCCGCTTCTGGTCTACGGTATAAGTTACTGGAACAGGAAACGGTATGTTTTTTTTTTTTGCAAGGAAAATGTATGCTACGCTGTAACCTACAGCGTAACCTTGACATTGACAGCATGGTTGATAACCTGCGGAGGTTAGCATGTGCGAAATCCTTGACCTACTTTTATACTATCGGAATGGGAATGATCTGATGAAGCTCTATTTTATTAATAATGTTTACATCTTAAAATAAGCCAAAAAGCTAATAAGTTATAGAGAATTTGATAGAAAAATCGTGGTTGATTTTCCACTCTTTCGATCTGATAGAGCCATCGTGCACGCTGCGCCCCTCTATTTATAGTGCCGCTTGCTGGAGAGAAATGATTTCACAGGGTTGTAGTCCGGCATCTTCACGACATGACCGGCCAACCGCAACCCATTGACTTCCGCCAGGTGTGCAAAGGGGTTCACTCTAAGCAGCACGTGCAGCTCATGGTTCATGCACCTTCACCATGGGCGTTCAGCTAGCAGCTCTAAAAGATCCAGCTCTGCAACAAAATTGTCAACTACGTAAAAAATTACGAAACTTTCGGTTCTGCGCCTGAGCTCTTCCAACGAATTGCGTATTACGTAAGCGGGATGCAGCAAGGGCAACGCGTAGGCAGGTGCACTCTCTTTACTAAACCTTGTTTCCAGTGAGGTTATAGAAGAATCAAGGTAAGGAATTGTCACAGCTCGGTTCCAATACTCCAAGCTAGTTGATGCAGGCGGATGTGTCCGGTACTTTTGCCGCTGCAATGTTCTTGATGGATCAAGTGAAAAATCTGTGAATTTCCACGCAACATAGGACAAGCATTTTAATCAATTACTTTTGATCTGGCTGATACTTTACACAGATATTTCTATGGGTTAAAGATGTCGTTTTGTGCTATAGTTATTGAAAACAATATTCTGCACCAATGTTAACAACTAGGGGGGGGGGGAGCACGCCCCCTGCCCCCCTCTGGCTACGCCTATGACCGTCACCATTCTCCGTCATCCGTTTGTACTCCACCGTAGATAGTCCGCAGCACGTTCCGTTCGAAAACTCCAAGAGCGTTAACGTCCTCCGAGAGAAGCGTTGTTACCCGGATTCCGTAGAGGACTACCGGTCTTTTCAGGGTTTTGTACAGCGTCAACTTCGTGCACTCAACTCGATCGAAGTGTCTTCCGAAGTGAAAAGCACGATTTCACCTGGATGCGTCTCTGGATCTCTTTGCTGGTGTTATTGTCGGCGGTCACCAGTGACCCAAAGCACACGAACTCTTCGACCACCTCATGCACATCGCCGTCTACAGAGAGTTGAGTTGAGCTGATGTTGTTTTTCTTGGAGCCTCTCGCTCGGATGTATTTCTCGGCTCGGTTTCGGTTTTCAATCGGGCGTTAGTTTCCTCCGCCGTCGCAAAGATACGTGTTATGATGTCAAAGTTAGAAACTGAACAGAAAAGTCCATTACCTTGTCTTAATCCCCTGCGCGATTCAAAGGAGCTCGAGAGCATCCCCGAAACAAGCACGTAGCACATTACTTGCGTCATGGTGGCCTTGATCAATCGAGTCAGTTTATCAAGAAATTCGTTGTCGTGCATGATTGACCATAGCTGTTATCGATCGACTGTATCATAGGCCGCCGTGAAGTCGTTGAAGATGTGAGTGTGGGCACGTTGTACTGGTGAAATTTATGTAAGATCTGTCGGATTGAGAAGATCTGGTCCGTGGTGGTACGGGTTCTCATGAAGCCCGCTTGGTACTGGCCCTCGAACCTTCTGGTTAAAGGTGTTAGATGACTGAACAGGATCTGTAAGAGTATTTTGTAGACGGCATTGATAAGCGAGAAACCGCGGTAGTTGCGGCACTTTAGCTTGTCGCCTTTCTTGTAGATGGGGCAGCCGACCCTCCCATCCGCTCGTCTGGCAGTTTTTCGTCCTCCCACATCCTGAAAATGGCCCAATGCAGCGCTCTAGCCTCTCTTGCTCTCTAGCTCTCTGTTTAAAGAGCCGTCTTTACCTGCAGTTTTGTTGTTTTACAGCACCCCGGTCTCACAAAGAACTTCATGAACATCGGGGGCTGGTAATAGGTCATCTGCTGCTCGTGCTCCTAGGTCAGTTCATGCTTCGCTTCTGTCGCAATTCAGTTTTCCATCGAAGAACTACTTCCACCTGTCGCTCATCTTGCTGGCATGAGAAGGTTCCCATTCGCGTCATTGCACATGTCGGCTTGCGGCACATAGTCTCTGTGAGACTGGTTTACCCTCCCATAGAACTTTCGCGTAGCACTGGCACGGTACAGCTGCTCCAGTTGCTCATGTTCTCGATACTCTTGCTGGCGCTTCTTTTATCTGAGAGTCGTGTTCATGTCCGTCCCTGCCCGTTTGTAATTGGCCTTGTTCTGTCTTGTTTACTTGCTTGCTGCCTCGCACTCCCCTTCATACCAGTCGTTTCTGCCCCTCGGTGCTTCCACTGCGGTCTCCCCGATAGCTGTGCGAATACTCTGGCATTTTTCGATTTAAATTTATCTCGAATGCTTCTGACTAGTTCAAATGTAATTGTTGTATTTACGTTATATTTATTGACACTCTAAAGATATTTTTATTGTTAACTTTTTTAAGTTATACCATTTGGGGCATTTGCTCGCCTATTGGTAAACAGACCAAATAAATAAATGCTGCATCAGCCGTCCTCAAGAGACGATACAGCTTCCAGATGTTATCCCTGCGCAGTTTGGGAGTCGCGGAGCTGCTTGATGTTGAGCCGCGTGGTTCGGCGATGTCGCGCAGGGTACACTATAGACAGTTTCGAGCGCAAAGATATCCGCACTGCGATTGGTGCGTACGTTTGTAATGTCTGAGAAGAACCGGCTGTCGGTGAGAACATAGTCAATTTGGGATGCTGTACGTTAGTCAGGTGATCTCCAGGTGGTTTTGTGGATGTTTTTTTCGGAGAAAGAAGGTACTTCGGACTGCCAGTACTCGGTAAGCTGCGAAGTTGACACTTCGCTGGCCGTTGTCGTTCGTCACGGTGTGCAGGCTGTGCGGGCCAATCACCGGCTTGTATATGTCTTTGTATAATCGATCTGAGCGTTTATGTCCGCGATGACGATCTTGATGTCTTCATTCGAGCAGCTATCGTAGAATTTCTCCAGCTGTGCGTAGAACACTTCTTTCTCTGTAACGGGTCTTCCTTCGTGAGGGCAGTGCACATTGAAGATGGTATGGTTGTAAAACCGGCCTTTTATTCTCAACAAACACTACTCGTCGCTGATCGCCACAAACCCTCCGAACCATCTCTTCTTTCCGGCAAAGCTCCTGGAGCGTAACGCTGACGAAGTGGCGAGGTTCTAGCTGATCAGGTCGCCACCCGGGGCGTTCAGCGAACTACAGTTCCATGTACCGAGCTTCCAATCGTCGTCCTTATTTCGTCACCTATTTTTTACGTAGTATTTTAATTTATCGTTAGGCTTCCTTACTAGGGAAACACCGCGTTTCATAATTCAACCGTCCGCTCCGGATCAGACGCTGTTTGAGCCGCCCCTAACATGAAGAACAGATGTTCAGGCAAGCTGTCCGTCTCGGAGAAAAGCTCCCCCTGCCTGTCAGCATACGACTAAGATCCTCCCTTGATTACTCGTATCCCAGTCAGTACCACATGGAGGTAGGGATAGGAGTTGTTGGGCATTATGCTTTGGACCACACTGCACAGTGGTCCAATAAGGCAAAAAGTGGAACTTAATTCCATAGCGCCTTTTACCTTCATCCTAGCTTAAAAGTGTCTTCGGAACAATTGTTTGTATGAATGACTCGCATAGTCGCAAATTGTCAAAAAGTATGAAAAGTTTACTATACTAAAAATAAAATGAAATAACTTTTTTGTGTTGAGAGATAGAAGAATCGTTTGTTCAGCAAAGTTGTAGAAAGTTTTCTGTAAAAGTTACTTAAAAGTTAATTTTTTGCACTTAACTTTTGTTAGCTATATTTTATAAGAAAACGTTGTTCTAAAGAAGCATTTGGACATACAAAACACACGTTTTTATTGAAGATCACACATCTCCAGGACTCTTCCTTACAAAGTTATAGCACATTTAAGCGTATTTTTTCGAATTCGAAAAAAAAAAAAAAATTTCTTCGAATATAGCTAACAAAAGTTAAGTGCAAAAAATTAACTTTTAAGTAACTTTTACAGAAAAAACTCTGTAACTCTGTACCCAATGAAGATAGGAATTTTGTTTGTTCAGCAAAGTTTCATATTTTTGCACGTTCTAAAACTTTGCCGAATTAACCATTCCTCTATCTCTTAACACAAAAAGTTAGTATTTTGGATATATGAAAACCCACTGTAACATATGCTCGCCGTACTCTTATATGGGTGGAAGCTTAGCTGTTTTAACAGATAAACAAATTTTCTTGCATTGAAACCGTTCTAACTTTGAAAGCGCGCATGCAAAACAGGTGATTAATTTGGCTGTAGAGAGGCTGCAGTTGGTAGACTGAGGGCCTACATTCCCGGCTGCCGATGAATCTGAGCTTCTAGAAGTCGGAATTTGTGCTTGCCTACAGAGTGACTAAAGTCTGAAGACAAAGCGATAACAATTTATCTTCGGTGTCTGGATCGATTTATGTTCCCAATATTTTATCCGGATGCCCATCAGTTGCAGTCGTGTGCTTTTAGTCATCACTTCGGATGGTAAATTCCAGTGAAACCGTGTGGTCGGGAGACTAGCGGAGTTATTTCTAGCCGTAGCTGAAACCTATTGACCGGTTAATGGCACGAAGAGGTGGCAAAATCGGATTGCTATATTAGCCTTTAGGGAATAGTAAATCGCTCGTTTCACTGTTATCTGATTTCGACTACCTTTTTTTAACAACACGATTAATTTACTGGCTTTCTTCAATTATTGCAAAAAATTACCAGACGTTCTTCTAAAATAACATATAGCGTGTATGATGCAGGGGCTTTTTGTAATGAACGATACTAGCTGAAATCTTTCAATTTATGAAACGGATCCACAATAAAAGATTTTTTTCTTTGGCGCTTGCTCTACTTATGAAAAAAGAAAAACCCCAAAAACTTATATTTTTCCCCGATCAAAAATTAATTGCGTTTAACTTTTTTCCTCACAAATATTCACCATTCAGAAATTGTTACTGATGAGTTTTGTTCAGGAGGGTTAATATAGATGAGGAGATCTCTGAGTAGAGACGTTCGTAAAACTCAACATTCGTCAAAAAAACAAATTCATCCTTCGTACAATACTGAATTTTTCAAAACAAAACGTAATACTAATAGAAAAACCTTAATTAATCCACCTAGCGCACAGTGGTTTAAAAGTCGATTTTGACGCGCTAAATTGATAACTCCACGTACGTTGGATATACAATTATGGCGTCTTCAGCAAAAATGGTGGGTAAGACCTCCTGCATCCTTTGGTGCTATGAGATTTGTGATTAATCTCCCCAAAAGTGAGATGAACAATTTATTTTTATGCTCCATCGAGATACAGAGTTGGTGTCTTCGGTAAAGTTATAGGTATAACCAATACGACCAACTTTTTTGAAGACAAAAAATTCGTATCTGCTACTCAAATTGACTTAGAGAGTTTTTATTGAAAATAGGCATGTCAAAACACATTTTTCAATGAAACATATTTTTTCTATTTTCTAGGCCTTCACTATGTTCTACAAAGTTGTTAGTAGCATCAATATACACAACTGTCTGGAAGGTACTATATTCGTATTGTTTGAAAAACTATGAGTTATGGGCTATTTTTTATTTTTATTCGCCATATTTCAAATCACTGTATCTTTCTTAGGGGCAGATAGATGCAGATTCGGTAGTAAGCATATGAAAGTATAACAATAGAACTTTCAAACGCTGGTGGTTTCGTTAGTCCACGACTTTCTGCTGATGAGTTGTGTTCATAACAAAACACCTCGTTTTTACCCTCTTTAATGATTTAACCAGGTAAAATACTAATATTGTAAACCAAGATACCACGTAATAAGTTCGTATCTATGGTGACCATCCTACCAAGCGTGGTTCAAGTATTTCAGAACATGTAAATTGCATTTGCTTGTTTTTGGTTCACATCGAAGGTTCTTAATCAAAAGCAATGAACATAATACTAAGTTGGTATCTGTAGAACAAGTAAAGAACGGAAATTGCAAGCAGGATAATAGCAAATATAAAACCACTATCATCAATTACAATTTAAGTGTTTTTTTTTTTTTAATAGTTTATTTGACACGGCACGATACAATTTATGTTTAACTGAGCCAAGTACATTTTTTTAAATTCTAAATTAGCAGGGAAAAGAGGGAGGCCTTATTTTTACTCTCGCGGCCGACTACGAGCTAGTGGGGATTTAAGGTGAGAGGAGGGGTGTTACAATTTTGTTTTTAACTATTTTATATAACAGAATGTATTCAATTGTACGTGGCTAACCAGTGATGTTCTATTTGAGCAGTTATGGTCTGAGGTGTCTGCGTAAACATAGAGATGCCGAGTCTTCGTTTTAGTGTCTCCAGCCGGGTGTATCATTCTCTTTCAGTTTGTGACAGAAATTGTATTCTAGCAAATAGATAAAAGAAATCAAATTTTAATGCCAGCATTTTTTATAAACCCGTATAGCTGTGTCATGTACTGGAGATCACCGCTTCCCAGAATGTCTCTAACGGGTACGTTCGGTTGTTTTCCTCGGGCCCGAAGGGAATCTATAAGCTCAGACCTAACACCACAGTATTCGGTACACGACCAAACAACATGCTCGATGTCATAGTAGCCATCGCCACAAACGCAGTGATTACTGTCTACAAGCCCTATACGAAAGAGATGCGTGTTTAACGTATAATGATTGGACATAAGTCTGGACATCACGCGAATGAAGTCCCGACCTACATCCAACCCCTTGAACCATGCTTTCGTCGATACCTTAGGAAAAATGGAATGTAGCCACCGTCCCAGTTCATCTGAGTTCCATGATGATTGCCAACTGTTGAGTGTTCTCTGACGCAAAATGCTATAAAATTCATCATTGGTCATACATAAATATCGCCATCAATAGCACCCACCTTAGCTAAAGCGTCAGCCTTTTCATTGCCCGGAATGGAACAATGAGAAGGGACCCACGCTAAGGTAACCCGGTAATTTTTATCTGTTAAAGCACTTAAAAACCGCCGTATTTTCCCCAGGAAATACGGGGTGTGCTTCACAGTCTTCATCGATCGCAGAGCCTCAATGGCACTGAGACTGTCTGTGAAGATGAAGTAGTGGTCTATGTACAGGGTTTCGATGATCCCAAGAGAGTACTGAATGGCAGCAAGTTCTGCGACGTACACGGAAGCAGGAGCATCGAGTTTGTAGGAGGCGGTAAAATTTTCGTGGAAAACACCGAAGCCAGTGGACTCATCTAGATTAGATCCGTCAGTGTAAAACCTTTTATCATAACTAACATGTTTAAACTTATTGGAAAAAAAATTTAGGGATCTCTTGGGGTCGCAATTGATCCGGGATACCAGAAATGTCTTGTTTCATGGTGGTGTCGAAGAATATAGCATTATTAGAAGTATCTAAAAGTGCGACATTGGAGAAATCGTATGAAGAAGGATTAATATCTTGAGCCATATTGTCAAAATATAAAGTCATAAATCTGGATTGAGATTGAAGGTCGACCAACCTCTCGAAATTTTCAATTACTAATGGGTTCATAACTGTGCATCGAATTAGCAACCGGTAAGAGAGATTCCAAAAACGATGTTTCAACGAAAGAATACCCGCTAGCACTTCAAGACTCATCTTATGGGTCGACTGCATGCAACCTAAGGCAATACGCAAACAACGATATTGTATTCGTTCCAGTTTGATCAAATGTGTGTTTGCTGCGGAGCGGAAGCAGAAACACCCGTACTCAATTACAGACAATATCGTTGTTTAGTAAAGCCTTAGAAGGTCTGCTGGGTGGGCTCCCCACCAGGTTCCGGTAATCGTACGAAGAAAATTAATCCTCTGTTGGCATTTTCGTGTCAGATACCTAATATGGCAAGCCCAGGTGCATTTAGAGTCGAACCAGACCCCGAGATATTTAGCGACTAAAACCTGACTGATTGTTTTACCCGTTAGTAGGAGCTGCAGCTGAGCTGGGTTATGCTTCCTAGAAAAAACGACCAGCTCAGTTTTCTCCGGAGAGAATTCGATACCCAGCTTAAGAGCCCATTCAGACAAATTGTCTAAGGTATCTTGCAATGGTCCTTGCAGATCGTTAGCCTCGCTTCCAGTAATGGATACAACGCTATCGTTTGCAAGTTGCCGTAGCGTGCATGAATTTGCAAGACATTTATCGATGTCATTGACGTAGAAATTATATAAGAGAGGGCTTAAACTTGAGCCCTGGGGAAGACCCATGTAACTAATTCGGGAAGTTGTCGAATCACCATGTGAGAAATACATATGCTTTTCTGACAACAAATTGAGCAAAAAATTATTCAAATTTGGTGAAAGTCCCTGCGAATGAAGTTTCTCGGTTAAAACTTCAACAGAGACAGAGTCAAAAGCCCCCTTAATGTCCAAGAATGCAGAAGCCATTTGCTCTTTTCGAGCAAAGGCGAGTTGAATTTCGGTAGAAAGCAACGCTAGGCAATCGTTCGTTCCTTTGCCCCGGCGAAAGCCAAATTGAGTATCTGAAAGTGAACCATTTGTTTCGACCCATTTGTCTAACCGTAAGAGGATCATTTTCTCCATTAATTTCCGGAGGCAAGAGAGCATAGCAATCGGCCTATAAGAATTGTGATCAGAGGCGGGTTTTCCGGGTTTTTGAATAGCAATGACTTTTACCTCCCTCCAGTCGTGCGGAACAATGTTTAGCTCAAGGAACTTGTTGAACAAGTTCAACAAGCGTCTTTTTGCAGAGTCGGGTAGATTCTTCAACAAGCTGAATTTAATTCTATCCAACCCTGGAGCTTTATTGTTGCACGAGAGGAGAGCCATTGAAAATTCCAACATCGAAAATGGAGGCTCTTCCGTAGCTACTAAAAACGCGTCGCGAAAGGTCTTCTGTTCGGGGACAGAGTCCGGACAGACCTTTTTGGCGAAATCGAGTATCCAGCGATCTGAGAACTCCTCGGACTCATTCGAAACGTTACGATTCCGCATGCGCCTGGCAGTATCCCAAAGAGTGCTCATCGCTGTTTCCCTCGGCAACGCGTTCACAAACCGCCGCCAGTATCCGCGTTTTTTGCTTTTATCAAGCTTTTCATTTGTCTATCCAGTACATCGTACTTTCGGAGCAAATCGATAGTGCCTTGTTCTCGGAAGGCCAAATACACCGAGGACCTCCGCGCGTACAGGTCTGAGCACTCTTTGTCCCACCACTTGGAGGGAGGGCGCCGTCTAATCGTTACCCCGGGTATCGGTTTCGCCTGAGCTTGAGTCGCGGCGTCGATGATCAAGCCAGAAAGCAACGCGTATTCTTCCTCCGGAGGAAGTTCCACGTGGGACTCGATTCTTTGCGATGTTATGGTCTCATAGGACTTCCAATCAATGTTACGTGTGAGGTCATACGCAATATTGATTGGACCCATTGGTGTTGACCCATAAGATTTGAGATAACGATTGGTGGGTGATCACTACCGTGGGGATCATTGATTACTTTCCACTGGCAATCTAACGCTAGTGAAGTCGAGCAAAGGGATAGGTCAAGCACGCTTTCGCGTGCTGGAGGATTAGGTACACGTGTCGCTTCCCCAGTATTCAAAAGTGTCATATTGAAGTCGTCGATTAAGTTACAGATTAAAGAAGATCGGTTGTCGTCGTACAGCGACCCCCATAGCGAACAGTGAGAATTAAAATCTCCCAATATCAAAAAAGGCGCGGGAAGCAACTCTGCTATATCAGTGATATGCCTCTCATCAATCCGCGCGGATGGAGGGATATATAACGAAACAAGGCATAGGTCTTTTCCATTCATATTCGTTTGAATGGCAACGACTTCAATATTCGAGATTGAGGGGAGGTCGATTCGGAAGAAGGAATAGCACTTTTTGATCCCTAAAAGTACCCCTCCACCGTGTGAGTCTCGATCTCGACGAATAATGTTAAAAACGTGGAAATTGAGTTGATCGTTTGAATTGAGAAAGGTTTCACAGAACGCAAATGCGTCACAATTGTATGTATTTATTAAATGAGAAAATAGATCGAATTTGGGGATGATACTTCTGCAATTCCACTGTAATACAGTGATAAAATTCCCAACCTCTTTCGCCGTATCAGTCATCGAAAGATATGATAGCTGAAATGAGGGGCCAAGTTGCTGCTAGTTGCTTCAAAAAGGTTTTCACTATAGGAAGAAGGGCAAGAAGAATATTTTGTAGGGGATCTGGTATGTTGAATGTTTTAAATATCCAGTCCACAATATCAGAAAATTTTATGAACCCTGTTTCTTTTTTATCTTCTGATCGAGAAATGGGTGCACGAGGGGTTTTTGGTGCCCCAGGAAGCGGTTGGTACTCCTGGTTTGATTTAAAATTAAAACCGGGAGGTACTTGCTTCGGGTTTTCTTCACCGCTTCCTTTTTGTGTTGGCTTATTGGTCATTCCGCTAGGGGTTATCTTGCGACCTTTGCGAGAAAGATGAGGAGAGTTGATCATTCTCCTCTTTCTAGATCCTTCTGGCATGGCATAAAAACACCCTTCGACGGGATCGTCAGATGTACCCTCATCGGTTGGCAAAAAGGAAAAGATGTTTCCTGTCGAGGGTGGCTCAGCACTCTTCAGCATTTCTGCAGAAGAGCGCTTTGATCGTTCCTTGAGGGAAAGCTTAATTTTTTCCTCGCGCTGTTTGTACGCGGGACACGCCGAAAGGTCATGCCGAGTTCCCTCGCAGTAAAGACACTTTTCAGTATTCTCACTGCAAGCGGTCTCAGCATGATTGCCTCCGCACTTGCTGCAGCGTGCCTTGTTGCAGCAGTAGGTGGCTGTATGACCTAACTGCTTGCAGTTTTTGCACCCGCGGTACGAACAGGCGTACAGGCAGACGAACCCTGTCCAAAGAGATGTAGTTCGGCAGTGCGGATCCGGCGAATGTTACACGGAAGGAATCCGAAGGGTAGAATTTCTTCTTCCCTTCTTCGATGGATACTGAATGCAATTGCTTGACATCCAGTATCTTTACATCTTGAATCAGGGGGTTCTTGAAGCAGCCAACCCCGTGACGCAAAATGTCATCGACCGTGAGGCTTCCTTCGGTAACCACACCGTCGATCTCCACGTCCTTGGCAGGGATGTACACGCGGTACTTTCTCGTGAATAGCTCGTAGCTAGCAATTGCGTTTGCTTGCTTAAAGCTACTCACAACAACTCGCAGTTTGTTCGGTCTAACCTTTGTAATTTCGGTTACGTCCGAAAACTGTTTTGCCAGGTCCTTGCCGATTTGAATAATATTTAGAGGCTTCTTTATGGGCCTGAAGTAAACTACGAACGGACCTTTCGAAGCATCTGGGTAAGCTTTCACCCGTGTTGCCGGTACCCTTGGTACGGGGCTAGGTAGCGGGGAAGGTAGAGGGGAATTGATGGGGGAGATCTCAATCTCTTCCCCATTTGTTTCCACATCCAGGAATAGTTGCACCTGCATGTCGTCCATTTTGCGGGAGCGTTACGCTCTACCGCACACAAACGATAAATATTCGAATGTGGGGGGGGGGGGGGGGGCAAGTAGTTGCTATTAAATTTTAAAAACAATTTTTCAAACTACAATGGATCAAAATAAAAAAAAGGCAGTAATACTAATACTAATAACAATAGTAATAATAATAATAATAATAATAATAATAATAATAATAATAATAATAATAATAATAATAATAATAATAATAATAATAATAATAATAATAATAATAATAATAATAATAATAATAATAATAATAATAATAATAATAATAATAATAATAATAATAATAATAATAATAATAATAATAATAATAATAATAATAATAATAATAATAATAATAATAATAATAATAATAATAATAATAATAATAATAATAATAATAATAATAATAATAATAATAATAATAATAATAATAATAATAATAATAATAATAATAATAATAATAATAATAATAATAATAATAATAATAATAATAATAATAATAATAATAATAATAATAATAATAATAATAATAATAATAATAATAATAATAATAATAATAATAATAATAATAATAATAATAATAATAATAATAATAATAATAATAATAATAATAATAATAATAATAATAATAATAATAATAATAATAATAATAATAATAATAATAATAATAATAATAATAATAATAATAATAATAATAATAATAATAATAATAATAATAATAATAATAATAATAATAATAATAATAATAATAATAATAATAATAATAATAATAATAATAATAATAATAATAATAATAATAATAATAATAATAATAATAATAATAATAATAATAATAATAATAATAATAATAATAATAATAATAATAATAATAATAATTATAATAACAATAATCATAATAATAATAATAATGATAAAAATTTTAAAGTGAATACTTCACCGAACGTCTAAGTCACGACCTCACGGCTGATAGTAGGATTAATCGAGCGTCTCCGCAGAACAAACAATGACGATCCAGCTTCGTGTTGTGACCAGACCGATGTCATAGCAACAGTTTCCTGAAGCCGCCGCCGATGATGATGGCGCTCCTGTTGGAAATATGGTCATAAGCTCCGTTCACTGTGCCGTATGTGTTACTGTGCAGATTTTTTGCGTGCTTCTAACTATATTGAATGTAGGGCTATCCGGAACGTGTTGAAGCATGTTTGAACGTGACCATTTATGTCCTGCACATAATCCATAAAACGTTCAAAACAAAACAATCGTTTTGCGCTTTCTGCATTTCTTCACACCACTTGCAGCAACAGTTGATCTCGCATGGACGGTGCTTAATCGGCTGTTTCGCAAGCACTGACAGCCTTTTGACGTATAATCGAGCCAGAGAGCCAGAGTAAAACGGCTTCAAGCGAATGTATGGGGATGACGTTCGTGACAGGGATGTGGTTGTGACACAGTGGCCGTATCCTACACGCGACCTTGTAGATGCCACTTGTAGTTGACTTCCACTCGCTCGATCGTATGGTGGTCCGTGCTGCTAGCGGGGTAACAGCGGTGCGGGAGAATTATTCTTGCAGATATATCAGCTGCGTATCAGATCACTGGCGGGGTAGCCTGCCCCTACCAGTGTGCAGAAGATGTTTCTGCCGATAAACTGCAGGCTATTGTTATCGCGCAGCACAAGAACTAATCGACAAAAAAAAAAAACACCCGTACGATAACTCGTGTATTTTTATTTTGCGAACTCAAACGGAGATGAACAATTTGCGTCTAATCGAGACGAAAGCAAAACAACGAATGACAATTAAGGTGCTGAATTTTGTTTGGTGGTATTTATTTCTTTTAATACTATTGCATTCAGTAGTAACTATTAATTATTATTGTCCACCACCATGCAGTTGTCGGTTTCGACACATTCGAACTAGCAGCATCATAACATCATCAAGTAACAGTTTCTCGTGATTTTTGGCCATCCGCAAATGGACGTTATTGCGGGGTCTGATGAAGCAAGCAGCCAGTTTATCCAATAGCTTTACGAGTATTGTATTCTCGGTATCTGTTGAATTAAAGTTTTGAAAATAACTTGACACATTCGTAAGGTAAATTCATGTACCTTTCCTAATTCTTGTTCGTTACTTCCTGAGCCTCTTCTAAAAGCTGGCGGAGTGAAACATTGAAATGGATGATTACGGCCAACCCATGCATTAATACATTGTGGACGCTTGTTGGTAGATAATATCGCGGGCACAAACATACCAGCAGATGCACAGTTGCACAACAGTAAATAAGTGTTTCCGAAGAGGCTCAGAATATGTTAGAGAAGTGGTTCCCAATCTTTTTGGGCCCGCGGGCCCTGTTACTAAACACAAAAAGCTCCGCGACCGCCTTTGCGAAGCACAGAGAGCATTGCGGCCCCAAAAAAGAATTTCAGATACAAAATTGCAATACGAGGCTGCGTTTTTCAGTCTCATATTGTCCTGCAAGTCCAATTTGTTTCACGTCTTAGTCCTAATAGGCAGAATAATTGAAAATCCGCTTTCCCAAAGACACCTAGAAAGAAATTTTGAATGCCTATCAAATTTACCAACAATTTCGCAGCCCCCTAGATGAGCCTCGCGACTCCCTTGCCAGCCGTGGACCCCCGGTTGGGAACCACTGTGTTAGAGGTTAATGGTAACTTTGCTTGTTCTACGGTTATCAACTTAGTGTTATAATAGCACTTTCATTGTTTTTAATTAAGAACCTTCGATGTGAACCAAAAACAAGCATATGCAATTTACATGTTCTGAAATACTTGAACCACGCTTGGTAGGATGGTCACCATAGATACGAACTTATTACGTGGTATCTTGGTTTACAATATTAGTATTTTACCTGGTTAAATCATTAAAGAGGGTAAAAACGAGGTTTTTTGTTATGAACACAACTCATCAGCAGAAAGTCGTGGACTAACGAAACCACCAGCGTTTGAAAGTTCTATTGTTATACTTTCATATGCTTACTACCGAATCTGCATCTATCTGCCCCTAAGAAAGATACAGTGATTTGAAATATGGCGAATAAAAATAAAAAATAGCCCATAACTCATAGTTTTTCAAAAAATACGAATATAGTACCTTCCAGACAGTTGTGTATATTAATGCTACTAACAACTTTGTAGAATATAGTGAAGGCCTAGAAAATAGAAAAAAATATGTTTCATTGAAAAATGTGTTTTGACATATCTATTTTCAATAAAAACTCTCTAAGTCGATTTGAGTAGCAGATACGAATTTTTTGTCTTCGGAAAAGTTGGTTGTATTGGTTATACCTATAACTTTACCGGAGACACCAACTCTGTATCTCGATGGAGCAAAAAAATAAATTTTTCATCTCACTTTTGGGGAGATTAATCACAAATCTCATAGCACCAAAAGATGCAGGAGGTCTTACCCACCATTTTTGCTAAAGACGTCATAATTGTATATCCAACGTACGTGAAGTTATCAATTTAGCGCGTCAAAATCGACTTTTAAACCACTGTGTAGCGGTCAGACCCAGCCTTTCTCATTCAATTTTTTATTTGTAAAAATAGATTTACATGAACGCTTCAATCCAATAAATGTATATTCACTCTTTAGGTTTTAAACTATTGATGTTGTAATCTTTACATATAAATATGCAGTCAAGTCTGTCTGTCTGTCTGATCCATATAGCCTCGAAAATTACCGAACCGATCGACGTGAAAATGTGTATGTAAGAGTGATAGTTTGAGACCCTTCCCTCTTCTGGAAGGGAAGGGTCCCATACAAATGAAACATAAATTTCTGCACAACTCAAGAACAAACCAAGCAAATGAAACCGAATTTGGCATGTGGATGTTTTAAGGGGTAACTAATATGTCCATAATAGTTGGATGAAACACAAATTTGTGCACATCTCGAGAACTAAAAAACCAAATGGAACAAAATTTGGCAGGTAAATGTTTTTAGTGGTAACAAATATGTACATAATGGTTTGAAACCCGACTCCCTCTTCTATAAGGGAGGGATCCCATGAAAATGAAACATAAATTTCGCACAGCTCAAGAACCAATCAAGACAATACAACCAAATTTGGTATGTGAATGTTTTTAGAGGTAACAAATATGTCCATAATGGTTTGACGCCCCTCCCTCTTCTGGAAGTACATGTTTCATGCACATCTCGCGAACTAATCAACTAAATGGAACCATATTGGCAGGTGAATGTTTTTAGTGGCAACAAATACGTTCCATAATCGACCTCAGACAACATTTTGGATTGTAAGATGGCAACTTCCGGTTTCTGGAAAACAGCCGAAAATGGCCGATTTCCACACAATATAATAATATCCGGATCTAGAATAATACACAGGAGCTAAAATCGACCACAGATAGCATTTTAAATTCTAAGATGGCGACTTCCGGTTTCTGAAAAAAGCAGAAAATGACCAAATACCACCCAATATGAGATTTTCTTTAACCAGTTCAGAGTCCAGAAATTGTCTCCAAATGCCATTATGAAATCCAATATGGCGACTTCCGGTGTCGGAAAAACAGCGGCAAATGACCAAATACCACCCAATATGGGTATTTCCGGAACCGTAATGATGCACTGGAGCCACAAATCGACTTCAGACAACATTTTGAATTGTAAGATGGCAACTTCCGGTTTCTGGAAAACAGCCTGAAATGGACGATTCCCATTAAATATTAGTATTTCTGGAACCAGAAATATGCACAGAAGCTAAAAATTGATCACAGACACAATCTTGAATTTTAAGATGGTGACTTCCGGTGTCTGGCAAACAGCCGGAAATGACCAAATACCACCCAATATGAGTTTTTCTTTAACCAGTATCCTAAATACCATTTTGAAATCCAAGATGGCGACTACCGGTTTGTGAAAAACAGCCTAAAATAAACAAATACTATCCAATATGAGTATCTCTGGAACCAGAACGATGCAAGAAGCTAACAATTGACCTCAGGCACCATTTTGAATTGCTAAATGGCAACTTATAGGCAACAGTCAGAAATGACCGAATAATGCTCAATATGGATATTTCCGTAAACGTGATAATGCATAGAAACCAAACATTGACCCTGGACACTATTTTGAATTTATAGACGACCACTTTCAGTTTCTGGAAAACAACCAAAAATACCTCCCAATATGGGTATTTCCGGTGTCAGATTGATGCCAGAAAGTCTGCTGATAATGACAGAATACCACCCATTATGAATATATTCAGAATTAAGGCGATGTACAGAAGCCAAAAGACGAGGATGTAGTCATTTCGATAAAACCAATCATTTCAAACGATTTGTTATTTGACTTTGATCATATCCTATGGCCGATTCGTCGTGCATTTTCAGACTTCAAACAAACCGCAAGGAATCAATGAACTTGGAACGTTCAAATAGTACGACACCACATTTAAATTATGTTGAGGCCACATATATCGATCAAAGCAGGTATAGTTCAAAATAGTCTTTGAATTTCTCGTCTTTCCATAACTTTTGAGCCACATATCAAATTGTTATGAAGTTTGTTATTTGAAAGTTTGAGAGATGACTCGTTCGTATGACACTAGTTATGTTCAAATAAGTCATGTAATCTTTGAGATAATAAACTTTCGTTGTTTTTTTAACAATTTAATACATAATCAAATCGGTTGTGTAGTTTCTGAGATAATGAAGTTTCGTGATTTTCACAAGTCGGCACATTACAAATGAAGTTACAGTTCGATTACAGTAAAATTCAATTGGGTCTTCTGAGGCAGCTACACCATTTATTTGACACTAATTTGTGGAAATCGGGTCGGCCATCTCTGAGAAAAGTGAGTGAGTCCAAGTAGTCTTCGGAATATGTTCCTTTGCATAGCTGGATTTCACATTTTTAAACATGACAGGCAAAGTAATGGTCCGATTGCAAAATTAATCAATAGGGCCTTATGGGGCAATTAGACCTTCCATTTGACACTGATTTTATGAAAATCGGTACAGCCATCTCTGAGAAACATGAGTGAGATTGAACAGTCTTCAGAACACGTTTCTTTTCATAACTTTTGAACCACAAGTTTAATCTTTATGAAATTCAAAACTTAAGGGTTTTCTAAGTAGCTCGTTCTTTTGAAACCGATTTTGTTGAAATCGGTTGGGTAGTTTCTGAGATATTGATGTTTCATGATTTTCACATTCTTAAACATAACCTCTAAACTAAAAATCCGATTACAATAGAATTCAATAGGGTCTTATGGGGCAACAAGACCTTTAATTTGCAATTAATTTAATGAAAATCGGTCTAGCCATCTCTGAGAAAAGTGAGTGAGAATAAAAATCTGCACATACACACACACACACACACACACACACACACACACACACGCTCGTTGAGCTGAGTCGAGTGATATATGCCATTCGGCCCTTTGGAGCACTTTTATACCTTCGGTTTTGCAAGTGATTGCTATACCTTTCTAGGAGAAAGGCAAAAAAAACGATTTTTATGCTATCAATCTTAAATACGATGTACTTCAAAGAAAAAGATAGGAAAATAAAGAAATTGATTGTCCCCTCAACCGATAAGAAGTGAAATAGTTTTAAAAGTTTAATTTTTAGTGAGTACTTTTTTAGCGATGAAATTTGTCATGAAACACCCTGCATAAAGCACACTATTAAAAAAAGAGATATGCCTTTCATTTGACGTAAACCTAGGTAAGTATGAAGGTTTTTTCGATTTACGGTTGTGCTGAGCTTGGTAAAGTAAACCAAAGTGAAATAATGAGAGAAAACATTAAATTTATTTTCAATATTTTCTTAGTTCATGTTTGAACCCATTTCCTTCACGTTACCGAGACAAGAGTGCTCGCGGATATTTAAGTTTATAGCTCCCCAGCTAGTCTTCTTCATGCTTAAACCATTGCACTGCCGCTTCTGTTGTTTGCTTATACCGATTCCCGTCCGGTGTATTGTCGGGGGTTGCGATATGTGTCTGGCAGTCTCGAGTGCGCGCGGTTTGCTTCCTGTCGATGTGCTTGCGTTCCGGTTCACATTTCATCGCTTCACAAACTGGCGGAAGCTATGTTTGACTCGCCCGAGCTACACTTGTTTGAGCTTTATATCAAAAGTTAAACAATACACACTTCGTTTACCACGCGGAAGGCTACAGGCAAGTTGAAGAATAGTTCTCATTATGTTTATATGGTTCCACCCACCGACGTAAGCAATCGTGGTAGAGAGAAATTTTGTTTTGTCGAGAATCGGTCTTTATGACGATTTCACGTCTTAGACTCCGTTCGAAAGCTCGATAGCGAAAGTAGTTAACAAAGTTAAAGTGACAAATTCTGCATGGGACTGCACTGCAAACGACCATTCAAAGCTATTTGCCACGAGAGCAAAATCATTTCAAATCGCCTGGAAATACGCGAAAATTTAATCGACCATTTTTGATTTGAATGAAACTTTGCACACGTATTTGGCTTAGCAAACTGAGCATTAGGGTGGGGAATCGTTATATGGAGAAAACGAAAATTGATAGCAGAAAGCCAGAACCAAGTTTTTTTTTGTTCTATTTGTAGCCACAAACAATCCTAAATTGATCGGAAGTCGATTGGTTTTGTCGCCGCTTGGCGCATTGCATTTCAAATTTATATGGAGATTTGTATGGAAAAACCAACTTTTATGCATTTTCCATTCTAAAGAGCTCAAAATGGCTCAAACCGTAGGTTTCATAACTTCAAATGGAAGGTTTTTTGATGCCTAACAACTTGGCCGAAGACACTAAAGAGCTAGGGTGTCCCAAAAAATACTAGAGCTGTTCAAAGTTGAGTATGTCGAAATTTATGTTGCAGATCATTTTTTCTGCCAACACTGCCAGTGTATCGGCGTTAGTCAGAATTCCATCAGAAGTAACCTCTGAAACACGTTGTAGATTCTACCTACGCGTAGAATATTGACCTGACTTTGTTTGTTTGATCCAGCTGAGTGTATAAACTCGTTACGACAGGTTATTTCTGATGGGATTCCTACTGGCGCCGGTACATTGGTAATGTTGGCAGAAAACAAGATTTTCTGCATTCAAATTGACATACTCAACTTTTAACAGCTATAGCTCTTCTTAGGAACATCCTAGCTCTTCAGTGTCTTCTGCAAAGTTGTTAGGCATCTAAAATACTATACTTTTACATAATATAGTGCATTATTAGATCACTTTTGAGCTCTCTAGAAAGGTAAATGCAAAAAA
This sequence comes from Wyeomyia smithii, assembly GCF_029784165.1. NCBI lineage: Eukaryota > Metazoa > Arthropoda > Insecta > Diptera > Culicidae > Wyeomyia > Wyeomyia smithii. Next base: position 81,646,774 of record NC_073696.1, on the reverse strand, counting down.
GTAGGTTTTCCCATATAAATTTTCATACAAATTTGAAATGCAATGCGCCAAGTGGAGACAAAACCAATCGACTTCCGCTAAGTTTAGGGTTGTTTGGGGCCCCAAAAGGAACCAAAAAAACTTGGTTTTGGAAAATCGATAACTTTTCCCCACCCTACTGAGCATTTTTCACAGGTGGAGAGATTTTTTACACCCATGAGTTACATTCTAAAAGGGCGTATGCCTTTTGGCATAGATTTTATTCGAAGCATTGTTGCCCAGAAACCGGTAGTTGTATAGAAAAAATGTCTTAGAATGAGTTGTAGCGAATCAAAAATGCATCATAAAAAAATATACACTGTACACAAAAAATTTTTTGACAAAAAAAAATTAAAAATAAACATTAAATTTTAATTAAAAAAAAAAAAAGATTTGAATTTTTTTTTATTTAGTTTTAAAGAAATTTGACGTTAATACTTAACTTTTAAAAAAAAGTCCAGGATGGAGAAATGACAAATAATTTTTTTATGGTAGATTAATTTTTTTATGAAAATTCTACTTCAAACATTTTTCAAAAAATTTGTATTCTGATGATTTTAAAAGATGCAGAGAGTCATTTTGAATCAAAAAGCTCTTGGTAGTAAACATTCTAAAGGCATTGGTTTTCGAGTTATTTCTAATTTAAGCTCGAAAAATTATAATTATATAGGAACATACACGTTTTTCTTAATTTGTCCATGGTTCTCCAGCGAAAACCATACGTTCATTGGAATGCTTGAACAAAAATATACAATTCATTCTTTGACAACAAAATGATTGGGTGAACGGTTCTCAAGAAAAGAGTTAAATGTTCTAAGTGATATAAATATATACAAGAATCAAATATTTATTTTCGAGTTTTATTATCTTAGGAACATATTTTTTTATGACATAGATACTTTACAGAACTAGTTTCACCTTATATTTTATATACATCATGAGTAAATTATTCGTCATCTTTTGAAAACAGCTTCGTTTGTATCTCATTTTCTGAAATCGGAACAAAAGAGTAATACTTTTGTCTGGCAGCTATTATTATAGATTTTTTTGAAAATATTGCTTCATTCTGTTACTCCTTGTTCATATTCTTCATATGATACCCAACTAAATGACATTTTTGATGAATTTTTATTACTTTTCTGATTAGACCAATCATACAATTCTTTTGCGCTTGTAATGGGATGTTCATGTTCTTTAGCTAAACTTGCATTTCTTGCCATTCGTTTTAATATGCCACCAATTGCATCGCATGGGTCTTTAACATGAGAAGTCGCAAAAAATGCCACTCTGCATCGAAGTTATATTTTGTTTTGAACTTGCAAAGTTTTTTCTATTTTGATATTGTGAGGCAGCTCCATCAGACATTAATATCGCTTTTTTCAACTCTATTGTTGTTTTCAAAAAACTCATTAATTCGGCAATGAACACCTGAACCGCAACAGTATCATGATGGAGTACTTCTGATATTATGATGAAGCTGATATTCTTAAGTGTTCCAGATTCTGAATAGTAAACAACGAAGGGATGAATGGTGGCTTGACTATCATTCCAATAACTACACGAATTACAAATTGATAAAGACGTATTAAAATGAGCTTGACCGTTCAATATTTCTAATTTTGCAATAACGTTTTCGTTTAATTTGCGTAAGCTTGATGAGCACTGATGATCAGGAAAGGGTTTACAGCATTTGGGCTTGGTGTATTCCATTTCCACTTTATTCATCTTCACAAAATGCAAACTGTTACTAACACATCTGGAGTAGTGCAATCGTATTTATATACGAAAACAGATATTATAGGTAACCCAGTAGTTATTGGTTGCGTACTTTACAAACAGTTATTATTAGTAAACAAGTAGGTAGTGTTGCACGACAAACATATTTTTTTATAAAACATTCGACAAGGGGGAACGTGTAGGTAGGCTAAGGTTTAGCGCTTGAGTTATTTATCCAATCGTTTTGTTGACAATGAATGAATTGTATATTTTGATCAAGCATTCCAATGAACGTATGGTTTTTGCTGGAGACCCATGGACAAATTAAGAAAAACGTGTATTTTCCGAAATATTAATAAATTTTCGAGCTTAAATTAAAAATAACTCGAAAACCGACAGTGTATATTTTTTTCATGGTGAATTTTTAATTCGCTACAACTCATTCTCATACAGTTTTTCTATACAACCAACGGTTTCTGGGCTACAATGCTTCGAATGAAACCTATGCCAAAATGCATACGCCCTTTTAGAATGTAACTCATGGGTGTAAAAAATCTCTCCATCTATGACAAATGCTCAGTTTGCTAAGCCAATTACGTGTGCAAAGGTTCATTCAAATCCAAAATGGTCGATATTCGACCATAGGTCATTTGGCGCGATCTTGCTCACGACTTCTTTCTGTTTGGTTTTAAATTCGTTTCTCATGCTGTTACGGTTGTGCGTTTTAGTGTCTCAGTCTCATTTACGTAGAATGTAGGTTTTCTTATTTTTTGAAAATAATAATAAATCGATCAAATCATAAATTTTTCTTCGATTCCATTTGACATCATTTAGCTACCTTTCAAACAAAGTCAGTGTAAAAAACACAGTGAAAGTTTGCAACTGTGGCTAACAGTAGATTTAAGTGAATCAACATTATTGAGTCGCGTGGTTTGAAATTGCATATATTAAAGTAATCGATTTGAAACGATTGGGTGTTCACCACCGTTAAAACTTTTATTTTGTTCTTGGCATGTTAAAGTGCAGTTTCTTTCATTCATTGGATTTTTTTGCGCACGATAAATGCTCTGATGACAAGCTTTTTCCTTCTAATTTTACGACCCTAACTCACCTAACTGTAAAATTATGCATTCTTGATAAAGTCTTACAGTACGCTCTTTGATGTTAGTTACGTTGATTGTACGTAATTTATCACACGATTGTCGTATCGATATATATTATGAACAAACACATTCTCATACATATTCAAAACCATTTATATAACTACCTTCAAAAGCATTTAAACTCGTCCAAAAGTTGCAGCAAAGCTAGAAGGCATTTATTTGTAAACCCTCATAGGCAAAATTTTGAGATGGATTACTACTTCCTGAGTTACACTTGAAAACGAATGATCCCACGTTTGTTTTTACACTAAAAATCATTGTGGTTTCTTGGATTGTTGGCTTTTCATTATTGAGAACTGAAACTCAGCATGAAATTTTGAGTACTTATTGCAAGAAATTAGGGTGGCAGCCGATCAACGCTAGGATGTGCAAGTTGAGGATAAAGGGCCGGTCCTTCAACTACAGAAGATACACTCGACGACGAGACGGAAGCGTTCGACGCGCTCCAGGTCTACGATAGTTGCCCGCGACGTGAAAGTCGCCATTGAAAACATAAATGCTCAGATGAACGGGAGGCAATAAACAGACCGGTAATTGAGACAGATAGCCTGCATACCGTGTCTAATGATAACGACCATCGATGCGTGAACCTCCCGTGGTCAATATGGTAGTCTGAAGTACCTAGTTCACCCAACCAATAAACAAAGAATTAAATCGACCACGTTTTAATCTACGAAAGATTTTTCTTCGGTGTTGATACCCGCTGAAGTGGAATGCTGCGACCAAATATTGAGCAACTGCGGGCCGCCGGTGTTGCACAGGAATACTCGTAGCATCTGGATGCAGCGCTATTAACGAAATACTACAAGGTATACAGCCCTAGACGTTGTATGAAATGGTGACGTAGGACTAGGTATACATTATATGCTGCGATAAACTGTTCATAGGCAACACTACCGTTTTTATTTGATGGCCGTTATTGTAAAACTAACGATGCATGAATACATGAAAATTTTACACTGGTAGTAGTTGCGAAAATTCTCATAACTCTCATCTTCAAGCATCTTTAGCTCTGAAAAGAACCGATTCCAAAATCTTTAGCTCGAAATGTGTGCTATAGAGCGCTGATGATCGCACCACCATCGGTAGTATTGAATATTTTGTTTGCCGCGCATAAAATTTGCTCTCCGCTATGCCCTCCAGTAGCTGTGCCAGCAAAATATCCTGCAGCGTACGATGGTAACTATTGTTGCCGTATGCAAAATAAAGGTAACATGCTCCGCGGTGCCTGGAAGTTGACTCGTATGCAGCTCTCGTTTCTCAATGTCGCGTACCTCTAACAGCTATACTCCACTCGCTGTTGTGTGACAAACTAGGCTGAAGCTGAATTTTCTACACGCAATCTTTTGTATCGAATTCAGCGTAGATTTTTGCCATTAAGGCGTGGCCACACTGCTTGGAGAAAAAGGAACAAACCAAAACACTTTGTTGAGTCGAAATATGTAGGCAGTGGAATTTATTTCATCCATGTTATTGTTATCTGTGCTCGGGAAGCAAGCCAATAACGAGGGAAATATATGGGAAAGCTTACCCTTGGAACTTTTTACCTTTTTCCACCATTAAGCAGTAAAGCAACAATGTTGAACATTATATAAAAAAATTGTTACACATTTTATCTATCCACCGACATATAAATGACGAAGATGCATTAAGTCGTTCGCTCGCTATAATCGTTTGAAATCTGACGCAACATTTGCCAGTTTCATTTTCAATTTCACAAAGTGTAATCTAGTATAGAAAACAAAGACGTAGTCCTACGTCAAAAAACAGCTTGACGCAGCTACTTTCGAAGATGGTTGGAGGAGCTGTACGTAGCACTGCTGTAGTGCTACCACGTACACGGGCTCCGGGTCATAGAAACGACTGGTTTGACGGCGAATGTAAGCTATTATAAACCGTTCCGATAATTATAAATACACTTACGATCAACCGTCATTTCAAAAAACGTGCAGTATTCAACCAAACGTTGCCTGCGTCCTGTTGTTTACATCCAAAACAAACAGATGCATCATTTTTTCTAACATTTAGTGCGAAATTTTGAAAATGCGTGGCCTTTCTCCCGAGCAAAGGAAGCGAATTGTGCACAAATGGGGCACCGTGAGTGGTCTTTCTATAAGAAAATTAGCCAGAAAAAAAACAAGTGTCGGAACAGTTCAAACCGCACTGCGGAAGTATTGTGAAGAGTGCACATTTACTGATGCCCCAAGACGTGGTAGAAAACCCGGGCCTGTTGATCCTACAATGGACAAAAAGGTTAAGGAATACTACAAGCGGCATCCTTCAGTATCAGTACGAGATGTGGCTAGAAAGCTTGGAACCTCGGCGAGTAACGTTATGCGTGCCAAGGGAAGAATGGGTCTGCAGACCCGTCGGAAGCAGAAGCAGCCAAAACGAAATCCAAAACAAGCTGAATCTGTGAAACCGAGAGCTCGGAAGCTTAATGACAAACTTCTGACCAAAAAATGGGGCGTGTTATCATGGATGACGAAACCTACATAAAACTGGACTATAAGACTCTGCCAGGACCGCAATTTTATACATCACCGAAGGGAAAGGATGTCCCTGGACCAGTGAAAGCCATTTATACCGAAAAATTCGGCAAGAAGGTAATGGTTTGGTAGGCCGTTTGTGAATGTGGGAAAATATCTCGTCCATTCATTACGAATGACACAATGAATGGTAAAATTTACGTGAAAGAGTGTTTGCAGAAAAGGTTGTTACCCATGGTTAAGCAGCATAACAATCCTACAATCTTTTGGCCCGATCTAGCTTCTTGCCATTACTCTAAGGATGCACTAGGGTGGTATAAAACAAATAATGCCACATGTGTCCCATAGGAGATGAATCCTCCAAACTGCCCTGAAATTCACCCTATTGAAACTGTTTGGGTTTTGACCAAGGCAAAGCTGAGGAAATATGTCAAACCAGCGGACAATGTTGAAAAATTTAAAAAAGATTGGCTTAAAGTGGTAAAAATGGTCGGAGAACACACTGTGCAAAAGCTTATGAGTAGTTCTAAAAGAAAAGTTAGAGAACTCGCGTATCCTACGAAAAATAATCCCAACTTGAATTGAAACTGGAAAGAAGACACTTATTATCTATATTTCAGAATAAAATGACCCGAAAAATTCTGTATTTTTTGTTTTATTCAAGAAAGAAGATGTATTTATAATTTTCGGAACAGTCTATAGTCAAGGAAAAGAACACCGACCGACGAGTTCCGAAGGAAGAAGTGTCACCAAGAGGATCGAGATCGAGTAGCGATGGAAGAGCTGTACTCGGAAGTTCTGCGAGAAGCTGAACAGCTCCCGCGGAGAGCACGTGCGGCAAGCCGATATGTGCAGGAGCTTGGACGGCAACCTCTTTACGGACGAGTGTAGGGTGATCGAAAGGTGGAAGCAGTACTTCGAAGAGCATCTGAACGGCGATGTAGTAGATGGCGAGGTCGGTATGGCAATTGATCTTGGTGCACGAGCAGAAGACAACAAGATTAGAGGTGGAAGAGGAGATTGGCCTACTGAAAAACAATAAAAATGCTGGAGTTGACTGACTGGGAAGCGAGCTGCTGAAATACGGTGGAGAAATACTGGTTCGAGCCGTGCACTGGGGCATTGGCAAATTTTGGGAGGCAGAACGAGTACCGAAGGAGCGAATGGAACGTATCGTACGTATAACAAACTGGAGTGCTGCAATTCTCGTCAATCACTCTGCTGAATGCCGATTACAAGGTAGGGGAAATTTCAATTTTCTGGGCTTCCTGATCATAGGGAAGTTACCATTCAAATCCTCAATTTCCTGAAATTAAAATTATTGGTAAATCGAGTTAAAATTTTAGACCATTTCGAAATCGTGTACACAAATTGGTCTCAGAGCGGTCAGAGTTTCACTTTTTTGACCGATATAAAATGCACAGGAGGTAGATAATGAAATTGTCGAAATCGAAACCATGTTTTTTGATGCCAAATGTCTTAGAAATACATAGGGAAAAGTAGGTAAAGACGGACACTGCGGGTAATATGGACACTCCAATATTTCACAAACTAGATGTGTTAAGATTGTTGAGTGAGATACCTACTTAGTAGTGTGTCAATACTTTCGAGATGCAATGTTGGTTTCCAGCGAGCTGATTGTCAAATTTGTAAACAAAACGAAAATATTTTCGTGAATTCGCTTTTTAATGTAATTGTGATTCCACGGACAATAGTGGAAAACTTGCGAAATTTCTGTGTTTTCATTTGTTTGCGAGAGTAAAGTGTTTAATAAGTCCTTCCTTGATTTTCTAATGGAAATCCAGCAGTTTTTAAAGGTTCCGATACACTGTGGTCCAGAAATGAAAAAAGGTGGTCAAAAGTCATTTTCTCCTAAACGTTACATTTAAGAGCAATACTGTCTTCGAGAAAGTTTTAGAGTAAAAAAAGATCCTTCTTTGGACATCAACAGATCCGTGATTAATCCCCTTACAAGTGAGATAAAAAAAATATTTTCTCTAAAAGTCAATATTTTTATCGCCGTCTTTGGCAAAGTTTTCCAATAAAACATAACAAAAAACTTTGCTGAAGACACTAGGTAGCTATTTCTCAATCTTACTGAGCTATCTGATTATGTTCAATGATGGTTAAAAAAAAGGTTTTTGCCGTTAAAATTCATATTTTATACCACTATACCTCTGATATTCTTACTGAACTTTTAAAACAACACCAGACCTTTATTTTTTATATGTTACAGCATATTTTATTTGATGATAATTAGGTTTCTTTCATTTTTTCCTGCCAAAAAATTTACTTTCGACAAGTGATTTTCGATTTTCAGCCGTTTCCCAACACATCCCACGGCAAGATTACCACCAAATTCTTGCAGAAATTTGCAGAAACTTATAAAATCATGAAAACAAAACAACTTTAACGTGATTTCATTTAAGTCATGTTTATCAATAGCGGATCTTTGTTGCAAAAAACAAAGCAAGCTTTGCATTTTTACCTTTGATGCATCTTTTGAAGTATACTCGATGTATGTAAACACGTGGTTTTTGAAAATTCAAATTTCAGCTCAAATATTCCCGAATAGGTGTACCGCTCATATAATTCATCTTTAGTAGGCAACAATAACAGTTGGTTATTGTTTACATGCATTGATAATACTTCAAAAATGTATCAAAAGGTAAAAATGCAAAGCTTGCTATGTTTTTCGCAACAAAGATCCGATATTGATCAACATGACTTGAATGAACTCACGTTGAAGTTGTTTTGTTTCATGATTTCATAAGTTTCTGCTAATTTCTGCAAGAAATTTCAACTGGCGTGTGTGCAGAGCACATGGACAATTCAATTAGTGGTAATATTGCCGTGGAATGTGTTGGGAAACGGCAGAAAATCAAAAATTACTTGTCAAAAGTAAAGTTTTTGGCACGAAAAATTGAAAGAAACCTAATTATCATCAAATAAAGCCTGCTGTAACATATAAAAAATAAAGGTCTGATGTTGTTTTAAAAGTTCAGTAAGAATATCAGAGGTATAGTGGTATAAAATAAGAATTTTAACGGCAAAAACCTTTTTTTTAAACATCATTGAACATAATCAGATCAGATAGCTCAGTAAGATTGAGAAATTGCTACCTAGTGTCTTCAGCAAAGTTTTTTGTTATGTTATTTTGGAAAACTTTGCCAAAGACGGTGATAAAAAATATTGATTTTTAGAGAAAATATTTTTTTATCTCACTTGTAGGGGGATTAATCACGGATCTGTTGATGTCCAAAGAAGGATCTTTTTTCACTCTAAAACTTTCTCGAAGACAATATTGCTCTAAAATGTAACGTTTAGGAGAAAATGACTTTTGACCACCTTTTTTCATTTCTGGACCACAGTGCGATAGAGAGCTACGATCGTTTGAAAAATGTTCAACCAGGTCGGGCAAGACGGACACACTAATGTAGGGAAAGATGAACACACGGATTTTCCGAGAATTTTCACATGTAATATCCGTTGTGCACAACGCTGCCGTAATCTCGCATACTGACGTATGAGACAGCGAGTAAAATTTGCAGTACGAAGCTTTTTCCAAAAACGTTTGTATAATAAGTGTTAGGACGAATTTTAACAATCTGATCTGTATATAAAGCTTTAAAATAATCACAAAACATTGCCGAACGCATGATTTATGGAAAAAGGTTTATTAACTGAAGTTATGTTACCAACGTCTTTTGTTGTAGAAACAGCGATTTTTATTTCGCTGTTTCTACAACCGATTGACGTACATCCATCGTAGATGCGACAAGTCGCCCAACTTTTTTTTCATAATCAGTCAAGTAGTCGCGATCCGAGAATTAATTTTCGGAAATAAATTTAGTCCGTAATATAATAGCATTCATGGCCTCTGCCATCTTCCATCTGCACTTCTTCCGTACAAAAATCACAAGTGAGCTTTAGTTGTCCACGAGCATGGACCAAGCTTTGTGACCTTAGAGGGCTACAGTTTGATCAAAGTTTTGTAGATAGTCATTAGGGTGGGACAAAAAATAAATGTTAGCTCCCATGCACTTCTCGTGTTCCTTATGGGTCCCATAACAACTGTGTAACGCCCGATTTTTAAAGTTTCCATACGATTTTACATGGGAAAATCCACTTTTTCAATATTTATTCTCTAGAGATGTCAAGTTGGCTCTTAAAAAAATATCAATACATGATATTTGTAGGAAATTTTCCTGGGAAAAACTCTTCTGAAGACCGTAACGCGCTACGATGCTTGTAGAAACAGCTATTAACCTCAAACTGATTGAATGTCTGACGGACGGCTCACAATTGAAATTTTCCAGCAATACTGCTACAGCATGCTGCGATTGCAATCTTGCTTAAGTATGAGAAATAATTTCGCGTGAAGTTAATTTTCAAAGTGTGATTTTTGCTCATGGTATCTTCGGGGAAACCTCCAAGATAAATTTAAGCGATATCGTTTCTCATCACATGGTTGAATTTGCAACAGAAGCATCCTGCAGCAGTATTGCTAGTAAAATTGAATGGTGAGCCGTTCGTCAGATATTTAATCAGTCTGGGGTGAATATCTTTTTTCACAAGCGAGGTAGTGCCTTGCGGTCTTCAGAAGAGTTTTTCCCAGGAAAATTTCCTATAAATCTCATGTATTGATATATTTTTAGGAGCCAACTGGACATCTCTATAGAAAAAGTATTGGAAAAGTGGTTTTTCCCATATAAAATCGTATGTAAGGTTTGAAAATCGGGCGTTTCACGGATTTCGATTTTATAAAAATTTTGCATATCTATTTGCAGTTTTTTTTCCAAATTTTGTATGAAAACTTTTTCTTTCGAGAAGATTTTTAAGCCCTACCACTAAACAAATTTCAGATTGAGAATGACGCGTGTAGTTCGAGAAGCGGGGTCACATTCGAGCCTTTCGAATCTCTAATAAGTCAAAGAGAGGAGATTGTCTCTCGTGTCTACTGTTTATTATTGCTCTGGAAGGTGTGATTAGAAAAGCGCGATATTGACACGTGGCTCGGGCCTTGGTTAAGATGGCGGATTGGTACATCCGGCTGAAGGCCGGAACCAAACGGATTGGACTGGACGAGGTTCGAGAGGAGATAGTGCTAACCTCTCATCTCGCGAAATCCATTTTCATATATGTCTCATCGTCCATTAAAATGCAGCTGTTGAGTTTGGTCAAAACTTTCCCATATACCATTCTAGCGCGGCGTTTTGCAACGAGATTTTACTTGAGGTTCCTGTTGGGGTGCTTGCTGGTGTGAAACAACCGCAGACTTTTGCACCAATAGATTCGTCGAACAGTGCTGTACGGTTCCGAGAACCTTTTAGCCAAATCGCGCAGGGTGATTCCAGGGTTCGACCGAACAGCTCTGCAGACTTTCAATCGTAGCTGCTTGTCAATCGTTCCACTCCTGCGGTTGCTGTGATCAGCGCGACCCGGCGTTAGAGTTTCATTGAATTTACGGTTGATTTGGGAAGTTTGAGGCACTTTGCAATTTTTGAACCTCGTCGAATTTTCAACGTGAGTGTGCAAAATTTTTTCACGTCTTTCACGTTCCATCGTCGAAACCTTGTAATCCACAGTCTCGATTTTTATGAAACTTTCACCACTATGTAAACAAACCTCCCGCATCACTGCGCTGTCATTGGTTTCTCGTAGCCGCCACTAGAGGCGTCACACTAAATAAAAAGCTGCGACAAAATATTAAGTGGATCTAACTTTATGCATTTCAATGTTTGTAAGTTACATACACATCTCTCTTAAAAAAAAAATAAATCGAAGATTGTACATAGAAATAAAATATTATTACAGCCTATAGAACCAAATATACCAATATGGTCATTTTAACAATAAAATATTGTAATTGTTATCAGAATTATAGTTTTTGAGAAACACTGCCCTTCTAAGCATATTATCCCGGATTATTTTCGTCGATTTCAATTTTCATCAAAGTATTGCGAAATTTCGAAATCATTTCTCTCGTTTACTTAATTTGAAAATGGAACAAAAATGAGAAGAATTTAAAAATAGCTCAAGCCTAAAAATACTATGATAATGAGTAAAGGGTAACAATTTTACCTCGCCTCGATTGTGATGTTGTAATGATAGCTCTATAGCATAAAACCAAAGCGGTTATCTCAACCATGGACCTATGTCTAATTTTGCCATTTACATTTCAATCTTGAAACTCACGTTGTGCGTACTGGTTATTTGTTTCGACTTTTGTTCGAAACCACTTCACTGTACAATAAAAGCATAGGTGGCGGATAACACCATATGGCATCAATGTGCAAAAGAATAGTACCACTCCAACGCTGTTGGAGCTTCGAATGAAATACTGCCGCGAAAGCGTTTCTATTACATAATCCAGACCATAAATTTTATGATGTGGCGTACTCGCAAATACAACATATCGGTGAATCCGCCTACTACTTTGTTTGCACCAAAGTGCCCCCACCGCATCGTCGGTTCACTAGAAATAAGTATCATATGCGTAGGTTTTTTTTTTGTTTGTCCGCTGGAATACAGCTCAACAGATATTGCGGCAAGTGCCCATTGTTTCGAAGCTCGCAGCATTGGGCTCCACGGCCGATACGGAGGCTGGCTGACTAGCTGATGTCCACACAGTCTGGTTGGGTCACCGGTGGGAAATAGAACATGAAGATTAATTTTTCCATCAAACTGTGACCGGTTGATATGCCGTCATCTGCCACGGTGCGGTACGCAATGTAATTCAATTCGGGACTGATTGTTTGCAATAGTTATTCCCGGTGACAGAGCTGTGAAATATGATGTGTTGAAAATTGAATTATTTCATTTCGTTTGCAGCATTCATGCGTAACCTTGCCTGGAGTTTATAGGTTGTTTGACACGATGCTCAGTTGAGCGATAGTCGAGTGGGAGTCAGGCCCGTAAAAAACAATCGCCTTCAAGGCAGTGCGATATGTACTACATCCAGAATGGTACACTAAATACACATAAATTAGTTGACCCGTCATCTTCATTGTTATTTCGCAATTCCACAGTTGTTTTCAGTCAGTTTATGGCCGTACTAGTTTCTCAGCTCTGTCACTGGCAGGGTACGGCGATTAGGTCATGTGACAATTAAACTGCGCTGCTGTAAACATGAGAGTAGCTATCGACTTGTGGCCACTTCTGGTAGCAAGTGTTGATCAATGATCCCAAGGGGATAAATGGAGGTTGGCTCGATAATCATTTGAAGAATTCGGGCTTGAAAGTTTAAACTGTTGTGCCATATTAACTAAATCGAAAAGCAAACATGGCCGATTATCCAGGTGACTTTTTGTCAGAATATAGATTGATGTTAAATTTACAGTAATGTCTTCAAATTTTATTACACTACATTCACTGAATAAGGCGAAGCAGATAAATAATAAAATCTTGGGAAATTAATTTGAAGGAGTTAAATATTCTGAATATTAAAAAACAGTGCTCACTGTTTTAAGGGGTTATATACCTTTTTGGTCGAGAAAAATGAGGGAAGTTTGAATTTATTTTTAAGTGCATAGCACCATTTTCATTGCATCAAAATGGTATTTTTCTGAAAGTACAGTTTATCAACAACAGAAAAATACGTTTGATTTTGAGATATACCAATTATTACTGGAGTAATGGCCGTTCCCCCGAAACGCTATTTTTTTGCAGAGGCTTGCGGTGATCCTGATAGAGACTCAGCGGGTCAACCGAAATCAAAAAACTCATATTATTTCATTAGTTAAGAAGTGTGCCGGGTCCTTGAACGATCGCTTCTATGAGTATTTTGTTTTCAGTGCAAACGGGAACGTTTTTCCCAAAAAATGCACGTTTTGAGCGCTAAAAATTGCATTAAATTTTTTTTGTGGCAAAATGTAACTGTATATTTCAAAAAGCGATCGTTCAAGGACCGACGAATTTAATATCAAAAATTGAAAAAAAAAGATGAAGGAAATCGGTTCAGTAGTTTTCCCGCAATCAGGATCACGGCAAAGTCATTTTTCGGAAAACACTATACCGAGATAATTGCGTGTAAAGTTTCAAGTTTAGCTTATGCGGCCGTGGCGAGGCGCGCTGCAAATCGCTCTAACTTTCTTCCTATTGCTCAGATCTTTATGAAAATTTGTGAAAATGTTCTCAAGATGTTGTATTTGAAGATAATGCAATAATTTTTTTTTCGGTTTTTTGAAAACTAAAAAGGTAACATATGACAATTTTTGTCTGGACATCCTTCAGTTTTCTGTTTAATTTGGAGGCAGCTGGTTTTAAAAAGCTAAATCAGTTTACGGTTCAATGAAATATTTTGATGAAATTTATATCTATCTTCCTTGAAGCAATCCTGTTCACACTTTTTTACTTCATGTGTAGTCAACGTAATAAAAATGGAAATCTGTTACCATAAATCTTAACAAACGGGACACTAAATCCCATCAACCATTTTAAGTGAATGAGCTTAATAGTTTAAGTTAACGATAGAAACAATAACGGATGTTCTAGAGTGACCAAAGTGGTTCAAGTTCAATACTCGTATTGTATTTAATGATCGCAACGATGATAATTATCATTCAGTTTTTTTGAAAAGTTTTTTAATTACAACTTAGCAACGAATTTCCTGTTGTCATGGATGAGCTATTTTACTTCAATGTTGAGACTACTTTGCAAAAAAAAAAACATAGTTGAAATAAAATAAATTCAATAAATTGCTTGGGTTCTCTTCATTCTCTCAATGTTTCTTAAATGTATTTGCTTACTCCACCCAGTTTCCCATTCAGCCACTGTTTTCTGCTTATTCTCTCGTCCTTTTTGCACACTCACTTTTTTAGCTATTTCTCGTTGTTTTGGAATAGATTTATTACTATTCCTCACAGTAAGAAGGACCTTTGGCTTATTGTCCTGATTGTTCTTTTTCAAGGTAATTTTTTATATTTCTGTTTCCTAACCACCTTCTCGTTGCTGCTCATCATATGTTCTCGATAATTCTCTAGCTTTTCTTCGTTGTTTTATCGCTATTTGTTAGTTAATTTTTCTCCGATTTCACATCTATTTTTGGTCTGTTCTCTCCTAGTCTTCTCACTGATACGCTTTGCTACCCACAGATTTTTAGTTGTTCCTTCGTTACTTCCAGTTTGTGTTCTTTACATTTACTCGTTGGTTATTAGCAGCCTTCTTGTTGATTTTTTAGTATATTTGTTTGTTTTCACTTTTATTTTCTCATTGTTTGTCATTGTTCTTCCTTTTCTCGGTGATTTCTTTTTTATACAGTTGTTTCGTCGTAGGATTACGTCTTGCGACAACATATATAAGGGGTACAAATTGAAAAATCGGAAACATCAAAAGCGTTGCGAAAATGGTCCACTGTCAGTTTTCAACAGATTTCCTTCAGTCTTACAGAAATCGAATGGTAAATGTGTGATGTTAACTGTTGTACTATTGAAACATGCAGAACCGTGTTGAACCGGTAGACCTGCAGCTGATTTTAGCATAGCGAAGCAAGCAATGAGTCGCTTGTTCAACTCATTCGATCACAGCGTTCCACAAGGACCAACCGACGGACCGCAACACTGCATAGCATTGCTGAACATGTCCGGACATGATAGTCGTTTTGTCGGATTTGTCACATCGCGTTTAATTTCAGCTCATAATGTGCCAGTAGCGTGTGTTATTACCGTAAGTCCTTGCAGTGTGTGCGGAGTGGTGAACAATTAGAAAACTAGAATCATCCAATGTCATCGGTAAATGACAATCCAAAATCAACGCTTCTCTTCAAGATTACCAATCAACACTTCCCTTCATGGTTACAATGAAAAAAAGAGAGTTACTATCACTGAAATTTATCGCTTCATACCATTAAACTGATTAATCCCAATTGAGAGTTTTCTCAAATCTATTGCAAAAAATATATTGAAATAAGACAGGCTATCGTAATTCTACGTTAACCTTGCGGTCGTGTCTTATAAACAACCTCTTCAACTATTTGGTTGTTTGCTAGATGTTCTACGTTATTTTTAAACTGTTTTGGCGACATCCATAAATAACGAAACGCAAAAAACCCACTTTTTGCACCCCCCCCCCAGTTAAACGAAATGTAACGCCGACACCAACCCCCTCATAAAAATTTCGTAAGGGGCCATCCACATACCACGTGGACAGATTTTAAACAATTTCAACCCTCCCCCCCCTGTGGACAACCGTTCATATAAATTCTGAAAATTTTGTATGGACCGGGCCGTGGACATTACACAACCCCCCCCCCCCCCCCAAAGCTGTCCACGTGGTATGTGGATGGCCCCTAACGCAGTAGAAGAATTTGCTTAATAAAAATGCTCGTTTATGTAGAGTCTGATCTTGTCTCCCTTTTTCCCCTGTGTAACAAATCGTAACGCTCAAGTATGCCCCCCCTCTCATCTATGTGCGTTACATAATTCAATGATGCCGCCTTTCTAGCAGTTATTACTCACTTCACGCTGTTTTTAATTATTCAGGTTAATTCTTATTTTTATCTAGCTGATTTTTGTCTTGTTGTTTTAATTTATTTCTCTTTATTCTTGTATTCTTATGTTAACGTCTGTTTTCTCATTTTTTGTCCTATTGTTTTCATACTCATTTTTACTTGTTTTGAATTGTTTTTTCCCTTGTTTTTTTCGCAGTTTTTCCGTTGTTTTCTCAAAAGGAAATGCCATTGTCGAAGTTTCACAATAACTTTATTTGATTCTTTTTTTTTGTTTCATCAAAAAAGCCGCCATTTTATAAAAAAATAAACTTTTTAAGTACCCCTATGTACAAGTATGAAATACCTTTTAAGGAAAAGTTGAAAAAATGTTGTCTTCATCAAAACTGTAGGTAATAAAGTTGCGGTTCCAGAGAAGTTTTAAAAAAAATAACTATTTTTTTTTTATCTGAGCCAAAACCGCCTATTATTGTTTGCGGTAATATCTCCTGCACCAGGTGTCTAATAATGATACAAATATTACTAGCATCTGAACGGTTTTTTCGATTTGTATAATGTCTTCAGCAAAGTTGCAGATAGAATTTTTGTCGAGCCAAAAAAATATACACCGTGAGAAAAAAATTTGTTTGAAAAATAAAATTAAAAGAATAATTATAAATTCAATATGTCAAAAATTTCCCTTCCGAAAAATCTGAATTTTATTAGAAAACTTTACACAACTTTGGTCCCTGTGGTTCTGTGGTTAGCGATCAGGTCGAGGATCTTTTCGAGCTGGAAATTTTCTCGACTCAGCACCGGATCACGGTGTATCGTTGTACTTACCTACACATGTAAAATGTGCCAAAAACAATATCGATAACGAATTCTCTCAACTAATCTAGTTTATCAAGACCGCATTAGCCCCAGGGCTAGCGTGCGATATCGTTACACAACTTTTAGAAAACATTAATGCTTGTTCGAGTTGGTAATATAAAAATTAAAAAAGTTAATAATAGAATAACAAACATTTTCTCCAATTTTTTTCAATGTATTTTCTTAAGGCCAAAAAGACAACTTTGCCGAAGATACTATATCAACCGAACAAACTGTTAAGACGCTAGTAATATTTGTATTAATGATAATCCCGAAACTTGATGTTCCGGAATACACTAAGGTTGCATTTTACGCGGCTTTTTTTTACGCGGATTCCGGAATTTACGCAGTTTTTTTACGCGGATTCCGGAAATTACGCGGTATTTTATTTTTGCGCGGTTTTCGGTTTCTCTTCACTCGGATTGCAAAATCAACGCAGGTTTTTTTTTTACGCGGATTTCGGAATTTACGCGGTTTTTTACGTAGATTCCGGAATTTAGGCGGTTTTTTTTACGCGGATTCCGGAATTCACGCGGTATTTTATTTTTGCGCGGACTTCGGTTTCTCTTCACTCGGATTGCAGAATTAACGAAGGTTTTTTTTCGCGGATTCCGGAATTTACGTGTTAAATAATAAAAATTAGGTGTGTATTTGGAATTTTTGTAGTGAGAATAAAATAGTTTGAATAGTTATTTTTCAAGGCAGCATCCAGTCCCTATAGTTTATTCTGTAAACTGCAAGTTTCTGAGCTCCAATGCTAAAGCTTGTGCCAAAATACATACGCCCTTTTAGAAAATTATTCTTGATTTCAATTTTTTTTTTCCACCCGCGGAAAATATTCAGTCAGATCTGAGTGCAAAGTTTTATTTACGCAAGATATGTGTGCAAAGTTTCACTTGGAGTGGTTTTGCTGTATTACTGTTTGTTTTCTGTGTTCTTTTTGTCCACTCGATTATTTCTTCCTGTTGTTTCGCTGTTTAAAAGCAGTTTTCACGCTGTTTCAATCATATTTCTGTGACAATTTTCGAAAGCGTTCGCGGACCATGCAAAGGCGAAAGATTTAAAAAAAACTGATTCAACTGTAACTTTACTGCTGTTCAGTCTTGAATTATTAAGAACACCCTATCGCGCGAAACATGAATTATCACCGCTAGAACCGACGAAGAGATGGCAGCACATTATCCATCCCGCTTGCCTAACAATAGTGTAATAATCTTGGGCAGCATATGACAGTAGTTTTTCATGCTGGTTTATTTACATTCGATTCGGTTCGCGGTACATCCTGTTTTTTTTTTATTTTTACTGTATTCGCCTAATATTGAATAAAAAAGAGCGATAAAAGAGTTAAAAAACTTGAAAATCACCTTTAGTTTATAACAAACCACCCTAGAATACAGATCACGTTTGAAGTTTTATTTTTTTATACCCGAAATCAGTAGGATCCCTCTAAGTCGACAGAAGTAAAGTGTTTTTTAGGCGACTAGAAAAAGTGACTTTTATTTACGCAAAGTGATCTTTACCTACCTGCGAAAGATATTGATCCTGTCCCGCTGGATGGTGTTTATAGTTACCTGGGGCAAATACTAACCTGTTAAATTAATAAGTGGCTGTACTTAGCAGTGTCCGCTCGATTAGTACGCATATTAGAGCGCTACCGCTACCGCAACGCTACCACCTGCAAAAAGAAGTCTGAGCCCGAAGATGCCCGTCGCATATTCCGTTGTTCCTGTTGAAAAAGAAGCGTTGAACTTTAGAAGTAGAAAGTGATTCGCCTCAACAACTGCTCTGCAATGATAATGAAAAAGAACCAAGAGGAAATATTGATCTGGTTTAATTTTATGGCATTAATGAAGTGTATCACTTCCACGGTGATACCCTGTAAAAATTATGTCATAGGCAACGTTTCTTCCACATATTTTTTTAAAATTTTGTTTCACTTTGTTTTCTCTTTAAAATTAAGGTTCACTTGTCTATTTTGTGATTTAATCGATATATTATATATGATAGCAAAATAAGTAATTAACAGTATATTATTACACCGAAACCGCTAGAAATAAAATAACGAGGATAAAACTCGAAAAAATGTTCGAAAGTTAGCGCCAAGGCTTCCGGATTCATCTTTTTCGTTTTCCTTCTTCCTTTCAATTGCAGATAGAATTTGAAGGATTCTCGCATAATAGAGTAAGTTAGTAACTGATAGAATTATTCGCGAGCTTCAATGATTGATCTAAAACAAACTGAAAAAGTTGTTAAAAACAAGAGATTCATATCTCGTTCGCTTAGCAGTAATAAAAGACGCTTAGGAACATCCACAGATAAAATTTGTCTAGGTTAGCGGACGGTCGTGCCCATATTTCAACTGTGGTGTGAGAAAACCCTGTCACGTGCACACGATTGTAGCACATTGTTCCGCGCGCATATGAATGAACGCTAGGTTGAGCTGGAATCTGCACGACGCTTCCTAGCCTCGTAGAGAGCTCTTTCACTCGCTGAGCATCGGAGTGCGAGTAATTCCAATTTAAAGTTGTTTTCTAGAAATTGAATTCAATAATGATCAATTATTCAACGTTGGAAGATATGCCCGAGCCGTACGCCATCAGCAGCCGTCTACATTCATCTGTGCGGGAGGATATGATGCTAGTTAGTGGATCACAGCCGTTGATAGAAAAGGTGAGTGCTACGAGAGAGTTACAGTGGGTGCAGTGTTAGCTGCTAGGAGGCCTCTCTGTCACTGGGTTGCTAGTAAAATAGACTTATGTGGTATTACTGGATGACAAGAGCTTTGTATATTGTGAGCTGGTAAGTTGAGCTTCTTATTTGCTGAATGGATAGAGCCTGAATAATTGAAGTATATAAAAATAATCAGAAATATACGTAATATATATGTGATTTTTTGTTGTTAGGGAATTAGAATTACCTTGTCCATTGATGAAAACTTTTGTAATAGAATCGAGATATGTGAATTGTAAATCTAATACAAGGTTTTTTTTTTTAATAATGTTTTGGAATAATATAAAACAAGATACTAATTATATTGAAATTTAAAAAACAATAAGATCACACTCTGATTCTGCGTACAATTGACGCACTCTAGTAGGTAGATTCTAGAAACTCCAAACTGGCAGCTCTGTTCAACAAACCGAAATGCCCACTATTGCCGAAAGGCGACCAGAACTGTGTAGTGGCTAAGCGTATAACTTTCTGTCCGAATCGTATTTACATGCAAATTATTGATTGTTTAAATGCAAATTCTTGTCTGGGGCAGTTTTTCCCTTTGACTGGCTCTCGGTAATACACAATTGAGGCGGGCCACTGCTGGCGAGAGTTTAGCAACTTACATAAACAGTGGATGCTGCTGCATGATCCACAGCTAACCATCTGATGTTGGTTGTTATGCGAGCACAATTACGCATCATTCTCAGCCAGCAGCACTGCTGTGCTAATGCACAGGAACCAAATCAGTCAAATAGAGCCGGATATTATAAAACCAGCTCTATTTGCATCAACTGTGAGCGCACGTGTCACACGACAGCTGTCGACGGTAGATCTGCGCTTCACACGCACTTGTGATTAGTGTTATGCATACAGGAACCGTATAAGCCAATGCAGCCGTTAGCATATGGTGTAAATTTGCAAATGCAATCACAATCCGTCCGTATGCTCCGAATGATTTATCGGATTGGAGACCGTTGACGTGTGAGTTGGACACAGAAAGGCTATCACCTACGCAGAGCTTCATATGCGTTCTTGGCGTGTATGTAGCCGAATAGCGGGAATAAGGCAATCCACTGGTGACGTTTTAATGCTTGTACGTTTGTTATTGTTGCTGTTTTTCAAGCTGCAGAACCAAAACACGACCAAAACCGAAATCTTCTAATGTCGGCAATAATATCAAAAGTGATTTGTTATTGTTGTATTTAGGATTGGCACCCGCAATACTAGAGCTACCGATCGGAAAACATTTGTTTTTCACGCTTCTGGATCCGGTTGCATCCTAGCTGCGACCGATCGAACATACGTAAAGCTGTCATAAGTTGAAAACAGACTGAAATCAGCTGATCGCAACTGTCTCGTGGATTGCCTTATTACCATGTAGGCAAATGAAGCGTGGCGGAGTCCAGTTTTAATCTTGATGGAATAATTTAAATTGTTGCTCTGACCCTTGTCGTTAAAGTCAGTTTTTATTTATCTCGATGTTAGTGAGACGTATGGCTAGCAAAGAAACATATATTTCAGACTGACCGTCGTGTAGACTGTCAGCAACGAAAGAGTTCGCTCAATTAAACAATTAAAATTTATGACGAGTGACGAAACTAGACGCACATATTATTAATGAAAAGGACGCTGAATATGTTGATTTTATTGATTTTTAGTCCTGTTGTCACCTCTACTGTGATGAACACACTATTATCGGAAAAATTCTTGTGAACCACCACAGTCCTGGCACATTCATTCTATATCTCATACATTTTCAAACAAAGAACTTCCTTTTCCGCTGATCGTGATTTATTATGATAACAAACATTCGTAAGGGTAGTGACGGATCATCCAGTGCAGCGACGCTGTTAGAACGCAATGCTTCATTAGATTAATAACTTCTGCCCACTGACTGACAGAGCGGGGAATAGAAGGGAAAATAGAAACATTGCTAAACGCATGCAGAATTCTAGTTCTCTTTTGATTTCCTGAATTGATACTACTAAATTGGTGTTTTTCTGTTTTTATTTTATGTAAATTATGTGAGGCTCTGTTGCCAATGCGTTCTCAATGTGAGCACAGATACCATTTTGAATTCTAAGATGGCGACTTCCGGTTTCTGAAAAACAGCTGAAAATGACCAAATACCACCCAATATGAGTGTTTCTTTAACCAGTATGACATTCAAAATCTCCAAATGCCGTTATGCAATCCAAAATGGCGATTTCCGGTTTCGGAAAAACAGCGGCAAACGACCAGATACCACTCATTATGGCTATTTCCGGAATCGTAATGATGCACTGGAGCCACAAATTGATTTCAGACAACATTTTAAAATTTTAAGATGGCAACTTCCGGTTTCTGGAAAACAGCCTGAAACGAACGATTCCCATTAAATATGAGAATCTCCGGACCCAGAACGATGCACAGAAGTTAAAAATCGATCACAGACACAATCTTGAATTTCAAGATGGTGACTTCCGGTGTCTGGCAAACAGCCGGAAATGACCGAATGCCATTCAATATGAATGTTTTCGGAACCAGAATTACGCCCAGATGACAGAAATTGATTTCACATTTAATTCAATTTAATTGATTTTAAAGTCCAAAATAACGAGTTTCGGTTTCTGAAAAACAGCCCAAAGTGACCAAATACCACCCAATATAAGTATCTCCGGAGCCAGAATGTTGCAAGAAGCTAAAGATTGACCTCAGACACCATTATGAATTGTAGGATGGCAAATTCTGGTTTCTGGAAAACAGCCAAAAATGGCCGATTTCCGTCTGACATGAGTATCTCCGGATCTAAAATGATACACAGCAGTTGAAATCGACCACAGACCCCATTTTGGATTTTAGGTTGGGTTACTTTCTGGAGAACAACCAAAATAACTAAATTCCTCCCAATATGGGTATTTCTGGTGTCAGATTGATGCCAGCAAATCTGCTGAAAATTACCGAATACCACCCAATATAATTATATTCAGAATTACAGCGATGTACAGAAGCCAACAGTCGAGGTTGTTGTCATTTCGATAAAACCAATCATTTCAAACGATTTGTCTTTTGAATTTGATCATATCCTATGGCCGATTCGTCGTGCTTTGCAGACTTTGAATACATCGCAAGGAATCAATGAACTTGGAACGTTCAGGGCAGCCAAATTGTGAAAGTGTGCTACAAATGAAAAAAAAAATGCAAGAACTTCTGAAGTGACCTAGTGTAGGTTGTAGGTCTTGTTGAGTGTAACATTCGCTCATACTAGAAATTTCCGAAACACCCCCAAAATCTGAAGATATGGTCAAACTACGGTTTTTTGGACCTCAGGGCATATAATATTTTTTAAATCAGTCGTTTATCAACCGATTTTCAATATTTAGTTTTGGAAAGGGGATAAATAGAGCTTTCAAAATATATGCAGGTTTTAACTAATATGAATAAAACATGTTGAGTTATTTATGTTTAAATTTAATTTTTTAGACTTTTTCACGCAATTTTTCAATTTAATTTGAAATTTGTCGTCTATTTTTGTAAAAAACATACCACACATATACTATAATTTAGAAATTCTTTTCAATTCTGAATCAAATGAAAGTAGTTTTGTGAAAATCGGTTGATATTTGGCTAAGTTATACATTTTATAAGAAAACTAGAATTTTTGGCTTCTATCGCATAATTATTTCACGGAGCTACAAATGATGAAAATATGCAAGAACTTTCGATGTGACTTAGTGTGGGTTGTAGCTTTAGTTAAGTTGTTCTTGCGCGTTTACTTGAAGTTTTTCAAATACCCCGAAAATTATAAGTTATGGTCAAAACCCTGCTTTTTTACCTTAGCTCACAATTTTATGTTTAATAGGGTTATTTTTTAACCGATTTTTTATATTTTGGCTGTTTTGGAAAGGCACAAAATAAAGCTTTTGAAACATATAAATATGTTTAAAAAGTTTACCTATATGTGATGAATAGTTAAAAAAAATAAAACGGTTTATGTTATTTTCAATTTTTTCGAAATTTACTCGCAATTTTTCACACATTTTGGTAATGAAGGAGTTTCAATTGCTGTAAAATTTGAAAATTTCTTTTTAGTACCAAACGAAAACATAAGGTGTTGTTAATGAAAATCTGTTATATTTTAGCTGAGAAATGATTTGATGAAATCTCAGTGATGGAAAACATCAAGTCATATCCCAGCCAAATTATAACAGATTTTCATGAACAACACTTACTGTTTACGTTTGGCACTAAATGTACTTTTCAAATTTTACAGCAATTGAAGCTCGTTCATTATAAAAATGTGTGAAAAATTGCGAATAAATTTGGAAAAGTTTGAAAATACCATAAACAGTTACTTTAAAACTATTCATCACATATAGGTAAAATTTGAAAAAAATATAAATCATCTTGTTTTATTTAATATAAATCATCTTATTTTATTTAAAACTGTTCATCACATATAGGTTAACTCTTTAGTCATATTTATTTGTTTCAAGAGTTCTATTTTTCGCCTTTCCAAAACAGCCAAAACATAAAAAATCGCTTATAAAATAACCGAATTAAACATAAAAATGTGAGCTAAGGTAAAAAACAGGGTTTTGAACATAACTTATAATTTTCGGGGTATTTGAAAAACTTCATGTAAATGCGCAAGTAACATTTGACTAAAGCTACAACCCACACTAAGTCACATAAAAAGTTCTTGCATTTTTTCATCATTTGTAGCTCCGTGAAATGATATGCGATAGAAGCCAAAAACTCTAGATTTCTTAAAAAAAATATAACTTAGCCAAATATCAACCGCTTTTCACAAAACTACTTTCATTTGATTCGGAATTGACAACACTTTCTAGATTATAGTATATGTGTGGTATGTTTCTTACAAAAATAGACGACAAATTTCAAATTAAATTGAAAAATTGCGTGAAAAAGTCTAAAAACCTAAATTAATCCACCTAGCGGTCAGACCCAGCCTTTCTCATTCATACTTTTATTTGAAAAAAAAAAAGATTTACATGAACGCTTCAATCCAATAAATGTATATTCACTCTTTAGGTTCTAAAATATTGATGTTGTAATCTATCTATACATATAGAAATGTAGTCCGGTCTGTCTGTCAGTCTGTCTGTCTGTTTGATCCATATAGGCTCGAAAACTACCGAACCGATCGACGTGAAAATTTGTATGTAGGGATTTTCGGTCCCGATAAAGGTTCTATGATAGTTTGAGACCCCTCCCCCTTCTGGAAAGGAGGGGTCCAATACAAATGTCTGCCTAACTCAAGAACAAACCAAGCAAATGAAACCGAATTTGGCATGTTGATGTTTTAAAGGGTAACTTATATGTCCATAATGGTTCGACGCCCTTCCCTCTTGTGGAAGCACATGTTTTTGCACAAATTTCTGCAAATCTCGCGAACTAATCAACTAAATGGAACCATATTTGACAGGTGAATGATTTAGTGGTAACAAATCTGTTCCATAATTGACCTCAGGCAACATTTTGGATTGTAGGATGGCACCTTTATTTCTGGAAAACAGCCAAAAATGGCCGATTTCCACCCAATATAATAATATCCGGATAAAGAATGATACACAGGAGCTAAATTCGACCACAGATACCATTTTGAATTCTAAGATGGCGTCTTCCGGTTTCGGAAAAACAGCGGCAAACGACCAAATGCCACCCAATACGGGTATTTCCGCAATCGTAATGATACACTGGGGCCACAAATCGGCTTCAGACACCATTATGAATTGTAGGATGGCAATTTGTGGTTTCTGGAAAACAGCCAAAAATGGCCGATTTCCGTCTAACATGAGTATCTCCGGATCTAGAATGATACACAGCAGCTGAAATCGACCACAGACCTCATTTTGGATTCTAGGTTGGCGACTTCCGGTTCCTGGGAAACAGCGGAAAATGATCGAATTACACCCAATATGGGTGTTTCTTCAACCAGAATGACGATCAGAGGCCAGAAATTATCTTAAATACCATTTCGAAATCTAAGATGGCGATTTCCGGTTTGTGAAAAACAGCCTAAAATAACCAAATACCATCCAATATGAGTATCTCTGGAACCAGAATGATGCAATGAGCTAACAATTGACCTCAGGCACCATTTTGAATTACCAAATGGCAACTACTAGGAAACTAGGAATAATGAATTTGGAACGTTCAAATAGTACGACACCAAATTTAAATTATGTTGAGGCCACAAATATTGATCAAAGCAGGTAAAGTTTCAAACAGTCTTTGAATTTCTTTTCTTTTTATACCTTTTGAGCCACATATCAAATTGTTATGAAGTTTGGTATTTGTAAGTTTGAGAGATGACTCGTTCGTATGACACTAGTTATGTTCAAATAAGTCATGTAATCTCTGAGATAATAGACTTTCGTTGTTTTAAGGACAATTTAATACATAACGGTTACTTAAGTTCGATTATAATCAAATGAAATGGGAACGTATAGGGAAGCCAAACTTCGAAATCACGTGTGCAATCATAATTCATTAGTTAACCCTTAACTAGCCCGCCCCTCATCTCATAATAATATTGATCAAATCGGTTGCGTAGTTACTGAGATAATGAAGTTTCGTGATTTTCACATTTTAGTACTTTACAGACGAAGTTCCAGTCCGATTACAGTAAAATTCAATAGGGTGTTACGAGGCAGCTAGGCTTATTAGTTGACACTAATTTTGTGGAAATCGGGTCAGCCATTTCTGAGAAAAGAGAGTTAGTTCAAGTAGTCTTCGGAATATGTTCCTTTTCATAGCTGGATTTCACATTTTTAAATATAACAGGCAAAGTATTAGTCCGATTGAAAAACAATACAATAGGGTCTTATGGGGCAACTAGACCTTCCATTTGATACTGATTTTATGAAAATCGGTCCAGCCATCTCAGAGAAACATGAGTGAGATTAAGTAGTGTTCAAAACACGTTTCTTGTCATAACTTTTGAACCACAAGCTCAATCTTTATAAAACTCAAAACTTAAGGGTATTTCAGGTAGCCCGTTCATTTGAAATCAATTTTGTTCAAATCGGTTGTATAGTTTTCGAGATAATGATGTTTCATGATTTTTACACTTTGATACATAACCTCTAAACTAAAAATCCGATTACAATGAAATTTAATAGGGTCTTATGGGACAACGAGACCTTCATTTGCAATTAATTTCATGAAAATCGGCCCAGCCATCTCTGAGAAAAGTGAGTGAGATTAAAAATCTGCACATATACACACACACACACACACACAATTTGAAAATTTCTTTTTAGTACCAAACGAAAACAATAGGTGTTGTTAATGAAAATCTGTTATATTTTAGCTGAGAAATGATTTGATGAAATCTAAGTGATGAAAAACATCAAGTCATATCCCAGCCAAATTATAACAGATTTTCATAAACAACACTTACTGTTTACGTTTGGCACTAAATGTACTTTTTCAAATTTTAAAGCAATTAAAGCTCGTTCATTATAAAAATGTGTGAAAAATTGCGAATAAATTTGGAAAAGTTTGAAAATACCATAAACAGTTACTTTAAAACTATTCATCACATATAGGTAAAATTTGAAAAAAATATAAATCATCTTGTTTTATTTAATATAAATCATCTTATTTTATTTAAAACTGTTCATCACATATAGGTTAACTCTTTAGTCATATTTATTTGTTTCAAGAGTTCTATTTTTCGCCTTTCCAAAACAGCCAAAACATAAAAAAACGCTTATAAAATAACCGAATTAAACATAAAAATGTGAGCTAAGGTAAAAAACAGGGTTTTGAACATAACTTATAATTTTCGGGGTATTTGAAAAACTTCTTGTAAATGCGCAAGTAACATTTGACTAAAGCTACAACCCACACTAAGTCACATCAAAAGTTCTTGCATTTTTTCATTATTTGTAGCTCCGTGAAATGATTATGCGATAGAAGCCAAAAACTCTAGATTTCTTAAAAAATGTATAACTTAGCCAAATATCAACCGATTTTCACAAAACTACTTTCATTTGATTCGACACACACACACATACATGTGTGTGTGTGTGTGTGTGTGTGTGTGTGTGTGTGTGTGTGTGTGTGTGTGTGTGTGTGTGTGTGTGTGTGTGTGTGTGTGTGTGTGTGTGTGTGTATATATGTGCAGATTTTTATTCTCACTCACTTTTCTCAGAGATGGCTGGTCCGATTTTCATAAAATTAATTGCAAATGAAAGGTCTTGTTGTCCCATGAGACTCTATTGAATTTTATTGTAATCGGATTTTTAGTTTAGAGGTTATGTATCAAAATGTAAAAATCATGAAACATCATTATCTCAAAAACTGCACAACCGATTTGAACGAAATTGGTCTCAAAAGAACGGGCTACCTGAAAAACCCTTAAGTTTTGAGTTTTATAAAGATTGAGCTTGTGGTTCAAAAGTTATGTAAAGAAACGTGTTCTGAAGACTGTTCAATCAGTTTCAAATGGAAGTTCTAGTTGCCCCATAAGACCCGATTGATTTGTTTTGAAATCGGACTATTACTTTGACTGTTATGTTTAAAAATGTGAAATCCAGCTCTGAAAACGAACATATTCCGAAGACTACTTGGACTCACTCTTTATTCTCAGAGATGGCTGACCCGATTCCCACAAAATTAGTGTCAAATGAAAGGTCCAGCTGCCTCATAACACCCTATTGAATTTTACTGTAATCGAACTGTAACTTCATCTGTAATGTACCGAAATGTGAAAATCACGAAACTTCATTATCTCAGAAACTACACAACCGATTTGATTAATAGTATTATCAGATGAGCGGGCTAGTTGGGGGTTAACTGAAGAATTATGATTGAACACATGGTTTCAAAGTTTGGCTGCCCTATACGTTCCCATTTCATTTGATTTTAATCAAACTTAAGCAACCGTTGTGTATTAAATTGTTAACAAAACAACGAAAGTCTATTATCTCAAAGATTATATGACTCATTTGAACATGACTAGTGTCATACGAACTGTCTCAAACTCACAAATAACAAACTTCATAGCAATTTGATATGTGGCTCAAAAGTTATGGAAAGAAATGAAATTCAAAGACTATTTAAAACTTTACCTGCTTTGATCGATATATGTGGCATCAACATAAATTAAATGTGGTAGCGTACTAATTGAAAGTTCCAAATTCATTAATTCCTTGCGAAGTGTTTAAAAACTGCAAATGCACGTCGA
Organism: Wyeomyia smithii; assembly: GCF_029784165.1. Taxonomy (NCBI): domain Eukaryota; kingdom Metazoa; phylum Arthropoda; class Insecta; order Diptera; family Culicidae; genus Wyeomyia; species Wyeomyia smithii. The sequence goes on along the minus strand of NC_073696.1, from coordinate 81,618,175 downwards.
ATCGGCCATAGCATATGATCAAAGTCAAATAACAAATCGTTTGAAATGATTGGTTTTAATCGAAATGACAACATTTTCGACTTTTGGCTTGTGGACATCGCCTTTATTCTGAATATATTAATATTGGGTGGTATTCGGTCATTTGCAGCAGATTTCCTGGCATCAAGCTGACACCGGAAATACCAAAAACTTAAAGTGGTCGTCTTTAAATTCAAAATGGTGTCCAGGGTTAATGTTTGGTTTCTATGCATCATCTCGATTACGGAAATATCCATATTGAGTATTATTCGGTCATTTTCGACCTAGAAGTTGCCATTTAGCAATTCAAAATAGTGTCTGAGGTCAATTGTTAGCTCGTTGATCATTCTGGTTCCGGAGATACTCATATTGGATGGTATTTGGTTATTTTAGGCTGTTTTTTCACAAACCGGAAGTCGCCATCTTGGATTTCAAAATGGTATTCAAAATAATTTCTAGCCTCTGAGCGTCATTCTGGTTGAAGAAACACCCATATTGGGTGTTATTCGATCATTTTCGGCTGTTTCACAGGAACCGGAAGTCGCCAACCTATAATCCAAAATGGGGTCTGTGGTCGATTACGGCTGCTGTGTATCATTTTAGATCAGGAGATACTCATGTTAGACGGAAATCGGCCATTTTTGGCTGTTTTCCAGAAACCAGAAGTTGCCATCCTACAATTCATAATGGTGTCTGAGGTCAATTTTTAGCTTCTTGCAACATTCTGGCTCCGGAGATACTCATATTGGGTGGTATTTGGTCACTTTGGGCTGTTTTTCAGAAGCCGAAAGTTGTCATTTTGGACTTTAAAATTGCCTGTGAAATCAATTTCTGTCATCTGGGTGTAAATCTGGTTCCGAAAACATTAATATTGAATGGTATTTGGTCATTCCGGCTGTTTACCAGACACCGGAAGTCACCATCTTGAAATTCAGGACTGTATCTGCGATCAATTTTTATCTTCTGCATCTTTCTGGTTCCAGAGATAACCCTATTTAATGGGAATCATCCATTTCAGGCTGTTTTCCAGAAACCAGAAGTTACCATCTTACAATCCCGAATGTTGCCTGAGGTCGATTATGGAACATATTTGTTACCACTAAAAACATTCACCTGCCAAATATGGTTCCATTTAGTTGATTAGTTCGCGAGATGTGCAGAAATTTGTGTTTCATCCATTTATTATGGATATATTTGTTACCCCTTAAAGATCCACATGCCATATTCGGTTTCATTTGCTTGGTTTGTTCTTGAGATGTGTAGAAATTTATGTTTCATTTGCATGGGACCCCTCCTTTCCATAAGAGGGAGGGGGCTCGTCGAGCTGAGTCGAGTGATATATGCCATTCGGCCCTTTGGAGCACTTTTATACTTTCGGTTTTGCAAGTGATTGCTATACCTTTCTAGGAGAAAGGCAAAAATAATCAAAGAGGCCGTTAATAATACACGACCGCAAGGTTAATGTAGAATTACTACAGCATGTGTCTTATGTCAATACAATAGGTTTGGGAATACACTCGATTAGAGTTCTCTTTCAACTCTCTTTTTGCCTTTCTCCTTGAAAGGTATAAAGCCTGTAGTACACTCTTTGTCTAATGGTCAAATATTTGACCTTCTGACCATAGGCGTAGCCAGGGGGGCAGGAGGGGGGGGGGCGTTGCCCCCCCCCCCCCCCCTAATCGCTGGCATTGGTGCAGAATTTTTTTTTTTCAATAACTCTAATAACGTTTGCGCTAAAAAAATGGACAAAAACTGCCAATTTTTCATGGGTTTACTTTTACACACACTGACGAAACTACGCATGCAGCATCAATCATATTAACCGATGAGTCATCAGAAAAAATTTGATTTGCCCGTTTAAATAACGTAGCCACGTCGCGTCGAAAACAGACATCGTGCGGCAGTTCGTGGACACCGGATACGCCCGTTGCGGCATCTACAACATCTTGGCACTATTGGGCAACAATCAGAGCATTGAAAGAAAGCCCAGTTCCGGACGGCCGACGACCCTGAGCGACAAGAAGCTCCAAAGAATGCTGAAGAGGAAGTCCGAGGGAAAAGTGGCTACATCGCTGCGAGCGCTTGGCCATACATGTTAGGAAGCAGTCCCGTTCACTAGTCTCGGAGCTGCAAGCAATGACGCAGCGGCAGCGCCTGAAGAAGATGGTCAAACAGATTTTCCCGGCAATTCACGACGTGGCGGTGGTGATGGACGACGAGACCTGTCTCACTCTGGATGGCAACGACTGGTAGGGCACTTTGTATTTTACTTACCACACGAAAAAAGTAAGCACTAAGGTGAAATTTCTTTTACACACCAAGTTCCCCAAGACGGTGCTGCTGTGGCTGACAATCAGCGTGAAGGGGATGTCAAAGCTGCTCTTCTTTTGCTCCGGACTGGCCGAGAACGGGGAAATTTATAGTACGAAGTACCTGCCGGAAGTAGCGTCGTTCACCAAAAAATACCATAAGGCCGAAGACACGGATTTTTGGCCGGATCTGGAGACGGCTCACTATTCGAGGCGATCATTTGAGGAGATGGAACGGCTAAATGTCGATGTGGTTCCCAAGTTGGTGAACCCGCCCAACGTCCCCAAGTTGCGTTTCGTCGAAGATTTCTGGCAAGCCTGAAGCGTAAGATCTACTCCAAAAATTTTGTCGCGAAATAAAATGAAAAAAGAATTTAAAAACATGCCTACACGCATGTTTTCATCCGCCATGGCAAACGTTCCGGTTACCTGCCGAAATTCCGCGCGCAAGAACGTAGATTTTTTTTCTGCACGTTAGCTAGCATAATTTTCCTACATAGCAAATTAATCAAAATTATCGGTCTTAGTTATTTTTTTACCACCATCCGAAAAAAATCCATTTTTTTAACGCATACGTTAGCACGAAACGACATTTTCAACCCATTGAAACATCTGTGTAAAATATCAGCCAGATCAAAAATAATTGATTGAAATGCTTGCCCTATGTTGCGTGGAATTGCACAGGTTTTTCAGTTGAACCACTAAGGACATTGCAGCGGCAAAAGTACCGGGCAAACCCACCTGCATCAACTAGCTTAGTATTGGAATCGAGCATTGACAATTCCTTACCTTAATTCTCTAATAACCTCACAGGAAACACGGTTCATGGAAGATAGTGCACTTGCCTACGCGTTGTCCTCGCTGCTTCCTGCTAACGTAATATGCATGTCGTTAGAAGAGTTAAAGTGCAAAACCGGAGCTTTCGTATTTTTTATGACGTTAACAGTTTTGTTGGAGAGGTGGAAGTCTGGTATCAACATTGCAGCATGAGTCATGCATGAGAGCAGACTGTAAGAATTAGGAAGAACGGGATCCTATAGACTTGCTTGCTGAATCCCGTTCGTTCTTACGTGCGACTGAGAAAGCAATTAAAATTGAGCTTGCTTCACCATGTAAAACAAGCACGATTGAGCTCTCGTTCAGCATATTGCGTCGGGTGAAAACCTGGCTGAGGTCAACAATGGTTGAGTGCTCTCTGCTTGCTGAGTGTTCATCGGCAGATGGTTAACAACAATCGTAGAAAATTTACTGAATTAGCGCTGGAGCGATTTACGAAGGATAAAAGGAAGATGTTTTTTAGTTAACGACGTTGTTATTGTTATCTTTCTACGGTAGATTTAGTGTTAATTAAATAACAGTTTAGTTTAATTTAGTGTTAGTTTAGTCTAGTCTGGTCTACACTAACACAGCCAGTACTTGAAAACTTTTACCACTGACCAATAACGACATCGGCCACGACCAAAAGGCGGTACTACTTGGGAAGGAAAGGGATGGTGATACTCGTTTTGTTTAGAGACCGCGGGTACCACTGCATCTCTACGAGTATTACAGGATAGGAATTGTTTTAATAAGGTACAGCTCTGGTAACTTTATGATAACTGATGCATATTACGCGAAATACAAATTTGAAAGTTCAGAAGCCTATTGCGCGATCAAAACCGTTATTTGTTGTAGTGAGATGGGGTGAGACAAATTCAGGATTTGCCATGGTAGGCAATGGGGAACGAGAACGCATGCTGAATCTGAATCCGTTGTTTGAATATATGTACTAGCAAACCGATGAATTTTTATCGAGTTAGTTTGATTTTTACTTTTAATAAGTTCTACCAACATCGTGATACAGATCTGCAGAAATCCACCTGCCGTACTGCCCTAATATTAAACATAATTATAGAAAAATACTAAGCTAGAAAAAGAACGCTCTCACCATCTACAATTCGATCCAGATCCTATTCAGTCAATCCTTATTTTGTGTCCTCAATCGATCATACTCATCTGTCGAGTATCACTCAGCTTGGATAAATTAAAGAGAAAAATTCTTAGGACATTCGTTGGCTCCTGTAGCGAAAACTTCTTCTTATGGCGGTTTCGATTACTTCCTAGGTTTTAAGAGGCATTTTAATCCGCTTGATCTTCATGCACTTTGACTAATACTGCGACCTGCGTGTTGACTAATATCGGCTGTTTCTTCAAATACGGAAGGCAACGTTGGCGGTTTTCGGTGAAAACTAACTTTATATAACACTGTTTCAACCAGAAACAAAAAATTAAAAATATTTAGCGAGAAAATTGTGACGCAGTAGAAAAATTGCGCCCGTCCGCGTTCGTGCTTTACTTCGATCTCCACAGTTTAGTTTATTTTAGTGTTAGTAAAAAAATTAAATTTTTTACTTCTAAAATTTTGAAGAACTTGCCCCCCCCCCCCTATTCGAAATTCTGGCTACGCCCATGCTTCTGACATAATGGTCAAATTTATTTGACATCATGGTTGTTGTTTGCCCGTGTTTGCCCGTGTTTGCCCCAGGTTAAAATTGGAGAGTGACAAATAATTATCTTTGACCAAATTTTTATCTGTCAAAAAGTGACAAATATTTGACGCTCGGTCAAAGAGTGTACTATAGGCTTAACAATCACTGCAAAAACTAAAGATATAAAAGTGCTCTAAAGGGCCGATTGTCGTATATCACTCGACTCAGTTCGACGAGCTGAGCATTTTCTGTATGTGTGTGTGTGTGTATGTGTGTGTATGTGTGTGTGTGTATGTGTGTGTATGTGTGTGTGTAACTCTCTCCCAATCTCAATCGATTTTCTCAGAGATGGCTGAACCGATTTCAATGAAATTAATTGCATATGAAAGGTCTAGTTGCCCCATAAGACCCTATTAAAATTTATTGTAATCGGATTTCTAGTTTAGAGGTTATGTATCAATATGTAAAAATCACGAAACATCAATATCTCAGAAACTACCCAACCGATTTGAACAAAATTATTTTCAAATGAACGGGCTACCTAAAAAACCCATAACTTTTGAATTTTAAAAAATTGAACTTGTGGTTCAGAGGTTATGGAAAGAAACGTGTTCTGGAGACTATTTATTCTCACTCATGTTTCTCAGAGATGGCTGGACCGATTTTCTTGGAATCAATGTCATATAGAAGGTCTTGTTGTCCCATAAGGCCCTATTGATTTTTTTTGCAAACGGGATTATTACTTTGCCTGTTATGTTTAAAAATGTGAAATACAGCTATGAAAAGAATCATATTCCGAAGACTACATAAACTCACTCACTTTTCTCAGGGATGGTTGAACCAATTCTCACAAAATTAGAAAGGTGCCTCATAACAGCCTATTGAATTTTGCAGTAATCGGACTGTAACTTCGTCTGTAATGTATCGAAATGTGAAAATCACGAAACTTCATTATCTTAGAAACTACACAACCGATTTGAATAATATTGATATCAGATGAACGGGCTAGTTCTAGATAAACATTTTAAAAGGTCCTATCTGATTTCATCGTTTTCCGAAGGGTCTTTTCATTTTGGTAATAATTCAACTCTAGTGACTCTCCCGAGCGTGGTTTTCGTTCAGAAGGCAAAAGTGATCCCTCCGCTATCAACTTGTATAAATCACGCGTCATAAAAGGTGTTTAATGAGTTGTGGTGATTGAATGAATGTGCTCGATAAAAAAAATCGATCAAAGCAGATAGGACCTTTTGAAATGCTTCTTTAGAGTTAAGGGTTAACTGAAGAGTTATGATTGAACACGTGGTTTCAAAGTTTGGCTGCCCTATACGTTCCCTTTTCATTTGATTATAATCAAACTTAAGCAACCGTTATGTATTAAATTGTTAAAACAACGGAAGTCTGTTATCTCAAGTATTACACGACTTATTTGAACATAACTAGTGTCATAAAAACGAGTCATCTCTCAAACTTACAAATATCAAACTTCATAACAATTTGATATGTGGCTCAAAAGTTTTGGAAAGAAAAGAAATTCAAAGACTATTCAAAAATATACCTGCTTTGATTAATATATATGGCCTCAACATGATTTAAATGTGGTATCGTACAATTTGAACGTTCCTGGTATCGCTCGTGATTAAATTGTTCGAAATTAAGAGTCATTTCTTTTATTTCGTCAAATTTCTTTTACATTACGTCAAATTTCATTTTTTATACTTCAATTACAACATCAATATTTTGGAACCCAAAGAGTGAATATTATTGGATTCAAGCATTCATGTAAATTTATTTTTACAAATAATAAGTTTAAATGAGAAAGGCTGAGTCTGACCGCTAGGTGGATTAATTTAGGTATTTACTAAATGATTGGTAACCTTGAATAGAAGCGTTGTTTAATTGATTTAAAGTCACTCCAAAATAATATTCAAGGTTACTGAATACACTTGCAGGTAGAGTACTACTTAACCATCAAAACAAAACAACATGGGTGGAACTGAATCATGCTTGATGAAAATGTTATGTTAAATTCTGGATTTCAATTGCAAAAACATCAAGAACTCATTTCACTGCTTCAACTACTTACTTACTTTTTACTTTTATGACAACAGATTGTTGAGATCGTATGTGGAATCCAGGATACGTCTCCACAAAACTCGGTCTTGGGCAGCTCCTCTCCAGTCTCTCCTTACACCCACTGCTCTGGCATCCTCGTTGACAACACATATCCAGCGCGTGCGAGATCTGCCTCGAAGTCATCTCGAAGGCCTCTCTCCGGATCTCTGCTAAATATCATCTTTGTCGGTTCCTCATCCGCCATCCGTGCTACGTGGCCAACCCACTGTAACCTGCCGTGTTTCATCAGCTTGACAATATCAGCGTGTTTGTATACTTCGTACAGCTCGTGATTCGTGCGCCTGCACCACACCCCATTTTCTAGTTTGCCTCCGGGTATTGATCGCAGGATTCTACGCTTGAAAACTTGGGGCGCTCGTCGATCGGCCTCCTTCCACGTCCACGATTCATATCCGTAGAGCGCCACCGGGAGGATCAGAGTCCTATAGAGCGCAAATTTCGTACGGATCTGTAGGCTAGTGGACCTAAGCTGGCTACCCGAATAAAGTAGGATAACAGCCCTCAGGGCATCTGAATAACAAATCATGGCATTTTTGGATTCATTTTGTTGTTCTCTGTTATCTAAATATGGAATATCATGTTATATGATTTGGCTTACTTGATAACAAGACATCACATCATGTTATCGTTTTGTTGTTCAACTTTACTCGGGTACGCAATCCGTAATAAGCCCCTATTCGCTGCCGCAATCCGTCTCTTTATCTCGCGGCTCATATCGTTGTCACATATCACGAAAAAAAAAAAAGATAAACAAATTCGTCGACCACTTCGAAAGTATCCCCGTCCATCTCCACTGCAGCACCAACACTCGCAGAACTACCACGCTCTCTGCTAGCCACCATGTACTTCGTTTTGGCAGTGGCATTAACAGTGAGTCCAATTCTTGCAGCTTATCTTTTGCGAGCCGTAAAGGCTTCCTCAACTGCTCTACGGTTAACACCAATTATATCAATGTGGTCCGCTCCTCTGCACACCAGCCGTTCGTATTGCACGTTCCAAACCAGTGTTGAACAGCAAGTTTGTGAGCCCGTCACCTTGCTACAGACCATCTAACGTCACAAACGCGTCCGAAAATTTGCTATTCTGAGGCATGATGTGAAACCGTCAAACGTCGCACGTAACAGTTTAATTAGTTTTGTTGGGAAACCATGTTTTAGCATTATTTGCCACAGCTCGTTGCGTTTCACTGTATCGTACGCCGCCTTAATGTCAATGAACGGATGATGTGTCTGCAAGTTGTGTTCTCGAAACTTGTCGAGGATCAGTCTCAATGTAAAAATCTGGCCCGTTGTAGATCACCCCACTCGAAAACTCCAACAAAGGCTTCCTGAAACAGCCTCAGTCCCTGGAACAGGATACGGGAAAGAATTTTGTAAGCGGAATTGAGGAGGGTTATGCCTCGATAATTACTATAGTCGAATCTATGTCCTTTCTTGTAGATGGGGCATATGAGTCCTTCCAACCAGTCCGTAGGTACCATACTCTACAACCAGTTCCTCAGACCATACTCTAAGGATAATCTGGTGAATTGCACTATACAGCCGCTCGCTCCCGACTTTAAAAAGTTCGGCCGGTAAGCCGTCCTTGCCAGCGGTTTTGTAGTTCTTTAGCTCTTTGCAAGTATTCTTCACCTCGTCCAATGTTGGTGGGTTCACAGCTTGTCCGTCCTCCCCAATTTCTATCCTGTTCCCCTCGACGACTCTCCTACCTTCGTCACCGTTAAACACCACTTCAAAATGTTGCTTTCAACGCCTGGCCACCTGCGATTTATCGGTAATCAGGTTCCTCTCCCTGTCATTGCACATGGCAGGTACTGATCGTTCTATAGAAGCTCCTCGTGTCGTGCCTGGTGAAGCAATTCTCCGCCTCCGCAAAGACGCGATCTTGGTGCTCACGTTTCTTACGGCGGTGAAGCCTCATTTCGGGAGCTCTTGCCTCCCGCATCTGACGCGTCACACGATTAGCTGCTACTAAGGTGTTGGCGTAGGCTCGGTTCTTCTCTTCCGTCACCTCTACACACTTAACGTCGAACCACTCACTACGCGTTGTTCTCGTTGTCTTGCCTACCACTTCTCGCGTTGTTTCGCTGACCGCATCATGGATGTGCACTGCTCGTTCAGGCCCGGTCCAGCTGGCTCACCGATCCGTCTATCAACTTTCCGAGTATACTCTGCAGCAACTGATAACCTCTGGGTGTCTAGACGTACCTTTCTCGCCGATCTCGATTTAAATACGTTAGACAACCGGGCGCGAATTTTGCCTGCCACAAGATAGTGATCTGAGTCGATGTTCGGACCTCGAAAGGACCGCAAATCTATGACGTCTGAAAAGTGCCGGCCGTCGATCAGCATGTGGTCGATCTGGGCGCAGGCCTCTCCAATGAGGTGTCTCCAGGTGTGCTTCCGAATGTTCGGACTTGCAAAATGGATACTACAGATGGCCATTCCTCTGGTGGCGGGGAAGTTCACTGACCCCCAGCCGTTGTCGTTGGTGGTAGAGTGAAGGCTTTCCCTACCAATAATGGTACGAACGAACTCCTCTCGTCCGACTTGTGCGTTCGTATCTCCGATGATCGATTGTGTTGTGGACAGTCTCCATACGTTTTCTCAAGGAGCTCATAGAACTCCTTCTCCACTAGAACCTTAGGTTGAAAAGGCTGTAATTGAAGAATTTGCCCTTGATCGTCAATACGCATTATTAGGCCTACACCGAATGACACGCTTCATTTGGTTTCCGAGTAGCACAAAACCGACGCCCCGTTCTGCTCTGTCGCCGCCACTGTAGTAGATGTGGCACTTGAAAAAAGTGCCCGCGGTCGGATCAAACGCCCGGAATTCACGTTCTCCGATTTTCGGGGTTTCCAACCGTTGTCCTTTTTCATTTGCCTAGGTCTATACCGATTGTCCCGATTCGTATCATTCTCTGGGTTGTTCCTAGTATGTTTATTTCAGCATGCTGCCTTACTAGGGCGGCGATGCCTAGTCTCGTGACGGGACTGCCATCTTTGGTGTAGCTGGCGAGACACCGCATTTCATAGTTCAGCCGTCCGATCCGGATCAGTCGTTGTTTGAGTCACCCCTAACCTGGGGAACAGACGCTCAGGTAAGCTTCTCTACAAGGAGAACAGCTCCCCCTTCCCTGTCAGTATACGTCCAAGTTTCCACCGGTTCACCGATCTTCCCGTGGTTGCTCGTATCCCAGTCAGTACCACGTGGAGGTAGGGATAGGAGTTGCTGGGCATTATACTTTGGACCACACTGGAGTCTGTTTTATGCCAACTGGTACGTATTGCCCAGCCGTTTACCAACCACTGCTTATTAACATGTGAAAAGGACGGTTTGTTTTACTTTTTACAAAAACTGTGAATGAATCGAATAATGCCTTCTTTCCCGTTTCATCGGGAGCAAAACAGCTTGTATATTTGGCAGAACATGTGCCTAGACAATGGGGTTACCGGATAATCTCATTCCTCGTCATTGGGGTCACCGGCTTGTTTCATTCCTCATGATTGCGAATTGCCAACTACAGATGACGTGGAATTTATCTTATTTCGGCGTTCCCCGCCAATTCCAGCATTTCTGCAGCAAGCTGTAATGGAATACACAGCCAGCACCAAATACTCCAGCATCAACGCGCACAATTTCCATTACGCCATAGACGATTAAATCGACCTATCGCGAAATGAAACCCAGCACGAGCTGAAGGGAAATTCGCCTTTCCCTTGATTTTGTCTACTTTACCACGACCAGACATTGTGACCTGTAAAATCGATTGACCGGAGTAGCGATGAGCGGATGATTAAAAAGCCCCTGTGATTGTCCTAAATACCTACAGAGAGGACTAACGCAAAAACCAGGCGACGCGACGAAGGTGATGGAATGAAAGAATATAAAAAAAGGGACGGACTGCGATGCACACTATTTGTATAAAATTATTGCTTCGATTTTCATAAACGCATTTTTTGGGTTTTGTTCTCCATTTTTAAATATTTTTTCTCTAACATATATTTACTTATGTAAATATTATTTTCAATCATATATATTCATTTAATGGAGTTTCTTACGCTTTTTTCAATTTTGCTGTTTTTATACGCGGTTTCATTAAATGCGGTAAAATAGACCACGTAAAAAAAGACTCCTGGTAACTCTTTTTATCACAATTAGTAACGTTTTGGCGGTAGAAAAAAAACAATAATGTTACCGGTAGGTTAGTTTAGTTTTTCGATCCAGGCAAAATACCTAACATGTTCGGACAAGTTCAGTAGCACTACAGACATGCTCATGAGACGATGCTTTCCACACAAACCGGAGATCCCAAATCTAGCGCTAAGGAAGGTAGCTTCAATCATCAGTGCGATTTGCCTACAGGTCCGTCCGCTATAGCGAACCTATACATTAGAGAAATGACAAGACACTCACCGTTAAGGCAACTGTCAACATCAAAACGGATAACGGCAATGCAAAATGATACAACTCGCCCGTTTTGATGTTGACAGTTGCCTTAACGGTGATTGTCTTGTCATTTCTCTAATGTATAGGTTCGCTAGTCCGCTAGGAAGCCTGCAATCGAATGAGTGGTTGTTGCAGCAAAAACCATACAAACATATTACTATTGTAAACGCCGCCTGCTGCGCTGCGACTCGACGCTGCGACCTTTTGCAACAATGATCGGATAGACAATGAAGCAAAACAACTATAAATTATTTAGATGTGCGAATAATCTTATGATCCCTCAAGGGAAGAAATATTGACCCCCCAGTGCCCCGTGCCGCTTTTAGACGGTCTTCAGTTACACCTCTAAAAAGCTTCAATCAATACTTAGAAAATGTTTATAAAGATTCATAGTGATTTTTTCAAAGTCCGTCAGAAAATTAACTTGGACACTAGAGGGTTAAGCTGAATGGAAATTAAAGTCGCTCAAGACGTTTCTTATGGATACAAATATCTTCAAAAGTACATGATTCAGTCCTGCTCAAATTGTGCTTAGTCAATCAATCTGTACTGTGTTACAGTAAGAAAAACCTAAGTTAATCCACCTAGCGGTCAGACTCAGCCTTTCTCATTCAAACTTATTATTTGTAAAATAGATTTACATGAATGCTTAAATCCAATAAAGGTATATTCACTCTTTGAGTTCTAAAATATTGAAGTTGTAATTAAAGTATAAAATATGAAATTTGACGTAGTGTTAGTGCTTAAGAAATAGCGAAATGAAAGAAATGACTCTAAATTTCGAACAATTTAATCACGAGCGATACCACATTTAAATCATGTTGAGGCCATATATATTGATCAAAGCAGGTATATTTTTGAATAGTCTTTGAATTTCTTTTCTTTCCAAAAGTTTTGAACCACATATCAAATTGATATGAAGTTTGTTATTTGTAAGTTTGAGAGATGACTCGTTTGTATGACACTAGTTGTGTTCAAATAAGTCGTGTAATATTTGAGATAATAGACCTTCGTTGTTTTACAAATTAAAGCATAACGGTTGCTAAAGTTTGATTACAATCAATTGAAAAGGTAACGTATAGGGCAGCCAAACTTTGAAACCACGTATTCAATCATAATTCATCAGCTAACCCTTAACTAGCACGTTAATCTGATATCAATATTGTTCAAATCGGTTGTGTAGTTTCTAAGATAATGAAGTTTCGTGATTTTCACATTTCGATACATTACAGACGAAGTTACAGTCCGATTACAGTTAAATTCAATAGGGTGTTATGAGGCAGCTAGACCTTTCATTTGATACTAATGCTGTGGAAATCGGGTCAACCATCTCTGAGAAAAGTGAGTGAGTCCAAGTAGTCTTCGTAATATGTTTCTTTTCATAGCTGGACTTCACATTTTTAAACATAACAGGCAAAGTAATAATTCGTTTGCAAAAAAAAATCGTTAGGGTCTTATGGGGAACAAGACCTTCTATATGACACTAATTTTATGAAATTCGGTCCAGCCATCTCAGAGAAACATGAGTGAGATTAAATAGTCTCCAGAACACGTTTCTTTCCATAACTTCTGAACCACATGTTCAATCTTCAAAAAATTCAAAATTTGAGAGTTTTTTAGGTAGCCCGTTTATTTGAAACCAATTTTGTTAAAATCGGTTGTGTAGTTTCTGAGATATTGATGTTTCGTTATTTTTACATTTTGATACATAACCTCTAAACTAGAAATCAGATTACAATAAAATTCAATGGGGTCTTATAGGGCAACTAGACTTTTCATTTGCAATTAATTTCATTGAAATCGGTTCAACCATCTCTGAGAAAATCGAGTGAGATTGAGAGAGCGACACACACACATGCAGAAAATGCTCAGCTCGTCGAACTGAGCCGAGTGGTATACGACATTCGGCCCTTTTGAGCACTTTTAAAACTTTAATTTATGCAGTGATTGCTATACCTTTCTAGGAAAAAGGCAAAAAGTGGAATGATAGAAATGACTTTTAATTTCAACTTCAATCCCGAGCAAGGCCGCAAACATTGAAATAGTACAATATCAAATTTGAATGATGTTGTGGCCACATATTGTGATCGTAGCTATAGTTTTAAACAGTCTGCGGGTTACGTTTCTTTCTATAACTTTCAAACCACATGTTTAAACATTATGAAATTCATTGTTTAAGGGTTTAAAAGCCCATTTATTTGAATTCAACTATGTTCATAGCTTCTGAGATATAAGAGCGTTTTTCATATTCTGACGCAGCGCCGAAACTAAAAGTTTGATTACAATGAAATTCAGTAGCAACCTAAGCGGCAAATAGACCCTTCAGTTGACACCAAGATAGAAAGAATCGGTCAGACCATCTCTGAGAAAAGTGAGTGCGAAAAAAAGGTGCACATACACACGCACACACCCACACACAAACATATGCACCTATACATGCATATATGCAGAAAATGCTCGATTCGTCGAACTGAGTCGAGTAGTATATGAAACATCAATATCTCAGAAACCACACAACCGATTTCAATAAAACTGGTTTCAAATGATTGAGGTGTCTTCAGAAATCTTAACTTTTGAATTTCGTTATGATTGAACATATGGTTCAAAAGTTATGTAAAGAAAAGTTATCCTGAGGTTGTTTAAACTCACTCATTTTTCTCAGAGATGGCTGAACCGATTTTCACAAAATTAGTGTCAAATGAAAGGTCTAGTTGCCCCATGGGTTGCTATTGAATTTCATTGCAATCGAATTGTAACTGTGTCCGTTGTTCATAAAAATGTGAAATCACATAATGAAAGTAAACATATTGACTTTCTCCTAACAATCACTGGCTAATTAAAAGGTAGAAAAATGATCCAAATGGCCGAATGTCATATACTACTCGACTCAGTTCGACGAATCAAGCATTTTCTGCATATATGCATGTATAGGTGTATATGTTTGTGTGTGGGTGTGTACGTGTGTATGTGCACCTTTTTTTCGCACTCACTTTTCTCAGAGATGGTCCGACCGATTCTTCCTATCTTGGTGTCAAATGAAGGGTCTATTTGCCGCTTAGGTTGCTATTGAATTTCATTGCAATCAAACTTTTAGTTTTGGCGCTGCGTCAGAATATGAAAAACGCTCTTATATCTCAGAAGCTATGAACATAGTTGAATTCAAATAAATGGGCTTTGAAACCCTTAAACAGTGAATTTCATAATGTTTAAACATGTGGTTTGAAAGTTATAGAAAGAAACGTAACCCGTAGACTGTTTAAAACTATAGCTACGATAAAAATATGTGGCCTCAACATCATTTAAATTTGATATTGTACTATTTCAATGTTTGCGGCCTTGCTCGGGATTGAAGTTGAAATTAAAAGTCATTTCTATCATTCCACTTTTTGCCTTTCTCATAGTAAGGTATAGCAATCACTGCAAAAACTAAAGGTATAAAAGTGCTCAAAAGGGCCGAATGTCATATACCACTCGACTCAGTTCGACGAGCTAAGCATTTTCTGCATGTGTGTGTATGTGTGTGTAACGCTCTCCCAATATCACTCGATTTTCTCAGAGATGGCTAACCGATTTTAATGAAATTAATTGCAAATGAAAGGTCTAGTTGCTCTATAAGACCCTATTGAATTTTATTGTAATCTGATTTCTAGTTTAGAGGATATGTATCAAAATGTAAAAATCACGAAACATCAAAATCTCACAAACTACACAACCGATTTAAACAAAATTGGTTTCAAATGAACGGGCTACCTAAAAAACCCTCAAATTTTGAATTTTATGAAGATTGAACATGCGATTCAGAAGTTATGGAAAGAAACGTGTTCTGGAGACTATTTAATCTCACTCATGTTTCTCAGAGATGGCTGGACCGATTTTAATAAAATCAGTGTCATATGGAAGGTCTTGTTGCCCCATAAGACCCTAATATTTTTTTTTGCAAACAGATTATTACTTTGCCTGTTATTTTTAAAAATCTGAAATCCAGCTATGAAAAGAAACATATTCCGAAAACTACTTGGACTCACTCACTTTTCTCAGAGATGATTGACCCGATTTCCACAGAATTAGTATCAAATGAAAGGTCTAGCTGCCTCATAACAATTCTCAACAATTTGATCAACTGTCCAAAAGTTTTGGAAAGAAAAGAAAATCAAAGACTATTCAACGCTATACCTGCTTTGATCAATATATATGGCCTCAACATGATTTAAATGTGGTATTGTACTATCTGAACGTTCCCGGTATCGCTCGTGATTAAATTGTTCGAAATTAGGAGTCATTTCTTTTATTTCGCTATTTCTTAAGCACTAACATTACGTCAAATTTCATGTTTTATACTTTAATTACAACACCAATATTTTAGAACCCAAAGAGTGAATTATCCTTTATTGGATTTAAGCATTCATGTAAATCTATTTTTACAAATAATAAGTTTGAATGAGAAAGGCTGAGTCTGACCGCTAGGTGGATTACTTTAGGTTTTTTTCTAGGAGAAAGGCAAAAAGGGAGTGTTTCAAATAGTAAAAAGTAAAAATTAAAACAGATTCTGAGTAAAAGTAAAGACACACAAAACGATCTTCTACTCTACTGAAAATTCCGCTTTTGTATTTCAGTATCGGAAAATAGCACGGCGTTACCGGTGATGCCGATTTTAGTAGAACCGAGTAAGCAACCTTGGTGCAACGGACAATTAAAATACACAGAGATATAACATAAGGCGACATCCATTAAGTACGTCACGCAAATATTAATTAAATTTTACTTCCCCTCCCTCCCTTGTCACACATTTACGACCCCCCAGGAGAAGTACCTCACGTCACAGCAACTCCTCTCCCCTATTAAAAAATTTAAATCGTTAGTACCCGAGCAGAAGCAAATACCCCCCCTTCCTACCCCTACGTCTCAAATCGTCACAATTATCTTAATCCCCTCTCCCCCCTATATGAGTGACGTGCTTTTGAACGTCGCCCAATCCATCTAAACATATAAAAATGCAGCTCTGTCTGTCTGTCTAATCCATATGGGCTTGGAAACTACTGAACCGATCGGCGTGAAATTTTGTATATAGGGGTTTTAGGGACCGAGGAAGGCGACTAAGATAGTCTGAGACCCCTCCCTAATCTGAAAGGGATGGGCACAATGAAACACAAATTTGTGCACATCCTGAAAACTCATCAAGCAAATGGAACCAAATTTGGCATGTGGATGTTTTTGGGAGTAGCAAGTATCTCCAAATTGGTCTGACATCCTTCCCTCTTCTGAAAGGAAGGAGTTTCATACAAATGAAACACTTATTTCTGCACATCTCAAGAAATAACCAAGTAAATTAGCGGGGGCCTAGTGTGGTTGGTAACGTCTCCGCCAACCACGCTCGACGCCTGGGTTCGAATCCCACCGCCGACATAGGTGTCGATGGTTGTGAGGTGGCGTGATCCACTCACAACCAACCCAACTGGTCTAGATTCAATCCTAGCCGACACCGGGAGATTTTCTGAGGCGAAAAATCTCTGGGATCACGCCTTCCATCGCATGAGGAAGTAAAGCCGTTGGCGCCGGTCCGTTAATAAACGGGTCGTGAGTTAGGGTCCTGGGTGTGGAGTCGCCTCCCTGGGCGTCGGTGATTGGCCACAACAGTGGCGGAACTAGACCGACGGAAAATAAGCGAGAATAAAAAAAAAAAAAAACCAAGTAAATGGAACCAAATTTGGAAGGTGAATGTTTTTAGGGATAACAAACATATCCATAATGGTTTGACACCCCTCCGTCTTCTATAGGGGACGGGGGGTCCCATACAAATAAAACACAAATTTCGCACAGCTCGAGAACCAATCAACCATATACTACCAAATTTGGCATGTGAATGTTCTAGGAGGCAACAAATATGTTCATAATGTTTCGACACCCCTCCTTCGGCACAAATGAAACACAAATTTCTGCACATCTCGAGAAATAATCAAGTAAATGGAACCAAATTTGACATGTTAAGGTTTTTGAGAGCAAGAAAAATTTTCATGGTGGTTCGGCACCCCTCCCTCTTCTGGAAGAGAGGATTCATATAAATCAAACTCAAATTTCTTCACAACTTAAGATCTAACCAAGTAAATGGAACCAAATTTGGCATGTGGAGGTTTTTGAGAGCAAAAAATATTTTCATTGTGATTCGACCCCCTTCCATCTTCTTGATGGGAGGGCTCTTATACAAATCACACAAAAATTTCTATGGTGGTTTTCCACTCCCCCGAAGGGGTGGGAGGTCTCCCATACATACTAAATAGATATTTCAACCAGGTTTTCCGAAAAACAGCCTAAAATGATCGAGTCGATACACAGGAGCCAGAACTCGACTCCAGACGCCATTGTTAACTTTGAGATGGAAACTTCCAGTTTCTTTCCGGAAAATGTCTCCAAATACCATTCTGAAATCCAAGGTGGCGAATTCCGGTTTCTGAAAAACAGCGGCAAATGACCAAATATTACCCAATATGGGTATATCCGGAAGTGTTATGAAGCACAAACCGACATCAGACAACATTTTGAATTGTAAGATGGCGACTTCCGGTACAGGTCGGACTCGATTATCCGGAACATCCAAATTTTTTTCATTCCGGATAATCGAGTTTTCCGGATAATCAAATCACACAAAAACTACTGAAATTTTGTGATTAACGAACATAAAATAAATATTTCTTTTCTTTATTTTACTTGTATGATGCAGTGGCGTAACCAGAAGTTATTTCTTAGGCGAAAAGAGGTAAAATCTTGAGAAGCAAAAAAAAATTAATTGGACATTGATTATTTTCACTCAATTCGAACATGTCCCAAACATGCCGGAAGTGACTTAAATGGTAACAAATATGCCAGAAGGGATGGTAAAGGCAGAATTACGGAATAGAAAATTGAAAACGGACACCAAAAAAAATAAAATTCCGGATAATCGAGTCCAAAATTCCGGTTAATCGAATTCCGGATAATCGAGTTTCCGAATAATCGAGTCTCCGGATAATCGAGTCCGACCTGTACCTGGAAAATAGCCGAAAATGTCCAAATACCACCCAACATGGATGTTTCTTTAACCAAAATGACGCTCAGAGGCCTGAAATTGTCTCCAAATGCCATTTTGAAATCCAAGATGGCGACTTCCGTTTCCTGGAAAATAGCCGAGAATGGCCAAATACCACCCAATATGAGTGTTTCTTTAACCAGAATGACGCTTAGGGGCCAGAAATTGTCTCTAAATGCCATTTTGAAATCCAGGATGATGACTTCCGGTTTCTGAAGAACAGCGAAAAATGACCAAACACCACCCAATATGGGTATTTCAGGAATCGTAATGATGGACTGAAGTCACAAATCGTCCTCAGACAACATTTTGAATTGTAAGATGGCAACTTCCGGTTTCTGTAAAACAACCAAAAATGGCCGATTTCCATCCAATATGAGTATCTCGGCAACCAGAATGATGCACAGGAGCTAGAAATCGATCACAGGCACCATTTTAAATTCAAAGATGGCGACTGCCGGTGGGTGGCAAGCAACCGAGAATGACCTAATAACAACCAATGTAGGTGTTTCTTAAACCAGAATGACGCTCAGGGGCCAGAAATTGTTTCCAAATGCCATTTTAAAATTCAAGATGGTGACTTCCGGTTTCTGAAAAATAGCCTAAAGTGACCAAATACCACCCAATATAAGTGTCACTCGAACTAGAATGATGCAAGGAACTGAAAATTGACCTCAGACACCATTTTAAATTGTAGGATGGAAACTTCTGGGAAACAGCCGAAAATAACCGAATACTACTACATATGGATATTTCCGTAATCGAAATGATGCAAAGAAGCCAAGCATTGACCCTGGACACCATTTTGAATTCGAAGATAACCACTTTCGGTTTCTGGAAAATAACGAAAATAACTGAAATGCAACCAATATGAATATTTCCGGAGTAGAGGTTATGTACAACAGCCAAAAGTCAAGGATGTTGTCATTCCGATAAAACCAATCATTTCAAACGATATTGACAAATCGCAAGGAATCAATGAACTTGAAATGTTTAAAATTAATAAATTAAACACTAAAATAGGCGGGACGAAGTTTGCCGGGTCAGCTAGTCTATTTTATAAAACCTCATCTTGCAGGCTCCTAAAAGAGTACTTTATAACATCGAGTTCGATATGGCTTTCTTGCAACATATTTGTGTAGAGTTATTCAACCATGCCGAATACTCTCATGTATTTCGACGTTGGACTAACGTCTATATCGAAGTTAGGCCCCTGCATTTTAAAAATCTAGTAATTCAGCCAAGGAAAACCAGGGAAAAGTGGTCAGGTTTCGAGCGCTTATATATCAGTCATTTCTCTTCAGAATTTCGAGGTTTTGGCATCAACCGATCAGAAATTCTTTTACGGTTGAATTTATGTAACAAAAATAACCTATTGAGCGAGATACACTATTGAAAAATTGATAAATCACATCGATTGTCTAAATCATACCGAGCAACCAATCACCACCTCTCTTCACAAGCACAGTCGACACTAACGGATACAACCGATCTTACTTTGTAAACAGTCTCGCAGCTTTCAACCAATAACGAGCTCGCTTTCGGTAGCTGCAACAGGTGTTTCAACACCGTTTTAAAATGCTCCTTTTATCATTACCACTGAACAGATTCTAAACACCAATGGCTTGATTGATAGGGGAAATATTGCGCAAGATTGTCATATAATAATTTAAATATGTTTTCGATACTAAACTAGTTAAAAGTTGTGTTAAAAGTCGTGCACATTCAACCAATCACAAGCTCGCTTCTCCTTTGCTGGCGGATGGATTTTTGTTTTGAGCTATATAATAGCCTGCGTCGTCTCATAGCAGTCATCAGTTAACAAGTGGAAGGCCAATAGAACGGTCCTGAATAATCAGCAGCTGTGGCTAATTCCAGTGGCGAAACTGAGCTGCAGCAGAACCAGAGCGGTGGTATCAGGCAGCAGCGGCGGAGGTAGTGGGCAGCTGCATTTCTTCATTCAGTTCGGTTCCCCTTCGATCTGAGTTGGACCTCATCAGCGGTAATCCAATTCAGATATCGTTGGGTGAAAACAGCCAGAAACTGCACGATCCAGCACCGCCACTAGGAAAGCTACCGCCATTTAGTGTGTGTGCAGTGTGCACATATAGCGTATGTGCATCTGCATAGCGGATGATAGCTAACCAACCCATGTGTATCGATAACTAGAGCTGTTGCGTGTGCGTGTGTATGGCTAGCTATACCGTGAGTAAGACATAGCATGTGTACTAATGCGTGTATATCTTCAGCGTGTGTAAGGATAGTTATAGCGTGTGTATGGATAGTAATAGCACATGGTTGGATAGCTTATGCGTGTGTATAGATAGTTGTATCGGATGTATGGATAGGAATAGCGTGTGTATGGATAGCTTTGGCATGTGTGTATAAAAAACTATAGCTACAGCGTGTGTATGAATAGTTTTAACGTGTGTATATATAGTTATAGCATGTGTGTGGGTAACTATAGCGGGTGTTTATCGAAGATTATTATTGTTATTAAAAATATTAAAACGTCTTAACGAACATAGTTGTGATTGTGATTTGATTTTACAGCAGAGATTTCAACTTCTTCAGCCAGTCTTTATTTATCGAGGAAAAATTACTACCTATGAATGATCAACACTTATTTACTAGAAATTTCATTTAGATCAAAACAGGTTCTTTTGAGTATTATAAATTATTGGTAAAAAGAATTGCAAGTTTTCTCAATGAGCATTTATTAAATTTTCGTTTTTGTTTCTCGGTGCGCGGTTTTGATTTTGTTTCTCGCACACACAGAAAGAAACAAACTTGTCGCTATCGCGAAAAATAACAAAACAATTAGAAATGCTCTAAATCACAAATGAAGAAGTTAAGATATTTTCCTATCACTCGCCAAAACCTTGATAACAACTGCCGAAAAACGTGTAATTGAGCCCTTGCTATATTAAGTTATTGAAATAAACGTATTTTTTTTAAAAACATGAAGTTATATGCTGGGCTGGTGCTAACCTAGCATGAGTTTTATCGATTTAATGTCAAACAATTTTTAAATTTAAATTTTTCGTTTGAATTGTTCTGGGCTCCAATTTCAGATAGTTTCGTTAAGTTTGCTTTTTGCATAGATAGGAAAATTTTACCAATTCGCTCAATTATATGATTGTCTTGGTAATGCAGCTACGAACAAAGGTTTGATTCGAATATGTATGAAATGACAGTGATTAAATAAAAGATATACATTCTTTTAGTATATATTATTATTTATAACGTTCTAACATCTCAGCATTCGAAAATGCACTGTTAGATAAAATTGCAGCAAATACTAGAGTTGCAATTCTCTCTATTATTTTTTTTAATGGAATATAAGAATACCGTAGTCCAACGGCATGCGGTCGTGTCTTGAATACCACCCTCCTACTTTTTTTGTTTAGAGACAATAAAATCATCATGCGTAAAAAGTTGTTAGCCAATTTCGAGGAACGTGCCCCTCTGCTTTATTAATTCCTTGAATGAATTTGTGAGTCCAGGTCCTCGTTGTAACTTGTAAGTATGTATGTAATAGAGAATTGAATGGTTTTATTATCTGCAATTGGATAAACAAAAGACTGTTGAAATATGTATTTGATAGCGTGCAGCGTGCTCGACTTTATCGACAATAAAGTGCATGATATTGTGAATGATCAAATAATTAGACGGACGCACAGGGTAAAGCATCCTACACGCTGTGACGTTGGCGGATTGACCTTTTACAAGTTTCTTGTGCCGTTTCCGAATGAGGCACATTTCTTTGCAGATCTGCGGAAAAGAGGGGATATAATCAAAGCAGGATAAAAGTTTCCTATCGGTATGCAGATCAAAACATAACGGAAATGTTGCTAAAAGCTGACCCCTGCTCCCTGTTGAGTGGCAAGCGCTTTCTTTGAATTTCCTCTCCGAATTCTTTTCTCCAGTAATGACAGTAGTAGCAGCGGACACACTTGAAACAGCCGGCTGCTGGCTTCGGCACTTGATTATTCTATCAGTGTAGATCACGCACGCCATACACGGTATATCTTAGAACGTGTTTAGTACAGCCACTAGCTAAGTGCGCACAGTCGGTATTTGTCGCACCAGTACCAGTACACACAAACCGTGGCAGAGCAGTGGGCAGCTGACCCGCGACTCGGATTACTGCTGGCAATCAGTAGCAGATCAGCCGTGATAGTTGACGCGTTCTTGAAAGAATTCGACCGTGCAGGGACTTTGTTTGAGTACTTGCAGATATACGACGAACAAACGCGTCTTAACATATGCAGGACATATGTTCGATTGTTGGTTCTTGACTCATTATCGAAACGAAGTGAATTTTTGACCTTCAGTATGCTAGGGTTAATACGCAGAACTGATGTGTTTTATACCTCACATTGATCCACACGGCAGAGAATGCAGACAGTTTGGATGTTGCTGCCTTATGTGTCAGAATAAGTGAATAAACGCTGTGAGCTTGTTAGAAAACTACGCAGAAATAGTGCGTTGACTTCAACCACAATCATTCCCATTAAGAAGTGAACCGATAAATCGTAGCGAAATGCACACTATTTAGAAGTACAACTCTGTACCCAGCAAACGCTTAATCCGACAAGTGTTCAATATCGTTGACCGTTAAACCATTTTCGAAATCTATCACCAGAATAAAGTGTGTTCACAGAAAGTGCCTAAGATACCTATCAACATCGACGCCCATTAATGTTTAAATAAAAAGAGAGAGAGTGAAGTGAAAGAAATCTCCTCAATCATGTATCCAACCATCAGATTTGGCAGAGAATTGCGAATATTTCTACTGCAGGTGCAAGTAACTCTCGCCCTAATTGGATTACCGACAACCTTTGGTTACCTGGAAGAACGGCCACCCGTCTATCTGGAGGCAAAAGTCGGCTCTTACGTTATCCTGAACTGCCCGGTGGATTTTCCAAAGAACGATCCGATCCCATACGTGCTACACTGGAACAAAGATGTGAGTTTATTACGCCGTTCCCTTTCCGGTGCAGCGGAGATCGCGTTTGGCTTGCGTCACGTGTTGGGTCGTGTTAATCGATGTAAACATAAACATATCGAATAGAGTTTGAATTTGTGGGAAGTTGCCTATTGGCGAGGGTCGTGTGCGGTACAAAGTATTCCAGCGGTTTGCAGATAGCTATCCGCGGATCCCGAGTTTGTTGGTGCTCTTCGTAATTGCTCGCTTAGTGCACGGGATTGTGTTGCATAGAGCTAATGGCGGCATATATCGCTATAGGATGTTTACTGTAGAGTACAGTATCGTTATAATAACCGGCAGCCAGAGTTTAAGGTCAAATCTATTACGGGATTCACGTGCGATTGTTTTATCCACGACATCCCATGGCGTGTGCACCTTCCAGAAGCGGACAAGGGCGGGAGTGATGCTGTTCGCTCTGGAAGATGGTTTAGCCGATTTAGCTGTATCCGCTGGAAATGGTATTGGAATCGTCTGACAACCTTCGAATGCTTGAAATAATTTTGCTGTTTATTTTACTGTAATTAAATAGTAATGTGAACACTTTGAAAAATTTAGAGGATAATTTAAAATAAATTAAACTCTTACGCATTGTAACCGAAAATTATAGTAATGATTCTAAATATTCTTTTAGTTAAAGAAAAGTTGATCTTCAATTATTTATGTGAAGGTTCCATACGAATTTTCGACGTTGAAAAATTCAATCTTATTCGTATAATTAACCTTGAATTTAGCGTGTATTTTTGAAATGAATATGTAATTTCAGACTTTTGTCGATTATTCAATCAAATTCAGGCATTTTGAAAAGTATAATTCATAGCTTAGGTAATATCCCACTTTTCAAAGTCACAAAGTCACCCCGAAATTCAAATTTCCATTTATTTTAAATTATTCATTTATAAAATGTTTCGCTACATTATTGTTATCCAATCCAGTGAAATGAGTTGCTAGTTTTATATAACAAATTTCGAAAGAAAAATATATCTTTAGAACGAAAAAAAAAATTGTAAAACGACCTTACAACTTTCGTTGCCTTTCATATTTCTTAATTTATTATGACATTATTTAATCTGGCCTGTCGTTACAGTACTTGCAAAATGAACCTATTTCTATTCGAGAATAGTCAATCGAATTACAACTTAACCCTCTAGTGCCCAATGCCGCCAATGGCGGGCTTCAGTCGAAGTTCTGAAAAGCTTCAATCAATACTTAAAAATGGTTTATAATGATTCATAGTGATTTTACCGAAGCCCGTCTAAAAGTTAATTTGGGCACTAGAGGGTTAATACTCATTTTTTAATTTTTTTTAAGGTACAAAAACATGTGATTCATAGTTGATGTTTGACACATCCTCGTTTCGGTATAATGTAACGAATCTCTACTTATTAATGCACAATTGGGTTGTTTAGCTATATAAGTTTTTTTATCATCTAAAAAAACTGCATTTTCTAAGCGAAATGTGATTTTCAAAAAATTTCTATCGTTATCCTTTAATTTTTAAATCACGAATTAAAACTGCTCGAAATCTACTCGAAGTCGCTACAATGAGTTCGCCCATGTACCAACTGTCATTGTAGCGATTGAGAACGATTTTTATTCTTCATTTAAAAACCGAAGGATAACGATATAAATTTAAAAAATCACGTTTTGCTCAGAAAATTACACTCTTTTAGCTGATATATAAAATTAAGAAACCCGTGAATAGCTAAACAACCCAATTGGGGCAACATTTTTTGATTTATTATACTCCCCTTTTTGTTTGATTCTGGATTTGATATTAATAACATCTGTTTATTTTTCGAAATGCTTCGCATATTTTCAATATAACTAAAACCATTTTTTTGAGTATGGAGTCAAGAAGAACTGAATGGTGAACGCAAGACACGATTTTTCACAGATATTTTTACGTATAATCCCGCAATTCTGAACGCAATATAACGAATGCGAATGCCAAAAATGCTTCATTGATGATTTATGCAGGTACATAGTTATAACTCCTGTTCTCTGATAACATTAACCATTACATTGACATTGACCAGTAACCATTCATTTTTTTAATTTTCTGTTCTATTTTCTTTTCAGTTCCATATTCATTTTTTTCAGTTTTTTTTCGCTCAAAATCATTAGTAAACCTAATATAACTTTTTGTATTTTTTAAAACGATCACCCCCGAGAGAAAAATGCATTTATGTTATTTTTATTTGAATACATACATTGAGAAAAGTTTTAAAAATGGTGCTTTTTTATTCCTTTTTCGGGGTGAAAAAAGTGACGGACTTTCGCATATAATGATGCGTTTTTGTCAAAAACTGTTCCAAAATACATATAAAATAATTTATTTGTTGAATAATGCTCTATTTTTGTTAATTACTTTTGTAACAAATGCGATGAAAAATATTACAATTTTTTTTGGATAACTTTGGGGGAATAATTGCGTATTTTAATTATCTTAAAGACAAATGCAATTTTGTATATGTAAATAGCTTAAGTAGTTTTTTCTGCAACCATACAAGCTAATCCAGCACGAGACGCTGCGCAAAATTGTTACTAAGTCCGCAATTTCATTTTATTTTTTATCAAACTTTGTTTTTGTCATGTCCAAAGTCACCTTTAAATGAATGCATAAGATTATTTCTCTGCGTTAGGTACTCTTTTTACCGCGAAATGAAATGAAGAGAAAAAAACTCCTCCGACTGAGGAGGAGATTTTTGAAGATTCTAATCTGATTGAATTAACCTGATTCCGTTGAAATCGCAAAATTTCCTTATTTTTATCAAAAATTTTGTCAGCATTTCAGATGCCTTTTAATTATCTTTTAATAAAAAGCATAATCATTCTGCTTGGATTTCTTGTAATTTAAACATGAAAAAGAAGCCTGTCCAGTATTCCTGTCAGAGCTTCATTGTTTTACTTTAGGATAAGCCACAACGTTCCGTACGCGGGGTCAAGCGACCTCGCGGAATACTTGCTAGAACAAGATTACCTTTATCAAATCCATCCAATCTATTTCGTTCCTAATTACTAAGCTATGTACTTTGTTATTCCAATATTCGCTCTACACACTCGCGGCCGTACTAACGTTATTTACTTGTTCCATTTAAGCCAAGCGGCCACCGCTGTTTCTTTCTCATGCAAAATAGAGCGCCAAATATCCTTATCAAATATTGTCAAATTTCTCTTGAAACAAATAAAAAAAACTAGTTGCGTTGACCGCACTGATAAAGCATACATGCCGCGGTTACTATTTGAGAATATGCTATTTCTGATGCTGATTTTTCTCTCATTTGAGAAAAGATGCGTGTGCATTAAGTGCATACAAAAGGATACCCAAGCAACAATTGAAACATAACTAAAAAATAAATTGTGATTATTTGTTGCACTAATGAAATTCCGAGGTTTTAAGAAACATTTTTTGTTACTACGATGAAATTGTAAAGATACAAGCAACAACTAAAGTTGCATCGTTGCTTCAAAAATCTTCACACCAACAACGTAATTCACGAGGTTGGATTTGTTGTTGAAACGTGTAAACGGCATTTGAAAACCTAACCTTCACTGAATAAATCTAGTGGGTGGAGCATATAAGTTGCCAACGTGATGCTTGCGAGATACACAAAACAAACACACAACAATACTTCTAAAAGTTGCTGTCATGTACTCAGCTATGTAACAGCAACTTTTGTTCGATCATTTGCCTTATTTGTTTTTGCGATGAGGTTATTTACTGCGTTGTAACTTTTGGATACTTGGATTGGAAGTCGTCCAAACAGTGTGGGTCTTCAGAACGAAATAAATAAATTGCTTGTGAATTTAATTAACACGCTGAGGTGCTGATGAATTAAAGAAGCAAAATAAAAAAACTGAGAATGAGCATGAGCATGATGAGCATGATTGGGGGAGCAAAATTAAAAACTGAGCCATAAACTAGCAAGTGTTTCTACAGCAAATGACGTAAATAATAAAAACGAGAAAATTTGATAGAAATTGATAACTGGAGTTGAACCCTTATCAAATTTCTGGAAATCAAAGATAAATCGCTATACAGACAATATTTTTCCATTCTGACCATTTGCCATTTTATAATCTTATTACACCCTAGTTGCTGCTACGATACATTCTCGTTGCTGAAATTTGACCATGCAGCATTTACCATGTTGTTATCAAATTCCACGCACAAGTTCATACACATTGCTGTTTCATTCTTGAAACTTGTGAAGAAACAACGAAAATGTTGCAATTGGCTCCGCCTCCTGCGCTTTTTTTGTCATTGTATAAGAAACTGAGATGTAGCTGCAACTTAGTTTCGCATAAGAATTTGTTGCTGTGATGCACAAAGTTCATAATCGAAACAAATTTTGCTGCTTGGGTACTTATGTCCATGGAAATGGAATGTAAAAAGTAGTTATATGGAAATAAAATTTTTCCAAATTCTGGGAAGGTCTGTTCATCTCTTCCCACTCACGAGTCGTGAGTCATCTAGAAGAGATGTCTTACGCTGATCAGTTGCTAGCTTATAAATGTACTAGAAATATTTTAAAACTCTCGCTCGTTATTTCGACAATCTTGAAAGTTGTGGTCTTCAGCAGAGTGGTTTAAAAGGTTAAGGATTTGTGGTTGGCGGACATTATGGTACGAAATTCAACCACAGCGCGACGCTAGTGTGCATGTAGTTCTGGATATTTTAGTCTCAATCTCGAGAATCCCACCTTGCAGAGAGTTTCCGTCTTCAGCAAAGTTGTTTAGGTAGTCAAGGGCGTTTATTTGCTTGATTGAGCATTTTGAACATAATTTATCTCGTGAATCCAACCACTTAAGAAATTTCAGCATACTTATTAAGGAGGATAGGTACTCTGGGTGGTATACAAATTGGTATTAAATTCAAACGCTACGTGGCGCTAGTGTGTATGGAGTGTTGAGTCTTTTGAGCTAAATTTAGCTAGTAAATCTAAACACTTAGAAATATGCGGTCTTCAAAACAATTGTTCACATGGTTCACAAGGTCGTTGGTTAATAGTTTGATTGTGAATTCTGCCACAACGTAGTGCTAATGTGCTCGAAGTTTTCAGTATTTTTCCTTACTTTATCACGTGAATTCAACCACTTAGAAAATTGTGGTCTATAGAAAAGTTACGCAAAAGGTCTTCAGTTTTTGGTTCACTGACAGTTTGGTTGAGAATAAGATGCTAGTGTACGTTTAGCTTTAAACGTTATGAACTAAATTTATTTAAAAAATCCAACTAATAAGAAAGTTGCAACGTTCAGAAAGTCACGGAAAAACTTTCTTAGAAGAGATAAGAAGTCCTACACAAATTACGCAACGCCAAAAATCTAGATTCGAGGCCCCCTACCCCCTATGTAACAATAAGAATCGTCCGATGTGTCGCCTTGCCCCTGCCGCAGTCCCTTTTTTTATTTAAGGGGGGATTTGTTAGTAGCTTAAGTATTTATGATAAATATTAGTAAATAATGAGTATGTGTGTCCAATCACAAATGGTGACTTCTCAACACTGTTAGAAATTTGTAATTTTAATTGTTAGGATTTGTTTGCTTTCGCAATTAGGACTTATCATTCGTAGGGATTTAAACCTACTTGTCAGAAGAGGGGAAGTAAACTTACAACTAGCTTAATTGCTAACTTATTGGCTATAAAGAGAGCTTATCGTAGCAATTGAGGATTGCAACGATTTTTGTCGAAAATTGTTAATAATTTTATTTGACATAGCTTCTAATGGTTCAACACCAGTAAGGCTATGTAATTCGAGTGTACCAAACCAAGGAGGACGCTTCAAAATCATTTTCAGAATTTTATCTGAATCCTTTGGAGCGTTTTCTTCCTTGTTGAACAGCAACTTGACCAGATCGGTACAGCATAAAGCATTGCTGGTCTAAAAATTTGTTCGTAAATCAAAATTTTGTTCTTTAAACAAAGTTTAGAATTCCTGTTAAGGAGAGGATATAAACATCTCGTATATTTGATGCACTTGGCTTGTATACTCTCAATGTGCTCTTTGAAAATAAGTTTTTTATCATATATTAGTCCCAAGTACTTAACCTTGTCAGACCAACTTAATATAACCCCATTCATCTTGACAACGTGATTATTGTTTGGCTCAAGGAAAGAAGCCCAAGGCTTATGCGGAAAAATTATCATTTGAGTTTTAGAAGCATTGGGAGAGATTTTCCACTTTTGCAAGTAGGAAGAAAAAATATCTAAACTTTTCTGCAATCGACTGCATATGACACGTGCCGCAGTCCCCTTCCAAACTCTCAATGTTCAGCGAACATCACAGTACGTAATTGAGAATTTTTACGTTTATTCTCTTCTATAAGTAAACTTTTTCAAAGAATAATTCTTAGTGGAAGAGAGAGTTGAAAAAAAAACACATAAAAAGGGTAATGAAAAATGAAACAAATGATTTTCAATTGAAAGCGAAAGTTAACAGCGTCACCATCGCCTGACGATTTTCAATTGGACGTCGTTTCTATTCCCTTTGTAATGATGGGTTGATTGGATATGTCATATGAGAATATATTTTGTGTTACAGCAATTTTAGTAAGGTAATATTAAACGAAAAACCAAACGGTCGAATCGAACATGTTTTGGTAACTTTAATATAATTCTTGTTCTAGGCAACACATATCTCTGTTTTTGACATATTTTTAATGTAAAAAAGCATAATCTTTCGAATGGAATAAAAAAATTTAAGATGAAATGGCACCTACTCAAAAATTATTTTTTTATGAAAAAAATCTATATTCTAATGCAATATGGCGACCACCCACTTCGATATTTGCAGGAAAGGCTCATTGATTTCCCTTTCCAATGATATTTGCATAAGTTTAGTTAATAAGTTAGTTTGCATAGTTCTATAGAGAAATTTATGAGCTAGAGCAATTTTGGTAAGCCAAGTTTTGACGAAAAACGAAGGGTCCAAAAAAGTATTGATTTCCAGTTAACGAGGGGTTCATCAATTTGATCAACAAAGTACAGTTCTTTTAATTATTCAACACAAACATAACATATAATTTGCGAATCGACCGTAATGTTGATATCGGGGGATTTTGGCTAAGCGGCCTTTTAATTTGGAACAAATTATTTTATTCTGTCCAACGTTTCAACACCTGTTGGTGTCTTCATCAGGGAAAGAATGATAAGGTTTCTCGTCCTATGGCTTTTTAAAGCACAGTTATAAGCTTTGAAATACGTTTTTTTACGATTCATTGTTCACAAAACTAAAACATAAACACATATAACGCACAATGGAAACGTAACCGGATTAACAATTTTCAAAAACTTGTATAAACACGAGTCAGCTGCTTGACAAGACTGATGTCCCGGTTAGAAAAATTGAGTTTATTTTATCTTCTGGTAAGATACTAAATTTTTTAATACAACGAAAAATAAGATAACTTTTCTTTTTTGATTGCAAATAATTTCGAATGCTTCATATATTCGTTTATGTTTTTAGTGAGCAACACAACATAGAAACGACGCAAAGAATACTCTAATGTTATAAATTTTAGGAGGATGGAATGTTTAAATTAATACAAACGATGTTCAATTACATATGACAATTTTTGTCCTATCCAAGAAAATTAGCAATTGAATTTAGTTCATAAAAGTATACACATGCACTACCAACACAAAACACAAGTGAAAATAATGTTTTGAATACATTTTGTACAATTGGAAGGACAATTTTCTTGATTTAGATTTTTTTTTGAAAAAGCGTGATGAAAACGAAAATCAAGCGTAAGAAAATCGAGCGTGAATTTGGCGAGTTTTGATAAAAACGACTGTTGATAAAAGCAAAAAAGCACTGTAAAATTTATAAAAAAAATTAATCGAAAAATACGTCGTTTAATTATTTTTCGTCAAGATACGACATTAGACCTTCAAGGGGTCACCTAAATTTGAAACAATGTAATAAAAATTTACAATTTGCAGCGGTATTTAAAACTTGCGAAATTACTTACTGATGTTTTATTGTTTATTTTATACTCAATGCAGAAAAAATTTCAAATGAGGATAAAAATAACCTTTTACATTGGCACTTCAGTTTTTATTTTTTTTTATTCTCGCTTATTTTCCGTCGGTCTAGTTCCGCCACTGCTGTTGTGCCAATCACCGACGCCCAAGGAGGCGACTCCACCCAGGACCCTAACTAACGACCCGTTGATTAACGGACCGGTGCCAACGGCTTTACTTCCTCATGCGATGGAAGGCGTGTTCCCAGAAATTTTTCGCCTCAGAAAATCTCCCGGTATCGGCTAGAACTGAATCTAGGCCAGTTGAGTTGGTTGTGAGTGGATCACGTCACCCCACAACCATCGACACCTATGTCGGCGTTGGGATTCGAACCCAGGCGTCGAGCGTGGTTGGCGGAGACGTTACCAACCACGCTAGGCCTCTGGCACTTCAGGTTATCCACTAAGAACTTGATGTGACCAGAAAAAAAATGTTGCGGATTTTATTTTTCTATTGTTCGTCTATTAGTGCACTACATTTATTCTACAATCAAGCATTTTTATTTTTTTGTTTGAATGAAAATTGCTTTATTGTCATAAAGTGAAAACATAATTTGGATGATCTTTCCCAAAATGTTTCTTAAATGATATAATTATTATTAGCTAGTGATTCTTTCTTCCCAACGACAAATTAATATTTTTTGTTGACACTTTCAAGTAAGACATAGTCGTACAACAATTTACAATTAAATGTTGATAATAAATCACTAGGAAGCACATTTCCAAACCTCGATCCGACATTGGCGCACAATTGTCTGGCAACCAAATCAGCAGCCCACTAATAGGGTGATTCACCGGGCCACAAATTACTGGATTCACTGTTTTCCCTCGTTGATTTTCAGATCCATCTCGATATTATTTAATAAACCCACTTTCAATACACAGCGGGCATAACTGGTGCACACACAAGCAATGCAGTTACCACCCACCACTCGTGACAATGACGGCAATAGTAGAGCTATTTGTAAGTCGGCAAAAGTACCTATACACGACAGCTTTTGCTATATTACGCCCGCAACAGCAGCAGGGATGGGGTAGGGAAGCCAATGCGACTAGACCCGAACTGCGTTGTACGTGTATATCGGCAAAGCACCACGTACGGTTACAGCGTCGGTCGGTATGCCTGCGAAAGCTGCCGGAAAATGTGTCACGATGACAGTTTCAATTAATTTCAGTACTATGTATAGGGATCATTCGGGAACGTTATTATTACGCCCATGGTTGTGTTGAATGGCTAAAATAGGTTCGTTCAGCACGCTGGAAGCCGGTCGGAGTACCGATAATGTGCTTTTGTTGTGTCGGTTGGGTTGTAAAATGATACACGCCAAGTTTGATTGAGCTGATCACAAAATGTAAATCAATCGCGACGACATGCGTTCCACGTGAAATGTACTTCAAACCGCACTTCATAGTCACTATCAGTTAGGTGTTCGTTTATGGAAGCTGGAGAACTGCGTCAAAGGAATATCGAATTTCGCTTATTAGATCATAGGAAAAGCCAGTTTATCCGATTTAATTAGAGAAAAGATACTTGAAAATATTTATTTATTAATTATTAGGTTTTATTCTATTTTTTACAAATCCATATAACATTCATTCAGTTTACTAATTATTCGCTCTCCTGCTTTGAAGAACTTGAATAAGGACGAGTAAAAAATCGTAAAAAAATTCAAAAAAAGTAAAAACAGAGATTTTTTAGTTCGTCGATTTTCGCCAATTAAAGTTTTATACATTTTACACCCAGATTTATTCACATTGTGTGAAAATATTGTGTAGAATTGGGATGAGGAAAGATTTTAAAACGAGCACACGAGAAAATTACTAATCGTCACTAGGAAATGTTCCGTTTTCGTCCTAGTCAGGTGGGCCATGGCCCCCAAGCCTCCATCCTTTGGAAGTTCCCAGAAAAGTTCCCTAGCCTTGTTAAGCCAAAAACGGATGCCTTATTTTGTCGGTACAAAATATCCGTTTACGATTCAATCAAACCGAGCAGCAGGATGTTTTCCATAAGCAATCATCTCCGTCGCACACATACCAGTAGAATTAGTGCTATTTTCAAAACGTTGCTTCATAATTGGGTCTGAATTTTGTTGCTATGAATTCTGCTATTTAATGAGAAGCACAACTTTCAACATTTTTGTTTATTATATATTATATAGATTTTTGGGTAGATTCACACGTTTATGCTGTGTACACACATGTCGTTTCGAAAAACAGACTCTATTCAATTCATACACCAAATCAATTATATTCCAAGTCCGAACTGAATTTCAATTAATTTTATGTTTTTGAAAGGCAATCCAAAGCAAGCGAATATGCAAGAGAAGCATAGTTACTGCTCTTTTATATTTTTTGTCGTTACTACGATACTCTCACTTTGATTTGGACTGCTTCAACTTGCAAAACACTATACAGCTCTTGGCAATGCTGATTGTTGACAATAGTGTCCAAATGACATCAAGTTTGATAAATGAAAATGGCAAACATTGAATTTACGTTATTATTCCGTCCATAAATTCATTACTGCTCGTCTGACCAAAGTGACCCTAATATGATAATTATTATGATATAGCCCGCGTCTTCTTAACCGTACAACAGCCTACCACAGAGTTCATAGAATCGAAAATGGTCATCACAACAAGGGCCTGACCGGCCAAACAGTTGCTCCACTAGGGTAGCAGCACAGAATAGGTTCGCCTTGTATTTTGGATTAAATGATTCCGAAGTATACCTTTATTTAATAATCAAGAGTGGGAGTGCTCAATGATAGTATTTCAAAAGTGTGGGATAAGTGCAGTTCATTCACTCTAACTTTAGCCTGAAAGCAGACTGCTTCCGTGCCTCGACCTTCAAACATAATCGTTACTCATTATCTCATCGCCATGCTGCGAGTCAGGATGAACAGGGCAGAAATTCATTGCTGGCCAGTGATGCGCATTCATTAAATTAATACTTTCGGAATCTCAATTATCAAACGCCATTCAGTTTTGCCAGATTGGCGTGACATTTTCGGTGATTCCCTCGGTAGGCAGCTGGATGGGGAGAATTTTCCCACGGTGTCAGCGTCATTCACAATTTTCCGGTCGAACGCTTCGCTGTGAGCAGGAATTATTTTTCGCGTTATCAGCAGACCAGTGCCGTGCTGATGAGGTTTTTTTATCTATACACAAGTCCATTGAACCTTGTTTTATAAATTTATTCTACGATACTGACACTTTTTTAGAGCAGGCGTATTTCGCATTTTAATTCCATAATTGAATAATAGCGGAAAAAAGTGTAAAAACGACATTATACCTACAAATTTGAATTTTCATTTTTGTGAATCTTGTTTGTTTATTTTCTGCATGCTCTCAGGATCGCCCGGTATTTACTCTGTATGATGGAATTTTAAACACATATGAAACATTCATCGGTCGAGTAACGCTTCTCAACAACGACCTTGTGTATGGCAGAGCATCGCTTAATTTGACCTCGATCCGTGAAAGCGATAATGGCTGGTACGAGTGTAAGGTTATTTTCCCAAATCGGGTACCAAACAAGCGGAATAACGGAACGTGGTTTCACATTTCCGTGCTGGGTGAGTACTTTGCAGGATTGATTGTTTATCTTGATAATTGAAATTGGCACTTTCATGCAGGCGGAACCCTACTGAAGATACCCCCCGTCAATCAGACGGTACTGGAGGGCGATCCCGCGTTTTTCCATTGCCTAGCTCAGAACCCCGAAACAATGTTCATCGAGTGGTACAAGGACAATGTTCCACTTCTGGATTTGTACGATCTTCTGCACCGATCCACCTTTGGCCCAGATGGAAGCCTAACAATTAACCCGACCCAAATGAGTGACCTAGGATTCTTCAAGTGTCAAGTGCGAAATACGATGAACGACACCCAAGATGCGAACGCATTTCTCAACGTGCAATGTAAGAGTTAAAGCACCGTTTTTAGCGAATATTTCGAAACTAATATTATTACAGATAAAGCCAAGGTCATCTACGCTCCAAAAGAGGTTTATTTACCGTTTGGAGAACCTGCTGTGCTAGACTGTCACTTCCGTTCGAATCCCCCGTTAACAAATCTACGATGGGAGAAGGATGGTTTCTTATTCGATCCATACAACGTGCAGGTAAGCAACGACAGTCCGTGGAACTTTTTCAGATCGAAGAAAACTGCTTTTCAGGGGGTATTCTATAAACGAAACGGAAGCATTTACTTCGAAAAAGTTGATGACACACACGCAGGTCGTTATTCGTGCACTCCTTACAACGACCTCGGTACGGAGGGGCCGTCGCCGATCATCAACGTGATCGTGCAGAAACCGCCCATTCTAACACTGAAACCGAAGTTACTTTACGTGACCAAAATTGGTGGCACAGTTGAGATGCATTGTGATGCGAGGGATCGTGATGGGATGCACACACCACCGATTGCATGGATCAAGGTAAACTGTACTAACAACTGCACTCTCATGATTGTAGTACATCAATATTTATTTTAGAAAGACGGAAGCTTGTTACCCCACGGTCGTTACCAACAGAATGGGGGAAACCTAACGATAGAGGATATTGTAGAATCGGATCGTGGCATCTATGCATGTCAGGCGACGAATGAAGCTGCCACTGTATCAGCTGATGCGGAAATAATGATCGAAAATGTCTCTCCTAGGGCTCCCTACAATCTAACAGGCAACAGCTCCGATACGGCCATCACGCTTCGATGGGCTCCGGGTTACATCCGTCAGTATCTTGAGTACATCATCTGGTACCGTTTAGCTGAGGCTCCAGAATGGCGAACCTTCAAGGTCAGCAACAAGCACGTGTTGGAGGCTACGATCACCAATCTACAACCCGCAAAAGAGTACGAATTTATGGTGTTGTGCCAGGACAACTATGGGGATGGGATGTTTAGCAAGTCATTCAGATATTTTACAAAGCGTGAGTTGGAACTCGTGTTGAGAAACTTTTGTCCTACTTAAATTTTGTATAATCAACAGCTAAAGAATTCGAGCAACCGGAAACCTTCCAGGATACACTTTTGCAGTTTAATCAGATCGGCTCTCCGATCAATTTAACGATCGAAAAGCGCAGCAATAATTACGAAGCACGTTGGCAACCGCCGGAATTGGGGCTGGATCAGCTACGTTACTATATCCTCCGATGGTGGGTCGAACCTCAGCACAAACTGCATGGAAGTGTGTCTACCCCCGATGTCAGCTATATCCGTGAGTAAGCTACATAGTTATGCTTGACCACTATTTACAATTTGTTCATTGCAGTTGATGATCTGGACGAAGACGAATTATACACATTCCAGGTGTTTGCCGTATCCACCACCAATTATACCAGCGGAAGTAACGAAGTGGAGATTTACATGTACCCGTACCAAAGGGTAAAGGTAATCACTGTCAGCGGAGTGCTGATCCTGCTTGTATGCCTTGGAGTGATAAGCACTCTGCTGTACATGAAGCGCAATCGGATCAAAAAATTGCGCGAAGCAGAAAACGTGAAAATTTGAGTGTTTGCTACGCTTGCTCGTAAAGATTACGCCAAAGAAATCTGCTGTTCATTAAACTCTAGAGCTAAAGTGTCTGATTATTAGATTAAGTCAGTTTTAAGTAGTGCCTCGTTAGAAGGTACACAATTTCAAAACGGTAAAATAAAGTTACTCGAGAAAGTAGGTGCGTCATCGCTTGGAACATTACTTTACTACTGTTCCAACCTGCTCATCTGTTGTTGAAGTGAAATCCATAAAATTGATTAACCAAAACCTAAATTAAGAAAATGGCTTACCCCCACTTTTACACAAAAAAATATCGTTGGGTGGGTACAAGAAAATAATTACAATTTATTGTTGGTTGTTTTTTCCTCTGGACGCAAATGTATATTTGGGTAAAAAAATTTTTATTGTTATTTGTTTTTGTATCAAAAAAACAAACGTTCTACCCTTATGACGGTTGATTAAATTTGAACAATTACCTTACAAACTGAATTAACGCAAATGACTTCTAAAACAACGTTTATTTTTTTATCACCATACACATTGAATTCAATCACATGATAGCAGCTATTGAGAACGCAACACATGCTGAGCACTGCTTCTTGCAAACCATTCTTAGTCCTTGAAGGCCGGTTGCTTAAAAATGTATGAAAATATAGATTACGGTGTCAAGTGCTTATATCCGGGAGGCTAAGAAATGTGTGTTTCTCAAGGCGTAGGGGACAGATTTGAGCTACACAGCTTTAATACTCTGTGTTGCGTTTTGGTAGAAAAGACACCAAATGGTGGTGGAGTATTCTAGTGTAGAATGGACCAGGGTCGGCTTGTAGATAGCATACGTTTTTCAAGCTTATTGCAAAATAAAATAAATTTTGTTGCGATAAAGTGTATGGATCTATATTAGCAGTATGATTAATTTGAAATCGAGCACTAGATAAAACGTAGAATAACGTTTAATGATTTAAAACTAATTGTTGTAAACTGTAGTTGTTAAGGCCCAGTTACACACACGGCGTAATGACGCCTTCTCCATACAAAATATTTTGAATGGAGAAGGCGTCATTACGCCGTGTGTGTAACTGGGCCTTCAAACATACGGGGGGTAGACGAAATGATTGAGACAGGCAAAACTTTGTCAATTTTTACAAGGCCAAAACTTCACAAAATATGAATCTATTTTTACGAAACCAGTTTCATTTTACTGGAAAACTATCCTAGTTTTTTAGTACTACTTGAGAACTTAACGTGACCAGCCTTAGCGGATATGTTCCGGAATTTAGGAGTGTGTGTGAGAATGTACTTTTTTGCAAAGCGTAAAACTCCTTCTGGCATCTCGTTTCTTTTAGGTTCATATGTTGCAATGGACGAGAATTCATTCCGAATTCATTGGTAGCCAAAGATCGAAAATCCGTAAGGGACCATCGTGGTATGAATCTTCTTGTCTACTTCCTTGTTTGCGACTGAAGGAGACTGTGTTTTAAGTTCTAATTCGGTTCTAAACAACAGGAAAAGCAATGACTCAAGGTGAATTGAGAAACGTCGAATATACCGGAGGCGGGGGAAGCGTCGTATTCACCGAGTTTGACAGTTCTGCCGGTCAGGTAAAGGTGAGGCTTAGTGGACAGATTGTCTGTCGTTAA
This sequence comes from Wyeomyia smithii, assembly GCF_029784165.1. Lineage (NCBI taxonomy): Eukaryota > Metazoa > Arthropoda > Insecta > Diptera > Culicidae > Wyeomyia > Wyeomyia smithii. The sequence continues at coordinate 81,579,583 of NC_073696.1, read as the reverse complement.
CTTTTATTTGGCGCATTTGAATCTCGTTATTTACTTTGTCGTAGGCCACAGAGAGATCAGTATTTTTTATTTTTAAATATAAAATAAATGAACTACTGGTCCAAATACGGATTTGTACAAAATCACTTTCTTGTGACAGCGTATGCTCCTGAATCGAAACGTTCCGCGATGGGCAAAGTAGGCCCGATTTCCATCTTGAATGCGTTGCGAAGTGTGTGAGTTGACTACCTTTACTGAAAATCGTGCCTCTCTCTTCGATGCCTGCTCGTCGGATTACATTCCCCTTAGGATCAATTTTAAACAGCGGGTCTATCTTCTTGTGTCAACCCTCTGCGTGCTTCGAATGCATTCGAGAGTGTCCTCGATACGCACACATACCACGTTACTCTGTCCAAGGTAGCTTGGAACAGTGGTGTCAGTTGTTCCGGAAAGCATTATTAGCTATAACTGGGCTAGATCAACTGTGCTATGCACTGCCTGGAAGTCTACGAAGACGTAATGTATAGGCCACACCCGCTTTTTCTGATGGATGAAGATGTGATCCGTAGTAATGACTTGCGTGAAGTCCTTTTGATACTGCCTTACGAATCGTTTTTCAAAGCAAATAATCGGTTTATGCTGTACCGATCTGGTCAAGTTGCTGTTCAACAAGGAAGAAAACGCTCCAAAGGATTCAGAATAAAATTCTGAAAATGATTTTGAAGCGTCCTCCTTGGTTTGGTACACTCGCATTAAATAGACTTACTGGTGTTGAACCATTAGAAGCTATGTCAAATAAAATTATTAACAATTTTCGACAAAAATCGTTGCAATCCTCAATTGCTACGATTAGCTCTCTTCATAGCCAATAAGTTAGCAATTAAGTTAGTTATAAGTTTACTTCCCCTATTCTGACAAGTAGGTTTAAATCCCTACGAACGATAAGTCCTAATTGCGAAAGCAAACAAATCCTAACAACTAAAATTACAAATTTTTAACAGTGTTGAGAAGTCACCATTTGTGATTGGACACACATACTCATTATTTACTAATATTTATCATAAATACTTAAGCTACTAACAAATCCCCCCCCTTAAAAAAAGCTAATAATCGGCAAAAAAGAATCTGGAAGAGAACTTTGTTGGCGGAATTGATTGTCATTATGCCACGGCAAGCTTTGTAATTGGTCGTTTCCTTTTATTTGCTGCAGCGCTTCTAGTTGTCGTACCTAGAAACTAATGACAGCGTTTTGATCTGGAAGGATTGTTTACATAGTGGTGAAAATTTCGTCAGGATTGGTACACGCGTTCCAAGTTCCAAAATGGAACGCTAGAGACGAGAAAAAAATGTGCACACTTACGTTGAAAACCCAACATGGTCAGGAGGAATGATCGCCAAGGCTCTCAAACTACCGAAATCGACTGTGAATACCATGTTCAACGTTACCGAGACTCTTTGACGGTGGATCGCGCTAAACAAACCTAACGTAGAAGTAAAATATTGGACCGGACGCACGCTAGCCTGTGAGGCTAATGCCGTCTCGATCAACTCGATTATTAGTTGAAAAAATTTGTATCGATATTGTTTTTGACACATTTTGTATGAGTAGGATAAGTACAATGATACACCGTGCCCCAGTGCTGAGGCGAAAAAAATTTCCAGCTCGAAAAGATCCTCGACCGCAAATAGAACCCGATATCGCAACCGTGTGGAAGAGCTAACCGATCGACCACTACGATAAAACAACGATGGACGATGAAACATATGTCAAAATGGATTTTGGACAAATCCCTAATGGCCTAATCGTGAAACTGACGGCAAAACTATTTTTTCAAGTCCTATGTTATCCATATCTTCTAGAAAGTTACTTCGTTTACTGCTGTTTTTCATATGTTTTAATAGAATTAGTTACAAATTTCGCCGTTAGAGGGCGCCATACCTAACTTATGAACGTGACTTGCTAGACGAATAGAATCTTCTGCAAAGTTGTGCGTAATGTTATTATAAAACTGTTTGCTGAGTAACTCGAATCTCTAGAACCTCAGGAAGAATGCGCTGCAGACTCACCATCTGCGGCAGACGACATCGAAAAGGAACGAGCTGTGGCAGATTATGCTGAAACACGGTTTCCCGGTGAAACTTATAAAGCTGAGCTGTATGACGCTGGATGACGAAAAATGTAGTACGAAGAGAAATTGGTACCATCAAACGTATCATCAAACTGGTGGCCCTTCACGGAAATGAAGCATTAACGCTGTAGGAAGCTGATCGAAGAGTAATCGGAGTTTTTGAGCGTAAAATTGTGATCGATTCTTGGCGGTAAATTGGAAGATAAGGTGAGACGCATATAGTGAAGGTAATACAGCGTGGCAGCCTTCAGTGGGCTGGATATGTAGCCAGAATACCCGACGAGAGATCCACTAATACTATCTTCAGCAGACAGTCCTAACACTCGGTGGATGTGCGCGGCGGAAGAATTCGAACGATCTGCTGGTGTACCAGGTGACCGGTCCTCCAGTAGCAATCATGTTGGTGAATTTAATTTGCATAATTATTCTTCGTCAATTTTCGAATTTATAGCTGATCTACTATAAAAATCATGGATAGTTGGCTAACCAGGCGCAATTACACCTTGCGTACGAGTTAGCCGTTTGAATATTTGCTCTTCCTTTAAGTCTCTCATTCGCGGTGACGCAATCCAAATCTCAAACACGAATCAGCGACTTACTTGCTTGTTCTTCTTGGCAAAAACCCAGCCATCGCAGGTCATTAAACTCGGGAAATGAAATGGTTAGATGCATGAAGCTAATGGGAAAGGGTTTGAATTTACCGTGGAAGTTTGTTGCAAAATTTCCGGTTTCAAACCAAAATTCTCATTTGATCTGAGGATTACACCAAGCTCACTTCGATCAGATCTGTTTGAACAGTGACCGAAGTCAGAGTGCGTGATTTGTGTTTTGTTTTGCGGAACTCGCAGGTTTGAGTTAGAGTGAGTTTGTCTTTAGGTTAGCTAATTATATTGAATGTTATTTGTTAATAGGGTTAGCGCAGTTAGGAGAAGTTATTAGTGGTGGAAACTTTGCAAGCAAGTGTGGTAATAAAAAAAGGTAATAAAAGTTTTGGGTTTTGGCTTATACATGTGCTAATTGCGTCGAACAGCCGTTCTACGGCTTTGAATATCTTGTTTGAAGCACCTGGCAAAGCTATTATTCACATCGCCAGCAAAGTTTATCCGCCCTCCTACCGCGCACTGCTGGGCTTACGGTGCACTAGGATTAAAACCAGCCCACAGTGGGGCGACTCCATACAAAGGCTGGCCAAGCAAAAAAAGTGTCGATAAATGCGACAAAAACTTGGTATTTACATAATTTTGGGGCGCTGAACACGAATTTGGCATCAATTTTTTATTTGGGGCTATCCATAAGCACGAAATCCAATTTTTTATATTTTTTGGCACTTTTTTTCTTTTTTATAGAATTATATGATCTTTGACCACAAGTAGTGCCACCGGGCGTCCTCCCCATTAAAAAAATACGTAATTTATGGACGACCCCTCGAACTAAACAAATTTTGCCTAATTGTATATATACTTTTTTAATAAACTAAAACAACATAAGTAATACAAACTAATTGCAAATTGAAAAAATTATCATCAGCATCATCATCTTCTGCTGTGATCGCTTAAATCTCGTGTTGAGTTGTTTCCAGAAAATTCGAAGCTCATTATACTTATCAGCAGGAAAAATGTCTTTCGCTGCAATTTTCATTCCTTCTAGTAATTTTCGATGTTTCATTGTTTCATATATATGTTATCTTCCTAATCCAGTTTCTATGGTTGAAAGAGGGCATTTAAATACATGTATAACACAATGAATTGACAACCTACTAGACATTAAATTAGGTGATGCCGCTGAAGTTAAAGGCTCCATAATAAAATTCAACGAATTTATCAATTTAAAAACCAAGACACTGGAATGACACAACGTTCTAAATGAATACGAAAAGATGCGGAGGGCGACGACTGTTGTTTGTTTTTTCTCATAAAGCAAAATGTGTGCTTTACTTTTGTATGCAAACGAGTGCGAAGCAAAAGCAATCTTGAAACGGGCTATTGTTAGCCGGAGTTTGATGGTATGAATTTCATGATCATAAATTGAATAGGGGTGAATGTTTTTTATATTGTTTTAAATTTGCAGAAAGTGATAAAGTTTGACATAATTAAAATTTCATAAAAATTTGTTTACTGTTTTCTTGTTTTACACTTATTTTATAACTTTTCATTGATAAATTTTGTGATTTTCACCCAAATTTATATTTTATCCTTGCGGATCGAGTAACATTAATCTTCATTAATGGGGTATCATGGTTATGATTAAAATTAATCCTGGATGAAATTTCAACTTCAAAAATAAAAACTAAAAAAATCTGCTATCGCTTTCTTCACTAAAGTGACAATTTGCGCAGTTCTGCGCAGCAGCGGACAGTTTGCATTTGAAAGCTTATGTTTTAACCTAAATTTTGAATGTAGTCACAACCGTGGCAAACTGCGGCAACAAAACTTTCAAGCTACTTTTCTACAAAAAATCACGTTATTTTTAATTTTTTCTAGTGTCAGGCCTACTATGACCAAATTTTACAACATCTAATGAAAAAGGTTTGTTTTGCACAATATTTACAACAACTTTTTCTTTGACGTCAAAAAAATCCAAGTTATCATTGAAGCTAGAGAGTGTTTCAAAGTAATGCACTTTTTTTCAAAGAAATGTCAAAAAACGTCAGTTCGCTTAGCTTTGAAAAGTCATAAAATATTCAGATTTCATGATATTGCGCCCAAATTTTGGATTTAGACACTTGAATGTTATAGCAACAAAGGGAAAATATTATGAAACAGCTAACGAAAAAATTTTTTTTTGGCTGATGGCCAGCGATTCCCCACTGTGCAGCCGTCGTACCAAAACTAACCGCTGCACAGTGGCCGGAAGCCGGACAAAACTCAAGTTCTAATTATTGATATTTTATTTTTTTTTTTAAAGTTCTACTGTATTGAAAAACGTGTTTTCCAAATATCAAGACAACCAGATTAAATTTCAATTTTTGAGAGCACTTTAAACGTTGTTAAGTCATGTTATTTCAATGTTTTTTTTTTTGCTCAGAAAGCACATATTGGGGTTTACTTCAAATAGTAAATACTCACCTAATTCTTATTCGAATTCAATGCGATAGGTTGCATTTTGAAGATAAATAATCAGAATTGTATTTCGTGTTGAAGGTTTTTATATAATTCATCATAACTTTTGTAAAATGTTTGAAATATGAATTTGAGTAGTCTGAAAGAAACTTTTTTTTGCGCAAATGTATGCTGTACGATGATCTGACCCATAGGTTGCCACAGGTCGCATAGTATGCATTTCATAGGAAATTTTCTCTACTTTTCGAATATTAAGGTCCCATTTTGCCCCTTTCTGCCCCGCTGAACAAAAATTTTAATTGAAAATAGAATGAAGGCGCATGGTGGTTTGTGAAAGTTACGTTGTTTTAGAGATATAGTTAGTAGTTTCATTCAATTGTTCTAGAACATCATCAGCTTACGTTCAGATGTGAAAACAAGGTAAAAGAACACATATAATTATATTTAATTTACATGAATATTCATTTTCCAAACCAATGCATTAGGTTTTAACATTTTACTCGTCATCGTCAGTATCATTATGACTGAAAATTAATAAATTTTCCACCTCTTATGTGAAAGTGCGTTTCGATTTGTTGTTGTGTCTAAAACTCGGAACTAGCGGGTCTGACGTAATTAGCAGCTCACGAAACATGTCACCGATAGTTCTCTCACGTGATCCTTTCCAGGCATTTATTTTCTCGTGTTTTCCGGATTGCTTATTCATGCTTTCTTGGGCTCCTTCCTAAAGTTTTCCAATGGGACTCGAAGATTAAACGATTATTTCACATCCTTGAATTAGTAATTTGTGTACTGTTGTTGAACATCCATACAATTTTACGTAATAATGAACGGTATGATGTATCAATTCTTTCGCCACTCGAAATCATTGCTAGCAGCGTCTGAAATTGCTGGATTAAATTTAAATCGACTCCTGTTATCTCCAAAGAAAATTCTGCATTGGAAAAAACGTATTGCTGTAACACCGTTATTGCTATTGCCAAACCCAGCGTGCGGTTTGTCGACATGTAGACCAAGTTTGACAAAAAATTCTTTTTGAATTCGCTGTTTGATGCTGTTGAGATGATCGATGTTACCTGTTTTAAATATTGAGAATAGGTAATATTTCTATTTAATTCTGCTCCGAAAATTTAATATGAAATTAATTAATAATAATAAGTAATTGATAAGTCCAGTCAATGTTCAATAATAAATTTAAATACAATATGAAATCTGCTCTCTGAAAAAACTGCAAATATCGACAAATCAATAAAAGTCGGCACACGGACTCTAAAAATCTTCATTTTCAGATAAATTTGCATATCTGGTATCCCTGATTACTATAATACGATGGTGACACGTCACAAATTATGCACTAACGTATATAGACACTGTATTTTTACTAGTATTAAAACACATAAAACTGGCCATGACCATGTTAAACGACAAATTTTTACTTAGACTCAAGTTTTTTAAATCTATTAAAATGGGACCATTTTGCTTATTTCAACATATAATATACTGTATAGTTCGTTTCGAATGCACATTTCTCTTAAAATAGTATAGCGTGGAAGAAGACAGAACAGTTAATTAATGGCAGTAGATTTTTTTTTAAAGACAGCTAATTACACACGATATTGATTTTATATGAATGAATATTTCTTTGTTTTTTACTCACGTATTTTAGTTTAACGTATTTAACATTTTGTTTTCAAATTAATTCGAGGTAAAAGTTGAGCCAAAAATGATATCTATTTCAATACTACATGATCGCAGTTTTTCAACTGCGAAATTTAGCACACAATCGGCTGGTTCACATTTTGACAGTTTATACTGGTTTTCTATATTCGGTTCGCCAGAAACTGACTATACTGACACCATACTTATTTGAATTATATTTATAATTAAAATTTTAAATTATAATTTTGAAATAATTCATTATTATTAAATATTTTATATTATATATACTATCCTCAGTTTCGCTGATGACTACTGGATCCTCAAACATAACAAAAGATGGGAATATAAATGAATAATGCTATACACAAAACCACTACGACGTAATTTTAGCCATAAGAAAATTTTTATTGCCCTTTAGGGAGATATTATCCCAACTTTTTGAATTTTTGATACCAAAATTGAATTTTTCATAAAAAAATCAACCTAATATGGATTTTTCTGCTTTTTAAATGAACATTTTGGGTTTTGTCCGACTTTTGTTCGGAGACCCGCCACTGTGCGCTGATCGGACGGATCGGCCTTTACCGCCTGCAACATCAACCGCCGTTAGGCGTTATCAGATCCAACCGCTGCGCTGATCGGACCGATCGGCATTTGCAGCTGATAAATCGATCGCCGCCATTGCTGACGCTGCTGTGATTGGTGCCTGAATGACATATTGATAATAGACGCCGTTGGATGACAGCCGGATAAAAATCTACGAGGTTAAGTAGTCACCGGACGCGTGAGTACAAACTATAAAGTCCCGGCGCCGGGCCAAAGTTTAACCCGAACCCCCACCCTTTAGATAGCTTTATAGCAGAGCCAAAGAAATACACTCCCGCACACTATAGGTTAGTGATATAAGTTAGATGGCCAAATTAGTTAGTGTTAAAGCATGTTTGTAAATATAATTGTAACAGTAAACTAGTGTGTTTCCTTGTTTGAGGTAATGTTTAATGTGATTTAGGTTTCCTAAGGTATCTCACGTCTCGCGTTCGTTGCTAGTGTTGCTATTTGCTCTTGTTACTCCAAGTGGACGGCTTGGGAATACCGTCCCCGCACTCTGTTTTCTATAAACTGGGCAGCAATCTGATCGTTCAGAATTGGTCCAGTGAGGAGAATACACGAGTTCGGTGTTTTGAGATTGGGGAATATTTGTTACGAATTTCTGCGGTATTGAAACGCATGAGACTGAGTACTTTAGTGAAGTGCATCTGCCTTTTCGTTTTCCCTCAGTTTATCACCCTGACCCGCCCTCAGGCGGAGTTTCTGGCCGGGCAAGCCAAGATAGGCAAGTGGTCCTCTTCGAGGTGGCGCTTAAGCCACTTGCTTGAAGATACGGGGAACGGAACCGCAGATTTTGAGAGTGTGGCATTTCAGGCCCGCTACACGTTGCCCAAGACAGGAGAAGCTAGATATTTCTAATTATTTCGCCCTTAGACCGGTGAATGGTTCGTCGGCCAACAAAGTAAACTAAGTATGTATTTTTTTTATTGTTCGCAACATAATTGTTTGGGTAGGATGCGTTACTCGGACCACGCTATTGAGTCTCGTGATGGGACTGTCATCTTGTCACTATAGTGTTTTAGGCAACACGTATCTTAGTTCAGCTGCTCGCTGCAGATCAGACGCTGTCGTGAGCCGTCCCTAAGTTAGGAAACAGATGCTCAGAAATGACAGTTTGTCATTTCTGAGATGCTAAGGACATCTCACTAGCAGCTTTCCTTGACATTAAGGGAGCATTTAACAATGCTTCCTACAAATCTATAAAGAAAGCTATGCAAAAACGCGGTTTCGACGAAAGCATCTTAAATTGGACACCTGCTATGTTAGCAAACCGGTTAATCTTTCCCCGATAAGGCATGGATCACCAGGCCGCACATTTCTCTACCTTACTCAAATTGTTTACGTTCTCTGAGTTCAAATTTGTCCCATTCGTTCACCTACTTAGGTATAAAAATTTAGGAGCTTCGCTATTTTCTCCGCAGTCCAAATAAGCACTGACAAAGGCGATAAGTAAGCGTTGAAATACGTATATGCAAGGGATAAGTAAAAAGTGATAGAATTAAATAGTGGAAGTGGATAAAAAGTGTAATGTGTACCCGATCAGAAGAGCATAACTAAAAAATTACAAAATTCTATCAACGCGAGATACAAATAACATATTTTGATACAATTTTGTATTTCTCCATATAATTTTGATAACAAAATTGAATCTGAATGTGTTATAATAACAAACCTGAAATGAAGTTGTTCTAAAACAAGTCTAACAAATTTTTCGTTTTTATCAAAACCTGTTGTTTCTAACAATGTTTGTTATTATATTTTTCTATATACTGTCTTATTTTGTTAGGAAGCTGATACATTAGTAACAAATTTTGATATGTGTTTGATACTAGTAGAATCATTTCTGTTATAATTTCTGTTATTTTAACACCTAACGGGATCAAATTTACAACACAGCCTGTAAGGTTTTTCCCGTAACAAACTAACAACTTCTGTTACATTTTTGTTTTTTCTTTCTGATCGGGTAGGGTTAATCACAGTCAAATTAGGAAGATCAACTTCAAAGACGAAACCAACAAGCGGCTGTCCGCAAGGAGGGTTTTTATCTTTTTTATTGTGATCTCTTGTAGTCGACGATCTTCCTAACAACTCAACAAACATAGGATACGAAGTCATTGGATTCGCTGATGACATTACTATTTTAGCTAAGAGTAAATGCGGGTCCACTGTTTCTAATAGAATGCAGGCCGCCCTAAACTACATACTCAAATGGTGTAACCTACAAGGATTGAACGTCAATCCTTCTAAACCAATCATAATCCTATTTACAAAACTAAAATATAGTATTGCAATTTTTAAGTTGGGCGACACAGTTGGTGCTATTCAAGCATCTTGGCACCTAGGTGTTATGCTTGACCATAAGCTCAACTGGAACGACCATCTAGAATATGCAATCTCAAAAGCAACCAACGCTCTCTGGGCTTGCTTGCTGCATTACATTGCTACATCATACATTTGGCAAAAAGTGGGGACTCAAGCCGAATATACTCGGCAATGAAGAGTATGAAACCGCTGAATAAAACAAATATGTTATAAAAAATATATCTATGAGAAATAATAAAAAACCTAAATTAATCCACCTAGCGGTCAGACCCAGCCTTTCTCATTCAAACTTTTATTTGTTTAAATAGATTTACATGAACGCTTCAATCTAATAAATGTATATTCATTCTTTAGGTTCTAAAATATTGATGTTGTAATCTTATACATATAAATATGCAGTCCGGTCTGTCTGTCTGTCTGATCCATATAGGCTCGAAAACTACCGAACCGATCGACGTGAAAATTTGTATGTAGGGATTTTTGATGCCGATAAAGGTTCCTATGATAGTTTGAGACTCCTCCCTCTTCTGGAAGGGAGGGGTCCCATACAAATGAAACATAAATTTCTGCACAACTCAAGAACAAACCAAGCAAATGAAACCGAATTTGGCATGTGGATGTTTTAAGGGGTAATAAAAATGTCCATAATAGTTGGACGCCCCTCTCTTTCCTAGAAGGGAGGGGTTTTATACAAATGAAACACAAATTTCTGCACATCTCTAGAACTAATCAACTAAACGGAACCAAATTTGGCAGGTAAATGTTTTTAGTAGTAAAAAATATGTCCATAATATTTTGACACCCCTCCTTCTTTTGAAAGGAAGGGGTGCCATACAAATGAAACACAAATTTCTGCACATTTCGAGAACTAACCGAGTAAATGGAACCTAATTTGGCAAGTGAATGTTTTTTGGGGTAACAAATTTGTTCCATAATCGACCTCAGGCAACATTTTGGATTGTAAGATGGCAACTTCCGGTTTCTGGAAAACAGCCAAAAATGGCCGATTTCCACCCTATATAATAATATCCGGATCTAGAATGATACACAGGAGCTAAAATCGATCGAAATTGTCTTCAATGCCATTTGAAATTCAAAATGGCGACTTCCGGTTTCGGAAAAACAGCGGCAAACGACCAAATACCACCCAATATGGGTATTTCCGAAAAGCCACAAATCGACTTCAGACAACATTTTGAATTGTAAGATGGCTTTCTGGAAAACAGCCTGAAATGGACGATTCCCATTAAATATGAGTATCTCCGGAATCAGAAAGATGGACAGAAGCTAAAAATTGATCACAGACACAATCTTGAATTTTAACATGGTGACTTCCGGTGTCTGGCAAATAGCTGGAAATGACCAAATACCATTCAATATGAATGTTTTCGGAACCAGAATTACGCCCAGATGACAGAAATTGATTTTACAGGCAAAATGACGACTTTCGGTTTCTAAAAAACAGCCCAAAGTGACCAAATACCACCCAATATGAGAATCTCCGGAGCCAGAATGTTGCAAGAAGCTAAAAATTGACCTCAGACACCATTATCAATTGTAGGATGGCAACTTCTGGTTTCTGGAAAACAGCCAAAGATGGCAGATTCCCGTCTTACATGCGTATCTCCGGATCTAGAATGATACACAGCAGCTGAAATCGACCAAAGACCCCATTTTGGATTCTAGGTTAACGACTTCCGGTTCCTGGGAAACAGCAGGAAATGATCGAATAACACCCAATATGGGTGTTCCTTCAACCAGAATGACGCTCAGAGGCCAGAAATTATCTTAAATACCATTTTGAAATCCAAGATGGCGACTACCGGTTTGTGAAAAACAGCTTAAAATAAACAAATACTATCCAATATGAGTATCTCTGGAACCAGAATGATGCAAGGAGCTAACAATTGACCTCAGGCACCGTTTTGAATGGCTAAATGGCAAATTATAGGAAACAGTCGAAAATGACCGAATAATACTCAATATGGATATTTCCGTAATTGAGATGATGCATAGAAACCAAACATTGACCCTGGACACCACTTTGAATTTGAAGACGACTACTTTCAGTTTTTGGATAACAACCTAAATACCTATATACCTCCCAATATGGGTATTTCCGTTGTCAGATTGATGCCAGAAAGTCTGCTGATAATGACAGAATACCACCCAATATGAATATATTCAGAATTAAGGCGATGTACAGAAGCCAAATGACGAGGATGTTGTCATTTTGATAAAACCAATCATTTTGAACGATTTGTTATTCGACTTTAATTATATCCTATGACCGATTCGGCGTGCATTTGCAGATTTTAAACACATCGCAAGGAATCAATGAATTTGGAAAGTTTAAATTGTACGATACCACATTTAAATTATTGTTGAGGCCACATATACTGATCAAAGCAGGTATAGCTTTCAATAGTCTTTGAATTTCTTTTCTTTCCATAACTTTTGAGCCACATATCAAATTGTTATGAAGTTTGTTATTTGTAAGTTTGAGAGATGACTCGTTCGTATGGCACTAGTTATGTTCAAATAAGTCACGTAATCTTTGAGATAATAGACTTTCGTTGTTTTATAAACAATTTAATACATAACGGTTGCTTAAGTTCGATTATAATCAAATGAAATGGGAACGTATAGGGCAGCCAAACTTTGAAACCACGTGTTCAATCATAATTCATCAGTTAACCCTTAACTAGCCCGTTCATCTGATAATAATATTAATCAAATCGGTTGTGTAGTTTCTGAGATAATGAAGTTTCGTGATTTTCACATTTCGGTACATTACAGACGAAGTTACAGTCCGATTACAGCAAAATTCAATAGGGTGTTATAAGGCAGCTAGAATTTTTATTTGACACTAATTTTGTGGAAACCGAGTCAGCCATCTTTGAGAAAAGTGAGCTAGTTTAAGTAGTCTTGTGAATATTTTACTTATCATAGCTGGATTTCACATTTTTAAACATAATAGGCAAAGTAATAGTCTGATTGCAAAACAAATCAATAGGGTCTTATGGGGCAACTAGGCCTTCCATTTGACACTGATTTTATGAGAATCGGTCCAGCCATCTCTGAGAAACATGAGTGAGATTAAACAGTCTTCAAAACACGTTTCTTTTCATAACTTTTGAACCACACGTTCAATCTCGATGAAATTCAATAGTTCAGGGTTTTTCAGGTAGCCCGTTTATTTAAAACCAATTTTGTTCAAATCGATTGTGTAGTTTTTGAGATATTGATGTTTCATGATTTTTACATTTTGATACATAACTTCTAAGCTATAAATCCGATCACAATTAAATTTAATAGGGTCTTATGGGGCAACTAGACCTTTTATTTGCAATTAATTTCATGAAAATCGGTCCGGCCATCTCTGAAAAAAGTGAGTGAGAAAAAAAACCTGCACATACACACACACACGCACATACAGAAAATGCTCAGCTCGTCGAGCTGAGTCGAGTTATATATGCCATTCGGCCCTTTGGAGCATTTTTATACTTTCGGTTTTGCAAGTGATTGTTATACCTTTCTAGGAGAAAGGCAAAAAGGTAAAAAATAATAAGAAAAAAATAAATGTACATTTAATACAATATATATATTTGGAAATAAAAACGAGCTTTTTGAACAATAGATCACAGCAACCTAACGGTTAGCAACAGAACTTTGTTTGCATAACAGTAAAAGTCTAATCAGTTTTTGGAGAGCTGTTGTAGGAAACGGATGGAAAGTTGCACAAAGAAAAAAAAAAGTGAAGAAGTCAAGATGGCTGAAAAAAAAAAGATGTGTTCCGTTGGACACGACATTGGCACAGTCGATAACGCTCCCAAGAGGTAAGTTGAACTGGTGTTAGAATTGGTTTGTGTTAGGATACCGGTGTTTGCTCTCCTGTGAGGGAACGACAGCTCTGTGAGGCTGCCACGATATCTGATGCTCCTCTGGGAGGGACCAAAAAATGGTATGGTTGCCAAAAGGTGGTGGCATACCGAAGGGATCTTAAGGGACATTTACGAATCTTCAAAGATTTCCAACTGAACACTAGGGTGCCAGCCAAAATGGTCATCCCAGCCTTTCTCATTCAAACTTATTATTTGTAAAATTAGATTTACATGAACGCTTCAATTCAGTAAATGTATATTGTAAATTTCTGCACATCTCAAGAACAAACCAAGCAAGTGAAACCGAATTTGGCATGTGGATGTTTTATGGGGTAACAAATATGTCCATATTAGCTGGACGCCCCTCCATTTTCTGGAAGGGAGGGGTCCCATACAAATGGAACACAAATTTCTGTACATCTCGAGAACTAATCAACTAAATGGAACCAAATTTGGCAGGTAAATGTTTTTAGTGGTAAAAAATATGTCCATAATGTTTTGACACTCCTCCTTCTTTTGGAAGGGTGGGGCGCCATACAAATGAAACACAAGTTTCTGCACATCTCGAGAACTAACCAACTAAATAGAACCAAATTTGGCAGGTGAATATTTTTAGAGGTAACGAATATGTGCATTAGGGTGCCAGGAAAAATGGTCATCTCGAATTTCAAAAAAAAACCCTATACAAATTGTTCGCCTGCTCGAAAAAACACCCTGTGCAAAATTTCAGCTCAATCGGACTTAAAATGGGGTGGCGCAAAGCGATTGAAGTTTGGCTCTTTTGAAAACCGAAAAATCACCCAAGGGGGGGGGGGGACCTGAAATTTCGGTTTTCGAAATTTTTTTTTGATGCCAAATGACTTAAAAACGCATGAAACGTCGAGAATTGGTGTCATCTGAAAAATTTTTTTTTGCAAAAATCTACTCTCTGGGACCTAGTCGTTTTTTCAATTGTGGAAGGCGGAGTTCAAAATTTTTGGAATTTATCATTCGAAATTGATAACTAGTCTCTCGAAATAGCTTGTACAATGATATACACTATAACTAGCATCGAATACATTATGTTTCATTAGGGTGGTTCATTTATTCGGCATAGGGTGGTTCATAATATTGTGAAAAATGAGTATAAAATAAAAAAAGCGGTTCGTTTGATTGGTGTGACGTCTTCGACAAAGTTGTATATAATAATTCTGTCTTTCCAAAAAAAAAAACTTTCAAAAAATTATTTGATTATTTAATTTAAGAAAAATTAAAAATTAATTATTTAAATGGGCTTATTTCTTTATAACTTGATTTTTTTAATAAAACCTACCAAAGATTACCAAGACAATGAAACCAGTCCGATCATTTAGAAATCAAGAAAAATAAGTTATAACTTTTTGAAAAAAAAAAAAAGTTTTTTTGAAAAAGAGATATATATTTTCAATTTTTTTGAAGGCTTTTTTTTGGAAGGACAAAATATTATTCACAACTTTGCCGAAAACACTATGCCGCTTCGACTGTAGACATATTTTTAATTTCCAATAGAGCACTCTATGAGGAATTAAGAATATTTCTACAGTCAAAACGGTTTATTTGATTGGCATAGTGTATCTGGCAAAGTTGTCAATAATAACTTTGTTCTACCAAAAAAATGTACCCTGTGAAAAAAAATTAAATTAAAAAAAAATTATATTTTTTTTCTGATTTCTCCATGGCCGGTTTCGTTGTACAGGAAAACTGTCGTAGTGTTTATACAAAAATCAGTTTTATTAAATGCGCTGTTTTGGATAATTAATTTAAAACTTCCTTTTATTTATTTTTTTCAAAAAATTAATAATTTGTATTCAGAGTGTATATATTTAAAAAAAAAAACTATTATCTACAACTTTGCCGATTACGTCACACCGCGCAAACGAACCGTGTTGGCTCTAAAAATATTTGTAATCATCAATACCTATCCGAAATAGCATTTTCAATAGCTTTTCAAAAATGAGTTGTTTCAAAATATTAAACCAATAGCACAACATGGCATCTTTTGCCTATAAAAACGTTTATGCAAAGTTTCAGCCAATGGGCACGTTCACGTTCTGATGATGTAAACTTGACAGAAAATATATGGTCGAACTGTCAAAACGACGTAAACCCAGAAACAACGAGTCAATTGTGTTGCGTATCTGATTGAGATCTCTATACTCTCATTATCACTGAATAACATCGATACAGTCTTTTGTCCGATTATATAAGCCAGAGCACTGTGTGTTCAATCAAGTGTTGGCAAAGGACATTATTGTGATAAATAAAACGAATAAATTGTCTGGTACAACATTCGAAAGAACAAGTACAAGTGTCTTAGAGAGTAGATTTTCCAAACAAAATAAAATATAACATATTCCATCAGTCTCCACCGTTTCATGTACTTTCAAGACACTTGGAATGGAAAACATTTTTTAAATATTCGAATTCCACAATCTTAATTTTGGTTGAGATAATTTTTTTTGTACAGAGTAGTTTTTTGATACATTTTGTCAATTTGTTTTGTAATATCTTGCTATTTTACATATAATTTTTCCAATTCAACATTGCCACCCTCACGACAATGATATAACAAATATTATATTTTCAGGAATTTTTCTATTGGTATTCAGTGAAAAGTGTTTTTTTTTTTATTTTATACTCATTTTTCACAATATTATGAACCACCCTATGTCGAATAAATGAACCACCCTAATGAAACATAATGTATTCGATGCTAGTTATAGTGTATATCATTATACAAGCTGTTTCAAGAGACTAGTGATCAATTTCAAAAGATAAATTCTAAAAATTTTGAACTCCGCCTTCCACAATTGAAAAAACGACTAAGTCTCAGAGAGCAGATTTTTGCAAAAAAAAAAAATTTCAGATGACACCAATTCTCGACGTTTCATGAAATTTTAAGTCATTTGGCATCAAAAAAAATTCCGAAAACCGAAATTTCACGTGCCCCCCTTGGGTGATTTTTCGGTTTTCAAAAAAGCCAAACTTCAATCGCTTTGCGACACTCCATTTTGAGTCCGATTGCGCTGAAATTTTGCACAGGGTTGTCTTTTCGAGCAGGTGAACATTTTGTATAGACGCTGTCCCATCACAGCAAAAATTCAGCGATACAACGGCTATTGAAGAACCAGAATTTACCATGTTGGAGTTTTCAATTGCCCTCGCGTCTTGCAAGAATAAGGCTCCAGGACCGGACAGGATCAAATTTAATTTGATGAAAAACCTGCCGGACTCGGCCAAGCTACGATTTCTTAAACTGTTTAATAAGCTTATCAGGAACAATATGATTCCGGAAGCTTGGAGACAGGTTAAGATTATCGCAATCAAAAAGCCAGACAAACCTGCCGCAGATCACCGCTCGTACAGGCCGATTGCGATGCTCTCATGCATATGCAAATTGCTTGAAAAAATTATCCTGCGTAGACTTGACAACTGGGCAAAAACAACTAACCAACTATCAGAGACCCAGTTCGGCTTTCGTAGGGGCAAGGGCCCTAACGATTGCCTGGCATTGCTAGCCACAGAAGCGGAAATGGCTCTTGGCAGCAAACAACAAATGACCTCGATTTTCCTGGATATCACAGGCGCATTTGATTCAGTTTCAATCGAAATTCTTTCCGAGAAACTGCATCAGAGAGGATTCTCCCCTATATTAACAAACTTTTTGATCAACCTGCTGTCTGAAAAGCATTTACTTTTCAACCACGGTTCTTCAACAATAACACGAACAAGCTACATGGGTCTCCCCCAAGGCTCTTGTCTGAGTCCGCTGTTGTACAACTTCTACATCAGTGACATCGACACATGCTTGACGGACGGCTGTACAATGCGCCAGTTAGCTGACGACTGCGTTGTATCAGTCACGGCGACTCTAGCTGTAGACATGATAAACAGCCTGAAAATACGCTAGATAATCTGACCGGTTGGGCCAGTTGTCTTGGAATCGAATTCTCGCTTGAAAAAACGGAGATGGTAGTCTTTTCAAAAAAGCGACCACCACCTCGCTTCGAGCTAGTTCTGTCCGGAATACCCATCACTCAGTCACCTAGCTTCAAGTATCTAGGAGTATGGTATGACTCTAAGTGCACATGGGAAAAACATATCAATTACCTGAAGCAAAGATGCCAACCGAGAATTAATTTTCTTCGGATGTTAACAGGAACATCATGGGGAGCGCATCCAGAGGATTTAATACGACTCTACCAAACCACTATTCTGCCCGTAATAGAATACGGCAGCATATGCTTCAGAGGAGTCGCAGCCTCACACATGCTGAAGCTAGAGAGGATACAATACCGTTGTTTGCGTATCGCTCTAGGCTGCATGCAATCGACACATACCATGTCTCTATAGGTCATTGCGGGAGTACTACCACTCAAAGAGAGGCTATTCGAGTTGGCTCTTCGTTTCCTCATCAGATCGGAGATAGCAAACCCAATGATAATCGAGAACTATGAGAGGTGTTTGGGAGTTGTTCAGAAACCCTGTATGTCAGTATACCAGCGGTTTATGACCATGGAGATAAACCCTTCGGTTGTTGCTCCATCCCGTGAGATTTCAACAGCGCTCAACAATTCTTCTGTTGTATTTGATTTGACGATGAAACTAGAAATCCATGGAATTCTCGAACACCTTAAACCAACAGTTGTGCCATTAATATTTTCGGCGAAATTCGGCCACCTCCCAGAACAGAACTCCTTTTTCACGGACGGATCTGTGATGGATGGACAATCCGGATACGGCGTTTTTAACACAGATCATCACATATCCCGCAAACTGGCACAGCCTTGCTCTATATATGTAGCTGAATTAGCTGCCATACACAATTCGCTGCGAATTATCGAGCTCAAGACACCAGGCAATTATTTCATCTTCTCGGACAGCCTCAGTTCTATCGAAGCTCTCCGATCGATTAAACCGGTCAAGCACCCGTCCTATTTCCTTCCGGAAATTAGACGGATATTAGAAGTGCTGGTTGATCGGTCTTTCATTATCTGCTTTGTGTGGGTCCCCTCTCATTGCTCAATCCCAGGCAATGAAGAAGCTGATTTATTAGCGAAAAGGGGTGCCATAGAAGGAGATATATTTGATAGACCGATCATCTATACCGAGTATTTTCACCTGCCTCGACAACTGGCCCTGGCAAACTGGCAGGAAAAATGGGATAAAGACGATCTTGGGCGATGGATGCACTCGATTTCGCCCAAAGTGTCTACAAAAGCTTGGTTCAAAGGGTTAGATTTAACTCGAGATTTCATTCGAGTTATTTCGCGCCTAATGTCCAATCACTATGTTGCAAACGCACACCTTTATCGAATAAACTTAGTCGATAGTAATCTGTGCGAATGTGGAGGGTACGAAGATATAGATCATATAGTCTTCGTATGCCCTAAGTACCACAGAGCAAGGACCAAGCTTATTGATTCTCTCCGAAAACAGAAAGTGACATTTACAATGCAAGTACGGGATGCGCTTGCTAGCCGCAACCCAGCGCTTGTAATACCTATTTATGACTTTTTAAGAGATATCAAGTATCGAATTTGATTATCTCCTTGCTTCTTCTTCTTATTTTTCCAACACAACCTCCATCAAAAAGTTTCACACTAATTCTGTTCCCTTTTTTTTC
The DNA here is from genome assembly GCF_029784165.1 of Wyeomyia smithii. NCBI lineage: Eukaryota > Metazoa > Arthropoda > Insecta > Diptera > Culicidae > Wyeomyia > Wyeomyia smithii. Next base: position 81,560,298 of record NC_073696.1, on the reverse strand, counting down.
TTTTATTGATCTTTTTAGAGACACATGAATCATCGCTTCTTTCTGAGAGACATGATCCACCAAACATAGATATAAGTTTTGATTTCTAAAGATATAAGGAACCATCACACCTTAACGAATAGTATTAAGAATTGATATTTACTCATACAGAGAAGAACTTTATTTATTATTGTTATTGTTAGCCGTAGGTTTAAGTGATATGTATTTTTAAATTGTATTTATAAAAGAGAAAAGATGAGAGGGTTTTTATGCCTGTTTGAGGAGGAGCAGTCGGGATACAGGCTCTACTCAAGCTGGCTTTTCCCTACTCCAAAAGATATTCGGCCCCGTTATGCTTTGCGGTTGGGCCTAAATAAATATTAGAGTTTAAAAAAAAAAAAAACATTTTGTATAGGATTTTTTTTTGAAATTTTCTGGTCACTTTTTCCATACGGTGATTGGCGCCCTACTGAACACCTTAGTAACCATGAATGAAGACTGGATAAACTCCAAGACTGAATTCAATGTTCCCTTCAAAGTGAATAAATTCAATCGCAGCGAAAGGGAAGAAGGAGGTCCTAAAGTTCGTCCAAGATCACTCATATTTTATACAGATGACTCTAGAATGGGTGACTCTACAATCGCAGGGGTCACTGGACCAGGAATAAAAATACCAATTACATTGGGACAGTGGCTCACAGTTTTTCAAGCTGAACAACAACTTAACATGCACAAATGTTTGTTTGGCTAGAAAATATAGGTATTCCAATATCTGCATTTTTTCAGATAGCAGATGTCAGCCTTAGTTAGTTTGGGATTGTATTCAATACCTCCGGCAACTAACTGTAACAAACGTTGTTAATCTATTCTGGATGGCTGGTCACTGTGGTATAGGAGGAAATGAAAACGCCGACCTTTTAGCAAGAATTGGTTCCTCAAATACATTTTTCGAGTCGGAGCCATTCTGTAGGGTCCTTGTAGGGTTTGAAATCAGAGCTCAGATGTTGGGAAACAAAAATGATTGATGCTAAATGGAGGACTTCCTCCAAAGCAAGATAATCTAAACTTTTTATTACACCATGTAATAGAATCACACGCAAGCTACTCAGTATGAATAAAGCTGATCTTAGTACGTTACCTGGCCTATTGACTGGACATTGCCCGAGTAGGTATCACCTCAAAAAATAGACAAACTGACGGATGACATTTGTCGTTTCTGTAATTTCAAAATATACTGTGTCAATGCAGCACATTGTTTCAGCAAAGACTGCGTATCCTCGAAAAGAGTGTCCTTACACCTAACGAATAGTCTGCTGAACTAATGAAGGTAAGGAACTTCATCAAAGAGGTCATACCATTTTGGGGTGAAATGCGAAGGATTAGGGCGACTATCACTGATACCCATAGTGATGGAACGAACTGCCAGTGCATAAGAAGTAACACGGAGTATACCATAACATATCTAACTAATGGTGCACTGGTCATAAGCTCCGACAGGAAAAAATGACAGGTTTTACTCCGAGGAGGTCAGCCCCACCATCTTTGCATATGATCGAAGTCTTACAACGGGGTGGCTACCATGAATTTCGCTAGGTTACTCGTATCCCAGCTAATAGCACGATGTAGGGATATGAGTTACTGGGCAGGATACTATGGACCACAATGAAGTCTATTCTAAGCCCGTTGTAAACCTTAAAGAATGTTTGGAAGCACACCTGGAGGGACCCAAATGGGCCAGCCTGCTCTCAGATAGACCATGGTCTGATTGATTACTGAGCTATTACTAAAAGATCAACATAATTAGGAACCGAAATGTGTCAACCCCTGCCATGTTCAACAACAAGAGGGGATCCGGATTACCGATAAATCGGAGGTGTCCAGCCGTTTAAAACACGTAACTACCTAACGCTCAGCAGCCTGCGAACCATTCTATTACCATGAAGAGTATACACTAAAAGTGGTTGATTTGCGAATTCTTGGTGTCTCGAGTGTAGGATCTTCGCACATTTCTTGTCGGCAAATTGGAAGTTGGTGTTTGGCGACAATTGACGATTATAGTAAAGCAAATAAAACAAGACTGGCTCCAGTGGAGTGGCATGTAACTAGAATGCCGGAGAAGCGACCAGCAAATACTATATTTAACAGGAATCCCAAAAGAGGTCGTCGACTTCGGAGTAGACCTTTTTGCTACTAAGTTGTATTTTATATTATCGTCATTGTGAAAATAAAAGCTAACCACTCGCTGTCAACTAATACAAATGCTAAAGAACACGACACGTTGGCTAATGATGAAGATTGCTGGCTTCGTTGAATGAATGCACTGATGGAAAAAATCTCGACTCGTTAAAGCCGATCATAATCGCTGGCACTCACCCAATAGCGTTCTAAATATGTCACGCCTTGAGTGTGTACGAAGAACTGTTCAGCTCGGAATTGCCCACCCCACCTGATTTGAGTTGGTGTTTGTTTGAAATTTCCTTGTTTACGACATCAGAAAATAATGCTCCTAAACATTTCACACTTAGGTATACAGCAATGGACATTTTCTAACACTCCAACTTAATCTATTGTTATAACAACATAAACAAACTGTCATAGCTATCATATACTGAATTGAAAAAGTTTAAATGATACGCTTGAAGTTTTAATGGCGACCCACCATGGAGGCCCGTAAACGCTATTACGCTCTGCCTTGTAACACTTAACGCTTACCTTATAATTGACTACACTCGCAGTTTTGCGAACAAGGTTCAAGGCGACACTTCTGTTGCGGTACAGGTCGGACTCGATTATATACAGATTCGATTATATATTGACTCGATTATATATGATTCGATTATATATAAAATTGTATATAATCGAATCATAATTTTTTTTCAATTTTAAATATAACTTACCTAAAGCAGCAATGTCGTATAGGGATCGTCCAAAAATACGTAACGCTTAGGGGGAGGTAAAGATCTGACAAAACGTCGCAATCAATACTAAAAATTTTGAAGATCTATACAAAGAGCGTTACCTAGAGGAAAGAGGGGGTCGAAAACAGTTTTTATTTACGGTACGTAATTAATGGACGTTCCCTTCAGTCCAATATGACGTAACGCAACATTTTTTGACCCAAAACGTTGATTTTTGAGCCATAATATTTCAAGTAAAGTAAAGCTGATCTAAAACAGAAATATCGCGAGGGAACGTTTACAAATTATGTAACGCTCAGGAAACGGGAAAGAGTGTTGGGTTGGCAAAGTGTTGCAACCCATACGGAACAACAAAAAGCAATGGCAAAGGGGGAAAGGAGATCAACAATAACTATTCTTGCGTAACGTTATAAATAAGCGCTACCTCATTGATTCATAAAAGTCCGTTCACATGTTACATAACGCAAGCAGAGCTGAAGAAATTTTTTATGCCTGGTGTGCTGAGTATTGGAAACATGCTAGACAAAGTGGTGAGGGTTTTCCGGAAGTCCAAAATTTATGTCACATTAAATTTGAATGGACCCTAATATTACTATTTCAATGTTAAGGTTGAGGTGATAGAGATTGACTCTTTTCAAATACTTATTTTTATGAAGTTGAAATCAATACTGGTGAGCAGAAATTTAAATGATTTAAAGACAATGTTTTTAGCTAATCTACTATCTACCCAATACGCAAGTCGCTAATCTAGCTAATCTACTATCTACCCAATACACATCACGCAGTGCAAGTTGCAATACACGCCGTGTAGTGTTTCTATGCAAAAGTGGCACCCGTGCAGCACGGTGTAGTGTTCTTGCCATGGCTGACTGCAATAACATAAAGAATAACTACGAAATCTATACATACATATATTTTTGTAAGAAAGGTTTTTTGCGACTTTAAGGGTGTTAGTCAAAAAAAAAACCTACTTATTTATTTAAAAACAACAAAAGATGTATGCAAAATAAACAAAAAAAAATTTTTTCGGATTCGATTATATATACATATATTTATGTAAGAAAGGTTTTTTGCGACTGTAAGGGGGTTAGTCAAAAAATCCTACTTATTTATTCAGAAACAACAAAATATTTATGCAAAATAAACAAAAAAGATTTTTTTTTCTGATTCGATTATATACAGGATTCGATAATATATAGTGAAAACTTTTCGGAGACTGTATATAATCGAGTCCGACCTGTATTTCGATGGTATACGCAAATCGTCCCATCGTGGAAAACTCGACACGGCACGAAATGGCTCACCCAACGCTGTGTAATGCTGCGCCATAAAATTTTCAACAGCATCGTTAAAGTGACTCTTGTCGCTGCTCTTTCGCCGTACTTCGAGAGGGTGGCAGGTAGACGTCATCTTTAGGACTAATAGTTGTAGATGTTGGCAAAAGTGTTAAAGAACTGGAAGCTTTGGCACCAGCGACGCCGTCTGAAAACTGCATACTCCACGGAGGCCATTCGTATCCTTCAGGCGGACACGTGTCCTGCATCCTGCGCTCGGTAGGTACAGTTTTCGCGTATGTTGTTTCATTAATTAAACACCCGGTTTTATTGCGTGCGCCATCCGGGGTACAACACAAAAGGGTAAAGTTTTACCACATAGGGAAACTTATTGGTACGACGTAGCATATAAACACTAAAATGAGTATAACGCTCAGAGGAGCAGATTTCACGTTTTTTTTTTTAAGGGGGGATTTGTTAGTAGCTTAAGTATTTATGGTAAATATATGTAAATAATGAGTATGTGTGTCCAATCACAAATGGTGACTTCTCAACACTGTTAGAAATTTGTAATTTTAATTGTTAGGATTTGTTTGCTTTCGCAATTAGGACTTATCATTCATAGGGATTTAAACCTACTTGTCAGAAAAGGGGAAGTAAAATTACAACTAACTTAATTGCTAACTTATTGGCTATAAAGAGAGCTTATCGTAGCAATAGAGGATTGCAACGATTTTTGTCGAAAATTGTTAATAATTTTATTTGACATAGCTTCTAATGGTTCAACACCAGTAAGTCTATGTAATTCGAGTGTACCAAACCAAGGAGGACGCTTCAAAATCATTTTCAAAATTTTATTCTGAATCCTTTGGAGCGTTTTCTTCCTTGTTGAACAGCAACTTGACCAGATCGGTACAGCATAAAGCATTGCTGGTCTAAAAATTTGTTTGTAAATCAAAAGTTTAATCTTTAAACAAAGTTTGGAATTCCTGTTAATGAGAGGATATAAACATCTCGTATATTTGATGCACTTGGCTTGTATACTCTCAATGTGCTCTTTGAAAATAAGTTTTTTATCATAAATTAGTCCCAAGTACTTAACCTTGTCGGACCAACTTAAAATAACCCCATTCATCTTGACAACGTGATTATTGTTTGGCTTGAGGAAAGAAGCCCTAGGCTTATGTGGAAAAATTATTATTTGAGTTTTAGAAGCATTGGGAGAGATATTCCACTTTTGCAAGTAGGAAGAAAAAATATCTAAACTTTTCTGCAATCGACTGCATATGACACGAAGACTTTTTCCTTTTACGGAAATGCTTGTGTCATCGCAGAACAATGACTTTGTGCATCCTGGAGGCAAATCAGGAAGATCTGAAGTGAATATGTTGTACAGGACTGGACCCAAGACTGAACCTTGAGGTACACCTGCTCTGACAGGAAATCTATCAGATTTTGAATTCTGATAGACAACCTGCAGAGTTCGATCAGTAAGATAATTTTTAAAAATTTTGATTAGGAAAATTGGAAAATTAAAAGTTTGCAATTTCGCAATCAAACCTTTATGCCAAACACTGTCGAATGCTTTTTCTATGTCTAAAAGAGCAGCTCCAGTGGAATAACCTTCAGATTTGTTAGCTCGTATCATATTAGTAACTCTGAGCAATTAATGAGTTGTGGAATGCCCATGGCGAAATCCAAACTGTTCATTTGCAAAAATTGAATTTTCGTTGATGTGTGGCATCATTCTGTTAAGAATAATTCTCTCAAACAGTTTACTTATTGAAGAAAGCAAACTGATTGGTCGATAACTTGAAACTTCAGCTGGGTTCTTATCCGGTTTTAAAATGGGAGTAATTTTTGCATTTTTCCATAATTTGGGAAAATATGCAATTTTGAAGCAGCAATTGAAAATTTTCACTAAAAATTCCATTGTGCTCTCAGGGAGATGTTTGATTAGTATATTAAAGATTCCATCGTCACCAGGTGCTTTCATATTTTCGAAATTTTTAATAATTGATTTAATCTCATTCAAGTTAGTTTCAATTATTTCCGCAGGTAAAAAATTCTGGGAAGAAATTAAATCAAATTGACGTGTGACTTCATTTTCAATTGGACTCACAAAATTCAAATTTGAGTTATGAACACTCTCAAACTGCTGAGCAAGTCTTTGAGCCTTTTGTTCATTGGATACAAGAAAACGTTCACCATCTTTTAAAACTGGAATAGGCTTTGAAGGTTTCTTAAGAATCTTCGACAGCTTCCAAAATGGTTTTGAATATGGTTTCAATTTTTCAACTTTAGTCTCAACATTTTGATTTCTCAGAAGAGTAAATCTATGTTTTATCTCTTTCTGTAAATCTTTATAAATAGTTTTGAAAACAGGGTCACGAGAACGTTGATATTGACGTCTGCGGACATTTTTCAAACGAATTAGAAGTTGAAGATTTTCCTCAATTATTGATGAATCAAATTTCACTTGAGCCTTTTGAACAGAATAATTCCTGGCATCAACAATTGCACATTTTAATGCTTCCAAAGCGGAATCAATATTCACTTCGTTTTGCAAATCAAGCTTATTATTAAAATTTCTCTCAATATGAGTTTTGTATCTTTCCCAATTAGCCTTGTTATAATTAAAAACAGAGCTCATAGGGTTTAAAACTGATTCATGTGATAAAGAAAAAGTTATTGGAAGATGGTCAGAATCAAAGTCAGCATGTGTGATCAAATCACTACATACATGACTTTGATCTGTTAGCACCAAATCAATTGTTGAAGGGTTTCTTACAGAAGAAAAGCATGTAGGACTATTCGGAGACAAAATAGAATAGTATCCTGAAGAACAATCATTGAATAAAATTTTGCCATTGGAATTACTTTGAGAATTATTCCATGAACGATGTTTGGCGTTAAAATCGCCGATTATGAAAAATTTCGAGCGATTTCTGGTGAGTTTTTGTAAATCACCTTTAAAATAATTTTTGTGCTCGCGTGTGCATTGAAATGGTAAATATGCTGCGGCAATAAATAAAATCCCAAGTTCAGTTTGAACTTCAATTCCCAAAGTTTCAATAACTTTCGTCTCAAGATGGGGAAGAGCACGATGTTTGATTCGGCGATGAATAACAATTGCAACTCCACCGCCGGAACCCTGAATCCTATCATACCTATGAACCACGTAATTGGGATCATATTTTATTTTATGTTAGGTTTCAAAAATGTTTCAGTAATAATTGCAATATGCACATTATTTACTGTTAAAAAATTAAAAAGCTCATTCTCATTGGCCTTCAATGAGCGAGCATTCCAATTTAATATTTTAATTGTTTTATTTAAAATCATTGCTAAATTTTAAATTAGAAACAATTTTAATAGTAAAATTTGTGCCTATTTGAATGGCTTCAAACATTGATTTTGCCTGCAACATGGCGTTCATAAGATCGAACATTGCCTGTTGCAAAAAAGAAAGTTTACCTGCCGTAATAGGCCCCAGGCAGTTGACATTAGAAAAAATATTTTCGGCAGCAATATTTGCTGGAGTAATAGGTGTACAATTATTTTCTAGCGTGTTTTGCTTACCCATGTTAACGGTCATTTTCGAACTACCAACACTAGGCGGTATAAAGTTCGAACTACCTGTAACCTGTGCATAAGTTAAACGGGTATGCAAAGGAGTAGGTAAACTATGCGTCACAGGTACGCTTGGAGAATTTTGTTTTGAAGTTGGTTTTAATTGAGAAATTGAATTTTGTTTACCTTGCCTTGCCTTAACAATTGCTAAACGGACTGGGCATTGATTAAAAATTTGACATATGGTTGCCGTTACAATTCGCACGAAAATTTTTACTCTCTTTCACAGGACATGTGTCCTTTTTGTGAGAAGAGTCTCCACAATTAAGACATTTTTGGTCCATGTTACAGAATTTGGAACCATGGCCATAACGTTGGCAAGTACGGCATTGGGTGATATGCTTTTCACCTCCGCCATACTTCCTATAAATTTCCCACTTTACACGCACATTATACAAAGCATGTGCTTTTTCAAAAAAATTTAAGTTGTTAACCTCATTGCGGTTAAAATGAATTAAATAATTAACAAGGGAAATTCCAGTTCTCTGACTGTTTTCGCCTCGTGATTTTTGTTTCATTAGAATTACTTGGGTAGGGGCTATGCCAAGTAATTCTGTTAAAGTAAGTTTGATCTCATCAACGGTTTGATCGTTGGTGAGACCTTTCAATACGACCTTGAACGGCTTGGCGTTCTTGGTGTCATATATAAAAAATTTGTACATCTTGTCAGTTAAATACTGAACAAGACGATCACGACCCTTTACTGAGTCGGCTAATAAGCGGCATACACCTCTACGGCCAATTTGATAGGTAACTTTAACGTCAGAAACAAACGTTGAAAGTTCCTTTTTGAATATATTAAATTCAGAAGAAATAGTTACCACAATAGGTGGAACTTTCTCCTTTTTTAAAGATTTTATATACTGTATAGTTTCATTATTGGTAACTTCCATTTCACCAGCTTCTTGCTCAGGCAAAATATCAAAAGGATTGTCACTACAGACACTCGAAGTGTCCGAAAGAGATGCCTCTCTTTTCCTCCCCGCAGCGATGCGAGGTTTCTTTTTCCGTCCAGCCATTTCAGGTGATACGGAAAAAGTTAAAACAAATGTTAAATTCAAAAGTAGGTAGTCTTGAGAAAGACTGATGGGAAATAACCTTCAGGTAGTCTTTAGAAGACACACTGACAAAACACAAACTTTGAAGCTATAGGCAGTCAAAGACCAGTCCACAAGCAACCGAAAAAACGTCTGATCTGTAGGACAGTTCAAGACGCACTGCAGCAGATTTCACGTGATTCTAGTCTCCAGACTAGTGTACAGAATGTAATATACAATTCATCGTTGGATAACTAAACAGTACAAAATTTCTATGATATAATATCTAATTATCATTCCAGTTTCTTACTACATGAAGGCACAAACTCTTCTATCTCGACCTTTTACACTTTATGCTCGAGTATACCTAATTTTATTAAAAAATCTACAATGAACCGTTGCGGTACCCGGAATCGTTACCTTGAAAGGATAATTGCGATCTAAGTATAAGATGTTGATTATAAACAGTTGAAATAAATCAGAGTAAATACGCATGTTATGTTGTATTTTTATAGGAAAAAAGTTTCAATTTTTGTGCCTGAAAGTAATATGTCAGGAATTTCGTGCAACACCGCAAGGTTCTTAAATATTTAAAAAAAAAACATATTTTTGAATTTTAAAGTTGACATGTTTTCTTTAACCGAACTGGTATTTTAGGAATCTGTAGAATCAAATCATCAAATTGGATATGACTAAAATTTCTCAAAACAAATAAAGCCGGGCTGAAAAATTCACAATCTGTTAGCGTATTTTAAGTCTCTTCTTCTATCCCTTATCTTTTTTCAGTTATGCTGAATTAAAAGAACGCATCCCTTGGGAATGCGGTGAAAAATTTACGACTGCCGATGATGCTAGCCATTTCCGCTGGCTTGTTCCTTCGACAAACCATGAAATAAAGCGCAACAGCCGGGAGCAGAGGGTGTGCTAGAGTTTAAGTTTTTTACCACAAGTCCTGTTTTTTTGTTTTCAACAAACAAATAAGCTTTGTAAGTTATAAGGCACAAAACATTTCTTAATTCACAATTTGTTCACACTTCAATTCACAATTGAATCCCACGGACAATTCAAAAACAAGGAGACCTTGTCAGTGTCGGGCTGAGAATTAAATGAGACAGCAGAAATGCGTGGAGAGTTATCTTCTATCTCTGGTGTAGCAAAGTCGATTTCTATGGACCGGAAATCATTGCGCGCAGCAAATGTTTATAACTCATACTTTTAGTTATGAATCATGATTTATTCACAACTTCGAAATGAAGTCGGTTAATAATTTATGAATACTTATTTAACATAGATAAACAGGGGAAAATCCGTCTAATTGTTTTTTGAAATAGCAAGGTGACGCAAATTATAACGTTCCTGTTATTACCTACATAAATAGTGCAAATATATTCTTGTATACAAAGCTAAAGTAATGTACACTTTCAGGGTGGTGAAGCCTGCCAGTGAGGGTTGACACCCTCAACAAACTCGTGGTGGTCCAAATTGAATAACTCCGAAGCACTTGCCAGCATCGTGCAAGTTTATTCATGGTATTATAAACTAGGCCAATTCAGCTCGTATAATATACTGACCATAAAGTTAGTTTTGTGACTCGAATAACGACAATTTCTCAACTCTACAAACTTTTCTCACCGACTGCCGGCCCTATTGTACCAAATGTAACCAGGAGCAAAATCATTTCAAATCGCCTGAAAATACGCGAAAATTTTATCGACCATTTTTTATTTGAATGAAACTTTGCACACGTATTTGGCTTAGCAAACTGAGCATTTTTCACAGGTGGAGAGATTTTTTACACCCATGAGTTACATTCTAAAAGGGCGTATGCCTTTTGGCATAGGTTTTATTCGAAGCATTGTAGCCCAGAAACCGTTGGTTGTATAGAAAAACTGTCTGAGAATGAGTTGTAGGGAATTAAAAATGCATCATAAAAAAATATACACTGTACAAAAAAAATTTTTTTGATCAGAAAAACATTAAAAATAAACATTAAATTTCAATTTAAAATAAAAGAGTAGATTTTTTTTTATTAAAGAAACTTGACGTTAATACGCAACTTTTAAAAGAAAGTCCAGGATGAAGATATGAAAAATAATTTTTTTATGGTAGATTGATTTTTTTTATGAAAATTCTAGTTCAAACATTTTTCAAAATATTTGTACTCTGATGATTTTAAAAGATGCAAATAGTCATTTTGAATCAAACAGCTCTTGGTAGTAAACATTCTAAAGACATCGGTTTTCGAGTTATTTCTAATTTAAGCTCGAAAAATTATAATTATTTAGGAAAATACACGTTTTTCTTAATTTGTCCATGGTTCTCCAGCAAAAACCATACGTTCATTGGAATGCTTGATTAAAAATATACAATTCATTCTTTGACAACAAAACGATTGGACGAACGGTTCTCAAGAAAAAAGTTAAATGTTCTAAGTGATATAAATATATATAAGAATCAAATATTTATTTTCGAGTTTTATTATCTTAGGAACATATTTTTTTATGACATAGATACCTTACAGAACTAGTTTCACCTTATATTTTATATACATCATAAGTAAATGATTCGTCATCTTTTGAAAACAGCTTCGTTTGTATCTTATTTTCTGAAATCGGAACAAAAGAGTAATACTTTTGTCTGGCAGCTATTATTATAGATTTTTTGAAAATATTGCTCCATTCTGTTACTCCTTGTTCATATTCTTCATATGATACCCAACTAAATGACATTTTTGATGAATTTTTATTACTTTTCTGATTAGACCAATCATACAATTCTTTTGCGCTTGTAATGGGATGTTCATGTTCTTTAGCTAATCTTGCATTTCCTGCCATTTGTTTTAATATGCCACCAATTGCATCGCATGGGCCTTTAACATGAGAAGTCGCAAAAAAAATGCCACTCTGCATCGACGTTATATTATGTTTTGAACTTGCAAAGTTTTTTCTATATTTATATTGTGAGGCAACTCCATCAGACATTAATATCGCTTTTTTCAACTCTATTGTTGTTTTCAAAAAACTCATTAATTTGGCAATGAACACCTGAACCGCAACAGTATCATGATGGAGTACTTCCGATATAATGATGAAGCTGATATTCTCAAGTGTTCCAGATTCTGAATAGTAAACAACGAAGGGATGAATGGTGGCTTGACTATCATTCCAATAACTACACGAACCACAAATTGATAAAGACGTATTAAAATGAGCTTGACTGTTCAATATTTTTAATTTTGCAATAACGTTTTCGTTTAAATTGCGTAAGCTTGATGAGCACCGATGATCAGGAAAGGGCTTACAGCATTTGGGCTTGGTGTATTCCATTTTCACTTTATTCATCTTCACAAAATGCACGACAAACATATTTTTTTATAAAACATTCGGCAAGGGGGAACGTGTAGGTAGGATAAGGTACAGCGCTTGAGTTATTTATCCAATCATTATTATTATTTATTATTATTTATTATTATTTATTTATTTATTTCCATCTGACCCGCAGTGGTCTTAATGAAATGTTGATACACTAACAATAACAAACAAAGAACAAAGTGCAACATTAACAAACAGATTTCCAGCAATACAAACTATCTAACAAGCACATGAAACATTTTTAAACTATCTTATGCACTACATGAGTCGTCTTAACCTATTCTTGAAAACGTCTATGGTTACATTGAAGTCAAAATAGTCAAAAATCTATTGAATACGTCACACATCGCCCTTATAGGTTCGTTCTGGCCGTAGTTAGTACGTTGGTAGTCAAGTCGTAGAAAGTTCCATGATCTCAGGCTTCTCGCAGGCACATAGATGTTGAGTTGAGAGAGAATGGCCGGGGCATCAATTTGTCCAGCGAAAAGTTTTCCCACAAAAACAGCTCTCGATATATTTCTCCTTTTTGCTAAAGTGTCCATATCCAGTAAACGGCAGCGATCAATGTATGGAGGAAGCTCACTCGGGTTACTCCATGGTAGAGTACGTAGTGCATAATGGATGAACCGGCTTTGCACTGACTCAATTCTGTTTTTCCAAATCTCCGCATTGGGGCACCAAACAACAGCAGATGTTTCTAGCACCGACCGCACCAGGGAAAAATATAATGAACGCAGGCAATATGGGTCTGAAAATTTTTTGGCGATTCGAATTATAAACCCTAGGTTTCTATTCGCTTGTGCAATTATGCTCGTGTAGTGATCTCTAAAGGACATTTGAGAATCTAAGAGCACACCAAGATCCTTAACTACAGTGACTCTTTCAAGCGGCTGACCAGAGATTGTGTAACTCCACAGGATTGGTTTTTTTCTACGGGTGAATGAAATCGCAGAGCATTTGGAGATACTAACTGTCAGGCAATTGCGTATGCACCAGTTGTAGAAAGCATCAATATACTGCTGTAGTTCCTCACAGTCAGCTGTAGATCTTACGACGAGGAAAATCTTCAAATCATCGGCGTAGATTAATTTACATCCTGGCGGAATGACAAAACAAACATCGTTGAAGAACAAGGAAAATAGCAGCGGTCCAAGGTTGCTTCCTTGAGGCACGCCCGACAAATTTACAAAACTGTATGACTCGCTGTTTCCTAGTTTCACAGACAGAGTACGACAAACTAAGTAAGATTGAAGCCAGCCGACCAGATTCGATGTTGCACCCAGCCGCTCAACTTTCGCCAACAAGATGTTGTGATCCACGCGATCGAATGCTGCTTTGAGATCCGTGTAAATAGAGTCTACCTGAGCACCATCTTCCAAATGTTTGATGCAATGAGAACAGAACTGTAGCAGATTCGTTGTTGTAGATCTTCCAGGAAAGAAACCATGTTGGTCTACCGAGATGTACGCTTTGCTTTCGCGAAGCAGGACGCCTCCTACTAATACTTCAAAAAGTTTGGACCCAGCGCATAATGAAGTTATCCCGCGATAGTTAGCTGTATTTTGTTTATCCCCTTTTTTGAAAACTGGGAACATTGTTGATTTTTTCCAGCGCTCTGGAAATACTCCTTGCGCCAGCGACTGGTTAAATATTAATTTTAATGGAGCACAAAGGGCAGTAGCACATTTTTTAAATACACTGGCAGGAATTCCGTCTGGACCAGGTATCATAGATGACTTTAATTTCTTTATTGCAAGCATGATATCATCGTCGATGAATCGAACATTGCCTAGATTCATTACATTGTTTGGAACGTTTTGAAGAGCATTTTCTACCTGTACAGCGCTAGCAGGGGATGCGTTGAATGCACTAGAGAAGTGCTTGGCAAACAGGTTGCAGATGCCATCGCGAGTGTTTGCAACTTCTCCTTCTAAAAACATTTGCGAAGGGAGTCCGCTTTCCTTACGTTTGTCATTCACAAAAGCCCAGAAACCTTTGGGGTTTCTTCTGAGGTTTGACTGTACACGTAGGATATGCTGTGAATAAAGGATACGGTTATATGCTCTGTAGTTATTACTGGCCTGGGTGAAGTCTCGCTTTGTCAAGGGATTCCGTTGATGTGTGTATCTGCGAAGTGCTTTTGCTCTCAAACGTTTTAGTTTTTTCAACCGCTGATTAGACCAGGGTGGTTTCGGTCTGGGACGAGGAGCTGGAACGTGAAGACTGAACAGCTGAAGTAAAATAGTTGAGAGTCTTTCTACAGCAAGATTAACATCCATAGCATGACTTAGTGCCGTTTCCCAATTGATTGCTTGTAACGAGTCCATTAGTGCAATAAAATCTGCTTTGACAAAATTAAATTCCCTATCTTCGGGCGTATCATCAGAATCAACTGGTTGCGGAAATGCTTGAGTGACCAATAGAGGAGGGTGATGCGAATCCATTTCTAGTAGAGGCTCACAAGCTTCAACGACAGTGCAATCCGGTGCCGATTCCTCATTGACGAATAAGAGATCTAACGTTCGATTCCTATCGTTAGTGACAGTGCACATCTGTAACATATTCAGCAGCGACATACCATCCAGAAGAGCAGAAGCAGTTCAAGAAAACGTAGACTCGGAAATGTTTGGAATAGCATAGCCCGAGCTTGTACGTGTCCAGGTTATACCAGGCTGATTGTAGTCTCCAAAGAGCAAATGAGTTGCATGCGGCTGGAGCGAGCACGAAATTTCAAGTGCGGAGTCTATATGTTTTTGCACGGTAAAAGAATCATTGGAGTAATCGGGAGAAAGATATATGACGCCAATGCAAATGCTGCTGCCCCGAGAGTTAATATTCACCCAAAGCTGTTCAAGTTCGTCATGAGTACACAAATTGCGCCTGGATGCAAATCGGTTTGATACAGCAATAAGGACACCACCACCTCGCATTTTTCCAGATCTAGCTGCATCACGATCAGTGCGGTATACATTATATTGTGTTCCAAATAGCTGCACTGAGTTTATTTCACTGTTCAGCCATGTCTCGGACAAAACAATAACATCGTGCTCCGAGTCAAGCGTCGCCAGGAACAGATCATCTATTTTTGTTCGTAATCCCCTCACGTTCTGGTAGTAAATTTTTATATTACCAATCACAGCAGTCCTAGAAGCGGAATATCATTTTGTTGTCAAGGAATGAATTGTATATTTTTGATTTAAAAAATTAAGAAAAACGTGTATTTTCCTGAATATTAATAATTTTTCGAGCTTAAATTAGAAATAACTCGAAAACCGATGCCTTTAGAATGTTAACTACCAAGAGCTTTTTGGTTCAAAATGACTCTTTGCATCTTTTGAAATCATCAGAATACAAATATTTTGAAAAATGTTTAAATTAGAATTTTCATAAAAAAATTAATCTGCCATAAAAAATTATTTATCATTTCTCCATCCTAGACTTTCTTTTAAAAGTTGCGTACTAACATCAAGTTTCTTTAATAAAAAAATAAAAAAAAATTCAACTCTTTTTTTTTTAAATTGAAATTTAATGTTTATTTTTAAATTTTTTGGTCAAAAAAACTTTTTTTGTACAGTGTATAATTTTTTTATGGTGCATTTTTAATTCCCTACAACTCATTCTCAGACAGTTTTTCTATACAACCAACGGTTTCTGGGCTACAATGCTTCGAATAAAACCTATGCCAAAAGGTATACGCCCTTTTAGAATGTAACTCATGGGTGTAAAAAATCTCTCCATCTGTGGAAAATGCTCAGTTTGCTAAGCCAAATACGTGTGCAAAGTTTCATTCAAATCAAAAATGGTCGATATTCGACCATAGGTCATTTGGCGCGATCTTGCTCCCAGCAAACTACAATAGGCAGCACAAATGAAATTTTACCACCTCAGTATGGGGAACAATATTTTCTCGTTCGAAAACCGAGCTGGTTTGCCTCAAGAAAAAGTCATTGAAATACGGTAAAACCATTGGCGTAACTAGTTTCGTTGTCTGAGAGTGAATTTTGAGGATTATTTGTTATGAAATTGTTGTATATCGACCCTCAATCGAAACAGGGGCTATTTTTTGGGCTAACCTTCTTCAAGCTAACAAATTCGAAGGCCAGGTACTTATAGAGTGCTATCCTGTTCACTTCCTCCCACGCCAATGATGACTTCCGGGTCGAATGAAAGATGCAGCAACCACGAATCGTGCTTTCAGATGAAGAGAATGTCGATAGAAAGCGGAAAGTTCAACCGTCGTCGTACGTTGATTCGTTGGCAACTCCCACTGGGGTAGTAGAGCAACAATTGGATGTATTCTTCCCAAACGAAACATATGCCGCATCATGGCTGGGTCAGAAGGGCATGCTCCCTTCAGAGCGAACATTTGTGTTGCTTTCGGTTGAAACAAAGCGGTGTTTATATAAATATACAGACGAAATGCGGTTGGGCTGCTCTAATCTTTTTCAGCCAGTCAACTCTGGGCAATGAGGTTTCTCAAGATAAAGCAGCCTTTTTTCTAGTTAAGATATAATTATTCGGCTGTCTATATTGTGAAAAGTGGGCAGAAAATTACTCATTTGAAACATTTTTAGATTTTTTTTGTGTTTCGTTGCCCGGATTACGGAAGCACAAATAATTTCAACTGTATGACTGCGTTGCTGTATATTTATCGAAACGCTGACTCATTATATCAATTTATAGCAAAGGTATACACAATTTATAAAATACACGATTTTTAGTAAAATAAATGAGATCGTTTGATTTTCGTTTTTATCTTACCTTTGGAGGCACTTTTTCGTTATTTTCTACTTTAAATTTGAGATTATTACTACCGTGCCCTTGCAGCTAGGGTTTGCAATCCCGGGAACGTTTTTTCGGGAAATAGCTTTTCCCGGGATTCCCGGGAACAGAATTATTGATTCCCGAGTTCCGCGAAAAATTTTGTGAGACTTACTACACTTTCCTATGCAGTAGTGCAATCAAATTGCGAAAATAACGTCGTCAAACTGGTGCGACCTGGAATTAATCATTTAATGAAATTAAAAAACAAGGTATTCAAATGCTTTAAAACTGACTTATTTTGAAACGTATTTAACTGAATATTTAACATTATTCCGTTTCCTTCCGGTTTGTCTCGGTCGTGCACAGAAAACCGCCACAGAAATGGCGAAATAACGTTCCAGTTAATCAACCAAAATTCTTCCTCGGAATTCTACCGTCTAATTGATGGTGATAAAAACTCCAAAAGGGCTTGAAATATTGTTCTTTCAATGAAAACTAGATTTGACACGCAGTTTATTAAAAATAAAAATCACATCGTATAATGGTTCGGTAAAAATATCTTCAGCAAACTAAAAGAATTAGAGATCAGTTTTTTAATTAAATGTAGCAAGAGCCAAAATCAAACATCGGCAGTGAATCAGCGGACTTGAGCAAACTTTTACAGAAGGAAATAACTTTTGGGCTCAACGGAAAATTACCAGTAAATCTGAAGCAGTTGTTTGACAAAATGAAGACCCTCAAAACTCCATTTCTGCAAAAATTTGCTACAAAAAACGATCGCGAATTTTTGATGTTAACTTGAACATGTTTTGTTTTTTAATTTGTTTTTCATGCGAATTTAGAAAGAAATTGTAAACAATTTTTTTTTACCTTCTGCTAACAAACGTAATTTAAAATCTCATCTTGTCAAAAAAAAATTTCGTTTTCTCGTTTCCGGGGAAATCGATTCCCGGAAATATTGCAAACCCTACTTTCAGCAGCTCCAAGCAAAATCGTCCTGAAAATGCAAAAATCTGAAACAAACATTTTTGATTCTGATGAAACTTTGTGTAAGTTTTCGACTAAAGGACACTTTAATTTTTTAAAGGTAATTAAACCGTTCTGACTCTAGAGTTTTGTGTATAGCGTTTATGTTACAGTAGGTGAAATCTTTCTTCTTTTACATACTGAATAAATACAATAACTAAATTTGCGACAAATGACACATTCCTAATTTTGCAGATATTTCAAGCATGTTTAATAAATGTCAGTTAAATAGTGTATCGAACGTCTTCGGCAGATCTTGCATAAGACTTATTGCGGAAAACTACCGCCGAATAAGTTAGATAGCCGTGAGTGATGTTATTGTGATGATTTTGTAATTTCGTCATTTGCAAAAGGTGTTACTGTTTTCATTAAATTCAAAGAAAACAGTGGCTGAAGCGCATCGAGAGTTGAAAAAAAGTTTATGAAAATACTGCTCTAAATAAAACTATCGTGCCGTGGTCCAAGGTTGGTTTACTTTAAAAACAATAATTTAGGATTGACGACTGTTCCGTTTGAAGGAAATCGGAAAACCTTCAAGGACGCTAAATTGGAGAAATTGCCGATAAGGCTCCAGCGGCAAAAAGGCTGGGAGAGGGCATCATGACGGGTGATGAAAAATGGATTCATCGCAGTAACTCAAGAAAGGAAAATAAAGCAGCGAGGCTTCAACGTCGTTGGCTCGGCTGAACATAAACGCAGCGGCTGTGTATTTTGTGAAACCAGGGCGGTGTTAATTATTATTATTTGTTGAAACCAAAGAAACCATCACTGAGGGAACATTCATAAATGACGTAGCATTCGAGGGGGGAGGAGGGGGTTGGCAGTTTTGTGACGAAAGGTGACAAGGGGGAGGGTGGGGGGTCAAGCCAAGCTACGTAGCAAATATTAAACTAAGAAAAAAATTTGGATTTTTTCTGATTGTTCTTTTTTATCATTGTTTTTTATGTTTAGGGTATTTTTATTCCTTTTTTGTCTTTTGTTGTTCATTTATGACACAAGGTATGTTTTTGATAACAAAATTTGCAAAAAAAAAATTGGGGGGGGGGGTGGTATAAAGCTACGTAATTATCTAGAGGGGGGTCCTGATTCTGTGACGAAATGCTACGATGGGGGAGGGGGGTGTCAAAAAAAGCTACGTCATTTATGGATGTTCCCTAAGGAATGGTATCGATATCAATTGATGCAATTAAGCCGAGTACTGTGCGAAAAACGGCCACGTTTCGAATAGAGGCATGAGAAAGTCTTTCTACTGCATGACAACGCTCGGCATCATACCGCCAAAGTTGTAAAAACTTACATAGAAACGCTCAATTGGGAAACTCACCTTTGAGAAACTTTTTGTTGCGTAGAAAAACGGTAGTGGTAGATTATTATTAATAATGTTTTGGAGTGTTTCAATGCCAAATCGTCGTAGAATATTGACCATCCGTGGTTTGAATGAAACTTTGCGCACGTGTTTGACTTGGCGGGTTTCCCAATGTTACTGGAAAATTTAGTACAAAACACTTGTATTTTTCTCTCGTGCTCTAGAGCTAGCGGCAAGTGACGTAATCATTTTCTCAGTATAAAGAGAAACAAAGAGCGAAATTGTGCACGATCGTTTCTCTTTGTGCTGGGGATTTTCTTAACGGCTGCAGTCGGTCTTCTCAATATGAAAAACGCAAAGTTCACTCTTTGTGCACTTGAATCAAACAGATAACATCCCTGATTGAGAAAGAAGGAGAGTTGATTATTTCATGTGAAAAATGGTGCGTATTTTTATATATGTTAAACTCAATGTTCAAACTCAAAAGAAAAACCGGAAGCCACCATCTTAGAATTCAAAATAGTGTCTGAGGTTGAATTTTACCTTCTGTGCATCATCACGATTACGGAAAACTCCATTTTTGATTACTTTTGGCTGTTTTCCAGCCCCCCTACTTC
The DNA here is from genome assembly GCF_029784165.1 of Wyeomyia smithii. Lineage (NCBI taxonomy): Eukaryota > Metazoa > Arthropoda > Insecta > Diptera > Culicidae > Wyeomyia > Wyeomyia smithii. Next base: position 81,540,373 of record NC_073696.1, on the reverse strand, counting down.
CAAAGTAGGAGGAGTGTTAATCCACCATAGAAACATTGTACATCCCAAAAACCTTCACATGTCAAATTTGATTCCATTTGCTAGATTAGTTCTTGAGTTGTGCGGAAATTTGTGTTTTATTTGGGTGGAAACTCTCTTTTCCAGAAGAGGGAGGGATGTCAAACTATCATGAGAATATTTTTTGCCCCCAAAAATTTTCACATGCCAAATTTGGATCCATTTTCTTAATTAATTCTTAAGTCATGCAAAAATTTGTGTTTCATATGTATGGAAGCCTCTCATTCCAGAGAAGGGAGGGGTGTCGAACCATCATAGAAACATTTCATACCCCCCAAATAATTCTACATGCCTAGTTTGGTTCTATTTACTTGATTGGTTTATGAATCATGCAGAAATTTGTGTTTCATTTGTATGGGAGGCCCCTTCTAGGAAATGGAGGGGTGTCAATTACTTGCTATTGTGAACCTTACCAACCAGACGAGAGCCGTGGTGACTCGTGCTGCATCATTCGAACCATTGTGCACGCTGCGCCCCTTTATTCCTGGTGCCGGCAGGGTTGCTGAAGAGAAGTGATTTCGCAGGGTTGTCGTCCGGCATTCTTACGATGTGACCGGCCCACCGCAACCTATTGACTTTCGCCAGGTGTGCAATGGGGTTCTCTCCAAGTAGCGCGTGCAACTCGTGGTTCATGCGCCGTCGCCATTCTCCGTCGTCTATCTGTACTCCACCGTGGATAGTTCGCAGCACCTTCCGTTCGAAAACTCCAAGGGCGTTAAGGTCCTCCGCAAAAAGCGTTGTTGTCTCGATTCCGAAGAGGACTACTGGTCTTATCAGAGTTTTGTACAGCGTCAACTTCGTGCGTCGTCTCACTCGATTCGATCGAAGTGCCTTCCGAAGTGAAAAGTAGGCACGACTTCCAGCCTGGATGCGTCTCTGGATCTCTTTGCTGGTGTTATTGTCGGCGGTCACCAGTGACCCCAAATATACGAACTCGTCGACCACATCAAGTTCATCGTCGTCTACAGAGACTTGAGTTGAGAGGCCGATGTTGTTCTCCTTGGAGCCTCTCGCTCGCATGTATTTTGTTTTCGACGCATTTATTCGCAGTCCGATTCTTCCGGCTTCGGCCTTCAGTCGGAAGTAAGTTTCCTCCGCCGTCAAGCTGAACAGACCTTGTGAAAATCGTGCCCCTCGTGTCGATGACCGCCCTTCGGATCACACCCTCAAGGGCAATGCTGAACAGCAAACAGGAAAGACCATCACCTTGTCTTAACTCTCTACGCGATTTAAAGGGGCTCGAGAGTATCCCCGAAACACGCACGTAGCGCGTCCCTTGCGCCATGGTGGCCTTGATCAGTCGAGTCAGTTTATCCGGAAATTGGTTGTCGTGCATGATCTGCCGTAGCTGTTCTCGATCGACTGTATCATAGGCCGCCGTGAAGTCGATGAAGATGTGATGTGCGGGCACGTTGTACTCGCTACATTTCTATAAGATCTGTCGGATCGAGAAGATCTGGTCCATTGTGACCGGGCTCCCATGAAACCCGCTTGATACTGACCAACGAGCCTCCTGGTTAAAGATGATAGACGTCGGAACAGTTGTAGAACCGGCCTTTTATTCTCAACAAACACAACCTGTCGCTGGTCGCTTGCCACTTGATCACACGGCTCTGCATCCTGCCCAGCACTATAAAGCCGGTTCCCAATTCATTGGTTGTGCCGCCGCTCTGGTAGTACTATGCCCTGCGGCTACTAATCCTCCGTACCTTCTCTACTTTCCGGCAAAGCTTCTGAAGCGCAACGATGTCGAATTGGTGGGGTTCTAGCTGATCCAGCAGAATCCGGTCGCCATCCGGGATGTTCAGCGATCTACAGTTCCAAGTACCGAGCTTCCAATCGTCGTCCTAATTTCGTCGCCTAGGTCGTTGCCGATTGTTCGGGTCCGTATTCAATGCCTAATTGTTTATAGTATTTTAATTCCGGCATGCTACCTTACTAGGGCTGCGGATGCCTAGTCTCACGACGGGGCTGCCGTCTTTGGTGTAGCAGGCGAGACACCGCATTTCGTAATTCAGCCGTCCACTCCGGATCAAACGGCTGTTTGAGCCGCCCCTAAGATGGAGAACAGACACTCAAGAAAGCTGCTCTTCGAGGAGAACAGTTTTCCCTTCTCTGTCACCATACAACCAAGTTCCCATCTGTTCACCGATCTTCCCTTGATTCCTGGTATCCCAGTCGGTGGAGGTAGAGATAGGAGTTGCGTGGCATTCTGTTGTGGATCACACTGCCAACTAGTACGGGTGTACTGCTCTATTTATGCCAACTAGTACGGGTGTACTGCTGGTAAGCACTGCTCAGCCATTTACCAACCAATTGTGAACCATCACACGCCAGATTTAGTTCTGTTTGCTTGAATAAATCTTGAGTTATACAGTAGAGATGGTCGGGTTTGATGTTTTTTAAACCCGTACCCGACCCGAACCCGATTTTTTTTTCGCTCAAAACCCGAGCCCGACCCGAACCCGAAACTTTTTTATTCGTCCATACCCGAACCCGACCCGAACCCGGAAATTTTATTTCATTGAAACCCGAACCCGACCCGAACCCGAAATTGTGAAACCCGAACCCGACCCGAACCCGAGATTTCATTGATTTCATAGTTGGGTTTCGGGTTTGCATACCCAAACCCGATCTGAACCCGACATTTTCAAACCCGAACCCGACCCGAACCCGAAAATATTGTTTTTACAAAACCCGAACCCGACCCGTACCCGACATTTTCAAAAATTTTCAAACCCGAACCCGACCCGAACCCGTCGGGTACGGGTCGGGTTCGGGTTTCGGGTTTGAAAACCCGAAACCCGACCATCTCTATTGAACAGATGTTTGTGTTTCGTTTGTATGGAAGCACCCTCTCAGAGCAGGGAGGATGTCATACTATCATAAGAACCATCTCCGGCCCTAAAAACCCCTTTATACAAATTGTTATGTCGATCGGTTCAATAGTTTACAAGTCTATGTGGATCAGACAGACAGAATTCCATTTCTATCTGTATAGATTGAAACTAATACATTCAACGACTATTTCTCAAAACTAAAATATGTTGAAATCTAATCAGTTTGTTCTGAATTGATAGATTCAATACACTAAGGTCGTTTTTTGCGCGGTTTTTTTTACGCGGGTTTTTTTACGTGGCTTTTTTACGCAGATTCCGGAATTTACACGCATTCCGGAATTTACGCGGTTTTTTTTACGCGAATTCCGGAATTTACGCGGTTTTTTTTACGCGGATTCCGGAATTTACGCGTTTTTTTTTACGCGACACGTATTCCCCGCGTAAAAAGCGACTTTAGTGTACATTTTATAACTATAATGGAAAAAAAAAACAAAATAATAAAAGAAAACTTAAATTAATCCACCTAGCGGTCAGACCCAGCCTTTCTCATTCAGTTTTTTATTTGTAAAAATAGATTTACATGAACGCTTCAATCCAATAAAGGTTTATTCACTCTTTGGGTTCTAAAATAATGATTTTGTAATTAAAGTATAAAATATGAAATTTGACGTAATGTTAGTGCTTAAGAAATAGCGAAATAAAAGTAATGACTCTTAATTACGAACAATTTAATCACGAGTGATACCGGAAACGTTCAGATAGTACGATACCACATTTAAATCATGTTGAGGCCATATATATTGATCAAAGCAGGTAAAGTGTTGAAAAGTCTTTGAATTCCTTTTCTTTCCAAAACTTTTGAACAGCATATCAAATTGTTATGAAGTTTGTCATTTGTGAGTTTAGGCCGTAGCCGCAAGGTTACAGAGTCCGCTTTGTCAAGCGGATGGTCGTGGGTTCGAATCTTAGTAGAACTTAGTAGACTTAATCATGGGTTTATTCTCAGACTCCCCACCAGTTACTAGAGATGGTCGGGTTTGATGTTTTTTAAACCCGTACCCGACCCGAACCCGATTTTTTTTTTCGGTCAAAACCCGAGCCCAACCCGAACACGAAACTTTTTTATTCGTCCAAACCCGAACTCGACCCGAACCCGAAAATTTTATTTCATTGAAACCCGAACCCGACCCGAACCCGACCCGAACCCGAGATTTCATTGATTTCATAGTCGGGTTTCGGGTTTGCGCACCCAAACCCGACCTGAACCCGACATTTTTAAACCCGAACCCGACCCGAACCCGAAAATACTTTTTTTACAAAACCCGAACCCGACCCGTACCCGACATTTTCAAAAATTTTCAAACCCGAACCCGACCCGAACCCGTCGGGTACGGGTCGGGTTCGGGTTTCGGGTTTGAAAACCCGAAACCCGACCATCTCTACCAGTTACCCTTCCTTTACGCTGAAATCTACAATACCTTTGCGTGACTTCCTCTTAACAGAAAATAAGTCGCTCTTATCAATAAAACTGGCCAGAAGGACGCACGACGAAACTTCTCCAGGGAATTATAATTGGTGATATTCGACAATAGGAACGAGTATCGGTTGGTAGAACAGTTAGCGTGTAAGGAAGAGGATCACATTACACACAAGCAATGATGAACAATAATATAAGCATGCCACTTCTCAATAGCGGTATTGCTATTAACAGAAGTGCGGGATACAGCAGACACCCGGGCATATCTCACAATAAATCTACGATTCTGGCCGCAGTGAGGAAGTCCATACAGAAAAAAAAATTGGAAGTTTGAGAGATGACTCGTTTGTATGACACTAGTTATGTTCAAATAAGTCGTGTAATACTTGAGATAATAGACTTTCGTTGTTTTACAAATTAACACATAACGATTGCTTAAGTTTGATTACAATCAAATGAAAAGGCAACGTATAGGGCAGCCAAACTTTGAAACCACGTGTTCAATCATAATTCATCAGCTAACCCTTAACTAGCCCGTTCATCTGATATCAATATTGTTCAAATCGGTTGTGTAGTTTCTAAGATAATGAAGTTTCGTGATTTTCACATTTCGATACATTACAGACGAAGTTACAGTCTGATTACAGCTAAATTCAATAGGGTGTTATGAGGCACCTAGACCTTTCATTTGATACTAATTCTGTGGAAATCGGGTCAATCATCTCTGAAAAAAGTGAGTGAGTCCAAGTTGTCTTCGGAATATTTTTCTTTTCATAGCTGGATTTCACATTTTTGAACATAACAGGCAAAGTAATAATCCGTTTGTAAAAAAAAATCATTAGGGTCTTATGGGGCAATTAGACCTTCCATATGACACTGATTTTATAAAAATAGGGCCAGCCATCTCAGAAACATGAGTGAGATTAAATAGTCTCCAGAACACGTTTCTTTCCATAACTTCTGAACCACATGTTCAATCTTCATAAAATTCAAAAGTTAAAGGTTTTCTAGGTAGCCCGTTCATTTGAAACCAATTTTGTTCAAATCAGTTGTGTAGTTTCTGAGATATTGATGTTTCGTGATTTTTACATTTTGATACATAACCTCTAAACTAGAAAAAAGATTACAATAAAATTCAATAGGGTCTTACAGGGCAACTAGACCTTTCATTTGCAATTGATTTCATTGAAATCGGTTCGGTCAGACCATCTCTGAGAAAAGTGAGTGCGAAAAAAAGGTGCACATACACACATACATATACACCTATACATGCTTATATGCAGATTCTTAATGCTCGATTCGTCGAACTGAGTCGAGTAGTATATGATATTCGGCCATTTGGATCACTTTTCTACCTTTTAATCAGCCAGTGATCGTTAGGAGGAAGTCAATATGTTTACTTTCATTATGTGATTTCACATTTTTATGAACAACGGACAAAGGTACAATCCGATTGCAATGAAATTCAATAGCAACCTATGAGGCAACTAAGCCTTTAATTTGACACTAATTTTGTGAAAATCGGTTCAGCCATCTCTGAGAAAAATGAGTTAGTTTAAAAAACCTCAGGATAACTTTTCTTTACATAACTTTTGAACCATATGTTCAATCATGAGGAATTTGAAAAGTTAAGGGTTCTAGAGACAGCCCGATCATTTGAGACCAGCTTTATTGAAATCGGTTGTGTGGTTTCTGAGATATTGATATTTCGTGGTTTTTACATTTTGATACATAACCTCTAAGCTAAAAATCCGATTACAATGAAATTCGATAGCAATCTATGGCGCAACTAGACCTTTTATTTGCAATTAATTTTATGAATATCGGTCCAGCCATCTCTGAGAAAAGTGAGTGAGAAAAAAAAGTTGCACATACACACACACACACACACACACACACACACATACACACATACACACAATCATACATACATACAGAAAAAGCTCAGTTCGTCGAAAGGGGTCGATTGGTATATGACATTCGGCCATTGGGACCACTTTTATACCTTTGGTTTTTTCAGTGATTGCTATACCTTTCTAGGAGAAAGGCATAAAGTTTAAAAAAGAGGGGAGACAAAGAGAGTAAAATATTCGGACGAAAAGGCAGGCAAGAAAAGGGAAAGAAATAAATAGAGAGAATGTGAAAGACATAAAGATAAAGAAAAGGATGGAAAAAAATAGAGACAGTAAAAAGAGAGAGAGAGAGAGTAAGAGAGAGAGTAATAGAGAGAGAGAGCAAGAAAAGTAACAAAATACTCAAAGATGGGTTACACAATGATATCAAAAGAAAGTAAGAGGAAGAATAAGGGAATGAGACATTAAAAAGAGATAGATAGAGAGAGAGAGAAAGAGAGAGAGAGAGAGAGAGAGGGGGGGGGGAGAAATAATAAGAAAGAGAGAGCTTCCATATATTCATGTTCATTTATCGTAATTGTCAAATTGGCCATGTCAAAATATTTGTTGATCAATATCTTGAAATGTAAGCAACTCATCAAAAATTCGCTCGATATGATTTTTAAGGAGCTCAATAGTATTCTTTTTCATCTTAAAACCTAAAATTGTATAACATGTTCTGTCAGAGAGATGTGGCAGATTGTGATATTACATACACATAAATTATTTTTATAATGGACGTTTATTGTAGGGCAAGGTGAGGCAAGATGGGTCATCCTAGGCAAATTTTTAGTATTACAAAATTGTCTTGTTTTTGTTCAATGTATACAAATCATCTTATGAAGTTTTTACGAGAGGGGATGCTCTAAAGTGCGAAAAATAACAGTGCGTCTCCATTGCTTTAAAAGAAAAGCGCACGCATTGTTTTTTGCTTTTTTGGGAAATTAAAAGCAGTGAATAAGCCTCAAAATTATTCACTCATTTTATACTACAACACTACAACAAAAATATTTTCGGAATCAATCGGAGACAAATGAAGTTTAGGGTTGCCGCTTGCTTTTAACAGTCTCATCAGCAGAAAGAGACAATGTATAAATGTTATGAATAAATACATAAACGAATATTCCAGTTATAGAATCGCGATCCACCGGATAACAAGAAGTGCGGAAATGCAGGAATACTTTATTTTCTCTTTTTTATCTTTGTGTATCAAAAACGAAGTATTATTTGATCTTGTTTTTTTTTCTCATTTATATTTCTCAATAATTGAAAACGAGAAACTATCACACCATAAAAGTGATGCACATCTTATTCACTCGACTGTTTATATGTATTGGCTAGATTATAAGGTAGGGAACATATTCTAAGCAACTTTAGGAACCGCCTGTGTATTGAGACGAAATTCTCGAAATGTGATGGGTGAAATTCAAACAGAAGTATATCAATCTATTCTCTATCTTTTTCTCTGTCAGAACTTGTTTTCAGATTGTAAAACTAAAGCAGGTATTAGACGAAGCAAATATTTGCTATTTTTCGATACAGATTTAATTTTGTGCAAATAAAAATCGTACCAAAATAGCAAATATTTGCTTCGTCTAATCCCAAGTAACAAAACTGGTTTTATCAAAGTTTTCTAGCGCTGTTTTGGCTGTATTGAGCGCTATAAAACTTTGATAAAACCAAGATTGTTACTAGGGATACCTGCTTAAGTTAGCAAACTTTACCAATAATCAATTAAAGTTACCAATCGAAGGACACTATTCCAATCATCCCGAACCTATTTTAAGCAGTTTCCATGCAGGCGTTTTTTTCAGCACCCGAAATGACTCCTGAATGGCTGCAATATAAGTCGATTTGTTTCGATTGTGTTTGTTCACAGATTTTTTTGTGATTAACGGCATTTCTTATGTTCGTAAGACAGCTAGACAATCGAAAATTCAGAAGTTTGAGGCCTGTTTTCTTCGACTAATTAAAATAGGCGCTACTGCTTAAGCCTTTCTTTACCCTAGTTGTAGTATCCAGAGAGCAGTCTACATTACATTTTATTCCTGGTTGCAAAACTTAAACAAAAAAGGAAACTAGGAATTAAGGAAATGAGATCTATACCTATAAGAAAACCGTAAGAGAGCTAGTCGACCGACACTACAAAGGATATTGGTGTTTTCACTTTTTTCGACCGTAGCACCAATAGTTCCAATCACGATATCTTTCATCCATAACATTGCATGGCTACAGCCATTTTATATGGCTTAAAAATTCAAAAAATAAACGAGTGATACAAAGACGAAACCAAACCGGCTGAGAAACATAGACTATCGATATACTTCACCTATTTCTATACATCTTTTTCGAAAATCAACCCAAGTTTGATCATTTTGTGGAAACAGCCCTGTATCAGCTTTATTTGGATTACTCACATAGCAACAAAACGTTTGAGGAAGCAATTTTATCAATTTGTATAGCTTTACAGCACTCCATTATAAATGCAGCGCAAAAAAAAAGATTAATTGCAAATGGTTATTTCCATTTGAAACACATTCAGATAGAATAAAAGAATTATCTCGATGATTATTATTCAGCGAAAGTAGGTCGAAAGCTGCGAAAATCAAAGTTCATGTGCATCAGCTGGTGCGCACACATGGAAGTGCTAGGGAAAAATACGACTGATGATCGTTGAACATGATGGAAGTGGCAAACAGCACTTGTAAAAGGGGACGAAAGCCTGTGTCATAATAAATGTATTTGGTCTTTGCAAGAGCACAGTAAACTAGGCTTCCATCAATGCGTACTGAAGTAAACAACTTTTGAAGTGGAAAAGTATATTATATGCGTGATGGGATAGTAATCGAATCAAGGTGCGCACAGCGTGAATGAGGGTATTTTAAACCCCTCACCACTTTATGCAAATAATGATTCGTATTTAGTAAAATAAATGAAAAACAAATTAGCAGAATTATGTGCACAAATAAAAATCAGTTAATACCTTTAGCTTCGCAAAAACTTTCAGCATAGCGCTTACAACATGAAATAAAGTTCAAACAATTATCACAGCAATAAAGTAAGTTTATTCATGAATTATGAGCTCTGTTTGATTTGGGGTTGATGAAATAATGTTTTTTTTTTCAGAATGCCTGTAACAAAATTTTCGGTTTGCTAAAACAGATAAGGAAAAACCACCCAACATTCTTGCTTACAATTGAATTATTGAAGCAAGATTTTACATTCCCTCAAGAAAACATTTTGTTCATGCATACGCCATCGAAACAGTTCTTCGTCTCGGATGATGTGACAAACGGCTCTAATCCTGGGAAATTGTGTAGCAGCGCTCATTTGGCTTGCAGTGATAAAACTACCCTACAATTTTGGTGCCCAATTTTCTCCGCTAAATTAAGCTCGACACCGAAAGTCGAGTGGCATACTTAAGCATCTCAACTTACTAGTTGTACGACGGTACAACTGAGTAATCCGATTTTCCTAGGGATTTACTCACTCCGTACAGCATTCGTGTAGCAGCATCGAGGAAGGAAACTTACCCGGTGTCCTACTGCAAGCTAACCTCGGTTTGTAAGCCTCTGTATTGCTGCCTGATGGAGCTAAACGAAAACGCAATGAAATACTACGAGTGTTCTGAGTTTGGTAGGAAATGCCTTTTTAAAATAATGATAATCGGTGCCGAATATTTTGAGTGAATTTTACAATGAGCTTTTCTTAAGCTTACACATGAACAACTTAGAATAAATATGATGATGATGGTCCCACCTCATACCCCTACATCGGTTTGAGCTGGTCGATTTATCTAAGTAAGATATTATATAGAGTCATACAATGTAACCAGTTGACAAACAAATAACGGACTGGTTATTAATACAGACATAGTAACCCTTCAAAAGAATACCAATAATTTGAAAATAAATAAAAAATAAACGATTTTTCAATAACATTGATCCAAGGCTCATCCAGAACGTTTCCAACCCGAAAATTATCTGGACTTGGTTAGGAATTGAACCTAACATTTAGGAGCGTTAACTAATCAGAATTGGTTCTGGATAACGATCCAGAACTACGAGAGAGATCCTATGACACTATAATTCCCGATAACGAGCTCTACAGTCCACAGGCAAACCCAAGCCTTTTCAGTTTTTTTCTCCGAACTCTTTTTTTAAATCGTAAAAGCAAATAAATTAAGAAAATAAAGGTGACAGCAACCCAAAAAGCAACTCATCAAGCATAGCATCATCCGCGTTTCTAGTGTTGTACCTATGAAAATCACTTCCTCTATCAATTCGATCACACAAATAGTGAGGCAGCATATTATTCAAAATCTTATATAGAAACACCATTGTCAAAAAATATACTCTTTGCTTCACAAAAAGCCATTGCAATGCGTCCAGCATAAAACTCGAGGAAGTGTATCTGTTACATCTTAATATGATTCGCATTACTTTATTTTGTAAGCGCTGCAGTCTCAACATTTGTGTATTGTTTGCAAGAAATATTATGGATGAACAAAAATCTATATGTGGTGAAATGATTGACTTATAAAGACTAATTTTACTTCTAACAGTCAATTCATTTTTCAAACGGCACAAAATACCGTATTTTTTCGACATTTTCTTGATGACATTATCTATGTGAGACTTGAAAGTTAATTTGTCATCAATAATAAATCCAAGATACTTTAATTCATTTTCGCGATCAATCGTCTCACCATCAATAACAATGTTTACGTCTGGTCTGGAGTTGGCAGAAGAAATAATCAAGTACTGTGTTTTACTAATATTCAATTTAAGCTGTTTAAACTTTAACCAATTCGCCAGATAATGTAAATCTTGATTCAAAAGTGCAACAATATCGTTTGGATTTTTCGCTGCAATGAATAGAACAGTGTCATCGGCAAATAAATTTATATCGCAAAACCGTAAAACTCGCTTCATGTCATTAATATAAATTATGAACAAAATGGGCCCCAAAACACTTCCTTGCGGTACACCAAGTGTATTAGCAATGGAATCCGATTCAAAATCATTAAAACGAGTCTTCTGAGTTCTAGCACACAAATAGCTTTCAAACCATTTATATGCTGTCCCTACGATACCAAAGCGCTCCAATGTTTGCAACAATAAGGGCCTAGAAATTGTATCAAAAGCGCGTTTTAGATCCAAAAATACAGCAAGAATAGTTTTTTTAGCCTCGATTTTTCCTTTCCATTTTGCTAACACCAGATTCAATGCAGACTCACAAGAGTGCCCCTCTCGATAACCTGATTGCTCTGGAATTAGCAAATCATTACGATTTAAATAATCCATCAGCTGGCCTTTTACAACAAGTTCTAATATTTTCTCTAATGTGTGCAACATGTTAATGGGACGGAACTCTTCGGCTTTATCCGTCCCAGTAATCTTGGGGATAGGAACCACAAGTGATTCCTTCCAAATTTTAGGCACGTGCCCTGTTTGCAGAGATTCATTAATAAGGTCCAGCAGATCGTGTCCAATGACATGAAAGCAATCTTGTATTACTTTTGCGTTGACATTGTCGATACTAGCCGATCTCTCCAAAGAAAAACAAATATCTTTCAACTCTGCAAAAGTAATAGGATGAAAACCATCAAAGCTACAGTTATTATTGATCGGCTGTATTATCTCGTCCGGCTCATTGACCAAAACAAAGCTTTGATTTATCGATTGAACACTGTTAACGAAATAATTGTTAAATTTATTTACTATTACTCGCGCCGATTGTTCTTCTAAGCCATTAAAAGTTACGGATTGGGGCTACAATCTTTATTTTTCATTAGTTTCTTCAAAATTTTCCATAACTGTTTGCTGTTATTTTGATGTTGATCAATCTTCCGCTGTATATATTCACACCGAGCCTTTTTCAAGGCACGTGAATACATGTTACGCGCCGCGGTGTTCCTATACCAATCATCGTTACTGTTACTTCTGTAAAACTGCTTGTACCTTTTATCTCTTTTTTGTTTTAAACGCAGAAGATCTAAAGTGTACCAGCTGTTTGCATTATGCAAGTTTACATGTTTTTCTGAAACTAAGCTATTGGTACATTCTTTCAGCGTGTTGGTGAGAACAGCTGCTTTATTGTCCAAATCACCAGTTACTGGTTGAAAATCCAAGCTTCTCGAAACAAGTTGAGACACTGCTTGTTTCGAATATCTGTTCCAGCACTTTATCTTTACTTTATCATCACGGTTTTGGTCATTCTCAATAAAAACAAAAATTGTCTCATGATCTGTAATTTTGTAATCGGCCTCTGTAAAGGAATGAACATTATCAAAATTTGAAAACACGTGATCTATTAATGTACGAGATTGTCTGGAAATTCTTGTATATTGACAAACAGTTAGTAGTAAATAAAACAATATCGAACTTCAAAATAAATTCCAGACAATTGATAGCGGTAATTGGAAACTACACATCCTACAAACAAGATTTCTCACCGAACCGATGCTCTTCTGAACTTTTCAAGCAGCGAACGTGCCAACTGAAGTCAGGGTTGATTCTGTTTTTCTTGTGTAGCTGCCTCCACCCTTTCGTCTTGCCAAGACAAAAAGCAGACGCTAACCCACCTACATTCATATAAACAAATTATGAACTAAAGTTTATATTTCAACTCCGTGGACAACCGGCGGAAGAATGGCGATGGTGCAAGCTGCCGGGCAATCTATCTGACCACCGCCCGGAGGCGTACCAAACGGAAAGTATTCCGTTTCCGTAGTCAAGTTTTTCAATTTACGCCAGAGTGAGTTTTGAAAGCTGTTTTTGCCTTCTGCTTGGAATCCGGCCCGGTTCCGCCGACATGGCGAGCGGTTTGGGACCGGTTCCGGTCGGGTAGTAATGGACCAAGTATGTGGCGCAAACGGCTTGGAGGAAATGTGCCACTGCAAATGAATGCGGCACAGTTTCGAGAGGGATATAATGAGCGCTGAAAGCGTGATTGCTTCGTGAGGAGGAGGGGGAAGATATTTATTAATTTCGTTATATTGAGAAAAATGGGTACCGGCAGAGAGTTAGAAAACAGTAGCAAGTTTTGTGTTCCGTATAATAACTCATAGTTGAGTGCGCTAAATATTTAATGAAGGAGCAGCAGCAAATGACATAGTCTACAGTCCCGTGTAGTAACCCCTCTACGTAATAAACAACATGTTTTTCATTTCAAGCAAAGTTTTTTGCTGGTACAGTGAAGTTATGCATGATGCATTGAATAACTCTATTGAGACAAATCTCTAAAAACGTCTTTACAGGTAGTACTAACTGAAAGTTTTCCAAACAAAGACTTTAGATCGTGTCCTGCCAAATAGCTTGAAATTATGCAAAATTTAACTGATACATTCTTTCCAATTTTTTATCAAACAATGTCTATGAAATTTAACGAGTTTTCAGTCTAAACCATTCACGGTAATAAAAATTCTCCAGTTGTGTCAAAAGGTTGCTTGGAAGACAAAGTGAAAGTTAATCCGCTCGAGGCAGATTTTTAACTGTCCTTTTTATCAACTACCAAAAGATATTTAATCTCAGGGACTTCCCGAAAAATGATCCCGAGGTTAATGATCTGCAAATCAGCCAGACTGAACTAAACGGTAAACCGTTGAATCATCATGTCTTGTAGCTTTCGTAAAACATTGGAGCTTTCGTAAAAGGTACAAATAATAATACCTTAAACCTGAATATTTCAATTAACATGTGATTTCCGCGAATATATGTTTCTATGATTTAAACATCTCTTACAATCTCATACACACATTTATCCGTTGGCTTAAAACCATTCGAATCACATTGAAATAATGCATCAATAATTCATATTTAAAAAAAAAAACGTGCAAATGAAATAAACAGCAATCAAATATGACGAGCACCAGTGACGGAGCGCGGAATATCACTTAGAGCAGAAAAATATGATTGATGCAAACGCGACTCTGCGCTGTAGATTTTCCCGCAGTGGGGATAGACAAACGTAGAGCAAATGGAAATGAATTAAGCTTAATTGTCTTCGCCTGCAAATGCTAAGAAATGGCAGAAAAATTGCCAACGGCTGCATCGGATGAAACCCCACTACTGCAGTGTCGCCTCGTCCCGGACTCCTCCATTCACCTTTCATTCTGCGCGCTAGCATAGTTTGACAACAACACGGAGACGGAAAGAATATCCAACAGCCATGGGATTATCATCGCTAGTGACGAAGCGTTGTTTTACCTTCCGGATAGACATGTTTTACGAGAAAGCGTCACGGTGCTCGTTGTACTAGATCGTGGAAACATCATCAATCTCGCACTTCAGGATTCAATTAAACCTGCCAACTTGAACACGGGCGAACATTGACCGTGGTGCTGTTAGTCACATCAACTCACCAACCGCAAGGCCATTAAACATTTCTTTCAATTTTGGTGCTACCCCGTGATGTTCGGTCAAGGGCGAATGGCAGAGTAAAGCACTTAAACACCCAAACCTTTCAAAGGTGCCACAAGTAATGAACTTCATTATCATTTTTTTGTTTTCGTATGATAATGATGATACCATCTGCTATAATAAAGGAAAAAATGCTTATCCTTTCTAGAGGTGACGGATCCGGTTCCGGTGAATAGGCAAACTCAAGTGTTAGTGAAATCTTTGATTCTGGTTATCCTAAAACATTATCTTTGTTACTTTATTATCTGTAGGAAACTGCTCCATTATTCATCTCATTAAGCCGATGTTCATGAAGAATGCACGGATTAAACACAAAATTTTCACGAAATCATTGAAAAAATAAGGCGTCGTACACAAATTACATAACGCTAAAAATCTAGATTTCGGATCCCCTCTCCCCCCTGTATAACGATAGGTAACGTTCGACATGACTCCCCCCCTGACCCCCTTACGGAATTTTCAATTTCAAGCAAACATCACAGTTACGTAACTGTCTCTTCTACCCCCCTCCCCCCTACGTAACAATAGGTAACGTTGACTCAACCCCTCTCTCCTCCTTCGTGCGTTACGTAATTTGTGTGCGACGCCTAAACAAAATTCGCTTACGTGCTCTTATGGAATCGCCCAGCATTGTATATTTAGTAAACATAGCAAGATTTATCCTGAATTTCGTAAAACAAACCATTTTGCACAACGCTTCCATATCAAAACTTAAACCACTGCTCAATTATTCATCTCACGACGCCCCTATATTCATCACACTGTTAATCATGAATGAATCATATTATTATGAATGAACGTAGCCGCAGCCTGTCGTAGTAGGTTACCTAGATATCCGCTGTAGTTGTTTACGTGCAAAATTGGTAACCTAGGTAACCACTGCCGTGCTGTCGATTTATGTCAATTATGTCGGAATAATTCAACATTTTCAGTACGATTTTTTCGTAATAACAGAAACTGATTTGGCAACTTTTGATTTTCTTCAACGCAGTGAAAACAGATGATAATACATACAGTTGAAATTTAGGAATTGTAGAAATTCATCTCATATATTTCTGCTAATTCAAGCTTGTTTTTGGAAATTTGAGGTGAACATTTCAAAGAATAAAGTATTCTTAGTGTAGTGAGTGATTTTGTTTAGTGATTAAAATAAAAAGTTATCCGCTAGTGATGAAAAAAACTTTGGTTGGCTGCTGAACGATTCCCGTTGTAGCCATATAGAACAATGCGCGGATTTTGTTTTCTGAGGTAGGTGATTGAATTAAATGAGTTTTCGAGTGCAGATGCCCGACTATAATATCAAATTTTAGAGCTTTTAAATGAGATTTTAAGGCTTCTACTTTATGAGAAATCTAAAGTGAATTAAGAAGAATCCATTCCATGGATTAGCAGATTGGTATAGTTAGAAAATATGCGTTTTTTTTCCTGTTTTCAATTGTGTTTTCATGTTGTATGAGATGAATATATGTGCTGAGATGAATAATGGAGCAGTTCCCTATAATGTTACTTTTCATTGCGAATAAGAACATTGGTTTGAACACGGCCAACTAAGCCCAAGCAGCACTTGCAACATGTTTTAAAATGAGACTACTCAATATTTGTTGTTTTAAAACTTTTTTAACGGTGCAAGAAACTTTTCCGGTTACTCTAAAGAAATATAAAAGAATTGAGCAACATTTTGTTATTTACATGTATCATTCTCGCAACTGAACACTACAAATTGCTCAATAGTTTTCTGCAATCTATTTCCAACTGCATATTTCATGATGCTTTTAAATAACGATAATGTCACATGATGTTGCATATTGTTGCTCCACAAATGTTTCTTTCTAAGGAAAGCAAACTAGTGATGAAAATGTATAGCAACATCTTGTTGAACCATATATTTGCTAAAATTACCAAACAGTAAACAGCCATCTTTAATATAAATGAATGATAAATGATTATTGTTGGAACTATGGTTTTGTTATTCCATATTCCGCATGATTTACACTGCATATCCACTGAGCAAGGCTTTCTGAACTATCGTTTCCCAAAATATTGTTTATAATTTGGCGAGTTTGAATCCTAAAATTTCTTTTACAACACTTTATAAAAGGCGCGTGAATAATTACGAAGTAAAAACATTTTTTGCACGGTAAACTTTGAATCGCAGGTAGAATTACATACCTATCAGAAGCGTAAGGAGAGAAAAAGTTCGATATATTTGAGATTTTTTATAATGTATGTAGTTATATGAAACATCGCGACACCATCACCGAAGAGTAATGACAGTAAAGGTAAACAAACTAACTTTATTTCTCCTCTCTTTTCTTCCTACACTGCAGCGGCTATCGATGCAGATGATGATTCACATAGCACTGTTAGTTGCATATAGGCTCCACCTCCTGCGCTTTTTCGGTTATTTACAAGTTGAATAAAAGTAACGGATGCGATTTATTACAATCTTTGAATGCTGCTACCTAGAAAACCCTGAACTATTGAATTTCATAAAGATTGAACTTGTGGTTCAAAAGTTATGAAAAGAAACGTGTTCTGAAGACTGTTCAATCTCACTCATGTTTCTCAGAGATGGCTGTACCGATTTTCATAAAATCAGTGTCAAATGGAAGGTCTAATTGCCCCATAATACCCTTTTGATTTGTTTTGCAATCGGACTATTACTTCGCCTGTTATGTTTAAAAATGTGAAATCCAGCTATGCAAAGGAACATATTCCGAAGACTACTTGGACTCACTCACTTTTCTCAGAGATGGCCTACCTGATTTCCACAAAATTAGTGTCAAATGAAAGGTCTAGCTGCCTCAGAAGACCCTATTGAATTTTACTGTAATCGAACTGTAACTTCATTTGTAATGTGCCGACTTGTAAAAATCACGAAACTTCATTATCTCAGAAACTACACAACCGATTTGATTATTATTATCAGATGAGCGGGCTGGTTAAGGGTTAACTAATGACTTATGATTGAACACGTGGTTTCAAAGTTTGGCTGCCCTACACGTTCCCATTTCATTTGATTATAATCGAACTTAAGCAACCGTTATGTATTAAATTGGTAATAAAACAACGAAAGTCTATTATCTCCAAGATTACATGACTTATTTAAACATAACTAGTGTCATACGAACGAGTCATCTCTCAAACTTACAAATAACAAACTTCATAACAATTTGATATGTGGCTCAAAAGTTATGGAAAGAAGAGAAATTCAAAGACTATTTAAAACTATACCTGCTTTGATCGATATATGTGGCCTCAACATAATTTAAATGTGGTGTCGTACTATTTGAACGTTCCTAGTTCATTGATTCCTTGCGGTTTGTTTGAAGTCTGCAAATGCACGACGAATCGGCCATAGGATATGATCAAAGTCAAATAACAAATCGTTAGAAATGATTGGTTTTATCGAAATGACAACATCCTCGTCTTTTGGCTTCTGTACATCGCCTTAATTCTGAATATATTCATATTGGGTGGTATTCTGCCATTATCAGCAGACTTTCTGGCATCAACCTGACACCGGAAATACCCATATTGGGAGGTATTTTTGGTTGTTTTCCAGAAACTGAAAGTGGTCGTCTTCAAATTCAAAATAGTGTCCAGGGTCAATGTTTGGTTTCTATGCATCATCACGTTTACGGAAATATCCATATTGAGTATTATTCGGTCATTTCCGACTGTTGCCTATAAGTTGCAATTTAGCAATTCAAAATAGTGCCTGAGGTCAATTGTTAGCTCCTTGCATCATTCTGGTTCCAGAGATACTCATATTGGATAGTATTGGTATATTTTCGGCTGCTTTTCACAAACCGGTTGTCGCCATCTTGGATTTCAAAATGGTATTTAGGATGCTGGTTAAAGAAAAACTCATATTGGGTGATATTTGGTCACTTTGGACTGTTTTTCAGAAGCCGAGAGTCGTCATTTTGGACTTTAAAATTGCCTGTGAAATCAATTTCTGTCATCTGGGCGTAATTCTGGTTCCGAAAACATTCATATCGAATGGTATTCGGTCATTTCCGGCTGTTTGCCAGACACCGGAAGTCACCATCTTGAAATTCAAGATTGTGTCTGTGATCAAGCTAGCTTCTGTGCATCTTTCTGGTTCCAGAAATACTAATATATAATGGGAATCGTCCATTTCAGGCTGTTTTCCAGAAACCGGAAGTTGCCATCTTACAATTCAAAATGTTGTCTGAAGTCGATTTGTGGCTCCAGTGCATCATTACGGTTCCGGAAATACCCATATTGGGTGGTGTTTGGTCATTTGCCGCTGTTTTTCCGACACCGGAAGTCGCCATTTCGGATTTCATAATGGCATTTGGAGACAATTTCTGGATTTTGAACGGTATACTGGTTAAAGAAAAACTCATGTTGGGTGGTATTTGGTCATTTTCTGCTGTTTTCAGAAACCGGAAGTCGCCATCTTAGAATTTAAAATGCTATCTGTGGTCGGTTTTAGCTCCGGTGTATTATTCTAGATCCGGATATTATTATATTGGGTGGAATCGGCCATTTTCGGCTGTTTTCCAGAAACCGGAAGTTGCCATCTTACAATCCAAAATGTTGTCTGAGGTCGATTATGGAACATATTTGTTACCACTAAGAAATATTCACCTGCCAATATGGTTCCATTTAGTTGATTAGTTCGCGAGATGTGCAAAAATTTGTGAAGAAACATGTACTTCCAGAAGAGGGAGGGGCGTCAAACCATTATGGACATATTTGTTACCTCTAAAAACATTCACATACCAAATTTGGTTGTATTTTCTTGATTGGTTCTTGAGCTGTGCGAAATTTGTGTTTCATTTTCATGGGATCCCTCCCTTATAGAAGAGGGAGTCGGGTTTCAAACCATTGTGTACATATTTGTTACCACTAAAAACATTTACCTGCCAAATTTTGTTCCATTTGGTTGATTAGTTCTCGAGATGTGCACAAATTTGTGTTTCATCCAAACATTATGGACATTTTAGTTACCCCTTAAAACATCCACATGCCAAATTCGGTTTCATTCGCTTGGTTTGTTCTTGAGTTGTGCAGAAATTTATGTTTCATTTGTATGGGATCCCTCCCTTCCAGAAAAGGGAGGGGTCTCAAACTATCATAGGAACCTTTATCGGCACCAAAAACCCCTACATACAAATTTTCACGTCGATCGGTTCGGTAGTTTTCGGGCCTATATGGATCAGACAGACAGACAGACTTGACTGCATTTTTATATGTAAAGATTACAACATCAATATTCTAGAACCTAAAAAGTGAATATACATTTTTTGGATTGAAGCGTTCATGTAAATCTATTTTTACAAATAAAAAATTGAATGAGAAAGGCTGGGTCTGACCGCTAGGTGGATTAATTTAGGTTTTATTGAGTATATCATCCTTCATACATGCTGGAACCTTGCCGTTGACTTGAAACAGAGAAATCTGTAGAAAAACTCCATCCGCCACGTATTTTCAACACAGTTGCCGTTTTTTCAATTATAAACGAAAGGTCAGTTGACAAAACGGTGTGGAATTTGGCTAATATCCATACGATGTGAATTATATCGTACTCGTTGGTGATAAAAATGGTTTTAAATTTAATAAAACAACACGGAAACACAAATGAGGATGAAAAGGACGACGAGACAATTGATACGTGCAGCAATATAACAATATAACGAGAATATTATTATTCATGGTAATCTCACAATTCACTTTCCTGTTTTTTCTCATCAAATCTAAAATAAAATCTGAATCTTCTCTTTATTAATACTACTCCTAATCATAAAGCTAAACTTCATTTTTTTGAAATATAAAGATTTATGACAGAAGGAAACAGTCACACGTTTTGATCATTGGGTTTCGCACAACAAAAAAATTCTTGTAGCATCAAATATGTGAAATATGTGAAATCAAATCTTGAAAAAGTCAAATTTGATGCAAGGGCCTTACGATTGCTTACCTGTCGCCAGTAACCACCAAGCTACAACACACTTTCGAAAGTTAGACGAAACACAGTACAGAAATAATACACTGGTTCGTGAACATGCCACTGGTTCACAGGATATTAGCCAAATTCTCAATTATTTTGGATATTAGCCAAAATTGTTTCACGTTTGCTGCCTTCCCAAATGCATTTTTTGACAATCGGCTTCCATAGGGACCTTGTTTAGGGTGTGTACCATCACGAGAAACTGTTTTCTCGATTCTGGTAAAAATGGGATATTAGCCAATTTTTGAATTATGGGCAGTGTGCCAAATAAATAAAAATTGCATAAGTTCTGGAATCCGCGTAAAAAAATCATTCCTGCTAAATACTTTCAAAAAATAACTACCTATATTAAAGCTTTTTAACTATTCCTGTGAACTTTAGTGCCCTCACACTGAAAATATTTTTTCGTTGAACTCCGCACGCACATTTCGTAAACATGGAATTCGTAGATTGTACAGCACTTTTGTTGATTGTATAGAATATTCGTATTGCAATTTATCGAATAGAATTGCAACATTATGTATAATTTGTACAATTCACGAATGTGCTTTCGTACGAACGTGGATAACAACGAACAAAAAATGTATATGTTATTGCGTAAGCTCACTAATTTTTCGTACTATTTACATTATGCAGCGTTTGGTACGATTGTTTGCGTTCATTTTTAAAACCTTTCGTCACGTATACGAATAGAAATCTGTAAATAATTATGACAGTTTTGACGAAAGTACCTTAATATTTATTATGCATTGGTTTCGTTTCGTCGTGTTAAAAACACTATAATCGTTCATTTTTTCCAGTTTGAGCTTCAAAGTGAAACCTGTTCACCAGTGTATTTGGGTTTGATGATATCACAAGAAAATGGCGCAATAAACGGTTTTGTTGTCTGACAAATTGTGATTGAAGCTATCAGTCAAACATTTTTTTCTACACCACAATATATCTAACTAATGGTAGCAGTGGTCATAAGCTCCTACAGGAAAGAAAACAGTCCCAAATAGAACAGTTGTTATTTACCTTTAACGATAATGTTCAAGAAAATAACCAGGGATGGCATGTCGAAAACCTCATGTATTTTTCGACGAGTTTTCTACGTAGAATACCTCTGGTAGAATACCTTACCAAAAAAGAGTGTTCTACATGAACTTGTCGAAAACCTCCGAAAAATTCTCGTGTTGAATTACTCGGAGGATGCGAATTATTTTTGGAAATATACTTTCTAGCAAAAATAGTGCTTATCCTTTCTAGAGGTGACGGATCCGGTTCCGGTGAATAGGCAAACTCAAGTGTTAGTGAAATCTTTGATTCTGGTTATCCTAAAACATTATCTTTGTTACTTTATTATCTGTAGGAAACTGCTCCATTATTCATCTCATTAAGCCGATGTTCATGAAGAATGCACGGATTAAACACAAAATTTTCACGAAATCATTGAAAAAATAAGGCGTCGTACACAAATTACATAACGCTAAAAATCTAGATTTCGGATCCCCTCTCCCCCCTGTGTAACGATAGGTAACGTTCGACATGACTCCCCCCCTGACCCCCTTACGGAATTTTCAATTTCAAGCAAACATCACAGTTACGTAACTGTCTCTTCTACCCCCCTCCCCCCTACGTAACAATAGGTAACGTTGACTCAACCCCTCTCTCCTCCTTCGTGCGTTACGTAATTTGTGTGCGACGCCTAAACAAAATTCGCTTACGTGCTCTTATGGAATCGCCCAGCATTGTATATTTAGTAAACATAGCAAGATTTATCCTGAATTTCGTAAAACAAACCATTTTGCACAACGCTTCCATATCAAAACTTAAACCACTGCTCAATTATTCATCTCACGACGCCCCTATATTCATCACACTGTTAATCATGAATGAATCATATTATTATGAATGAACGTAGCCGCAGCCTGTCGTAGTAGGTTACCTAGATATCCGCTGTAGTTGTTTACGTGCAAAATTGGTAACCTAGGTAACCACTGCCGTGCTGTCGATTTATGTCAATTATGTCGGAATAATTCAACATTTTCAGTACGATTTTTTCGTATTAACAGAAACTGATTTGGCAACTTTTGATTTTCTTCAACGCAGTGAAAACAGATGATAATACATACAGTTGAAATTTAGGAATTGTAGAAATTCATCTCATATATTTCTGCTAATTCAAGCTTGTTTTTGGAAATTTGAGGTGAACATTTCAAAGAATAAAGTATTCTTAGTGTAGTGAGTGATTTTGTTTAGTGATTAAAATAAAAAGTTATCCGCTAGTGATGAAAAAAACTTTGGTTGGCTGCTGAACGATTCCCGTTGTAGCCATATAGAACAATGCGCGGATTTTGTTTTCTGAGGTAGGTGATTGAATTAAATGAGTTTTCGAGTGCAGATGCCCGACTATAATATCAAATTTTAGAGCTTTTAAATGAGATTTTAAGGCTTCTACTTTATGAGTAATCTAAAGTGAATTAAGAAGAATCCATTCCATGGATTAGCAGATTGGTATAGTTAGAAAATATGCGTTTTTTTCCTGTTTTCAATTGTGTTTTCATGTTGTATGAGATGAATATATGTGCTGAGATGAATAATGGAGCAGTTCCCTATAATGTTACTTTTCATTGCGAATAAGAACATTGGTTTGAACACGGCCAACTAAGCCCAAGCAGCACTTGCAACATGTTTTAAAATGAGACTACTCAATATTTGTTGTTTTAAAACTTTTTTAACGGTGCAAGAAACTTTTCCGGTTACTCTAAAGAAATATAAAAGAATTGAGCAACATTTTGTTATTTACATGTATCATTCTCGCAACTGAACACTACAAATTGCTCAATAGTTTTCTGCAATCTATTTCCAACTGCATATTTCATGATGCTTTTAAATAACGATAATGTCACATGATGTTGCATATTGTTGCTCCACAAATGTTTCTTTCTAAGGAAAGCAAACTAGTGATGAAAATGTATAGCAACATCTTGTTGAACCATATATTTGCTAAAATTACCAAACAGTAAACAGCCATCTTTAATATAAATGAATGATAAATGATTATTGTTGGAACTATGGTTTTGTTATTCCATATTCCGCATGATTTACACTGCATATCCACTGAGCAAGGCTTTCTGAACTATCGTTTCCCAAAATATTGTTTATAATTTGGCGAGTTTGAATCCTAAAATTTCTTTTACAACACTTTATAAAAGGCGCGTGAATAATTACGAAGTAAAAACATTTTTTGCACGGTAAACTTTGAATCGCAGGTAGAATTACATACCTATCAGAAGCGTAAGGAGAGAAAAAGTTCGATATATTTGAGATTTTTTATAATGTATGTAGTTATATGAAACATCGCGACACCATCACCGAAGAGTAATGACAGTAAAGGTAAACAAACTAACTTTATTTCTCCTCTCTTTTCTTCCTACACTGCAGCGGCTATCGATGCAGATGATGATTCACATAGCACTGTTAGTTGCATATAGGCTCCACCTCCTGCGCTTTTTCGGTTATTTACAAGTTGAATAAAAGTAACGGATGCGATTTATTACAATCTTTGAATGCTGCATTGAGAGTTGCGTTTGCTTCATTGCAACAATGCGTGCTGCTTGGGAGGGCTATTGAAATCTCTTAACATCGTGCTGTAGACAGTGATATGATTTCTTATTTGCTTGATTTTATTTGGGTCGCTACTGAACAAGCTTTTGGTATCTTCCACGAATCTGTAAATTCTTTCTGTGAATGTCAAAATACCATAAATGTATTCTTTTATTAGCAATTTCTTTATCCGTATATTCCGATCGCAGTAGAAAAGGTGCAACAATGGTCGATTGGAACCCTTGCAGAATGAAGCGAGCTGCAAAAAAAAACGAATTAGGTAATATTGATGGTAAAAATACGTTTATGTGAACAGCAGTGCGGTGTTCACGCTCGTACCTCCTGTTCCCTTCAGGGTTTATTTTTTGGTTATTCTCGATTGTAAAAGCACTAACTTAAATGAAACATTCAAACACTGTGCTGTCCATAATTCAAAAATTGGCTAATATGCCATAGGCATCAAATCGAGAAAAACGCATTTGAAAGTTTTTTGTCGGCACAACATATTTTGACTGTTCATGACAGCTTTTTGCCTTTCTCCTAGAAAGGTATAGCAATCACTTGCAAAACCGAAGGTATAAAAGTGCTCCAAAGGGCCGAATGGCATATATCACTCGACTCAGCTAGACGAGCTGAGCATTTTCTGTAGGTGTGTGTGTGTGTATGTGTATGTGTGTGTATGTGTGTATGTGCAGATTTTTATTCTCACTCACTTTTTTCAGAGATGGCTAGACCGATATTTATGAAATTAAATGCAAATAAAAGGTCTTGTTGCCCCATAAGACCCTATTAAATTTCATTGTAATCGGACTTTTAGTTTAGAGGTTATGTTTAAAAATGTGAAAATCATGAAACATCAATATCTCAGAAACCACACAACCGATTTGAACAAAATTGGTCTCAAAAGAACGGGCTACCTAGAAAACCCTGAACTATTGAATTTCATAAAGATTGAACTTGTGGTTCAAAAGTTATGAAAAGAAACGTGTTCTGAAGACTGTTTAATCTCACTCATGTTTCTCAGAGATGGCTGTACCGATTTTCATAAAATCAGTGTCAAATGGAAGGTCTAATTGCCCCATAATACCCTTTTGATTTGTTTTGCAATCGGACTATTACTTCGCCTGTTATGTTTAAAAATGTGAAATCCAGCTATGCAAAGGAACATATTCCGAAGGCTACTTGGACTCACTCACTTTTCTCAGAGATGGCCTACCTGATTTCCACAAAATTAGTGTCAAATGAAAGGTCTAGCTGCCTCAGAAGACCCTATTGAATTTTACTGTAATCGAACTGTAACTTCATTTGTAATGTGCCGACTTGTAAAAATCACGAAACTTCATTATCTCAGAAACTACACAACCGATTTGATTATTATTATCAGATGAGCGGGCTAGTTAAGGGTTAACTAATGACTTATGATTGAACACGTGGTTTCAAAGTTTGGCTGCCCTACACGTTCCCATTTCATTTGATTATAATCGAACTTAAGCAACCGTTATGTATTAAATTGGTAATAAAACAACGAAAGTCTATTATCTCCAAGATTACATGACTTATTTAAACATAACTAGTGTCATACGAACGAACTTACAAATAACAAACTTCATAACAATTTGATATGTGGCTCAAAAGTTATGGAAAGAAGAGAAATTCAAAGACTATTTAAAACTATACCTGCTTTGATCGATATATGTGGCCTCAACATAATTTAAATGTGGTGTCGTACTATTTGAACGTTCCTAGTTCATTGATTCCTTGCGGTTTGTTTGAAGTCTGCAAATGCACGACGAATCGGCCATAGGATATGATCAAAGTCAAATAACAAATCGTTAGAAATGATTGGTTTTATCGAAATGACAACATCCTCGTCTTTTGGCTTCTGTACATCGCCTTAATTCTGAATATATTCATATTGGGTGGTATTCTGCCATTATCAGCAGACTTTCTGGCATCAACCTGACACCGGAAATACCCATATTGGGAGGTATTTTTGGTTGTTTTCCAGAAACTGAAAGTGGTCGTCTTCAAATTCAAAATAGTGTCCAGGGTCAATGTTTGGTTTCTATGCATCATCACGTTTACGGAAATATCCATATTGAGTATTATTCGGTCATTTCCGACTGTTGCCTATAAGTTGCAATTTAGCAATTCAAAATAGTGCCTGAGGTCAATTGTTAGCTCCTTGCATCATTCTGGTTCCAGAGATACTCATATTGGATAGTATTGGTATATTTTCGGCTGCTTTTCACAAACCGGTTGTCGCCATCTTGGATTTCAAAATGGTATTTAGGATACTGGTTAAAGAAAAACTCATATTGGGTGATATTTGGTCACTTTGGACTGTTTTTCAGAAGCCGAGAGTCGTCATTTTGGACTTTAAAATTGCCTGTGAAATCAATTTCTGTCATCTGGGCGTAATTCTGGTTCCGAAAACATTCATATTGAATGGTATTCGGTCATTTCCGGCTGTTTGCCAGACACCGGAAGTCACCATCTTGAAATTCAAGATTGTGTCTGTGATCAAGCTAGCTTCTGTGCATCTTTCTGGTTCCAGAAATACTAATATTTAATGGGAATCGTCCATTTCAGGCTGTTTTCCAGAAACCGGAAGTTGCCATCTTACAATTCAAAATGTTGTCTGAAGTCGATTTGTGGCTCCAGTGCATCATTACGGTTCCGGAAATACCCATATTGGGTGGTGTTTGGTCATTTGCCGCTGTTTTTCCGACACCGGAAGTCGCCATTTCGGATTTCATAATGGCATTTGGAGACAATTTCTGGATTTTGAACGGTATACTGGTTAAAGAAAAACTCATGTTGGGTGGTATTTGGTCATTTTCTGCTGTTTTCAGAAACCGGAAGTCGCCATCTTAGAATTTAAAATGCTATCTGTGGTCGGTTTTAGCTCCGGTGTATTATTCTAGATCCGGATATTATTATATTGGGTGGAATCGGCCATTTTCGGCTGTTTTCCAGAAACCGGAAGTTGCCATCTTACAATCCAAAATGTTGTCTGAGGTCGATTATGGAACATATTTGTTACCACTAAGAAATATTCACCTGCCAATATGGTTCCATTTAGTTGATTAGTTCGCGAGATGTGCAAAAATTTGTGAAGAAACATGTACTTCCAGAAGAGGGAGGGGCGTCAAACCATTATGGACATATTTGTTACCTCTAAAAACATTCACATACCAAATTTGGTTGTATTTTCTTGATTGGTTCTTGAGCTGTGCGAAATTTGTGTTTCATTTTCATGGGATCCCTCCCTTATAGAAGAGGGAGTCGGGTTTCAAACCATTGTGTACATATTTGTTACCACTAAAAACATTTACCTGCCAAATTTTGTTCCATTTGGTTGATTAGTTCTCGAGATGTGCACAAATTTGTGTTTCATCCAAACATTATGGACATTTTAGTTACCCCTTAAAACATCCACATGCCAAATTCGGTTTCATTCGCTTGGTTTGTTCTTGAGTTGTGCAGAAATTTATGTTTCATTTGTATGGGATCCCTCCCTTCCAGAAAAGGGAGGGGTCTCAAACTATCATAGGAACCTTTATCGGCACCAAAAACCCCTACATACAAATTTTCACGTCGATCGGTTCGGTAGTTTTCGGGCCTATATGGATCAGACAGACAGACAGACTTGACTGCATTTTTATATGTAAAGATTACAACATCAATATTCTAGAACCTAAAAAGTGAATATACATTTTTTGGATTGAAGCGTTCATGTAAATCTATTTTTACAAATAAAAAATTGAATGAGAAAGGCTGGGTCTGACCGCTAGGTGGATTAATTTAGGTTTTATTGAGTATATCATCCTTCATACATGCTGGAACCTTGCCGTTGACTTGAAACAGAGAAATCTGTAGAAAAACTCCATCCGCCACGTATTTTCAACACAGTTGCCGTTTTTTCAATTATAAACGAAAGGTCAGTTGACAAAACGGTGTGGAATTTGGCTAATATCCATACGATGTGAATTATATCGTACTCGTTGGTGATAAAAATGGTTTTAAATTTAATAAAACAACACGGAAACACAAATGAGGATGAAAAGGACGACGAGACAATTGATACGTGCAGCAATATAACAATATAACGAGAATATTATTATTCATGGTAATCTCACAATTCACTTTCCTGTTTTTTCTCATCAAATCTAAAATAAAATCTGAATCTTCTCTTTATTAATACTACTCCTAATCATAAAGCTAAACTTCATTTTTTTGAAATATAAAGATTTATGACAGAAGGAAACAGTCACACGTTTTGATCATTGGGTTTCGCACAACAAAAAAATTCTTGTAGCATCAAATATGTGAAATATGTGAAATCAAATCGTGAAAAAGTCAAATTTGATGCAAGGGCCTTACGATTGCTTACCTGTCGCCAGTAACCACCAAGCTACAACACACTTTCGAAAGTTAGACGAAACACAGTACAGAAATAATACACTGGTTCGTGAACATGCCACTGGTTCACAGGATATTAGCCAAATTCTCAATTATTTTGGATATTAGCCAAAATTGTTTCACGTTTGCTGCCTTCCCAAATGCATTTTTTGACAATCGGCTTCCATAGGGACCTTGTTTAGGGTGTGTACCATCACGAGAAACTGTTTTCTCGATTTTGGTAAAAATGGGATATTAGCCAATTTTTGAATTATGGGCAGTGTGCCAAATAAATAAAAATTGCATAAGTTCTGGAATCCGCGTAAAAAAATCATTTCTGCTAAATACTTTCAAAAAATAACTACCTATATTAAAGCTTTTTAACTATTCCTGTGAACTTTAGTGCCCTCACACTGAAAATATTTTTTCGTTGAACTCCGCACGCACATTTCGTAAACATGGAATTCGTAGATTGTACAGCACTTTTGTTGATTGTATAGAATATTCGTATTGCAATTTATCGAATAGAATTGCAACATTATGTATAATTTGTACAATTCACGAATGTGCTTTCGTACGAACGTGGATAACAACGAACAAAAAATGTATATGTTATTGCGTAAGCTCACTAATTTTTCGTACTATTTACATTATGCAGCGTTTGGTACGATTGTTTGCGTTCATTTTTAAAACCTTTCGTCACGTATACGAATAGAAATCTGTAAATAATTATGACAGTTTTGACGAAAGTACCTTAATATTTATTATGCATTGGTTTCGTTTCGTCGTGTTAAAAACACTATAATCGTTCATTTTTTCCAGTTTGAGCTTCAAAGTGAAACCTGTTCACCAGTGTATTTGGGTTTGATGATATCACAAGAAAATGGCGCAATAAACGGTTTTGTTGTCTGACAAATTGTGATTGAAGCTATCAGTCAAACATTTTTTTCTACACCACAATATATCTAACTAATGGTAGCAGTGGTCATAAGCTCCTACAGGAAAGAAAACAGTCCCAAATAGAACAGTTGTTATTTACCTTTAACGATAATGTTCAAGAAAATAACCAGGGATGGCATGTCGAAAACCTCATGTATTTTTCGACGAGTTTTCTACGTAGAATACCTCTGGTAGAATACCTAACCAAAAAAGAGTGTTCTACATGAACTTGTCGAAAACCTCCGAAAAATTCTCGTGTTGAATTACTCGGAGGATGCGAATTATTTTTGGAAATATACTTTCTAGCAAAAATAGTGAATCTAGTTTTAATTTTGTGTGTGCCACTCGCGATTATTGTTTTTTTTTTTTTTTTTAATATTCGCGCAGTAGCGGATTCACTAGCAAAGAACAATATTCGACGGAACAAATATTTATTGAATTTTTGGTTTTGCAAATACAACAGCGAACATATTTCATTGAAAATAATTGAAAGAAATGTCTTGACATTACATAACCAAACAAATATTGACCGTCATTTCAAGCAAATATTTGGAATGTGTGCCTGCTTAAGAATATGATATGTTTTTGAGTATGATGTAAAACATGATCTACTATATAAAAATGGAATTACGTAACGCTTATTGATATTATTCCCTCAGTCTCTGAGATGTACAGTAATCATCATCATTTTGAATCGTTCTAAATCATAAATAATAAGCGGTGACATGCAGGTTTTTTAACATGAAATGTTCAGGAAAGACATTTAAAAAAAAAATAACAGGTATCTAATTACTAAAACTTGAGATATTATTCACAAAACTACGTGAAACATGCAAAATTATGACTTTTTGTGCTAAATTTGCCTCTAAATCAAAATTCAAAGCGATGACATATGATTCTTTTTTCACTAAAATCTTTGTTAATGTTCAGGAAAGACATTTGAGGGAAAATAATCAGTATCTGATCACTAAAACTTGCGATATTACTCACAAAACTACGTGAAACATGCAAAATTATGACTTTTTATACTTAATTCGTCTCTATATCAAAATTCAAAGCAATGACATGTGATTCTTTTTTCATTAAAATGTTTGTTGCTGTTTAAGAGAGACATTTGAGAAAAAATAACAGGTATATGATTACTAAAACTCGAGATATGATTCACAAAACTACGTGAAACATGAAAAATCGTGACTTTAATGCTGAATTTGCCTCTAAATCAAAACTCGAAGTAGTGATCTGTGATTTTTACTATAATAAAATGTTCGTTGTGTTTAGGAAAGATATTTGAGGGAAAAATAATAGGTATCTGTTAATTTGAAATTTAAATATTTTCCACAAAACCACATGAAAAATGCAAAACCATAATTTTTTAGGCTCAATTTGTCTCTAAATCAGAATTCAAAGCGATGACACGTGATTTTTTTAATGAAATGTTCGTTGATAATTAGGAATTCGAGAAGAAATAATAGTTATCTGATAACTGAAAATAGAGATATTATCCACAAAACTAAGTAAAACATGCAATATCATGAATCTTTTGGCTCAATTTGTCTCTAAATCCAAATTCAAAGCTATGATATATATTTTTTCCATTAAAATGTTTGTTTATGTTCAGGGAAGACTTTTGAGTAAACATAACAGATTTTTGATTAATGAAAATTGCGATATTATTCACAACACTACGTTAAACAAGTAAAATCATGAAAATTTGAACTCAATTTGCCTCTAAATCGAAATTCAAAGCTATGATATGGTCGGCGTGCGACCAGACTGAACCAAGCGCCATTTTTTTTTGAAAATTGAGTTTTCAACACTAGTGGATGGTAAAATTGTTGATCTATCTTTCAAGAAAAATCGAAATCATTTGAACAGTTTAAACTGGTATTATAACAAAGGTCCTCTGCAGCAGCTTGCAGAAAGCATACGGGGTGAGTAAACTTCGATCGCCGATTACTCGAAATAATGTTTTTGGCGCTTGGTTCGGTCTGGTCGCACGCCGACCATATGTAATTGTTCTTCATTGAAATGTTCGTTAATGTTCAGGAAAGACATTTGAGGAAAAATAATAACTATCTTATTGCTAAAAGTTGAGATATTACTATAAAAACTACGTAGGTTACGCATCAAAAATTCACATGTTATCTCTTTAGATATGATAATAGAGGAGAACTAAGCATGAATGGTCACGCTAAATCCTTCTTACTTTGATTTCTTTCTTCTAAAAGTTACATAAAAAGAGGTTTGACTATAAACGATTGACGAATATCCGGTTATCACCCGAATGTGGTATATTCGGAACTGCGATGACCCCACATAACATTTTTCAAAATAACGACTTCTGGTTTCAGGAAAATAATCTAAAGTGGTATTTGGCCAACCATTTCAATACTTCCGAAACTTCCGAACTCCATACGTCATTTTGAATTCCGAAATGGCGACTTCCAGTTTCTGTAAAACATCCCCAAATCACAAAATGCTATTCAATTTGGGTATTTCCGTTCTGTGCGTTCTCAAATTGTTAAAGTACTTAAAAAGATGATGGACGTATAAGATGTGAAATATTTTTGAAGTGAGTTATGCTAATAATGCAATGAATTATAAAAAATGATTCCTAATTATGATACTTTTGATCCCGAGCATCGCCGGGAACGTTCAACTAGTTATTTATACAAATTTAATGTTTGAAATTCATCTCCAAATTTCAAAAGAGCATTTCAAAGTCGTCGTCTTTTCAACTACTTGGTCGGTTGGTCTTAAAGTGAAATAAATATTCACGAGTTTTTTTTTGATGTTTCATCCGAATGTCGGTTTCGGATGTCGTTGTGTCTGTAAGCTCAAGCTTACCATGCCCCAATTCAGCGACGAATTACCAAAAGGTTTTTGACGATATGATTTTTTTTTAACAGTTAATGTTGTGAAACTGCCTTTACCTTCTGTGAATTCACGTAACGAGGATAAGTTGTAACTTGATGGTTTTTCAAAAAATCTCGTAGTTCACCTGAACCCCTCTGCATTAATTCGAGTATTTTTTAAGTTGCATCAGCAGAAAGTGGTGCTCTTTTCAGTGAACTTTGTCAATTCTGCCAACGGGTTTCATAGTTCGAGCAATGACCAAAACGACATCGAAGCCAATTGATGAAACGGCGGAATGGGGCATTTTTGCGATCCCGAGTAAAGTGAGATAACAGTTCTCAGGGCATCTGAATAACAAATCTTGACATTTTTGAAATCATTATTCTGTGTACTGGATCTTGTACAACTCGCAGGACAATACATCCTATATTTGATAGGATATATTGTCCTGCGAGTTGTACAAGATCCAGTTCTCTTGAAATCTTTGGAAGCTCATTACTTTGATCTTCTCGTGGGAGTTTTCCGACTTATTCACAATGTCACCAGCCAACAAATTAGCAATGTGCGCATTCCATGCTAAATAGAGCAACTAATTTGTTTTAGCCACAGTTCTCATACTACGCATATATTGGGAATACTATTTAGTTGGCAGGCAACTCTATGTACGAATTGGGAATTATGACTCTGCCAAATTTTCGAATTCTGGTAGCGTATCACAAGGTAACAACCTGGGCCCATTAATTTTCTAAATACTTTGTTTATTGTCGATGATGAAAAAATGTTTTTGAATATTTATTGTATTGTGGACTGCAAAGAACTGCAAAACCTATTCAATTCGTTCAAAGACTGATCTAAGAGAATGAATTGTTGCTAAGTGCTACTAAGTGTTGATAAATGCTTTATTATTAGCTACCACCGCACTCAGTACAGAACATAGTCCAGTTTGATTAGGATATAGCTGAAATCAAGCTCATCTTTCTACGAGAATTGATCATGCAAGCCGACAGCTGGGATTCATATTTAAAATTGCTTGAAAGTTAAATGAACCATTATGCTATAAAACACTGCATTGTTTGCTATCCCGCTCGAAGTTGTAGTATGCAAGTGGCGTCTGATGTCCTCCTTATCAGACTAGTTATATATACTGAAAAGCATTCAGTGAAAATTCGTCCGCTATGTGCTACGGTATCCTCCGTTGAACGATACACAAAATCTGCTGCCTCACAAAGATCGCTGTCGCATACTGGGAATTAAAACTTTTGACTAACATAGACGTGCATCACAAGCTGTATTTATATCATAAATCGAACTCTATGTTCCATCAAGATAGAGAACTATGCTACAAGTTAAACATCAGTCAACGCAACAGGCTGCTCGTGCTCCCATTTCATCGATGGCAGGTCAATTCAACTTTTACACCGATTTGTTTGATTTTACCATACATAGATTTAGATTGGTAATAGTGTATTTGCCAAAAGACAACGTTGACTTGCGACGATCTCTAATGGGCTTTTCCCCATCCATTTCACATTTCAGATGAAATGAATAAATAAATAATAACACTGATCGCCAAAAGCAATAAAAATGCTTTACGAACTAATTTAATTTTTGTCATATGACTTACATTTCTTAAGTTTAGTAAAGCGGGCAATGTATGTAGTTTTTCGAGATTGCGAAAATGAACGGGAATAGAAGGTGTGACTTTAGGCTTAGAAAAAAATTCCCTCGTCCAGACGGGACTCGAACCCGCAATCTCCGTTGTCTCCGGCAAGGCCAAAACACCTTGCCGGAGACAACGGAGATTGCGGGTTTGAGTCCCATCTGGACGAGGGAAATTTTTTCTAAGCCTAAAGTCACACCTTCTACTCCCGTTCATTTTCGCATTCTCGAAAAACTACATACATTGCCCGCTTTACTAAACTTGAAAAATAAAAATGCTGCGCTGAAGCTTAGTCATTGTCAAAACGCGTCAACTTACGTCAAAGTATCGCACAGTAATTGCTCGTCGGGTTCGTCGCCTGTTATGTTTACGAGAAAACTCAAGTCTCTGGAAAAAATGGCTAGGGGCTTAAAAATTCAGATGAATAATGAAAAATCTATAACCTTTCATTTTTTTATCGATTTGAGCTCTGGGGCAAAACCTGTGCTTACCAGTGTAATCCAACAAATACTCTGCATTAACCCTTTAACGGGCCGAGGCTAAAAAAATGCGATTAAATTTTATTGTTTATTTCTGATCACTGATCATAGCTCGTAATTATGAAGCAGAAAAAACGAAAGTTGTTGGTGGCAATATAGTTGCCACTGCCTTATACAGGGTTAACCACGAGTCGTTGCAACTGGATGAGACACAATCGCTCCGAAAGCGAAAAATGTTGCATTAATTCCACCACAAAGATGACTCCGGATGATAGAACCATTTTCTCCGTATAATCGAGCCTTCGGATAACACTGGTCAACACAGGTGTTGGAAAAAATGAAAGATTAAAGCGATTTAATTATTCCTGTGGATTTTGGTGCCCCTAGCCATTTCAGTTACACGACAAAAGCTCCCATTCACTCCAACGCGAACGTTAACCGTCCGCCTCCTATCACTGTTAAATCGGTGGAGACGCTAAGTTAAAGATTCGACAGCCTTGGATCTAGAGCTCGATAGCAATATTCTAGAGAAAAAGTTTCTTGTACAAAGTTGTTACATATAATGAAGTTCACATTTTACTGTAATCAAGATTATAGCTATTTATCCATTCCTGTGAGTTTTGGTGTCCCTAGTCATTTCAAAAACGCGTTAAAAGCTCCCATTCACTACATTGCGGACGTTAATCGTGCACCTCCTTTCACTGTTCAATCGATGGAGACGCTAAGTACATCGCTCTAAGTAACGAACTTAGGAGGAAATTCGGATCTAGAGCTCGATAGTATTATTCTAGAGAAAAAATTTCTTATACAAAGTTGTTACATATGATGAGGGGATGATTTTCATGTCATCACAAATTAGTGTGACCAAAATTCTCTATCAAATCAGATATCTAACTATCGTATCTTTTTATATAGAATTGAAGATTGTTCTACTATGTCTCTGTTAATTCAAGGCAACTTTGTAAACAAAGTTTCTACAATCGTTTTTTTTTTACAAAACAACCGACATCTAGATTTGTGAAGAAAAAAAAAAACAACCGACATAGACATACTTTATAATTCTCAAATCATAATAAGGTGACAATAAAACAATTTACAAAATAGGGTCGCACCCGTACTTTTCATGTCGTGATTTAGTAAAATAGATTTATATCGGTTATTTTGATAGATAGAAAGAAAACTTTCTTCTACAAAGTTACGCAAAATTGACGGGGCTACAACATTGTATGACATCGTTTAACTCTATCTGCAAAAATAAGAAACTTAGATGCTGAATTTCATCAGAAATTTAGGTCACCCCAAATTTATGATTACAGGAAAACGTACGCTTCATTATAAGTAACAACTTCATAGAAGAAAGTTGTTGTCGAATAATTAACTTAGCGTCTCCACCGATTTAACAGTGAAATGGGGCGGACGGTTAACGTTCGCGTTGGTGTGGGTGGGAGCTTTTTTCGCGTAACTGAAATGGCTAGTGACACCAAAATCCACAGAAATGGTGAAATCGAGTTTGTGATTGATTAACCGCTGCTTTTCAATTGATTTTTAGTTGGTTTATTCACCAGTTTTCTATTGAAAGGATATATAAAATTATTATAGCAAAAGTTTGTCAAAAACTTAACCTATCGATTATGACTTTAGTGTAAAAATTTTGTTAAATGTACGTAACAATACATAACAGTGGTCCCCGTGATTCTGTAATTAGAGATGTCAGTCGGCTAGCTCTCCCACACGGTTGTGATATCGGATTCGATTCCCGATCAGGTCGAGGATCTTTTCGAGCTGGAAATTTTCTCGACTCAGCACTGGGGCACGGTGGTGTCGCGTTGTACTTATCCTACAACATGCAAAATGTGCCGAAAATATCGCTGTTTGTCTATATGTCTGTGCAAAAGAAACTTTTACTCGATCAACGCGCGTATTTTTATACAAATGTTATGAGAACTGAGTTTTATTTGTAAAAAAGCAACATCGTTATTGTAAAAAGCAACATCGGCAAGGTAAAATATTATGTTATATGATAGTTTTAAAACAAATCTGTATGAGCTCCTACTAAGAGAACAGTATATCGAACTAATTGATAATTTATAGTATAAGTTTATAACAATAAATAAATTAAAGGCACTGGGGTGCCAGCCAAAATAGTCATCTCGAGTTTCAAAAAAAAAAAAACCCTATACACAATTTAACCTGCCCGAAAAAACACCGTGCAGAATTTTAGCTCAATCGAACTTAATGAGGTGGCTCAAAGCGATGTAAGTTCGATTTTTTTACATTCAAAAGATCATCTTCAACAACGTTTTAGAAAAAATTCTGAGAAATTCTTTTGTTTCTTTTACATGAGCTTTAACATTAAAATCAGAAATACTGTTTCTTACTTTTTCCATTGATTGGTTTTTAGTTGCATTGTTTTACATCAATAAAGTGCACATTATTTATAGCAAACCCTCTGAAACGTTGTGAAAAAAATAACACCAGTTTCATGTCAAGTTGGTTTAAATTAGCTTTTCCTACGAATCTACTGATAAAAAATTCTAAAGTTTTGACATTGGGCGTCGTACACAAAATTCGTAACGCTAAAAATCTAGATTTCAGACCCCCTCCTCCTCTATGTAACGACAGGTAACGTTCGAAATGATTCCGCCTCCCCTAAAATTACGTAACGCCCCTAAATTTCTCAATTTCGAGCAAACATGACAGTTACGTAACTGGTGCTTATTACGGGAGTCACCTCACAGTGAAATATATTTCACTCTTACGCTCACTCCACTTTTTTAGACCTATGAAGTGAGATTGCCGGTGAAGTGAAATTGAGAATAGGACAAGTGAAATGTGGGAGTTTTCCAGCTCAGAAATTTCTAAGTCCCGGAAAGTCGATTGAGCTGAAATGTTGTATGAGGACATTTTTCGACAAGAGGAAGCTTTTGAGCCCAACCGCTGTACGAAATTCGAAAGTCAATCTTTCCCTTACGTTCCGTTGCCGCAGCTCAAAAATTTGTAGGTTCCAGGGAGTCGATTTTTTTTTTTCAAGAAAAAAAAAGATTCGCCTTGTTATTGACAAATAAATCCCATATATATTATCACTAGATCACAAATCAATCGATTTTTAAACGTTCCTATTTTCGTGATTTCACCGTTCTAAATGGTCGTGAAATAATTCCACGCGAAACGTCGTTTTTTTCCGTTTTCTCCTAACTCATATGATAACTGATAATATCCTAACACATAATAACCCAGATTTCACGGCAGATGTCACTTTGCGACGTTTTTCCTACTTATGTGAGTCCCGTAATAGGACTTTATTCACTTCACTCTGATTTCACCGTGAATTGACTCCCGTAATAAGTACCACTGTCTCTACTACCCCCCCTGCGTAACAATAAGTAACGCAGACTCAACCCCCCCCCCCACCCTTCATGCGTTACGTACTATGTGTACGACGCCTTGTCCCAAAACGGGTTGTCCCGACGCCTTGTCCCAAAATGGGTTAATGTAAAAAACTATAAAACGTACTGAAATATTTTTCACGGAATTTAAAACTCTCAATTCGAAAATTATTACCTCGAAAGTAATAAGCGCCTACCAGCACAAAATACAATAATCATTTGAAAATTTTACTTCCATAAATGATTCAAGTCATAAAGTAACTTATAATATAGAATGATTGCATAAGGGTTTTCTCTTTTCTATTTTCATTTGAACATAACTGTCGAACACTTTTGCATTGCCTGCCAGCAGGAATTCGGATTGTACCGTGTGCGCACTTTACTTCTCCGAATGACATAATTATTTCAAGCAGGGCGAGAGAACGTTCATAATTGCAGGTATACCGGCAAGTAAAGCACGAACACGGTGGAATGAAACCATAACCTGGATACAGGTGAAAAATAAAAACTCATTGATTGTTGTTTGTGCTATAAAATAATTTCATTCAACTCGAAACACGTCTCTACATCGTTTTCTGTGACGAGTCATTGGATCCGGTTCTACTGCGGTCACCGTCGTCGTCGTCGTCGTTGGCGTTCGTTTGTCACAACCGGTTTTTCCCCGGGGTGCAAAGTACAACGGATGCGATTGAGCAGTATATAATCTCGGAGTAAAAAATTAAATTCACTGATTGTTTCGGTTGCCGCTGATACCGACCATCTCCTAATGCTAGTTGTAGTGGTTCTATTATTACTCTTACTATTTCTACAGCTAACTCTACTCGAAGTTATCCCTGTCGCTGCCAGTGATTTGTGTGGAACAGAACTGGTGTCGCATCTGATCCTCGTTGTAGGTCGTTTGCGAACGCGGCTGCCGCTGGCGAGTATCCTGGTGGTCTCCGACAGTAGTCGCGCCTGTTCGTTCGTTCGGTTATGGTATTCATCCTGCTGATGTTGTCGTTGGTGGTCATGATTATCGTCGTTGGATTTGGTGTGATAGCATTTCTTCCAGTAGCGACTGTTGATGCAATTACAGCAGTGTCCCACGTGCGGTCATTCATCCCACAGGCACTGCTGCTTTTCCCGTACGTAGTACGAGTATTGATGGCACTTGCGGCAAGTTTTGATGCCACAGCGGTAACTGGAGCTTCCGGCACCGCCGTTCAGCAGCTGGTTGCTGTCCGGTCTTCCCTTGCAGTATTTCAATCCGCAGGGGTACCAGCCGATGCACATCTCCAGGGTGCAAATGCAGGGAGCCCAAATGGCGGATACGTCACTGCAGCGCGAAGGCGGACTGCCGGTTGTTACCGAGGGGAACGGTTTGACCGCTGATTCCAGAATCGAGATTGAGGAACCTGCAAAAAGGCAGAAAGAGACGTCAGGTTATCCAATGATGCTAGTAAACTCAGGATAAAGCACTGCATTTAACAGCGAACATAAACCACCACCACCGCAAAAGTTGAAGATGAAATGTTTGCGCAATCCATCAGCAGGATTAAAAGAAGCAGAATCAAATTGTAGAATCTCATGAAAAATTAAAACATTTTGGTTCAATTTTTCCACTGGTCCAGCTAGACCGCTTGTTGTTTCAGTGAATCCAATGAAGCAGCAAAATGGCAATGAAAGCACAGACAAAATCAATAAAAGTTATACAATGTGACTGCCTAATAAATAAATTATGATCTTTTTAAGTTGGATTCCACTCTAGCATAAGTGGAACTCACAGGTGCTTCTCGCCCGATTGGAAGAAAATATAACTTATGGACACAGAGCTTAGCAACATATACCCGCACAGCCTAGAGCGCAGCAGAGAAGGTTGTCAGAAAGATGAGGGTTTTTTCCGAGCACATTCAAGTTTCACCTCAAGTGGGATGTTCGTATGCAGTGGGATAAGCAGCAGCACACTATAATTGCACATATTCGGAATGGCAAATTCAAGAAAAGTCATAAGTGTAACAGCGTACAAGAAGGCAAGGATGAAGGAATTTAGGTTCCGAGACTTTTCTGACACGAATTGACGTATCGCGAAAGTTATTATTATACTCTTCTCTAAGTACTTTTTGTTTTGTGCTGAAGACAATGGAATATTTCAGGTTATTCATATTTCTCTAACGATGAAAGTAATGCTGTGATGCTTTCATGCTTTGAATAACGAAACACTGAATGCTAATAGGAAAATTGGGAATTACTTCTTTTCAGAAGTTACCCTCCAACATATGGCTGGCACATAAAAGTCTAACATCATAGCAAAGCTCTTCCGGTTTCCAACTGTTTGCAAGCTCTAGTGCGTGTTTCGGAATAGCAACTGCACGAGATTCTAGCTTGAACCGCTGTGGTATCATGTACTCAACCCGAGGTGTATGAAGCTGGAAGCAAATTATTCTCTAATGTTATTGATTTTCCACGTTTATCTATAATCCGTAACATTTTTGATAAAAATCATGATAATTTACATCTTTTGATTTTATTGTTTTTTTTTTTCATTTAAACTAAATTTGATATTATCTTGCATTCCCTCACTACTCGACATATTTAAGATGCAACGTACTGTACGGAGAGCTATAATACGGTCCAGGGGATTTCAATGCAACCAATGCGCCATTGGGAAAACTAACTGCATCGAGAAGAGTGTTGCTCTTTATAATTGGGGGCAGACGGTTGGTGTTGGAGAAAATCGACTCTGACGAAATTCGATACACGCTGAAACTGAACTGTTCCGTGTGGCTAAGAAGCAGAAGAGGTGGAATGATTTGGCAAAACATTGACAGATAAACTTCGGGTTCCCATTGAACGGATATTCGGCCCGCTGCGATATTGTTAAATGGCAAGCGATTAGGGAACACGCCATGAGAGATTTTGTCGATGCTATTTTTTATGTTGGTGCTTCTGCGACGTGCCTGTTTGAAGACAGTTATCAAAGGCTTTTGATAGTAATAGTGAACAGGTGTATCGGAAGATGGGTATCTTTTTTTAACATTTTAAATAGATTGCTAAGATGCTCGAACTAAAACGCTCATTCGGGGGAAATATCACCTAAAAACTCGTAATGCTGCGTACTGGTCAAAAGATACTGATCATGCAATACTAGACAATATATATCTGTCCTCGAAAACAACTATAAATTCACTCTAAATGTTCGAGAAAACTGTAATTTCGCAAAACTTCGTCAAAACTCAAACATGAAATGCTTGAACAGGTTTCAGCATGCTAAGAATTAATTGAGTATACTTAATAGGGCGAGGAATCGTTATATGGAAAAAACGAAACTTGATAGCAGAAAGCCAGAACCAAGATTTTTTCTGTTCTATTTGGAGCCCCAAACAATCCTAAATTTATCGGAAGTCGATTGGTTTAGCCTCCGCTTGGCGCATTGCAATTCAAATTTATATGGAGATTTGTATGGAAAAACTAACATTTTTACATTTTCCATTCTAAAGAGCTCAAAGTGGTTCAAACCATAGGTTTCATAACTTCAAATGGTAGGTTTTTTGATGCCTAACAACTTGGCCGAAGACATCAAAGAGCTAGGGTGTTCCAAAAAAATACTGGAGCTGTTCAAAGTTGAGTATGGCATAAAAAATCTTTAGTAATTAGAAAGGAATGTAAAAATAGTAGTGAAATAGACATATATTAACACAAGCAGTGGATAAACTACACATCCCTACAATTACTAGCACTCCTTTTTACGAATTCCGAAAAGAGGTGAGGGGCCATCCACATACCACGTGAACAGCTTGGGGGGGGGGGGGTTGTGTAATGTCCAAGGTCCTTGCAGAAAAAAAGAATTTATATGGGCATTTGTCCACGGGGGGATAAAAATCGTCAAAAATCTGTCCACGTGGTATGTGGATGGCCCCTGAGGTAATGAATGATCACAGTGATTTATTTGGAAAAGATTGAGAAAAAAGGTATCAATTTTAACAACACCTGCAACCAAATACAACCAAAACAAATTTAAACCAACAAGAATGCTTCTGGGGCCATACACGGCTGTGTGTGGTATACTTCAGTGAATACTGTTTTCATACCAAAAAAACTGAAAATTCGTAAAAATTTATTCGACCATTTTTGATTAGAACTAAACTTTGCACATGTGTTTGACTAAGTAAACTGAGTATTTTTCCCAGATGGAGAAATTTTTCTGACTCAAGACTAATTTCCGAGAAGTGCGTATGTATTGTGGCATAGGGTTTTTGCCTGAGAACGAATTGTAGGGAACTAATAGTGCTTTACCAAAAAAGTATACACAACTGGAAACAAAATTTTTAAATCAAAGAAACTTCTTAATAAACACAAAATTTTATTTAAAAAACAAGAGTTAAATTCGATCTTAGTTTTATTTTCAAATTTGAAGTTATAACGCAAGTTTTGACAAAAAGTCCAGGATGAAGGATTATTTCGATGTTTTTCAGATTATTTGTAATCGGATAGCTTTAAACTATTGAAATAGTTATTGCAAATCGAAAAGCTCACAATTATAAACTTTGTAAATGCAGCCGTTTTCAAGTTATTTAGAATTCAATTTGGGAAAATTAGAAAATAAGCACTAAATTATATGTCAAATCTATAAAGGGTTGAATTTTCCACACAAATTAGTTTTTTATTGAAATTTGACATTATTCTCAAGTTTTTGATAAAAAGCTCCGAAGAAATGTAAAGCGAACTTTTACTCAAATGTTAAGTTGTAAAGGTTTTTTTTTTCAATTTCAACATTTTTTAGAATCAACGAATTCCAGTATGATTTTTATAGTAATTTTAATTCAAAAAGCTCTTGGCGACTAGCTTTTCAAATACATTCGTTTTTGAGATATTTATCAATAAAATTAGAAGAATTTCAGTTTTTTTTTATGAAAATACGCTTTTTGTGAGTTATTTGTTGATTCTCCAGCAACAAACATAGATTTTTTGGAATAAACGATCAATATAACACAACTAATTTTTTGACATTAGAGAGATTAGATTGATAATATAGAAGTTATTTCCGTCCTTTGAATTATTTAACTCATAAAAATAAATGTTGCTGGGTTTACGACAGTTGGGATGTGGTGTACTTATGTTATACTTTCGGCTGAGCAGTCACAAAAAATTTTTAGAACGACTTATTTTATA
This sequence comes from Wyeomyia smithii, assembly GCF_029784165.1. NCBI lineage: Eukaryota > Metazoa > Arthropoda > Insecta > Diptera > Culicidae > Wyeomyia > Wyeomyia smithii. The sequence continues at coordinate 81,497,241 of NC_073696.1, read as the reverse complement.
CTATTAATAAATAGTATAATATAAGTCGTTTTAAAAATTTTTTGTGACTACTCAGCTGAAAGTATAACATGAGTAAACATAAAAATAGATTCTTCGTGGATGTGAACATAAGAACAACTTCCGAATTTATTTTTTTAGGAAAATTTATCTAGCACTAGCCGACCCGGCAAACTTCTTCCCCCCAATTTTTTCTTTATTTCAATGATTTTGAACATTCTAAATGAATCGATTCCTTGCGATTTGTTTATATTCTGCAAATCCATGCCGAATCGAATATTAGATACGATCAAAGTTAAAACACACATCGTTCGAGATGATTGGTTCAATCTGAATGACAACATCCTCGCCATTCGGCTTCTGTGCATCACCTCGATCCTGGAATATCTATATTGAGTAGTATTCAGTCATTTTTGGCTGTTTCCCAGAAACTGGAAGTCGCTATAGAACTCAAAATGGTATCTGGGGTGATTATGGGCTTCTGTGCATCATCACGATTACAGAAATATTCATATTGGGTTGTATTTGATCACTTTGGACTGTTTACCAGAAATCAGGAGTCGTCATCTTGGACTTCGAAACGTGAAGTCGATTTCTGGCTTCTGGGAGCAAATTCAAATTGTCTGGGAGACCTTACCCCTCCTCTCCTACAGAAGTGTCAAACCACCGAAGAAATTTTTGTTGGATTTGTATAAGAGCCCTTCCTTTCAGAAGAGGGAAAGGTGTCAAACCACCACGAAAATAGTTTTCTTTTGCTCCCGAAAACCTTGACGAAAACATGCCAAATTTGGTTTCATTTACTTGATTGGTTTTTGAGTTGTGAAGAAATTTGTGTTTCATTTGTATGACACCCCTCTCTTCCAAAAGAGAGAGGGGTCTCGAACCATCATTGAAATATTTTTTACCTTCCACACTTCCACAAGCCATGTGTTCCATTTACTTGATTAGTTCTCGAGATGTGCAGAATTTTGTTTTTCATTTGTATGGAACCCATCCCTCCCCGCATAGGGAGGGGTCTCGAACTATCTAAGTCATCTGTCCTGGACCTTAAAACCCCTATATATAAAATGTCACGCCGATCGGTTGAACAGTTTCCGAATCTATTTGGATCAGACAGACAAACTGACCTGCATTTTTATATGTTTACTAGCTGACCCGGCAAACTTCGTCTCGCCTATTTTAGTGTTCAATTTAATAATTTTAAACATTTCTAATTCATTGATTCCTTGCGATTTGTTTATATCATTTGAAATGAATGGTTTTATCGGAATGACAACATCCTTGGCTTTTGGCTGTACATCACCTCTATTCCGGAAACATATTGAATGCATTTCAGTAATTTTCGTTGTTTTTTAGAAACTGAAAGTGGTCATCTTACAATTCAAAATGGTGTCCAGGGTCAATGCTTGGCTTCTTTACATTATTTCGATTACAGACATATACATTAGGGTGGGACAAAAAATAAATATTAGCTCCCATGCACTTTTCGTGTTCCTTATGGGTCCTGTAACAACTGTGTAACTTTTCAGATCGATCGGTGGAACGCCTGATTTGCGCCCGATTTTTAAAGTTTCCATACGATTTTATATGGGAAAATCCACTTTTTCAAAACTTATCCTCTAAAAATTTCCAGTTGGCTCCTAAAAATATACCAATACATGATATTTGTAGGAAATTTTCCTGGGAATAATTCTTCTGAAGACTGTAAGGCGCTACAAAATTTGTAGAAAAAGTTATTCACCTCAAACTGATCGAATGTCTGACGAACGGCTCAACAATGAATTTTTCCAGCAACACTGCTGTAGCATGCTGCTGTTGCAAACCCAAAAACGTGATGAGAAACAGTTTCGCGTAGATTTAGGCTTGAAAGCGTGATTTTTTGCTCATAGTATCTTCGGAGAAAATACTTAGAATATCAATCCCTATATTTTGATAGTATTCGTTGTATGATTTATACCCCTAAAAGTGAGAAATCAGCTTTCTAAACACCCCTACGTAGTGAAATACATTTTCGTGTAGGATTAAGCTTGAAGGTATGATATTTTGCTCACGTTATCTTCATTATCGGAGAGCTTGCTTAAAATATTAGCCATCAAGTTTTAATGTAGATTGATTACTCCCCCTAAAAGAGGGAAATAAGCTTTCTAAACACCCACGTCGTGTAACAACTTGCCAATTTAATAGATCATACCCAGGTGTCTTTCAGAAAGGAGTTTGGTAGATACTTATATAGCTACAATTTGCGCAGATACATGGCCAGCAGGTCACTACGAACCAATGAGGTATACACAGGTGAGGAAGAGGAAGACATTTGTCTGTTCTAGTAGCGAAAAAAGGTAAACAGAAGTAGGTGTTTGGATTGTGACGTAGATCTCGTTCAACAAGCAATCGCCAATTGAAACCAGGCATGTCCAAACTCACCACACCACTGCGTGTGTATTTTAGGCGATGCCACGGAGGGTATTTTCATTGCCCTTTAGTGCTTATACAAAACGGAAACCCACAGTGTTCTAAATAAAACAGCCCTTTAGAAGCTTCGGCTAACACAGGCCCGAGTGTTCCCGACTTCGTGAGCCCTCGGGAGCCCGCTTGCTGACAGGTGTTTTTACGCTTCATTTTTACAAAAGTAAATATGAAAAAAATATTGCAGGTGGTTGTATGCGATGACTACCGTCAACCTATCCATTATTATATCATTGTCGATCTTGTCGTGGCGACCAATGCTTGTGTGTTCCCCGAAACTGCAAGCCCTCGATTGCTTCATGTGCCGAAGTTAGAAAAGTAAAAAAACGAATGGCTCCGGTATTTTGTCTTTAGCTAGCGACGTAGGGTAATACGAATAGCCCTGCGTGGTGTGTTTGTTAGCAGAATTGTCAGTAATAAAAAATTAAGTTTGAGCCAAAGATGTTTATATTTTCAACAGAAAGCGGTTTGCAATCAACGCGGGGAGCTAAAGAAAAACCTCGAAAACCTACCCTTTTCCAGTTGTTTCGGGTCTTTCAGCGGCCCATCTTGATGCCCGCTCAACCAACATCCCGTCCAAAGATCAATACTCTCTTTTTCTCTTTTTCAATAGACTTCATTTACGGTGGTTCGTAGTGACCTGCTGGCCATGTATCTGCACAAATTGTAGCTATGTATCTACCAAACTCCTTTCTGAAAGACACCAGGGTATGATCTATAAAATAGGCACCAGAACCCAAATTGTCATCCGACGTGGGTGTTTAGAAAGCTTATTTCCCTTTTTTAGGGGAAGTAATCAATCTACATTAAAACTTGATAGTTAATATTTTAAGCAAGCTCTCCGATAATGAAGCTAACGTGAGCAAAATATCATATCTTCAAGCTTAATCCTACACGAAAATGTATTTCACTACGTAGGGGTGTTTAGAAAGCTGATTTCTCATTTTTAGGGGTATAAATCACACAACGAATACTATCAAAATATAGGGATTGATATTCTAAGCATTTTCTCCGAAGATACTATGAGCAAAAAATCACGCTTTCAAGCTTAATTCTACGCGAAACTGTTTCTCATCACGTTGCTGAGTTTGCAACAGCAGCATGCTGCAGCAGTGTTGCTGGAAAAATTCATTGTTGAGCCGTTCGTCAGACATTCGATCAGTTTAAGGTGAATAACTTTTTCTGCAAATTTTGTAGCGCCTTACAGTCTTCAGAAGAATTATTCCCAGGAAAATTTCCTACAAATATCATGTATTGGTATATTTTTAGGAGCCAACTGGAAATTTCTAGAGGATAAGTTTTGAAAAAGTGGATTTTCCCATATAAAATCGTATGGAAACTTTAAAAATCGGGCGCAAATCAGGCGTTCCACCGATCGATCTGAAAAGTTACACAGTTGTTACAGGACCCATAAGGAACACGAAAAGTGCATGGGAGCGAAAAAATAACACCATCGCTTTTTTCCCATATAACCGTGTCCCAGTCTAATATACATATGTAGTAGTATTCGGTATATTTTCGGCAGTTTCCCAGAAGTTGCCATTTTACAATTCAAACTGGTGTCTGAGGTCAACTTTTAGCTCCTTGCATCATTCTGGATTCGGTGATATACATATTGGGGTGTATTTGGTCACTTCAGGCTATTTTTCAGAAGTAAGTCGCCATCTTGGATTTCAAAATGGCATTTGGAGACAATTTGGTATTTGGTCATTTTCGGCTGTTTGCCAGACACCGGAAGTCGCCATCTTACAATTCAAAATGTTGTCTAAAGTCGATTTGTGGCTTCAGTGCATCATAACAATCCCGGAAATACCCATATTGAGTGGTTTTTGGTCATTTGCCGCTGTTTTTCAGAAACCGGAAGTCGCCATCTTGAATTTCAAAATGAAATGGCATTAGGAGGCAATTTTTGACCTCTGAGCGTCAATCTGGTTGAGGAAACACTCATATTGGGTGGTATTTGGTCATCTTCGGCTGTTTTCCAGACACCGGAAGTCGCCATCTTACAATTCAAAATGTTGTCTGAGGTTAATAGGTCGGTTTGTGGCTTCAGTGCATCATAACAATTCCGTAAATACGTATATTGGGTGGTATTTGGTCATTTGCCGCTGTTTTTCGGAAACCGGAAGTCGCCATCTTGGATTTAGAAATGGCATTTGGGAACAATTTCTGGCCTCCGTGCGTCAATCTAGTTAAAGAAACGCTAATATTGGGTGGTATTTGGTCATTTTCGGCTGTTTTCCAGACACAGGAAGTCGCCATTTTACAATTCAAAATGTTATCTGAGGTCGATTTGTGGCTTCAGTGCATCATAACAATCCCGGAAATACCCATATTGGGTGGTTTTTGGTCATTTGCCGCTGTTTTCCAGAAACCGGAAGTCGCCATCTTGAATTTCAAAATGAAATGGCATTAGGAGACAATTTTTGGCCTCTGAGCGTCAATCTGGTTGAAGAAACACTCATATTGGGTGGTATTTGGTCATTTTCGGCTGTTTTCCAGACACCGGAAGTCGCCATCTTACAATTCAAAATGTTATCTGAGGTCGATTTGTGGCTTCAGTGCATCATAACAATCCCGGAAATATCCATATTGGGTGGTTTTTGGTCATTTGCCGCTGTTTTCCAGAAACCGGAAGTCGCCATCTTGAATTTCAAAATGAAATGGCATTAGGAGACAATTTTTGGCCTCTGAGCGTCAATCTGGTAGAAGAAACACTCATATTGGGTGGTATTTGTTCATTTTTGGCTGTTTTTCAGACACCGAGAGTCGCCATCTTACAATTCAAAATGTTATCTGAGGTCGATTTGTGGCTTCAGTGCATCATAACAATTCCGGAAATACCCATAATGGGTGGTATTTGATCATTTGCCGCTATTTTTCAGAAACCGGAAGCCGGCATCTTAGATTTCGAAATGGTATTTGGAGATATGCCAGAAGAAGGAAGGGTGTCGAAACATTACACCTAAAAACATTCACCTGCCAAATTTGGTTATATTTGCTTGATTGGTTCTCGAGCTGTGCGAAATTCGTGTTTCATTTGTATGGGACCCCTCCCTTGTAGAGAGGGAGGGGTGTCAAACCATTATGTTTATATTTGTTACCCCTAAAACATCCACCTACCAAATTTGGTTTTATTTGTTTGGTTAGTTCTCGAGATGTGGAGGAATTTGTATTTTGTTTGTATGGGACCCCTCCCTTCCAGAAGAGGGAGGGGTCTCAAACCATCATATGAACCTTTCTCGGCCTCTAAAACCCCTACATACAAATTTTCACGTCGATCGGTTCGGTAGTTTCCGAGCCTATATGGATCAGACAGACAGACAGACAGACAAACAGACCGGACTGCATTTTATAGGTATAGATAAGGTTTCGCTATCCTGAACTTTTTATCGGAAATTGCGACATAACTTCATAGTTTTTTAAAATAAGTAATAATAAAATAAATAATAGATAATTTTTTGATTTTGTAAATTAAACTTCAGTGTTCATTAAGAATTTTTGTTAGTCAAAAAAAGAATATTTTTTTCATTGTGTATATTTTTTTGATAAAGCACTATTACAGATCATTTGGTATGGAAACGTGCACTACACTGTATGAACCCGATTGCAGTCAGCGTACCATAAGAAGGCTGTTGAGGTCATGCACAAATGTGTATGGTTTAATTGAGAGAAATACAAAAGTAATTATATTTTATTTTTAGAACCGAGCTAAACCAACAAACAAAAAGAATTTTGCCTCGAGCAGGTGTGAGTGGTGTTTCTAGTAAATTTCAAACCTGTAATTAATTCTTCAATTAGAAACCAATTTGAATTAACTTTAAAGATGCTGTTGGGGCCATGAGCAGTCAACACTTAAGGACACGAAGCAAAAAATATAACTTGAATTGCAGTTATGTATAAGAAATACGAGGCGATATAATGTAAAATTAAAACTATAAAGTTGCGCGCGTTTATCACCTAAAAAGTTGAGAAAAATTTCATAAAAATAGATCTTGAACAGTAATAGATGAATAAGAACTATGGTGAAGTGAACTCTCTGAAGATTTATTATATCTTTTCTCCTTTACTTTCTTTTTTTAGTCGCATTTTTTTAGTACTAGGATTCTGCATTACTGTGTTTAGGGTGTCAATGGAATGTATGGGAAAGATGTCACCCTCGAGTTTAGGTTAGCACTAGGGTTTAAATGCTTCGTCTTCTCGAAGAGTCGTCATGAGAAATTTCAGCTCAATCGGATTCCGGGCTGTGTTGCCTCAAAGTCGTCGAAGTTTATCTTTTTGGTCGATGGAACCACACTGCGGTCGTCGTTGTTTCTTCCACGGAAAACAATGTGTCTATTATCAGCAGTTGATGCCGGTGAAGAAATATTGAGAAAATTTACTATTTCAGAACAGAAGGTTGTTTTGAATGTCTGCCTATCTGTGGGAATGTAGTTTTGTGACAATCTGTGTGACTATAGCTAGTTGAGCTGAAATTTTTATAGAACTTTTTTCGAGAAAAATAGAAGCCAAGAGTATCTCTGCACTTCCACGAGGTACCACTGGAACATTGGAGAATGGTTTAGATGCCTAATAAACACAAAAATGATTAACCAAACCATATGTAAATCATTTCCATATTTTTTTTAACATTTTAAATTTTTTTGTCTATCAAATGATCAAAACATGTAAACTTTGAGGCATCCTTGAATCATGTCTCATTGTGCTGAAATTTTGCATTTTTCTGGGTCAACAAATGAAATGTACATGGTCGGTTTTTTTAAATACGGTGATGACGTTTTTCCCAGACATCCAATTGCCACCATCCTGTACGTACAGCTACGTATAAAAGTCCTTGTGTGTGTTTAAATCGACTAATTTAAATACCATTTTTTTTAAATTGCTTCACAAGAGAAATCTAAAGGATTTCGATAGGTCAGAGTGCATTAGTTTTTTATATGCCACAACAAGACAGATTCGATTGCATTAGAGTGCAGTAGGTAAAAATAACAAAACTTGAAACGAAACGTACTACGTTTGAACTTGAAATTTACTGCTTTACTGAGCTCGGCTGTAAGAATAGCTTTCTGGAGGCATGATGCGGAACAATTTGATATGAACCATTTTTTTCTTTCTCTCTCTCTCTGTCTCTCTCCTGCAGGCGTCGTCGTTAGATTCCATGTGAAGTCTCGATTGCCTCTGAATGGCAGCTAAGCACTGAACACATGACGGTACATTAGGGGTAGACCGGCAGTTGCCGGCTGTGAACAACGACCGGATGATATTTTCTCGCAAGCTTATATGGCAAAAGGGCTCCCAGCCATAACGGAATGGATTTTATTTAGTTTATTGAGAAGTGGAATTGCTTGCTATTGCGGAAAATGAACTTCCTTCCCCGAGGGGGGTAAACGCTGGGTGGCGACAATGCTCTCGAATGTCGGTATGTCACCGTATTGTGTGCAAAAATAGAGAAACACTATTTTGCTACAGAACGAGAAAACGCCAATGCAAGTTCTACGGATTATGAGACAGACAGAGAATCATAACTTCATTATCGGTTTCGTAAAATTCAATATATTCTTCTTTGAAAATTAGGAACGATTATAACGGTGAAGTTTAGTTATCCGATTTAGGAGCCAACAGCAATTGCTTAATACCTTCTCAAGACAGATATCGCAACCCTCGTAACTTCCAGCTTCGTATAACCTAATTACAAGTTTTTGTTTGCGCTTCGTGATGCTGTAGGTGTGAAGTTTGACATCTACTCATTTCTTCTTCTTTTTTATGTTTGCCAGTAATGTGTTGGTTAGTTGACTGTTATTCATGGCTGTCAAAAGGTTACGCTTCAAGGATTGGCTGCCTAATGCTTTTTGGTGATCAACATCGGAACAAAAAGTTAAGTCCGTCTTTGATCCTGGCCCAAGATCGGTTCAGAGTTTATGAGCAAAAGTCATCAGTCAAGAGAAAGCGCACACTTTATATTAGAGACTTTCTTTACAATAAGCGTGCGAACTTTTTTTTAGAAATTTGGAAGATTACAAAATAAAAACGAACGTGCTGCTAAAATTTGAATGTTATGTTGGAAAAATAAAAAGAAAGATTAGGATTTTCAGATTTTAGAGAAAATAAAGTCAAAATTTACCGTTTGTAGTTAACATTTACAGTTTCATTACTACACATGGAATATTCAGACAATTTTCTAAACGTAAACTATCTAGTCCAAAAAATGATAAATGACGCTCCCCCTTCGCAACGCTACCCTGCGTAATCTGTGGATGGCAGCCAGCATATCCTCGCAGAACAAATTGCTGCCAATCTGTAATCCACAGCACGGAATTATTTTTTGCTTTCGGCACAATATTGTTTTATCGCGTCACCTGGGTGGTGAAAAGTTTTGTCCTGAATCAACAGATTGAATGGTAGGTACAAGGTGTAAGTACAGAAGAAAAGATAGGCAGCGCTAGATTACGTGCGAAGGATACATTTCGTCCATCAAATAGAACTTTTCGGTTGTACATGCCGATGTCGGCGGAATAACAATGAAAGCCAAGCTCCCCTGGATGGAATCTAACTTATTATTGCGTATTTACCTGGCAGTTCGGCCCACGCCTTAAGGTCAGCATCCCGAGCGTATGTCGCTTCTTGAGCTTCGGAACACAGCGGTGCTATGTGGCGGGAGATGGGCGAGGCGCGGTCCAGCTGCACCCAGCCCGTCATTGTGTAGTTTTCCTTGCCCCGGTCCTCCTCCGGTGTCCGGATGGTGCTGGGATTTTTCTGCAAGATTGTCGGAAATAAAACACGGGTGATTCGGTTGATTCGCTGTTTATGGCTTGAGAAGAAATGAGATCGGTGAGTCGTAATTAAAACGTAACAGATGGTTTCGCATTGTAGTACAATAATGGTATTAAATTATTCGAAAAGCCCTATACCACTTTTCATAATTTGTAAAGCGTTGAATAATCCAGTAATGCATTCACAATAGAATTTGGTACGGAAAACATCGAGATCAATATGTCGGTTTTGACGAACACAAAAAAAGAAAGTGCTTAAGACTTTGAATGTCACTCCGCATACTTTGCTGTCGTTAAATAGAAGATATCACACTGTTTTTCTCCCGATCAGAATAAAAGTCAAATACTCCGATAGCGAAACGTAAAATTTATTGAAATAGTTTCCCAACGTTAACCCTAGCGATAAGTTCATCCAACGACTTCCGTCTGGCAGGTGCATTTATCTCCACCCGGAAGCCCTCCCATGCTCGACTGCGTGACTACGCAACATTTTCTTATCGGATAAAATATGAGCATCACATTCCGGGACATAATCTTTCCGGAAGCAACTTTTTTAATAAGTCAAATACTTCGTCGAACAGATGGCGCAGCTTCCTGCATGTGCCCGCTGCATTGTTGGCATGGACAAAACTTTCGTTTCATCTCATCGTTTTTATATACTTTTATACACTTCGGATCTTCCTCCCGAAATGGGTGACACTAGCCAAGTGAGTTAAAGTTTGCCTCGTTGACAAAAGATAAAAATAGGAAAAAAAATTCTCGCCCAATTCACCTAATGGTAAATGAAAACTTTTCTTGAACGTCTAATGTATTTAAATTTCTGAGCACTTTTTTATTAGGCACTTAATCTTCTGGTGTTACCTTACTTTTGCAAGAACAACTAAGAAAATAGATTTTACTTAAGAACGTGAGAATCAGATCTGAATTTCCAAACCGATTCCAATGCTGGAAGAGTGAAGATATAAGATTAAAAAAATGCCCGCGCTGCAACTACTTTCTCCTGTCGGTTTAGCATTCACCTCACATGATCAGCTTTTTGGTGAAGAAGCGAATCATTTTTCAAAACTATTTGTCAAAGACCAATAGAAGCAAAAATACTTTTTCTCGTTATTGAACGAGGTAGCTAAGCACACATATAGCACCGTAGGAATGCCACACTTTGGAAAGTTATTCTAAATATAATTAGGATCGCAGCGACACATTTTCGTTTTTTTTTATAATTTATCTATTTGATTTAGGCATTAAATATTTAAATTAATGATGATAGGTTTAAAACTAGACAGGTTGGATTTCATTATAAATATAGAATGGTGTGAAGATTTCATCAAGCCTCACCAGGGCAAGTCATACGAAACTTACTTGAGAAACATTCAATGCTTGGGAACAGCAAAAAATTCTCATTCAAGATCAAGAAAAAACATAAAATCAATTTTGTTAGTCCGAAGGTAACCTATTGTAAAGAACAACAAGCCAAAGTATCTGTTTCCTCTCACACCTTGATTTTTATCGTTCACTCTCCATGCAAAAGCACTAGAAAATGGTTTGCTTCTAAAGTCTTTGAAATCTGCCTCGCCGGATTTGTTTTTGAGTTTTGCTAATGTTTTTTAGTGTAAAAATTATTCGATCCCAAAACAGCTTAAATACTTGCGAAATCATGAAAGTATTGAATCACAATTAAAAGAAACTGTGTCGTAAAATTTTCAAACTTATTCTACATTGAACACAGAGGTGAAAACAAAAGTCAGTTTTTCTGAGTACACTGAAAGGACTTATTTTTTTTTCAAACTTATTTAGTTTTCAAACGAAAAACGCTATCTCCTAGACAAATACAATATTAACATTCAAAATGCTCTAGAAAAAATGGATAAGTTATTGTGATCTAGCGATAATTACTACGTCGGGAAACCGACTTTTAGGCTATGTATTCATGAAGTAGTTTGTAGAAATAAGGAAAAATTTCTCAATCTGCTGTGACATAAACTAGAATTTTTATATCATAGAACGCAAACTAAAAGGTGGTTTTCCACGACCTTTTTATTTGGTAGCATTGGTATGTAAAAGCGACCAAGCGTCATCCGTCAAAATTGTTTAGTATAATATACCATTTAATAAAAAAAAAGAACTTACAAACACATTGAAGGTTTCATTACCAAATTTACTTTGTTGGGCATTGAACCATAGAAAAAAACAATAGTTTGGTGTGGTCCACAGCTTGATGGAATAACTGGGCTGTTTTTCTTTAAAGAATACCTCGGATGAAACGTTTCCATCAATGATGAACGATCCTCGATCCATAGCTTTTCATTGCCCAAATTGGAAGATTTAAACTCGATTGGCATAACTTTAACAAGATGGCATCACATGTCACCCAGCACGCAAAGCAATGGTCGTTTTAAGGAATGAATTTGATGAGTAAAATCCGTGTCATGCAAGAATGGTCAAAATCGTATCAATGAATTCTTACAAGAAAATTGGATTCGGATTCGGATCGAAAAGAAAATTGATAAATGACAAATGAATTATCGAAAAATACACCGAGAAATTTATAGCCTGTTAACTGTATGCGTGTTTATCACTGCTTGCTTATACGCTGATTTGATTCTCTCATCGGCACCAACCACTGATTTAGTATCGTCTGCCAATCAGATTGGACGATGTAACAAAAAACTTTTGATTGAATCACCTCGTGAGTGAGTGTCACGATAACCCTAAAATTGTTTTTAAAGGCAAAAGCTCGGGGAGGAAAAAACTACAAGCGGAAAAACCACCAAAAAGGAGCAAAACTAGGGATAGCAGATTTACAGATTTGTCAGTGCAATACAAGTTTTTAGACTTCATTCATTGTTAAATGCCTGGGAGTCGATGTATATCGCCAATGCTGAGAAACCTTTGATGAATGAGGATGATGCACCGATAAAATCGCCTCTCTTCAACCTGATAAGGCAGAGAGCATAGGTCGTCACATTCCTCTCCAGACATTTGGTTAGCCGTAAGAAAATATAGTAATCAGTTGGACATCGGGCCTCGTTCTGAATGATGAGCAGAATTTTGCTCGAAACCGGTCGACGGTACAGGAAAATTTTAATTTGTTTACTTGTTAGATTTAGTAAGAGTGATAAGTGTTGGTGTCTGGTCCTTGATATAGTTCGTCAAGTTTTTAGAGTTCGTAAAATATTTGTTGTTACATTTTGCAACGAGAAAAATTTGTAAACTCCAATTTGCATCAAGAAAATATAGGGTCAATTAACTTATAGTGGACCCCTTAACTTTATTAACCTATAGTGAACCACCCGTCAGATTAATTCAATTTTTCTTAACATAAATCGGAATTTATAAATGTTTGTGATGCAGATTGGTTGGATACAATGTTTTCCGATGGAAGTTTTCTGAAAATCACGCGAATGTTCGTAAAAATTGAGTTAATTTTGCGGGTGGTCCACTAGAAGTTAGTTAACCCTACAATTTTTCGTCGGGGTGATGGACCACCTATCCAATGCAGTTCTACTTTATCATCTCGTGATCGTTCTCTCTGGTATTCACATTGCGCTTTTGAGAGCAGTGTGAATACAAGAGAGAAGAATGAAGAATAAATCATCGGTTTGTAGAGCTATTGTAGAATGAATTAACCTATAGTGGATCCTTATCCCATAGGGGACCACCCCACACTGTTTCCAAAGCTGCAAAAACGTGATCGAAATTATTTTGACCCAAAAACATTGATTTTTTTCTCTATGTTATAGAAGTTGCAAATCCACGATTAATCCACTCAACAGTGAGGAACGAATTTTACTTTTCTCATTTTGGAGTACATAAATCCACTTTGTTCAGCAAAGTTGTAACAAATTTTATAAGAAATAACTTTGTGGAAGACATCATACTTCTATTTATCTATTTAAATGAACTTTTGTGAAGTTTTCTATAGATTACCTATATTTTTGGTTGTTGACGATTTTACCTAGAATAATGCGCAAATTTACACTAATTACTCTTAACTCAAAAAATAATGATTTTGGAGTCGCGGTGTCTTTAGTAAAGTTATTCTATTAATTATTTTCCATTCTGTAAAGTTGGAATTTTGTGATTAATCTACCTAAAAGTGAGAAATGAGTTTTATTTCTCATTTTTTTTATATCTCATTTTTGCATATAAAAATCCACTTTGCTGGTTAAGGTTTTAGCACATTTTGTAAGAAACTACTTTGTCGAAGACTATACCTGTATCTGCTAATTTAAATAAACTATTGTGAAGTTTTCTCTAGAATGCCCCTCAAATCATTTTTCAATATAACTTGTTATAGTGATTTTTTAAATTTTTTCAATAATCTACAATGTTGCTAAATATATTAAAACACACAAGTTCACCGAAGAAAGTTTATTTTCATCTCTTAAGATAATTCAGTTATTAAAGATTCTTATTTAAATAATGCACTTATTCATTTACAAATATCTACACAATGAAAAATGCATATATCTTGAATAAATGATGTTTTACTTATACTTAAATATAGAAATGGTTTAGTCGGCAGATATTTGCAGATATTAAAGATATCTGTTAGTAAATTAGTGCATTATTTAAAAAAACCGTCAATAAGCAATGAAATGTGAGAGATAAAAATAAATTTTCTTAGAAGAAATTATTTGTTTTGTGATAGCAAACAACAATTGAAAAATTGTGGAAAATCACTAATAAATGTAATATTGAAAAAATTGATTTTCAGTAGCAATCTGTAGAAAACTTCACAAAAGTTCATTCAAAAAGGCAGATAGAAGTATGGTACTTTTGACAAAGTTGTTTCTAATAAAATGTGCAACAACTTTACTTAACAACAATTCACTGAGTGGATTAAACATGGAATTGCAACTTCTATAAGATGGAAAATAATTAATGGTTCAACTTTTCTGAAGGCACTATGGCTCTAAAATCTAGTTTTCAGGGTCACCAGATACTCCTCGCCAGATTAACTCAATTTATACGAAAATCTTCAGAGAACTTCCTTGGTCATTATTAATTTCCATAAAGTAGGGCCTCATGGAATATTTTATTAGCTTTAAAAAAACAGGAGAATCAATCATTAGAAAATGCTTATTAAAATTGAATAAATACTTATTATGAATAACTACACTGAAATCCATTTTGTTCATATCTTAGCTTTTTCAGGAACCTATAAAACACATAAGGAAATCTGTAACTTGCACTTCTGCATTCAAGAGTAATCCATATTGAGTGGTGTTTTCCAGGAACCGGAAGTCAACATCTTAAATTTCAAAATGGCCGTAAACCGATCCCAGATTCAAACCTGTTTTGAACTGAAAGAATTTTCTGGCGAATAAACGTTGATCGTCCATCTCCGTTTGACATGTTGGTGTGCATTGACTATTTTTAAAATTTTGTGCAAATAAGGAGTTAAGGTGCGACCAAATTTCAATTGCACATATAAACACGACATCACTAGACAGCAAAGAAAGAAAAAATATGCGGCACAAAAAAAATTTAGTGGTCTTAATGCATGCAGGTTAAAATAACATTTCACTTTTAATCCTAGCGCAAAACGAGAAAGTATTAAATCTTCGATATTTTTTTTTGTCCTTAAAAGGGCAATTGGGCTATATACCATTTTAAAAAATCCCCCAATACGATGCTGGCCTAACAAGCCAGTCGTCGTATGTTCGAGTCCCGGCTCGGGAGAGACTGTTAGTGTCAGTAGGATCGTAACGCTAGCCCCGCAATCGTCTTGTACACTTAACAGTCGGCTACGAAGTCTGTGTATAGTAAAACAGAAGGTCGAATTCCTAGCACCAAGGCTTTGCTTTTTTACCATTTTGAAAAGATGCATTTTCTGAGCAAAACGTGATTTTTAAATACAAACTAAACCTCACTAAATCACGGCCAGCAGACTACGATGGCTAGAAGCCAGAAAGCTTATGTTGTTGCCAGAACAAGTCAAAGCTTAACGAAGGAGGTGGCTATCTGAGTCCCACCGTTTCCCAGTATAATTGTTTGTTTGAGCCGAAAGCAAACTCGGCAAGTCTGCTGCTACCGCCAACGCTACCGTTAGTACTACTAAGTTCGATCCGTCCTTCTCTCCATCCACTAGTAAAATGATTAGTTTAAGCAGAAGCAGGCTTTCACAAAACCCGAAGAATCCATTCTCGGTTAACTAGCTATAGGCTTGACAATTTTAAATAGCACAACAATTCGAATAATCCAATTTTGACAAAATGTGGTAAGTGCCTGTGTATGTGTATATGTGTGCGTGTATGTATGCGTGTGTATATGTGTGTGTATGTATATGTGTATGTGCGTGTATGTATGTGTATGTATGTGTTTCTATGTGTGTATGTATGCGTATATGTGTGTATGTGCTTATTAGAGATGCTCGGGTTTGATGTTTTTCAAACCCGCACCCGGCCCAAACCCGATTTTTTTTTTCGGTCGAAACTCGAGCCCGACCCGAACCCGAATTTTTTTTATTCGTTCAAACCCGAACCCGATTCGAACCCGAAAATTTTATTTCTATGAAACCCGAACCCGACCCGAACCCGAAATTTTGGAACCCGAACCCGACCCGAACCCGAGGTTTCATAGATTTTATAGTCGGGTTTCGGGTTTTCATACCCAAATCCGACCTGAACCCGAAATTTTCAAACCCGAACCCGACCCGAACCCGAAATTTTTTTTTCACCAAACCCGAACCCGACCCGTACCCGACACTTTCAAAAATTTTCAAACCCGAACCCGACCCGAACCCGTCGGGTATGGGTCGGGTACGGGTTTCGGGTTTGAAAACCCGAAACCCGACCATCTCTAGTGCTTATGTATGTGTGTATGTGTGTGTATGTGCGTGTATGTATGAATATGTATATGTATGTGTGTGTTGTATCTTGATTCATACACAAACGTTCCCCATGTCACAAATCGTGTAATTTCAACAAAATCGCGTAAAAAATCGTGTAAAATAAAATCACATAAAAAAAGTCGCGTAAAAACAGAATTTAGTGTACTACAAAATATACAGCCCTAGAGGCCAACATCTGGTCGAGTTAGTGTGAAATCCGTATACAAGGTCATCAGAAATGTAATTGGTATGATCGAAAAGATTGCTGGGAAAACCAGAATACCCGATCATACCCGGCCATGATTTTTCGTTAATTTCTAGTGTTTATAACGACTGAATAAATAATGCTAATTTTGGCTGCCACAAAGTGCCACTCATTGAGATATATGAATTGAAAAATGAGTAAAATTTAGGCTCAAAACTAATTTGCTGAGTAAATCATTCGATATACGATATTGAAGTCTTGAGAAAAGTTGTGTATCTTGATGATATCAACAACTTTGTAGAATATGTCAACTCGATTAAATGCGATTTAAGCTTAAGA
The DNA here is from genome assembly GCF_029784165.1 of Wyeomyia smithii. Classification (NCBI taxonomy): domain Eukaryota; kingdom Metazoa; phylum Arthropoda; class Insecta; order Diptera; family Culicidae; genus Wyeomyia; species Wyeomyia smithii. Next base: position 81,480,632 of record NC_073696.1, on the reverse strand, counting down.
AACTCAATAAATTGATTTTAAGGGGGTGTTGACAGACATTTAACTATATCTCAATGGTTTTACAATATAGACACTTAGAGTCTTCGAGAAAAATTCATAAATTTTATAGTTCTACAGCTTTGCCGAAGACCTAAATTTGATATCTTGCAACTAGATGTTGTTGCTTTTATTTTGACTGAATACCCCCTTAGTAACATTTGAAACGAATATCTTGAAATATTTAAAATCGCATATTAAAAACTTCTCCGAAGACACCTATATACTAAAACGTCGAAAAAGATTTTTGTCCGTCTTTTTTCAGTTTGGTCCCACTGTGCGGCGCAAACTCGAGAATGAAAAACGAAACAAAACACCTTCGATACTACTGAGTGATTGTCATGAGCACCAAAAGAAAGTTTGTGCTTTCCTGATTCGATAATTATCGTGGTTCTAAGATTAACTAATTTGCGTTGTCGATATTGGACCGATAACGGTGTTCGACTGGGCACAAAAAAGCAATTGAACAGAAAAATAACTCAAATTCACAGTGAAAATTAAAGTGAGGGGTTTGTCTTGCAACGACTGCTCATAGACAACACTGCTGTTTTCTTTTAGTGCCCCGGTCATTATTGTAAAAATTATTATTGAGAAATACATGAAAATTTTACACTGATAGTAGTTGCCATAGTTCTCAAAACTCCTATCTTCAACCATCTTTAGTTCTGAACCGATTTCATAGTTTCCAACTAGAGATGCGTGCTACAGAACGCTGATGATCGCATCACCAGTAGCATTGAATATTTTCCTTGGCCGTGCATAATAAATTTGCTCTCCGCTCTGCTCTCCGATAGCTGTGCCAGCAAAATATCCTGCACCGCAGCCTGCCAGCATAATATCCTATGCCTCTTGCTGCCGTATGCAGAATAAAGGCAAGATGTGCCGTAGTGCCTGAGAGTTGACTCGTAATCAGCTCTCTTGTCCTGATGTTGTGTATCACTAACAGCTCTACTCTACTCGATACCGTGTGATGAACAAGAATGAAGTGTGGAAAATTAAACGCAGTCGAGTTGAGCGTGGATCTTTGCAATGTAGGCGGAGCAAAGCAGACTCGAGAATGAGAAACGAAACAAAACACTTTGCTGAATCAGAATATGTAGGCAGTGGAATTTATTCCGTCCATTTTATTGTAATCCGTCCTCGGGAAGCAGTAGCGAGGAAACTCCATTCTTTTTTAAATTAAATTTATTTTTAAATTGTAATATTTTTTCCTAGATTTCTCTGTGATCGGACCGGTTTCGTTGTTTGGGTAATCTTTTGTAGTTTTTTAAAAAATAAATAAGATTTTTAAAAAACGTGCTTTTTTAGATATTAATTTTTTAAGTTTTCTTTGAACTTTTTTTGAAGAAAAATAATTTTTTGGAGTGTTTTTTTTTGGAAAGACAAAATTACTATTTACAACTTTGCCGAAAACGTCACGCCGATCAAACAAACAGGTTTGTGTCTAAAATTATTTATAACCATCAATACCTCACCAAAATTGCATTTTTCAATAGCGTCTAAAAATGAGTCATGTTCCAAAAAATTAAACCAATAGCACAAAATGGCATCTTTTGCCTATAGAAACGTCTATGCAAAGCTTCAGCCAAATCAATACTAATAATTTGAAAAAATATTCAAATTGGGACACTTTTTTTGGAACCGCCCTGTTCTATTCACCCTCTATATTTCCCAGATATCGCACCGTTCGATTATTACTTGTCCCGTTCGATGAAGCATTATCTGGCTAAATAGCAGTTCGGTTCATATGAAGAAACTTTGAAAAATGACTTAATTTGTGGATTGCCTCAAAAGATGAACACTCTCATCGTAACGGTGTTCGAGCTCTGCCAGAAAGACGGGACAAAGTATAAGTAACCGATGGGCAATACTTGGAATGATTAATAATTTCAATACAAGAAAATTCCTACAAACCAAATAAATCCCTTTTTATTGTTTTAATTGCAAAACTACTGAAGTTTGTAATATTTGGAGCAGAAAACACCTGGACAATATCACATGAGATAAAATGTTTCTGGTCACGCATACAGAGAGACGACCTTCGAATCAATCAAAAAGAAAGAAATATTTTTGACCACATTGATACCATACAGATATTTTAAAATGCAGTTTCAATCAAGAGAACTTGTTGATTTCCAATGACCAATCTTGAGCTCTTTATCTAACTTTATTAGTATGCATTAAGTTAAGACTCATCCACTGAATTAAGTTAGCTTAGCTCTGATGGGCCTTGCAACAAAATATTAACACAGAGAGTATTGTATTTATATTTGAAAACGATAAATAAACCTAAAAAACACATGGTCGAGTTTATTTTGTAAGCAAAATTTAACTCAAAATAGTTTAAATTTATAGCTCCCCAAAATGTAATTCTACTTGGTGGTTTGCATTTTTTAGAAAATTAAATGATGCATTTTATAATAAAGCATTAAACTTACGGTACAGCAAAGATTGAACTTCTGATTGAAACGACGAAAATATGAAATTGACACGATAAAGCGAAAAAAAGTGCCATCGGAAAATATTCTCCCTTGATGGTTTGGTTTTCTTTCCCGGAAAACTTCCCAGACGTTCCAATTGACCAGCACGGATCGAAGATACAAAACTTTATCCACACGAGAGCTCCTGTCCGTTCGAGATCGAGAAGAGAGTGTTGACTTACCTGTCGTAATTTGGCCATCGCGTCGGCAGTGATGAAATCACCCTTCTGAAATTTGGTCACAAAGCACATCACTTGGTATTGACTTTGGCCACGTTCTTCCTCGCCCAGGACCAGAGCTTTATGGACTTGAACTTCCTGTGGAAAAAATAGAAAGCAGAGTGGGAATATGAGACACACAATGTGCAAACCAGAAAGAAAGCACCAGTATTGATATATGTGTAAGCAAACAAACTCAACCGTCTCGCAGTAAAACAAGAGGCACAGAATGTGCCAGACAAATAGGTACTTTTCGAATGACATGTACGAGTAAATCAACGGAGCTGATATCTGCAGCATATAAAGGGCAATCAGTTAGCTACTTCAACACTGATAGGTGGAACCACTAAGAACTTTCAACCCTGCAGTGTCACAGTGAATCGACAGAGGCAAAAAAATGTCACCGACCGGGGCGAGCGGTTTCGTCAACGCCAACGCTGTGCTTTGCACCATCACTCGGCCCCGGCTGCCAGACTGCGAATGTGGACATTAGCGCACGAACGTTAAACAAATCATGATGTGGAACTATCTTCTACCGGCAAATGTCGTCCACCATCCATCGTTCGTGAAAGCTTGAAAACTCCATATCATCCCAGTGAACGAGACCGAGAGTGGATGGCTGGCTGGGAACAAAAAAAAAGAAAAGAAAAACTTTTTCATGCCACCGATAGATGGGTTATAGGATGGCGAATGAACGACAGCCCGGGTGGGCCGTTCCGCCTAGGACAAGTTGTTGAAACGCGATCGGGAAGAATCGTTTTTGTAAAATCACTGCCGGGCTGATTCTGTAACACAACCGACCGGCCAGGCCGAACCGGTTGGAAAGCACGGATTCACGTTTCATTTCCTATTTATCGTTTCGGGCTAGCACTAAAGTCGAGTGGTGTCAGTTCAGTTTGAGATGGATCCGGTTTTTACTTGTGATTGATGATAATGCTGCCAGTGCTGCTTCAGCAGCCGGTTGATACTGAGCGATAGAAAGATTGGACCATTCGGCCGTTCCCCCCTGGAACAAAACAACAAAATCTTGGCTATAAATTTATAGCACCATCGCCAGTCTTGGACTCTGTTTTTGTTTTTTTATCGAGTCGTAGACCTTCTGTTTGAATCTTCCAGATTGTTTTGTTGTGTAAAATGGCAATGGAATCAGCACCAGAATCATGTAAGGCCAATTTTGATAACGGTGAAGACAAGGCATGTGGCGTGACTTTTGATAGCGGTTTATAGACTTTTCCATCTGTCGACTACACTTGCGGTACACAACGGTGCTGTCACAACCAGACTAAAATGGAGCGGTAATTTTGCCACAGCAAGGAGAACGCAAACCATTTGAATTAAAGATGAGTTTCTTGGCAAAGTCTTTAGTCTAGAGTTTACGTAAATTTGTCTGCTTATCACTATCAGATATAATTGATTTTATATATCACACACTGTGGTTTATTCGAAACAGCATACAACATTCAAATACATTTCTCAAATCTGCGGTTACTGATATGCTTTAGAGTTTTCAATCCTGTTACCAAAATGAAAAGTGGTTTTTCAAAAATCTGTCATTGGATTAATTGATTAAAAACGACGCCTACCGTCTTTTGTATACTTTTTATAGGTGATTTGAATTCTAAACTAGATTCTCGTAATGTCATTACCATGGTGCCTAAAACATGTTGTAATGGTTTGATCATTACATAGGCACGAGGAGAGGAAACTTACTTTTGTTTTGGAGAGTTGAAGACAAAGCATCATTTGAAAATATTTTGACAACTTTATTCGCGTTGAAAACTTAGTTAACATCTTCTTTATTTTTTTTCTTATTTTTTCCTAACACATTATTGCGCAATTATGTAACATATAGTTCGCTTCCGATTGACGTATTTGATTTTGCTTTTGAATCATATGTTCATTATTTACAACATATTGTACTCAGAAGATATTTAAAGCTGACAGATTCACTGAGCGGAACATGTTTTTATGGATTCGGTCAACTACGCAAAGAAAAAGCTATTTATAGCTTACCTATGAAGCCTTTTCGGTTCTTCCTTGTGGATTGCAATTGTATGCTGAGCGGATTTACCAGATGAGTGTCTTCTCTCTGACGTCGGTTATTCGTAGAATTTCGCCAGTATTAGAGTAACATCTTTGATCTCAGAACGTAAAAGATGCTGGCAGGTATAAATACTCCAGCTGAGTGCAGCATAACCTTCTGCCAGAGATTTTATCCGTCGATTCGATAACGAAAATTGTGGCTCTGCTTCTGCGGAGAAACATATTTGTTTCAACGATTTAACTCGAAATGCCTTCCAATCGACATCAATGCTCTGCATATTGAATGCATGTATGCAGCATACACGCAGTTCAGAATGAGCCGATAGAGATAAATCACATAACATATGTAGCTATGGCAATATACGAAGCTTCTCTAAATTTGAAAAAAAAAGCTGGAGCTTGATCGGATCACAATCAATAGCGCTTCAATGAAATTCTATAAAAAAATAGAACAGTTAATTCTATGCCACATGCCTGATGCGGATGCAATAAATTCAAGTCACACTAGGTAACAGCGCACGGGCGTAGAACGAGAAAAGGTATTCATTCTGTGCACAACGTTTTAAACCGATTACAAGTACGTTTCCATTAGACTTTGAGCAGCTTACTACTGTGAGTATCCAGCCAGGTTGTTGTACCTATCGTACTTTTTCAAGAAATATCTTTTTTCGTGATTAACAGCAACCCACATCCGCCACAAACACAACACTCGCACCGCAGTGAACTCCTAAAAACGGAGGTGGGTTGTGCTAAGCGCTTACGCAACAATCAAATCGCTTTATGAGCCGCAAATTGTTTTTGTGACATTCTGCGACTTGTTGGCCTCCGGGTTGAGTTGAGAGTGGAAATTCTTAACGAAATTGTTTTTTTTTTTTAAATACTGTTGCTTCAGTGATTTCCGCCCTGAAGCTGCCGAGGGTAACTAGCTGAGCGGGAGGGAAAAGTTTTAATGAATTTTCACACCACACCGATCGAGATTGGAATTTTGACTACGGTACTGTCGGTACGGCTGCTGCTGCCGGTTTTTGCACTCAAGGGTTTGCGTAGTTTAAATACCGAGATGCCCCGGTAAAGCTCTCATATACGCTGCCGTGGTCGGAAGTGGAATAGTTTTTCAGCCAAAAATAACGGAAGCAACGAAGTTGGGAATGTGTTCGTACTTATTATGGTGTGTGCTTTGATGTAAGTACCATGACGGTTAATGAGCGTTGAAACTAATTGGTGATGTAGGTTCACGAAGCCATCAGTAGGTATGCGTCGCCGAATGGCGGCTAATTGGGAGTAAAAGTACAGTGTGGGTTGTGGGTGCGTTTGTAACTATGCCAACATTGTTAAAGCCCAAAGGCCTCTGTAATTGTATATTAATCATCTGTTTTGCATTTGTTAGGACTTGGGAGTACTAAAATAATCTAAAATTCACACTTCACTTTCTTTATAAAAGTTTGTACAGATTCCTCAGCGATGGAAATGTTTGGCATTCTCATTCTCCTGCATCTTTCCCGAATGCGTCTGCTTCGGCAGGACGAACTAGCTCTCGATAGAGCGTTATTCAGGAACATTGGGAGGATTGCCGAGTTTTGGTATAACAATGGCATTTTGGCTTGATCACGGTCTTAGCATTGTAAAATGAAGTCCTATCGGGACTAAACAAAGTTATTTCATCACAGCTTTTGATAACATGTAGCAGTTGTTTTTGTAGGTGCTCTTTCTGGTTAATTTCCTTGTTGATTGTGCCGGTGGTGTTGAGTATGACCATTTCCTACCAAAAGCGTAGGTTGTTTGCAACTAAACAAGATATTTTCTAGGGAATTTTGTCGAATAATGGCAACACAGTTTTCGAGTATGTGATTTTGCCGTCGAATTTTTTTTACCGTTGCGATGTGTATTTTACTTTGTATGAGGGTTTCTTATAATTTTATTGAGTCCCTTTATTGGTGGCTTTAATAAAGGCAATTTTTCTCAATATTTTTTGCGGTGGAAACAGTGATACAGAGAAATACTCCACTGGTGAAATGGTGAAACCGGACTTAAAAAATTAACAAAAAATTAACAAAATGATAAATTCATCAATAATCTCGAACAGAGGCCCGTTTCTAACAACTCGAACCGCATTCACAATTTTGGCTTTTTTCACTTTTTAGAAGATTGTTATCATCTTGCCTTACATTAAAAGACTCAGATCGTTCATTTTATGGAAAATATCAGCCAAATAAGCCAACCTGATGAGGTACTGATCATCATTAAATTTACTCCTCAATGCAAAATTATTGTCGCTCAAAAACATTTTTACCTCAATTCAAACAAGCGGGGCAGCTTTTTTACGAGACAACCAGCGTATTTCGGTACATAGAATGCTGACTTCCCAAATCTTCATACGGCGCTTCGAATAATCTTTAATTTTAGGTCAAGCTTTAATAAAATTGATTATTTCTCTTACACTTTCCTTTAAAACTTCTTGCAACGATGATGAAACTTTCTTCATAGGAGTGCTTGACGATGAAAAATACAGTGATTACTATTACAATTTTTTGCCTTTTCCTTAATTCTAGTGGCAAGAATCAAGAAATATTTCCTATTGTGGCAAGACCCCATCAACATAATTTTCCCATGGAATATTGTTTTCTGTTACATCATCGATCAGCTTGAATTGAGTTGCTGAAATAGGCAGCGATTTGCAAACGAACAAATCGGCTTGGGAGCTTTCAGAAAATTAATAGCGTACAAATACCATCGCAATTGCTAGTTCGGCCACATCTGTGGAATAATCAATCTACATCGTAAATTTTAAAATTTGCAATCGAGTCTTGAGAAACGGTGTTATCTAACGAACATTTTTTGAAAATAATCGACTTTCTGTAACTTTCGAGCTGAGACTTAGACTTAAATAAAAAATTATTGGTTTTAGTGTGTCATGCATTTTTAATACACTTGGCATCGGAAAAAAATTGGAATTACAAACATTTCATGTACAAGTTTTTCTCATTGATTCAAGAATTCAGGTGCTCCGCCAAATATTTTGGTTTGAAAAAGTGTTCCGCCGAGCAAAAGATCTGGGACGCCATGGAGCGCTTACAAAAGCTTCGCGGAGCATCAAGTACTCCGTTGACCATCATTTTTGGAAACCCCTGCCTTAATCAATAGCCAAAACACCCGAACACTTCACTTTACTCTAAACATGTGAAAAAAAATCACGAAAATGTATTATTTTTCGACCTTCCAGAATAGGGTCCTCCTCAAAGAATCCTATTTTTCAAGTCACAGTTCGAATAATCTTTCAAGTATCTTCTTCACCTTTCCGCACGTCCAATATTTTTGTCACTTCTTAGTTGCCTTTTGATAGTAACATCGAGAAAATGTTTCAGGAACACCGTGGACAATGGGTTATCCTGGTATTATCGAACCAATATAGACCGTTCCGATAATTATAAATACACTCACGATCAACCGTCATTTCAAATAATGTGCAGTATTCAACCAAACGTTGGCTGCGTCCTGTTGTTTACATCCAAAAGAAACAGATGCTGTCATTTTTTCTAACATTTAGTGCGAAATTTTGAAAATGCGTGGCCTTTCTCCCGAGCAAAGAAAGCGAATTGTGCACAAATGGGGCACCGTGAGTGGTCTTTCTATAAGAAAATTAGCCAGAGAAGAAGGTATAAGTGTCGGAGCAGTTCAAACCGCATTGCGGAAGTATTGTGAAGAGTGCACATTTACTGATGCCCCAAGACGAGGTAGAAAACCCGGGCCTGTTGATCCCACAATGGACAAAAAGGTTAAGGAATACTACAAGCGGCATCCTTCAGTATCAGTACGAGATGTGGCGAGAAAGCTTGGAACCTCGGCGAGTAACGTTATGCGTGCCAAGGGAAGAATGGGTCTGCAGACCCGTCGGAAGCAAAAGCAGCCAAAACGAAATCCAAAACAAGCTGAATCTGTGAAACCGAGAGCTCGGAAGCTTTATGACAAACTTCTGACCAAAAAAATGGGGTGTGTTATCATGGATGACGAAACCTACATAAAACTGGACTATAAGACTCTGCCAGGACCGCAATTTTATACATCACCGAAGGGTAAGGATGTCCCTGGACCAGTGAAAGCCATTTACACCGAAAAATTCGGCAAGAAGGTAATGGTTTGGCAGGCCATTTGTGAAAGTGGGAAAATATCTCGTCCATTCATTACGAATGACACAATGAATGGTAAAATTTACGTGAAAGAGTGTTTGCAGAAAAGGTTGTTACCTATGGTTAAGCAGCATAACAATCCTCCAATCTTTTGGCCCGATCTTGCTTCCTGCCATTACTCTAAGGATGCACTAGGGTGGTATAAAACAAATAATGTCACATGTGTCCCAAAGAAGATGAATCCTCCAAACTGCCCTGAAATTCGCCCTATTGAAACTTTTTGGGCTTTGACCAAGGCAAAGCTGAGGAAATATGTCAAACCAGCGGACAATGTTGAAAAATTTAAAAAAGATTGGCTTAAAGTGGTAAAAATGGTCGGAGAACACACTGTGCAAAAGCTTATGAGTAGTGTTAAGAGAAAAGTTAGAGAACTCGCGTATCCTACCAAAAATAATCCCAACTTGAATTGAAACTGGAAAGAAAACACGTATTATCTATATTTCAGAATAAAATGACCCGAAAAATCCTGTATTTTTTGTTTTATTCAAGAGAGAAGATGTATTTATAATTTTCGGAACAGTCGATAGTTGCCTATCTAGGACACCTGTTTAATTATTTTGTGTATGTTGAAATACATATTTCAGTTTCCACAATTTTTTTTCCAAACTACGAATTTTTAAGAAGTTGAACTTGATGTCATGATATTGTGACGTAAGTTTCTTAACAATTTTGCGTGTAAAGTATATTTTTTTCAAGTTGAGAACCGCTGACCTAGAGTTAACCTAGGTTTCTCAAGGTTGCATTAATTGTTTAAGTTATAATTTAATATGTAACCGGTTAAATGCATTATTCTGCTTCTTGATAGATGTTTCAAATGAATTATATTAAAATTCAACGTGTGATTTCATATCTTATCTTGTCCAAAATGTTGTAGAGTTGACTCGAACTGAAATTTTTATTTCTATTCGAATGATGTATCATGCACGAAAAGAAACAACTGATCTTTACGGTAAAAGACCTATTTCCGTCCTATAATCGACCGTCTTAAACATTTTCTTAATTTATGGATCAGGAGTAATCAAGATTCTTCAATACTGCTCAGTATTTTGACTTGTTAATCTTTTTAAAATAGCCTGTGCTTTCAAATACGTACAAAATGCTTTCAAATGCAAACACATGAGAGTTTGACGGGAATTTCCAGCCTAAATATTGGATTTCTATACCCTCTCTTCTCTCTCCCTTTCACTCTGTTCTTTTCTCTCTTTCCCTCTCTCTCCCTTTCTCCCTCACACACTCTTTCTCCCTCACACTCTCTCCCTATCCTTTTCTCTCTCTCACTCTCACTCTCTTTCTCCCTCACTCTTTCTCTCTCTCTTCCTTTCTCTCTTTCTTTCCCTTTCTCTTTTTCTCCTTTTTCTCTCCCTTTCCCTTTCCCTTTCTCTCTCTCTCTCCTTTTCTCTCTCTCTCTCCTTTTCTCTCTCTCCCTTTTTCTCTCTCTTTCTCTTTTTCTCTCTCTCCCTTTCTTTCTCTCTCTCTCTCTCTCTCTCTCTCTCTCTCTCTTTCTCTCTCTCTATCTTTTTATATCTCTCTATCCTTCTCTCTTTCTCTCTCTCCTTCTCTCTCTCTCTTCCTCTCTCTCTTCCTCTCTCTCTCTTCCTCTCTTCCTCTCTCTCTTCCTCTCTCTTTCTCTCTCTCTTTCTCTCTCTCTCTCTCTCTCTCTCTTCCTTTCTCTCTCTCCCCCTTTTTCTCTCTCTTCCTTCCTCTCTCCCTTTCTCTCTCCATTTCTCTCTCCCTTACTATCTCTCCCTTTCTCTCTCTCTCTTCCTATCTGATTTTCTCTCTCTCTCTTCCTGTCTGATTTTCTCTCTCTCTTCTTCTATCCATTTCTCTCTCCCTTTCTCTCTCTTTCTCCCTTTCTCTTTCTCTCTCCATTTCTCTCTCTCTCTCCTTTTCTCTCTATCCATTTCTCTCGCTCTCACTTTCTCTCTCTCTCCCTTTCTCTCTCTCTCCCTTTCTCTCCCTCTCCCTTTTTCTCTCTCTCCCTTTTTCTCTCTCTCCCTTTCTCTCTCTCTCTCCCTTTCTCTCTCTCACCTTTCTCTAACTCGCTCTCTCTCTCTACTAGCAATTGCACAAAAACCGGGCAGCCAATTGAATCGACCATTTTTGGTTTGCCTGAAACTTTGCATAGACGCTTCTTTTTGAAAAGCTATTGAAATTGCTACGTTGAGAAGCTATTGATGACTACAAATGTTTTCAGAGCCAAAACTGTTTGTCTGATCGGTGTGACGTCTTCAGCAAAGTTTTTTTTTTCTTCATCTATCATTTATTTGACTAGGCACATATACAAATCAATGATACATCTTGTGTCTTACTTTTTAAAGTATCCGAATAACCGTCGTAGTAGGTTACCTAGATATCCGCTGAAGTTGTTAACGTGCAAAATTGGTTACCTAGGTAACCACAGCAGTGCTGTCGATTTATGTAAATTATGTCGAAATAATTCAACATTTTCAGTATGATTTCTTTGGTATTAAAAGAAACTGATTTGGCAACTTTTCATTACATTCAACGCGGTGAAAACAGATGAAAATACATACAGTTGAAATTTACGATTTGTGAAAATTTATCTTATATATTTCTGCTAATTTAAGCTTGATGTTGGAAATTCGAGGTGAACATTTTAAAGATCAACCCTCTAGTGCCCAGTGCCGCCTTTAGACGGTCTTTATTTAAACCTTTAAAAAGCTTTAAACAATACTTGAAAATTTTTTATAAAGTTTCAAAGTGATTTTTTCGAAGTCCGTCTCAAAATTAATTTAGGCACTAGAGGGTTCAAGTATTCTTAGTGTAGTGAGTGATTTTGTTTAGTGATTTAAGTAAAAAATGGTCCGCTAATGATAAAAACACTTTGGTTGGCTGCTGAACGAGTCCCGTTGTAGCCGTATAGAGCATTGCGCGGGTTTTGTTTTCTGAAGTAGGTAATTGAAATAAATCAGTTTCTGAGTGAAGATGCCGGACACAAAATTAAGAGCTTTTAAGACAGTTTTTAAGGATTATACATTATGGGAAATCTGAAGTGAGCTAAGAATAATTCCGTGGATTAGTAGATTGGTTTAGTTGAAAAATATGCTTTTTTCCTGTTTTCAATTGCGTTTTCATGTTGTATAAGATCAATATATGGGCTGAGATGAATAATAGAGCAATTCCCTGCCGGGACTCGAACATACAACGACTGGCTTGTTAGGCCAGCATCGTACCTCTAGACCAGCTGGGAGGAATTTTTTTTTAAATTCTAAACATATAAAAATGCAGCTCCGTCTGTCTGTCTGTCTGTCTGTCTGTCTGATTCATATAGGCTTGGAAACTACCAAACCGATCGGCGTGAAATTTTGTATATAGAGGTTTTAGGGGCCGGGAAAGGTGACTAAGATAGTTCGAGACCCCTCCCCCTTCTGCAAGGGAGGGGTCCCATACAAATGAAACAAAAATTTCTGCACATCTCGAAAACTAACCAAGCAAATGGAACCAAATTTGGCATGTGGATGTTTTTAGGAGTAACAAATATGTCCATAATAGTTAAACACCCTTCCCTCTTCTGGAAAGGAGGGGTTACATACAAATGAAATACAAATTTCTGCACATCTCGAGAACTAACCAATTAAATGGAACCAAATTTGGCATGTGGATGTTTTTAGGAGTAACAAATATGTCCATGTTGGTTCGACACCCTTCCCTCTTCTGGAAGGGAGGGGTCCCATACAAATGAAACACAAACTTCTGCACATCTCGAAAACTAACCAAGCAAATGGAACCAAATTTGGCATGTGGATGTTTTTAGAAGTAACAAATATGTCCATGTTGGTTCGACACCCTTCCCTCTTCTGGAAGGGAGGGGTCCCATTCAAATGAAACAAAAATTTTTGCACATCTCGAGAACTAACCAAGTAAATAGAACCAAATTTTGTAGGTGGATGTTTTTAGGGGTAACAATATATCCATAATGGTTTGACACCCCTCCCTTTTCTACAAGGGAAAATCTAGGTTTTTAGCATTACGTGATTTTTGTACGACGCCATATAGGTATTTCCGGGATTGTTATGATGCACTGAAGCAACAAATTGACCTCGGACAACATTTTGAATTGTAAGATGGCGACTTCTGGTGTCTGGAAAACAGCCTGAAATGATCAAATACCACTCAATATGAGCGTTTCTTTAACCAGATTGACGCACGGAGGGCCGAAATTGTTTTGAAATCCAAGATGGCGATTTCCGGTGTCCGTAAACCGGAAAACAAACCAACCAAAAATGGCCGATTTCCATACAAAATGAGTATCTTCGGTACCTTAATGATACACAGGAGCTAGAATCGACCACAGACACCATTTTGAATTCGAAGATGGTGACATCCGGTTTCTGGAAAACAGCCGAAAATGACCAAATGACACCCAATATGGGTTCTCAAACCAGAATGACGCTCAGGGGCCAGAAATTGTCTCCAAATGCCATTTTTAAATCCAAGATGGCGACTTACGGTTCCGGATCACCGGATCCAGAATGATGCAAGGAGCTATAAATTGACCTTAGACAACAGTTTGAATTGAAAAATGGCAACTTCTGGAAAACATCTGCAAATAACCGAATACTACTACATATGGATAAGTCCGTTATCGGAATCGGAATGATGTAAAGAAGCCAAGCATTGACCCTGGACACCATTTTAAATCAGAAGATGACCACTTTCAGTTTCTGGAAAACAACGAAAATAACTGAAATGCACCCAATATATATCCGGATTAGAGGTCATGTACAAAAGCCAAAAGTTGAGGATGTTACCATTTCGATAAAACCAATTATTTTTAAACGATATAATCCAATCACAAGGAATCAACAAATTTGAAATGCTTAAAATTAGTAAATTAAACACTAAAATAGGCGGGACGAAGTTTGCCGGGTCAGCTAGTATTCAATAAATCCACCAATAATTCTGTTTGACTGTGGAAAAACAAGGTATGCATTTACCTTCATTAAAACTCGTTAGGTTCACGTAAATCATTAGTCCAGTTGGCAAGCAATCTATCTATGCAAAAAATGCATTAATTTTGAAAACTTTCCTCAAGAAGAAATATAATTATTGGGAAAAATTGAGAAAATTGAGCACGCCGAAAAATGTTGTCGAGAAAATCGCATTAAGCGATCTTGGGGTTTTGACAATAAAGTGGCTCTTGATTTAAAATACCAAATCAAATAACAAGTTCAAATGTTTTGCCTTTCTCCTAGAAAGGTATAGCAATCACTTGCAAAACCGAAAGTATAAAAGTGCTCCAAAGGGCCGAATGGCATATATCACTCGACTCAGCTCGACGAGCTGAGCATTTTCTGTATGTGTGTGTGTGTGTGTGTATGTGCAGATTTTTATTCTCACTCATTTTTCTCAGAGATGGCTGAACCGATTTTTATGAAATTAATTGCAAATGAAATGTCTTGTTGTCCCACAAGACCATATCAAATTTCATTGTAATCGGATTTTGTTTAGAAGTTATGTATCAAAATGTAAAAATCATGAAACATCATTATCTCGAAAACTACACAACCGATTTGAACAAAATTGATTTTAAATGAACGGGCTTCCTAAAAAACCTTTAATTTTTGAATTTTATGAAGATTGAAGTTGTGGTTCAAAAGTTATGAAAAGAAACGTGTTGTGAAGACTGTTCAATCTCACTCATGTTTCTCAGAGATGGCTGGACCGATTTTCGTAAAATCAGTGTCAAATGGAAGGCCTAGTTGCCCCATAAGATCCTATTGATTTTTTTTGCAATCGGACTATTACTATGCCTGTTATGTTTAAAAATGTGAAATCCAGCTATGCAAAGGAACATATTCCGAAGACTACTTGAACTCACTCACTTTTCTTACTTTTCTGACCCGATTTCCACAAAATTAGTGTCAATCAATAAGTCTAGCTGCCTCATAACACCCTACTGAGTTCTACTGTAATCGAACTGTAACTTCGTCTGTAATGTGAAAATCACGAAACTCTGAAATGTGAAAATCACGAAACTGCATTATCTCAGAAACTACACAACCGATTTGCTCAATATTATTATCAGATAGGCGGGCTAGTTAAGAGTTAACTGATGAATTATGATTGAACACGTGGTTTCAAAGTTTGGCTGCCCTATACGTTCCCATTTCATTTGATTATAATCGAACTTAAGCAACCGTTATGTATTAAATTGTTAATAAAACAACGAAAGTCTATTATCTCAAAGATTACATGACTTGACATGACAAATAACAAACTTCATAACAATTTGATATATGGTTCAAATATTATGATAAGAGAAGAAATTCAAAGACTATTTAAACCTCAACATAATTTAGATGTGGTATCCTACTATATGGACGTTTCAATTTCATTGATTCCTTGCGATGTGTTCAAAGTCTGCAAATGTACGACGAATCAGCCATAGGATATGATCAAAGTCAAATAACAAATCGTTCGAAATGATTGGTTTTATCGAAATAACAACATCCTCGACTTGTGGATTCTGTACATCACCTTAATTCTTAATATATTCATAGTGGGTGGTATTCGGTCATTTTCAGCAGATTTTCTGGCATCAATGTGACACCGGAAATACCCATATTGAGAGGTATTTAGTTATTTTGGTGTCCAGGGTCAATGTTTGGTTTCTATGCATCATCTCGATTACGGAAATATCCATATTGAGAATTATTCGGTCATTTTTGACTGTTTCTATTATATTTTTCACCAACCGGAAGTCGCAATCTTGGATTTCAAAATGGTATTTAAGAAAATTTCTGGTCTCTGAGCGTCATTCTGGTTGAATGTTTTTAGAGGTAACAAATATGTCCATAATGGTTCGACGCCCCTCCCTCTTTTGGAAGCACATGCTCCTGGGAAACAGCCGAAAAAGATCGATTATATTGGGTGGAAATCGGCCATTTTTGGCTGTTCCCAGAAACCGGAAGTTGCCATCTTACAATCCAAAATGTTGTCTGAGGTCGATTATGGAACATATTTGTTACCTCTGAAAAAACATTCACTTGCCAAATTTAGTTCCATTTAGTTAGTTAGCTCTCGAGATGTGCAGAAATTTGTGTTTAATTTGTATGGCATCCCTCCCTTCCAAAAGAAGGAGGGGTGTCAAAACATTATGAACATATTTTTTACCACTTAAAACATTTACCTGCCGAATTTGGTTCCATTTAGTTGATTAGTTCTCGAGATGTGCAGAAATTTGTATTTCATTTGTATGTAACCCCTCCTTTCCAGAAGAGGGAAGGGTGTTTAACTATTATGGACATATTTGTTACCTCTTAAAACATCCACATGCCAAATTCGGTTTAATTAGCTTGGTTTGTTCTTGAGTTGTGCAGAAATTCATGTTTCATTTGTATGAGACCCCTCCCTTCCAGAAGAGGGAGGGGTCTCAAACTATCATAGGAACCTTTATCGGCACCAAAAACCCCTACATACAAATTTTGACGTCGAACGGTTCGGTAGTTTTCGAGCCTATATGGATCAGACAGACAGGCAGACCGAACTGCATTTTTATATGTATAGATTCCAGCAATATTTTAGAACCTGAAGAGTGACTATACATTTATTGGATTGAAGCGTTCATGTAAATCTTATTTTACAAATAAAAGTTTGAATGAGAAAGGCTGATTCTGACCGCTAGGTGGATTAATTTTTTTTTTTTTGCTAAATAATGGTTGTTAGGATCACTGATAATATTTTATTATCACTGGTAATAGTCGACAAAAGTTTTACAGCATGAAAACTGTGGCTTCTATCACAACCCAAATACACATTTAATTTCATCAGAACAAAACCGTAACTGACATAGAAGCCAAGATAAGCCATTGATAGAGCGCTTTTTGTTTCATATTACCGGTATCCAGATGCTCTGCGAAAAAAAACCTTGTCGACAAGCTGTCCGTCTATAGGCGCTACTTGTTTCCGCCCTCTACTGTTAGATTGTCGGTTCTTTTTTCTGAACATACCATACATACACACACAGCTGTAACGACTTCTACTACGGTTCACGTTCGCCTGTACTCAATATTCCACGAGTTAGCCTTTGCACGTACCAACATTAGCCTGAGTCACGGAATCCGTTTGCCAAAATAATTTCAAATTTTCGCACGCGATACAGAAGGGACGGCGGGTTAACGACCCTCGTAATGTGCGGTAACCATGCACCGGAGTTGGAAATGTGAGTGGTACGTGGAACTTTGCATGGGTGCTTCCGGAAGATCCGATTACCGTGAATGGTGTGGTTTTGACTTTATTTTTTTCGTTTTCCGCCAGTCTGGCAGAAACATCCGAGTAACCAATGTAAATAACGATAATGGCTGTCCTTAATTTAGTAAAATACTATGTCAGTGGCATTACCGATGATGACGATGGTTAAAAGGTCTCTTTGTTTGTCAGGGGAAAAATCGTGTTAATGAAAGTTTTTACTCCATCCGCCTGCAAAGTTTCCGCTTGACATCGCAAGCGCGTGAAATATTAGGGTAATTTTTATTCTCAGTCACCTCAAGCACAGTCGCGGTGGAACGTATGAAAAATGTGCAGGAAAAAAAGCAAATAAAGCAAGTAGTGAAATCTTCTGCAGAGCGCAAAAAGCTATCAACTGCCAGAGCGCGCATGCAGAAGTAAATAGTATGGAAAGATCTCCCCGTTTCTGTCAATGACCGACCGCCTCATTTGCACGGAACACCCCGAGCAAAAGCGTAAACTTATCCGGTCTAAAACGGATCCCAAGACACGCTGGCTGCTCGACAACACTCGGCACAAATTTTTGTCCCTTTCCTCACGGCAACTCGCTGGAAAACGGTCAGGGCAGCGTTATGGTTTTTTTTCGCGAGCTGCAGAAGGGAACTTGAAAATAATTTTCGCTACTTCTGTAATAGTTTTAAATTAGCTATGAATAATTAACATTCTGCCCCCTAGCGGAAGGTGTAAGGTTATAGCTGAAATGAACTTTGGCAATTGCAGCAGCAAAGTTAGACTCGAGACACATTTAGTAAAGTCGTTATACTTCTGGCTAATTGCTCGCTTGGTAAGAACAGGTTTGAACAATGGTTGTTTTTATTGTTGTTCTCACATGTTCTGAACGTTGGCTTATTTTAGTCTTTTGTTCAAGAGTCGCCATGGAAAAAAAAATAATATAAGAGCGAACTACAAGTTTGGACGAAAAAAAACCATCATTCTCGAAAGCATAGCTTAGCTAAGAGGTATTAATTACATTTTGGAATATTTTACCTTCAAATAAGATAAAGCGTAAGTTGTGGATTATCTGAAAGCAACAATCTCAATTATCCGCTTTCACTTTGGCAGATAATTTTCACTTTCGTTTTATCAACCCAACCAAGACCTGTCCGGTGGGCAGCGCTCTTGAGTATTACCTTAAATATGCACAGCTTGGGATATCCGAAGTGAAAAGTGCTTTGTACCAGTATAATCCACAAAAAAAAAAACATTTCCCAAGTAAGTGCAGTGCAGCTTGCGGATATTTATGTAGTATAACAAGCTCTCCTGGCTGGCTTGGAAAAACCGAAAAGGGTCCATTGTTCTATTGCAGAGAGGCTGGGGTCAACGAGATTGGCAATCATTATAAGAGAAGTTCTGTCCGACCATCTACTAGCCCATAGACTTAGCACAGATTTCATATGCTAAGCTCATAATTTTATAAAACGTTGTCTTGCAGTGGGAGGCTTAGATTTTTTTGGCAGTAAAGATAAATTACGGAACACTTATTTGACCAACGAGTATTTATATTATTCGCATGTAGATAGAGCTTCCAGTTCGGCATCCTTGAATTACCTTGAAAGCAAGTTTATCTTGAGTCACTGTCACTTTAAATGAATATTATTCAATTTGGTCTAAGCAATTAGACTTTATTGCAATGACATGATTTTCAAAGTATATTTTTCGAACAAATTTCATGTTACTTCGACAACGTTATTTCCACCATAAAATCATTACCATTTTTTTGTTTTTTTTTAATATACTTATTTATACCCGAAAATTATTATATGCACGCATTAGAGAAACGAAGTATCGCTACTGTTTCTCCAACGTTTCGACAATTTATTTTGTTTTCATTAGGGTGTTTGTAATATAGTGTACAAAGATGTGGTTCTCTCTTCAAATTTTGTTTTTCAGTGCGTATTGTACACAAACAAAACACGTTACTAGTACACGTTACTAGTGCTAATTTAAATATTCGGATTTCAGTATCTTAAATTCCCTTGGTTCCATTCATACATATCATACATACTCAGAGAATACAAACACTGCCATTTTTGCTGCTGAAAGTGATAAAGTCTGGAGGACAAATAATCGTTTTGCTGTGGCAGCCAACCCGGCTACATCGCCATTCGCAGAAGTTGGTGACTCTCAAACATTTTTTTCAACATTTCAGCAAACTCTGTTATACCCAGAGCTCATTTGTATAATTCTTGTCTCTCCGCTTTGGGCAAATGTCTAATTAGAAAGGCAAACATTTGCCAAAGCTCATTCCAACGCGCGCAACAGTAAAACTGCCGTCATCAAGCCAAAACTCCTCCTCTAGATCTTAGTCTGACCGAAAGGAATTCATAAAAAATTGATGGCGCCAATTTCGTATGCTGTTGGGCGGAAAATCTAGTTGGTCGGTCGGTACTTCCCAGTAACGAGTCCAGCGACCGGAGTGAAGTGTCCTTATGCAAATGTCCCGTCGTAATCCAAGATTTGAATAAAACATTTTCTCCGCTCGATCTGAAAGAGGGCCGGTAAGGCGGGGGCGGTTAATTTCCCTCACCGAGCCGTCTGGCTTACATTCGCCAAAGAAACCCTAGCACAAGAAATAAAAAAGGAGAAGCAAAAGGGCTCGAATGGAGTAGGGAGACTTGAGCGCTCATCTGCCGAAATAATTAAATTTAACTTATCGAAACGTGAGCGTGCAAATTCGGAATAATTTTCTATCACTCTTGCGGCACTTTCGTGGAAAAAAGCGAATGGTGTAAATTCGTTACAGCGGGAAAGTCGAAAAAGCTTTTACATAATTTTTGTATACATAGTGCCTTCGGGGCATTGCCCGCTCTACAATTTAAACCCCGTGCATACTTCACAATACTGCTCATTTAGAAATCATTTCGGTTTCATTCCACCCTTGCGGTAAATACATATGAAATGGTGGAAAGGATTTGATATTGTAAAGGTAAAATTGTGTAAACAGAAGTTCGAGGTGAAAAGTGAGGTAAAATAATTACTCATCGGCGTTATCACCTGCGGCTGTCTGCAGACTTTAGCCTTTGGTTTGGTTTCGTCGCCTTGTCTACGACCACACTGCTGGCTGCGCTGTCAACGGTGAACCCAAGCTTGTGCCGAAAGCTCGTTCACCGCTAGTGAATAAGAATTTATTAGTGCGCTTCGTGGAAGACTAGACCCAACCGTTGTAATGTTCGCTTAAGTTGATGATGGTTGCAATAGCTCTGACCGAAACGAGAAAAACAGTATCACCTCTCTAGTTAAATTACGAGCAATGAAAGTGTGGTCACATAACTCCTATGTATTTGACGTACGATATGTGGTCGCAATGTAGTCAGAGTTTCGGTGATCTCTGGTAGAAGAATGTTAATAAAAGCAAAATGTCAGCGGGTTTTTTTTATGATCTTTGTATGGTTCATTGATGCTTTCTGTGCTCTAGGACGACGAAACAATGAGTAACGGGATCACATTTTTAGCTTCCATGTAAGCGATAGCAGTCCATGGGATGTATTTGGACAAAAAGTTTATTAAATTGCTTTGTTGTTAGCCATAACGTGTATGGTGACGAATACTGGAAAATTTAATTAAAACTGCCTGTTTGTGCAAATTTTAATTACTAAACAGAAGGTAGTCGACATGCGGTCCACTTTTGTTGTTGTGAACTGAGCGAGGTTATCATGGAGACGACAACATTTTTATAATTCTGTATTCTACTCCGTCTTTTGTCTCAAAATCTCATAAAATAACTTCTATGCATAATAAGCTAAAACAACTGTACCCTTGAATACAAATTACAGGGTTTTATAAAACTCACATGGGAAACTTACTTTTTACACAAACAAACCAAAACAATCGTAGTACTGGTAGTGGAAATTTAACTTTTTATTAGAATAAAATAACGAAAATGTTACCATAACGTAGATCAATTTACTGAGATTTTTTATTATGCTTTTTAATATGCTGATTACATTTGTATTTCATCTATTTTTCTTCAACCCTGAAAAGATTATCATATTTTGGTGTGCGTCCTTCTAATCTTGCTTCGAATTGTCTGCCGACTTTTGAATAGTAAAAAATGCATGTTTTACTTCATAAATTATCGATAAATGGTCATTACGGTGTTAACATATCTCTAAATAATGAACACCTGAATTCAGAATACAATATTTCTTTATTGATTAAGAAAAAACATCGCAACAGCCGACGCACTGCTGAGAAAAAAATGAGTAATATTGCTGAAAGCGAGTAGTCAAATTGACGTAGACTATCTTTTCAGGGTTAAAAATCGTGTCACTCATTTGACAGTTCTAGTCAATGATTAGTTTTGAAGGTTGTCAACAAATTCAATCAAGTATTTTAAACAAACCGTTCTACCAGTTGATGTTGCATCAATCTTTCATTTGATCAGAATTTTTTTTGTGCAAAATTATTTTCTCAAAGATGATCAGACCCTTCGAAAAATGTTTTCAGAGTTGATATATTTAACCAAATAATAAAGTTCATAGGAGAATAATAATAATAATAATAATTCTTTTTTCAAGTTTCGTCTCAGGCTCAGTAATTAATTATTTTAGTTGATACGAAAGTTTTTATCTTTCAGTTCAGTGCCCGTGTCATACATTTGACAGTTTTAGTCATTAATTGGTCTTATAGGTTGCCAACAAATTCAATCAAGTGTTTTAAACAAACCGTTCTGCCAGTTGATGTTGCTCAAAATTATTTGCGCAAAATAATTTTCTCAAAAATGATCAGACTCTTCGAAAATTGTTTCCAGAGTTGATATACTTTAACAAATGATAAAGTTCATATGAGGAAAGCCAGATCTCGCAACAGATGGGTGAAAAATTTCTTTTTTAAGTTTCGTCTCAGGCTCAGTAATTAATTATTTTAGTTGATACAAAAAGAAATGGACAAAAAGTTGTTGATTGCATATTTGATGCAATGGTCGGAATGTTTGTATTCGAACCCGACCCGTACCCAACTCATTGAAAATTTCTCAAACGCGTAACCAACCGACCCGACCCGAACCCGCAAAAATATTTTTTCAAATATCCGACCCGAAACCAACCCGAATCCGCTTGGTACGGGCTTCGATTAAAAATACCCACACCCGCCATCTCTACTGTGTCCTACTCCGGCGCGCGTGTCATCGTATGTAATTGAGCAAGTCTATGTCAAATGATCTTTCGTCCAACTTCGTTTTAATGAATTTCGTCCAACTTCGTCCTAATAAATTTTGCATACGTGTTTTACTAAGTTAAATTTTCTCATAATTTTTGAAGGGTGTGAGTGTATTTTAGCATACATTGTACACGCTAAAGTAGGATGGTGCAAAACTACATCAATATTGTGTGAAAGAGGGCACTAAACTGAAAGATAAAAACTTTTAAAACTCAACCTGATAAAACTGGCTTCTTCCAACACACTGGCATCTGTTTGCAACTTAGAGAATGCATAGCTTAGGAAAACTTTTGAAAATTCAAGAACTTCGTTAAAATCGCAATTTTGATGTCGATCGGAATGTCCTCCGCTCTTTGGGACCCTCCACTTTGTCGCAGAATAACGAATTTTTTCATAATTTCTCTTTTTGCCTTCCTCCTAGAAAGATATAGCAATCACTGGAAAAACCAAAGGTATGAAAGTGCTCCAAAGGGTCGAATCTCGTATATCAATCGACTTAGTTTGACGAGCTGAGCATTTTCTGTATGTGTGTGTGAATGTGTGTGTGTATGTGTGTGTATGTGTGTGTATGTAACGCTCTCCCAATCTCACTCGAGTTTCTCAGAGATGGCTGGACCGATCTTCATGAAATTAATTGCAAATGCGAGGGCTAGATGCCCCATAAAACCCTATTGAATTTCATTGCAATCGGATTTTTAGTTTAGAGGTTATGTTTAAAAATGTGAAAATCACGAAATATCATTATCTCAGAAACTACTCAACGGATTTGAACAAAATTGGTTTTAAATGAACGAGCTAAAAACTAAAAGCTAAAAACCCTAAACTTTTGAGTTTCATGAAGATTGACCGAGTGGTTCAGAAGTTATGGGAAGAAACGTGTTCTGGAGAGTGTTTAATCTCACTCATGTTTCTCAGAGATGGCTGAACCGATTTCCACAAAATCAGTGTCATTTGGAAGGTCTAGTTACCCCATAAGACCTTATTGATTTTTTTGCAATCGGACTATTACTTTGCCTGTTATGTTTTAAAATGTGAAATCCAGCTTTGAAAAGAAACATATTCCGAAGACTACTTAAACTCACTCACTTTTCTCAGAGATGGCTTAACCGATTTCCATGAAATTAGTGTCAAATGAAAGGTCTAGCTGCCTCATAACACCCTATTGAATTTCAATGTAATCGGACTGTAACTTCATCTGTAATGTACCGAAATGTGAAAATCACGAAACTTCATTATCTCACAAACTACACAACCGATTTGAACAATATTGGTATCAAATGAACGGCTAGTTAAAGGTTAATTGATGAATTTTATAGTGATTAAACACGTGGTTCAAAAATTGTGAAAAGAAACATGTTCCGGTGACTTTTCAAATTCACTCGTTTTCTCAAAAATGGCTGGACTAAATTCGACAATCTTAGTGTCAAATGAAAAGTTTGGCTTTCCTATAGGTTCCCCCGGGTTGTCTCTCAAACTCACAAGAAAAAAATTTCATAGCAATTTGATATGTGGTTCAAAAGTTATGAAAAGAAACGAAATTCAAAGACTATTTAAAACTGTAACTACTTTGATCAAAACATATGGCCTCAACAAAATTTAAATTTTGTATTGTGCTATTCGTACGTTCCCGGTATTGCTCGTGATTGAAGTGTACGAAATTCAAAGTCATTTCTTTTATTTCGCTATTGCTTCAACGAATATTTTACTCCTAAATAATAATTTTTTTAACTTTTTGCCTTTCCCCTAGAAAGGTATAGCAATCACTTGCAAAACCGAAGATATGAAAGTGCTCCAAAGGGCCGAATGGCATATATCACTCGGCTCAGTTCGACGAGCTGAGCATTTTCTGTATGTATGTGTGTGTGTGTGTGCAGATTTTTATTTTCACTCACTTTTCTCAGAGATGGCTGGACCGATTTTCATGAAATTATATGCAAATGAAAGTTCTAGATGCCCCATAAGACCCTATTAAATTTCATTGTAATTGGATATTTATTTTAGAGGTTATGTTTAAAAATGTAAAAATCACGAAACATCAATATCTCAGAAACCACACAACCGATTTCAATAAAATTGGTATCAAATGAACGGGCTATCTTAAAAAACCCTTAACTTTTGTATTTTATATAGATTGAACATGTGGTTCAAAAGTAATGAAAAGAAACGTCTTCTGAAGACTGTTTAATTTCACTAATGTTTATCAGAGATGGCTGGACCGATTTCCACAAAGTCAGTGTCATATGAAAGGTCTAGTTACCCCATAAGACCCTATTGATATTTTTCAATCGGACTTTTACTTTGCCTGTTATGTTTAAAAATGTGAAATCTAGCTTTAAAATGAAACATATTCCGCAGATTACTTGGACTCACTCACTTTTCTCAGAGATGGCTGACCCGATTTCCACAAAATTGGTGTCAATATGAAAGGTCTAGCTGCCTCATAACACCCTATTGAATTTTACTGTAATCGAACTGTAACTTCGTCTGTAATGTACCGAATTGTGAAAATCACGAAACTTCATTATCTCAGAAAGTACACAACTGATTTGATCAATAGTATTATCAGATGAACGGTTAAAGGTAGTTAAAGGTTAACGAATGAATTATGGTTGAACACGTGGTTTCGAAGTTTGGCTGCCCTATACGTTCCCATTTCATTTGATTATAATCGAACTAAGAAACCGTTATGTATTAAATTGTTAATAAAACAACGAAATTCTATTATCTCAAAGATTACACGACTTATTTGAACATAACTAGTGTCATACGAACGAGTCATCTCTCAAACTTACAAATAACAAACTTCTTAAAAATTTGATATGTGGTTCAAAAGTTATGGAAAGAAAAGAAATTCATAGGACATTTAAAACTATACCTGCTTTGATCAATATATGTGGCCATAATATAATTTAAATGTGGTATCGTACCATTTGAATGTTTCCGGTATCGCTCGTGAATGAATTGTTCGAAATTAAGAGTCGTTTCTTTAATTTCGCTATTTCTTGAGCATTTGCATTACGTTAAATTTCATATTTTATACTTCTATTAAAACATCATTATTTTGGAACCCAAAAAGTGAATACACACTTATTGGATTGAAGCGTTCATGTAAATCTATTTTTACAAATGATAAGTTTGAATGAGAAAGGCTGAGTCTGACCGCTAGGTGGATTAATTTAGGTTTTCTTCTTACAATTTATAGCGGTAAGTGTTGCCAGATAGGTTGTTTTTGTATTTCAAAACTAAATTTGAATATTCCGGCAAACGCTGAAAACTTTATTTAAATTTTGATGGTTTTATCATGCTCCTGTGAAATTTTAAAATTTCTTAATTTTCATCAAACAATTATATTTATTTGAAAATATTTCTTGATTTTCTATCTCAAAGAATAACAGTGGTCAACAAAACAAAAAAAGTACATTGCAAAAGCTTAAACCGCAAAAGATGAAAGATTATAGCTATTCAACCATTCCTATGAATTTTGGTGCCCCTGGCTAGCTATTACCAAAAAGCGTCAACTTACGTGAGAGTTCGCATAGTAATAGTGGCATCCACAAAGTACTTCGCGCATATAAGGGAAAGAGGGAGTTGAGAAAATCGTGACGATTTGTGATGTAGGCGGGAGGGAGGGAAAAATAACGTTGGGTGACGTCACATGGAAAATGTTCAAAAATAAGAATTTGACTTGAAAAATTGTTTAGTTTACTTTCTTTTAATTCACAACCTTTTGTATAATAATAATCAAACTGAAACTGAGAATTCTTCCGACACTAGTTGCTTCAAGGCATCAGCAGAAAGTTACGATTCTCCAAATGTGTCTGACGCAGTGTTGCCACATTGTAGCTGTACTGGGAGCTTTAATTTGTACTATTTCCGACAAAAATCTGTACCAAAATCTATTCCATTGGAACATAGTTGTTTATTTTGTAAACTTGTGTTTTGAGAAAACTGTGACTGCATTGATTCTGTTAATATTAAAAGCTCGCTTGTCAATTAAACTTTTAGATTACAAGATCGCGTGCATTGTATTGTTACTAAGTCTATTACAAAGTTTGGTCTACTCTGAATTCTTTTTTATGCGATTTGTTTTTTTTTCTTCACCTATACCTGCGATTTGTTTTACGTGATTTTATTTTACACGATTTTTTTATTAAATCGACGCCATCTTTTTTTACACGATTTGTTCAAAATTACGCGATTTTTTTACGCGATTCTTTTTTGTGTGAACGCATCAATCGCGTAAAAAAAGAATTCAGCGTAATTTTTTCTAGCTATTTGAAAAATCTGTACTTATCTGTACTTTTTCACAAAAATCTGTTAACTGTACAGTACAGAATCTGTACCAAAAAAAAAAAACCAAAAAAAATTGTACGTTTCCAGAAAAATTTGTACAATTGGCAACAATGGTCTGACGAGCTCGAGTTGATGCAAAAAATTACATGGATATGAAAGAATTTTTTTATTAATAGGGGAGGGGAGTTGCTTTGACGTGAGCTACTTCTCCTGAAAAGATCGTAAATGTCTGACAAAATGTAACAAGGGGGAGAAGGGGAGTAAAATTCAATCAAAATTTACGTGATTCATTCAATGGATGTCGTCTTATGTTCATGAGAAACCTCATTTAAGTCTCCGAGAAAAAAGTTAGTGGCTAGGGACACCAAAATGCACAGGAATGGTGGAATAGCTATAATTTTTAATTTTTGTCTGTTATCCAAGAATTGATTTTTAGGATTTTTCTGGTTATAAAAGAATAAAAAAAAATCTTTCCTTCTTCCGCAGCAGTGTTGCCACTTTTTTTAAACAATTAACAAAAAAATAATATTTTAGTTAAAGGTCAGGGGTTTTCATCTAGTCCTAGTCGCTATCTACTAGTAAAATGATTGGTTTGAGCCGAGACAGGCTCTTATATAGCCCGAAAACCGCATAACCGGTATACTAGCTATATTATACTGTCGACATTGGTAGGTAAAGCAAGCAATGAGCGACTAATCAGAGGTGTGTTCGAGTAATCAAATTACAGAATAGTCGAATTGAAAAACGATTAATTATTAACGTTGTAAAAGCATCAGTTTTCGAGTTATTTTAAATTAAAAAAAAAACATTATTCATTTATGAAAATACGCCATTATTTTTGATTCTCTAGCAACAAATGTATATTTTTTTCATAGACCAGCTTTGTGTGGTAATTTTTTGAATCAAAGGAAACATGAGAGAAAACATGCAAAAAATAAATAAATAGTATGTACTATCGCAGAGTGATGTCACGCATCTGAGTTTGACAGATAGTGGTAACTTGTTTTACCTTCGAGTGATACAGTTTTGTTCTCAATTATAGCAGATCATTGCAACTGTGACTAGAATGCCCTTTAAATGTTGTGCGTAAGGTTCCAGTACACTAAGAACAATTTTGCAGCAGCATTGCTCAATTAATAAAAAAAGAAAGAGATTTGACAGCTGTCACGGGTTTGTTTACATGGACTTGTAAAATTTTCGGCCCGAGTGAAAAGTGTGTTGTTGCAGATTGCGTTTCCAAGAATAAAGCAAACGATTACAGTTATTTCAATTTTCCATCCAATTTCAACAACCGGTACCTAAACGATCTAAGTGAAAACAAAGAAAACATTGGTTCAATGCCCTCCAAATGGAGGAAAACTTGCAGTGGAGGTGTAAATATGTTTATTCTCTATACTTTGAATCCGCCGAGTGCTTCTCCAGTTTCCGGGGAGACTTGATTGACCAAATAGTCCACGATATGGCCTGCGATCACCGAAGATGGGATGTCGTCCGAACTGTGGTTTGCTTCATGCAGGTTTACGTATCCGCTAGACCGGATCTTTTCAGTATAGCGCTTTTTACTGCCTGTTAGTAACGAATTCGCATAGGCGGAGAGTTGTCCGATCTGTTCCGTACTCGTATTATTTATTTTTACTCCTATCATTGAAAAATGAATAAAAAAAAATTCTAACACCTTGTAAACAAACCAGTAAAAAGTGTCAAAAAGTGAGGTTTTGTTTTGTGTGCAATGATCTATTATGAGTTAAGTAGTTTGCTTGTCGTTCTGAATTGTTCTGAAATGAACAGTTTCCAACACGTATATAACGGGTGACATCCAAAATTTAAAATTTTTGCTACTGCTGTCAACAAAAGAAAAATGTTCTCAAAGATAAACTGATTTATTTATCATGAAAGTACGTTAACTATTAACGAAAAAATCAACATTTGAAAAAGGACCGTAATCGGCTTTCCGGGGAAGCTTTTTCATGACTGGCATCAAAAAGAGCTGTGTACGGCCTCCATGACGACTTTTCGGATGCATCTACTAATTCTACAACCAATTGTTTGCAGTTTGTTGCTCTTTAGAACAAGAAACTCAAAACTCCAAAGAAAACTTTAATTGGCGACACTGAGGTATATTCATTTGGTTGCGTGTTTTGGGTACCACCATGATGAAGACAAAAAGAACGAAATCCAATTTTGTCGATTTCTTTTTTGGTAATTTCGTAATTTTTGCATTATAGCATTATCCGGAAGTTTCTTGCTGTTAGTGCTTTTTTTTTATTTTTGCAGTGTCACTTATTAAGGAGTTGCTTGCAACGTGTTATAGTCAAATCTTATCATCGCTTCAAGCAAATTATTAGAAGGTATAGAGACAAATCGCGCCAAATTACCTATGGTCGAATATCGACAATTTTTTATTTGAATGAAACTTTGCACACGTATTTGGCTTAGCAAACTGAGCATTTTTCACAGATGGAGAAATTTTTTACTCTCATGAGTTATATTCTAAAAGGGCGTGTTATTCGAAGGAATGTTTGTTCCACATCCTTATGTTGATGGTTCCATGAATAAATTGTATGATGCTCTTCGAGATCAAATTCATCTTTCACTTTGATGCAATATAATCTACACGAATCACAAATTGATAAAGACGTATTAAAATGAGCTTGACTGTTCCATATTTTTAATTTTGCACTAACGTTTCCATTCAATTTGCGTAAGATTGATGAGCACCGACGATCAGGAAAGGGTTTACAGCACATGGGCTTGGCGTATTCCATTTTTACTTTATTCATCTTCACAAAATGCAAACTGTTACTAACACATCTGGAGTAGTGCAATCGTATTTATAAACGAAAACATATATTTATTCCCTTTGGATGGTTGATCTTTCTCGGTGAAATATACACACTATGTTTGCTTTAACATGACGTTTCGGCGTACTGTTATTCAGCCATCGTCAGATATGACAAAACAACATTCTTCTCCCACCAGTGTGGTTTGCTTACTTAGAGTAAGCAAACCACACTGGTGGGAGAAGAATGTTGTTTTGTCATATCTGACGATGGCTGAATAACAGTACGCCGAAACGTCATGTTAAAGCAAACATAGTGTGTATATTTCACCGAGAAAGATCAACCATCCAAAGGGAATAAAATTATACGGTGACTAAGACCTCAAACAATAGAAAACATATATTATAGGTAACCCAGTAGTTATTGGTTGCGTACTTTACAAACAGTTATTATTAGTAAACAAGTAGGTAGTGTTGCACGACAAACATATTTTTTTATAAAACATTCGGCAAGGGGGAACGTGTAGGTTAGGGCGCCAATCATCGTATGGAAAAAAGTGACCAGAAAATTTCAAAAAAAAAAAACCCCTTTACAAAATGTTCACCTGCTCGAAAAAACACTCTGTGCAAAATTTCAGTTCAATCGGACTTAAAATGGGGTGGCGCAAAGCGATTGAAGTTTGGCTTTTTTGAAAACCGAAAAATCACCCAAGGGTACGTGAAATTTCGGTTTTCGAAAATTTTTTTTTTGATGCCAAATGACTTAAAAACGCATGAAACGTCGAGAATTGGTGTCATCCGAAAAAATTTTTTTTTGCAAAAATTTACTCTCTGGGTCGTTTTTTCAATTGTGGAAGGCGGAGTTCAAAATGTTTAGAATTTATTTTTTGAAATTGATCACTAGTCTCTCGAAATAGCTTGTATAATGATATACACTATAACTAGCATTGAATACATTATGTTACATTAGGGTTCATTTATTCGACATAGGGTGGTTCATAATATTGTGTCAAATGAGTATAAAATGAAAAAAATCACTTTTCACTGAATACCAATAGAAATATTCCTGAAAATATAATATTTGTTATATCATTGTCGTTAGGGTGGCAATGTTGAATTGGAAAAATTATAAGAAAAATAGCATATTACAAAACAAATTTACAAAATGTTTCAAAAAACTACTCTGTGCAAAAAAAAAAATATCTCAACCAAAATTAAGATTGTGTCACGTGGAAAATGTTGAATGCTTTCATGTAATTTGGAAAATCACACACAGGAGGTACATGGAATTTTAATATTTGAAAAATGTTTTCGATTCCAAGTGTCTTAAACTTTTAAATGAAACGGTGGAAACTGATGGAATATGTTATATTACTTTGTTTGAAAAATCTGCTCTCTAAGACACTTGCACTCGTCTTTTGAATGTTGTACCAGACAATTTATTCGTTTTATTTACCACAATAATGTCCTTTGCCATATATTATAGGCTTATATAATCGGACAAAAGACTGTATCGATGTTATTCAGTGATAATGAGAGTTTAGGGATCTCAATCAGATACGCAACACAATTGACTCGTTGTTTCTGGGTTTGCGTCGTTTTGACAGTTCGACCATACATTATCTGTCAAGTTTACATCATCAGAACGTGAACGTGCCCATTGGCTGAAACTTTGCATAGACGTTTTTATAGGCAAAAGATACCATTTTGTGCTATTGGTTTAATTTATTGAAACCAACTCATTTTTGAAAAGCTGTTGGAAAATGCTATTTCGGATAGGTATTGATGATTACAAACATTTTTAGAGCCAACACGGTTCGTTCGAGCAGTGTGACATCTTCGGCAAAGTTGTAGATAATAGTTTTGTTTTTCGAAAAAAAATATACACTCTAAAAACAAATTACTAATTTAAAAAAAAATAAAAGAAAGTTATAAATTAATTATCGAAAACAGCCCATTTAAAATAACTGATTTTTTTTTATAAAAACCTTGAAAGTTTACCTGAACAACGAAACCGGCCATGGAGAAATCGGAAAATAAGTTATATATTTAAATTTTTTTTTTTTCACAGAATGCATTTTTTCGGAGGATAGAAGTTATTATTTACAACTTTGCCAGATACACTACGCCAATCAAATAAACCGTTGTGACTGTAAAAATATTCTTGATTCCTCATAGAGTGCTCTATTGGAAATTAAAAATATGTCTACAGTCGAAACGGGATAGTGTCTTCGGCAAAGTTGTAGATAATATTTTGTCCTTCCAAAAACAAAATATGCCTTTTAAAAAAAAATAATTGAAAATAATGTTTTTTTTTTCAAAAAAAAATTTTTTTTTTTTCAAAAAAGGATAACTCATTTTTCTTAATTTCTATATGATCGGACTGGTTTCATTGTTTTGGTAATCTTTCGTAGGTTTTATTAAAAAAATCAAGTTTTTAAAAATGAGCCCTTTTGAATAATTAATTTTTAATCTTTCTTCTAACTTCTGAATAAATAATTTTTTGAGTGTAATTTTTTTAAAAAGACAGAATTATTATCTACAACTTTGTCGAAAACGTCACACCAATCAAATTAACCGAAGTGCTTTTATTTAGTTTATACTCATTTGACACAATATTATGAACCACCCTATGCCGAATAAATGAACCACCCTAATGAAACATAATGTATTCGATGCTAGTTTTAGTGTATATCATTATACAAGCTATTTCGAGAGACTAGTGGTCAATTTCCAAAGATAAATTCTAAACATTTTGAACTCCGCCTTCCACAAGTCCCAGAGAGCAAATTTTTGCAAAAAAAATTTTTTCAGATGACACCAATTCTCGACGTTTCATGCGTTTTTAAGTCATTTGGCATCAAAAAAAAAAAAATTCGATTTTTCGGTTTTCTAAAAAGCCAAACTTCAATCGCTTTGCGCCACCCCATTTCAAGTCCGATTGAGCTGAAAATTTGCACAGGGGGTTTTTTTCGAGCAGGTGAACATTTTGTATAGGGTTTTTTTTTTTGAAATTCGAGATGACCATTTTGCCTGGCAGCCTAGTGTAGGAAGGCTAAGGTACAGCGCCTGAGTTATTTATTCAATCGTTTTGTTGTCAAAGAATGAATTGTATATTTTTGATCAAGCATTCTAATGAACGTATGGTTTTTGCTGAAGAACTACGGACAAATTAAGAAAAATGTGTATTTTCCTAAATATTAATAGTTTTTCAAGCTTAAATTCAAAACAACTCGAAAACCGATGCCTTAAGAATGTTAAGTACCTAGAGCTTTTTGATTCAAAATGACTCTCTGCATCTTTTAAAATCGTCAGAATACAAATATTTTGAAAAATAAAATGTTTGAATTAAAATTTTTATAAAAAAACTAATCCACCATAAAAAAATTATTTTTCATTTCTCCATCCTGGTCTTTTTTTGAAAGTTGCGTATTAATTTCAAGTTAAAAAAAAATAAAAACAAATCATTTTTTTTTAAATTAAAATGTAATGTTTATTTTTAATTTTTTTTTTGGTCCGAAACTTTTTTTTTGTACAGAGTATATTTTTTTTATGATGCATTTTAAATTTCCCTACAACACACTCTTACGGCTACGAAGCTCCCCACTTTGACCATTACTTTGGC
Source organism: Wyeomyia smithii (assembly GCF_029784165.1). NCBI lineage: Eukaryota > Metazoa > Arthropoda > Insecta > Diptera > Culicidae > Wyeomyia > Wyeomyia smithii. The sequence continues at coordinate 81,447,564 of NC_073696.1, read as the reverse complement.
CGGTCTTCCACTACCTTGTTTGCGAATCACTGTTGGGTTTTTTTTCTTCACCTATCGTTTATTTGACACGGCACAAATGCAATTTAATGTTTAACGGCGCCAATTATATCTGATGACTTAAAATCTTTAAGCAAATTTTCTATCCTCGCTGCCGACTACGAGCTGAAATTAAGTCTATCTTAGAACTAGCATATATTTTTCAATCAATGTTTTGTCCATGAATATGCAAATGCAGCATGTATGGATTTGTTCTGCTAAGCCACGATGTTACTGTTGGGGTTTGCAGAATATTATACACAGTCGAAACCGGAATTTCAAAAGCAATAGGTTTTGAAAAGGTTTACCGTGAATTTTTGCCAAGGTTTTTTGTACTGATCATTGAACTTTATACAATTCGTTTGTGCAATCCTTCTTGTTTAGATGCCATTTTGAACAGATTTGAAGGCAGCATTTTTGAATAACTCAAAGCTTCGAACGAACTATTTAATTCAATTCAATAGAAACACAAGGTAGGTTGTATATTGACGATCAAATCGCCAAACTTCTAATTAAACCGTACTGCTAACAATAGAAACCAATCAATGCAGACGCTTTCTCATAATCTCAAACTAACAATCTCTTGCCCTGTACTGGCAGTACGGCTTCTGATGTCAATCCTTCTTGTTCGTATTTCAATCAATTTTACACTATCAGTCTCTCACGGCAGAAGCATTCAAATCCAAACCACTTGTTTCGTTCATCGTTCAACAAAATGCTCTGTTCCATGCAAGCGGAAAAAAAAACATCCAACTGAGAAATCAAAGCGGATATACGTCGCAACAGTGATTGCACTAAGCTTTCTAAACCTGTTACAAAATTTATTTCCGAGCGTACACACATTGACACTTCGTTTGAAGTTAGGTTTTTTCGCTGCGTGAAGGATAAGTAGTACGAACGAGCTCCACACTAAACTCACGAACGGAGCAAAAGTGTGCTAAGTGAATTGATGAAAAGAAAAAACGAGGACACTAATTATGATCACGCTAGACATACATTTTAAGGCATCTTGGTTAAGTTCAGCAACTTATGTTTTTTTCTTTTCATTTTTCAACATTACCTGCTAAACGAAAAAAACCTTTTGTTCGCTTTAGGGAACCTGTATATTAGAGAAATGACAAGACACTCACCGTTAAGGTAACCGCCAACATCAAAACGGATAACGGCAATGCAAAATTATACAGATCGCCCGTTTTGATGTTAACAGTTGCCTTAACGGTGAGTGTCTCGGCGTCTCTCTGGTGTATAGGCTGACTAGTTCGCTTCGAAGATGCCTACTCTCTCGCCAGATGAAAGAGCCGCTTACTAGAAAAACGTGCCGATGGGTGGCTGCTGGGCGGCTTGCCGGTGTGTTTGACCGTGGGATGTAAGTTCACGGATAATCATTTGATTTTATCTCTTTATCCCTTAACTTGTTGATTGTTAATTTTCTTCCTTTCTACTGCGCTCGGTTTGTAGCGGCAAGGCGGAACCTAGCGGTTCTCCGTCTTGTCGAAGCGCAGACATATTTTCACATCCGGTCCAGTTAGCTTGAAACAGAAGCGCACTAATGGAAAACACAATTTTCACTGGTAGATGATATTTGAACGTTAAATCAAAGTAGTTATTATTGAAACTACTTTCAGTTCGCTAAGCCCGAAAATCATATTTGCTTTTAACGAAGAGTAGGTGAGCAAAATCATTTCAAATCGCCTGGAAATACGCGAAAATTTAATCGACCATTTTTGATTTCAATGAAACTTTGCACACGTATTTGGCTTAGCAAACTGAGCATTTTTCACAGGTGGAGAGATTTTTTACACCCATGAGTTACATTCTAAAAGGGCGTATGCCTTTTGGCATAGGTTTTATTCGAAGCATTGTGGCCCATAAACCGTTGGTTGTATAGAAAAACTGTTTGAGAATGAGTTGTAGGGAATTAAAAATTCACCATAAAAAAATATACACTGTACAAAAAATTTTTTTTTGACCAACAAAAATTTAAAATAAACATTAAATTTCAATTTAAAAAAAAGAGTTGAATTTTTTTTTTTATTTTTTTTTTAAAGAAACTTGACGTTAATACGCAACATTAAAAAAAAGTCCAGGATGGAGAAATGAACAATAATTTTTTTATAGTAGATTAATTTTTTTATGAAAATTCTAATTCAAACATTTTTCAAAATATTTGTATTCTGATGATTTTAAAAGATGCAGAGAGTCATTTTGAAACAAAAAGCTCTTGGTAGTAAACATTCTGAAGGCATTGGTTTTCGAGTTATTTCTAATTTAAGCTCGAAAAATTATAATTATTTAAGAAAATACACGTTTTCCTTAATTTGTCCATGGTTCTCCAGCGAAAACCATACTTTCATTGGAATGCTTGATCAAAAATATACAATTCTTTCTTTGACAACAAAACGATTGGGCAAACGGTTCTCAAGAAAAGAGTTAAATGTTCTTAGTGATATAAATATATATAAGAATCAAATATTCATTTTCGAGTTTTATTATCTTAGGAACATATTTTTTTATGACATAGATTCTTTACAGAACTAGTTTCACCTTATATTTTATATACATCATAAGTAAATGATTCGTCATCTTTTGAAAACAGCTTCGTTTGTATCTTATTTTCTGAAATCGGAACAAAAGAGTAATACTTTTGTGTGGCAGCTATTATTATAATTTTTTGGAAAATATTGCTCCATTCTGTTACTCCTTGTTCATATTCTTCATATGATACCCAACTAAATGACATTTTTGATGAATTTTTATTACTTTTCTGATTAGACCAATCATACAATTCTTTTGCGCTTGTAATGGGATGTTCATGTTCTTTAGCAAAACTTGCATTTCCTGCCATTCGTTTTAATATGCCACCAATTGCATCTAATGGGCCTTTAACATGAGAAGTCGCAAAAAAATGCCACTCTGCATCGACGTTATATTTTGTTTTGAACTTGCAAAGACTTGCAAAGTTTTTCTATATTTATATTGTGAGGCAGCTCCATCAGACATTAATATCGCTATTTCCAACTCTATTGTTGTTTTCAAAAAACTCATTAATTTGGCAATGAACACCTGAACCGCAACAGTATCATGATGGAGTACTTCCGATATTATGATGAAGCTGATATTCTTAAGTGTTCCAGATTCTGAATAGTAAACAACGAAGGGATGAATGGTGGCTTCACTATCATTCCAATAACTACACGAATCACAAATTAATAAAGACGTATTAAAATGAGCTTGACTGTTCAATATTTTTAATTTTGCAATAACGTTTTCGTTTAATTTGCGTAAGCTTGATGAGCACCGATGATCTGGAAAGGGTTTACAGCATTTGAGCTTGGTGAATTCCATTTTTACTTTATTCATCTTCACAAAATGCAAACTGTTACTAACACATCTGGAGTAGTGCAATCGTATTTATAAACGAAAACATATATTATAGGTAACCCAGTAGTTATTGGTTGCGTACTTTACAAACAGTTATTATTAGTAAACAAGTAGGTAGTGACGACAAACATATTTTTTTATAAAACATTCGGCAAGGGAGAACGTGTAGGTAGGCTAAGGTACAGCGCTTGAGTTATTTATCCAATCGTTTTGTTGTCAAAGAATGAATTGTATATTTTTGATCAAGTATTCCAATGAACGTATGGTTTTTGCTGGAGAACCATGGACAAATTAAGAAAAACGTGTATTTTCCGAAATATTAATAATTTATTGAGCGTAAATTTAAAATAACTCGAAAACCGATGCCTTTAGAATGTTAACTACCAAGAGCTTTTTGATTCAAAATGACTCTTTGCATCTTTTAAAATCATCAGAATACAAATATTTTGAAAAATGTTTGAATTAGAATTTTCATAACAAAATTAATCTACCATAAAAAAAATATTTTTCAGTTCTCCATCCTGGACTTTTTTTTTAAGTTGCTTATTAACGTCGAGTTTCTTTAAAAAAAAAAATAAAAAAAAGTTCAACTAATTTTTTAATTGAAATTTAATGTTTATTTTTAATTTTTTTTGGTCAAAAAAAAATTTTTTGTAAAGAGTATATTTTTTTATGGTGCATTTTTAATTTCCTACAACTCATTCTCAGACAGTTTTTCTATACAACCAACGGTTTCTGGGCTACAATGCTTCGAATAAAACCTATGCCAAAAGGCATACGCCCTTTTAGAATGTAACTCATGGGTGTAAAAAATCTCTCCATCTGTGAAAAATGCTCAGTTTGCTAAGCCAAATACGTGTGCAAAGTTTCATTCAAATCAAAAATGGTCGATATTCGACCATAGGTCATTTCGCGCGATCTAACTCAGGTTTGAATCCTAAATTATGAAGTTTGTCAAACCCAAATTGAAAATGCCTTAAAAACCAGAAAGTTTAGAATATCAACAAGGGTTGTAAGAGCGGGGGCCTAGTGTGGTTGGTAACGTCTCCGCCAACCACGCTCGACGCCTGGGTTCGAATCTCAACGCCGACATAGGTGTCGATGGTTGTGAGGTGGCGTGATCCACTCACAACCAACCCAACTGGACTAGATTCAATCCTAGCCGACACCGGGAGATTTTCTTAGGCGAAAAAATCTCTGGGATCACGCCTTCCATCGCATGAGGAAGTAAAGCCGTTGGCGCCGGTCCGTTAATAAACGGGTCGTGAGTTAGGGTCCTGGGTGTGGAGTCGCCTCCCTGGGCGTCGGTGATTGGCCACAACAGTGGCGGAACTAGACCGACGGAAAAAAGCGAGAAAAAAAAACAAGGGTTGTGAAATCAACTTCCCCATGACCACGATAAACGATATAAATCTACTTGCACACAGCACGCTTTCAATTCGCTCTGCTGATGGCAGTAACTGATGAAGCTGCCATTATTTTTCCTTATGTTTTCGCCGTTTGTTTGCAAGAACAATATTTAAAAATGAATGAACGTTTCCTTTCTGCTATGGCAATGGTTTCACTTCTGCACAGACGAGTTCGAAAAGGCTAAACGAGCGATAGATGGCAATTCATTGAGTCTGGTTTTTCACTGGCACACAGCAGAACCAACTGAAATGACCCCTTCCAAATTGACCAACGTCGAAAAGCAAAGCCGAACTGCAAACGAATGGGAAAAAGTACATGAGTCAGCACTCCTTAAACAACAGTTTTTCCTGATCGAAAACGACCGAGTGAGTGGGATAATATGCATCCAGCAATGAAGTGGAAAAAGACCATTTGCGCCGGGAGCTTTTTCGGATCGTAAGTGAAACAACTTTGCCGCTCTTTTCATATGTCGGCAATAACCAATTACAAATACAATTACTCAACATGTTGGCCAAGTGATATGCAAAGCACATCTGAATGTGGCTGTAATTATGTTAAGTTAGTACGAGTAATATAAAAGTTAGTCATTGTACATATCATAGCTGGCATAATGACACATAAAAAAATGGAACGGTAGAAATTGTTCTGTGTTTACCTCTCAGATGATCTTTCAACACAACTATATGTAGTAAATTTTCCAGTTTCTCTCGAGGTACGATGCTTGCTTAACAAGCCAGTCGTATTAGGTTCGAGTCTTGGCCTGAGAAAGACTGTTAGTGCTAGCCCCGCAATTGTCCCGTGCATTTAACAGTTGGTTGCGATTAATAACCTGATTAATAACTTGACCTTCTGTCAAGTTCTGAACCGGAATGTAGCACCAAGGCTTTGCTTTGCTTATATGTGTAGAATTACTTTTTTCTTCTTTATTCTGCAATTCGAAACGACGGCTTGCTTGCAACTCAGCATCTATTCTCCGATGAAGCGAGGGTGCCAGATGCACAGAAAAATCTGTATTAAACAAACTGTTTGTATTTTATTAAGGCGCGTTTTTACCCCGAAAGATTTTGTATAGTACACTGGGTCGCTTTTTATGCGGTTGGTTGTACCGCATTCAAAAGATTAGATTGGATATACTTATACTAAACTTATTTGAAACTACGTACAGATAATCTTCCGAATCGAGTTAAAATAATCCGCGTTATTGTTAAAATATTCCGTTTAAAATAACGCATAGCAAAAACCCGCGTAAAAAGCGACCCCAGTGTATTAGCTTTTTAAACTTGAGACCACCATTGGAGAGTTGAAAATAAATCTTGTAAGGAGCATCATGTTAGAGAATAAATCTGATTTTTTTTTATATGAGAGCAACACGCTATACAGACATTTTGGAATTCATTATACACATATTGTGAACAAAAAATCTGGCACCTCTGGGTGGAAGTAGTGTTCACAACAAGCAGGCAAAAGTTTTTTCTTCCGTCATCGTCACGAAACAAAAGATAAACTAGATACTAGAAACGATATTTAGGGTAAATATGTATAAAACGCCCCCCGGGGCATAACGCCCCAGTCCATTTATTCGGAAACACACAAAATATAAGACATAAGACTATTGGGTATCCGTAGCGGGTCATAGGACCAACCTTCTGTGCAAGTTTGATAATTGTCACTAGCAGCAAAAAATAAACAAAAATCACTTTTGAATTGAGCTGCTTCAGATCTAATTTCTTGCAGCGTTTTCGTAACATTTTTGAAGTAGATAACTTCTCTCAGGAAGTTCGGCTACATAGGGATGTGAAATGAAAATCTAAAACCGAAAAAAGTGAAAAATATGTCCAATTTCAAATGCTAATAAATCGGTTAGTTTTCGATGGATTTCCTTCGTTCTTGCAGCAATAGATTGGAAAATCTTCTAAGATTCTTCCCAAAATAAGATAATTGTAATTTTATTATACACACTATTGTACTATTGAAAATAGTCAAGCCTTGTCAAAACGAAAAATTCGACCTCTGATTGGTCGTTATATGCTTGCTTCCCAAGCACGGTCGACAGGATCATATACCTTGCAATTGAAAACATGCTTTTCGGCCTATATAAGAGCCTGTTTCAGCCGGAGCCGCTCACAATAGTTCTAGACAGCGACAACAGCAGTCGTCCTTCCTTAGCAGCAGCACTAACCCTGTGGTTGGTCACCACGTCTCAGGAGCAGCGCGGTTCTTCTCAGCGTGTGTCGCCAGACAGCCATTATTCCCCCCGTGTTGGGGCAGCATGAAGATTGCCATCAGGAAATCCAATTTTGGAAATCAAAATAAGTTAATAATTTTTGTCAACGCAAGCAAGCATTCTGTGTTGCATCCTAGCAATTCAAATCTGTCGCACCCGTCGAATTTACTGAATGTGAAATAGCTTCCACAGTGCATGTTGTCCGTGTATCTTAATTCCCCCAATGTTAGGGCAGCTCAAAGGTTGTAATTAGCAACCGATTTTGAACCGCAAAATGCTTTTTCAAGGCAAATAAACAAATAAATGAAGGTTAATATTTTGCCCTGCTAGACCGCATTCACAAAGACAGTTAGTTCGACTATGCAGAGCTATTATGAAGTCGATTCAATCAATCAGCATAAACAGAATTTCGTCGTCTCCCAGCTGCCAAGTTGCAACATGATGCAACACGCAACAGCGAGCAAACGAAATCGCTTGATGTTACAAACCGCAATAAGATACGGGTTAAAACCGTTGCGTGTGTGAGAGCACCATCGGTGTTTATCCGCTGGATACAAAAATCAAATGCGAATTTTGGAATTATTCGTCTAAAGAACATGAGGAAATGGTAAACCTGAACTGAAAGGCGTGGCCTATTACGTAGCACCCTTCGGCTATAAAAGAGTGTTTCTGGGAAAACTAGCTACATTCATTAGTCGGAGGGTGAACTGGATGGACCTCCACAACGTTGACAGCAGTAGCGGCAGATGTCGGCACTCAGCAGTAACAGACCATAGCAGCGGGTCGCGCCTGTGGCTGCCTTCAAATTAAACACTTGTCCTGTGGTTGGTCATCACGTCTCAGGAGCAGCGCGGTTTTGAAGTAGAATACTTCTCTCAGGAAGTTCGGCTACATAGGGATGTGAAATGAAAATCTTAAACCGAAAAAAGTGAAAAATATGTCCAATTTCAAATGCTAATAAATCGGTTAGTTTTCGATGGATTTCCTTCGTTTTTGCAGCAATAGATTGGAAAATCTTCTAAGATTCTTCCCAAAGTAAGATAATTGTAATTTTATTATTCACACTATTGTACTATTGAAAATAGTCAAGCCTTGTCAAAACGAAAAATTCGACCTCTGATTGGTCGTTATATGATTGCTTTCCCAAGCACGGTCGACAGAGTTATGGACCTAGTAAATTGGGAATGCATTATTTGGCCTATATAAGAGCCTTCATCAGATATTAAACAGACATCAGATATCAGAGAACAACTGAAATTTGAAGAACACAAATGAATATTTGAATAATTTGAATAATTTAATATTTTCTCGTTTTGCGCTATAATCCAAAGTTGATTTTCGTCACCTACATGCATGCTCTGACTATTATTACGTGTTAGCGTCGCTAAGTGTTTGGCTATGGTTATGCAGAACGCAAATGACGGCGCGATGCGATTCGGCAAGACGAAATGTGTTGAAATGTATAGCTCTACTTCGCCTTAAGAAGAGCTGTACATTTCACCACGGCAAGGCGAATCGCATCGCATGTGCATAGTACAATTCGGCAGCACTTCAACTTCTCATTTGCACAAAATTTTAAAAATATTCAATACAATAGATTCAAAATATCAAACAAAGTGAAATTACAATACTGCCAATGAACGGTCAACGTTTATTTACTAGAAAAAATGACTGACACGCAAGCAACCGGGTTATCTTTCTTGTAAAAGTATTCTACTTCAACCTTGCGGTCGTGGCTTTGCATACAACCTTCCTGTGATTTTTCACTAATGTATAAAGTTTATTACCTGGTTTTTGTACTTATATATCTCAAATGAACCTCTAAGCAGCTGTATCTAGTGAAGAAACGATAAAAATTGTATAATTTGCTTAAGTATTCAATGCTTTCTGCTACAATACAGCTCCCGGGTAATATGCCCCACCGCTAGCCCGGCTGATTTGTTCGTTGCTTTAGCGTTTGCTTCTGAGACTTCAAGCGCTGTTTCACTTCGCATGCTGAGCTGGCATATGAAGCTACTGCATGGGGTATATTATACTGCATCTGGGGCGTTTTGCTCCGGTAGATTGGAAAGCTTGCAATTTTGTCATATTTTTTAACAAAATTATGGCGTTTTTGTGTAATAGTAATTACAAAACAAAATAATAGCAGTGCATTACCAACTAAAAAGTGTATCCAACTGCATGAAAGATTTGTTGTTTGTGATAAACAAAGCTACAATATTGACGATGTTCCTTAGGGGGGGCGTATTATACTTGTTTACCCTACCGGTAGACGTAACTATGAAAACAGGATGCTTGCCATCCTGATGAGAAGTAACGACGCCTGCTTCACCGCGCCGGAGCTCACTGCTGCAGTTACTGTACATGCCAGCACAAGTCACTGCAAACGAGTTGAACAGCGGAAAACATGAAACATAATGAACCGCGATCTACCATGCTTACCCTTATCGCCAGCGTTATTATCGTGAAATATAATGACTGAGCCGAGCCGTCGCGATTGCAGATGGTGGTTATTGTTATAAGCAAGGATGCAGAAAAAATTCGTTTTTAAGCAATGCTTAAACCTACATTTTGATTCAAAAATCTTATCAGGTTTGGAATATAAAATTTAGGTGCGCTCTCAAGTACTGATAATCATCATAAATATACTAGGTTGAATTAAGGGTAAACCAATTATCTTAACTCCTATGAATACCATGACAGGATCTCTTAAAACTAGACTTAGTTAAACAGTAGTTAGTTAAAGTAGTTAATAAATGTGAAAGTGAGTGTATGAGAACATTTGGGATTTTTCTAATCATCATTCAATATAAATCAAAGCGCGTCAGTTGTTCATAAAATTGGTACACACGTGAAGTTAATGGATTTATGCATAAAACGTGTTCAAATCAGGGTGGCACTTACGCACTGGAGACACATCTCAATGGCCTACTATTAACACAAGCTGTTGGTGGTAATTACAAAAATTTTCGCCTGAAACCTAGCACAAGCAAAAAGCAATAATAATTTATCTGCCAGTGGTGCCCAGGGGGATATTCACTTTTTCGAAGGAGCCGGTGGATTTTTCTACACATGTGCCTTCGAATGATTGATTTGTTGTTTTTCATGGGGGGGGGGAGGAAACGGAGAGCTATTATTTTTATTGTTCGGAGTTTTAGAGAAGAAATCCAAGAGCTTAATCGAGGAAAGCCTACAATATTAAATAACGATCACTGGACTGTGAAGTTTAGTGCGTTAAGTTATTGTTTTAAAATTCTGTAAAAGGATATCTTCTTAATGGGCGTCTTAGTATGTGGGTGTCCCACATCAAATTGCATCACGGGATAAACACTGTAGAAAATTACCCATAGGGTATTTTGTGTTGAAAATTCGGGTAGAAGTAGTTTGTGTATTGTTTACACTGTATTTTTATCGCTGTCAGTTTTTGGAAAAAATGTCGTTACCAGAACAGCAGCGTCGTGAATTAATTTTGCGCAAGCATCTGGAAAATCATCAACGCTCTCATCGGGACATCGGAATACACCTCGGAATTGAGCAGTCAACGGTGAGTCGTGTGATTAAACTATGAAACTTTAAGAACGGAAGGAGAAATGTGGTCAGAATGGATGTTCTATTAGTGGTCAGGATCACAAGCGTGATGTGAAAGCGTTTACGCAGAATCCAATGCTTTGGTCAGGGATGTGACCGAAAAGTTGAATCTATACAAGTCTTTCGTTTGAAGAGCCAAGAACCGGGAAGGACTGCATACGTACAAAGTGCAGAAGACTCCAAATCCTGACGAACGGCAAAATACGGTAGGAATGTCTTGGGCTCATAAACTGTACACACAGATGCTGACGAAGCCTCATTTCCTCATCATGGATAATGAGCCTTACGTCAAGGCGGACTTCCCGCACCTTCCGGGGCTATTGTTCTTAACTTCCCAGCAGTTGAAGTTTGATATTCCGGATGAAGTATAGGAGCAGAAACTTTCAAAGTTTTCCAAGAAATACCTGATTTGGCAAACGATCTGCCTATGTGCCAAAGGAGTGCGCCGTTCGTGACTACCGGGACTATAAACTCGAGGGACCTACGATCTTGCTGGATCTAGCATCGTACCACTATACAAGTTATGTCCCTGAGTAGTACGAAGCCAACCGGGTTACTTTCGTACCCAAGGACATCCAACGCATCGAAACTGAGATCTATAAAAAAAAATACTGTCACTACGAAAGCATTCAAAGGAGGTCAAATCTGATGAGGACATGAAGAAAAAGTGGGTTTCCGTAAAGAAAAAGCTGCAGGCAGATGTTGTACAGAACCTAATGAGTTAAGCGTTAAGCGTGAGGTGTGAGCGTACGGTTGTGGCAGTGAAGTTGAATGAAATAAATATGTCAAAAGCTTACTAATGGCGTATATTTTGTTGTATAAAAGTTTGAAAAGGATCGGTCAACCAGGTAATTTTCTACAGTGTTTTTTCCATGATGCAATTTGATTCGGGCCACGCTTCATAGCAAATACTAGAAGAAGTGAAACGTTTCTATTAAATCCTACTCTACCTAAGGAACATAAGGTTTACACATTTGATACTAAGAATGCAACTTCAGTCAAGATAGGCATAGAATTGAAGCGATTGAATCTTATAGTAAGACATTTTTATTGCAGAGATGTAGTTAGAGAGTAATTTCATGCGATATGATGAATTTTTTTTTAAATTATTGATTTGTCAGTTCAGAATATGACATTTTCTGGTTTTGATCATTATAGAACACGATTTCTTTGCCAACAATACACCCAAAAGAAATAGAAAAGTTTTGTTGCTTTTGAACAACTTTTTATTACTTTTTGTGGAAAGAAGTAACAAATGACAGCTACAAAATTCGAACAATTACATCATTTAAAAATATCGAGCTATGTTTTCAACGCAGATTTCGACCCATCATTCGCCAACAGTGTTGACAAAAAGTTCACGGTAAACCATTTTGAAAGCGAAAATGTCATTCTGAAATCCATAAGGACTACTTACTAGAAATATTATAGCTATTTAACCATTCCTGTGAATTTTGGTATCTCTTACCAAAACGCGTCCCATAGAAATTGCTCACCGAGTTCGTCGCTTCAAAATTATGTTTACGAGAAAACTCCTTTAAGTCTCTGAAAAAAAAATGATGGCTGGGAGCACCAAAATTCACAGGAATGGCTAAAAGGTTATTTCTGTATCCAAATAACGCCCCGAGACCGGAAATCGACTCCAGACACCATTTCGAAATCCAAGATGGTGAATTCCAATTTCCGGAAATTACCAAATACTCCTCCATTATTCATCTCAGCCCATATATTCATCTCATACAACATGGAAACACAATTGAAAACAGGAAAAAACGCATATTTTCTTCTTAAACCAATCTGCTAATCCATGGAATGGATTCTTCTTAGTTCACTTTAGATTCCTCATAGAGTATAATGCTCAAAAACTCACTTAAAAGCACTAAATTTGATATCATAGTCCGGCATCTGCACTCGAAAACTCATTCAATTCAATCACCTGCCTCAGAAAACAAAATCCGCACATTGTTCTATACGGCTACAACGGGACTCGTTCAGCAGCCAACCAAAGTTTTTTCATCACTAGCAGACCACTTTTCATTTTAATCACTACATAAAATCACTCACTACACTAAGAATACTTTAATCTTTGAAATGTTCACCTCAAATTCCCTAAAACAAGCTTGAATTAGCAGAAATATATGAGATGAATTTCTACAATTCCCAAATTTAAACTGTATATATTTTCATCTGTTTTCACTGCGCTAAAGAAAATCAAAAGTTGCCAAATCAGTTTCTGTTAATACGAAAAAATCATGCTGAAAATTTTGAATTATTCCGACATAATTGACATAAATTGAAAGCACTGCAGTGGTTACCCTGGTTACAAATTTTGCACGTAAACAACTGCAGCGGATATCTAGGTAACCTACTACGACGGGCTGCTGCTACGTTCATTCATGATAATATGATTCATTCATGATTAACAGTGTGATGAATATGGGGGCGTCATGAGATGAATAATTGAGTAGTGATTCAAGTTTTGTTTTGGAAACGTTGTGAAAATTGGTTTGTTTTATAAAATTTAGGATAAATCTAGTTAATTTTACTAAATATAAAATGCTAAATGATTCCATAAGAGCATGTAAGCATATTTAGTTTATTTGTTCAATGATTTCGTGAAAATTTGGTGTTTGATCCGTGCATTCTTCGTAAATATCGGCTTAATGAGATGAATAATGGAGCAGTTCCCCTTCTACCTAACATTAAGCTAGTCTTTTCTCTTCGGAGAAACACTACCGTGTAGGAAATTATCTTTTACTGCGCATACAACTACTCTCACACTGGTGAGCAAAGCGACGCACTTGCTTGAAGAGAGCAGCGAATCGTGTTTATCAGAGGAGCTTGCAAAATACACCGCTGAGGAATCTGAAATATTTCTTCAAAGAGATTATAAAGTGGTGTGATCTTTCTCAAACGAAAGGGCAATACGCAGAATAACTACACAACAGAGCTCACTGGAGTGCCTTTACTGTGTGTCTTTCAAGTAAATATCAAATGGGGGAAAACTATAGGTAGGGAAGTGTGTTGCGTTATTTGCTTAACATCTCGAAACTGAAAAAAAAAAATCCAGCCGCCCCACACTGTTTCCAAAGCTGATGAAATTATTTTGACTCAAAAAACATGATTTTAGAGCAACAGTGCCTTCAATAAAGTTGTTCCATTAATTATTCTTCATGTTATAGAAGTTACAGTTTTGTGATTAATCCACTTAAAATTGAAAAGCGAATTTTACTTTTTTCATTTTTGCAAACAAAAATTCATCGTATTCGGCAAAGTTATAGCACATTTCATAAAAAACAACTTTGTCGAAGACATCATACTTCTATCTATCTATATAAATGGACTAATGTAGAGTTTTTTATAAATTGCCACTAAAAATCAGTTCTTTCAACATAACTTTTAGTAGTGATTTTCTACAATTTTTCAATGTTCTACAATATTGTTTGCTATAGCAAAACAAACAATGTCTGCGAAGAAAGTTTATTTTTATCTCACATATTTCTCTGGTTATTGACGGTTTTTATTAAAATAATGCATTAATTTACTAACAGATATCTTCAAAATCTGCAAATACCTGCAGACTGAACCCTTTCTATATTGAAGTATAACTAAAAATCATTCAATTCATATATAGGCATTTGTCTCTTTGTTTTTATATATGTAAGTAAATAGTTGCATTATTTTAATAGGAATCTTCAATAACTAAATAAATAAAAGAGATAAAAAATAAGCTGCCTTCGGTGAACTCGTGTGTTTTATTGTACTGGACAACATTGTAGAACATTGAAAAATTCTAGAAAATCTCTATATAAAGTTATATAAAAAAAAAGATTTTTAGGGGAATTCCAAAAGAAACTTCACAATAGTTCGTTTAAATTGACAGATAGAAATATGGTGTCTTCGACAAAGTTGTTGCTTATAAAATATGTCAAAACTTTACTCAGCAAAGTGGATTTTTATATGCAAAAATGAGAAAAATAAAATTCGTTTCTCTCTTTTGGGTAGATTAATCACTAAATTCTAACTTTCATAAAATGAAAAATAAGTAACAAAACAACTTTGCTGAAGACACTATGGCTCCAAAATCATTTTTTTTTAGTAAAAAGTAATTAGTGTGAATTAGTGCATTATTTAAGTAAAAATCGTCAATAACTTAAAAAATATGTAAGATAAAAATAAACTTCTTTCGAAGAAATTATTTGTTTTGTTATTAGAAACAATATTATAGAACATTGAAAAATTTTAGAAAATCACCACTAAAAGTTATATTGAAAGAACTGATTTTTAGTGGCAAACTGTAGAAAACTCCACATAAGTCCATTAAAATAGGCAGATAGAAGTATGGGGCCATCCACATACCACGTGGACAGATTTTTAACGATTTTGACCACCCCCGTGGACAAATGCCCATATAAATTCTATCTTTTTTTGTAGGGACCGTGGACATGTTTGCTCTTCGAATTCTATCGAAGTGATTTCGGCACTGTACACTGCGGAGTACTTCTCTGTATTCTCTCTAGAGTGATACTCTTGTTTGGCTCAGCTGTGGTATAAGTAGCAAGAGTGTTAGTTGTTCTACGAGAAACAGAGACACAGCACAAAACAGAATGAAAAGCGTAGTGCAAAAACTTGCTACGCGCAGGTCGCATGCAGGACAAGAAGAAAACGGTGAATATTCACTCTGCTCTTCTCACATATTGAGGAGAATACCAAGCATGCCCAACATAGGTTTCCATAATCGGAATGATACCCAGAAGCCAAAAATCAACCGCAGACGCTATTTTGGCATCCGAAAATGCAAATTTCGGTTTCTGGACGAAGTTGGACATCCAGAACGCGATTCCTGGGAATTCAGGGAAAATCATCTCCAATTGCAAAACAGATACGGAATGAGCGCTACGACATGGTTTGGGTTCACGAAGGACCAAACAGAACAACTACGTGTCGAGTTCATAGAGCGATTCGTTCCGGACAACGACGGCGATTACTTCGACGAAGACGTCGGTGGTTCAACGGAGAACAGTGTAAATGATACGGTAATATGATAGGTAGGTTACGGCGTTATCCATGTCGGACGACGGTCAGTCTGACCGAATGTCGGATTCAAATTGATCATCACTAATCTTTCACTCTCTCAGGTCGGCCCTCGTACATACTAATAATATACTTTGGTTTCAGTTTTCATGTGCGGTGCGCGAGAAACTGTCGTTTAGTCAAAGTTTTCTTTTGGATGGAAATTTGCGGTTAAGTTGTTCTTCGCGATCCAAAATCGTGGATGATTTGCTGGGAAACAGCCTAAAATATATAACTAAAGTCATTCGGTTTCCGAAGAATCTACTCAATATGTTCGTTTCTAGAACCAACATGATACCCAGAAAGTGAAAATCGGCTTCGGGCACCATTTTGAAATCCAAGGTGGCCACCTCCAGTTCTGGGAACAGGTAAAATAGGGAAATGTTACCTAAAATGAGTGTTTTTGAAACCGGGATGATATTCAGACGTTGGAAATCGATTCGAGATGCTATTTCAGTTATTCCATTAGTATCGGATAAAAATTATTGACATAAATACATTAATACAGTCAGGTTTTTCACAACGCGTAGGATACATACCTCGTAAAAAAAACCTGTTATTCGAAAATCTGCGTGAAAAACGCGTAAATCAAAAATCCGTGTAAAATAAACCACTAAGGGGCCATCCACATACCACGTGGACAGCTTTGGGGGGGGGGGGGTTGGCTAATGTCCACGGTCCATACAATTTATTTTAGAATTTATTAGGGGAGTTGTCCACGGAGGGGGAGGGGGGGGAGGTTCAAAATCGTTAAAAATCTGTTCACGTGGTACCAGGATGGCCCCTAAGAAGACTTCAGAAAAAGAAAACCCGAGATGCTCTACGACCAGTATTGAAAATCACCTGGACGTTTCTGGTTCCCAACCCGCGTTAATTTAAAAATCCAGGTAAAAAAAAGCGTAAATTCGAAAATCGCGTATAAAATAAACTCATAATAAAACCACGTGAAAAAAAACTGACTAGATAGTCTAGTTATTGTTATTTTGGCGTCTATCATTAGAAGAATGATTGCAAAAGAGAAGTTTGCTCGAATGCAATATGATATGATTAGCAATTCCATGTTATATTCAAAAACGGACCTAATAAATAAACCTTCAGATAACAAGGTATCAATTTTGTCAAGCTTTCTCCTAGTGAGAAGAAAGTCGCTTAAAAACTGTTGTATTACTATTATTTTTATGATTTCGAAAAGCTATTAAAACACTTATCACCATCGGAATATGTCTTATTTAACAAACAGTTCATAATAACAAAAAAAAAATCACAGGAGGGTTGTGTGCAAAGCCACGACCGCAAGGTTGAAGTAGAATACTTTTACACAGCTCTACTTACTGCTGTAAATTAACCTACGGCCGGCGTATCGGTTCGCGCCGCTTATCGCGTTTAGCCTGGCAGAGGCCTAATGCGCACGGCCAACACAATAGAAAGGTGTTTTCACATTGAAAATTAGACACGGCTTTACTGGAGTAAGTGTTTGCAAATGCATCTACCGCTAATACCGCCGCTATCGTACGAAAAATGACGCGCGTCTAAGAACACCCGAACTGTTTCGCCGTGCCGCTTCCATTTATTTCCTTATTACATCGGCCTTAGGGAAGTACCGGCTGCACCTACCGCTGAGGCTGTTACCATACTGCTACTGGTACCCAAAGCTAATAACTCTTCACATTAAGTGTTTTATTTGTCCTCAAAAGAACAATTGTTCAATTCCATATCGGATATGATGCAAGCGCATCTCTGTAATATTACCGACAGTAATATTCTTCTAAACAAAATGATCCTACTTTTCCATTAGAGGAAGTGCCGGCTGATGTACCGCAAAAATCTCGCCCGATCGCTCGCGTTGGCGTTCAGCCTGGCAGAGACCTGAGACGTGTTGACAAACCACAGGGCAAGTGATTTGTTTAATTTGAAGGCAGCCACAGGCGCGACCCGCTGCTATGGTCGGTTACTGCTGAGTGCCGATATCTGCTGTTACTGCTGTCAATGTTGTGGACGGTCCATCCAGTTCACCCTCCGACTAATGAATGTAGCTAGTTTTCCCAGAAACACTCTTTTATAACCGAAGGGTGCTACGTAATAGGCCGCGCCTTTCAGTTCAGGTTTGCCATTTCCTTATGTTCTTTCGACGAATAATTCCAAAATTCGCATTTGATTTTTGTATCCAGCGGATAAACACCGATGGTGCTCTCACACACGCAACGGTTTTAACCCGTATCTTATTGCGGTTTGTAACATCAAGCGATTTCGTTTGCTCGCTGTTGCGTGTTGCATCATGTTGCAACTTGGCAGCTGGGAGACGACGTAATTCTGTTTATGCTGATTGATTGAATCGACTTCATATTAGCTCTGCATAGTCGAACTAACTGCTTTTGTGAATGCGTTCTAACAGGGCAGTTTATTATTCAATGTCGGTTATGCTGATCGCAGCCTTTGCGCTGCCCCTACAGTGGGGGGTTTATTAAATAAAGTAAAAATTAGACATCTACAACAGAATTTGATTGCATCCCGCACAGAATGTCTGCTTGTGTTGATGCCAGAAAATTATTAAGCTTCAATTATTTTTTTATTTGCCTTGAAAAAAGCATTTTGCGGTTCAAAATCGGTTGCTAATTACAACCTTTGAGCTGCCCTAACATTGGGGGTATTAAGATACACGGACAACATGCACTGTGGAAGCTATTTCACATTCAGTAAATTCGACGGGTGCGACAAATTTAAATTGCTAGGATGCAACACAGAATGCTTGCTTGCGTTGAGAAAAATTATTAACTTTCAATGACTTGTTTATTTGCCCTAAAAAAGGCATTTTGATTTCCAAAATTGGATTTCCTGATGGCAATCTTCATGCTGCCCCAACACGGGGGGAATAATGGCTGTCTGGCGGCACATGCTGAGAAAAACCGCGCTGCTCCTGAGACGTGGTGACCAACCACAGGGCTAGTGCTGCTGCTAAGGAAGGACGACTTCTGTTGTCGCTGTCTAGAACTATTATGAGCGGCTCCGGCTGAAACAGGCTCTTATATAGGCCAAATAGCATGTTTTCAATTGCAAGGTATATGATCCTGTCGACCGTGCTTGGGAAGCAAGCATGTAACGACCAATCAGAGGTCGAATTTTTCGTTTTGACAAGGCTTGACTATTTTCAATAGTACAATAGTGTGAATAACAAAATTACAATTATCTTATTTTGGGAAGAATCTTAGAAGATTTTCCAATCTATTGCTGCAAGAACGAAGGAAATCCATCGAAAACTAACCGATTTATTAGCATTTGAAATTGGACATATTTTTCACTTTTTTCGGTTTTAGATTTTCATTTCACATCCCTATGTAGCCGAACTTCCTGAGCGAAGTATTCTACTTCAAAAGACCCGAACTTTATCTCTATATTTTTTTCCTCAATTTGCCACGCCAAAGTTAGATTCGATAAATATTGAATTATGTTGTACCTATGTTCGAATAAACACTAGCAAAGTGCTAACAAAGAAACGTTCAATACGTTACATGAAAATTTACGTACCTACAATAAAGTTAGC
Organism: Wyeomyia smithii; assembly: GCF_029784165.1. NCBI lineage: Eukaryota > Metazoa > Arthropoda > Insecta > Diptera > Culicidae > Wyeomyia > Wyeomyia smithii. The sequence continues at coordinate 81,428,314 of NC_073696.1, read as the reverse complement.
AGCACCGGAAACCTTTAAACGTAACATTAAGTATAGCATGCCACTTCCAACGATCTTCTTTAGTATACTAGTTTTGCTTACTCAGTTCAAATGGGATAAACCGGTCCCATCAAACGGTCGCAACGTAAGCCGCCAGTAACAAAGCACCCGCAGGACGATAAGACGAGCGACTGAGACACACAGACAAAAAAAAATTTTCCTGGTGTGGGCGGTAAACCAGCCACAGCACCTCAGCCAGGTATAGTTTATCTTCTGAAAATAACCTGCACCGTTCGCCGAAGCCGAGTCCCTTTGTACCGGCCGCTACATCTTTGTCGAACATGGCACCAGGGATGAAAATTCAATTCAATTTCAGCTAACGTCGTATCCCAGCCTCGTTCCCGCAGTTGAGGAAGAGGAGCTTTGCGTATCCCAGTTTGGCCGTTGTTTATTAGCACTCTAGCTCTCCGGTGGACAAAGAAGTTGATTCCTGCGGAACGATGTTTCGTTTTCTTTGTTCAGGAAGCCGGGCAGTGAATATGCATGCTAAGATAATCACAGTTCATCTGTGGCGAGATTTTTTTTTCGAATATTTACACGGATGAACTCAATTACGCTTCACTTATGAGCATAACAATTTAGTACCTCTCTAAAAATATCATGTTTTAGAATCGATAGTGATTTTCGAACGTTGGTGTCTCTTGTCTTGTAGTAGACCATAACATAATATATCCTCAAAGCAAAGATATGAGAAACCGTCGAGGCTAGCAATCGAATTGTATACAGAAGGTAGGATTTACTTACACTTCGGAAATCGATTAGCTTGGTTATCAGCGTACCGTCGCTGCGCTGAAACTCGAGCGTACACGTGTCGTCACCCACGCTGGACGTTATTGTCTCCTGCACCACCTCGCCTCCCTGTGGAAAAGTGGAAATGAAAACACGAAATTAGATTTACAGAAGGTTGGATATTCATGCCGAACGCTAGTACCGTCCCTGAGATGTGGGTTGCATAAATAAGGATGAAAAGCGTAACTGAAATAATGACAATTTTGGCACTGTGATTCGAGACCTGTCAACCTTTTGCAGATGTCGAACGCTTGCGTAGACCGCCGTACCAATATTTCCAATCGAATAAACAATGTTATTCAGCCGAGAGCTACCGCTGATCCAACAACACGCTATGGAACCTAATACATATGCGACGTAAAAGCAATTAAACTACCGCAAGGTTGGTTTTCGACCCTATCACTAACTCGAATCATAATGGCTAGATGCTTTTAATTAGTTTAGAAATTAAACAATTCATTGAATTTGAGAAGAATTTTCGTTAACAAAAATACAACTGACATTACAGATGACGCATTAGTAACGCAATCAAAAATATATTGGTCGGGTAGACTTTGAAACAATTACTTTGCTGGAAATCATCGAACTATTTTTAGTGCGTAAGATAAAAAATTTACTACCAGAACAACTAGTTCAAAATACCCTGAGCATCATGCCCCAACCACCTTAACCGGCCGGCAATCGTCCTATTCGTTCCACCAGCATCAACAAATGCAACGTACGATGCATGTTAGTAATGCACTTATCAAGTAAAGGTAGCTCACTGATATGAGTACTACACAGGTGGTAACACTACTAGCAAGCACATTGTACACAGCTGCCTGATGTCTCCAGTCATCTAGTTTGATTAGTTTTCGTACCAATATGTAGTGTAGTTGTCTTTATCGCATTCTGTGCACCAAAAACATTGCATGTAAAATGTGATGGCGAACCACAAAAACAGCTTAAAATGGTTTCATTTGCCATTGGATGCCTCACTTGCTGTGCAAAGCAGACGTTGATGATAGTTTGCTGTCCTATTTGTAACTTTGTGACTTCGAGAGAGAAAAAAACACAAATAAATCAATGGACCGACTACAAACTGTCACTGCCGGCTGCCTATCTAGCAAGTTTCAAGCATTTCAAGACCAACAAAACACTAATATGTTGTTATATATTTAATCAAACGTCTGAGTGTTTATCATACAAACAAGTCACTCACTGTCAATTTTCTGGTCTTGATAATAACCATGCTGCTCCATAATAATGGAATATTAACCAAGTGCAACCTTCACCGAAGAGATTGAAAAGAACGAAATTCATGCAATTTGCCGTAAATGTGTGAAAAACCAAACTTGGTAACTACAGACGATAAGGTGAATTGTTAATTTTCACTTTCGAAAACTGTACTTGCTCTAAAATACATCACATCAGTTATCGTGAATAATGAATTTCCTGGTTTTGTCAGCGCTGAAAGTCACTAGCAAACCGTGCGCCGAAATGAGGTGTGACGAATAGCTGCTGTTCCGTAGGATTGATACGCTTAATTTGCATTTGCATTCGTTTGCACGAACACGACAACTTATTTTCGGTAAACTTCTCCGCAGCTGCTATCAGGTTGAAGGAAAATTTCGATTTAATCTCTTTACCGGAGGAATATTCATGATATTGCAATGCTTCGATAAGTGAAACATAAACATTTGCTCGCTCGGAATGAATGATGATGCGCAACGCAGTTGTAGAATCTCGACGGCGGCATAATTACTTCGTAATGTTTGCCACTCGATGTGGGCGGTGGACTAGAATGATTGACGAATGGAATTCACCTATGACGCCAAGTTGTACGATACTTGTGCGTGACAAAATACGATAGATTAATACAGATATGTGGGAAATCAGTTGATCCTAGCGGTAACCCACACGTGCGGCATGTACCGTTCTGACTCAAACTTTGAACAGTAACAAAGTTTGAACATGTACAGAAAAAGCATGTTAGTCACGATAAAATATATCGCTCGTCTAGCTCAAGACTGCTCGACGGTGAAATCAAGACTGTACGCCAACGATTGCAAACTCATGGCGGCCTCTGCTGTCTGGGGTGCCTTAAAGCGTGCATAAGAGATTTCTTATAATGGAGCTTCTGAAAGAATTCTTTGATCAACATTGACGACATGGGAGGGAAGATGACGTCGGTGAATGTATCAAAAGAATGTTTCAATAATTAATCACCTTGGTGAATGTAAGCAATGAAATCTTTGTTTCATGGTTTCGGAAAAGCTTTATGAGCTCTTAAATTTTGCATGTCGGAATAATGGTTACCTGCTTCTATGGCTTTCTGTTGGGTCGTTTGAGGGTAAATGACTGGGACAAACGGTAAAAGCAAATGAATAAAATAGGATACAAAATCGAATCAATTTTACCGCATTCTGCGTGAGTCTGCTTTGAAATGAATATCTCCAAACCTATGTCAAAATAATATAATAATTGTAAGTGCCTTTTTTATAGTATTGTGTGCTAATTTTTGGTTATGAAAGTAACACTGCGAAATGATTTAAAAAAGGCGTATCGTTCAGCTTATTTAGTGTCTTGAACTTGGGCACCATGAAAGTGGACGAAAAAACTCTATTACTGATTCTATTATATATTCGCATTTTAAGTCCATTGCTGAAAATTGCTTCATCTGATTTTTTTCCTCGTGAATATCGTGTTTATGTTCCATGCGCTAGATACTTTCAAGCGAAATTTGAAGGTCAATTCTGTTTTCTTACACGTCATTGCCGCCTTATTGTCTAACCTTCAGCATGGTAGCATCTCTAGCTGCTTAAGCTTGTGTTGCCTTTTTTTAATTATACTTTTTAGTAGGTTTCTCCTCGCGTCTATTCTTGACAAATTCAGAGAAGTAAACTTGCAGACTCACCATCTGTTTATACGCATGCGTTATACGATTCAGTTGAGCGCAACCCAAGCAGCAAAATTGGTTTCGATCATGAACTTTGTGTTCTTGCTATTCTACAGCTTATTTTACAGTGTAAGCTCGTGAAAATTTTTGAGTTTTCAGCTTCTCTAGTTTATTCAGCTTTTTGAATCAATTATGCTTATTTTATGCATTCATTATATAGTCAATTAAGTTCATTTCATTCTTGAGGTGTACGTAGTTTCTGTAGCTTCCGCAGCTAATTTGTCATATTTATCTTATTTAGCTCATTTATTTTACTCGTTTAGCCTTTTCTAGTTTATAAAGCTTATTTAGTTTATTTTTTTTTTTCAAGCATTTCTAGCACTTCAGCGTATTGAGCTAATTTGGCGTATTCAGCTTATTTAGATAATTTAATTCACTTAGCTTGTTTAGCTTACCTATCTTAGCTTTTTTGCTTAGGTATGCCACTTTTTTTTAAGGGGGGGATTTGTTAGTAGCTTAAGTATTTATGATAAATATTAGTAAATAATGAGTATGTGTGTCCAATCACAAATGGTGACTTTTCAACACTGTTAGAAATTTGTAATTTTAATTGTTAGGATTTGTTTGCTTTCGCAATTAGGACTTATCATTCGTAGGGATTTAAACCTACTTGTCAGAAAAGGGGAGGTAAACTTACAACTAACTTAATTGCTAACTTATTGGCTATAAAGAGAGCTTATCGTAGCAATAGAGGGTTAGAGGGAAAATTGTTAATAATTTTATTTGACATAGCTCCTAATGGTTCAACACCAGTAAGTCTATGTAATTCGAGTGTACCAAATCAAGGAGGACGCTTCAAAATCATTTTCAGAATTTTATTCTGAATCCTTTGGAGCATTTTCTTCCTTGTTGAACAGCAACTTGACCAGATCGGTACAGCATAAAGCATTGCTGGTCTAAAAATTTGTTTGTAAATCAAAAGTTTGTTCTTTAAACAAAGTTTAGAAATCCTGTTAATAAGAGGATATAAACATCTCGTATATTTGATGCACTTGGCTTGTATACTCTCAATGTGCTCTTTGAAAATAAGTTTTTTATCATAAGTTAGTCCCAAGTATTTAACCTTGTCAGACCAACTTAAAATAAACCCCATTCATCTTGACAACGTGATTATTGTTTGGCTTGAGGAAAGAAGCCCTAGGCTTATGCGGAAAAATTATCATTTGAGTTTTAGAAGCATTGGGAGAGATTTTCCACTTATGCAAGTAGGAAGAAAAAATATCTAAACTTTTTTGCAATCGACTGCATATGACACGAAGACTTCTTCTTTTGCGGAAATGCTTGTGTCATCGCAGAACAATGACTTTGTGCATCCTGGAAGCAAATCAGGAAGATCTGAAGTGAATATGTTGTACAGGACTAGACCCAAGACTGAACCTTGAGGTACACCTGCTCTGACAGGAAATCTATCAGATTTTGAATTCTGATAGACAACCTGCAGAGCTCGATCAGTAAGATAATTTTTTGATATTTTGATTAGGAAAATTGGAAAATTAAAAGTTTGCAATTTCGCAATCAAACCTTTATGCCAAACACTGTCGAATGCTTTTTCTATGTCTAAAAGAGCAGCTCCAGTGGAATAACCTTCAGATTTGTTATCTCGTATCATATTAGTAACTCTGAGCAATTGATGAGTAGTGGAATGCCCATGGCGAAATCCAAACTGTTCATCTGCAAAAATTGAATTTTCGTTGATGTGTGACATCATTCTGTTAAGAATAATTCTCTCAAACAGTTTACTTATTGAAGAAAGCAAACTGATTGGTCGATAACTTGAAACTTCAGCTGGGTTCTTATCCGGTTTTAAAATTGGAGTAATTTTTGCATTTTTCCATAATTTGGGAAAATATGCAATTTTGAAGCAGCAATTGAAAATTTCACTAAAAATTCCATTGTGCTCTCAGGGAGATGTTTGATTAGTATATTAAAGATTCCATCGTCACCAGGTGCTTTCATATTTTTGAAATTTTTAATAATTGATAATTGGTAAAAAATTCTGGGAAGAAATTAAATCAAATTGACGTGTGACTCCATTTTCAATTGGACTCACAAAATTCAAATTTGAGTTATGAACACTCTCAAACTGCTGAGCAAGTCTTTGAGCCTTTTGTTCATTGGATACAAGAAAACGTTCACCATCTTTTAAAACTGGAATAGGCTTTGAAGGTTTCTTAAGAATCTTCGACAGCTTCCAAAAAGGTTTTGAATATGGTTTCAATTTTTCAACTTTAGTCTCAAAATTTTGATTTCTCAGAAGAGTAAATCTATGTTTAATCTCTTTCTGTAAATCTTTATAAATAGTTTTAAAAACAGGATCACGAGAACGTTGATATTGACGTCTGCGGACATTTTACAAACGAATTAGAAGTTGTAGATTTTCGTCAATTATTGGTGAACCAAATTTCTCTTGAGCCTTTGGAACAGAATAATTCCTGGCATCAACAATTGCACATTTTAATGCTTCCAAAGCGGAATCAATATTCACTTCGCTTTGCAAATCAAGCTCATTATTAAAATTTCTCTCAATATGAGTTTTGTATCTTTCCCAATTAGCCTTGTTATAATTAAAAACAGAGCTCATAGGGTTTAAAACTGATTCATGTGATAAAGAAAAAGTTATTGGAAGATGGTCAGAATCAAAGTCAGCATGTGTGATCAAATCACTACATACATGACTTTGATCTGTTTGCACCAAATCAATTGTTGAAGGGTTTCTTACAGAATAAAAGCATGTAGGACTATTCGGAGACAAAATAGAATAGTATCTTGAAGAACAATCATTGAATAAAATTTTGCCATTGGAATTACTTTGAGAATTATTCCATGAACGATGTTTAGCGTTAAAATCGCCGATTATAAAAAAATTCGAACGATTTCAACTCCACCGCCGGAACCCTGAATCCTATCATATCTATGAACCACGTAATTGGGATCATATTTTAATTTTATGTTAGGTTTCAAAAATGTTTCAGTAATAATTGCAATATGCACATTATTTACTGTTAAAAAATTAAAAAGCTCATTCTCATTGGCCTCCAATGAGCGAGCATTCCAATTTAATATTTTAATTGTTTTATTTAAAATCATTGCTAAATTTTAAATTAGAAACAATTTTAATAGTAAAATTTGTGCCTATTTGAATGGCCTCAAACATTGATTTTGCCTGCAACATGGCGTTCATAAGATCGAACATTGCCTGTTGCAAAAAATCACAGGAAGGTTGTGTGCAAAGCCACGACCGCAAGGTTGAAGTAGAATACTTTTACAAGAAAGATAACCCGGCTGCTTGCGTGTCAGTCATTTTTCCTAGTAAATAAATGTTGACCGCTCATTGGCAGTATTGAAAATTCTGTGCAAACGAAGTTGAAGTACTACTCAATTTCAGTTTGCACAAATAAATACGACCTCACTGAACAGGAAAAGTACAAATTCTTTGCGGCGCAAACAAGTTTCAACAGTCAGAGTATATGTACATGTGAATTCAAATTAAGATAATTAACTTTTGGTTAAAGCTCAGAACAAGAAACATTCGTTCTGACATTCGTTCGTTTGGTAGTCCTAAAAATGGTTCGATTTCTCCTACCTCTAGTAGAAGGCCCTTCTCCAGCGTCTCAACCAGAGGTTGGACACGTGTTACCTCTGGCTGCTTTTAAATTGACCTCCGTACTGGTACTTGGTTTCTTCGATGCACTTCCCCCATGCTGGTCTTTCGCGCGTTTCCGAGCATCACGCTTGTATTTGGCGTTCATATATTTAGACATAGCACTGAATAAACTTCCGATGGATTTCTCAATTAATGCAATAAATGCACTCGTAGTCTCTTACCCGAGAATAATAAAACACTTCCAAGAAATGTTGCACTACTGCCCATAATTCAAGAATTGGCTAATATGCCGTAGGCATCAAATCGAGAAAAACGCCTTTGAAAGTTTTTTATCGGTACAACATACTTTCACTGCTCATGACAACTTTTTTATTGAGAATGTCACCCTTCATATATGCTGGACCCTTGCCGTTGAGTTGAAACAGAGAAATCTGTAGAAAAATTCCATCCGTATTTTTAACACAGTAGCCGTTTTTTCAATTATGAACGAAAAATCAGTTGACAAAACGGTGTGCAATTCGGCTAATATCCATACGATGTGAATTATATCGTACTCGTTGGTGATGCAAATGGTTTTAAATTCAATAAAACAACACGGAAGCACAAGTGAGGATGAAAAGGACGACGAGACAATTGTTACGTGCGGCAATATAATAATATAACGAAAATATTATTATTCATGGTAATCTCACAATCCACTTTCCTATTTTTTCTCATCAAATCCAAAATGAAATCTGATTCTTATCTTTATTAATAATACTCCTAATCAAAGAGCTAAATATCATTTTTTTAAATGTAAAGGTTTATGACAGAAGGAAACAGTCACACGTTTTGATCATTGGGTTTCGCAGTACAACAAATAAATTCTTGTAGCATCAAATATTCTTCGTGAAAAAGTCAAATTTGATGCAATGGCCTTACGATCGCTCACCTGTCGCCAGTAACCACCAAGCTACAACACACTTTCGAAAGTTAGAGGAAACACAGTTCAGTAATAATACACTGGTTCGTGAACATGCCACAGGTTCAAATTGGATATTAGCCAAATTCTCAATTGTTCTGGATATTAGCCAAAATTGTTTCACGTTTGCTGCCTTCCCAAATGCATTTTTTGACAATCGGCTTCCGTAGGGACCTTGTTTAGGGTGTGTACCATCACGAGAAACTGTTTTCTCGATTTTGGTAAAAATGGCATATTAGCCAATTTTTGAATTATGGGCAGGACTAGTAAAAAGACAATTTCCACGTGTTGTAACGTGCTGGAGCACGAAATCTATGTCTGTGATAGGGAACCTTCACGTTCACGAGGCATGACTGGAGAAACGCGTCTAATAATGCGGTAAAATTTTTAATGTCTTTTTGTGCAAATTATTGTACTCAGACAAAAACCTGTTTTGAATTGGATGAATTTTTAGTGAATAAACGTTAACCGTTTGTTATTCAAAGTTGGTCATGCTGATCGCAGCCTTTGCGCTGCCCCTACAGTGGGGAGTTTAGTAAATAAAGTAAAAATTAGACAACTACAACAGAATTTGATTGCATCCCGCACAGAATGTCTGCTTGTGTTGATGCCAGAAAATTATTAACCTTCAATTATTTTTTTATTTGCCTTGAAAAAAGCATGTTGCGGTTCAAAATCGGTTGCTAATTACAACCTTTGAGCTGCCCTAATATTGGTGGAATTAAGATACACGGACAACATGCACTGTGGAAGCTATTTCACATTCAGTTAATTAGACGGGTGCGACAAATTTGAATTACTAGGATGCAACACAGAATGCTTGCTTGCGTTGACAAAAATTATTAACTTTCAATGACTTGTTTATTTGCCTTAAAAAAGGCATTTTGCTTTCCGAAATTGGATTTCCTGATGGCAATCTTCATGCTGCCCCAACACGGGGGGAATAATGGCTGTCTGGCGACACACGCTGAGAAAAACCGCGCTGCTCCTGAGACGTGGTGACCAGTGCTGATAAAAGTCATTTTCCCCAGCAAAATTCTTCGAAAATTACAGCCAATCATTTTCAATTTTCACTTCCAATGATCGCAGCACTCTTTCAAATACACTAGATTTTCGTCGTAGTAACGTACTGTTATACTCAGATGAAATAGATCGCGGGCATCGTTCACGGTTACGGAATAAAATTTAACGACAAAACCAACCAAATGATCTTCACTCCAAAGCGAAAAAGAATAACAAATAGTCCACTCAACCAAAATGAACCTCACCGAAACACTTTTTCACTGACACTGACCGATGCCTTGACAATCTTCGTTAACTGATAAACTGATTTTGTTGTCTTGCTTTCATCGCATGAAATATAATGAGGTGTTTTGACAGTTCACTTCCATGCAAAAAGCGGGAAGGGAGAACTCTCAAAGGATTGTAAAAAAATAACGTTTATGGATGCTTTTTTTCACTTTCACTCAAGAGTGTCAACAAATATCAACCCTGGTGGTGACCAACCACAGGGCTAGTGCTGCTGCTAAGGAAGGACGACTGCTGTTGTCGCTGTCTAGAACTATTATGAGCGGCTCCGGCTGAAACAGGCACTTATATAGGCCAAATAGCATGTTTTCAATTGCAAGGTATATAATCCTATCGACCGTGCTTGGGAAGCAAGCATATAACGACCAATCAGAGGTCGAATTTTTCGTTTTGACAAGGCTTGACTATTTTCAATAGTACAATAGTGTGAACAATAAAATTACAATTATCTTATTTTGGGAAGAATCTTAGAAGATTTTCCAATCTATTGCTGTAAGAACGAAGGAAATCCATCGAATTCTAACCGATTTATTAGCATTTGAAATTGGACATATTTTTCACTTTTTTCGGTTTTAGATTTTCATTTCACATCCCTATGTAGCCGAACTTCCTGAGAGAAGTATTCTACTTCAAAAGAAAGTTTACCTGCCGTAATAGGCCCCAGGCAGTTGACATTAGAAAAAATATTTTCGGCAGCAATATTAGCTGGAGTAATAGGTGTACAATTATTTTCTAGCGTGTTTTGCTTACCCATATTAACGGTCATTTTCGAACTACCAACACTAGGCGGTATATTGTCGAATTACTTGTAACCTGTGCATAAGTTAAACGGGTATGCAAAGGAGTAGGTAAACTATGCGTCACTGGTACTCTTGGAGAATTTTGTTTTGCAGTTGGTTTTAATTGAGAAATTGAATTTTGTTTACCTTGCCTTGCCTTAACAATTGCTAAACGGACTGGGCATTGATAAAAAATTGACATATGGTTGCCGTTACAATTCGCACAGCGAAAATTTTTACTCTCTTTCACAGGACATGTGTCCTTTTTTTGAGAAGAGTCTCCACAATTAAGACATTTTTGGTCCATGTTACAGAATTTGGAACCATGGCCATAACGTTGGCAAGTACGGCATTATTTATTGAGATTATTTACCTAATTAAACTCATATAGTTTCTCTAGCTAAATGGGGCCCATCCAGTTTATTTAACTTATTCAGCTTGATTGGAATATACAGCTTTTTTGGTATATTTAGCTGACCTTTAACTAAAACTTCATTGCCATAGCGTTTGCGATAAAAAAGATGGACAAAGATTGCCGATTTTTCATTACCTTTACTCGCACTGACCAAACTACTCACGCATCATCAATCATTAAAACCTATGAGTTAGCAATAAAAATTTGACAGCTCTATCAGTCAATTTCTAAGTGTGCTGTCGAAAAAAAAGTAAAGCTACTCCGTTCAGAAATGTGCGCGTTCAAAGAACGGTACCCCGCCGCATCAAAAACGGACATCGTGCGGCACTTTGTGAACATCGGGTATGCCCGTTCCGGCACCTACAACATCTTGACACTATTGGACAACGATCGGAACATCGAAAGAATGCCCGGTTCCGGACGGCTAACGACCCTGAGCGACAAGAAGCTTCAAAGGATGCTGAAGAGGAAGACCGAGGGAAAAGTGGCTAAATCGCTGCGTGCACTTGGCCGGGAGGTTGGTGCATGCGGTAAAACAGTGAAAAAGTATCTGGAGAACATGAACATACACGTCTGGAAGCGGCAGTCCAGTCCACTGGTCTCGGAGCTGCAGGCAATGACGCAGCAACAGCGGTTGAATAAGATGGTTGTTGGAAGGTACTATCATTTCACTTTGCTACCAAGCCACCCAAGTGAACGTATGCAGCCACTGGTCTAGTCTACACAATCAGGGATGCTGTCGGAGTGCAGATCGATATCGCTCTATCGATTTCTATCACCGAGAAGAATAATCGTCAGCTCATCGTTAGTCACCAACGACGGTGAGATCAGTCTCCAACCGATCACGGCCGCATTCGGGTGTCCCAAGGGGGAACCCAACAATCAACCTACCTAAATCAACTTACCGAATAATTGTACGCTAGTCTAAGAATAAAGTGAATATAGTAGTACGTGTAGTGTCATAAATAAAAAGCCGTTGTTTAAGTGGTATCAAGGTGTATTTGTTCTGGCACCCACATTGTCCAGCTCGGAAGGAAATTGGACCTACAACTCAGCAGCCGAACAACCCACCCCAGGCGGAATCCGAAGGTCAGTCGTCATTTCACCTACAATGGTCAAGTTGATTTTCCTGGTGAATCGTGGACGACTAGACTTATCTCACCCTGGATGGCAACGACTGGCAGGGTACTTCAAATTTCACTTCTCCCGCGAAGGAAGTGAGCTTCGAAGTGAAATTTATTTCCCACCCCAAGTTCCCCAAGAAGGTGTTCCTGTGGCTCTTCTTTCGCTTGGGCTGGCTGTGAACGGGGAAATTTATAGTACGAAGTGCCTGCCGGAAGTTGCGTCGTTAATCAAGAAATACCATAAGGACGAAGACACGGTGTTCTGGCCAAGGAGATGAAGCGGCTGAATATTGATGTGGTACCGAAGTCGGTGAATCCGGCCAACGTCTACCAGCTGTGTCCCATCGAGAATTTCTGGGCAAACTCAAAGCGCAAGATGTTTCCCAACAATTTTGTCTTCAAAACAGAGGAATTAATAAAAAACGAAGAAAGAGCTTAAAAACATGCCTACACGCATGTTTTCGTCCGCCATGGTGAATGTTCCGGTTAACTACCGGAAGGCCGCACGCAAAGGCGTAGAATTTTTTTTTTTTTTTTTTTCAAATAAGATAATATAATTACCATTAATCGGAAATTTATCCATTTCAATTATCTGTCTTTTTTTTTCAGTTTTTTTTTATCTGAAAAAAGTCCATTTTTTACCACAAACGTTATTAAGCTTTCCTAGCTTTTTTATAGCTTAAATAGCTCCTATACGTTTTTAGTACATTTACAAAACCAACCATCCAAAGAGAATAAAATTAATAACCACTGGTCTAAAGCTTAGAAAATATCATAGACTATAGCTCGTTATATGCTGTTAGAGTGATAGCTTGCAGGAGGATATGATAGGGTCGATAAGAGAGGCAGTAGTCTGAAGAAGAAGACTAAAAGCACTATAACACGAAGCAGGTTAATTCTCAATAAGTAGCACTGCAAAAGAGTATAAAATATTTGCGAACAGCGAAAACTTCCGGACAATGCCACAAATAATCAAAAAACTACTGGTCGTAGTGGGGTCTAGACAAAAAAATTATTTTGTTCAGTTATAAAATTGTTTGTTGTAATTTACCTAATTTAAATTTACCTTCTTATGTGTTTCTGCTTATTTACCTCACTTATTGGGATTAGTTAACCTTTTGAGTCTGTTGATCTCATTTAATTTATTAAGCAAATCAAAATTATTTAGACTTTTATACGTATGGCAGTTTTTAATCTTATTTTGTTCATGTAGCTGAGTTATCGTGTGCAAATTATTTGTATTTTATTCAACAATCCATCGCTTTGTAGATTTAGGTTCATACAAGTTTTGAAAAACTTATATAAAAATGTAGACATTGACCAAAGGAGTCCTTAAAAAAGTCTACGTAGTATATGGATGACTCCTCATCTTGACGTTTAACGCGTTTAATAAATAGGAATGCAGAGCAAGATTCTTACCGAATCTTACTCAAATTGTGTGTTGTGTGTGTTTTTGTAACTTGTTAAACACTAACAATTTGACTGTTACGTTCATGGAAGAATCGAACTACTTGGAAGCGGAGTTGAACATTGGATTGTTGGTATACAGTCGCAGCGAATGTTTCATTAGATGGTGATGATGTTAAGAAGAAGAAAAAATCATAAATACAATAATGCTGGAAACAGAAAAAACATTTTTCTTTTATTTATTTCCAGTATCTTTTCATTATTGTCAGTTTTTTTATGAAGTCAACAAAAATCATTTCTGAAAAGTTTATTAAATTCAACACAAATCTGTCAGTCACAATTTTAGCTTATCATAATAACCGCTTTATTCTATTTCCACCATAAACCGTAGAGTTTTCAACGGTGCTTCATCGATCTTTTCTCTTCAAAAGATCATCAAAATCCACTTATGAAACTGTTCTGCTGCTCTCAGCACTAACAACAATGCCAACGCAATGAACTGCAATTATACGTTTTCATTATTGCGCACAAATCCGAATAAATTGATTCCATCCGGCAGGCTGCTGGCAGCTTCGTTCGTAATCCTCACAATGGGATATCAAACCAATCCATAATTTCACCTGCAAACAGATTCCTCCCATTCGCACTCGCGCCCACCTCCCTTCCCCATCGAATCCAACGCTGCGATAAAAATGGAATCGGAAATGGCAGGAATATTTTTTAATTGAAAAATAAATGTAACACTGATAGGACTTACCGCTCCCCGTCTGCACTCTACCACCAAAAAGGTTACTCCGGAATGCGTTCTGGTTCGTTTTGGGAGAGAGCATGTAGCTCGAAAATGGTTTAATCGAAAATAGAAACGCTCACTTCTGGCCTGTCACACTGGCAAACGGGGATCATGAGTTCGCTCGATGGTAAGAAAAATGGCTTCTGGGTGCTACATTCCCTGCAGGTCTTGCTCGCTGTTTTTGCCGCCGCCAACAAACCGTTTCGCTTGGATTTGGGCAGCGACAGAAAAGAAGCAAAGAGTCGCGTAACCTTCATTGTTATGTCATTTATCCTTATTTGCACCTGGGATTTCTTCCTGGCGTTTTTACACAGGAGGGTGGAACACAGTTGCAGCGACAAGTCGAAGGTAAGATTTATCGATTTATATACGAATGGTGTTTGCTCGAACGGAAACCAACTGCTTTGAACACGCTCTGCTTGACTTCACCAAGAAACGTTAATGATACTGCCCCGCGGCAGATTGACTTCAATCGTTTCGGCATTGCGATTCTTTATCGGTGGCTTTTCGGGTTCGGTTTTATTACCCTTTGCTCGGAAATAATTTACTAGGTTAGTCCATTATTGCGACAAAAATGTGCTGGCTATCTGTGGGTTGGACTCTACGTTACAGCTAATAGATTTCCTGCAATCTGTACAGTTTATCTGCTGCATTTCCTTTGGAATTATTTATAATGGCCCGACAAGATTGAAAAAGATCTACCAAGTTTTTTTATTTTTGAATCGCATCCAACTTTCAGATATTCTGAATTTCGGAGTTAACCTTTGCTTATGAATATTGCATTGCACTTAACCAGTCAAGATAGGAAGCGGTAAAGACAAGAACATGGCATTTTGACATGATAGGCGGTCGGCTTTATCAGAAGAAACAAAGAAACTTTTCCTTCAGTTTTTTCCAGTAGGTATAAAACTCTGAAATAGAGAAGGAAATAATTTTCTTTTGTTCTACGTTCGACGAAAGGACTTGCAGGCTGAGACTTACCGAAACAATAATACTAGGCAGTCCCCCCCTGAATGGGGGAGAAAAGCTTCCTTTATACGCTTTACATGTCATTTTGTGCCGAGCTCGAATGATAAATGTCCCCTGAGAGCAGAACGTGTCCTAGCATTCATATCAGCAACGTGCACTTGGAGCGTGTGTGTATGTTTTTTAAGCAACGAGAACAATCATTCAGAATTTCATAAACACTTTGTGTAAAACTTCAAGCACCGGCACTGTACGGTCGTTGCTTGTTTTCGAAAATTTGACATGTGACACACTTTTTCATAACGTTCAATTCCTTTGCGCCTGCCATTCACATTTTTCCTTCTAAAGCCCTTAACTAGGGAGCACAACACAAAAGCCTTCCAAGTGAACTTGGCACGCATAAAGTAACAGCTTACCATCGGTATCCAAGCGGCTATTGGAGCTGTCTAAGCTTCTCCGTTGAATGCGAGAAAAGTATAGCGGCAAAAGAAGAACTCCTTCAGCGATTGTTGACAGGCTCACGCGAATGAAAGCGAAGGATACTCTTTGCAAGCCGACACACACACACACGACGCAGGACGGGGCTGCTGAAGAACGTAAATAGAAGGTTTCGAAAAAGGGGTTAAGCGCACGGTGTCACTTCTCCAGCCCACCCATTGATGCCTACGTTCGTTTACAAAGCGAAAGCTTTAAGTACATACACTCTGTTTTGATGTTGGCATTTTTACAATAATACATTGATGGTTGTTTTTTGCGTGGTATGCTAGAATGATAACGTTTTGAATGTATATATTTAAAAAAATTGGGACCAAGGACACGCATGAACACATACGCTGGAGAAGACTTCTTTTTTCAATAAATAACAAAAATAAACGTTCATTCTTTGAGGCGTCGGATCAATTTTAAGCAAATTGTGGAGGATTATGTTTTATGTCGTGGTTCCTATACGGGCTGTTACGAGTAGAGCCATGAAATCCTGTTAGGTATGTCGAAACATCGAACGTTTCTGAGGAATGCTACTGATTTCTCAGATTCTGAAATCCAATCCAAAAACATTTCGTTTATAGACCGTTCCGATAATTATAAATACACTTACAATCAACCGTCATTTCAAAAAACGTGCAGTATTCAACCAAACGTTGGCTGCGTCCTGTTGTTTACATCCAAAAGAAACAGATGCTGTCATTTTTTCTGACATTTAGTGCAAAATTTTGAAAATGCGTGGCCTTTCTCCCGAGCAAAGAAAGGGAATTGTGCACAAATGGGGCACCGTGAGTGGTCTTTCTATAAGAAAATTAGCCAGAGAAGAAGGTATAAGTGTCGGAGCAGTTCAAACCGCATTGCGGAAGTATTGTGAAGAGTGCACATTTACTGATGCCCCAAGACGTGGTAGAAAACCCGGACCTGTTGATTCCACAAGCGGCATCCTTCAATATCAGTACGAGATGTGGTGCGAAAGCTTGGAACCTCGGTGAGTAACGTTATGCGTGCCAAGGGAAGAATGGGTCTGCAGACCCGTTGGAAGCAGAAGCAGCCAAACCGAAATCCAAAACATGCTGAATCTGTGAAACCGAGAGCTCGGAAGCTTTATGACAAACTTCTGACCAAAAAAATGGGGTGTGTTATCATGGATGACGAAACCTACATAAAACTGGACTATAAGACTCTGCCAGGACCGCAATTTTATACATCACCGAAGCGAAAGGATGTCCCTGGACCAGTGAAAGCCATTTACATCGAAAAATTCGGCAAGAAGGTAATGGTTTGGCAGGCCATTTGTGAATGTGGGAAAATATCTCGTCCATTCATTACGAATGACACAATGGATGGTAAAATTTACGTGAAAGAGTGTTTGCAGAAAAGGTTGTTACCCATGGTTAAGCAGCATAACAATCCTCCAATCTTTTGGCCCGATCTTGCTTCCTGCCATTACTCTAAGGATGCACTAGGGTGGTATAAAACAAATAATGTCACATGTGTCCCAAAGGAGATGAATCCTCCAAACTGCCCTGAAATTCGCCCTATTGAAACTTTTTGGGCTTTGACCAAGGCAAAGCTGAGGAAATATGTCAAACCAGCGGACAATGTTGAAAAATTTAAAAAAGATTGGCTTAAAGTGGTAAAAATGGTCGGAGAACACATTGTGCAAAAGCTTATGAGTAGTGTTAAGAGAAAAGTTAGAGAACTCGCGTATCCTACGAAAAATAATCCCAAATTGAATTGAAACTGGAAAGAGAACACTTATTATCTATATTTCAGAATAAAATGACCCGAAAAATCCTGTATTTTTTGTTTTATTCAAGAAAGAAGATGTATTTATAATTTTCGGAACAGTCTATAAGGCGTTTGAAGAAAAAGTTGAACCAAGAACACTGAAACTGAAACAGCCCTCTTAAACCGACAAAGCTCGTAACACTCATTCGAAAGTCCTTTTGAAAGGTGTGAATATTGTATTACTGACTGCTTTATTATGAGAATGAATCAATCACAACGAAACCGTGATCAGTGTTTTTTGGTCGGTATTCAATAATTACCTGCACGAATAATGAAAATACACTAAAGCCGCTTTTTACGCGGGGGTTACGTGCCGCGTAAAAAAAACGCGTAAATTCCGGAATCCTCGTGAAAAAAACGCGTAAATTCCGGAATCCGCGTAAAAAAAACCATCGTTAATTTCGCATTCCGAGTGAAGGGAAACCGAAATCCGGGCAAAAAAAAACCGCGTAAATTCCGGAATCCGCGTAAAAAAAACGCGTAAATTCCGGAGTCTGCGTAAAAAAAGCCGCGTAAAAAAAACCGCGTAAAAAGCGACCTTAGTGTATACCACATATATGGGCCCCCTTGTTTGTATACGTACTTAGTTAATGTAATCTTTCTATCAACAATATGTAACGTACATATTTACAATAAACCCCTATTTTACTCACGTATTATAGTTCTATACAGTAATAAATCAGTTCTAAATGTTGCATTATGGCAGATCTTTGTGATATCTATATCATAAAACCAATACAATCGAATTTAAACACGAAAATCACATCATTTCGCAAGATTTACCTGTAGGAAATACATCCATTTCGCTGAAGTAACTGACGACATAGGGTAAATTTTTTCGAAAACTGATTTTAATGGATCAAACTGTTTGTTTCGAAATACAAGTTGTAATCGCTTACTGAATGTTGATTTGGATGCTGTTGTTGCGAGTATGTCTTCAATTTTGAATAAGTTGTTCGCCCACCTTCGAAAACTCAAAAGTTCAAATGCAGCTTAGACACTACCAGGATTGGATACCAGGCCACGCCGGTGTGCAAGGCAACGTTAAAGCAGATCGACTAGCCGGTGAAGCCAGAAATAAAGAACCGATTGCTATACCTATCCCGGCAGATGATGCAACGAGAGAAATCAACCGCGCAATTCGGGAACTATGGAACAGTCAGTGGTTCGCAATGCAAGACGCCAAACTATGACAAATCGAATTCGAAACCAAAAAATGGATAGACTGCAGCAATCCCGGAGACCAACGGGTCTTAACTCGACTGAGAATTGGACACACAAGACTCACCCATGCCTTCTTACTAGAAAAAAATATACCTCCGTCATGTGAATGCTGTGGAACCATCATCGATATACCACACCTACTATTGAACTGCAGGAAATATTCCGACACGAGGCGAAAATATGGAATCGATGTAGTAACACTACAAAGAGCACTTTGCAATGATAGAACAACTGAAAAAAAGTGATCAAACACTTAAAGGAATGCGAATTGTACAATTCAATGTAAACAAATTAAAAGATTTTTGATACAGACACGAATGCATTTATAATGTAAAGTGTCTTAAATTAATAAAAAAAAAAACTACACTAATCATCGCAACCCAGCAAGCAAGTGCGAATACAAGCGTGATAGTAAAGGTGCCGCCACACGGACGCTGATTCCCTTAGTTTCTAAGTCTTAGTTGATTGTAAAAAGCATTTTTTTTTTCATCATAACGCGGAATTGTACTGTTCAAAACTATAACATAGAGACCCTGAAATACTCCGTCATGCCCGAATAGTTCATAGCCTACTATTCAGTGATGAAAAAATGCTTTTTACAATCAACTAAGACTTAGAAACTAAGGGAATCAGCGTCCGTGTGGCGGCACCTTAACAATTATAGAGACTACAACCGCTTTCTCTACAAAAAACCTAAATTAATCCACCTAGTGGTGCAGAAACCTTTGTTATACTAACTATAATTGTATACTTATTAGGCTGCTTATAATCGCATATCAGTCCCATCTTCATTTTAATCAAGTTGAGAAAACAGCACGTAAAGGTATTTTTCGTGCTTAAGTTATTTCAACTGTTGAGCGTGGTTTATTCCCATATTTTCGACATGATATAATGAGATAAACATTTACCATAACTTCTCTATAAGAACGACAAGAATGCACGTGGGACTGGTATGCGATTATAGGCAGTAGGCCAGTAAATCACAAATCGTATAGCAACGTAAATCCAATTTCAAATTTGAATAAAATGAATTCAAAAGATAACTTTCAGAAGGTGAATCAAAGAAGCTTGACGTGGTTTTCGCAAATATTATGGATGTGATCACTGGAGTATATGAGTCTTATTTTTTCAACCGAGTACCAATTTTTAAATGCTGGATAGAAGCAACATATTTTTTTTAAAAAAACAGAAACAGTAAATAGTAATGGATAACAAAGATGCTGATTTCATTCTAGAACAGCAAATATGTATGTTAGTTCGAGGCAGTTCTTAATTGAAATGGTTTGAATACCACATTCGCATTATTTTCAGAAATCGCAGGACCTAGAATTATGAATCAGCATCACGTCTTTTTTACGAATTTAAGCAAACTTCTACTAACCTCAGATCAGCATTACAAAGAAAAAAATATACCCATTGACGAAAGTTGTCAATTCAATTCTATCTCAAATGCATAATCTGAAAATGAAGGTTTTCACGACATTTGAGAGATTTGGATTTTCGGAGTGTAGACGAGAACATCATTCTTTTCGAAGGCCTAGGCTGTGCGATAAATTCCGAAATGCAGACTTTATAAAACTTCCTGCGATAACGAGAAATGGAATAACATATTTGCACTTTGTCATAAATCAGAATCCATTATTTATATCTTATATGAGCGTAGTGTATCATATCATAGGAATAAGTGACTTTCCACCTGCGCACAGTAGTAAACGTGTATAGCCATGTAAAGTTGCTTCAGTTTCATCCATACTACAAATGATCGCATCTCGATGTTCACATTTTTTTAAATTCTTGGTCACGAGTTAAAAGTATATTTAGAACCTAATATTAAACATCAAATGAAAGTTCAACTGAAAAATTTTCCAGCTGTTCAAAACGTAGCATTGCAAACAAAACAGCGATTTTTTTATGTTTTCTGCATCTGCAATATCTGCATCGCTAATTGTGTTACATTTGCACACTGTGGGATCAGGTTTTGCTTCAATGCTCTCCGAAAGCTGTAAAAGCTTCGTATTTTTCGCAAATCTAAGTTCAACGTACAATTGATTATATATTTTAAAGAAAGTGTGGACGGAAGCTTCGCAAGCAAGAAAAGAAGCTAAGTAAGCATTGCAATTTGCTCTAAAATTAATTTTTTTATACCAGTTTAGACGCACTACGAAAAGTGTAAAAATTATGCAAAGTTATCGATGATTGTTGCTTTCCTTTGAGAAATAAATAGCGATACGAGAGGGATAGAGATGAAGGAAAAGCATGGAGAGAGAGATAAATAATCCAGAAAGTAAAATATCCCATGTCTAAAATATACTTTGGTCCAAACTCTACAGTTCAAGCAACCAATAAAAAATCGCACTCAGTATGATTTTCAAAGAACTCCGGGGCTTTCATTTGAGCATGTGAACATCAAAATCGGAATATGCGTACTGTAAAAAGGGTGTTTTTTTTGTTATTTTTTTTTTGTTCGATTTTGATATACTACACATATAAACAACATATTTACACATCTATACATACAGGCACACATTCACATACATACAGAAATTGTTCAGTTCGTCGATCTGAGTCGATTGGTATACAACACATGGCCATCCGTGCCATTCATTTTGCCTTAAAAGTTAAATGTCTCATATGAAAAATACTCTTTGAAAAATAATTCAAAATCTAAGCCACTAATCGAAAATCCACTCGGTAGCATTCTGGGGGAGAACAGTAGCTTTCGTTTGCGTATAAGATCATCAAAATCGGATATTGCACGCAAAACTTTTCCTTGTTACTTTAGAAGCAATAGCGCAAAATTGCCTTAAAGGTAACAAACCTATTACTTAAAAGGCAATAAAATTCTTCCCCAGTCAAGTAACAACACATACCGTCATATATTTAGCACGTGTTACGGGAGTTCGACTATCTAATAATGGTCGTTTCAACCACATGCACGATTTTTTCTGTCAAAAACTGCTCCCTTTCCATCGCAAGAAAAAAAAAATCACACACCGTCGCATATATTGCACATATTACAAGTTTCTTCAATCTCCAATTCATCCGGTGAGCGTGTATTAGTTCGCGCGTTGTATGCATACGGAGTAGAGAAAGAATATGACAAGAGCTGCCAAGCAGCATTTTCCCCGTCATAGAGTATGCAAACGTTGAAATGCGTCTTCAAATGACATCACGATCTGTAAACTTCGTTAGAGAAAAACATTCGCTTTCTTGCAAGCTATCCAAAAAACATACTCATTGGTTCATGGAAACTCATTTGCACCTGTTTGAAAATACAAAATTCGTGCCCATCCAGAACAATATTCGCAACTTCGGCAACTCTGTTCAGACAGTATAACATATTTTCATTTCAAGTAAACACTGGGGGACGAAACGAAAGTGTTTCTAATTAGACATTTGAGGTTGACGGGTGAGATTCTCATTATGTGTGGATGAAGATAGCAAAAATGAATCTGATCGTTGCATCAATACAAATGCAGCGAGTGAAGTCTTGCTAACACATGCACTGCGGTGCTTGGCTGTATGTTCTCCTGCAGAAACACATACAAGCGTGTGCCCGTCATAATTTTTGTTACTTTTCGGTTATTACTATTTGTGTATAATGCGCAGTCATAAGACACGATAAGTAATAAAAAATTGCCCTAAAGTGATAAAATGTTCCCCGTTTGCGTTGGGTGTGCGTTCTGTAAGAAAGGTGCGTTAGTTTTTTGCGGCACATACATACAGACAACATACATACACACACACACATACACACGAACAGACATTGCTCAGTTCGTCGAGCTGAGTCAAATGGTATATACGGTTCGGCCCTCCGGATCTTGGATCTATTTTGCGTTTTTGGACCGATTTTATAACCTTTGTTTAGTATAACAAAGGTTAAACATGTGACAAAACGGAATTAGATCTTTAGCGAAATTCGAAGCGATTTGAAAAATTTGTACACAAGAAACAGAAAGAAACCGGACTGCCGTCAAATTTCAACTGATGGTGATTCATTCACCAGATATTTTTTGAGTGTTTTCAGAAAAACTGCTGCCACCGTAAAACAACTCCAAATGGCAACCCCAGACGTACCAACTAACTTGATTAGTATCTGAAACGTCATTTCCTGAAAAGCATGTGCTGGCAGCTATGGGCAAATTGAAGTCTTCTCCAACCCCTGGACCTGTGAGATGGGAGTGGGATTCCTGTGAGTAACCCTTGAATTTATCTTCAACCAATCATTGCCACAGTCACGCTTTCCTTCATTACAGAAAAAGTCAGTTTTATTCCTTGTCTTAAAGCACAGCGACAAGCAAAACATCTTAAACTGTCGTGGTATAACCTTATTATGTGCAGGTTCTAAGCTGCTTGAAATTTAAATAGGAAGGCTATGGAGTTCGCATTGCAAGTGGATACACCCAACGCAAACGAGGAACATTTTATTACTTTAGGGCAATTTTTTATTACTTATTGTGTCTTATGACTGCGCATTATACACAAATAGTAATAACCGAAAAGTAACAAAAATTATGACGGGCACACGCTTGTATGTGTTTCTGCAGGAGAACATATAGCCAAGCACCGCAGTGCATGTGTTAGCAAGACTTCACTCGCTGCATTTGTATTGATGCAACGATCAGATTCATTTTTGCTCCCTTCATCCACACATGATGAGAATCTCACCCGTCAACCTCAAATGTCTAATTAGAAACACTTTCGTTTCGTCCCCCAGTGTTTACATGAAATGAAAATATGTTATACTGTCTGAACAGAGTTGCCGAAGTTGCGAATATTGTTCTGGATGGGCACGAGTTTTGTATTTTCAAACAGGTGCAAATAAGTTTCCATGAACCAATGAGTATGTGTTTTGGATAGCTTGCAAGAAAGCGAATGTTTTTGTTTTTCTCTGACGCAGTTTACAGATCGTGATGTCATTTAAAGACGCATATCAAGTCTTTGAAATCATCAACGTTTGCATACTCTACGACGGGGGAAATGCTGCTTGGCAGCTCTTGTCATATTCTTCCTCTACTCCGTATGCATACAACGAGCGAACTAATACACGCTCATCGGATGAATTGGAGATTGAAGAAACTTGTAACATGTGCAACATACGCGACGGTGTGTGATTTTTTTTCTTGAGATGGAAAGGGAGCAGTTTTCGACAGAAAAAATCTTGCATGTGGTTGAAACGACCTTTATTAGATAGTCGTACTCCCGTAACACGTGCTAAATATATGACGGTATGTGTTGTTACTTGACTGGGGAAGAATTTTATTGCCTTTTAAGTTTAAGAGGTTTGTTACCTTAAAGGCAATTTTGCGCTATTGCTTCTAAAGTAATAAGGAAAAGTTTTGCGTGTACCATTTACCCAGAATGGAAGGCAGCATTCAATCGCGTTTATTCAGCTCTCTTATTAGACTTGGAGTCTCCTCTTGTTGATTGTATAAAGTCATATCTCATAGATCAATAGTTATCGGTAAAATTAGGCAATGTCAGTTTTGTTTATTTAACTGGTGTACCGCAGAGAAGCAACCTTGGTCCATTGCTTTCTTAGTTATTTTTTGATTCGGCTTTGTTTTGCCACCAGGATGCAGGTTGATTTATGCAAATAATCTGACAATAACATCTCTTGCTGACTACCGTGAGCCTTAAAGGTACGTTGTTCTTTTCTACGAATAGTATTCTAAAAATCTAAACTTTAGTGTATTACCAGATTAGAAACCTGGGATTTATTATGCTATATTACCAGCGAGTTCAGAAATCCACATTAATCGAGAGCTTTTCGCTTTGGCGTTCTGTCCTTGAATCATCTGTTGTTATCTGGAGGCCATACGCAGCAATATGGTTCAACAGAATTAAATCAATGCAGTCGAGGTTTATCCCAATCTGCATCAGAATCATGAGAAACAGTCTATAAATTCCGATTTATGTTAAGAGAAATTAAGTTAATTTTGCGAGTGGTCCACTAGAGGACAGGGGCCAGTGTAAGTTAATTTACTCTACTTTTAAAAATAGGTTGAGACAAGCTCTTTGGCGTGTGGACGTTATGATAACTTATTTTAAATATGCTTGTATGTTCCACTAGTGTTAATTTTTTAATGTTGAATGTTCAACATTTAAGTTTTCTGAAATTTCCTCGAGTATTCCCACAAACTGAGTTAATCTGGTTAATCTGGTTCCATTGAAAGAAAGGAGTCCACTTTGGCTAACTTACCCTATATCAAGGGAATAAACAATTTTTCGTCAGCGTGGTCCACTGAAGGAAGTGGTCCATCCAAGGTAGTTCTACATTGCGACCAAAGTTGCCGGAGATGATTATGATTGCAAAATCAATAAAATGAATAAACTAACCTATAGTGGACTCCTTTTCTATAGTGGTTCACAAGTTAGATTCACTCAATTTCTCTCAAAATATATCGGAATATTTGAACGTTGCTTGTGATTCTGATGCAGATTGGCTGGATTAAATGTTTTCCGATGGAAAATCTCTCGAATTTTCTCGCATAAAATGAGTTAATCTGGCGGTTGGTCTACTATAGAAAAAGGTGGATAGAAAGCTAGTTTCATGACGTTCTGCGGTGCTGTAGCGAAAACCCATAAGGTAAATTAACCTATAGTAGACCCCTCTCCTATAGTGGACCACACGCCAGATTGACTCAATTTATGCGAGAATTCGAGGGATTTTCAGAAAACTTCCATCGAGAAACGTCCTATCCAGCCAATCTGCATCACAAGTTTTAATAAATTCTGATTTATGTTTAAAGAAATTGAGTTAATCTGACGGGTGGTCACTGCCGTTCCAAGCACAGTTGTCCCATGTTCTACACAAACCTTATGCACGTTGAGACAATTATGCTTGGAACGGCAGCATTGGTTGAAAAAGCAAAGGGGTCTAATATAGGTTAGTTTACCCTACAATGCCGAAATTTCAGCTAGCTGATTTTACAGTTTAGGTAAATTAACCTACAGTGGATCCATTCCTATAGTGGACCACTAGCCAGATTAACTCAATTTATGCGAAAACTCGAAGGATTTTCAGAAAACTTCCATCGAAAAACATCTTATCCCAGTCAGTCAGCACCACAAACTTTAATGAATTCCGTTTCAGTTGAGATAATCTGACGGGTGGTCCACTATAGATCAATGAAGCAAAGAGGTCCACTATAGGTTAATTTACGCTTATTCATTTTTCTACCTTCCTCCCTACATTTCCTGCCCAAAAGGAAAAAATGTGTTTTTCTCTAACCAGTTTACAGATTATGGTGTGATTTTATGAACCATATGAAGGCATAAAAATCATACGCATACACATACACATCAATATACCTAACATTTCCCTCTAATCCGTGTGCATATGCCTAAGCTGATACTCGATGAAATGGAGAAGAGGAATCAGTAACAAAAATTATAAGAGGAGAAAAATTTTTTGCTTTTTAAGTAACACATTTGTTGCAAAAAGGAGAATTTCACCTCATTAGTTTTTGAAGAAACAATAAAAAAATGGCGTGTATGAATCAGTGTTGGACATGAAATGTTTTTGTCAGTTTTTTTCTTTAACGTTTTCTGTTTTGTCATGCACAAAGGAATTTTAGGAAACTGAATCGTCTATCTGAAAACTTAAATTTAAAAATATCTGAAACCTCTTTTTTTGAATCATCTGTTGTTTTTAAAATCTATTTATCTCAGTGTAGGATCTTCAATTCAATTTTTCCAATAATTTTTAATGAAAACTCGAACAATTTCTTGAATGCCGCTTTTAGACAACGCTTCTCTAACTCTTGTTATTACCGTCCATGAGGCGTATGGGCCACAAGTGAGAGGAACGTGCCGTTGTAAGCCATTGCTTTTCAGCCAACCTGTTGATAACTTGTTGCCAAAATGAGAGGAAATGAATGAATGAAAGTCACATTAACATTGAGCCATTTCAATGACATGTTGGTTTAAATAATTCCATGAAGAAATTCATGGATTATAGCATTTGTGTGACCCAGGTTTTGACGCAAAACGAGGGGTCCAATGAGATGTGGTAATTTTGAGTTAACGAGAGATTCACCAATTTGAGTACCCAAATGCAGGTTTCTTTACTAATCAACATAGGCTTTCAAACAAACATAACAAAACACATAAAACTGTGAGCAAGAGTACAAGTTTATGATGAATGAGTAAGGGTATATGTTTATTTCTTTTGGAGAACATGGAACTGGTGGTATCAGAATTCCACACACACTTCAAATATTAGATGGCGTGATAGAGAATGTCGCTTTCAATAGAAGTGGATAAAGCAAGTATAGTTTCACAAGGTACCATGGAACGGGGTGTAATATCAATTTTTATAATATTTTCCAATTAACTAGCTTTATGAACATTTTTCCCGAAATATTATATATTTAAAACAAGTACTGGTATGTGCTCAAGAAAACCTCTATGGCTATTAATGAAATTTCTATCGTCTATAAGGTACTATGAGATAAATCGGGGTGAAATTGATCACCATTGAAATCCATACATTCTATAGGAAATGTGCTTTTCCGATATGTTCATGATAAAGGATGATTTCTGAACTGAAAAATATCAATCACAGCTTGTTAGAAACGAAAATAAAGATATTTCAGGCTAAAACTTATTCATTTTGGTTCACGAGCTGCAGTTTGCTAAATTTGCTCTCATTTCATCATCGTTCGATTTTAATTCGGTTTGTTGCAAAATCTCAAAAACTAGTTCTGAAATTAAAATCTTTGTGGTTTCCTGCGAATTTATCAGTATTACTACTACAGTACTACTTTTAATGGTATGAAATAATCATTGTTATTATGTAATTATTATGTAACTAGTTGACCCGTAGTGGCTAGCCACTTTTAAAATGCAAGTTGGACTATTACTTGGACTCACTACAAATACTGGTATTTATTCTAAAATGATGATGTTTCTTAAAAAAATCTAGTTTGGAATCAAGAACTATGACAATTCGACAATTCGATGCAGATGATCAACGCTAATTTGAAACTCAAATGTTACCCTTAAATGTGAGAAACGTCCTGCTTTCAGTGTATCATGAAAATGCTTGGATTGATCGTTTATTTGAAGACGAATGAATATTTTGCCTCCCGTACGGAACCACTGCACAGTACATTTTTCCATTATTCAACCATTTTCGAAAAACATTTCTAATGATTTATTAATTTTCGTTTAAGCTGTATAATTTGAATAAGAGTTCAATTTTTCAATGGTATGATGTTACATTTCAAGTAAAACTTACAAACCAAACAAAAACAAATGTGATTGAGAAAAGAAAAACAATTTGCAAAATAGTAGTCTACGATACTGAACTACTCCAGAAATTATTCACTCGTGCAAAAGTTTGCCTCCGTACTTTATAATGGTCAATGGATACTGACGTCTTCTAATCATTATTGGACAATTCAAATCACTCTGTGATACTCCGGTATAACCTAACACATTATCAATTTCGCGCATGAAAAGCCTGTCCTCCGCGTTCTCTTCTTCCTGGTTTTAAACCTGAAATGTGTGGTGTAAACCTTGAATGTGTATATAGCTTTTAACGGAAAATACACTAAGGTCTTTTTACGTGGATTTCGAAATTATTTTTTATGCTTTTTTATGCGCATGCGGATTCTACGCAGATTTTTCAGAATAGTCGTTTTTGTCGCGGCTTTTTTAATGGCATTTCATTTTAAAATCGCTTATTTAGAATGTCTGATTTTTCCTTGATGTTCAACTGTCTGATTTTTCCTTGATGTTCAACTCAGTTTGGAGGTGAAAATAACACAGCTGTTTTTTTTTAAGAATTTAGCAGAAATGGTTAAAAACCTTTTGCAAATTAAGTTTTCTAAGCGAATTTCGGAAGTCGAGTGGTTTTTGTCTTGTTTTATTTTAACTAATCAAATGCTTGGTTAAGGTAGGACAGTACCTATGTTGGATTTTAGAAAAATCGAAAACTACATGGCGATATTTTAAACATCGAAAATAAAAACCGTTAATCAAATTTGACATCATGTTTCAAAGTAATGACAAATAGTGTAAGCTAATACTGTATCTGTATTTATAAAGCAATGGCATAATATCTGGTGTTATTTGCCGATATGTAAGGCAAATGAATCATCGCTTTAACCATCCAGTTTGAACGCCGGAGTATAGTTTAAGATTTACGTTGGAACTCTTGTTTTAAATAACCCATCATGTACTTGACTTTTTTATAGTCGGGTACTGTCTTATGCCATCACTTAACAACCTAATTTTGATGAAGCTGTATGATGTTACAAAACTAATTGGATATGTTACTATAGATTGACGTTCATAATCAACTGATAGTGGTTTGGTTAATTTCAAATCTCTGGGACATGCTGAATATTTATGACACTGCGTTCCTTTTACATCCCGAAATCATCTTCCTCTGTCTTCAGCGAAGCATTATATTTTTGGCGGTTTTTGTCGATGCAACTGGATCAGAACATTTAGCCATGTGCGAATAATAACATGTGTACCTAAGAAAGTTAAAACTCAGTTCACTCTGATTTTCTCACGCTTCAATGGGTCCGTATCAGGCGAGAGGAGGTGTGTAGAGGACTAAACGCAATCAATGCACAGTGGTTTAAAATAGCAATGTCGCGAACCTTATTCTATAGTGCCTAAGTGCTTTACTTTAGGACTTTAGTGTCTTCGAAGCAATTGTTTGTATTAAAATTGCCCACATGATGGTGCTATGCAACAATAGCCATAGCCTACTATGTAAAAATAAAATTTCTAACTTTTTTATTTCTGCATGAAACTTAAAGTTGTCAAGACTTTGACGCTGAAGGAAAAGTACGCAAAACTACGAAATAGTTTAACGATCTTTCTCAAAATTGTGACGAGTCGGACGAGTAACTCTTCCGCCATTTTGTAGTACTAACCTGAAGCTTCAAAATGGCAGTGAGTGTGTACTTCCGGGAGTCCCCCTTTTTCTCTAATCCACAGTTGAAAATATGGTAAATTATTGTTAATATTGCTTTTATCTTTTAAACCAAAAGGAATTTTAACATGGTGTCTTGATGGAATTTTTAAAGCATGATGAGGCCTAAAATTCTTTAAAACAGTGTGTTTATTAGAAAAATCAAACCAAAAAGTTAGGAGCAAAAAACAGATTTTACGGACATAGTCATACGAAACTTAAGTTATTTCAATATCTACAGTATATAGAACAAAAGTCTTGTAAGCAAAGCTATTTGTAATGAAATTATCTACAACTTTGCCGAAGACAACTTTTAGTTTCATGCAGAAACAAAAAAGTTAGAAATTCTATTTTTTGCATAGCAGGCTATGGCTATTGTTGCATAACACCATCATGTGGGCAATTTTAATACAAACAATTGCTTCGAAGACACTATAGTCCTAAAGTAAAGCACTTAGGCACTATAGAATTAAGTTCGGGACATTGCTATTTTAAACCACTGTGCAATGGTAACTTTTAGTTGCCACACATAAAAAAATAACAAACTTTGGTGTACCTCAGGTTCATAGTTTGCTAGGAATAAAGACAGTTTTAGTAACTTGCGTTTGGCGTGTGCGTGACCACTGACAGCTTACGAAACTATATATATTCCGATTATACTTTTTGAGCTTTTATTAAAATTTACTCACGTCTCAAGATTTAACGTAATTAACCCTTCATTAAGATTACTTTAAGTTAATTCAATACTTTTTTGTTATTTGGAAACTAGTTTGATCAAATTTGATTGAGTTTTGACTGAGTTAGAAATTTTTTTTGAAAACATGAAAAAATTGATTATTATTTTTTATTACGAATTTTCAAATGATCAACTTCACCCCACTGACCAAATTTACCCCATTGCCCGATCGCTTTTTACGCGGGTTATTTAACGCGGCTATTTTTACGCGGATTCCGGAATTTACGCGTTTTTTACGCTGATTCCGGAATTTACGCGTTTTTTTCACGCGGATTCCGGAATTTACGCGTTTTTTTTACGCGGCTCGTATCCTCCGCCTAAAAAGCGACTTTTTTTTCTTGTATGGACTTCCTCACTGCGACCAGAATCGTAGATCTATTGTGAGATACGCCCGGGTGTCTGCTGTATCCCGCACTTCTGTTATGGCAATACCGATATTGAGAAGTGGCATGCTTATTATTATTGTTTATCAGTGCTTGTGTGTAATGTGATACTCTTCCTTACCCGCTTACTACTGTTCTACTATACCGACACTCGTTCCTCTTGCCAAATATCACCAATTATATTTCCCTGGAGAAATTTCGTCGCGCGTCCTTCTGGCCAGGTTTATTGATAAGAGCGACTTATTTTTTGTTAAGAAGAAGTCACGCAAAGGTATTGTAGATTTCAGCGTAAAGGAAGGGTAACTGGTGGGGAGCCTGAGAATAAACCCATGCTTAAGTCCTTTTGGACATCGGATGGCCTGGTTCTACTAAGATTCGAATCCTCGACCATCCGCATGACAAAGCGGACTCTTTAACCTTGCGGCTACGCAGCTCCACAAAAAAAAGCGACCTTAGTGTATCTTGCTTTCGATTTGACGAACAAAATTATGTCCGGAAAAAAATAGAATTGGATCTGCCAATAATATAACTCAAATGGCACCATTTTGCCGATGTATTCATAAACTCGAAGAAACTTTCTGCGATTTTATCATGATCAAATTATTGAGCTTTCCGATCAGAAAGAAAAAAAAAAAATGTATCAGAGTTAGTTTGTTATGACAAAAACCTTCTAGGTTGTGTTTTCAATTTGATCCAGCAAGGTGTTAAAATAACCGAAATTATAATAAAAATGATTCTACTATTATCAAATCCATATCAAACTTTGTTAACTTATTAGCTTTCTAACAAAATAAGATAGATGTAGAACAGTATAATAACAAGCCTTGTTAGAAACAACAGCTTCTGATAGAGACGAAATGTTTGTGAGACTTGTTTCAGGACAACTTCATTTCAGGATTCGTTGTCAAAACTCATTCAGATTCAATTTTGTTGTCTAATTTTCTAATTTTGTTGGAATAAAATAAATAATTTTCTATACAAATTCTGCATTCTCAGCAAAATATAACCAATCTTGGTCGAAATCTAAAATCGAAAACCCCCTCTACTTTTATGGGAAAAAACACCCGGCTCAAATGTTGTCTGTTACTCAAAACGTTACAAAGTTTATCAAATATGCACGAATATGGTTTGGCTGCATATCAGTCAGAAAGAAATATAAACAGTAACACAAAGGTAATAAAAGTCTTACACTTTGTTTCAAGCTAAATTTTGCCGGAATCACACGGAGAATACAATACATTTTCACTAAAAAGAACATTGATGAGTTTAGTAACTCTCTAGTACATACAACATCTCCAGTTAGGAAATGGGCTGATACTGTAATAGCCATCCTGAATGCACTGCAATTGCAGAACCGACATTTTCTATATTTTAAACTAACGTGTCGCATTACAGTACAATTGTAAGGCAGAGAATATTGCCCTAGTAAGGATATACTCCGGTGCATCTATTTGCATTTCATTTTGCACTGATATCTACAGTTTCCATTTACTTGCTCACAGTATATCAACATCCATTGCTCCCCGGTACCACAAGTAGCCTGGCGTTTAAGTGTGGCCTAAGCTGTGCCAACCAACGTACCAACTCATCATGAAACCGGAATGAACATATTCTGCCAGCGGTGCAGTTTTTCTCGACATCACGATGACGATGACGATGTTCAAATTTCCATCTCGATGCAAGACGGGAGAAACCACTAGGCGACAGTTCAAGTTCTATTTCTACACTTTACCGACCACACGTACGGTTTTCCTTCCCGAATAAATATCAAACATTGCAGTCGTTTCAACGCTTCCAGGCGCGCTGAACTGAATAAATCCGCAAATCGCACCAAGACAAGGCACGAACACTCACTTTCGGGAAATTTGCGAGTGCCGACCGCCGCTGATAGGGAAATGTATTTCGCATAATGCACTTAGCAGTTGGAAAATGCACGAGTGTTGCCTCCATTTCCGATAGAATTTACTATCTGGATTCGGCGGCGACTGTAAGCACCGATTTTGCCAGATTTGCTCGCTGTGAGGTGACGGTGGAGGGAAATCGACGGAGGAAATGGGTACGATGATTACCAGGCAGCACCACAGCAGCAAGTTTACACGAACGGGGCACTAACAACAGCAGTGCAGTCAGCTTTCGCAGGAACAATGCACTTGATGCATTCAGAGACTGCTTCGAGCGCACGTAGCTCTATGGCCCTCTATGGATGTCGTCCGGCGCGGAGAACGCCACTGTCGTCAAGAACACATCTCGAATATTTCGGTGAGAAACTGACAAAATGAATATTCAACTGCAACGGGCGGGATTGTAGCTATTATGGGGACGTGGTTCTTCGCTGCACCGCAGTGGCCATTAGTTGTGTGTGTGTGAAGTGTTAACCAGGATGAATGCATCAATTGCGAACATCTACAATTCACATTCGCGGGTGATTTTCAGACGAATTTGCGATTCATTGTACAATGTATTTTTCAGTGGAACAACGAAGCACATCATCAGCGAAATAATGCGCGAAAGGCTTGGGATGATAGTAAGTGCCATTCACTTGCTAAAGGATTTGCACACTGAAACAGGTTTCCCCTGTTCAAATATATTGATAGCTAAGATACTGAACAGGAATTACACTGAATTAGTAGTAAAGTTGTTGCCTGCTGACCTAGCCTAAACGATGACAGCGATTGAATGTAGAAAATCGTTCTTTCATCCGAAATCGTTTGTCCAGATCGGCTACAATATAAACAACCATAACTGAAAAAATAAATGAATAGAAGCTTTGATCTTATCGTTGTTGTTTCCTTCGCTTCTGGAATGTAATCGACTGAAGAACGGCTAAATACCATTCAGAACAGGGATGATGCCAGAGGCCGGAAATCATATCGGAACGTCATTTCTGAATGCTAGATGAAAACTCCTGGTTTCTGCAAAGAGCCTGAAAGGATGAATATTTCCGGAATCTGGATGCTCGAAGGCCAGTAACTTTTTCTTGTCGGGTATTCCGTAACTGCGACCAATTTTTTAATATTTTTGACATTGCTGGAATCGGACTAATGCACAGCTGCCAGAACCTAACCACAGTCACTAAGAGAGCGACTTTTACTTTCTGGAAATCAGCCGAAAATGGTCCAATACCATTCAAAACTTCAGAAGCTAACTTGATTTCCTAAATGATAACTTCTGGTTTCTGGAAAACGAATTTCTCAATTTTAAAACCTTTATCCCCGCGGAACGCCAGGAACGTTCAACTAGTTCATAATATTTCCACACGGTACTCGTAGCAAAAATCGCCTCTACAATGATAACACTGTGCTACAAATGAAAAAAATCACAGGAAGGTTGTGTGCAAAGCCACGACCGCAAGGTTGAAGTAGAATACTTTTACAAGAAAGATAACCCGGCTGCTTGCGTGTCAGTCATTTTTCCTAGTAAATAAATGTTGACCGCTCATTGGCAGTATTGAAAATTCTGTGCAAACGAAGTTGAAGTACTATTCAATTTCAGTTTGCACATATAAATACGACCTCACTGAACAGGAAAAGTACAAATTCTTTGCGGCGCAAACAAGTTTCAACAGTCAGAGTATATGTACATGTGAATTCAAATTAAGATAATTAACTTTTGGTTAAAGCTCAGAACAAGAAAATATTAAATCTTCAATTCATTCGTTTGGTAGTCCTAAAAATGGTTCGATTTCTCCTACCTCTATTAGAAGGCCCTTCTCCAGCGTCTCAACCAGAGGTTGGACACGTGTTACCTCTGGCTGCTTTTAAATTGACCTCCGTACTGGTACTTGGTTTCTTCGATGCACTTCCCCCATGCTGGTCCTTCGCGCGTTTCCGAGCATCACGCTTGTATTTGGCGTTCATATATTTAGACATAGCACTGAATACACTTCCGATGGATTTCTCAATTAATGCAATAAATGCACTCGTAGTCTCTTACCCGAGAATAATAAAACACTTCCAAGAAATGTTGCACTACTGCCCATAATTCAAGAATTGGCTAATATGCCGTAGGCATCAAATCGAGAAAAACGCCTTTGAAAGTTTTTTATCGGTACAACATACTTTCACTGCTCATGACAACTTTTTTATTGAGAATGTCACCCTTCATATATGCTGGACCCTTGCCGTTGAGTTGAAACAGAGAAATCTGTAGAAAAATTCCATCCGTATTTTTAACACAGTAGCCGTTTTTTCAATTATGAACGAAAAGTCAGTTGACAAAACGGTGTGCAATTCGGCTAATATCCATACGATGTGAATTATATCGTACTCGTTGGTGATGCAAATGGTTTTAAATAAAATAAAACAACACGGAAGCACAAGTGAGGATGAAAAGGACGACGAGACAATTGTTACGTGCGGCAATATAATAATATAACGAAAATATTATTATTCATGGTAATCTCACAATCCACTTTCCTATTTTTTCTCATCAAATCCAAAATGAAATCTGAATCTTATCTTTATTAATAATACTCCTAATCAAAGAGCTAAATATCATTTTTTTAAATGTAAA
Organism: Wyeomyia smithii; assembly: GCF_029784165.1. Taxonomy (NCBI): domain Eukaryota; kingdom Metazoa; phylum Arthropoda; class Insecta; order Diptera; family Culicidae; genus Wyeomyia; species Wyeomyia smithii. The sequence goes on along the minus strand of NC_073696.1, from coordinate 81,393,129 downwards.
GGTTTATGACAGAAGGAAACAGTCACACGTTTTGATCATTGGGTTTCGCAGTACAACAAATAAATTCTTGTAGCATCAAATATTCTTCGTGAAAAAGTCAAATTTGATGCAATGGCCTTACGATCGCTCACCTGTCGCCAGTAACCACCAAGCTACAACACACTTTCGAAAGTTAGAGGAAACACAGTACAGTAATAATACACTGGTTCGTGAACATGCCACAGGTTCAAATTGGATATTAGCCAAATTCTCAATTATTCTGGATATTAGCCAAAATTGTTTCACGTTTGCTGCCTTCCCAAATGCATTTTTTGACAATCGGCTTCCGTAGGGACCTTGTTTAGGGTGTGTACCATCACGAGAAACTGTTTTCTCGATTTTGATAAAAATGGCATATTAACCAATTTTTGAATTATGGGCAGGACTAGTAAAAAGACAATTTCCACGTGTTGTAACGTGCTGGAGCACGAAATCTATGTCTGTGATAGGGAACCTTCACGTTCACGAGGCATGACTGGAGAAACGCGTCTAATAATGCGGTAAAATTTTTAATGTCTTTTTGTGCAAATTATTGTACTCAGACAAAAACCTGTTTTGAATTGGATGAATTTTTAGTGAATAAACGTTAACCGTTTGTTATTCAAAGTTGGTCATGCTGATCGCAGCCTTTGCGCTGCCCCTACAGTGGGGGGATTACTAAATAAAGTAAAAATTGGACAACTACAACAGAATTTGATTGCATCCCGCACAGAATGTCTGCTTGTGTTGATGCTCCTGAGACGAGGTGACCAGTGCTGATAAAAGTCATTTTCCCCAGCAAAATTCTTCGAAAATTACAGCCAATCATTTTCAATTTTCACTTCCAATGATCGCAGCACTCTTTCAAATACACTAGATTTTCGTCCTAGTAACGTACTGTTATACTCAGATGAAATAGATCGCGCGCATCGTTCACGGTTACGGAATAAAATTTAACGACAAAACCAACCAAATGATCTTCACTTCAAAGCGAAAAAGAATAACAAATAGTCCACTCAACCAAAATGAACCTCACCGAAACACTTTTTCACTGACACTGACCGATGCCTTGACAATCTTCGTTAACTGATAAACTGATTTTGTTGTCTTGCTTTCATCGCATGAAATATAATGAGGTGTTTTGACAGTTCACTTCCATGCAAAAAGCGGGAAGGGAGAACTCTGAAAGGATTGTAAAAAAATAACGTTTATGGATGCTTTTTTTCACTTTCACTCAAGAGTGTCAACAAATATCAACCCTGGTGGTGACCAACCACAGGGCTAGAGCTGCTGCTAAGGAAGGACGACTGCTGTTGTCGCTGTCTAGAACTATTATGAGCGGCTCCGGCTGAAACAGGCTCTTATATAGGCCAAATAGCATGTTTTCAATTGCAAGTTATATAATCCTATCGACCGTGCTTGGGAAGCAAGCATATAACGACCAATCAGAGGTCGAATTTTTCGTTTTGACAAGGCTTGACTATTTTCAATAGTACAATAGTGTGAATAATAAAATTACAATTATCTTATTTTGGGAAGAATCTTAGAAGATTTTCCAATCTATTGCTGTAAGAACGAAGGAAATCCATCGAATTCTAACCGATTTATTAGCATTTGAAATTGGACATATTTTTCACTTTTTTCGGTTTTAGAATTTCATTTCACATCCCTATGTAGCCGAACTTCCTGAGAGAAGTATTCTACTTCAAAAAAATGCAAGAACTTCTGAAGTGAACTAGTGTAGGTTGTAGGTCTTGTTGAGTGTAACATTCGCTAATACTAGAAATTTTCCAAACACCCCCAAAATCTGAAGTTTTGGTCAAAATACGGTTTTTTGGACCTCAGTGCATATAATATTTTTTAACTCAGTCATTTATCGACTGATTGTCAATATTTGAGCAGTTTTAGAAAGGAAACAAATAGAGCTTTCAAAATATATACAGGTTTTTACTAATATCAATAACATATGTTGAGTTATTTGAGTTTAAATCTAATTTTTTAGATATTTTCAAGAAATTTTTCAATTTAATTTGAAATTTGCCGTCTATTTTTGTAAGAAACATACCAAAAATATACTATAAATTTGAAAGTAGGTCAGGGAACGGCTTGAGCAGTAGCGTCTATTTTAATCAGTCGAAAAAACAGGCCTCAAACTCCTGCATTTTAATCAATATCGACAATTTCAATGATGAAAACGAAAACTTTGATTGTCTAGCTGTCTTGCGAATATAAGAAATACCGTTAATCACAAAGAAATCTGTGAACAATTGCAATTGAAACAAATCGACCTATATTGCAGCCATTCAGGAGCCACTTCGGGTGCTGAAAAAAAAACGCCTGCAAAACAGATGGAAACTGCTTAAAATAGGTTCGGGGTGATTGGAATAGTGTCCCTCGATTGATAACTTTGATTGATGATTGTTAAAGTTTGCTAACTTAGTTTTACAATCTGAAAACAAGCTCTGACAGAGAAAACGATAGCGAAAAGATTGATATACTACTGTTTGAGTTTCACCCAGCACATTTCGAGTATTTCGTCTGAATACACGGGTGGTTCCTAAAGCTGCTTAGAATATGTTCCCTACCCTATATTCAATTCCGAATCAAACGAAAGTAGTTTTGTGGAAATCAGTTGATATTTGGCTAAGTTATATATTTTTTAAGAAAACCAGAATTTTTGGCTTCTATCGCACAGTTATTTCACGGTGCTACAAATGATGAAAAAATGTAAGAACTTTTGATGTGACTTAGTGTGGGTTATAGCTTTAGTCAAGTGTTACTTGCGCGTTTACTTGAAGTTTTTCAAATACCCCGAAAATTATAAGTTATGGTCAAAACCCTCACAGTAAGAAAACTTTATGTCGAATCGCATGTAAAGAATTGCCTCCATCGCTTATGATAGAAAATTCCATAACATTCCACGTAAATTTGAATGATATTGCGTGTAATTTTCAAACAAAACCATGATTTACGTCAGAAGCAACTGAAATTCAAATAATATTGCATATAAATTTCATTCAAAATCGTGGTTTTTGTCAGAAGCAACAGAAATTCAAATGAGAAAATATTTCACGTGAAGTGTGATATTCAGAATTTTTTACTGTGCTGTTTTTACCTCAGCTCACATTGTAATGTTTAATACGGTTATTTTTCAACCGATTTTTTATATTTTGACTGTTTTGGAAAGACGAAAAATAGAGCTTTTGAAACATATAAATATGTCTAAAAAGTTTACCTATATGTGATGAATAGTTTTAAAATAAAAAAGATGGTTTATGTTATTTTCAATTTTTTCCAAATTCATTCGCAATTTTTCACACATTTTTGTAATGAAAGAACTTTAACTGCTGTAAAATTTGGAAAGTTATTTTTAGTACCAAACGAAAATAATAGGTGTTGTTAATAAAAATCTGTTATAATTTGGCTGAGAAATGATTTGATGAAATCTAAGTATATGGTGGAAAACATCAAGTCATATCTCAGCGAAATTATAACAGATTTTCATGAACAACACTTACTGTTTTCGTTTGGCACTAAATATTCTTTTCAAATTCTACAAAAATGTGTGAAAAATTGCGAACAAATTTTGAAAAATTTGAAAATAACATAAACTATCCTATTTATTTTAAAACTATTCATCACATATGGGTAAAATTTGAAAAAAATATAAACCATCTTATTTATTTTAAAACTATTCATCACATACAGGTAAACTTTTTAAACATATTTATATGTTTCAAAAGCTCTATTTTTCGTCTTTCCAAAACAGCCGAAATATAAAAAATCGGTTGAAAAATAACCGTATTAAACATAACAATGTGAGCTAAGGTAAAAAACAGGGTTTTGACCATATCTTATAATTTTCGGGGTATTTGAAAAATCTCAAGTAAACGCGCAAGTAACACTTGACTTAAGCTACAACCCACACTAAGTCACATCAAAAGTTCTTGCATTTTTTCATCATTTGTAGCTCCGTGAAATAATTGTGCGATAGAAGCCAAAAATTCTGGTTTTCTTAAAAATATATAACTTAGCCAAATATCAACCGATTTCCACAAAACTATTTTCGTTTGATTCGGATTTGAATATACTTCCAAAATTATAGTATATTTTTGGTATGTTTCTTACAAAAATAGCCGGCAAATTTCAAATTAAATTGAAAAATTACTTGAAAATATTCAAAAAATTAGATTTAAACTCAAATAACTCAACATATGTTATTGATATTAGTTAAAACCTATTGAATATTGAAAGCTCTATTTATCCCCTATCTAAAAATGCCTCAATATTGAAAATCGGTTGATAAATGACTGAGTTAAAACATATTATATACACTGGGGTCCAAAAAATCGTATTTTGACCATAACTACAGATTTTGGGGGTGTTTGAAAAATTTCTAGTATGAGCGAATGTTACACTCAACAAGACCTACAACCTACACTTGGTCACTTCAGAAGTTCTAAATCGCTGTAGCACAGTGTAGTCTGCTTCTTTCTAATCTGCTTTCCTAACTAAACCCTGTTATTTAGAAAAGTAATTCTGCAAAACCTACCGATAAACAGGATTACGTTGAAGTTTCTTATCTTATCGATTTCACATTTATTCAAATGAAAAATTCATGCATATTGCTTGGTTGCAAGGCAGTTAGACGCAAAGGGCCTGCATTTTTGTATACACCCTACAGTTAACACTATGGTGACAACGTCCTGCCAATGGTGCGCTACCGGCGGAACCGAAGCGTACCATTTCATTTGTATGAACAAAAATAACTCCAGCTAAACAGCGGCTAAACGCTTTATCGCGTACATCGTTTCGGCTCAATGTTTCCGCAAAACGATAGCTTCATAAATCAAACTCCGCTTCTCTGTCCCTCTCTCGGCTCGGCTTCCCCGGGGAGAAGATATCCAACCGGATAAGGGATATAAGCGGAATCGTCGGTATCATTCACAACGGCAATGCGGTTGGGTTTCCCGCGTGTATTTGGCCCTCATTCTGGGCGCTGCGTTTGTCGGTGCTTCATAATGCTTCAATGTCCTGGCATTGAGCCACACAATAGGGTAGCGTTCTGGAATGACGGCGGCGGTTCCAGGAAAAAGGCTTCGCGGCTAGTATTCTGGCATCGCCACAACTGGCAGCTGGTGGCGCATATGTTAACCACGGTTCTGACGCTGCAAAAACCTTGGACCGCTCCTAAACTAAATCATTTCGCAATGAATGGAAGCATACGGTGATGGTGCTTTCATAACAAGATTCATTTGAAGCTGTTGACCGCGGGATTAGGTTTCGAGATGTGCGCTATCCGCAGTGGCTATCCCCAACGCTTACGTTTAATTTTAATCTTTGCCATAACTTGCCATCACTAATGTTTACAATCGGATGGAGATTAAAGAGGACAGGATGTTCGTTCGCTCTGGGAAAACAGACCACTGTGGCATCAGGGACACGGGGTGAATGTTGGGAATATTATGTGTATACTCAGATTAGATGTTATATTTAGATGGCAACGTTTACTGAACACATTTTCCTCCAGTCGTCGTATGCTTATCCTGGTTTGAGAAATGCCATTAGCGTAGCTAGGAGTATATTCTTTTCTATACATTATTTTTTCAAAGCACAGACTCTTCCTCATCGTTGTCGTCGGTCAGTACAACATAGGACACCGTTCGAACAAATCTTCAAAGCAGTCCTTGCTAAAATTATGATGGACAAGTTTAGTTTTCCCGCAAAACCAAGCTCCCCCTTTCACTCGTGATATCTTGAAACGATTTCAAATAGCTACCGACGGCCAGGCGAATAACCGATTCGTCGAAAATATTGATTCGGATGGCTGGCAACGGCACGGACGTGACGCAAACTACTACCATTAAGATGAGTTATTCGCAGAAGGATGTTGAAGTGGCGTCGAGCGGGTGCTTGCCGCCAAAGCTTATTCAAGGATTATTATTACCAGCTTTCCCGCAACGGTCACCGACCGGAAGCTATTGATAATAATAGCGACGGTTATGATTACTATTATAATGTTAAATGCTTAGGACGTGTGTACTTCGCAGGCACCATCCATTAGCGACTGTCCTTATGTGCGGTATCAGCTTTAACGTGTTGCACAGCAAGGCTCGAATGTTTACCAATGTTATCCAATCTCGCCATCAGGGAAGCTCTGTTTTAGACATTTTCGCAGTCCACTGGTGTGCTTACTATATCTGCTTCTGCTATCTGCCATGCTTACTATATCTTCAAGTTTTTATAATGTCGGTAATTGATCGTTATCGTTCCTTGCGGCCGATGAACCTAATTGGGCGAAAAATCGTCCTCCGTAAGAAAGCGGACGTTTATTCATACCACGTTGTAGCCTTAAGGATGCACAACGCCGGCGACGTTTTTTTTTTTCGATAAAGCCTGGACTCAACTGACATGGCTCGTTTTGACTGCCACGTTATCGAGCTGGCTTCTGGGTTGTCCCACAATAGAAGAAGAAATAAATGAATAAAAAGAGTCACTGATTTTACGGTGAACAAAAAAAATTTTTTATGATGGTCGTAAACATATGAAAATATTTATTTACAGTATTTCACGTGCCTTCTTCGACCTTCTGATCTTTTCTGATATTTAGAGTTTATTGTAAATACACAAGCATGAACTCATAATCCGTTGAATTTGGAGCTATATCATTTTGGAACCATATAGCATTCATCAACTAAATTTTCTATACTCGGTACCAGAACGTACTCGAATCAAACGTGATCCTTAACGAAGAAAACGTTTACAGAAAAACTCCGATATTAACGACCGTCCACATGAAGGAAGACAACAAACGCTTTCGAAAAATGCTGAATAGGTGGCATCGTCAAACGCAGAAAAATACTGCTTAAGTATTATAAATTACCCTCCATGTCATTTTCAAAAGATCGCATGCATTGGAAAATATGCAAAAGCAAGAATCTTGGGTTTTTCAAGATTTGAAGCCAATGTTCGACATCATTTATTTTACTTGTGAACAACTGGTCCAGCAGCAAAAAGAAGAGGTTTCTTCATCGCGTCGTGACGTGTGATGAAAAATAGATTCATAACAATAACTCAAAGAGAAAAATGTCATGAATACAGCCCGGTCATAGTTCTATGTATATCGTCGTCTCGGTTGACTATTCACGGTGCTAATGTTTTACCGTATATTTGGTAGGCCATATCGGTTTAGTTATCACTGGAAAGCAGCGTAAATTTCAATGCGACTGATCTGAGCACAGCGCGAAAAACTGTGTCAATAAACACGAAAAAGTGATTCTACAGCATGACAACGCTCGGTCTAACGTTGTTCAATATGTCAAAACGTACTAGGAAGCGCTCAATTAAAGTCTATTTAAATACCTACATTCCCACAGATAAATGATTCGTTTGTTACTATTTTTTCTTTTTGGTTTTCAATAACAGCTAGAACATATGTAATTGCGCTCCTATTTACTCACATAAAGGTTTTACTATCTACTATTTACTCACATAAAGGCTAGAAAAATCATATAAGACAAAATGTGTAGTTTTCACGCGAGCAAAGAAAAGTAGATTTCAAAAAGTAAAAACTTTATCTTATAGGGGAACTGCTCCATTATTTATCTCATCAAGCCGATATTCACGAAGAATGCACGGATTAAACACCAAATTTTCACGAAATCATTGAACAAATAAACAAAATACGCTTACGTGCTCTTATGAAATCGTTCAGCAATGTATATTTAGTAAACTTAACTAGATTATCCTGAATGTTGTAAAACAAACCATTTTTCACAACGTTTCCATCTCAAGACATAAATCACTGCTCAATTATTCATCTCACGACGCCCCTATATTCATCACACTGTTAATCATGAATGAATCACATTATCATGAATGAACGTAGCCGCAGCCCGTCGTAGTAGGTTACCTAGATATCCGTTGTAGTTGTTTACGTGCAAAATTGGTAACCTAGGTAACCATTGCAGTGCTGTCCATTTATGTCAATTATGTGGGAATAATTCATCATTTTCAGTATGATTTTTTCGTAATAACAGAAACTGATTTGGCAACTTTTGATTTTCTTCAACGCTGTGAGAACAGATGAAAATACATACAGTTGAAATTTGGGAATTGCAGAAATTCATCTCATATATTTCTGCTAATTCAAGTTTGTTTTGGAAATTTGAGGTGAACATTTCAAAGATTGAAGTATTCTTAGTGTGGTGAGTGATTTTGTTTAGTAATTAAAATAAAAAGTGGTCCGCCAGTGATAAAAGAAACTTTGGTTGGCTGCTGAACGAGTCCCGTTGTAGCCGAATAGAACGATGCGCGGATTTTGTTTTCTAAGGTAGGTGATTGAATTTAATGAGTTTTCGAGTACAGATGCCCGACTATAATATCAAGTTTAGAGCTTATAAGCGAGTTTTTGAGGATTCTACTCAAATCTAAATCTCAAGTGAACTAAGAAGAATCCATTCCATGGATTAGCAGATTAGTTTAAGAAGAAAATATGTGTTTTTTTTCCTGTTTTCAATTGTTGTATGAGATGAATATATGGGCTGAGATGAATAATGGAGCATATAATTTCTAAAGGTTTCTAAATGACATCAATTTTGTTAATTTTAATCTCTCTCTTTCTCTCTCTTCCTCACTCTATGTCCCTTTTTATATCTCTTTCTCAATCGCTTTCTCCCTCACTCTCTGTCTCTCTCATTCCTTCTCTCTCTCTCTCGCTCTCGCTCTCTCCCTCCCTCCCTCCTTCCTTCTCTATCTCCCTCTCTTTCTCTTTCTTTCTTTCTTTCTCTCTCCTTCTCTATCTCTCTCTCTTCCTCTTTCCTTTTCTCTCTCTCTTTTTCTTTCTCTCTCTCTCTTTTGCTCCACATGGACATTTTTTCACAAAAAAAAAACAATTGAGAAGAGTTCGTTTTTGCGGTTTATTTTGTGATTTACCGTAAAAAATGTCATTTGACGAAAACCAGGGAGCGTACTTATAAAATTCACCTAACTTCATTTTGTCTAGAATGTATAATTTTGTGATGAAATAATTTCATGAATAACCAATATAATAAAACCTGCATCGAATTTATTACAAAAAGACTGAAATGCTTCCAAATGCCAGAAGAAATCGTGGAAAAATATCATAAAAAATTCGAAAAGGCTTTAAAATTAACATAAATCGACTCGAAATTACCTCCTAAAACTAGTGCAAGCGAACAAAAATTAGTCCCGAATTGAGTTATAATACTGATGAAAAAAGTGCATTTCAAAAGCTCAAACCGGTAAAAAATGAAAGAATGTAGCTATTCAACCATTCCTATGTATTTTGGTGCCCCTATCCAATACCAAAACACGTCAACTTATGTGAGAGTGTCGTAAAAAAATTGCTCGCCGGGTTCGTCACTTCAACGTCATGTTTACGAAGAAACTCATTTAAGTCTCTGAAAAAACGGTAATGACTAGAGACACCAAAATTCACAGGAGTGGTTGAATAGCTATGATCTCTCATTTTTTCCGGTTTGAGCTTTTGGAGTGCACCTGTGTTGACCAGTGAGAAACGTTTCTAGACATAGGATAGAAAAACAAAAAGCGGAACATGAAACTAGCTTAGCTTGGCTAAAATTAAATTCAGTTTAAGCTGGACAAAACGCCCTTGACGGTAACAAAACATAAAAAAAATGAAGCAATCGTAAATTTACCTCAAAAGGGTTAAAAATTGCTATAGACGACAGAGAGGGTCGAAAATAAATGAGCCAAATTTAGTCGAGAAAGGAAAGAATGCTTCCAAACGTCAGAAAAAAAATTATTTTAAATGCAGTTGGAAACGATAAAAATGTCAAATAATAACCATAATCTGAAAAAAATGGTAGAAAAAAAGAGTTCGTTGTATCTTAGACACGACCGTATAACTGACGTAGAACTACGCACACTATAGAGTTTTCCAGGCGCGTTTGTATTAGTGCGATGTATTCGATTTTTCTTTGTTAGCTGTAAGAATTTTTTGTCACCTGTGAGAACTGTCATCTAAAAGAGATAATAAAAAACTACCGAGTTTGATTTACACTCTCGCAAATTTCAATATACAGTATAAAGCGGGTCGTGTCGTAGTGTTCGTATGTTTTCGCTTGGAGAACTCTATTAACAAATGAATTGTTGTGTTTCATTAATGTGCCATAAAGTCTACTATTTTGAGACGTTACAGCCTTATTAATGGAGTGTTGTGAAGTTTCCAAAAAGCATTCAGCATTGTTAGCAGAACATACCTAACTTTTCTGTTTAAAATCGGATTAGTTTCAGATTTACCACTGGTTATGCTGGTTATTAACGAATTGAGGTGAACTACCGCACATTTGCAGCTGCTTCTAATCACAGTTGTAGATTTATAATATCCATTCATTATGCTCTTCCAGATACATGTAGTATCCTTGAAAAAGGTCGATTAACCCTCTAGTGCCCAGTGCCGTCTTTAGACGGTCTTCAGTTGAACCTCTAAAATGATTCAATAAATACTCAAAAAATGTTTATAAAGTTTCATAGTGATTTTTTCGAAGTCCGTCTGAAAATTAACTTGGGCGCTAGAGCGTTAATGTAGTTGCAAATTTCATTCAATAATGGCATAAATTTATCATGGTTTGATCGCGTACGATATCCGCACTGATACAATAAATTGTTTCATGTTCTCTTATTTCCTTAAGCAGGTATTAGACGACGCAAATATTTGCTATTTTTGGTACGATTTTTATCTGCACAAAATAAAATCTATATTGAAAAATAGCAAATATTTGCTTCGTCTAATACCTGCTTTACTCGCGTAACAATTGAGTTTCATATGTAGAAATTCTAATATACGGAAATGAATTCCTTTTTCATCTGTTTTAGAGTTATCTTCTAAATTGCTCCGCCCTTATTTCAAGTTCCCAAAATATGTCTTAATTTCGCAATACGAATGCACGAAAAATGATTTCTTGTTGGCATCCAGCGGAGTAACAAATGCAACAATGAAACACGTACCGTATCCTGTTGCGGATTGAAGCAAGACAATGTTCTCGTTCTCGTGTTGGATGGAAGCAGATACCAAGAGTGCCACTGTTGCGTGTTGCATATTGCTGATGACAGACATGAGTATGAAGGTAGAAATTCTGCTACGATGTCAAACTATAACCGTCTTGTTTTAAGACCTTGTTAACAAACTGTTGTGAATTTTTAAAAAGAATTCAGCATTATTAGCAGAACGTGCCGAACTTTTCTATTTAAAATCGGATTAGTTTTATATATTCCGCTGGTTATGCACAGTACCATCGACTTGTGGTTAACATAACACATGGAACTAAGGCGAATTAACCACCTTTGTTAAGGTGTTCTAACACTTTAAATAAAGTGTAATACTTTCAAATTTCCGTGCAAATGGGCAGCTGCTGAAAGGCTATCGGCTTTTAATTCACATACAGAAATACGATATCACTGATTGAACAGAATCAAGAAACATTTTCTTCCAAAGTCTAGCGCTCGCGACCTTCCAAAAAATGATTGATCTTCAAGTACTTGTTAATTTGCCTCAGGAAGGGCAGTTTGTTGCCCCGACAGTGGAATAAAGGCACTCTGACAACACACTAAATAATACCACGCTGTTGCTGAGATATGTGACTAACCGGGTAAGTGATTTGTTTTAACCGAAAGCAAATTCGGAAAACCAGCAGATACTGGCGCAATGTAATTAATCTTTTATAGGCGAAGGGTGCCCTGAAATAGGCTTCGCCTTTTCAAAGAGTTTCACGCGTTCCCTAATCTTTTTCGGACGAAAAATGCCATAATTCGCATTTAACCCGTAGAATAGAAAGGGGCAGAAGACGCACTTAGTTGTTTTTGCAACAGAACTATTGCAAAAAACTATCATCAAAAAACTATGCTGAGAATAAAAATCAACTCCAGAGGATATTTTTCAATAAAAAATGGTGAATTCCGGTTTGCGGAAAACAGTAAAAATTGATCAAATACCAATATAAGTGATTTCGGAATCGGTATGATATCCAGAAACATAAAAACGATCCCAGATGCCATTTTGAATTCCAAGATCGTGACTTTCGGTTTCCGTGAAACACCCTAAAATAGCCGAATACAATCCAATACGGGTATTTCAGGGATCGGGATAACGCGCAGAGACCAGAAACTCTCAAAACGCGACTTCCAGTATCCAGAACTGATTGAAAATCATTTCATATAAGCAAGGATGGACAAAATCGTATCGCATAACAATCATTCGGGTATCATTTCTGAACGTGATATTCATAAGCTTTCAATCCCAGCAAACCATCGCTATTAAAAGTAACACATTCTCACGCATGCAAGAGACAACTTAGAGCAAAGAAATATATGGTGGCTTTCTTTGATGTTTTCAGTTTTGGCTGCCTCATGCGGAGCGAGCAACATATAGCGAGTGTTTCACGAAAGAATCCTAAATGATTGCAGTCGAGCGATCGCAATGATTCTTTCAAATGTTGGTTGCTTGTAGGCGAAATTCGGCTACTCCGTGTCGTGCTTTCAATGTGATGTACATCGATGATTCTTGGTGATTTCAAATATCACATGCTAATGCACCATGCTACAATTTCCGTGAGCATCGATGATACCTACTTGCTCCAGTAAGCAAACAGTTGAACGCAAACTAACGTTCTTTTGGTTCCATGATTTTGTATCACTGGCGATAATCTCTCAAAGATTCTCGCGATACTGTCGAATGCAAGTGAACTTGGATACAATAAATATTATCGTGTTTGAATCATTCAGTCTCCTTCAGAACACTTAAGGTTTAAACACAATTGATACATTGCGGCTGCGTTTGCGGCAATTTGACAGTTAGCCCATACATTTTCTGTCAAATTAACGTCAACGCAACGCAAACGTATCCATTGTGCTTGGGCCTTTAGAAGCGAAAAACAATCAGCAGCGTTTCTATGGAAAACTTGTACGCGAGTGGAATCAATTGGACGATACCTGATGAATCAAAGAACACATTTGCATTAAATATTGCTAGTGAGCTGCTACTGCCGCAACCCGTTTCTGCTACAACCGGAATCCAGTGAATGCACTACGCTACGGCTAAATAGGTATACTATTCTGTCTACCTTTTTAGGGGGTGCCAGCAAGCGACCAATCAGAGGACGTAATTTTTGTTTCAACAAGGCTCAAAATTCGCAACAGTACAATAGTTCGCATAATCAAATAACATTTTCCTGCATTTGTCAATTCAATTGCTACAAGGATAACGGAAATCGGTTGTAAACAAGCTGACTTATAAGAGTTTTAAAAGGAACAAATTTTGTCCCCTTACTGTTAATAGAACCGAAAATTTCAAAAAGTCTCAGAAAATTCCATAACACCTATGATATAAACTATAAAATAAAACCACAATAGATCAAACAATGGTCGCAAGGGTTCAGTCTTCTACAAGGGAAAAAGAACTATAAAATACATAAAAAGTTATCAAATTTAACTAAGGTACTCCTAAATATAAAAAAATAGAAGCAAAATGATAAAAATATGTACCCTGGAATAACTGAGTGCTCTATTTTTGAGGCTCAGGAAAACAAATCATAAAAAGAATATCGCTTCTAACGCGGCTCAAAAAGCATGAAAATATAATAATACTAAACCTATATCCAACATATTCCCAACTTCTAGAAGACAGAACGACCAAAAATTGCATAGTCAAAATTCAGCCGGTCTGCCTGAAAAATGTAAGAAAACAAAGGAAAACAACGGAAATTTATTCAAAATTTAAAAGAAAACCATTCTAAGGAGCATAGGAAACCTTCAAAACCGATAAAACAGTTAAAAAATTGATCTCTTAATATTTAAAAAAACAATTATAAACCATAGAAAAAAAAATACCGTACTCAAAAAACTATATCAAACGTAATTAACGCATGAACACTCTCGAATATGCAGCTTGAAACATAAGAAAACATTTAGAAAACTTGAAAAAATGTAGAATGAATTCCGAGCTCACCTCAAAAAAATAGCCAACAATGGGTTTAATGGTTTGAAGCGCTCTAATTGGACAGGAAATGTCAAAATTGTACATGATTAAAATGTAACCAGGATTCAAAATGCTTCATGGGTACAGAAGACACAAACAGACACATATTTAGTCAAAATTGAATACAAAAAAATCTCTTTAAAAAAAAAAAAACAAATAAAACAAATTGTTCCGAGTTAAACAAAAATGCAGTACTTCAAACAAAAAAGAAAATGATTGAATATAATTAATAGTAATAAAGCTACAAGCAACGTCAAAAAGAAAATTAATCACAGTCCAATAAGTGAAGAATAGAAGCATTCAGCGGCAGAAAAGAGCAAAACGAAAATTGATTTTCAATTTATCTAAAATTGATTCGACGAAAGATGAAATCGACGGCAAAGCTGGTTATCAAATTTAGCTCACAGCTTGATTCAAGTCGTACCTCAAAGAAGTTTAACAAAGTTTATAAAAAAAAAAGATTTCAAATTATTCAAAAAAATCTGCTAACAAGAAAAATAAAGGCAAAATATCTAAAGTTCTTGAAAGGTTATCAAACATGAAGAACCATTCCAAAAAATCGAAGAGACCACAAAGGAATGATTCTACATTTGTCTCAAATAAAGCTGACAACGAGTCTGAAACAAGAATATCTGTAAAATTTTTGTTGTAGTCCAATTTTTTTTGATGGCCCCTGAAACATACATTTGCAACAAAAACAATGTCTATTCAATAACATTTTTCAGATTCAATTGAATTTTTGTGCACTTTCGATTGATTGAACAGTTACCGAAATTTAGTCGCTTTTCAGAGCCGTGAAAACTATAATTTATACAAATAAAAATTTTCCGTCATATTCACCAGTAGAGTAAAATTGAAAAATAGATGAATGCTTATTTTGTGAATGTAAAATAATTCAAATTAAGACATTTTAAAGCCAGCAACACATTGATTCGTCGTACGTTCATCAAAGTAAAAAACTCATAAACAATCAGAAAAATTGATATTCTCAAAAAAAATAGCTACAATAAATTTGATTTAAACATTATTAACGAAATGAAAAACAGCATCATTGTGCTCAATGAATAGAGGTTGCTTCGAGGCAGATAATAACAGTTGCATCAAAATATTTCCCGGTAAGGCCAGTAACAGAAATAACCGAAAGCAATTGATACAAACCAGCGCACACATAATGTGACGACAGCAGTTCGGATTCCAGAAAATATGTATGCATGTATGTATTGAGTAAACAATTATGAACTATTTCCGTAGCCCGTCAAACACCAAAATGAGCGTTCCGTACGATCGAACTAAGGTTAGCAATCACAGCGGAATAATGTTCCATAGCAAAACACCGAACGCCCAGTTCGAACGGCAATTTGGCTGTTGCGTCATGCCCGGCATTATTGTATCATTCGGACACGAACAGATATATCTACTTTTGCTACTACACTCTGTATAAAGACGGAATGTAAATTTATGAATATTGAAACGCGCCCCCGCCCGCTCCCGTAATGGGCAATTTCCAATAGTCCTGACCGCAGTCACGATCGAATCGCAATTGCCGGGGTTCCTATCGGCCATCATATCGATGAAAGGTACCGTTATACTGGTATTTAGTTTTCTGTTACCGGGAATCGCGTCGGCAGGTAATGGACTGCGTGTTGGCAGTGTCCTCTAAAAGCTCAGTCGGTGCAGCGAGGTTCTTCAATTATTCAGTTTGTCGTTCATGTTCCTCTAGTTGCGGTGTCGATTGAATGTAATACGGCCATAAAATCTGAACCAGGAACAAAATTGTACACGTCGATTACCGCACTGCCTGTGACTTAGGCCAATAATTGTGCAATCAAGCGTGTGAATGCACTCCCACCGGATGTACCTGCAGGGCTAGTGGAGCTGGGGTTCTACTAGTACTACACTAGTATAGAATCTTTCCAATTGCATTTTGGTGAGTGACGTCAACGGTCGGCGGCAATGATGATGATGATGATGAAGATAATGATGATGATGACGATTACGATGATGGCGGTCATTACGGATGTCGGTAAGGGATAATATCAAATTGCCAGTAGGGGAGGATTGTACAAAACGCACCAGTTAAGCATTTTCGCGATTTACCGCGCTTCAAATCATTTCAAAGCGACATTGAACGTGTAGGATGATTGTAGGATGTATTTATAGTATGTTTATAACCAAGTTTATTATAAAATACTCGATTTCAATGTCTTTTTTGGTAAAAACTACCATTGCCGCCAAACAAGCCCGTGACCAAAACGCACCTCAACAAAGGTCAGTATGCTCCAAAGCAAATGGCTAATATGCCACTAGCAGGAATCAGCACGCGAAGTGAGAAGCGCTTGAAGTCTCGAAAGTAAAATCAAAAATAATGGAACATGCTCTAAGTCGTCAAGCAATCTCATGCAAGCTCTTCATAGTGCATTCTGCCCCACTTTTGATTTTGATTGTTTTTAGGTAAAAGTTGACAAAAGTTAGTGAAATAATTTGAAACACTCATAGCATAAACTCCAAAAGTGTAAAGGTTAGGGGAACCATAAGTTTTTTGTATTATTTACTAGTCAGGTAATCATAAAAGCTTAAATAAAATTCATGAATTATTACATGTTGGACAGAGCCACAGCCAATTGCACAGATTTTTGAGCATTTTAGTCATTATGACACACTTTTTTATATGAGAACTGTAGAGAAGCTGGGTTTTTATGAGAAAACCGAAGAATTTCGTCATAAAAAGTCACATGTGTAAGTATTTTGGGGAATTAATGGCATGGGCCATCTTACCCAACTGGTGCGTCTTGTACGGTTCTCCCCTACACCTCTACGCGTGGTTGCCACGGATGCAGGCATAGTGACACGTAGTGAATGGGAAATTGCCAACATTTTCAACTAACGAGTTGCGGTTTAGCGTGTCCCAGATTAGGCAAATGTAAATAGACTTTTCACAGCGTGTGCCTTAGAAATAAGTTCATTTTGTAATAAATATTGATCGCATTCGTGCAGTCAAAATAAAACTAGCATTCAAAGCTGATCTTTCTGTTTAATTTAGGTTCATTGAATTTCAAAATTTGGTGAGGCAATAATTAGAACATGAACATAATTTCGCTCAATTTGCTTGCATAGGGCATTTTGGATTACTAAGTATTGCTGTTAAAGAAAGTTAAAGTGTTGTTAATAAACAAACAAGTAACAATATTGATCGAAAATGTAGTACAAATTTTCAAACAGAAATACGGTATAAACCACACACTGTATTAAGTTAATATTTTGTCACCCGTCACGATACGATTAAGAAAGTCTGGAGCAATTGTTTACAAGCGAAAAAAAAAACAACGCTCAACATGTCTTGGCTTCAAATCGTAAGGAACCCTAGTTTAGTATTTTTGAATAGTTTCCTTGTGTTTGACATGGATTTTCGTCGAGCAATTCATCCATTTCAGCGTCTTCGATGGTTGTTTCAGATAGAGCAGCATCTCCGTGATTTTTTTTGACTCTCGATGCGCTTCAGCCGCCGTTTTATTTGAATAAAATTAGAAATGTCAAGGCGAGTTGGTAACGAAATGTCTTAGCTTGATTCATTATGTTTAAGATTTGTTGAAATCGATCAGCACTTACTACTGGCACCATCTTTTGATTAATAGCGAGAACTTAGTTTCGCGCCAATATTTGTGCCCAATAGTAAAATAAAGGTTGATTATCATTTGTTAGGATATGTTTATATTTTAAGAATTTAAACGATATATCAGATATTTTAGTTCCATTTTTCTTCTCGGTAAATGTTTAATCATCTACAATTTTAACTTTGATGTAATATTGGTATCCTTTTCCAATGATTTTACCAACAATCATCCAGACAGAAATCCAATCAATTGAAATTTCTGCGCAGCTTTTGGAATCGAAAAAAAGCATTAATAATGAAAATCTCAACCCAATGCACAAGCGTTGTGGAAGAGAATAAACAAACAAAATTTATTGCAAAGCAGAAACATTCACATTCTGCCAATTCACTAATTAAAGCGAAATGGTTCTGACCCATGGGCCGGAGTTTTTGACAGTTTCCACAGTCAGCCAAATTTCGAACCGCTAAATAAATGGTTTCTTAAATCCGTAAATAATAATAATTAATCCGTTCAAATTGCGTTCCCTCCTTCAGTTCACGCTACCGAGTCCTGATTATGGCTATTGTTTCACAACTTATGCGACTCGTGTTGCCCTGTATGACACGGCATACCGGTACATGGTGCCAGAATCGAAAATACTTTCTTATCTACTCAAGTCTCTCTCTCCAGTATCGATTTCCTAGCGCTCAGTTCAGATTCAAGTTGATTGAATGGAAATATGGCGTGTCGTCTAGCAATTAAACGACGATCCATATTGAGCAGAAAAGCAGTCCTTCATCGCATATTTGTGGTTCTTGCCAAAAGTCTACCATTCGTGCCAAAGTTTGAGCAATACTTCCGATACGTGTAGCTAACACCGAAGCAGAAACTTGTTTAGTTAGAAGTTTGCGTGTTTTTCTTTCGTATCCCTTCCCCTCAGTACGATCATATCGCAATGTTCCGTATAGGCACTTAGTTTTTTTAACGCGGTTTTATACATGCGCGAGTTTTCATGTGTTTTGCTGTTATAGTTATGACATGTAAATATTTTTTTATGATGTTCAGATTGAGAAAATTATCGATATTATAAAAAAAACACTATCAACTCTAGCCATTCCAAGCTATACCTGGAAAGTACTATCAGAAATAAAAAAAGCAATCTCGTCTCCGGCTGCTGTAGCTCGTTGCGCTTTTCAACATGATTTATGTCTTAACGACTCCTTTTATCACGTCATTCACCCGGCAGCGGAAAAAATTAACAACCTGTCCGCAAACAACTTCACTGTCGTCGGGACTAGGGACGTGCGTCGTTTGCCAGCCTGCAATGAATAATGAAGCCAACCGCCGAGCGAGTCGCGATCGATATATTTTAATGAACTTAAACCCAACCGGGAGCCGCAAGAAGAATTCACTCTGGTTCCAGAGCGTTCCCCGGCACATAGACTGCTGCTATACATTCCTGTGTGTGTCAGCTTGAAGGCGCCAGTTAGTGGTGAATGTTTGGAAATTTTATTTTTTTTTCCCCGGCTGTTTTTGACACTGTGCTACTACGGCGGAACTATTTTAGCCTTCATCTGAGTAATCGCTACGAAATGCGCATCCGGGACATGAACAACCCTTTCCGACATGTCCTCTAATGATATGCGCTAAACGGTAAGGGTAAAACATGAAATTTCGGCACTCCGACTAAACCATTTCAATGGTTTTCATAACTAATCCTTAAGGCTTAGTCGGAATTAATAATATTCAAATTGGTTTTTGCCCTTGTGATGATAATATCATCCGGTAATAGAGATCCTGCAGTATCGAATCGAGAGAAAAAAGTAGCAAACCCTCGAACAGAATTATCACCGGCTAGTGTTGCTAAGGATTTACACAAGGTTCTCCGTCGACAAAAGAGTGAACCTTTCAACACGTCCACTTATAATGGTGCTGCGTAGTCCATGCTGTACCAAGTTTCCACAGGAAAATTAGCGAGGCATAATTTATTAGCTATTGTAGAACGCAAATTTGCAGTGAAGTTATTTTCAGCCAACGACTGAGCGGGGCAATGCGGGACCGTTTGTTCAGTTCTGATAATAAATTTCACCATGTTGATGGTAAATTTTGCAAACATATTGCCTTGTCTGGCTTCCGTATCGGAAGTAATACCTACTCTGTCTGTATTAGAATGGTGGTAGTCAGGATTGAAAGTGTTAACATAGCCAAGCTAATTAATCCGGTTTGAACCCCTTAGTGTTGATACTGATTCTGATGCAAAACCGCAATTTAACCTCAATGATTTTGAAAATATTTATAGTTTAGTTTCAAAACTAGATGTCAAGAAGTGAGGTATAGCGATTTTCGGAGTCGACGGAAAACATTTTGGACCGGTTTTTTACACTATGATTCTATTTGAGTTTGAATTTCTGTTCATTTGACACAGACTTACCAATTGTGGCACTAGCGCTACAATACAAATAACAGTGACGGTCTCTCCCAGCCGAAATTTGCTAAATTATTTTGCGTGTTTATTTATTATGAGGCCAAAACACAAAACACAAAACACAAGCAGACAAGAACGATAAGTTTCTTGCAGTGTAAGAACGATAAATATTGTGTTGACATTTGTGGCAGAACACACAATAAAAATTCTGAATAAATATTAGTAAATAATTAACTCATCACAAACCCCCCCCCCCCTCCCCCTATAAAAAAAAATATGTCTTGTTACATAAATACAATAAGGAGTTTAAAATCAAATTTATTGTGGTGAACTAAATTTTCTAACCATCGGAAAGTACAAGGTTCAAGTTTGAATTGACGTAGAGTTAGGTCTTAAGGGTACAAATTTGAAAATCGAAAACGAAAAAATGTTTGCGTTTGTGACTGTAGCCGACAGTCACGAACCAGCAGCGGGGGATCGTCTAGCGGTGGTAAGAGTCGGACACTGAGGAGACGACTCTTCGCAAAAGCCACAAGTACCCGGAAGCATCCTTGACGGCTCTCCACCAATCAAAATGCACTAACCTGTCTATTGAGACCGATGCCAGTAAGGTTCCAATTATGGCAACTGGTAGCGTAGGAAACGGACTTGATTCGGACTGGCACCTGCACCGAGCTCCCCTAGTAAAGTCGTATGACAGCGGCTTGAAACGGTGAGCTGGTACCCGGTGCAGGGGTCTACGTCCCGTAAAACCTGGCAGACCTTCTAGTACGTTCCGCGTTCATTGTCTGGTGGGATCAGATGGTGGGAATTGTTTTTAGGACCAGATTCCCTCTCCTGACTAACGCCGGGCGGGGGCGACATAGTTCCTCATGAGGCGCTATGGGCGACCTACCCTAGCCATGACCTCACTGCATTGGCATAGACCACCATGGGACCGCATAGGCGACAAATCATGGACAAGGCTGGAAGGGGAACCCAATTAATGAGAATGAACACCAACAAGAAACAAGTGACGGGTGTGGAGGGACTACCAAATCCTCTCGCGCAAGGTATCATCCAGCGGTCTTCGCAGAAAAAGGTGGAGACGGATGCAGCAAAACCCGGTGACGGAAAGGCTAGCACGCCAGTTTCCACACCGGATATAACGGTCGATGGTCCCTTTCTAGTCAAGACAATAAAAAAAAACAGGGACAAGCGGCCGAGAGTGGTAGCTCTTTCCGAACAGCTCGATGCGATGATCGAATAGTTCGCGGCGAATAGGAGCGAAATCACCAGGGATCTGAAGCAGAGCCTCCTCCTGCTCCGGATCACCGTCGACAAAGCTCAAAAGGAGTACGCTGAACTTATGACTCTAGTTGAAGCCTCCGAAAAGGAGGCGAGGACTAGGAGGGCAACTGAATCAAAGCAGGTTCAGGACGATGCTCTCGATGCCAGGAAGGCAAAAAGCGCCAAGACAGAGCGGCGACCAAATGGCCGCCAAAAGTCAAGAAGGCGAGAAACAGGGGGACCCCACGGGTATGGACGACGAGCAGGTTCCCGGTTCAGAAGGTTGTTTCAACCTCAAACGAAGGGTACGCGGCTGCCAAGGTGAACAGAGTTCTACACTGCAGATGCTATGCTCCACCACGTTGGTCTACCGAGAGGTTTACCCAGATGGTCGACAAGTTATCCATGGAGCTAACGGCGGTTGACTTCAACGCTTAGACTGTTGAGTGGGGAAGTCGCTCTATGAACCGGAGGGGTCAGATCCTGTTGGAGGCTTTGATGAAGCTCAACTTAGATCTGGCCAACGTTGAGACCAAGGTACGGAGGTGATCATTGATGTGACGTTCTCCAGTCCAGAAAAGGTCACGAACTGGACGATTGCTACTCAGACCATCCGCGGCTGGAAGACATTGCATTTCGATGCCGAGGTATTCGAAGGGGCAATGAGTATAGAGCGCAATGGAAGTAGTTGGCTCCGGCCTACTGCTGATCAACTAGTTGCCATACTATCGCAGGCGTGCGACACCACCATGCCTAGGACTGGCCAACCTAGGAATGGGAAGCCACCGATTTACTGGCTAACATGATAGCGGACCTCCGCAGTGCGTGCCTCCGTGCAAAATGGAGGATACAGCGTGCGCGAATAGACGAACAGAGGATTGAGCGCTGTGCAGCATTCGCTTCTGCAAGATCGGCGCTAAATTGGGCGATAAACGCAACTAAAAGGACCTGCAACGATAGGCTCTGCGCGAGTGTAAGAACCCGTGAGGGGACCAAGACAAGACAGTTCTTAGCCTCCGGCAGTCGAGTCTAGCGTCCGACGTTCCAGTATTTTAGACACAGACCAGGGATGGTCGGCCAACCTGCCGGACATCCTGTTCGTGAGCTACGACAGCCGTGTCGAGATCGTGGGTGAGGTAAGGGCTACGATTGAGGAACTCCTCGTGATCACCAACTCCCTGAAGGCTGGAATCCCTAACCTGGCAATCATGCTGGCGATAAAAAACGGCCCCCTGGCTGTTTCAGGCAGTCATGCAGAGGTGCCTGGATGACTGCCTCCTACCGGAGAGGTGGAAGCAGCAGAGATTGGTCTCACTGCCGAGACTGGGATACCGCCAGGGAACCCTTCGGTATATAGGGTTATCTGCCTGCTGGACACTGCGGGCAAAGTACTTGAAAGGATTATCCTCAACAGACTGGTGAGGTTCACGGGGAGTGTAAACTGTCTGGCAAATAACCAGTTCGGTTTCCGGAGGGTACGTCCACGCTAGATGCCAAACTCTCCGTCACCGAGACGGCGAAGGCAGCCCTTCAGCGCAAAAAAAGTTACGCTTGACGTGAACAATGTGTTCAAGAACGCCAGTTGGAACTCTATAGCGCTTGCGCTCAGGAGCATCCATTTAGCGGTTTCGCTGTACAAGATTCCAGGAAACTATTTCCAAAATCGAGTACTTGTTTACAACACGGAGGTAGGTTAGAAATGCGTCCGAATTACTGCAGAGTTTCGCAGGGTTCTATCCTGGGCCCGGTGTTGTGGATAGCCATGTATGACGGGGTGTTGGAACTCAAATGCTCTGTAGAAGTTGTTATCGTCGATTTTGCAGACGACATAAAGCTAGAGGTCTACGGTGAGTCGATCGAGAAGGTCGAGTTGATGGCCGCGCACTGTATACGCAAGGTTGAAGAGTGGATGCGCTCCAGGAAACAGGAGCTAGTGCAATATATGACGAAGGTCACGGTATTGAACAACCGTAAATCTGAGTCGGAGACTGCATCATCCCTCGAAGCGATCACTGTAACTCTTGGCTCGCGTTTAAGAGCCACGTCGACTATGGCTATAGGAAGATCTCGTCGGTATTTCAGTACTATCTCGTATGATGTCCAATAGCTCAGCGGTGTATGGCAGCAAGCGAAAACTTTTTGCCAGCGAGGTTTCGTACATACTTAGGTATGGTGCGTCGATGGGGTCCAGAGCTCTAAGTACTAACAGTTACCGTAGCGAACTGAAAGTACCCACAGACTCATGTGATCGGAGGTAACAAGTGCGTTCCGAACAGTGACATACGACGCAATCTGTGTCCTGTCCGGTATGATGACTATTATCTTCGTCATTAAGGATGACAGAGAATGCTCCAACCAACGTGACACAAGGGGCATACGAGAAACCAGAAGGTCATTTTCGATGTCCCGATGGCAGCGGGAATGGTCCAATTCCACGAAGGGTAGATGGACGTACCGACTTATTCCAGAGGTATCCAGTTGGGACGGGAGGCACCATGGCGAAGAGAACTTCCACCCGACACAGATCCTGTCAGGCCATGTTTGCTTCAGGCAATATCTGCACAGGTGCCTATCCTAGGTGCGTGGATATGGAAGAGACTGCTGTGCACGTCTTCTTCGCATGTCCACGTTTTGTACGTGCGAGGAGCGATATGATGACAATAAGCGGGACAGGCACTACTCCACACAATCTAGTCCTGAGGATTTGCGACGACCCAGACATCTGGAGCACGGTTGCCTTGGCCACCTCCCAGATTGTCTTGGAGTTGCAACGTGTGGGGCGGGTCAACCACCAACACGCCAGTGGTAGCTTATTGCCATTCTTCAGGTAGTTATATAGAAGGCCTTAAAAGTTAAGAGGGTGCATCAAGCACAAAAGCCATTCCCCGACGCAATACTTAACTGTGAAAGATTAGGGTTGAAGACTGGTAGGGTTTTAGTGGGTCCAGAACAGGCCAAGTAGTTGTCTGGGGGAGTATAACTACCCCAGCATCACTCTCCTAGTTTCATCCTCACACCCTAGTTCTTATCTCAGGTATCTGTTTGCCGATTTCCGATTTCAAAAAAAAAAACATCGAGGGCGTTACGAAAATGTCCACTTTCTAATTTTTAATACTCAGTCAGTTTCCAACCGATTTCCTTTATTTTACATCATGCACCCTCCCAAATGCCGAAAATTGTAATTTGATTATTCAAACTATTGTACTATTGAGAATGTTCAAGCCTCGTTGAAACGCAAATTTCGAGCACCCTCCACAGCGCTAGATTTTGGATCTCCCTTCTGTATGAAAAGCACCGTCGGCAGTTTTATGGAAACCAAAACCATCCGTCCTTTTAAAAACGATCACATATATTCAATTGAAGTAGTCAAAATAAGTTTTTCACATGTACTCAGATGTAATCAATAATCGTGAGTTCACTATGAAGAAAGAGTGCTATTTACTCCTAGGAACTGTAAGTTTCTTATTACGGAAATCTAGCACCCATGATTGGTTCGCAGTAACTTTTGGCATATCGTCGTTTTAGTTCAAAACTTGCACAACTCATTATTCCCAGTTTCGAAGAAAAGAAAAGAATATATATAAATCATGCAATAAGTAGAATAACATCAAATTTCAACACATGCGAAAAAATAATATCCTGTTGTAGTACTGTGTATAAAATTAAAATTTACTACTATCCGCAATGTTTTGTCGATTAGCAGAAAAACATTAAAGCGCTAAGAAACTAATTTATACTCATTGCAGATTGTCTTTGAATGACGTGTGGGTTGATTTTAGTACTGTTGTTGCCTTGGTAGCATTTTCTATCATTTTCAGAACTTTATCAGCTGCTGAGTTGTCCATACAAGCTAAACAACAAAATATAACAATATGCACGAGTGGCTGTAAATTTTTAACTACTTCACAATCAAATGACTTCACAATTTGTGTAACACAATAAGAACATATCGATCGTACTCCCAAAGCTATTGCAAAAAATATCCCAAGTAACACACAAAACATGTTAGAAAATAAGTAACAACGAACATAGTCATACAAGTGTACAACAAGCGCAATTGAAAACTTGTGTTATTATATTGTGTTTGAAGTTGTTTTTCATCAGTTATGCCGTGCTGGATCGCAATCCGTACACCTAAGCACATGATAATCTTCGACGGTCAATATAAAATCAAGCTTTAAATTGACATGTTTACTTATAGGTCTACTTATATTTTATCACTATTTTCAAGCAAAATGATTAAAATCACTCCGAAACTTGAAAAATCATGTTTAAATAGAACATGTTTTAAATCGAAATCCGTACACAGTTTTTTGTCTGAATCGAAACCCGTACACTTTTGAATCGAAATCCGCACACACGCGATATAGACTGGATCAAAGTCCATACAACAATAAATCAAAATCCGTATCGTTATGGAAGTACAAAAATGAACATATTTTATTTATAATTTATCTTTAAATTAACGAATAAATATATTTTGAGGATCAATTGGTTCATAAAGTTTCACACGGTTTTCTATTTTTTTATATCAGCTGAAATAGTGCAATTTTCGTAGCGTTTCGTAGTAACCGGAACACCGGAACCTCTCAAAGCTTCCCGGTACGACTTTCCCTTGCGCACCTCAGTCACAGCTCGTTTAAAATTGTTTGCCGTATATTTATACTTGTTTTCTTCCATTATATGCTGAAAACAAGAAGAAAGTTCAACAATATATGCATGATACACACGCTGTACGGATTTCGATTCAAGCGAATAACAAGAATCAAACTCCGTACGGCACAGTTTTTGTTGAATAAATACAATTTACACTATTTACCAGACAATATACAGCTCTAAAATGACAAAGACTTACTTTTTCTATCAATTTCAAAAAGATTCACAGATTAAAGCGCTTATATCCCACTTGAAAATCGTTTTTTTCTGGAGAACGTTTCCTTAGTAAATTCTCTAACGATACAACGAAATGACAGCTGAAACCGATACACGATTTATTTTTATCTTTAATATTTTTATTTCATGGCCTACTGGCGCATAGTTTAATTTAACAGAAGGCCAACAGTTCAACGGATATGTACATGTAACTATCCTATGAATTTCCAATTTTATAATGCATAAAACTAAAGAAAAACATCAAGGTGTACGGATTTCGATACTGTACGGGTTTCGATCCAGCACGGTACAACCGCATTTCGCAAACAAGCTCGTTTTTTCTGATTTTGGAGATGTTTTTAATAACATGAGTTCAAGAATGACAATCACTATCACTTGGTCTTTTCGTAAGACATTACACAATCTAATAACAACACTACGTACCTGTAAAATGCTTTTCCTTAGTATAGTAGCCGTAGCATTTAACAACTAACTTAAAATTACTTGATCAAATTATTATTGAAATTATATGAACGATTTCTATATTTATTCGGAGCGGTTTTGACGCGCCATCAAAAGATAAACAAAACCCTTGCAGTGTAACCAATATCACTTCAGATTTTTGTTATTGTATATCGAACAACGATTTCTAGTTTTGTTAGATTTTATATTCAGATAACGTTGAAACTATGCGAAAACAATTTCAATATTCAAGCGAAAGAAACAACTCTTTTTGAATGGTTGAATATTATTTTTTGTCATCATTTTATAATCAATTAAAACTGCCACTGAAAAAAGAAATTGCCGATCTAGTTGCACTGCGCAGACACAACACATTTGCGCATGCGTTGGTTAACAGTTGTCATAGCAACAGATTTGCGCATTGCCGTATTTGTACTCGAGATGTATTTTGCCACTTAATTATATCAAGTTTTCTTGCTCTCATGCAGTTATCGGTACTTGTTCTACTAGCCTTCATGTTTTGCGCTTTTCTGGTGATATTGATGTCATGGAATAGGTAACGTCAACTATTCTATACTAACGTGTGTTACTTGGGATATTGGCATAAGGCAGGCTTTCGTAATTCTACGTTAATCTCGCGGTCGTGTGTTATGCACAACCTCTTCAACTATTTTAAGATGGTACCTGTAGTACCACAATTAAGAACTTCTTTTATCCAACATGAATGGTATACCTGAAAAAAAAAATAAGAAAGATTGTTTAATTAAACCTTTTTCAATTTGTTTTTTTAATGTACTTTAGATACTCTAAAACATAACAAAATAGGGTTTCAAAAGAAACAATAAATAAAAAATCGATGGAATTAATAAACATTTTCTCCCAAAAATGGTCTAGTCCTATTCAAACGAACTGTTCGGAGTACTCCTTTTAAAATATGTTTGAAACATTATTAAACTCTGTAGTCTACTTGTTATTACATCACAAGTATATCGAGAAAGCAGAATTTGGTATTATTCATAAATTATGCTGCAACAAAATAATTATACCGGATTTTGAATACTCAGTATAGTGTAGCTGTCAAAATCATCCTAATCGGTTAGTTTTTCATGTCTACCTATAACATTTTAGGGTGACATGAAATTGTACGTATATTGAAAAATTAATTTCGAGAAGCCGTGGTAAAATTAACTTCATTCTGCAAAAAATGTGCCAAAAATAGAAAGTAAAAGACTGTGTCTTAACCTAGATCTTCGTTATCAATCCATTTTTTTTTGTAGACTTTCACAAAGTTAAATATTTGAACACTCGTTGAAAGAACACAGCACAACAGACAATTCTCATGAATCTAATGATGGCAATCAACTGTTAGCTCTTTGTCATAAACATACCACCATACCAAGTCATCACTCCTGATGACTGAGATGAAAAGCACTCACATACATACTGATGGCACCAAACAAACGAACGGAGCAAAGCTGGAGCAAGGAAGTGACAAGCTTAGTTTGACGCCAACAAAAAGAATGTCAAGACAAAAATCTATCTATAGACTACCATACCAGTATACTGAGTCATTCCATCAACATACAACTGCTGTCTCTATTCTGCTATCCCACACACATTTTGAGAGAGTGAGTTTGAAAGGATATCCAGTTAGAATATAGGTACTCAAGTCACCAAACTGCTCCATTGTGCTTTCCATCACCTAGCCTGTGGAATGCACCTTCAGACTTTTTTTTTCTTGAATCATCAGTCTGCCGTCTACAAATTATCAATTACAAAGCATAAGAGACGATCTTACGAAAAACATATGATTAAAAAAAAATGGTGAAGTAACAATCTAGGAATAATAATAGTAATCAATTAAGCAAAAAAAATGCTAAAGTTTCACACGCAATCAATCGAACTTTTTATTTGTGTTCAGTTGCTGCAGCAGCATGTATACCACGATCTAAAAAATATGAAAAAAAACAGCAACATACACATTTGTCAAAATCATTCTCTAGGGAATGAAAACGTCCATACCATACGCAAAGAAGCTAATCAATTCGGGAGAAAAAAAACTGCCGACATTTCTTCTCTTTTTATATTCTGAAGCTCGGGAAGCTTTAACAAGGCCAGCGAAACATCAACGTTATACGACTTATTACTTTTTCTCCCTGTTATCATCATCATCGTCGTCGTTGTCGTAAAAAAAATTCTCGTAACATGGCAAACTTTTACAACATTTTATTCCTGCTGCTTTTATTTGCGCTTCTGCTCCCGGTACCATATTTCTCAAGTCTGTAATAAATAATGATAATAATATACGCTCGAATACATGGCGTACACTTCGGGAGCTTACTTCACCCTGAAACCACAATCATTTCTCCGGGATATTTCCTGGTCCCATAACCTATAGGAAAAAGTGCGCCCCATTACGCACATCCTATGGCGCGCCAGAAAGTCGAACAAGTTCCTGCACAAGTCCACTTGTTCTGCTTTGACGTAATGAGAATCGTGCAGCACATTGCACCGTTGACAGAGAATGATGATGTTCACGTATGATGTAAGTAATTTTCCGGCACAATATTATAATACATGCAAAATGGAAACTGTGAAAGAAGACATTATGGAAGGTAAACAAGTTTCCAACAGATTTTGACAGAGCTAAAATCCTAGAACATCAATCATCAGTTTTATCAATCATCAAATCAAATAACAATTTTACCGAATCATAAATCATTATTATTCCTGCATCCGCTTTGCATTACTAACTCCGACAAACATCCACGAAAAGTCAACTTTCTTGCGGCCTGGAGTTGTCGGCGAACAAACAACGCTAGCCGTCGCGTCGTTGTCGTCGTCGTTGCTGCCAATAGGAACACATTAAAATAATACCCTTCCCGATATAGCAGTCTGAAACAGAGGAAACTTTATCTTTTATTCAACCGTTTTGTTTACGATTTTTCGCTTTGCTAACTAGAGAACCCGACTTCCATCGATCCGGAAGCTTTCCGCCATTCCTCACAATTCGCTGCTTTCAACTGTATTTTCAGTTCAGTACAGTACCGCTCCACTGTATAGATTTAGCATAGAGATTCGAAGGGATTATGAGGAGAAAAATTAAAATACTGCAGAATGAACTAAAGTTTACCTTCGCATGTACATTGCGTTACACTACCTCCGATGAAGAAGAGAATATAGCCGGTAAATAAAATATGTAATGAAAGTTTTTGGTATTGTTAATGCGAGGATGTTGGAATACCATAAATATTTTTCTATCCACTTTAGAGATGCTAAGCATTTTCAAATACTTCAAGAACCTTCTGTTATGCTGTTTGTGTTTATCACGAACAAAACATCAACAGGAGTACCAACATGCTATGAGATAAATCATAATGCGCTTCCTTTGTTTACGCCGTTGAACTGCAGTTGTTCTAAGCATACATAAACAATCACTTTCGTCTTTCAATTGAGAGTGTTTTATTTCTCTCTTCAAGTTTACAATTTAGCTCCTTAAGGCTAAGTTTCACTTCTTAATTCTAGTTACTAGAATCCAGTACTACAGTATAGTGGAAAAAAACACTACCTCATTTACTCGTCATCCAATCGTGGGCTAGCTTGATGACGCCGACACGATTCGTAAATAAAATACATAACATACAAACATGCAAGCGTGCGCCACAAGCGCGGCTGGCCTGTATGTTATTTGTTTACACTTTTAGCCATGTGCATTCATCGCATCAGGCTTGGGATAATTCTGGCTACAGTGTAGGTAATGGGATACTGAAGCATTCGCCAGGTTTAAGCAACTGGAAATTGCATTGGCCCGGTTATGCAACTTATGAAATTCAAAACAGGTAATTAGCTGAGAGCAAACCCAGCTTAACTGTTGAATAGATTTGCTTGACTTGTGGGAATCTTAGGTGTTTGGTAATTAGTTTGTATCTTAGAAAAGGTTTGTGTGTGGGAAACAAAGCAATACTTTGCTTTGGTTCTTCTTGGAAACATATCGGAAAAAGATTCTTGTGGATTTCTTTACTAATTTATGGTCTTGGGAAAGTTATTGGAAA
The DNA here is from genome assembly GCF_029784165.1 of Wyeomyia smithii. Lineage (NCBI taxonomy): Eukaryota > Metazoa > Arthropoda > Insecta > Diptera > Culicidae > Wyeomyia > Wyeomyia smithii. The sequence continues at coordinate 81,362,424 of NC_073696.1, read as the reverse complement.
TTCATGGGAAAAAGGTCTTTTGAATATATGACACAGTACTTGAAGAATTTCACGCTAAATCGAATAGCCTTACTACCCCAAGCATTTTTTTAATTATCTGCACTCACTTTTGGAAAGGGCTGAACTGCCGCTATTCGCAAAACAGTCCTATGTAAAATTTTGTGTTTTCTTGTTTTTTTTTTGCGGGAATAATGGGTCCATTTTTGCATGCTCTTTCGTGAAAGCCAATGAAATCGTTGTGGGAATCAAACCTTACTTTTTCAATGGTTATTCTTGAAGAGCATGCCATAATGGACCCATTCTCGCAAAAAAAAAAACAAATTAACATCCAAATTTTACATAGAACTGTTATGCGAATAGCGGCAATGAAATTTTGTTTAAAAAAAACGACATATCTGAATAATAACAAGTGAGCTTATCTAGCTTATCTAAAAACACTTTTTAATCGTTTCAGAGCCGTTTGAATGAGTTTTTGGCTTGTTCAGAAGAATTTTAGCCAATTCTCTGAAAAACTTATTTTGCAAAAGCTTTAAAATGACCGATAATAATTTTCAGTTCTACTTTTTATTTTAAAAAAAAATCAGTGTAGGATCTCAATTTTTTTTAAACGAAAATGTAGACGATTTCATCAAAACCATCCCTTGACAACCTTGCTCTAACTGTTATCATTGCCGAACGGTTATGGTTATGACAAAAACGTAAAACCGCATCCAGCATGAAAAATTTTTGTTAGAAAAACTTTTTTTTCTAAAAGTGCCCACTTTGGTTTGTTCAGAAGAGTTTTAGGAAACTAAATTCCAAACATATAAAAAACATATTTTGAAAACATCTGAGATGACGGATATTTTTTAAATAACTTTTTGTTTTCAAAATATTTTTATTTTTAAAATACTTTTTTTCATTATTTTCAAATGAAACTTCAGATAAATTCCTAGAATTCTCTTAACATCTTTTTTCTAACTTTTGCCATCAGTAAGTTACAAAAACGCTTTTAATAGAAAAACTTTTTTTTCTTAAGAGTGCCAACGTTGCAGCAGTTAAGGCAACTTGATCATCTATCTAAATAATTTATTTCGAAAATAATCTGAATAAATAAAATGCGGAAAAATATTTTTCTATCTTGACTAAAAGCAAAGCAAAGCCTTGGTGCTACATTCTGATTGCCAACTGTTATGTGTACTGGACAATTGCGGGGCTAGCGCTACGATCCTACTGTTACTAACAGTCACTCCCGAGCCGAGACTCGAGCCTACGACGACTTGAGGCCTTTAGGCCTTTTTTTAGGCCAGCATCGTACCTCGGGACCAGCTGAGAGATTCTATCTTGACTACTTTTATTTAAAATGCATTTTTGCAAATATGAGGAGCTCTGGCAGCACGTGTGAATTGTCTGCTTTGTAAAAGTTTTCAATTTTTTTGTATCAATTTTGCTGAAACTAGTGTGTTTAATTCAGGCTGTGAATCGTCGTATCTCGGTGCTCCGATCTTTCCACTTTTTTCGGGAACGTTCGTGGTTGTGGTGGATGCGTAAACGTGTGGATGATCTGTTTGGATGATTTTATGCGGTGAATGGTTGTAGAAAGAAGCAACACGTCAGTGCAAGCGCTGAAATGTTGTTGTAATAACTTATTTTAGTTCATGTTTTCAACCGCAGAAAAGACGACATGAATTAGTCTCTTAAATGTTCATCACTTTTTTTCGGGATACAGCGGACACTTTTCATATATTTTTCGAATCCATTTTTATTCTTTTGTGCATTTTCTACGTTGGAAATTTGAAAATTTTAGCTATGGAAGGCAGTCAACCGATTAGTCTATAAAAATCGGGTCATTGAATGATGCACAATGAGAAGGAATTACCACTCTCAGTCGTTTTTCTAGTTCACTCATTGTGCATCTTGAGTGGCTCGGACCCATCACGGAGTAGCAACCATTGATATGTACAGTCAGACCTAAGCTAAGCTTAAAATGCATTTTGCCGTTATGTTAATTCAATGGTTAGGGATTACATTTGTCATTCAACATAATATTTACAGTTACGAATGAGTAACTCTATAAGTAGACATATTTGACCAAACAAACTTGTCGAAGTCATTATAAAAATCATGAAAAGTTATTTTATGATTATGATTTGGGAGTCCAATTCATATATTCAAAGGAAAAAATGTTCGTTTATTCTTTCGGTTTGTCAAATTTGAACTGCTGTGCCATCGGCTTACCCCCTTCATTAAATTTTGCACAGTAGCCTCGTCAACCTTATTCGACACCAAACACCAGTTAGATTTGAATTGCTACTCGTTTTTCATGCATGGATTGGTTTTTTTTTTTTTCAAAAATCCGTTCCAGGCTCTTGAGAGGGTTGCGGTTTTGGGTATCATAACCACGTTATTTGCATCGTACCACACGATTGTCTATTTCTCATAGTGACAACGCACCAAGTCCAGCCAGAACAGCACAGGTCTATCCTGTTGCTTTCGGAATGATAGTAGCCATTTTTCCAGGCACTCCTGGATGTAGATCTCTTGATTGATGGTTCCCATAGTGATGAAAATGCCGCCTTTCAGACCACACGTGTATATGGCCTGCCAGACGAGGTATTTCTTTCCGGAAACTTCGATGGTTCGAAATGTCGGCCAGCAGCAAAATTTTGACACGCTGCTACTCTTGCTTGAACGTCATTTTAAAAACTGGAACGCGAACGGCGAAAACTCAACATAGCAACTATTGCAGGGTAAATTAACCTATGGTGAACCCCTTTCCTATAGTGGACCCCTCGTTAAATTTACTCAATTTCTCTTAACATAAATTAGAATTTGAAATTTTTCTCGAAATTCTGATGCAGGTTGGGTGATTGAGATGTTTCTCTATAGAAGTTTTCTTAAGATTCCTCGAGTTTTCGCATAATTTTAGTTAACCCATTCCCAGCGGAGAGAAATCAGATTTAACCTCGAAAAATGGCCTTTAAACTCGTATAACTCAGCCACTACATGGACAATTGACAAAAACTGTATTGCATATTGTAGATCGATCTTTTCTCTAACCGTAATAAATAGTTTCGTTGTTTGAAACTGCAGATAAATTGTAGATGTAAAGTGATGCCTCACCCGCCAGGAATTGGTTAATCTGGCGGGTGGTTCACTAAAGGAAAGGAGTCCACTATAGGTTATTTGACCCTATATAAACTCAACATCCAGCATTCCAGGTTTTTTTACTGCATTTTTAACAGAAATAGGGTAAATTAACCTATACTGGACCTTATTTCTATATTTCTCGTTTCTTCTCGCTGTCATTCGCTTTCGAGATCATAGGCACACACGCGCGCCTACTCTTTTACTCGCATGTAGTCCCCTTCTCCCGAGCACAACAAGTCGAGTACAATTGTTTCAAGATGCATTCCTTAACCCTCAAGTGCCCATTGCCGTCTTTAGACGGTCTTCAGATGAACCTCTAAAAAGCTTCAATCAATACTTAAAAAATGTTTATAAAGTTTCAAAGTGATTTTTTCGAAGTCCGTCTGAAAATTAATTTGGGCACTAGGGGGTTAAAGCAGTCCGATACCCTACACGTTCCAGTATGCGATACTTTACAAATTCTTCCCCCACTTTCGGCTGTCGGTGCACCAAGCAAAACCGGGTAGATGAAGAAAGCATTTTGGCTTTCGAACACAGTTTTTCGAGCACTCCACCTAGTCGAGCAATTTTAGTCGAGTACTCCTACTCACAGCCAGGAACTCGCATACTCTTTATAGTTGCTGAGTAGTAATACAAAAGAGTTTTTCCATGTCGGTGCGTGCTTGCTGCTACTCAGGGAAACGCATGAAGAAGAAAGAGTATCTCGAAAGCGTGTGTGCGAAAGACTTATCTTGTTATCAAGCAGAAAGGAGGAGAAAGGTTTTGCATCTCCCTCGCTTTGCAACGCTGTCATCAATACCTTCCCAACATAACATTTTAAAATAACTTGTCGAAAATGAGTCGCGATTTTAATAAAAACAAGCGCACAAAATGGCATCTAATGCTCATAGAAACGTCTATGCAAAGTTTCAATCAAATCAAAAATGGATGATTGAATTGTCTGCCCGTTTTTTTTTGTGAATTTGCATAAAATCAAGAATACCTATAACACGCACTTGCTGGTAATCACTGCGTTTTGATTAGGGTGGTTTACCGGTAAAATAGAAACCGGTAAAACCGGTAGAACCGATACTTATTTCAATACCGGAATACCGGTATTGGAGAGGCGAAAAAACCGCTATTTTCGGTGTTTTTCTTAAAATCAAAAAAAAATGTCACAATATCCATAAATCATTGTAAGGCTAATAAATGCTACCCACTTAGGCAGGCGTTAAAAATCACATGACAGTGTATATAATAATTACATTTAGACAGAAGCAACATTGAATGTTATTTTACCCTTACTTATTTATCAATTTTTGTTTCCTTCTTGTTTGTTCTGCTTAGATTCAGACGATGTGTTTGTGTGTATCGATAATATGTCAACAATTTTCATATCAACAAACCAAAACATATTTTTTCAGCTAATCTTTACACACTCATACTTACAGAGGCAACTCGTGGGTTTTGAACCTACTAGTTCAACTACAAATTTTGAAAATCAAAGTTTGAGGCAGTAATCACAATCATGTCCGCGAAAAGAACGCAAGTCATTATTCGTTTTGTGCTATTTAAAAGGTAAACTAAAAAAATAATATAAAAAATAAATTTGGATTAGTAATTTATTTTTTGTTTGGCGTCTCTATGTGCATTGCACAGGTTGCACCTAGTTATGGACAAGTTTCTCATGATACGAAGTGTTAACAGGATGAAATAATCAATCAATAAAGAATTTCATCCTAAAACTTACTGCTCCTTGAAAAAGTGAAATTTAAATAGTTGTAGCATGGTCAAAGTTTCGTTTCCCATACCGCAGCGGATTTATTAGCAATAATTCTAGCTGAGAAAAATGCTTTCTAAGATTCAACTGAATTTGGACAAACTTTTTAAAGAGCATCGGATTCGTAAAAAATGTGAATTTGTGTCTGATCGTCATTTCATTTTCTTCTCCAATAATTTACTCTTCTCAACAGTTTCAAATATTTTTTCTCTAAGAATTTTAAAGTTATTCATTAATTTAAAACTACGTTTTGCGATGTGAAAGGAAATTGAAATAAAAATCTACATGTTTTTTTGTTAATATGAGTTTCTAAATTGTATTCTTCGTAATCATATCACTATATCATCATATCATCATATCATTGAAGTTTTCCAAACACAGGTAAATTTATCCAGTGCTGTATGTGGATCGCATACCACAAGAGATCAAAACAATGGTCGCAGTGGTCCAAATCTTACAAAACAAAATCTGGATCGTAATGAAGCATAAAAGTACTAATAAATTCAAAAACATAATTATGCAGCGACACGTACTTCGATACAACCTGAGTTGCAAAGCAAAAAAAATTTCAAATCCCAATTTATGTATATATTTAATTATATTTCAATTTTATTTTTAAATAGTACAGAGAGAATGACTCGCATTTTTTCGCGGACATGATTGTCATTTTTTCTCCAAACTATGATGTTCAGAATTTTGTAGTTGAACAAGTAGGTTCAAAGACCACGAGACCTGGTTTGTATTAATCCGAAAAAAATAAAAATACCGGGTTTTTACCGGTTTTTATTTTTATGAATACCGAAATACCGGTTTTCCGAAAAGTCGGTAATACCGACCACCCTAGTTTTGATAGATGTTAAACCTGACAATAATTTGGTAAACTCCAAACGTTTATCATCTGACCGACAAATGGCCCTATTCGGGAAATGGGAAAGACATAGTGCTACATAAATCCTTAACTCCCACTAGTTTGTCCAGGGTTCAATGATGCCAAATTGCAAAATAGGATAATCGCTACAAAGTAATGGAAAAGCATCTCAGCGCTTCGAAAGATTTGTTACGATTTCAGCATTATCCGTCATGTGGACGTAAGCTCTTCCCGCTTAAGCCGGTGAACAGATCAAAGCTGTCCACGGTCGCTGCGAGTTTCCGCATTGAATTAAATTACTTCCTTTTCACCGCGATCGTGAATAAATAATCCGCACTCTCGAGCAAACATTCAACTGCAGTGTATAGACAGTTGTCGGATGGTTGGCCAACTGGCAATATACTGAGGCAGCGTCACAGACCGACGAAAGCCTGGTCTCTTCGCATTTCAGCGTGGCCCAACCAGACAGAGGATGGCTGCCACATTTACTACAAAAGAAAAGAAAAGAAGAGCAGCGCATTTTCCACACTGTGCTGGAAAAGCCGAAAAATGTACCGGGTTGTACTACTGCTGGAGAATTGTAAAATAAGATGACTGCGTGGGTGTATGGGTGTGCTCGAGAATCCCACAGTTGAACGTACTTTTGTGAGCTGCGAAGATCTGCTTTCGCGCCGAACGAATCCGCACAAAGAAAGGATAACTCTCCGCTGGTGCGGAGGAAATATTTTTGTTATTGCTGCTAAGGATGGTGCTTCGTCGCATGTACCGCTGGATTCATTCAGACTCAGTCTGTTGCTCGCAGCAATTGTGCAACCTGCAAACCGGCTACAGGATACCGGCGGTGAGGGTGCGCTTGTTTGCCGGGATTTGCTTCGGATTCTTCTGCGTTCGTTTGGAATTCCGGAAAGTAGTTCAGGATGAATGAGTTGCACGTTCGCAATATGTAAACACTGGTAAAGTGTAGAAATTGTTGTTTTTCAAACTTATTTGCGGAAACCGTGAATGGGTAAACAAAACGGAATTTTTTTTCTTCTAATTTTGAAACCGAAATCTGAATAAATTCGTCCTGAATTATTTTCGAGCACTACGTTGCATTCCGAGTTGCTTCTTGTGCTTGAGGCAATTCATTCCAACCAATAAGAAGGCCTATTTTTGTTTTTCACCCGTTGGTATTTCTTCAAGGATGATTCACTAAAGAAAACCCTCTGAAATAAGCACTTATGTGCCAACCAAGCATTTTGAACATTTTGAAGGGGACTTGCAAGTGAGATGAAGGATAACTTGAGCCGAGCGGTATTGACAGTTTGGGACTCTCCACAACTATAAAGATTGACAAGGCGAAATAATTTTCTGTAATGAACAATTCTTTGAATTCCCAATTATTTAGTAATTTGACAACACTCTAAGCGATTCTCGTGCGTACTAGAAAGAACAAGAGGATAAACGGATTCGCTAATTATTCTATTTCCGCGAGGTGAACGCATTTGGTTTTGAACAGGTATGACATTAACAGATTAATTTTTTCCAACACGAAATCGAAATGGATACTGTAACACCTCAATCTCGTACATAGAGCACTATTACAGATTATGTGATAGTCTCCTTTTAACAAACATCCTGATCACTTGCCGTTATTTTTGTTCATAAATTTAGTCTTAAAAAATGTATTCAAGTCACAGTGGTTAAATGAGTCAATTTCATGCGATTCCAAATAATTCAATAAAAAGAACTTCTGTTATTATTTAATAGAAAATTATATGTACCTGCGAATAAGTTGGTTTAGATCTTCTTTCGTGTCACAATTTTTAATAACTTTTACTATCACGGCTATAAATTGGTCGAGGCTCAGGAGAGCATGGAAAACTTGTGACGAGAATAATGCAATATTAATCATTAGTATCATACTTAAATGTTATAATCACCCGATTCAAATGATGCAAAAATACATAAACATTCATTTGATTTTGGGATACTTATGTAAATTAAAACCCCTCTACGAAACGTAGAGAATTTTAGAATTTGCAACTTTGAAGTAGTAATCCTACATCAGAGCCAACACTGTTCACTAAAGTAAACACTAGGTAAAGCCGTTATTAGTACATACGAACAATTTCAAAAAACTGGACTTAAGAATCAAATTTATCAAACCTCTTTTAGTGCCAAGAATTGCAAAACAAAAAAAATATACATGATGAGGTACTTGGAGCTATCAGCAATTGAAATTTTCTGTAATTTGCTACTGAAATCGTTAATGTCATGTCTCAAAGAATATAAAATCATTCTTCGAATCGAACAATAAAATATCGAAATAAAGCAAATAGCCGTATTCTTTTGTCAACCGAAACTTCTGCCGCATGCGAAATACATTATACTGCCCCATAATTCTCACGAATTTTATCCAATTACAGTACGATCAGAGTTCTAACCTTCAGTACGATGGCAATTTACTGCGAGCATGGCGCTGTTAATACGTGACATGAATTGCACGTTTTTCGCAACATCCTCCGGCCTTCAATGTTGTTCCCCGGTGGGGAAACCAATCAATAATATCATTTATTTATAATCCCTGTAGAAGCACCTAAGGCCTCTAACGAGAAGCAAACATCCCGACTGCCGACTGTATGACCAAAAACAAACGCGAGGTGCACAATCAAAACAATATTTCTGTCAAAATACTGTGAAAGCTAAATTTATCACTGCGACAGTGTGCCGTGTTGCACGACCGCAACACGAGCCAGACCAGCATCTACTGCTGGAGAAATGTCAAAACGCGAAGAAAAAAATAAAACAAATTAAAAATAGGCACGCGAGTGCCGAATACCGACCTGATTTTGTACATTAATCACGAGCTGGCTTATCCCATGACTAATTTGCACCAGAAAACAAATAAAACCGATTACTATCTTCCTACTAATGCACGATTCGAAATACATTTCGAAAAACTAAAACAAAATAGACAATGCTACACGCTAGCACCATCAATCGACATTTAGTGATAAATATGGAGCTTTCGCGTTCCGTCGGCGAGGCTGCAAAATCGCCACACTACTTGCACTACTAGAACTTGATTGAATTCTTAACCAAACGCATCCTCTGACACTATTCACAAACACCTTGCAACTTGCTTTCCAATGAAGCAAATATTCGCTCTATCTTCGTAGCATCAAATATTTATAAACAGGCCTGCCGAGAACCAGCAATGTGGGCAGGTAGACAATGTAAATACACTCCAGACCAGACTGCGAGAGAAGCGAAGCCACCATCTGGCGTACACGACCGAACGAATCTACGGGCAGAAAAGGACTAAAGATGATGTCGCCACCGACAGACGAACACGACGCGAGTATTCTTTCTATCGTGCATCGCGTGCACTCGGTTTGTTTTCATAACAAGACTCTTGTTGCAGAGAACAGCAAGATGTCTCCATGTTGCACGGTTTGTTTGTGGTAGCCGCAGTAACACAGCAACGTTGCACTGTTGTTATGAAACATCCTGGCTTGCTGAAAGCCCGGAGCGGTGCTGCCTCTGCCGGGAAACTGGAAACGAAAAAACGATTGATGGTCTACTTTATCGATCATCAGTGTTCAATAAGAAGCGTTCGGATGTTACTGTGATACCTATGCATGCCTTTTTTATTACCTGCAGTAGAATTATTTTCTACCTTTTTATTACCTGCGACAAAATTCTTATAAATTTGAAGTGGTAGAATTGAAGACAATCTTTTTTCTATTCAGTTGTTAAGAAGTACAGTATAGCCATTATTTAGTTTTTAAGCAAATTTATTTTGCCTCAAAATGTTGCTGAAGCTGTTGAGAAGAAACGTAGAAAATAGCGTATACTGGTGGTGGGAAAGTATGTTACCAGACCAGAAGTATGTAAACGGTTGTTTCAATTAGAAGGGCTTCAAATATACGAGAGAAATATATATAAAACGATTAAGCAGCAATACTACTTTTGAAGCCCCAAAATGAATTGATGCAACGTTCATGAAGCGTGTATTATACCTGGAGGGGGTGAAATTGATCAATTTTAATAACAATTTCCAATTAACTGGCCTCATGTATATTTTTCCCGAAATAGTATAATTTTAAAACAAGTACTAGTATGTGCTCCAGTAAACCTCTATGGCTATTGGTGAAATTTCTATCGTCCACTTCATGAAATAAATTCGATAATTCTATAAAGTACTATGAGGTAAATTGGGATGAAATTGATCACCATTGAAATCCATACATTCTTTTGGAAATGTGCTTTTTTTTGATATGCTAAAGATAAATGATGATTTCTGTACTGAAAAATATCATTTACAGCTAGCTTGGAAACGAAAATAACGATATTTCAGGTTAAAATTTGTTTATTTGGGTTCAGGAGCTGCTTGTTGCTAAATATGCTCTTATTTGATCGTCGTTAGACCGATTTCAATTCGGTTTGTTGCAAAAGCTCAAAAACTAGCTTAAAAATTAAAATCTTTGCGGTTTCCTGCGAATTCATCAGTATTCCATTATTGGTATGGAATGATTATTGTTGAAAATTACATTTTTTGAGCTTTTATCAAACTTTACTCACTTCTCCAAATTTAACGTAATTAACCCTACACTAAGATTACTTTAAGTAAATTCAATACTTTTTTTGTTATTTGGAAACTTGTTTATTCAAATTTTATTGAGTTTTGACTGAGTTAGAAGAACTTTTCGAAAATATGAAAAATTGCACCGGGCATGCAAGGGTTAACTTCGACAGGTATGTGAATCATGCAAAAGTTGCGTTTAAGGACACGTTGTAAGAACAATATCTTTTGATTAATATTTTGTATCACGAATTTTCAGGTGATCAATTCCACCCCACTGATCAATTTCACCCCATCCCACGGTACCGCATGAGTGTATTATGTGTGTAATATTGATTTCCATGCAGCACTACTTCATCCTTCGCTTAAATATCTATGATTTGTTTTTAAAGCCTTCACCAGAGACATATAAAATACTACAAAGTACAATCAGGTTTATTACGCGGTTTATTGACGAGGTACGCGTAAAAAACCTGGTCCTAGGAGTAGAAAACCTGGTCCTAGGAGTAGAAAACCTGGTCCTCGGGGTTGCAAACATTGGTGACGTCCCGAGCAGGAGAAAATATCATTATAATATCACAACCAGATATTGAAAATACACCTCATTTTGATCTTAATATGGTTCACATAGTTGATAAAATAACAAAAAATAATACCAGAGAATTGTTCCTCCAAACTATATGAATAACAAAGCATGATATTCCTATACCAAACCAATAATTTGCATTTACAATCACGAAAAGGACCGATTCAGATATTTTCAACTTATTGTTGGAATGCGATGGCCTTTTCGTATCATGATTACATCAACTTACTTCTGAGACTTCAGCGCTGCATTTCATGTACAATCGGGTCCTAAAGTTTGACACGGTTTTCAGATTTTTATGTACCTATCAGCTGAAAGAGTATGATTTTCTCAGCAAAACGTAATTTTTAAAAATGTTTTTCGTTGTCCTTCAATTTTTAATGATAAATAAAGAACTGCTCGATAGGTGTTGAATAGCAGTTCGTCAATATACCGTACATGGGCGAACTGTCATTTAACACATTTTGAGCAGTTTTTTATTCTTCATTCAAAAATCGAAGGACAACGACAGACATTTTTCAGAAATCACGTTATGTTCAGGAAACGCATCTTTTTCAAATGATATATCAAATCTGGTACAGCTTTAGGACCCAATTCATGGAAAGTTTTTGTTAGAAAAGCCTCATTTTGAAATGTTCAAAAGAGTTCAACGGATCTGAAATGAAATGACTGTCCTGATTATGATATATTTTCACATTAATAAAAGATAAAATCTTTTTAACCATTCCTGGGATTTAGGGGCCTTCCGCAATGAAAACTTTTTCAGAGATTCAAATGAGTTTTCCCGTAAGCCAACGAAAAACTCGGGAAACAAAAATTTCGGGAAAACTCATTTCAATCTTTGAAAAAGATTTTTGTATGTCACCGTGAAAATGATACACACATTTGAATGCCTCTTTTCGCATCGGGAGGCCTACCCTGTTAGTCAGCTGTATTTGTTTTGATTGCGACACATGTTTATAGTTCACTCGTAAAAGATAAAGGCAGCGTTTTTTCAGAGGAAAATTGCAATGGATTCAAGTATAGAACAAATCAAGATTTTGTATCTCACAGAAATGAGATAAGAATGAAAGTGTCACATCTGAATTCGAACAGATTACTCAAGTACAGGACTATCGAACGATTCGAGGAAACTGGCACGGTTGTCCTCAAATAGAAATCGGGCTAAAAATGGAGTGTGTGGACTACAGCGGTGATCACAGCAGTTGAAGAATGTATCTGGCAAAATTCAGCTCGGTTGGCAAGATAAATGGTTTGTGAAATGAACATGAGTCATAACACTGTGCAAAAAATAATTAAAAAATGACCTTGGATTCGGTGCTTTCAAAAAACAAATGATTCGGGGATTATCTCGCAGAAATATCACCAACAGTGTTGCCAGATCTCGATTGCTACTGAAGATACACGCTACTGACAAAATTGTCTTCGTTGGAGGCTATCTAGACCAAGGAGAATAATCGTGTGTATGAAGCATTGGGATTTCTCGTAAACGCTTTTACAACACGCTTGTGATCCTGATCACAAACAGAACATCCGTTCCAACCACATTTCTACTTCCGTTCGTTGCTTTTTTTCCTGTGTGGACTCATCACTGCGACCAGTGATCAGATCTATTGATATTACCCATTTATTTTCTGTACTCCGCACTTCATATTATTGGCAGTATCACTATTGAAGTAAGTGATTCGCGTATCATTCGTATCCGTGCTTGTGTGTAAGTTTTATCTTTCCGTTTCAAGCATACTGCTCTACTATACCGAGCCTCTGTCCATCATAACAATATCGCCTGATTACAATTCCCTGGAGAGAACTTTCATACGTTACTCACACTAGAGACTGTGTTATAAAGAGATACGCAAAGAGAAAAGCAGTAAATATGGCAACCCTTTGCTAATATTCTATTCCAAACAATTCTGGCAACCACATTTGATTGCGCATGACTTTTCATACGCACGAAAGCGTAATGAAATTCCGAAACTTTGTAAGGATATATTACTGAGTTTCAAAGCTTGTTAATACATTTTTTTAAATTTCAAATGCATCACTCATCACTCACAAGCATAACGAACACATTTTCCTTTCAAACCATAATTGCACGTGGTTCACAACATTTATACTGATTACAATACACATTCTGTAAGAAATATTACACTCCTGAGTTTGTTTACTTTGCACACTTGGAGCCTCGATTTGACGGTTCACTTGTAGTTTTCGACCTCACTCTTTGCGTATCTGATTATAACACCGTCTGTAACTCACACCAGTTTTATTATAATAGGGACTAATTTTTGTTAGAAGCAGAGTCAACAGAAAACTGTAGAATTCAGATTGAAGGAAGGGTACTTGGTGGGAAGTCTGAGAATAAACCCATGCTAAAGTCCTTTTGGCAACCAAATGACCTGATTCTACTAAGATTCGAACCCACGATCACCCGCTTACCAAAGCGGACTCTGTAACCTTGCGGCTACGGAGCTCCCCCCGTTCGTTGCTCAGAGTTTTACAGTAACATTTAATTGCCCGACTCATTGTTGACTGCACGATTTCGAGTTGTTTTCCGATTTCCCGTTAAGAGCGTTGACGATTTTTCAGGTACTTGCCCAAAATCAATTCACGACGTTGTTTGTCCGGTAACGGCATTTTCTACAATTTCCGAAAAACTGACAGCGATAAAAATACAGTGTAAACAATAGACTCTAAATTATCTCTACCCAAATTTTCAAGACAAAATACTCTATTGGTAATTTTCTACCGCGTTTTTTCAGTGATGCAATTTGATGTAGGACACCCGTTACAACAATAGGTCAAGGTCATTAAGGCCATTTGCTGCCTTGTGATTAGGAATTTTATGGAGAAGTTTTTTGCTGCAAGATTATACCAAAGCATAAGGCACTGGTTGTTTAGAAGTGGTGCAACGGAAATTTACCGTGTTTTATCAGCACCTCTGAATGGTCCGCATCCTCCCCGATTTGGATCCATTAGACTTCAGTGTTTGGGGGTACGTGCTAGGAAGCTGGCTGACGTAAAACGCGGGACTTTGAACACTTTTAAGAACCGTTTGGTAAAAAATCTGGAACGAAATGCCGATCAAAATCGTATATGCGGATTGTGATAATTTTGAAAAGCGTTTGCTGGCCGTAATCGAATACAAAGGCGAAAGATTTGAATTGAACTGGTATAACTGTGACTTTTCTTCTCTACCATGACAGTATAAAATTGCCACAAAAGATCAAAACAATGGCAGAGGTCCAAATCTTACAAAAAAAATTATAATAAAAAAGAACTAAAAAAGAAATATTCTATAAAACATTCGCTTCGATCTATTTTAATTTTATGGCATAAATAAAGTGTATCACTTTCACGGTGTCACCCTGTATTAGAAAACCTCAAAGAATGGCAATAAGTTTTAGCTGGAACTCCGACGCTAGTGGCACTGCGAAATCTAACTTTTTAGTCTTGTGTTTCAAAGAAATGGTGTCTTCAGCGAAGTTATACTGCCGCTATTCGCATAACAGTCCTATGTAAAATTTTGTGTTTTCCTGTTTTTTTGCGGGAATGGGTCCATTTTGGTACGCTCTCCAAGAATAGCCATTGAAATCTAGGCTGTGGGAATCGAACCTCTTGAAAAGCATGCCAAAATGGACCCATTCTCGCAAAAAAAAACAAGAAAAAATCCTAATTTTACTTAAGACTGTCATGCGAATATCGGCAGTATAGGTAATTTCAGAAAATAGTGCTGAAGATATTTTTTTCTAGCCCATCTTATTTTGGAAATATAGCGTTTTATATTAGACTAGTCCTTAAACTAGAATTGTTTTAAATTAGCAAATGAAACCTTCCTAACTAGGATAATTTATTATCATAATCACTCTACGAAATTGATTAAACGCTTATTCCTTTCAGTATAGTTATCGCTTAACCTATGTTTCAAAAAAAAACTCCACTTGCAATGGATCGCTTTAGAGCTCATACAAATGAATCTCCTAATCCAAGGTGTCAAGCGACCGAAGGATAAACACGGCGAATTTCGTCCAAGTGTGGTGTCGGGAGAATTTGAATGATTTTCTCGATGAGACTTTGTGGCCTCCCAGCTCCCCGGATCTTAATTTCTTGGACTTTTATGAGTAGTCGTATATGCTAGCCAAGTGGAGCGAACATAAAGTGAGCACCATGGACTAATTTAAAAAGCTTATTTCCAAGATCTGATGCGAGATCCCGATGGACCCGATGCGTGCCGCGTGTGATTTCTTTTGGAAAACGTCTCAAGCTCGTTATACAGCACAAAGGGGGCGTGATCCCAGCTTATATGTCGTAAAGGTTCTCAATAAACACTGATTCAAAAAAAATTAAATCAGGAGAGAATGTATTGTATTATAACTTTTTTAACACATTTTGGAAGTGTATTCGAAATTATTGAACACCCTGTAGGACAACGATAAAACAAAACAAGCAAAAAAGCTATTTTTTATTATTCATTTTTGTATACGTACATGGCAAAATTATTAACATACTAAATTATTCAGCAACTATATGAATAATGATGATTAAACCAGTTAAACATCTCGTTTTGTGCGCTTGAACAAGCTCCAGTACAGCGCAAAGTGTAAAATCACACTCCAAACAACCAAACCTAGCATGTCGTAAAGCCACTCTATCTCTGGCATTCCGAGCAGTGCTAGAAATTTGCGCAGAGTAAAATAGCAGAATATATCACGGCACTCCATCTCCTTCCGCCCGAACCCGTAGATGGCGTTAACGGCTCCTTCCACACTGTAGCGTACAAACGACATAAAGGTTAACGGCTTCAGATACAGCGGCATGTCCTTCAGTGTAACGAAGAAGCCCGAAAACAAACTGCATGGAATTACGATCATTACCGTGAGAAATACGGCCGTCTGCATTGGAAACATATTGCCCAGTAGAAGCCCTAGCAGCAATGCGACCCAACCGGACAGCAGTGAGATGATCCAGAGGGCCAGCATCCGGTGCAACTCCAGTAGTTGTCCAGTGAGGAAGTACATGATGAAAAAGGAAGCTGTAGTTGAGAAGATCTGCAATTTTCCATGTAGATTAGCTCAAGTATTATAATTGATAAGAAGAAGTTCCTTCATACCAAGGCAGGAATCTCGATTAACAACTTGGATATGTAGTATGGCGTCAGTGCGTACCAATTGTTTTTGTGCTCTCGAATGAAAACAGCAGATTCCAAAGGAACTGTAATTATTTCGTAATTAAACTAAAAAACAGTTTCTATTTGAGAACACTAACATGTGAGGATCGCTGAAAACGCGCAGGTAAAAAATACACTGTAAACAACAATCATCAGCACTGACGTATTTGAGATAATTTTGGCCACGTTATTGCCCGTATCATAGAATGCGATCCCAGTTAGAGTAGCGATGAGAATACTAATAACTGTTCGAGCCTTCACGTTGTACTGTGGAGCAGATAAATATTTCAGTATCAGCTGTAGAATGTAATATTTAACAAATTTAGTTGAAATACCGTATCCCGTAAAGTGCAACGCATAGTTCTCTTCAGTAGCAGCGCAATTTGTTGTCCAGTACTCAGCATATATCTCTCTCTACCTTCTGGGTCCTCTGATAGAGTATGTAACGCTGAAACCTTACGTGAACGTACAGTCTCCCCGGCTAACAGCTCCTGAATCCTTCCGTCCTCGTGATCCAAACAGGCAACTTCTAAAGCTGGGAAAGTACTTCTATTAGAATAAAACACATCACTCGCTGATTTATATAATTAACCGAAGTCTGCTGGACTGTGCGATACAGGACACTCTAATCCGGCTACCGCAAAAACATCAACCATTTCCGGCAGAGGACCACAATACAAACCACGGCCTTTTGATAGAACCAACACATCATCAAACAGCTTCAGCATGTTCGAATTAGGTTGATGGATGATGCTAATTATGGCTCTGTTTTGAAGCGTGGTTAAACTTTGAACATAACTCAATACTTGATAAGAGGCAACAGTGTCCAGCCCGCTAGTTGGCTCATCCAGTAGCATCACTTTGGGGTCAGACACAAGCTCGACACCGATCGCGAGACGTTTTGTTTCGCCTCCAGAAAGATTCTTCACCAATGTGTTGGCACACTTCTCGAGACCCAATATATCCAACAGTTCTTGATTGTTTTCATCTTTGGTTTCCTTGGGGATTGTGGGTGACAGTTTGAAATCCGCTGCAAAAGCTATACTCTCCTGTACGGTGAGATTGTGCCAGAGGCTTGCCTCTTGCGGAGTGTATGAGATCAGCTTACGCATTTGTCTGCCGGATAGAATCGTCCCATCTAACCGCAGCTTCCCAGACACACCCGATTTTCTAAATACAATTCCATTTCAATTTATCAATCAACACTTTTATTAATCAGTTTTACCTATAACCACTGAGAATGTTGAGCAAACTCGATTTTCCTGCACCTGAGGGGCCTAGAATGCAGGCCATCCGACCGGACTCAAAGGAACCAGATACGTTACTGAGAATATTGTTGATTGATCCATCTGGAAGGCACTTCCATTGCTATATTCGCTTCTAATAGTAACCACAGAAATACATACCTTCCTTCCGACCGGTGCAGGATATGTTATGAAACGATAAACAGAATGATTTTCCAACTGGCACCTCGTCGCTAGAATGCATTCGATCCGTTTTAACGCGCTCACTGAAAACTTCGACTACTCACTCGGAAGTACGATCGCTGTCTGGGTGGTTCTTCGGAAGCGGGTGTCTTTTTGTTTTGGCTCTGCCTTTCTTCCGATGATAAGAACTTACCTCGCACAATCATCCGAAATAGCACTGTTTGCGACTGTTTTTGCGATTATTCTCATCACTTATCAACATTATTACACGCGTAGTACAAATTTGGCATCTCTGTCTCGCAAGAGGAACATTCGATTTTTTGATGAACTCTGGACGGACGCGTGGCCGTTAGAACACCGTCTGGTTCATTAAACCAAATGATATAGGATTTTTTGAATTCGCTCTAATATAAACAATGTAATGGTCTGTATAAAGAATGATTCATTGCAGTTGCCTTATTGTAGAGGTTATCAACACTAGTGACGGTTGAAGCTGAGACAAGTCTGTTTTCCTACAGCATAATCGTAATAATGTTTGCAATCAGCACGTTTTTAACGTTTCTGATCGAACAAATTCTACCTTCTAGTTCTGCCTTTCACAGCTGGGTTGACTAGAATATTCAAACGAATTGATGAAAAATATGTTATCAAATAATGATAATCTCAGAGATTTTGTCACTCTAGCATCTATACGGAATAGGCTCAGCTTTATCTACTACAACAGATCATAACTGATCAACAATATATTGTAGAATCAAAGTACATTAATTGGCTGAATAAGAAAACATGTAGATCGTTACAATTCCGTCGAGAAAGTGCTTTTTAAAGTTATAACAACTGTCGTTAAACCTTTCTACCAGCATGAGCTGCCCGGTTACAAATGGGTCTTTGTTGCACGCAAAAGTATATACGGGTTAAGTGCACAAGCATTTCTCATGTGAACCGTCCATCAGCAGCTTGCAGAAAGCATTACCTGACACCATCGAGTCTCCGCTGATGGCTAGATAAGCATCAGTAGGGACACTTTTCTGGTCACCCTCTACATTGATCCACCCCGACCCTCGCCGTGGTTTGGCTCACCGAGAGAACAACCCATCATGAGCAAACATTTGTTCAACCAACGCATCTGGCAGCAGCCTTTCACCATCGGAATCAAAATCTCTGAGCTACCGCATAATCCGGCTAGACCCACAAACAGCAGATACTAGATAGATACTGACCTCACTTGTCGCATTGCCCAACGAATGGATGGATGGATAGATGGCTACGTCGAAAGGAGCTTAGAACAACTGTAGCAGCTTTTCTATAGTTCTTGCATAAATGTATGTATATGCCACCTTACACATGTATAAAATCTAGCAGACCCGATAAAAAGACTCCATCTTCTATCTACATGCGTCCAGCATTGGTCAATTCTAACCAGTATGCTCTAGCATTAAAACAAGCTCGAAAGCGGCAGACTGCGGATACGATATCATGCATAGAGGATTCAGTGAGCAGGTGTAGGCGCTTGGGAGGATATCCTCTTGTCACCGAGATTATAAATCATTGTCAGAATGGTTTCAATGCGGAAGGATTAGATCCATTTTAGCCGGATGCACAAAAAGACCAACGTGCTAGGATCCCTCCAACCGGGTTAGGGGATATTGTAATTTGTGAACATGGCATCGAGTTGTGAATAAATTGTTATGTTATTCGTCTGAAAGGACAAAGTCGAGCATACGTGTTGGTGGCATCCTGTTTCGAATTCTGCCCAAACGGATGACTTGTGCGTTTTAGTTACTTGAAAGTTTGCCGGGCATTCTGGGCGGCGATTGGATAGGTGAAGAAGTCAAATTGATAATTTATTGATTACCGACGATCGCAGGAAGTAGTGCCCAACAAACATGAGCGACTTTGGAAAACTTTATATGATAGACAGCTGTTGCCAAAAAACTTTGTGTTTCTTCGTTATGGATACAAATAGCGTGGAGTGATATTGAATATATTTCGAATTAAAATGTAACGCATTTTTTTTAAGACTCTGTGTTGTAAACATGATGCGCTTCATTTTAATGATTTCCTCAATAATTTTCTAAATAAATAATAAATAAATTTCACTTAGTCTACGCTTTTTTCGTTTTCCTTCAGTTTTGAAGCGGTTCCGAAAAAATGACAAAATCCTTTTTTAAATTTTCTGCTCAATCCCTAATTTCTGGTTCTGACTTGTTCAAAGCTCGAGAGAAAAGAAAACAAGCAACAGCTGGTGACTCAAAACTGTCCCAGAACGTTTGAACTTCGACTGAATAGTAGTCAGTCTAAAGGCCAAATGCAATACTATATATTTTTTTAGTATTCACACCAAAAATTGTGGTTTTTCTAGAAACTAATATATGGTTACTTTTGTTCTAAAATGGAAAATGTGATCAAAATAAGGTCGACATCTTGTACCGTTCTTGAGTTATTGAAGAAAGCAACCCGCGTAAAAAAACCCTGACTGTATTTCATAGTTAATACTTTTCTAACACGATTACCTTTTTTCAAACGTACCTGTTCAGAGTAGAAAGATTTACTTAATGATTCTTCTGCAATTGGATAGCAACAGGAAGAAAACATAGAACAAATTCTTTGTTAAACTTTAAACACCTTAAAAAAAATTGCCGTTCCGTCAAGGAAGCTAACTTATGTAGGTAGGAAGAAGTTGTATAGGGAAATATCTTTTGGTAAACTTAGAAGGGAAATTGTGAAATAAGAGTGTGTGCAATATTTTTGTCCGATTCAAAATGCTTATAATTCGGTTACCTTTAAACACATTTCGTTTTTGTGGCAATCAATAAGAAAATAAGAAACGCGTCCACAAAAAATTGTAATTTTATGACGTGAGCTATTTTTCTATTGAAAAATGCCGAACCGTCAGAGCTGAAAACAAGGTCAAATACCATCGAATACAGGTATTTCCATAGCCGAGATAATATCTAGAGGCAGGAAATCGACCACAGATATCAATTTAATTCCAAGATGGCGTCTTCCGGACTTTGAAAAACAGCTCACATTTGCGGAATCGAGTGATTCCTAGAGAAGCCAATTTGAAATCAAGACATCTAGTTTCCGAAAAAACAGCCTGAAATGACCAAATATACCCCAATAGGGGTATTTCAGGAACCAGAATTTGAATTTCATGCTGATGACTTCGGGCTTTTGAAAAATAGATAAAAATAGCTAACCCGGGACGATGCTCAAAGGCCTCAAACTGACCGCAGATGCGGTTTTGAACTCCAAGGTAGCATCTTTTATTTGCTGGACACTAACGTCTGCATTGAAAAAAATGGACTTCTTTCGGATAGTGATAAAAAATCTAAAACAGATAATTGAGTTCGATAACGTTCCCATTGAAGGTAATTATATTAGCTTACTTGCGAAAATGGCGGTTAAAAACATGCGTGTAGGCATGTTTTTGAGTTTTTTCTTTGTTTGATTTTTCTTCGTTTTCGCTACAAAATTGTTGGAGTAGGTCTTCAGGTTTGCCCAGAAATTCTCGATGAGACGTAGCTGTGGGACATTGGGCGGTTGAATATCACATCGATATTGAGCCGCTCCATCTTCTCAAACGATCGCTTCGAGTAGGTGGTCAACGCCAGATTGTACCAAAACACCACGTCTTCGCCCTTATGGTATTTCCTAATGCACGATGTAACTTCCGGCAGGCATCTCGTTCTATAAGTTTCCACGTCCACGGCCAGTCAGGAGTGAAATAAGAGCAGCTTTGACATCCCCTTCTTGCTATTTGTCAGCCACAGCAACTTGGCGTGTGAAATGCACGTCACCTCGGAGCTCTTTCCTTCGTGATGGAAATAAAGTACGAAGTGCCCTGCCAGTCGTTGCCATCCAGAGTAAGAAGGGTCTCGTCTTCCAACACCACCGCCACTATCTGTAATACCAGAAACGGTCAGACGAGTTTCTCGTCGCCCTATATAAGTATTTCCAATGTAAGTAACGGTCTTTCTGTACGATCGTTCAGTGTGTTCCGAAGTCAATCGCGAGGCGAGCGCTAAAAATTATGATACTCGTTACAGGACGAGACACGCCAATTTTTTTGAATGTATCCTTTAGGATTTTTTCTCAGCTTTCAAATGTCTTAAAACTGAAATCAGTGGTTGCCGACTTGTTCAAAAACGAGTTTTACTGAACACGCAAATGTTGGATGGTGCGAAACTAGTACAAGATTGTGCGTTTTTAGCGCAATTGTTGATGTAATTCGGAACCAGTACAATGATTGCGTGTTGGGCATAACGCAATTAATGCTCTAGCGTTTTTCCACTGTATTTGGCAGCTCCAAACTACTACACCTAACCAGTTCAAGCAGCATTGCAAAGCGAGCGAGAAACAAAACCATTCTCCTCCTTTCTGCTTGAGGACGAGGCATATGCTACGCTTTTTAAGTCTTTTGCACACACGCTTTCGAGTTACTTTTTCTTCTTCATGCATTCCTCTGAATAGCAGAAAGCACGCACCGACAGTATGAGTGACACTAACAACACAGTATGTACAGCACGGATGTCTCGCTCATTTCGTGAAGCAACGAAATATCGCCTTGCGCGTCGTAATCCGAACCGAAAGAGAAGCGAAAGAGCTACCTGCAAATTGTATGTGATGTGTCTAGTCTAGTCACTAATACACTCGACGTGAGAAATAAAGTGTCGGTATATGATGCATATTCTGATTTCATTCTATGTCAATGTATTCGCAGTACAACTGTTGCGTTATGCGTTTCACACATTTATTGTGCGATTTCTGTGCAACATTTGTGCGAATCGGGAAGACAGAATTATTGTACAAGACTTCAACTTTTGCGTGAACAAATTCGCGATGGCGGCAAATTCACGCCCATAATTTTGAACACTTTATATGAAAGCCCTAGATGTTTTTTGCATTATGACATACTGTTTGTAGAGTATTTTGAAGAAAAATGTTGAAATAAAGCTCCATAAAAATATTCTATTTTCACTTTTTAAAAATTTGTTCAACCCTCGGTGAACGACGGTCCACCAACTGGAACAAATTTAAGTGCAATTATTATTATTTTTCCTGCGTCCAATCGAACTAACACAAAAAATCAATTTTTGAAGACCGCGTGTCACTACTGGCCTGGTTTCGAGAGTAACATTACACTGACCTTGTGGTCGTGGCTTTGCACATAACCCTTTTAATTATTCCAAAATATACAGCTTCTTTCATATTTTAAATATGCATATTTTTTCTTGTACTCTAGTTTTGCTTTTGTTCCCATTTTTTTATCATTTGTTGATTTTTTCAACTTTTTGTAATGTTTTTTTGACGTAGAATTACGTCTTACGGCAACATATACAGGGGACCAATTTAAATACAGAGATCCAATTTCAAAAACCACAAACATCGAGAGCGTCACGAAAATTGTCCAATTTCAAACGTTTTAAGCTCAGTCAGTTGCCAACCGATTTTCGTCATTTTTTCAGTAATCGATTGGAAAATCAACTAAGCACCCGTCCAAATGCAGAAAGTTGTAATCTGATTGTTCGAACGATTGTACTATTGAAAATTGTCAAGTCTTGTCGAAACGCAAATGTCGACTTCTGATTGGTCGCACAATGCTTCTTTCCCTAACAAGGTCGACAAAATATACCTAGTTAACTAGTAATGCGCGCTTTGTGTTTTATGTATAATTCATTCCATGACAGTATGGATACCACACGGACGGACGTGGCGAAGAAAGAAAAGCCGGGTTTCAATTTCTAGCATCGGGAATATCAAACACGCAACAATTCGCTTCCATGCGACACGGGGACGGTAACATTTTCTTCTGCCAAGCCGGGCAACACGACACAATACATGTTATTTTGTTGCCTTAATGAGAGCTCTATCGGTCCGGCTCGACAGAATGTCCACAAGAAATCATTTTTTTACATCCGTGTTACGAAACTAAGAAAATCTGTAGGAACTGGAAATAAAGGCGGGGCTTATCAAAAGATTGCTTTAAGCCAGAATTAATGAGATGTATTTTTCGTACATTAGTATTACGACATACGGAACAAAATTTTTCGAACGTTCTAGAATGGTATAACTGTAAATAATTAAGTCACATCTCTTTTCCCAGTTATATCATGCCACAAAGTTCGAAAAATTTATTATGTTAGAGAGGATATCGCACGCTATCTGACCATGAAGCATTTATGCGATTATTGAATGAAAATTGCAATTGCAGCAGTCGGCCTTTTTCAAGGCTACTAAATGTATTTGGAAGAGCATAATTAATGATTATTATTAAACTGCAACTGAGGTTTGATGCTGCTGCAAATGCACAGCAGTGTGATGTTTATTACGATTTGTTGATACTGCGCATAATAAGTGGTATATACGAATGAAATCCGATTTCAATCAGAAAAGTTCGGCACGTTCTGCTCACGATGCTGAGTCTGTTTTGAGAAATTCAAAATATTTCATTAACAAGGATGTAACGAAGACGGGTACAATTTGACATCACAGCAGAATTTCGATCTTCATACTCATGTAATAATATACGAAAAGTATACGGAAAAATATACCGCTTCACACCATTAAATTGATTAACCCCCATCGAGTGTATTTCCAAAGCTATTGCAGCATATCAACTTCACAATTGCAAAAGCTTCGAAAAACTTAGGCTTCCTCTTCCGAATGACCAGAAACTTCACAGACATTTACTGCCTTAAAAGCATATACTGCTCGCTTGTTCGCTCAGTTTTGGAGTATTGCTCAGTAGTGTGGAACCCAGTGTACTTGAATGCAGCTGGAAGAATCGAAAATGTTCAATGCAGGTTTCTTCGTTACGCCCTTCGACAGTTACCTTGGCATGATCCATTAAGACTACCAAGCTACGAAAACCGATGTCAACTCATCCGTCTTGACCCTCTACATGCTCAAAGGAGTACAGCTCGGGCTTTAGTAGTATCCGATCTCTTGACAGGACGTTGTGATGCTCCATCTCTACTAGCGCGTATCAACATCCAAGCACAGCTGCGTAGTTTAAGAGGCAGTTCATTTCTCCGATTAACCCATAGCAGAACGAACGTTGCCGACAATGCTGCCATAACAGGGTTTCAAAGACTGTTCAATCGTGTGTCGCATATTTTCGACTTAAATATTTCGAGGATTAGGTTGAGACAACTATTTTTAGATTATTTCAAAAATGTTTTAGTGTTTGTTTAACTTTAAGATTGATCATTGGGGCCGTTGGAGGCCTGTTGATAAATAAATAAATAAATAATTGACATAAGACAGGCTGTCGTAATTCTACGCTAAATTTGCGGTCGTATCTTATAAACAAACTCTTCAACGTTTTTTCATTCTTATTATTACTTCGTTTTGTAGCTTGTCTCTGTTTCCGAAGTTTCTTTTTCCTTATTCCAAAAAGTATTTTGGATTACGCGTCATTTAAATTATTTAAAACTAGTTGAACGTTCCCGGCGATGCTCGGGATCAAAGGTTTTAAATTTAGGAATCATTTTTTATAATTCATTACTGCTTTAGCACAACTTACTTAAAATACCTAAAAACTTAAAATACAATATTTTGAGAACAGAACACACATAAACTGGAAGTCGCCATATCGGATTTCCAAACGACGTATGGAGTTCCACTTTCGGAATTATTGAAATGGTTGGCCAAATACCACTTTAGGTTATTTTTCTTAAGCCGGAAGCCGCCGTTTTGGATAATGTTGTGTGGAGTCATCCCAGTTTCGAATATTCCTATACTGGGTGATATTCAGGCTATTTGACAATCGTTTACAGTAAAACCTCTTTTTAGGAAATTCGAGTAAGAAGAATTGAGCATGACCATTCATGCTTATTTCTCCTCTATAATGAAATCTAAAGAGATGCTTGTGATTTTTTTCAAAACGAAAATGTTTGTTGGTGTCCAAGGAACACGTCTGAGAAGAAGTGAAGGTTTTCTGATAACTAACAATTGTGCTTTAATCCACAAAATTATATAGAAAATAAAAAATGACTTTCAATGCTTAAGTCGCCTCTTAATCTATGTTCAAACCAATGAAATGGGACCTTTCCTCCAGCTAAATGTTCCAAGATCTAGTTTAGGTAAAAGTAAAAAAGTAAATCGAATCCCGTAATGTGTTACTATTCACAAATCTACGAATACATCAGAAATGTAAATTTTTTATGCTCGACTCGCACTGATTCAAACATGGATTTTTCTTCAAAAAAAATATTTGGAAATATTGAAGAAACAACGAAAATTTTATTGAAAGAAAAATCACATGTCATCGTTTTGAATTTTTATTTAGATGCGACTTGAGCTTATGCTTAAAAAGTCAAAGTTTTGCATGTAATACATGTTTTTCAAAAAAAATCACAGAGAGAATTTTAAGGTGTTTCTTTGCAAGCAGAAAATCATCTTTAAAAATGCTTCGAACATACGTAGTTTTTTGAGTAATATGTCAGCTTTTAGCAATAAGATACGTGTTATTTTTTCTCAAATGTCTTTCCTGAACATTAACTAACATTTTATTGGAAAACAATCACATATCATAGCTTTGAATTTTAATTTGCAGACAAATTGAGCCTAAATATTCATGATTTTGCACGTTTTACTTAGTTTTGTGAATAATATCTACATTTTCAGTAATCAGATACCTAACATTTCTTCTCAAATGTCATTCCTGAACATGAACGAACATTTCATTGAAAAAAATCACATGTCATCGCTTTGAATTATGTTTTAGAGACAAATCAAGCCTAAAAATCTTGGTTTTGCATTTTTCACGTAGATTTATTAAAATAATTTAAATTTCAAATGATCAGGTACTTAATTTTATTTATTTTTCCTTAATTTCATCTTAAAAAAAATCACAGATCATAGATTCGAATTTTGATTTAAAGGCAAATTCAGTATGAAAAGTCATGTTTTCGCATGTTTCACGTAGTTTTGTGATTATTATCTCGAATTGTAGTAATCAAATACCTGTTATTTTTACTCGAATGTTTTTCTTGAACATCAACGAACTTTTTAATGAAAAAAAAATCACATGTCTTCTCTTTGAGTTTTGATTTGGAGACGAATTGAGCATAAAAAGTCACAATTTTGCATGTCTTACGTAGTTTTGTGAATAATATTTCAAGTTTTTCAATGCTATTCCAACACGCTATGTACCTACCAACTCCTGTAAAAACATAACCGCAAATTAGAAACTAAGCCGGTTCTTATATATTTGCAATTTCGTATGTATTTTCTTGACATTATGCAGTCTACTAGATGCAGCTGAAAGTTGCTAATCAGCTGTATTCTTTTGACGCCAAGAACATCAATTTTACGCAAATATCGCGCGAAAAACAGTCTCTTGTGTGTATCAGCCCTGGCTAAAAATTATATCTATCATCATTTTCCTAGTTCTGATGTTCAAATCTAGAAGTCGCGTTGAATCGCCAATTAAATTATGTAGTTGCATGATTAAAACAATAGCATAGCAACTTTGATAAACAGTTTTGTTTATTTTGATCCGCGCATGCGCACGACGAAATTTGCACAACAAAACGCCCATTGTTTGTTAGAGTCGCTATGCTACGTTACGACGTGGGTATATTTTCTACTCCGTTGCTGCGATTTAAAATTGGTCGACCTACAGAAAACGTCAGAATGGGCTGCGTGGACTATCCGCCATTACCGCTCGTGGAAAGCTGGGTATTTTTTTTTTATTCTCGCTTATTTTCCGTCGGTCTAGTTCCGCCACTGTTGTGGCCAATCACCAACGCCCGGGGAGGCGACTCCACACCCAGGACCCTAACTCACGACCCGCTTATTAACGGACCGGCGCCAACGGCTTTACTTCCTCATGCGATGGAAGGCGTGATCCCAGAGATTTTTCGCCTCAGAAAATCTCCCGGTGTCGGCTAGGATTGAATCTAGACCAGTTGGGTTGGTTGTGAGTGGATCACGCCACCTCACATGGAAAGCTGGGTAGTATGAGGAAACCCTGAATTGCGAGAGTCAATAAATCTTAGCGATTCCTTTAAACATTTTTTACAGTGTTAAAAATTCGCCAAACACAAAACAAAATAAAATATCTAAAATTCACCCTAATAACGAAGAGAGAATCGAAACGTCGACCCCCTGTATTTATAATTTTTTGATATGTATCACCGAGAGAAAATAACTATTGAATTCCATAAGAACCACTTATGATTTTGCGCTACAAGGATCCCTTATGGAAGTTATAAGTTTTGCCTTATGAATTGGAGGGGAAAATTGATTTTCGACCACTAACGATTTTCATTAGTCATACTTATAAAATATATTGGTCGTATGTATGCATGCTATAAGAACAGACATACCAAAATCATAGCTTTTAAATATGAATTTTATAAAGGGATTGATATGAATATCATTAGTTTAATGTTATAAAGCTCATAATTTTTGCCATGAACTTTATAACTGTTAGGTTATAAAATGTACACCTGTGCATGTTCTTTTATTTTAGTTTTGTTTATAAATATGGATACTCAATCTATGCTGAAAAAACTCGAACTTTTTTGAGTACCTCAATATGTTGTGATAAGAAAATAGCTTTTTACTTTAGTTCGTACTCATTTTTGTTCACAAATATCTGAAATATAAAATATAAAGTACAAGTAAATGTATAACGTAAAATTTTAATGTTTCAAAAACTGTTCATTTTGTCCTAAAAAGTATATCCTGGTGCCATGCTGCATATTATGATGATAATAAATTATCTTCAAATTTTATTTCTTTTGATTTCTCTTGCTGAATGTCGTCAGCGTTGTCCTCGTCAACGAACACAATAATTGATAGATGCTAAAATAAATATATATGACATGAAGTAATTATAGGATTTGTAGATAAGTACTTACACTTTTTTCTACAATTTTTAGCCCAGTTCCAGAATAATTCTTTATTCGCTGTTTTCAAATACTTTTCAGCTAAACCAATAAAAGTTTCTTCATTAAAAGACACTCGCTGCGCAAATTGCAAATTAGCGCTTCTGAAAAACTTATAACTTGTGTCTAATAAACTCCGCTCATCAAGAACGATACAATACTGCTTCGCCATTTTGCAGGTTTCATAAGATATGAGTATGAAATTTTCTCAATGTTGACGTTTATGAATATAATAACTTGAGCATATGAGATGCATATTACGTCTAAATTAAAATCATAAGATAGACTTATAAAGATTATACACGTTGATGTGTAATGCATAAGTGTCTTATGAAATCGAAATTAAGCATGTTCATAAGTTGTATCTTATGAAATTCTTAAGTGTTTTTCTCTCAGTGTAGATGGCTTCATCACTAGCTCTAAGACAAGACGTGACAGCTGGCTTCTTATTTTTCTTTTCGTAACGGCCGACATCCCCGTCGAAATTTTTTTGAACGTTCCATACCGTTAATGCCAGAATGATTATTTTTAACAACTCTGCAGGTCAATGAAAATAAAACAAATTAAAATTGCAATATATAGGCGAATAATACTCAATTCTTATTTATTATTTTATGTTCAATAAAGCATACTTCTATTATCAAATTTTTTCTTCCTAAGTTTCTTGGTACCCAAATTTTTTCTTTCTAAGTTTCTTGGACTTCAACCGAAATAGTAATAAACGATTAATCAATGCATTTTTAAAGTTATAACAGTGAAATACATTACTCGGTAATATCATGTACCTTGCATACTTTTGCATCATTATTTATGAACAATTATAATAGCTAAATTATGACTCTCCAGCATCACTGCTTTAGGAACCATTCAAATATTACATAGCGCGGAATTTGGCAATTTTCAATACCCACCCACCCCCATGTAACGCAATTTTACATGTTTGCCACATGCAATATAACGCTCCGCTGAATACCCCCCACCCCCTAGAGCGTTATGTATTATTTGAATGATCCCTTACAGTGAAATGTAACCTCGTTGTATTTTCTACGTGACGATTGCGTTATCGAATTCAGCCAATCAGCAGCCGGTTCAAATTGGTTGAATGTAACGGTGTGAAGAAATCCAAATAATGAAAAAATGACCTGGCATCCCTGGTTGAAAGAGCTTTGATTTGTTTCAAAACACCGGTTCTGTCATAATTTGTTATTTTAAAGAGTTCTTGACTTCTTGTTTACATTCGATTTTTTATGTGTAGAAGACTGCGATTGTAGTACAGATTTGAAATTCTGTAGCTTTATTAATTTGTTAAGTGCAGTCTAGTGATCACTCTAACGATTTCACCTCTATGACTTGCCTGTCGATGGCTTCCGAGGAACAACTTGCCTTATCTAGTCTGATCAAATCGGTACATCAGCAGCTACGAAACTCGTCAATTGAAAGTTCCGATCCGGAACAGGTCTGGAGAGAGCACTTGCAAAACCATGAATTACTGAACCAGTATGCCAAAGCGATGCAAAAACTTGCGACCCGCTATTGGGATAAAAATATGCAAATCACCAGTAAGAAAGCCAACTGCCGAATCGATTGGGTTGTTAATTCTTGCCGGGAATATTTCATGCTTGGTTCCAATAGTTTGCTATATTTGTTTCGAGATAAAGAAGATCAGGTGAGTTTAATTCCGAAGAAAATTCTTGCCTAATATTCAATTTCATTGCAGATAATGAAAATAATCAACGAAAGTCACGATTACAAACATTCTGCTTACTTGATATCAAATATCAAACTTCTGGATGTCGGAAGCTGTTACAATCCCTTTTCTGCTTTTCCCGAGTTTGAGGTAACGGCAATCGACATTGCGCCAGCTCAAGAGACAGTAGAATTGTGTGATTTTTTGGAAGTTTCTCTTGTGGATGTCAAACCAGTCAGTTCTCGGCCTATTGAACATCTTGTTCGATCATACTATGATGCTGTTGTGTTTAGCCTTCTACTAGAGTATCTTCCCGCATCCGAACAACGATTGAAGTGTTGTCTAAAAGCCTATGATGTACTAAAGCCAGAAGGGATTCTTTTGATTATAACTCCTGACTCCCGGCATCAAGGCGCTAACGCTAAACTTATGAAGAACTGGCGTTTTACATTAGGTCTAATGGGCTTTACCAGGATAGAACTTGAGAAATTAGAACATGTAACCTGTATGGTGTTCAGGAAGGCTATCTTCAGGGAGGTGCCAGAAAGGTGGTGTAGGATTCATAAAGAAGGATACATGGAACCGGTGCTGTGCATACCTCAGGATTACAACAATAGTTCTTTGTCGGTTTCTAATGTAACCGATAATATCGAACAGCATCGAGACAACGATGAAACGAAAATAAAGGACATGTTTCGTGGATTACCTTTTGTTGATGACGAGATTGGTTAATAAAATGATCGTATTAATTAGACTAAAGTCACTGCGTCCTTTGCTGTACAAAGAACTCATTGCAATTGCTCTCAGTCCACAGCGACAAACTACACATATTTGATCTGTTATAGCGCGAGTACTCATGTACCCTGCCTAGGTATTACGCATTGGTTGCATGAAATCTCTGAGAGCACCGTTACTGAATGTAACGTTACTTTAAAGAGCTTATACAATCCTATAATATATATTCTAAAATCATGGGCGTAACTAAGGAAAATTTCTAGGGGGGGCTAGTTTTCATGTATGCCATTTTAAAAAAGAGAAAAAAGAGTTTGAATATGCTTATTTAATAAAATGCCCCGGTTCTTACGACACGAGGGGCCCTTAAGTCCTGGGTCAGACGTGAATACAGAGTGGTAACCTTTTTTTTGCTCGTCACCTTCAAGCGATGCAATTTAAAACTTTCTTACCGCAATTTAAAATTTTCTTACCACCTAAATTAAGGCCTGTTCATAATTATTTAGTTTTTCTGCATTTTTGGTTATTTGGTGTTTTTTCCGAGTTTACAGTTTCTTATCTCTCTTTTTTAAACGTTTTCTATTGTTAACTTTTAATAGATTTTTTTTCTTTTGGGAACTTAAAACAATACTTAGATATAATTTTCTTTTTTAATTGTTTTTGATTTAGTTGTTTTCTTTACAGTTCCAATTTTGTTATTATCTTGTTACTGTTGGCTTACTAGATTGATTGACCTATGTTATGTCTCAGTTTACCCTTAATTTCTGAAACGGATTATTTGATTTTTTCAGTAGTTATGTGAAAAAAATTAGACTTAACTTTGTTTTCGTACTTTCATTTTATTAATTTTTTGTTTCGTTCAGTTTCACAGATCTCTCTTTTTGTAATTTCTAAATTGTCCGTTTCTTCCTATTTACAAATGTCAGGTTTAAAGGTATTCGCAATTTTTGGAACTTCGTATTTCTAATTTTGTGAATCACCATTTTAATTCTGTCAATTTACTACCAGTTTCCAATTCATAATTTTTTAAATCAAATTATTCAATTTCCGATGTTTTTTGTTATGTTTCTAAAAAATTTTCATTTCTGAACTTATCTTTTCGGGTTCCAATTTTCTCTATTTTCACAGTTAATATGTATTCATCAATTTCATCGCTTGCCTATTTAATTTACATTTTATTTGCTTTTACCAATAGTTTTATTTTTCTGTTTCCTCGATCTTCCCTGGATTATTGGGTTTATATTTACTCAATTTCGTCATGTGTGTGTGTGTGTGTTTATTAGCCAACAAATATTTCCGTGCTTTGAATTACATTAGTTGACACAGGCGAAAAAAGTTGCTCTAGAGCTCAAAAAAGTTGCCCTAAAAAGGTTACAGCTTCTTAACCTTTCCTGTGAATTTTGGTTCTCCTAGTAAATACAAAGTGCGTCAAAAAGCCGCAGAGTAATTGCTAGCTGGATTCGCCGATTCTACCTTGGCTTACGGAAAAACTCATTTAAATCTTTGAAAAAGTTAACCAAAATTCAAAGAAATTTTTTAAAAGCTTTCATTTTTAATTTCTTCCAGTTTGAGCTCCAGGGCAAAACCTGTTTAATTTTCTATTCATGGAAATAAATTTCCATGAATGTGAACATATCCAACTTCTGAATTATTCATCCAATCTCTTCGCTGTCCAAGCATGGATTGTGTTATTTATTTTATTTATTTCAATGATTTTATTTATCACAAATAACGAATAACTCACAAAAAGGCGTATTTTCGGTAAAAAACTGAAATTTTGACAACTCAATATTGAAATATCTTAAAAGCGGAAGCATGAAAAAAATTCAATCGCCAGCAGTTTCATGATTTGAAATTACTATCAATATCATATTACATCATTGGAATTTAATTATTTTCGAACTTTTAGGTAAAAGTTTGTGATACATTTCTTCATCTAGAGTTTTTTTACCAAAAGTTTAAGAATAATATTAAGTTTTCACATAAAAAAACTTGAGAATAAAATTGAATCCTTAAGTTTCTCAACTTAAATTCAAATCAACTTAAAAATGGATGCATTTACGAAGTCAAGCATTATAAGTGTTTGCTTTGAAATGACTATTTGAAGTGAAATACAAATATTTTGAACATATATTTGCCGATATCATACAGTTTTTTACTAACTTGTCTTTCAATTAAATAAGTTTTTCATTTTTTCATCCTGGACTTTTTGCCAAAGCTTTTTTTTTACTTTTGAGTTTCACTAGGTAAAGTAAGAATAAAAAAATCAACTTTTTTAGTAAGTTGAAATTTAGTGTTTATTTAAATTATCCGTAGTCAAAAAACTGTTATTTTTTTCTAAAAGGGCATCATTAGTTCCGTACAATTCATTTTCAGACAGTTATTGCATACATCCAATGGTTACTGAGCTACAATGCTTTGAATAAAACCTATACCAAAATTGATGTGCCATTTTAAAAAAATTTTCCTGAGCCTAAAATTTTTTTCCTGCCGTGGCAAATACTTTTGCTGAGCTTGATGAGTGTACAAAGTCTCATTCAAATAAAAAATAGACGATGCTCGACAAGAGGTAATTTGGCGTGGTATTGCTTTTTTCCTTTTTCTTCTTTTTTGATGCATCCATTTTTTTTTATTGAACGAAGTTTTTTGAAAGAATCGCTTTTTTTAGTTTCTCCTATTTTCGGAATTTTCGGTGTTCTCGGTTTTTTCAAATCCTTTAACGATCAAGTCAAGAAAGATCGTTCATCATAGCTCTGTTGGTGTTGTTTCAATGTTTTTGTTGTTATAATATAAACTCGAAGACTCACTGTTTGTAGCAACTTTATATGTTTAACATCAAGTTAGTAATAAAAAGCGTGTTTCTGTGCATATTGAAAAATGCTTTGTTGATCAAATAATGTTCAGTCAACACTCATTCTGAAGTAACATCTGTGCTGTAATCGTTACTCATTTGTTCTGTCTGATTTAATGCTTGTTCTTTACACAAATCCATGAAACGTGAATATTAATACTGACAGAATGTGTATTTAAGATTAGCCGTAAATCACTTTTGTGAAGAAATGAATATTCCTATTTGCAGTCGGATTAGTGAAATGATTAGTAAAACTAGTTTTAACAAAGGTATTTTAATTAACTTCATAATCTGACAATGAAACTGCGACTATAAATACACTGGTTGCGCAATAAGTCAGAAGCTAATTCCCTCAGCCGTCTTTAAACGGGTTATGGAAACCGCCAATAAATTCGCTACAGCTTAGGTTAAATAACATCAATGTGCATCGTAGATGCTGCTTGCACTGAGCGGAGACTATCTCGTTTCTGGTTTCTAGAAATGCGAAAGTAACACTTGTTCACAAAATCTAAGTGTGTATGTGTGTATGTCTAGTTAACCTCTAACGATACTATTTTCTTAATTGTTGGCACTATTTAAATTAAACTCTGACTTATAGATCCACTACAAGGCGGATGCTGCGATGCGCTGAATTTAATTTGCACGCCACCCTACTCTCTACCCAACAACCAAAGGTTTAAGCTGAAAGATGGAGCGCTAGGGCTTATATATTTTTCTAGTAAGCAATCACAATGAGTGATCGTTCAATCAGTGCATCGTTTGCAATTGTATGTCTAAGTCTAGGTTGAACGAAGAGATATCGAGATACTGAAGTTGCACCTTGTAAGTACCAGTCTCGAGCTTATGTGCTTTCATCATGGAAGAGTTACAGTTAAGTTCCGTGCATTCGCAGTGCAATTATCTGTTTTCGTTTGAAAATATAAAATATCAAAAACAAAGTACCGAATCAGAGTTTAAACTTTTCACACGTAGAAAAGCTGCTAATGATTTTAATGCAAATTCTGAATTGATCTTAAACAATCTCTGTGGAACGTTCCATTCGGGCAAACTCACTGCGATTCTTGGACCATCCGGTTCTGGAAAATCCTCTCTTTTGAACGTGCTAAGTGGATTTCGGTAGTTGAGGGTCATCAAGTGTTAATGTTAAATTAATGCAAATCAAAATTTCCAGCAAAGCAGATGGTGTGATACAGCTTAACGGTCATCATTTAGAAGGAACAAAGTTACGTAATGTTGTATCTTACACGGAACAAGAACTTTCACTCTGGATGAACCTAACTGTAGAAGAGTCGTTGAGATATGCAGCGGAATTTCAAATGCCATGTTCGGTGACGAAAGCTTCCAAGAAGTTCGCAATATCAGAGCAAATTTTATCGCTGGGATTAACCAAATGTAGCTCTACACTAGTCAGAAATCTTTCCGGTGGTGAATATAAACGTCTGGCTATTGCATTAGATCTTTTATCGAACCCAAAGGTGATGCTTCTGGATGAACCTACGAGCGGGCTTGATACCGTTGCCGCTTACCACGTAGTTTCTACGTTAAGGGAACTCGCCCACGAAGGGCGGATCGTGGGCTGCGTGATACATCAACCCAACTCAGGATTGTTGGCAATGTTTGATGATTTATATTTGATATCTAAGGGTAGATGTTTGTATGGTGGACCCCTAGCGGATATGGTTTCTAGCTTTGAAACGGTCGGGCTCAATTGTCCATTGTCGCATAATCCCGCGGATTTCGGTGAATAATTAAGCAGCCAAAAATGAACCCAATAAAAAATAGTCAATCATTTTTCAGCTCTTGAGATTGCTTGTTTAGAGGAAGATGAGCGTGTTACAAAACTTATACACAATCATCTCAATGTAAGTAATACCAGTCTGACAGCATCTTCTGAACCCTATGTGTTACGAGAAAACGATTGTAATTTTTGGAGACAATTAAAGCTGCTTCTGGGGAGGTCAATAATTTGTACTCTTCGTGATCCGGTAAGGGAGCTTATTTCACATCACTTATAATTTTAATTGAGAAACAATTAAATGAAGGAGTGAATGAATGCATTACTGTTGCAAGGCCATTCACCGCTAAGTTCATTGTTGTAGTTGTAATATATTCTAATGATAACCAAGATCGATGCAGACCATAGGTTAGACATACATATTAGCGTCCTTAGTAATTAATAATGTTAATGCACGGGTTTGAGTGATCGCTCCCTATCATTACAGACTCAAATGAAAGCGAAAACCGCCATCAGCCTATTCGTAGGTTTACTAATCGGAACCGCCTATTATGACATCGGAAACAATGCGGCTCGTATCTTGTCCAACACAACGTTGTTTCAATTTGTGCTGCACACCGTCATGTTTATTGCCTTGGGTTCAGCGGCCATCGTTTGTATGAGGTGCCAGTCAGTATTTACTTACTGTAACACTAATTAAATCTTTGAGTTCTAGATCCGCTGGAGTCATCGGCATTCATCCGCGAGTATCGCCGTAAATCGTACGACCTTTTCCCGTACTTTATTTCCAAAGTAGTCGTGGAAATACCGATCCTCGTTTTATATGTCACCGTTCTTTCAACCGTTGCCTACGCAATGACCTCACAACCTATGGAACTGCATCGCTTCGCCTACTTCTGGACCATTTGCATGCTGTTTGGGTGGATCGCCCAATCCTTGGGTTTGATGCTTGGATGTTTTTTCAAGCTTCAAATGACGGCTGTGGTGGGCAGCATAAGCAGTCTTATAGTCATTCTCCTTTCCGGAGTCTTTATACAACCAGCTCATATGCCGCCGGTGATCAAGTTGCTGAGCTTTCTATCGTTCGAGCGGTATGCCTTCGAAGGTTATCTTCATGTGATCTACGGAATGGGCCGCAAGGACATGGATTGCCCGGAAATGTTCTGCTACTATAACAAACTTCCGGTGTATCTGAAGTCGCTTAATCTGCCGGAGCTTGATTTGATGACCGATTTTCTGGCACTCGTCGCATGGGCTGTAATGTTAACGGCTGGGTTCTACTTAAGTTTAAAACGACGCGCAGTTGCTACAATTTGATGACTGATGGTAGATTAGAGGTTTAAGGCAAGTATCGAAACAATTTCTACAACATAAATAATGAAAAAAATCAACTGTGATATTATTACATTCATAATTATCGTATTAGGCATGCATCATAATCTACATTTGCAAACTACAATCAAAATTGTAACACCAATGTTTTTCAAAATCGAAAAACTCAAATTTTGAAGCCTAAAAATGTGTTGATTTTTCAAAAAATCCGTTGCCATTTATTCATATATTATTGAATCGCAAAGCCTTTCGTTTGCAATCTAGCTATGAACAGTAGATACTACAACATCTCAACATCTCATCGATACAATGGTTCTTGGGTAATAGTATATACCTCAAAAAATGTGATTGAAATATGAATATTTTGCGTGAAGGGCTATAGATTTGTTAGTTCTAATTCACAATAACAAACAAAAAACGTGGTTATTTCATTGTTCGCTTTATTACACTCCCCCCACAATTATGGAACTCCCACAATTACGGATCACTTTTGTGTCTCATGTTATTTAACTCAGTTAAACTAACGGTTCGAAGGCATGTAACATTTTTGCAGTAAAATATGCCATATTTGCTAGCTTTGAAAACAGAAAACCTCGTTCTTATTCCTAGATTGATGTGTTTTCTATAAGCGTGAAATATTGTCTTCCAGAATCTATCAAAATATTTGTCGTTTTTCTCAACCAGCGTAATTAGCACGCTCATCATTCATAAGGTTCATATGTGATATAATCGCTAATTCTCGTGCAAAAAATAACTTATACACAAAGTTCAAGGTAAGTTCTGCACGATTTATCAAAATATTGATGGTTAATAACGATTTTCCTGTAAAAACTAGTTATTTTCTAAGTGTTCCATAACAAGGCCCGAGACAAAATAGTTCTCTATAAATATGGATCACTCTGATTTTCACCAATTAAAACACCCTCTCAAATGTTAATGAGCTCTGAACGGAAGCTGAACAGTGCTGAGTCTTTGAAAAATATTATTTCCAAGGCACAAGGGACAGCAAAGCTACGTAAAACGGGAGACTGTTATGATATACCGTATACAATGATTCATTGCTACCTTCGGGAGAGACAGACCTGGACTCTCGATCTAACTTCAACCATAAAGGCCACATTATGATGATCCATAATATGATGCAAATTGTCCCATAATCAGAAACGTTCTCAAAAGTGATCCATAATTGTGTATCTGGTGAGTTATGAAATAAATATATTTTCTGAGAAATATTCACAAAACATGAAAATAAATTCTCAATGAAGTGAAAGATTACATATTTCTGTGACTGAAAACATTTATAGATTACTTATAGAAAATAAAATTGGTCAGAAATGATTTTTTGAATTCATACACCTTCTCAAGTGATCCATAATTGTGGGGGGACTGTACGTCAATTAATTAAAACTTCTCCCATTGTATTTGAATGGGCTACGTCTGCTATTTAATATTATAGGCCTTGTGAAGTTATACAGAAACGCAATACTATTTTTTAGTCAGAGAGCATTTTATTGTACTGAAAATCAACTAAGTCCAAGTATACTAAGCCCTGAAGATATTGTCACCCGTGTCGTTTGGTGCCGTTTGGTGATGTATGAGCCAGAGTTAACGACAACTTTGAAAACAGTGAATATTGAATAGGGAGGTAAGTTGATAGAGAGTAGCCTTAACCAATGGGAATTAGAAAAACAGTGGTTTGGCGCGCTCACGTCACTCACTCTCAATATGGCTTGCGTTTTTTTATAATATATGAGTACGGGAGACTATTAAAGAGAGAAAATAGGAGAGAACAACGAAAAATATGAAGTGTTTTGCTGCTATCGTTAGAGAGGTTACTTACTGTGCAACGCACGTACTGTTTAAATAAATAATTACGTAGGTCAGTCGGTGATCAATTCGAGAAAACATTCGAAATGTTGTTCATCGCCCGAC
Organism: Wyeomyia smithii; assembly: GCF_029784165.1. Classification (NCBI taxonomy): domain Eukaryota; kingdom Metazoa; phylum Arthropoda; class Insecta; order Diptera; family Culicidae; genus Wyeomyia; species Wyeomyia smithii. The sequence goes on along the minus strand of NC_073696.1, from coordinate 81,323,748 downwards.
ATAAACCGTAAAGTGCCAAAGGAAATCAATTTCTCGAATTTCGTTCACGGTAGGTTTCAAAACTTTCGTTTCCTCAAAAAAAGTTTCCATGACAAATTCCAGCTCAATCGTGCTGGGATTTTGATAGAACCAGATATAGTCATAAAACTCCATTCCCACATCGATAAAATCTTCCGTTGCAAAGTCTGAAATACATAGTATATTCCTTCACCGAAATAAAGTTCGGATTCTGGACACGAAATAAGTAGGCAACAAACAAAAGGTAGCGATAAAGGTATCCTTTCTTGGTAACTAACGGCTGACAACTAACGCGTTATATGAACTTAAAGCAAAGAAAACAAAAGAAACGTCAGAACTCGGCCAAAGTCGGAGGTTCTAGTCTCTAAGCCAGAGTTAGGGACTAATAAAGCTCGACTTGGGCACGAGTCCGATATCTAGACCTTCAACAACCACAAGAAGTAGAAGTGCGCGCGTGTGTTTTGTATAATCGGAAAATTAGTGATATAAACAAAGCACATGCGAGTGATAGGTATAGAATTTAGAGGTTGGAAGTTAAAATGAGGAAGTAAAGAAAGTTAGAAGGAGTAGTTAAAAGTTATTTCCGAAGTAAGTTTGTTCACGCAAAAGTTCAAGCTTTAATCATTCAATGTGTCCTTTCAATTCGCACAGAATTTGCTCTGACTTCGCACAACCAATGCGTGATACGCATAACGCAAAAGTTGTACAAGGAATACATTGACAGAGATCAAAATCAGAATATGTATCATATACACAAAAATCGTAATGTCTCGGTAAACTTCGGCTTCGGGCGAACGATCAGTTTCGAGGCACTCAAAAAACCGTTCTTTACTTTCGCGAGCCGGTGCGTATCAACGGCTCGTGCATCCCTAAAAATCGTCAGCAACCGAAACAACCAATGGCGAGCCTTGTTGCCGCTGAAGTTATTGATGCTGGTGCCAGTCACGCAGAACCGAATGCATGTGAATAAAACCAGAGTCATAATAAAATGCAAAATGTTTTGGACTAATCTCATGTTTCTGTTTATTGTTAATGATTGAATGATGTTTTCAAATGACCTGATTCATGAAAGTGAATCGATCAGACAATAATTTCTTCAATGGATTCAGTACCCAACTTATCATTATTGATTGCTGTTTGCACTGTTTTAACCATGCCAACCTTCTGAACATCGGCTGTTGCTTTATAAGTATGGTGGTTTGGAGCTGCGCAATACATTCAAAATACGCTAGAGCATCAAATGCGTTATGCCCAACGCACATGCGTTGTACTGGTTCCAATTTTAATCAGTAATGCGCTAATTTCGCTCATAAATGATCTGGTTACGCACACTCCAACTTTTGCGTGTTGTAAATAGTAAATTGAAGTAATAATAATTTGTAACATTTTGATTTTGTTAAAATTAGGAAATAGAGAGGAGAAATACTAGGCATAGTGTCCGAAGACGGAGAGATTAATACCATCGGAAAAAGGTTAATTTAACTGTTTATGTGTTGAAAGGGGGGGCGGTCTTGCAGGGACATCAAGGGGGTAAACTAAGTTCAATTATGTACCAACGCGCATGTTAGGTCCACTGTGGGCCTTTTTTCACATAGCTTTCAACAAACATCCGGAGGGGTTGGTCTAGCCAGGACAGGTTGAACGAACAAGCCGACGCGGCGCAGCGAGAAGAATCGCCATTGTGAAATGCCCGGATTGTTGGGTGGCCTGGTGGAGCAAATCCGCCATTTTGTCTCACTGGTAGCCGGACCACAGCGTTACAACCGGCGGCAAATCACACCAGATCCGGCGCCAACAAGTTTTCAGAAGCGATTTACACCAAGGGGAAAGGTGTTGGCTTTGTTAAGTGACCAGCACGTTTGCGTTTGCGGTCGTCAAAGGTAGAATCCACATCGGTAGCCAGCAGGGCAATCGAGTCGTGTCATCAGCATCCATCGACGGCAGTATTCATCAACACCATCAGTCGGCAACATCGGCCCCGGTGTATACAGGTACCGGGTTGATCGAGTCGACGCGAACGAAACGACCAGCAGCAGATATAAGTATACGCGGAACTGGACACCAACATCGACAGAAGTAAAGCGCAAGTAACCACGACTAATGGCCGTTTCTGTCCGAGTTCTTTGCCGCAAGCTAGGTTTCGGAGCCCCTCCCGGAACCGATTCTTAAAGCTCAGTCAGTGGTGGCCAAAACACGACCAAGGGGCCAAATACCGATCGCCAACAGTGTTGTTTTGCAAAAAGTTGAAGTTTGATATGTGGCAAGCAAGGTTTTGCTCCCGTTTTCGAACTAGCCTGTGTCTCTGGAAGGGTACTTACCCCACGGTTCCCCTTGATAAATCCAACAACACACACCACAACAACGGAAAATTTTGTAATGTCCCCACTGTCCCAAAAACTGTGATAAGTGTGTGATCTTTCAAAAATCAAATTCGGTTTAGATCTTGTGGAAGGGCAGGTAAAAGAATTTTTATTTTTCCAGCAATAGAGGGGTCAGGAACGCAAGTGTTAAGTGTTCCAAATTTTTAGTTGTCTCCCGTTTTAGGAGACAGGGACAAAGCCAAGTATTAAAAACCTACAGTACGCGGCAGGAAAAAATGCGATACTTGTTCAAACGATTGGGTTAATTTATGTATCGAATGACCTGTTTTGTTGGGCAGTGTATTTGTTAACATTAACTTTGAAGTACTGCAACAGAACATCGAAATCAATTTATTGCGCGTTTATTCACGTTGACAGTATTATCAACATCGAAATTACCATCTTTATAACGACGTTATCAATCACGGAGCTTTGTTTCTCTTAGAGCTGCATTTCCGCATTTTTTATTTTTATTCGATGTACTTTAGCCGCTTTTTGCTGAATAAAATGATGACAGTAACACTTCCTGCGAATGACGCTTATTTGGCACTAAATAAAAACATGTTCACCCAACTAAATGTTTATGATGCCACAATACAATCAGAAACGTAACAAAGTGGTTTATTCACTATAAGTGTCAGCCAAGATCATCACGTTTCAGATATGTCACAATCGACCAGTACTTACTGCTGGCGCTATCTATCGACAGATAGCGAGAACATGGTTGCGCACCCAAAACTACAGAAGTTCTAGGAAGTATTCTAAATCCTCATTACTCAAGTACTTATCATAGTACTAACTTTAAAATAGTATTATAAGCGAATGGCGAAAACTTAATTGGGCACTAAAATAAATAAAATATTGAGCGATTAAACAAATACAATTAATGCTTAACCTAGGGTATAGTGTAGATGGGAGGTAATTTTCAAGAGCCTGCCTTTACTGACTGTCATAAAAATCACAAACATATATAAAAAGTAAAGTATACAGGTACGGAGACACCAAAAAGAAATCCTAACGCTACAATTGAAAACAAAAAATATAATCAGACTGAAGTTGATAAGGAGCCTTTCCAATAAAAATGTCCTGAAGTTACGCTAACTTTTGATCGATTTTTTATATTTAATTGATCAGTGATCCAAATTTATTCTTTCGATAATTCGAACAAAAATATGCGAAGACCAATTTTCATTTGCATTTATTTGGATACGTTTTTTTCCACATGTGCATCTGTCAGGTTGTATCACGCGTGTATCTGTGCAAAAATGCAGCATAAATGAAAGCAGAACGTTCTACGGAATATTATCTTCTAGATGCATGGGAAATTTTACAGAAAATATGTGTTACGGAAAATTTTTCCTACAATTAGCTTTGAGTAACGGGTGACAAGTAAAGTTTTTGAATTTCCCCTACTGCTTTCAAAAAACAGTGAATGTACTTGAAGGAAACTGATTTCTCACGAAGAAAAACAAAACAATTAATGAACATTTGAGGACAAAGTCCGACAAAGCTTTTTTATGATGTTGGAACAAGGACGTTGCACGGATTTCACGTCGACTTTTCGAATCTCTTGACTCTACCAATCAGCAGTTGGCAGCTCGTTGGTCTCCAGTCATTTCTGCACTAAAGGAACTTGAAATCCCAAAGAAGATTCTTCTCGAACACCAGTGGGAGTTTTGGTTTGTTTTATATTGTCGTCACAGCTAGCAGTCGTTAATGCGTTTGAATTCAACAAATTATGTGGCCAGCGTTCGTTGGGCTCTGTCTAGTTATACGTTTACATAGTGACTAAAGAGAGAGGATCTGGCAACACGACTAACCGATAATACGTGCCCCGAAAGCAATCCGTTAAAGTTATTGATTTATAAGTGAAATGAGGGGCCAAACTTGCTAAAAAGTGTACAGTTGTGATCTGTGATGCTTTGTTTACGTGAGAAAAGTGGAGGTTTTGTGAAAAACACAGTGTTCTATGCGTGGAAGTTATAATTTATCCACGAAATCAAATTGAAAATTGTTAGGCCAGTTAGGTTGCGTGAGTGTGAGTGCCTACTTCGTGCGTCGCGCTAACAAGCGGTTCATTATTAACGTGCGATAATGGAGTGCATATGTGGTGTGAACGAAGAGAACGGCACTTCCTGGAGAGCGGAGAGAATAGCGTTGCGCTGTGCTAGTCGGCGTTTGTTTCGCTGGCATAGGCATAACCAAACTAAAACAGATGAGTATATGTTTTTTGTATCAAACATTTCATGAATGTAAGGCTATGTGTGTAGTGGTTTTTAGCGGGCTTTGGACTTTGGCAGAAGCGTGAATGTGTGATCTGTTGGGTGCACGAGGTGTGGTAGCTTTTCGGCTGCGAGTAGGGTTTTTTTTTTGTTTGCGCGATGAGTCTTGAAATTTTTACTTTTTTTCTCCCACTAGAATCGTCAGGTGAGGTAGGTTATCTTACCAACGGGCTCGATACGACATACACGATTCGCTTTTGGAATTTTATTTTTTTTTTCTAATTGGTCCGCGTTCGAATATGGTTTACATCATGTGATGATCCACCGGATACCACGTAGTTGCCAGTTTGAGGAACGACGTTGCCGTGCCGTTGCCGTTTGATTGTGGCCGTTATGAATGTTTAACTGTTACAGTTTCGATTGTCCAAATAGAAAACAGAGTGCAATTAAAATGTTTTTCTGGAGACTTTTTTCGTGTGGTGTTGTGTAATAGTGTTGTTTATTAGAATTTATGGTAGAATAGATTAATTAAGTTGTATTTACTGATGTGTCGTGTGCCATGAATTTTTTAACGCACTGACTCTCGCATGACAGGTAATAGAAAATTCAATGGAGTCGAGTTTGACTTTCGAGGATTATTTAGTCAGCCTGAAATAATCATGATTGGTTTGGTCCTGTCAATAATTTCAAGACTTTTGATTAGTATGTACATCTACACCTGATGTTTGCACTTAATGTTTTAGATGCACCAAACTTTGCCATTTTTCTATCTTTCCAACAGTATCACACCCATTATCAGGTAATGGGTAGCTCAACTTAGTAATGAGCCAATATGACGCATAGTATACTTTGAATCCGTCATCTACCACGGTTTTGCACGGTCAGGCTTCAAGTAGGGTTTTATTAGCAAACATGTTCTCACCTCGAGAGCAATGGTGTGGTTAATGGAAGCTGGGAGTATGGTGCAGTGATAATACATGAAATCTTATGCTTCACTTTTCCGATTTTTCTAGCTTTTGGGCTGTTTATGTTTTGTATACAATGTTCATAACATGACTAGGTCGGCATTTTGTTAACAAACTTAAGACCATATATTGGTCAATATGGAAATTTGCATTTTTAAATTATTAAGGCTTTGCATGCATGAAACTTTGCCAATTTTTTTTTTTTTTAATAGGCAACATTCGCATCGACAACTAAGATAGAATCGGCGTGAAAAGTCGTGTCCCCGAGTTTCTACGTCGGTAGGAGGGAATAGAGCGGTCGTGCATAGTGCTTCGATGTAAACTGCGTTTCCGGCTCGGGAGCATTTTACTTATATGAACGTTTTTAGAATATAGTGATTTCGAGGGCTATACCCAGATACTTGTTCATGTCTCACTGTGACTGTTTAACCGAAAATTTCGTCCGGTCGGTGAATATCGCGATTAACGAAAACACAATGTATACCCTCTAAAGAATCGCGTCGGCCGACGTGCAGTCGTTTCTTCGAAAGTACTCGGGATTGACAAATAGCTGATGGCTACGAGTAGCAAAGGCTACATCGCGGACCGTTTGGCAAGAAATATACTCATGGTTCGTTTTCGTAATAAGCGCGCATCATTGTTATATTCTGTTTTTCAGGTGTGTTTTTCGCGGGATCGTATCGTTTCTTTTAGAGCAGACAAAGTGTATACGAGAAACGTCGTTAGTCGATTTGTTAGGTAGAAATGTCCGGTTGAACGAGCCCCTAGAATCCGCGTCGATACATTCATGAGGTCGAATTATCTAAAGATATATCAACAACGCGCCCTTGATTTCGGTGTAAAGAGGAAAAGAGGATCACCTTACGAGGAGATACCATATCATTTGAAGTTGTCCCAATTTGATCAAAGGTCTAGTATTCTCGCGTACGATTTATTGTTGCGGTGTTACATTGTCAAACTGAATAAGTTCGAATCGCATTATGAATATCGTGGCGGATATAATGAACTTGTTCGCGCGATACTTGTTCTAAAGAACCCGACACTCGAAACCAGCGCATCGTTTACCAAAACGAACCCTGCTGTGTACCTTGCCCTTTCTCCAACATCCCAGTGATTTCTCGTGGAAGTGCAGAGGTGTTCTCGGCTTCCAATAAGCGAGTATCACGTCAACATTTTCCTATACAAATTCCTTCTTTGACCTGCATTCGGATGCGGCCGGCGCTGGTATTGCCTAATACAAAGATTAAGGTCACCAGTTTTTACACATTGAGGATGCATGTTGGTCCCAAACATCATCTGTTGGTTCTCTGTGTGATTACAGCTGATCTGGCAATAACGGAGTAGCAACCGCGGGCGGTCAATCATGCTCATGCTCATGCTCATGCTAAAGGAACTTGAAATCCCAAAGAAATCTTCGAATGGTTGTTCAGAAACGTTTGTGTTTATTGACGTAATGTGATGATGTTTTGTTTGGCTAAAACACATACCTTTCATCGGTATGGTGTTTTCGAAGAAATAGAATCAAAATTTTGTTCAAACATTCATTCGCGAACGCGAACTTTTTGCCAAAATTTTTGTGCAGTTAGAATAGCACTGTACAATTCGCTTGCGGAAAACTTTCTGTTTCGACGCCATTTTGAACAGAATGGGCATGCATGAACAAAACAAAAAATACTAGCATGAAGAAGAGAGAGAGATCTTTCAAATAAATATTCTCATTACTCTCTGAGCAAGAAGTTCCAAAATTTTAGTTGTCTTCCATTACATAAAAGATTGAGATTTGGATTTTTAGATTCCTGGAGTTAAAAAATAGATCATAATTTTATCGCGAGGTCAGCGAGGGAGAGTCTTCTGTAAAGTGCAGGCGAATTTATAGAAAAATAAAACTTTTGAAAAAAGTTGATATTTCACAGGTATTGCAAAATCATTATCGTTTTATGGGTACAATTTTATTCCCTTGTCAGATATTGTGATTTCAGAGAAAAATTAGAATTTTGCGCTCTAACTGACAACCGCAGCTGACAACCGAAAATGACAATCTCAGACAGCACCGATGAAAATGCGACTCATGAACTTGTTTGTCAAAGCGTATGCACTCTTAATTTACTTCAATTGAAATTGAATAGCATTGACTTAAAGCCGCCTTGATTCCTTGCCCTCGACTATGCAGCAGAGCCGCATTGATATGGTTTGCAATCAGAATGTTCTACGAATAAAATATTTATAATTCATTATTTGAAGTTGCTTAAACAGTATGCAATATAATATAGTTTTCATTGACTGGTGAATGACCGCCGGTTAAAACCTCAACAAAAAATGTATCAATGAAATATATGGGAAAAAGATCTCTGAATTTCGTTCAGAGATTTAGAGGTACGGCTCAAGAGTTTCGTCTTCTCGAAAGAAGTCACTATTCTAAATTTCAGCACAATCGGACTTCGGGAAGTCGTGCGGGTAAAATTATACTTTTTTACCAATGAAAAAAAGTTCGATAGCAAAATAAAATTGTGATACCAAATTTCTTAGAGATGCCATGGCAATCGCCAAAAGCATGCGAACTTTAACAAACCCGTACTATGTTGTCGTATTATGTTCACAAACCGATCTAAGAATAGGCGAAATGGTGCCCATCGATGGTGGCAATAAATCGTACATGCCTTTGATGATGAATATGATATTCTTTGCTCGATCAAGACAAACGAAAACCTAAGAAACAAATAAAAAGACTCTAATTTACTAATGAGGTGTAGAAAATAAAACTTATTTGGATATTTTTGTATTTCAATTACGAACATTTCACTATCCCCAGTTGATCGTGTATCGAGTACTATTCCTCACAGCACTTTTTTACTAGTGTTTGAGATGTCTGTCAGTTGCGGGTGTTGCTTCTTCTATTTCCTAAAAATTCCCTGCATTCTAATTTTTTTGTGAAAGGACAATATATCAGATCGTCAGATTGTGAAGATTGTGATGAATGTGAATGATTGGATTTTTTTTTGCTTAGTGTAGAATTTTATAAGAAGTAATTCTTACTCTACATGCTCAAATAAACAAATAAATAAATGAATAAATATTCTTTAACGAAGAGCATTGTGATTGTTTAAAGTATTTATGCGCGAGCTTTTGATTAAAAGCGGTAAAGAGGATTTTGAAGGCAGAAGAGCCTTATACGAAGGACTATGATATAGAACTCTATGATTTGTAGTGAAAAATGCTACATAATGACAGAGAAAAACTTTTTCTAACAAGAATATTGATAATTTCTGGTGTCATATTTACTCAATTATTACATCATTTGCTTAGTGTCTAAACTTAAAGGTTTCATCAAAACCGAATTTATTGTTGTTTGCGTTGTCAGATGAATATAGATGTTTGTATGTTTATATAATGGTAGTCAATTTCATCAGCATCTGCATCTGCAGTACCTACACAGTAAAGAAAATTTACATTACTTTAAATGCAGATAAATGGAGCATTGGAAACCACGTAATATTCCGTGTGGCATTATATTCACATGCAAAGTAAATGAATATACATATTGTGAATTTGTATGCATATTTATATTCGAAGCTTTAAGTTTATATCAATTAACGTACAAATTTACATGTCTTAAAACGATTCTGTATTGTACATTATTTACGGTGTGAAATTGTATATGTTTTTCACTTTATGTGCTAGAAATCGTTATGTGCTTTCATTTGTATTAGTTGTAAATTACATTTTTTGGTACTGTGTAGTATTATTTTTATTCGTATGCAAAAAAATCTTAAGTAATAGGGCTAGGGCAAATAGAACTACAGTTGAATCGCTTTATAGCGACATCGCAAGGGACCGTGGTTATAGAGAAATGTCGCAATAAAACGAATAATTTTTATGAATATAGAGCAGAAGGGATCATTGAGAATGTCGCTATAGAGAGATTTGTCGCTATATAAATTGTCGTGATAGAGGGAATCGACTGTAATTGTAATTGTTATCACGTTACTTTATGAAAACATTCCTCATGATATTTGAAAACAAACAATTAACGGTTGATGTCAACTATGTAATAAGCAGCATAAACGTGCACACAGCACTAACCAACCCCCTGAAGTGACAAATGAAGATTAATTTCGCAACAGCAACTACTAACAGTACCATTTTATTTCGTATAACCGGGCGCCCTTTTATGCCCTATCCCGGCATGCTCATTTAATTAAATTTATGTTGCCTTTTCATTACTGCGAATCATCCGGTATGTGTGGTGCACCATAATACGCATAAATCAACTCCAAAGATCGGACCGGATGCGGCTGCTTGGTTTGTGAGAGATAAAACTGTAATCGGGGCGCTTTCGGACTAATTTTGCGTACATTTTCAGGCATTAATCCGCATTCCCGAATGATTTACGGCGACAGCCATTTCGCGAGAGTGGTGCTGGAAAAAGAGCAAGTGACTTTTATCGGTGGCTTTTATGCCGCTGCTCTACTTTTTCCCCGGTTCTTGCAACACTAGAACGCCGACGGCGCTGGATAAGCTCTGCCGGTGATTATGTATAATTTAAATAATTAATGCATTGTAGTTGCGATTTATCCCTGGTGCCTGTATCCTGATCTATGCTGTTCATGCAAATGCATGCATTAATCAATTTTAAATAAAACTATCCTAACATTCTAACACACAATATCACTTTCTCATTCATAAATTACGCACTGAACAGTCTCGAATGGCTAAAAATGCTGAAAAATGCTGTGTTTGGCATCGATGGCGGTCGTAATACACAAAATTTCAACCGAGGCGGGACGGTTGATTGAATTATTGTTCCCGTGAGAATTACCACGCTTAGCGTAAAGCTGTATGATAAGATATATTAATCTGTTTCGGTGTTGCAACAAGAAATATGATTTTGGTGTCAGAAAAATTCAAAAATAAAATAAATTATGCAAGAAAAGTAAGCGCTACTAAATTTGTTATTTTTTTTCTAGAAAATCCACTGACCTAGAAAGAAGATGTTCTACTCGGGTCAATAAATGTCCTATAGGTAAGTTACAATCATAAATTGAAAGTAGCATTTTGTTTCTCATGTATAGCACAGTATAAGGTGAGTATGTACTCTAAACTCCAAGTTAAGGTATGCTGTGATTTATGATCCGTTACACGCACAATAAAAAATATTGGACAGCCTTGCCTTGTGGTTCAAACAAAATTTCAAATCAAATGGCTTTATTTAGGAATTTTTGGTACATTATACCACAAGTATAGGATACAAGAACAACCCTTCAGCAGTCTTATAAGCAAACAAAAGTTCTGCAAACCCGTAAGAGTAAAACAAATCAAATTTCCCTTACAAAAAGATGAATAGCTCTTGTAAATCGCTTCGCAACAATGGTCCACGCAGCAATAATTAAAAAGCTCCTTTATGGATTGAAGTTAAAATCTTTCCGCCACGCGGAACGAATCATGCAACTCACAACCACGGTTGCAGATGGAAAGCACATGCTTTCTCTTCTATCAAGGCAACGGTTCCCCGACGCTTTTCACCCGCTCATGGGGTGGCTGTTCGAAGTTTTGATTAATTACCGGGATGATGCTGCAAGAAATATGACTCTCCAGTAGATCGTTTGAACCGCTTTCGCTTTGAGGAGAAAAAATAACTTTTTCATGTAGCCCGAATTCAACCGTGGGCTGGGAACGGGAAAGCCTGTCGATTGTTGTATAACTTGAGCGTAAGTAAAGACAATCGTTTCATACCAGAGCAGGTCGCTCAGGAATGGAATTGTACAGAATTTGTAGCGAAACATTTATTGTCCCGATGGGAATGTGTTGGAGGAAAATTGAAACTGAAGCTCAGAGAAGACATAGCAGACACAGTGCAAGACGCGTTTGTCATATGACGCCGGATGATATTTCTTCGGTGAATTGGAATTATACACTACCGTTGGTTTGAGGTCTGCGTGACAGCCATGGAAATCCATCAATTCGCTATGATTGATGGGAAACGGGTGGATCAATATGAAGACTGCAAGTAATACGTTCGTAGTAAAATAACACCAAAAACCTTTCCTTGCAAACATGGACGAGTAATTCGTTTTTGAATAATAATGCAAACGTTTTTGTTTCCACATAATATAAACCGAGATTCTATTGATACATGCGATATCCTCAACTTGATTCTCAATATAGCTTAGCTTAGCTTAGTGAGCTTAGTTCTGACTGTACATATCAATGGTTGCTACTCCGTGATGGGTCCGAGCCACTCAAAATGCACAATGAATCAACTGAAAGAACGACTGGGAGTGGTAATTCCTTCTCACTGTGCATCATTCAATGACCCGATTTTTTATAGACCAATGACGGCGCCGGCCACGTCCTTACAGTCAGGTGGGGATATCGTCGGTTTCGTGCAACACCGGCACAACTTAAAAGTTTTCCGTGTAGCAGTCAAATGATACCAAATATGATAAACTTTTATTTCACAAAGACTTGTTTCAAAATCCACAAAAAAACTGAGTTATAAGTCGATGTGTCTTTGAAAGTTTTTAACTTGCTCATAGATTTCTTGGAGACGATAAAGGTAATTTTAAACGCCAACTTTTCAATCCCGTTTCTCTTGGAGCTCTGAACTTCGAGTTATGCCAGTACCGCACGAAGCCTTCAATAAGGATGGAATGTTAGAATGTAGTCTTTGCTTTCTTAGAGACCGAGTATACCTCTGCATCCCTACAAAGACCACGGACGGGAGTTTTTGTTAGTGGGGTGGGTTTTTGATCAGGATTCACTTTGATAAGTGATATGACCATGATTTAATTGAATTAATGTAACAATATAGATATGATCATATACATATAGTGTGCGATTAATGAAGATGAATTGTAAAATACAATAAGCAGTAATATGGCATGTAAAGAAGATCTCGGTTAGCTGCCTTGCATAGCTGAAATATCCAAATTTTTAACGCAGAAAACGCAAAAGAAATATTAAAAAGAGATTCGAAAAACATATGAAAATGATCCGTCATGTTGTGCTAAAATAAAATAGATGAACTTATATTAGACTAATTCATGACAATTCTATAGTAGTTATTGTGCTGCTTTCGGCGGCTGAAAATATTAATTGAAATAAATTATTACAACAACATTGCATCGCAACTATTCACCGTATAAAGTCATCTAAACATTGTAGATATGATCATGTATAATGTGAGATTCTTAAAAATAAATTATAAAATACAACATAAATACAACATGGCATGTGAAGAAAATCTCGGTTGACTGCCTTCCATAGCTGAAATTTTCAAATTTTTGAAGTGGAAAACGCGGAAAAATAATTAAAACGGATTCGAAAAACATATGAAAAGGGTCCGTTATATTGTGTTTCCAAAAAGAGCGATGGACTTTTTTGACTTTTTCATGACATATCAATAGTTGTTGTTGTGCTCCTTTCAGTGGCTGAAAACATGAGTTGAAATAGGTTATTACAAAAACACTGCCGCGCTTGCACAGACGTCTCGCTCTTTTCTACGACTATTCATCACGTAAAATCATCTAAACAAATCATCCACACGTTCACGCATTTATCACAACCACGAACGTTATCGGCAAGAGGTGAAAAAATTGGAGTACCGTGATGCAACGAATCACAGTTTGAGCAAAACAGAAACGACCTTACACGGCTATAGACTATTTTACGAGACGTTTCAGAACTCAATTCCTGAATAATATTTTCACAGAAAACATGGGACAGCAAATACCGTGTATCCTACTAGCAGTTCGTAAAATGGTAAAATGGAGTTGCCTAACGCGCACGCAATAATATGAGTAAAAAATATGCAGGTCGCAACTTTTTCATGTACACCTCGCGCTTTTCTATTCGCTAACAGACGGCGCTCGCTGTGAGCGTACTTTATTCGTCGGTGTTTTTTGTGCGTCTTGAATAACCGACTCGAAAACAAACAACATATTTTTAAAATAAAATGTTACTTAGCTTGCTTAGAATGTCCTGGTGACTCCTTTTTCCACTGTTCCGGTAACCAGCAGAACTTAATTTGTGAAATTCACTGAATATTATTTCCCTCAACTTGATTCTCAATATAGAAACAAAAAGTGCACCCACTTTTCGTAAGTCCCATCATTACACGATTGCAGTCGTATGTCACTTTGAGTCCACCTCAATCATGACAGGAACATAAATTTCGTTTCAATTTGCAAATTCTTTCAACCCCTCTATATGTAGGCATTCATTAGTAAAACAAACAGTTTACAACTGATTACCAGATTACAAAATAATAATTACTGGCTCATACACTCGCATGATTTGCATGTGGAGCCTACCAAATAATCACTGCAGCTCATTGCACCGATTGTTATCCTATCCAGTTACTGATTTATTATCACAAAATTGCAGCCCTTGCCCTGCCGTTGGGTGAAAGAGGAACGGTTGTAAATGCCCTTATGTCCAGACTGCCACCGAGAGCCAATACTAGTTTACCACCGTATTATTGAATTACTTTCACAGAGAGTACAACAATAAAAAGCCACCCGGATTGGTATTGTCGTTCATGACAGTATTATAACTCATGTTAAATCAACGGTAGTTGTGCAAACATAGTTTATTGTCAGGAAGCGATTATCGCGAACATTCATTAGTTGAAATGTAATCCTTCGGATTCGTGCTCGAATTTTTTATTAAAAAGAACCGAACCAAAGGTGTAGAAAAAAACCGAACAATAATATAATAAACAATAATATAATATAAAGCTTTGCAGCCACTAACTAGGAGATATTATAAAAATTATCGAACACGAAATATGTACAACAAATTTAAACCGTTAATAATAGAACTAAGTTTACACACACACATTAGAAACTGAGTAAATAATAATCCATTTATCCACATGCAAAAGATGGATGGTGCTAAATTACTTCAATATGAGGAAAATTAGCGCAACTTTTGCTTTAATTCGAAACCTGGATTTCATTTTACGCATTCTCGTAAAATTACATGCATTGCCCGCTTTACTCTACTCGAACCACGCACAGATATCCTGGCCTGAGAGCTGCAAAAAGGTAAATGTGGAAGTCGCAACTATCCAGGAAGTGTAGAGGTCAATAACGGTAGAACGTGAATTCCGGGCAGTGCACACTGTTTCCGAAGCTGCAAAAACGTGATCGAAATTATTTTGACCAAAAAAATGATTTTTAAGCTGTTTTGGCTTCAGCAAAGTTGATCCATTGATTACACAGGTGCACTCCAAAAGCTCAAACCGGAAAAAATAAAAGATTATAGCTATTCAACCATTCCTGTGAATTTTTGTGTCCCTAGCCATTATAGTTTTTCTCAGAGACTTGAATGAGTTTCCTCGTAAACATAACTTCAAAGCGACGGACCCGTAATTCCTATACGACACTCTCACGTAAGTAGACGCGTTTTGGTGACGGCTAGGGGCACCAAAACTCATAGGAATGGTTGAATAGCTATAATCTTTGAGTTTTTCAGGTTTGACAAAAACGACTAATGATAAGCCCGACGACGAGGAGGAGAAGTTTTATGATCTCCTTGAAAAGACGTACAGTGAGTGCCCAGAACACGACATCAAGATCGTCATTGGAGATTCAAATGCGCAGGGCGGGCAAGAAAACTTCCTCCGCCTCGTAATTGGTAGATAAAACTTACACTCTATCACTAGGGTGTAGGAGAATGTGCATTCGTCATGCTCAAGCTCAAGAGAGTCACTAGCGTGTAGGAGAATATCTTCCACTGCGGAAGCAGTTGTTGTTGTGAGCAAATCGACACACGTACTTACAAAGAGCAGCGATAACGAATCGTGTGTATTTGAGGACCTTGCAATAAACACCGTGGATGAATCTGGAATATCTCTCCTGAGAGATAATAATCTGAGGTGAGCTTTCTCATACGAAAGGGCATTACGCACAATAACTACACAACAGAGCTCACTGGAGTGTTTTTACAGTGAGTTTCATGAGCATATATCAAATGAGGGGAGCGTCTGGATAGGAAAGTAGATTGCGTTTTCTGTTGAGTTTGCTCTGCATCTTGAAACTCTAATAAATAAACCTTGGTGCCACTCAGCATCACATTTTATTACAAGAGAACTTAAATTGTCGTATTATCTCAGCTGTGCGGGCAGAGGATTACTTCTGTATATTCTCTTATTCTCTCTAGAGTGATCCACCATTCGAGTTTCGCTCGGCTGCAGTATAAGCAGCAAGTGAGTAAATTTTTTCTGCGAGCGGCAGAAGCGTAGCACAAAGCAGAAGAAAAAAGTGTGGTACAAAAAAACTATTACATACACTGCTTATACCGAAAAAGAAGTGCGCGGTGAATTTTTATTTTCACTCTTTCCACATATTGGCGGCCAGCGACATGACTATCTGTAGACGGAATATTCGAAAGCACACATGTATGCACCAAGATGACCTGCACTATGACGTATGGTCGTTCGAAGGACCAAACGTTGACTCGGATTACTATCTCGTGGTATGCAAGATCCACGTCCGGTTGCCCACACAGACACGGTGTCAAAATTTCGATTATTATCGAATTGTCATGTACCTCTGATTTTTTTCGCAAAAATGTTGCCAACTGGATAAGAATCAAGGATCGGGAAGTTAAAAAATATTTCATCGGCGATTTTTTGAAAAACTTGAATTTTAATTTTTTTAGCGCAAATCTACAAAAAAAACTCCCTCTAACTTAACTAATGTCAGTCATATTAACATTGTCAGCAACCAGTGCATTTGAGGGTAGTGCAGTGTCATTTAATTTCAAAAATTTAACAATTAATTCAGTCATTTTACCACAGACAAACAGACGTACCACTCCATACAAAATTCTAAAAAACTGTGGTTCTGATTATTTTGTGCGACACGTACTGGACATATTCCGCAAATGATAAACTTTCAGCCTTTCTGCTGTTTCTGGCAGCACGGCACGCGACTGTCTACTGAGTTCAAAGGTAGAAGGGCTGATGTGCACCACCGCTGTGGCGGAAATATTCCGCGTAATTGAAACTCATTTGAATTGACCGTTATTTTGATCCATGAATATAATTTACAAGGTACCTCTGTTTGTCTGTGATTTAACCATAGGAAATCACAGCAACCAGTGCATTCGAGGATAGTGCAATGTCACTTTATTTAGAAAATTTTACGAATAAACCATGAAGCTAGACCACGAGAAGTGTAGAAATTGCGTTTGCGCCTTGTGCTTCAAAAATACTAAATCTACGAAGAGAATAGGCGAGCAATGGAAGAAAATGCTCTTTTCTCACTTTCTGCTTATGTATAACGAAAATTATAAAAAGTATCCTAGAGTTTTGTGCGAAAGTTGTTATCTGGGGGTGTACTGAAAGTCCAAAGTTAAGTCGAATGTGATCTCTTCATTGTCAAATTACTTATTGCTGACGCACCTTTTCGAACAAGGTCTGGAGCATCGAGATATGCACGTCCACGACTCCAATAAAGATACTTAAATATAAATGGGAAAAATGTTTTAATGAATTTATTTACCTAATCCGACAAAGATTGAACATTAAGGAAATTTTCTCTACGAGAACATAAAGACAAACTGGTATGCTGGATTTCCGTACATTTTTCCTGCATCCCACAAAAATTGTTATATCTTAATTATTTTGCGCTGAACGTCTTTTAAATAAATAAATTCAATTTTTCAAAGAAATCACCGATGAAATATTTTTTAACTTTCCGATCCTTGATCCTTATCCAGTTGGCAACATTTCTGCGAAAAAAAATTAGAGGTACATGAAAATTCGTTAACAATCGAAATTTATATTCATGGATCAAAATAACGGTCAAATCAAATGAGTTTCAATTACGCGGAATATTCCCACCACAGTGGTGGTGGACATCAGCCCTTTTACCTTTGAATTCAGTAGACAGTCGCGTGGCGTGCTGCCAGAAACAGCAGAAAGGCTATAAGTTTATCATTTGCGGAATATGTCCAGTACGTGTCGTACAAAATAATCGGAGCCACATTTTTTTAGAATTTTGTATGGAGTGGTACGTCTGTTTGTCTG
The DNA here is from genome assembly GCF_029784165.1 of Wyeomyia smithii. NCBI lineage: Eukaryota > Metazoa > Arthropoda > Insecta > Diptera > Culicidae > Wyeomyia > Wyeomyia smithii. Next base: position 81,306,149 of record NC_073696.1, on the reverse strand, counting down.
TGGTCAAATGACTGACTTAATTGTTAATTTATTGAAATTAAATGACACTGCACTACCCTCAAATGCACTGGTTGCTGCCTATGTTAATATGACTGACATTAGTTAAGTTAGAGGGATTTTTTTTTGTAGATTTGCGCTAAAAAATTAAAATCCAAATTTTTCAAAAAATCGCCGATGAAATATATTTTAACTTCCCGATCCTTGATTCTTATCCAGTTGGCAACATTTTTGCGAAAAAAAATCAGAGGTACATGAAAATTTGATAATAATCGAAATTTTGACACCGTGACAGGTCTATAAGAGTTAACAGCATCAGCTGACTCTTCTGTGTGTGATGAGACATTCCACAGCAGTGTGTGTAGTTATGGATCCCAAGTAACAATTCTATAGCTACTTGGTTTTCTAGAGGTTTTATCACAGCAATGAATATTACCAACGGTTTTATGGCGGTTAAACCCGTTACCAAAAATAGCAAGTCGTAATGAACACTAATAGGTGTCAATAAAACTTTAATAAAACTTACAATAAAACCGGCAAGAGTCAATGCGATTTTGCTTTCTTATTGGTTTTATTATTACATTTATTGCACCATAAAACCACTCCAGCTTGCTGTCATATAACACAGAAACCAGTTTATTGCGGTCATTCAAAATCTAAAAAACTACTAGTTGGCTATGAAAAATATCTCATAAAATTGTAATAAGTGCCCAGTTTTAACCTGTCAAACTTGTAAACAAACATATGCAGGCAATGATATACATACAGGTGAGACAAAAGCGGCTTAAATTTTTAAATTTTATCGCCAGTTCGTCTTGTTTCGGTTGAAAATAATTTCCTCTGTCGTTAAATTATGCGTCCTTAAAAATAAGGTAGGGGCCCTTAAAAATAAGGTAGGGACAAGACACTATTGATATATCTCGAAATATCTTTAATATTCAATTAAACTAAGTATGTATCGTTGCATTTTTCGTGCACCTCTCTATTTATATCAAAGCTAGTTGATTTCTCATTATCGTCGGTGTGATGTCTGATTTTTCATAAAAATAAAGTTGTCTAGGCCCCAGGGATTTACCATATTTTTCTCTAATAATACAGGCATCCATCCTTTGCCGCACCTTACAACATATATATTATTGAACTAGGCTTATTGCGGGTAGCTAGTTAGATATCGGACGCTTTTGTGACGTTAGATGCTTTGAAGCAGGATGACGGACTGTCACTCTTATTGTTCCACATCGCTCTGGAAGGTGGTATAAGAAGGGCTGGCATACAAAGAAATGGCACCTTTATGACAAAGGTTCACATGCGCCTAGATTTTGCGGACGATATCGACGGTGATACGCGGACGACATTGGTATTACCCGCGGGGCGGTGAAAGAGGCCTTTGAACCTCTCAAGAAGGTAGTGGGAATAGAGCTTGTCATAAACTCTACCAAAACGAAGCTGGTAGCCTTTTCGGATGTTGGTACTGTGGCGTTGATAGATGAGGACTCATTTGAAGTAGCCAGCGAATTGATTTACCTGGGTACATTGATGCAAAAATGAGGTTAGCCATGTGATAAAGAGGCGGATAGCGGCTGCAAAAAGGACCTTCTACGGTATGCGTTACCAGCTAAGGATCCGCATCCTGCAATCCCGGACAAGCATGTACGATAATGCATAAAAGTCCAGGGAATTAAAATTAAGGAGGCTGCAAAGTCTTATCGAGAAAATCAGTCAAATTCTCTCTACAACACGTGTGAGCCGTTGCGCTGTCCTGTTGAAAGACGCGTTGATCCTTCTCCGTATCGAGCGGTCTCTCACCACCTCGATGGCTGCAGGCGTCCTCGTCGAACGCGGCCGCTCTGATGTGCCGACTGATGGGGGTTCATAACCGCCAGGATATGTCACCGGGTCACTCACCTCTCGCAAACAACTTTACTACGACATCGCGGTATTCCTTCATCTTGCGCGGTAGACAAACAACAAATGACAGAAAGTTTGCTTCGTACGCGTCGGATAGCTATGAGGCTAAAACTGACACCAATACCAAAACACCGAATTCACATGATGCGTATTTACACAATGAAGAAAAATTGTATTCAAACTTATTGAAGACCCTGTATAAAATTGTGATTCTCCCGGTGGCTGTCCATTAGGAATAAACACCAAAGAAGACTGATCGACAAGCTCTTGGTATTTTTGAGCGTAGAATCTTGCGCTCAATCCTTGGTGGCAAACTGGAAAATGGTATTTGGCGAAGACGCAACAACTGTACCTACCTGGCGTACAAATCAATGGACATAGTCAAGCGGATAAAACACGGCAGGTTGCAGTGGACTGGGAACGATTATCACAAACTTTATTTAGCACTAATACCGATAGGGGGTAAACTCCGCATTCTGGTCGCAGCGAGGAAGCCCATGCAGGAAAAAAGCAAAAAAATATGAAAATTTGATAAAAAAGGCTGAAAATGGCCAAAACGTGCCAACAGAAATAGTTAAAATCACTATAAAATATCTTTGATAGCTAAGCAAATATTTTCAATATCTGAACAAAAATGGAGATGGAAGCCATCACGATCAGCGAGCTTTTGAATATAAGTATAATAAACGATTTTCGAAATTTTTAATCCAACAAAGAGTCTTTTCAAAAATAAACTCCTCAATGATGGCGTAAAGAACAATTCATGCAAAATTATTGTTGGTCACATAACGGCACTTCTTGTGCTTAAGCGCGCTCTGATAACAAATAATGAAATGAAACGAGATCCAACTACATTCGCATTAAAACCGCTGGTGATTCCCGAGGATACAACACTTATTTTCAACACGCACCGATTAGTTTATACGACTAACGATGTCTATCCTTTAAGCGAAATCAGTACCACGGCTGAAAGCACCCGTTCAGATGCAATACCCGTTGCATGTAGTACCATTCTACATGAAAAAGTTCATGTAGTCAACCGGAAGATTTACGCCACCTACCAAGTAGAACAAGTCATGCGTCAACAGTACAGATAGGTTGCCTGCGGTGATATCCCACATTTCTCTGTATCGGTACTACGTGATAGAACCGTTACTAAAAAAATTTCGGAACACTGTTATCCTATAGAAATCGCATATCAGACTCACCACACCATACGGTAACGCATGCGATACGGAAAATATGTTGTTCAGTAGACTCACGCATGACCTAATCCCAGCAGGGATGCAAACCGCATAGATGATTCGGTGCGCTGGATAAAATTTCATCAAACCCGATTCGGGCATTTTGTCAAAATCCCTTAGGAGGAGACCCAAATCGGACGAATGTGGCTTCCATCACACAGATGCAGCAGGTTATCAAAATCTCCGGCTCAAAGAAGCATGTGTAGATACCGGAAGGCCACAGATTAATATTGTTCTTCTGTGCACATGTCATGTCGTTCTTGGACCTGCAACCAAAATCGGTCAAAGTAACTAGGTTAGAAAACTGCAATCGGTGACACTTTCAGTTCCGGTTGCAGTTATCCCTATGCTGTGGCGAGAGCTTCTATCGGATATAATTGCCATAGCAAATGTCGCAAAAGTCTCCACAGGGAACAGGCAACAAAAATGGGATTTTTGAACTGTTGTGAACATATTGTTGAGTTTCGTTTATCAAAGGTTGTGCTATGATTACAATAAAATCTACTGCTTAAATCTATTTGGATTTATAACCTATCTAAATTATTGCATATTGAACACTATATATCTTGTTATATTAAAAACCGCGAGGCAATCTGATTTTGGTTTAATTGTTTTTGCTGATCCTGTTCATGTTAATCATCCATAATAATTTTTTTCATTCAAAATACAAACAGAGATCACACCAAATATAATTTGATTTTTTGTTTCATTAAATTTTCTCAATTAGGTACTAACCAGTATATACAAGCACCGTGCATCACTGAATCCGCTACTATACTCACTGGGCGATACGGTACGTCAGAGTACTTGGTTAATCGCCCACTGTAAGGAGCATCAATTTGCCCACTTCAAACTGTATAATTAGTGTACTAGAAGTTGAGGCTCGACCTTTCTCGTGGATTATGTTTACCGTGACTACCCCCGTTGGCGCTTGAAACTAGCTTTGTGAATTTATCGCCAACGCATAATCACATCGTCCTGAAAAGTCAACCGTAATTGATACGACCGAATGCAAAAGGTGCAGTGATGATGGCGTGATTTTTTTACAGCTGTTGATATAAATAACCAAATGTTTCTAAAATCACAATTATTATGTAAATGTGAATTGTGCGAACATTACATTTAAATTGAAATTTCGGCTCCAGATTTATTCTCTTTATGTATGATTTTTCGTAGATATCGCTGCACCTTTCGTAATTCACATCGAACTGTGACTTCTATCACACAGATTCTCTTGAATCTAACAATGCATTGCCAGGTCACTTGAGGAAATAGCTGACGATAGAATGTTGTAGGTGAATGCAAATGCTAGCTCGAGATACGGGATCATTCGACCGCCTAGAACGACGCAAAACTGGGTGGAATTCTTACTAATTTAATTAGCACTTGGTTCAAGCCTTTCCGGTTGCGCTGAGCAGCTTGAAATAAATACTTTATCAATACAGTTGCAGGCGGCCCGATTTGCCTTCGGGCTTTAATTGCTGGCAGCAGAGAAGAGAGTCGGCCCAAGTGTTTGTGCTTGATTGCCACTAGAACCGCTTGGCCATTATAATGCGCTAAGATTAGCACCAGCTTCGTAGCCGAGTTGGAAATTATGGCAACATTTAGACGAGGCGACTTTCGCAATCCACAGACTGAAATATGAATAATGACATGGAAAATTGGGTTGAAAGTTCGATTAGTGTGGCTTTGCAAATTTCCTTTGGTGAAAGGAAAAGCTCATTAAGCGAGTATATTTTCTAGAAGATAGTTTTGTTGATGTTTGAGTAAATAAAAAACTGAACTCTTGAGTTTGATAGGCCAGTATCAACATTTAATGGTGGTGGAATGCTTAGAGACTTTCAACAATATTCTGCTGCTTAGGAGAATAAAAATTCCGTTTTTAAGCTCACTGTCGAAATTTGGTAATAATAAAATGAATAACTAAAAAGTTATAAGTATTAAAGAATGTAGCGATTCTCACACTTTGATATTTCTTTTGAGTCTTCTTATTTTCAAATGAATACTGTTGATGCCTCCCAACTAGTCCCGCCCGATATGTGCTGCTGGTACAACAAGTAAAACGACGTAAGTTTGAGTCCGGTCTATGGGGAGTAGGGTGGGGAATCGTTATATGGAAAAAACGAAACTTGATAGCAGAAAGCCAGAACCAAGTTTTTTTTGTTCTGTTGCCACAAACAATCCTAAATTTATCGGAAGTCGATTGGTTTAGTCTCCGCTTGGCGCATTGCATTTCAAATTCATATGGAGATTTGTATGGAAAAACCAACGTTTGTCCATTTTCCATTCTAAAGAGCTCAAAGTGGCTCAAACCTTAGGTTTCATGACTTCAAATGGTAGGTTTTTTGATGCCTAACAACTTGGCCAAGGACATCAAAGAGCTAGGGTGTTCCAAAAAAATACTGGAGCTGTTCGAAGTTGAGTATGTCGAATTTTTTTTTTCTTTTAAAATAGTTTATTTGACACGGCACGATACAATTTAGTTTAACTGAGCCAAGTACATTTTTTTTAATTCTAAATTAGCAGGGAAAAGAGGGAGGCACATTTTTTATATCTCGCTGCCGACTACGAGCTAGTGGGGATTTAAGGTGAGAGGAGGGGAGTTACAATTTTGTTTTTAACTATTTTATATTACAGAATGTACTCATTTGTACGTGGCTAACCAGTGTTGTTCTTTGAGCAGTTTTGTCTGAGGTGTCTGCGTGAACTAAAGATGCCGAGTCTTCGTCTTAGTGTCTCCAGCATGGTGTGTCATTTTCTTTCAGTTTGTGACGGGAATTGTAATCTAACAAATAGATAAAAAATTCAAATTTTAATGTCAGCATTTTTTATAAACCGGTATAGCTGTGTCATGTACTGGAGGTCACCGCTTCCCAGAATGTCTCTAACGGGTACGTTCGGTTGTTTTCCTAGGGCCCGAAGGGAATCTATAAGCTCGGACCTAACACCACAGAATTCGGCACACGACCAAACAACATGCTCGATATCATGGTAGCCATCGCCACAAATGTAGTGATTACTGTCTACAAGTCCTATACGAAAGAGATGCGTGTTTAACGTGTAGTGATTGGACATAAGTCTGGACATCACGCGAATTAAGTCCCGATCTACATCCAACCCCTTGAACCATGCTTTCGTCGATACCTTAGGAAAAATGGAGTGTAGCCACCGTCCCAGTTCATCTGAATTCCATGATGATTGCTAACTGTTGAGTGTCCTCTGACGCAAAATGCTATAAAATTCATCATAAGCAATTGGTCTTTCATAAATATCGCCATCAATAGCACCCACCTTAGCTAAAGAGTCAGCCTTTTCATTACCCGTAATCGAGCAATGAGAAGGGACCCACGCTAAGGTAACCCGGTAATTTTTATCTGTTAAAGCACTTAAAAACCGCCGTATTTTCCCCAGGAAATACGGGGTGTGCTTCACAGGCTTCATCGATCGCAGAGCCTCAATGGCACTGAGACTATCTGTGAAGATGAAGTAGTGGTATATGGGCAGGGTTTCGATGATCCCAAGAGAGTACTGAATAGCAGCAAGCTCTGCGACGTACACGGAAGCAGGAGCATCGAGTTTGTAGGAGGCGGTAAAATTTCCGTGGAAAACACCGAAGCCAGTGGACTCATCTAGATTAGATCCGTCAGTGTAAAACCTTTTATCATAACTAACATGTTTAAACTTTTTGGAAAATATCTTAGGGATCTCTTGCGGTCGCAATTGATACCAGAAATGTCTTGTTTCATGGTGGTGTCAAAGAATATAGCATTATTAGAAGTATCTTAAAGTGCGACATTGGAGGAATCGTATGAAGAAGGATTAATATCTTGAGCCATATAGTCAAAATATAAAGTCATAAATCTGGATTGAGATTGAAAGTCGACCAACCTCTCGAAATTTTCAATTACTAATGGGTTCATAACTGTGCATCGAATTAGCAACCGGTAAGAGAGATTCCAAAAACGATGTTTCAACGGAAGAATACCCGCTAACACTTCAAGACTCATCGTATGGGTCGACTGCATGCAACCCGAGGCAATACGCAAACAACGATATTGTATTCTCTCTAATTTTATAATGTGCGTGTTCGCGGCGGAGCGAAAGCAGAAACAGCCGTACTCAAGAACTGACAGTATCGTTGTTTGGTATAACCTTAGAAGGTCTCCTGGGTTGTTGTGGGCACCCCACCAGGTTCCGGTAATCGTACGAAGAAAATTAATCCTCTGTTGGCATTTTTGTGTCAGATACCTAATATGACAAGCCCAGGTGCATTTAGAGTCGAACCAGACCCCGAGATATTTAGCGACTGAAACCTGAGAGATCGTTTTACCCGTTAGTAGGAGCTGCAGCTGAGCTGGGTTATGCTTCCTAGAAAAAAAAACGACCAGCTCAGTTTTCTCCGGAGAGAATTCGATACCCAGCTTAAGAGCCCATTCAGACAAATTGTCTAAGGTATCTTGCAATGGTCCTTGCAGATCGTTAGCTTCGCTTCAAGTAATGGAAACAACGCTATCGTCTGCAAGTTGCCGTAGCGTGCATGAATTTGCAAGACATTCATCGATGTCATTGACGTAAAAATTATATAAGATAGGGCTTAAACATGTGCCCTGGGGAAGGCCCATGTATTTAATTCGGAAAGTTGTCGAATCGCCATGTGAGAAATACATATGCTTTTCTGACAACAAATTGAGCAAAAAGTTATTCAAAATTGGTGAAAGTCCCTGCGAGTGAAGTTTCGCGCTTAAAACTTCTACAGAAACAGAGTCAAAAGACCCCTTAATATCCAAGAACGCAGAAGCCATTTGCTCTTTTCGAGCAAATGCGAGTTGAATTTCAGTAGAAAGCAACGCTAGGCAATCGTTCGTCTGTTTGCCCCGGCGAAAGCCAAATTGAGTATCTGAAAGTAAACCGTTTGTTTCGACCCATTTGTCTAACCGTAAGAGGATCATTTTCTCCATTAATTTCCGGAGGCAAGAGAGCATCGCAATCGGCCTATATGAATTGTGATCAGAGGCTGGTTTCCCGGGTTTCCGAAAAGCAATGACTTTTACCTCCCTCCAGTCATGCGGAACAATATTTAGCTCAAGAAACTTGTTGAACAAATTCAACAAGCGTCTTTTTGCAGAGTCGGGTAGATTCTTCAACAGGTTGAATTTTATTCTATCTAACCCTGGAGCCTTATTGTTGCACGACAGGAGAGCCATTGAAAATTCCAACATCGAAAATGGAGGCTCTTCCGTAGTTACTAAAAACGCGTCGCGAAAGGTTTTCTGTTCCGGTACAGAGTCCGGACAGACCTTTTTGGCAAAATCGAGTATCCAGCGATCTGAATACTCCTCACTCTCATTCGAAACGTCACGGTTCCGCATGCGCCTGGCGGTATCCCAAAGAATGCTCATTGCTGTTTCCCTCGACAACGCGTTTACGAACCGTCGCCAGTACCCGCGTTTTTTCGCCTTTACTAAGCTCTTCATCTACCTGCCCAGTGCCTCGTACTTTCGAAGTAGGTCGACGGTGCCGTACTCCCGGTAGTCCTTATACGCCGCGGACCTTCGCGCGTACAGCTCAGAGCTCTCTTTGTCCCACCATTTGTTGGGACGAATGATTCTCGACGAATGATGTTAAAATCGTGGAAATTAAGTTGGTCATTTGAATTGAGAAAAGTTTCACAGAGCGCGAACGCATCACAATTGTATGTGTTTATCAAATGTGAAAAAAATCGAATTTGGGGATGATACTTCTGCAGTTCCACTGTAACACAGTGACAAAATTCCTAACCACTTTCGACGTATTAGTCATCGATAGAGACGATAGCTGAAATGAGGGGCCAAGTTGCTGTGAGTTGCTTCAAAAAGGTTTTCACTGTAGGGAGGAGGGCAAGAAGAATGTTTTGAAGGGGATCTGGTATGTTGAATGTTTTAAATATCCAGTCCACAATGTCAGAGAATTTTATGAACCCTGTTTCTTTTATGTCTTCTGATCGAGAAATGGGTGCACGAGGGGTTTTTGGTGCCCCAGGAAGCGGTGGGTACTCCTGGTTTGATTTGAAATTAAAACCGGGGGGTACTTGCCTCGGTTTTTCTTCACCGCTTCCTTTTTGTGTTGTCTTATTGGTCATTCCGCTAGGGGTTATCTTACGACCTTTGCGAGAAAGATTAGGAGAGTTGAGCATTCTCCTCTTCCTAGATCCCTCTGGCAAGGCATAAGAACACCCTTCGACGGGATCGTCAGATGTACCCTCATCGGTTGGCAAAAAGGAAAAGATGTTTCCTGTCGAGGGTGGCTCAGCCCTCTTAAGCATTTCTGCAAAAGAGCGCTTTGATCGTTCCTTAAGGGAACGCTTAATTTTTTCCTCGCGCTGTTTGTTCGCGGGACACGCCGAAAGTTCATGCCGAGTTCCCTCGCAGTAAAGACACTTTTCAGTATCCTCACTGCAAGCGGTCTCAGCATGATTGCCTCCGCACTTGCTGCAGCGTGCCTTGTTGCAGCAGTAGGTGGCTGTATGACCTAACTGCTTGCAGTTTTGGCAATGCATGACCCGCGGTACAAACAGGCGTACAGGCAGACGAACACTGTCCAAAGCTATGTAGCTCGGCAGTGCGGATCCGGCGAATGTTACCCGGAAGGAATCCGAAGGGAGGAATTTCTTCTTCCCTTCTTCGATGGATACTGAATGCAATTGCTTGACATCCAGTATCTTTACATTTTGAATCAGGGGGTTCTTGAAGCAGCCAACCCCGTGACGAAAAATGTCATCGACCGTGAGGCTTCCTTCGGTAACCCCACCGTCGATCTCCACGTCCTTGGCAGGGATGTACACGCGGTTCTCCCTTGTAAAGAGCTCGTAGCTAGCAATTTCGTTTGCTTGCTTCAAGCTACTCACGACAACTCGCAGTTTGTTAGGCCTCACCTTCGTAATCTCGGTTACGGCCGAAAACTGTTTTGCCAGGTCCTTGCCGATTTGAATAATATTTAGAGGCTTCTTTATGGGCCTGAAGTAAACTACGAACGGACCTTTCGCGGCATCTGGGTAAGCTTTTACCCGTACTTCCGGTACCCTTGGTGCAGGGCTAGGTAGCGGGGGTGGTACAGGGGAAGGTAAGGGAGAACTGCTGGGGGAAATTTCAATTTCTTCCCCATTTGTTTCCACATCCAGGAAAAGTTGCACCTGCATGTCGTCCATTTTGCGGGAGCGTTACGCTCTACCGCACACAAACGATAAATATTCGAATGTGTGGGGGGGATCAAATAGTTGATATTGAATTTTAAAAACAATATTTGAAACTACAATGGATCAAATAAAAAAAGACAGTAATACTAATAATAATAACAATAGTAATAATACTAATACTACTACTAATAATAATAATAATAATAATAATAATAATAATAATAATAATAATAATAACAATAATAATAATAATAAGATTAATAATAATAATATTTATAGTAATAATATTAAAAAGGATAATAATTCCAAAGTGAATACTTCACCGAACGTCTAAGTCACGACCTCTCGGCTGCTAGTAGGATCAATCTGGAAGTGTGTCTCCGCAGAACAAACAATGACGATCCAGCTTCGTGTTGTAACACAGTAACCGTAGTCTTGTAGATGCCACTTGTTGTTGATTTCCACTCGCTCGATCGTATGGTGGTCCGTGCTGCTAGCGGGGTAACAGCGGTGCGGGGGAATTATTCTTGCTGATATATCAGCTGCGTATCGGATCACTGGCGGGGTAGCCTGCCCCGACCAGTGTGTAGAAGATGTTTCTGCCGATATACTGCAGGCTATTGTTATCGCACACAAGAACTAATCGAAAAAAAAAACACCCGTACGATAACTCGTGTATTGTTATTCTGCGAATCAAACGGAGATAAACAATTTGCGTCTAATCGAGACGAAGGCAAAACAACGAATGACGTCGAAATTTATGTTGCAAATCATTTTTTCTGCCAACACTGCCAGTGAGCCGGCGTTAGTCAGATTTCCATCAGAAGTAACCTCTGAAATACGTTGTAGATTCTACCTACGCCTAGAATATTGACCTGAATTTGTTTGTTTGATCCAGCTGAGTGTATAAACTCGTTACGACAGGTTATTTCTGATGGGAATGCTACTGGCGCCGGTACATTGGTAATGTTGGCAGAAAACAAGATTTTCTGCATATTTGCCTTCTGCAAAGTTGTTAGGCATCTAAAATACTATACTTTTACATAATGTAGTGCATAATTAAATTTCCATACAAATTTGAAATGTAATGCGCCAAGCGGAGATAAAACCAATCGACTTCCGATAAGTTCAGGGTTGTTTGGGGCCCCAAAAGGAACCAAAAACACTTGGTTCTGGAAAATCGATCACTTTTCCCCACCCTAATGGGGAGACTGTTAATATCAATAGCATCGTTGCACTAGCTTCGAAATTGTCCTGTCTACTAAAGGTTGGTTTACAAAGTTTGTGTCCAATAAACAGAAGGGTCAAGTTTCGACAATGAGTTTTTTTTTCTTCACATATCATTTATTTGACACGGCACACATCTCGACAGTGAGTTGTAGTACCCCTTTAGCTATCTGTAATGTTGTACAACTTTAGTTCAATCTAACCGATTATTTATATGCAGCAAGCTGGCCCAGCAAACTTCGCTTTTCCTATTTTTTCTACTTATTCAATAAATTTTGAACATTGAAGGACCAAGGCAGAAGATTCTCAGCACATTTTGTTCAAACCAATCATTTAAAATTACCGATGCCTTGGGTTGAACTGTGATATTTAAAACGAACATTGTAAAATAATCCCTATTTCAAATCGAATCAATATCAAATGCAATCTGAATTAATCCCTACGTTGCTCATGACGACTAGCAATTGCTGTTTATTTTTTCCTATTGAAGGAGCTTCGACGATGGCCACATCATTGCGGGAGGCACATTCAAATTTGTCCAGCTCCAGCGCTACGAATGCGTCAACTGTCTAATTTTCGACCGATGGTTATTAATATTTATGATTTGAATCATTAATAGGAATTACTGACAAATATCTTGCCATACCGTTTGGCCTACTCCGCAAGACCATCTATCAGCCAGAGCCAAACCGAAATGGACCACTTAACCATTAGCATTCAGCTAAGTTGCCAAGTACTGCAGCTCGGGCCCGGTGGGACCTTCCAGTTCGAGGCAGATCTTGATTACACGGCTAGATGGGATCCATCCAAGCAAGCAAACGAATCACCATGGCCATCGTCCTCGTCGTTGTTGTCGTCGTCATCCACCATCATCATCATTACTAGCAGCAGCAACTGTTTAGTGTCGGCAGTGGAAAGTACTAGCCAAGCTTCCTTCCCAAGCAAGGATACTGCGGTGCCGGTTGTCGGTGGGCGGGGTGGTTTGCTGCCGGTAAGTAGAGCAGTGCAAAGTTAGAGTATCGGAAAAGCTTTCTGTCAGTGCCTTCAATGTGATGAGTTATTACAACAGGAAGCAAACAGTTTGTTGGAATGGATAAATGGTGGAACCGTTGCTTCGGGCCGTAAACAGTAGGGGAGGAAATTTAGTCTGAATTTCATAACAAAAACAGTATATCAGCTGATGTTATAGTCGATAGTTCCGCAATCTAGTTCTGAGGTTATACATCTTGGGATGGCAAATCTTACTCACATGGTTAATCTAGTTAAACGTCTGAAACCGTATCTGTCACATTTCCTCACCTTAATCTGTAGCTTTAAAGCTGTAGATCGGGTAGGTTCCTAACGTCACGTTCGGCGTATTTTATGCATCTGGATGTGGACTTCAGTTACCAGTCTTCCAACCGGCAGGAAATCCAGCAGAAAAACAGTATCCTTTTGCATTCTCTTTTCTGTGCTTGTTAGCCAGTTCCATGAATTCCCTGAACGAGCGATAGGAAAACGATAGCAAGGCACGCATACCAGATTAATTGTAGATACGGATGTTTGCTACTCCGTTTGCCTATTTTAGAGCGAGTTCCTGCGAAACGGGAATACGATCGTAGCACGAGCTGCTGATGAAAATGTGCGGTCATAATTGGACTGAAAACGAAATGTGCCACCGAATCAACCACCAGCAAATGTATGGGAGCAACGCTGAAAAAGCTACCAAAAGAGCGGCAACTGTACAGTTTCCACATCGGAGAAAGTTCCTCGTCAGCGTGTAGGGTGGGTAAAATGTTAGTAAAATTTATAACGCCAAAGATAGCAAATGTTGAAACTGGTAAATGCGATATCAGATCAAAATTCAAATAGCTTCTTCCGTGGAAACGCTTTCAGTCTTGGCTGTGCATGGCGGGAGCTCAAACCAGCAGATAACACATGTTTTATGGCTTTCGTCGGAGGTTTTTAGCAAGAACAGAACCGCCAAAGCAGGATATGTTTTGCCTAGATTGTCGGCAACAGCCGGTGCAAGATTCGATCGAATCGAAGCGAAGCATTTTGACAAATGAGCCTTTTAAAACCTGTTATCAACGGGGTTACCTACCCCTGAAACTTGTCTACCGAATCTCTTACTGTCGCTGTGTACATAGCTAGTTGATTTAAATTCAAACGAGTTAGTAAAAACATTACTCTATCACTAGTAAATCGTTCATATTACGTACATTGATTCACTGGTCGACAAAATGAAAAAAGCTCCACTCTAAAAGCTCAAACCGGAAAAAATGAAAGATTATAGCTATTCAACCCTTCCTATAAATTTTAGTGCCTCTAGCCATTACCAAAACGCATCAACTTACGTAAGAGTTCGCATAGTAATTGCTCGCCGGGTTCGTCGCTTCAACGGTATGTTAACGAGAAAACTCCTTCAAGTCTCTGAAAAAATGTTAGTGGCTAGGGAAACCGAAATTCACAGAAATGGTTGAATAGCTATAATCATTCATTTTTTCCGTTTCGAGCTTCAAGAGTTGCCCTGTGTTGTCATATTCAGTCATGCAAATGCTCGGCCTGATAACATATTGAACAGAACTATGAGAAAAATGTTTGAATGGTATTGATAATCAAAAATATTTTTGAGTGAGAATAGTTTGTTTGTTTCGGAATATCATTACATTGTAAAAAATGTTTTCGAAAAAAAAATTAAAAAAATATATAAATATTTCAAAAACCTGACATTTTCGAAAACCTTGTGAAGTTTATATTACGAGCTTTTTAGAAGAAGTTCGTCTATGTCCATCCAAGTCCAAGTACAACGGACCGACTTTCAAAAATTGGTGTTTCCAGGCTAAGCTTCACTTGGTTGCAGTCAAAGTTTTATCTAAGCTGACATAACCATCTTCGGCGGCAAGCAATGCTCTCACGAAAAGGAATCAAACCGACAGGAAGGCCAAGTCAATTTTCATGAAGTTCACAGCGGATGAAATCCTTGAATTTGTTCGGCAGAAGCAAGCGGCAGCTGAAATATGGAAGACTCTAGAAACCTTTGTGAAAAAATCCGTTCAAGCTGAACGTTGCTTAGAAAGCACGGTTTAGGAAGAAGGAAGGAATCTTCATGCGAGCCTATTTTGTTTCATTTATTGATCTTGTCCGGCAGTTCAAGTCCGCTGGGGCAAATATGGAAGAAGTTGACTTGGTAGCTCAACTTCTTTACGCCACACCTATGATTCCCTGGTGACAGCTCTCAAACATATAGAAGAGCAGGACTGTCTAGAGCGACTGTTGGCGAAAGAAAGATAAAGTACAGACCGCCAGGATGACTTGGGTGGTGCGACATTCTCCGGAGATAAGAAGAACCAGCAGAAGAACTTTACCGGCAAGTGCCATCGCTGTGAAAAGGTAGAGCACAATTAGAAGGACTTTAGTTCTAAGAAATCGGAAGGGAATGCTAATATTTGTCGATAAGAAGACAATCACAGTCATGGTAAACGGTGACCAGAAAAATTCTGAACCTGGGACGTCCTGTTCATTAAGCAGACAGTATATGAAGTAGAGAGAACGAAAAATAAGCGGACTGGAGATATGATACAGATTTGGAAAAATATACCGCATCCCGACGGGACTTGAACCCGCAATCTCCCACGAAGAATCGGAGTATGAAACCTCATGAGAAATAAACCCTGTGGCGCTCCCTTTGCAACAAACAAGTGAAAATTGCCCGGAGTCAACACAAGGAGCAGCGAGCGGGAATGCAGACTTGCAGGTAAGCTGCTTGACTTTCAAACCGCTGTTGAGATTACGCAACCGGTGATGATCTATGAAAACAACCATGATTGCATGGCCATAGATGGCCCAAAAACTGGAGTGTAGCCATTCCCAATCAAGACGAGCAATCATTACGATCGTTTTTCAATTAACTGTTTCTTATTCGTTCACGTTTGTCTGAGCACGTGTTTGTCCGTCCACGTCCAAGTTCGATGTTAACCTACTTACTTTATTTATTTTACTTTTCTGGCGACAGATCGTTGAGATCCTATGCCGAATCCAGAATACGTCTCCACAAAACTCGGTCTTGGGCTGCTTCTCTCCAGTTTCCCCTTACACCCGCTGCTCGGGCATCCTCGTAGACAACACACATCCAGCGCGTGCGAGGTCTGCCTCGAAGTCGTCGGCTTCTTCGGTGCTACGTCACCAGCTCACTGTAACCTACCGTGTTTCTTCGTACTTCGTACAGCTCTTGATTCATGCGATTGCGCTGCTCCCCGTTTTCTAGTTTATTGATCACAGAATTCTACTCTCGAAAACCCCAAACGCTCGTCGATCGGCCTCCTTCCACATCCACGATCCATGTTCCTAGAGCGCCACTGGAAGGATCAAAATCCTGTAGAGTGCAAATTTCGGACGGATGTGTAGGCTACCGGACCTAAACTGGCTACGCACTCCGTAATATGCTTTTTTCCCTGCCGCAATCCGTCTCTTCACCTCGAGGCTAACCTCGTCGTCACATGTCACGAGAGTACCAAGAAATTCGTCGACCACTTCGCAAGTATCCCCACCACAATTGACCCAAACTGTATTGCATATTGTGGACCGATCTGTTCTATAACCGTATTAAATAGTTTCGTTGCTCGCAACTGCAAGTATAATTGTTAAGCTACAATCAATGTTTAGATGTCAGGTAATGCCATATGGCAGCGATTCTCAACCATTTTTTCAACTGCGTACCCCTTGGCGAAATTTTTCAAATCAATTGTACCCCCTGGATTTTGAATGTTCTCCCAGACCGGGAAAGAGTAGTGGTAGATCATGTTGTGATATGCTAGTTCAGGTCTCAAATTGAACTATGTTCTATTTGATTGCTACAGTTATGTTTAAAGAGCAAGTTTAAACAACAAATGAAGCATTGTAAAGAAAAACTGCTTTGTCCGCCATTACTGATTTTGCTTCCGCGTACCCCCTGAAGGCTTTCGCGTACCCCTAGGGGTATGCGTACCACAGGTTGAGAACCGCTGCCATATGACATCACCCGCCACGAAAGGATTAAATAACAAAACACCCATTGTTTGTTGAAAAGTTTAGATATTTTTTCTTCCTACTTGCAAAAGTGGAAAAATCTCTCCCAATGCTTCTAAAACTCAAATGATAATTTTTCCGCATAAGCCTAGGGCTTCTTTCCTCAAGCCAAACAATAAAAACGTTGTCAAGCCTAGGCACGGTTCTTTTCTTCCGTCACCTCTAGACACTCAGCGTCGAACCTAGCGTGGTTCCCGTTGTCATGCCTATCACTCCTCGCGTTGTTTCGTTGACCGCATCATTGATGCGCTTCCACTGCTTGTTCCCCAATCAGCACACATTGTTGCAATGGAGCAACTGCAACTCTCAATACAGCATTCAAAGATTGTAAAAATTCGCATCCGTTACTTTTATTCAACTTGTAAATAACCGAAAAAGCGCAAGAGGTGGAGCCTATTTGCAACTAACAGTGCTATGTAAAATCATCATCTGCATCAATGGCCGCTGCAGTATAGGAAGAAAAGAGAGGAGAAATAAAATTTAGTTTGTTTACCTTAACTCTCATTACTTTTCGGTGATGGTGTTGCAAAGTTTCATATAACAACAAATATATCGAGTTTTTTCTCTACTTATGCTTCTGATAGGTATGTACAGGTCGGACTCGATTATATACAGACTCGATTATATATTGACTCGATTATATATGATTCGATTATATATAAAATTGTATATAATCGAATCATAGAAATTTTTTTTTTCAATTTTAAATATAACTTATCTAAAGCAGCAATGTCGTATAGGGATCGTCCAAGAATACGTAACGCTTAGGGGGAAGTAGAGTTCTGACAAAACGTCGCAATCAATACAAAAAAATTTTGAAGATCTATACAAAGAGCGTTACCTAGAGGAAAGAGGGGGTCGAAAATAGTTTTTTTTAGCGGTACGTAATTAATGTACGTTCCCTTCAGTCAAATATGACGTAACGCAACATTTTTTGACCCAAAACGTTGATTTTTGAGCCATAATGTTTCAAGTAAAGTAAAGCTGATCTAAAACAGAAATATCGCGAGGGAACGTTTACAAATTATGTAACGCTCAGGGAACGGGAAAAAGTGTTGGGTTGGCAAAGTGTTGCAACCCATACGGAAAATTTAAACAAGTAGCATGGAAAAAGAGGAAAGGAGATCAACAATAATTACTCTTGCGTTACGTTATAAATAAGCGCTTCCTTATTGATTCATGAAAGTCCGTTCAAATGTTACATAACGCAAGCAGGGCTGAGAAAATTTTTTATGCTTGGTGTGCTGAGTATTGGAAACATGCTAGACAAAGTGGTGAGGGTTTTCCGGAAGCCCAATATTTATGTCCCGTTAAATTTGAATGGACTATTTCAATGTTAAGGTTGAGGTGATAGAGCTTGACTCTTTTCAAATACTTATTTTTATGAAGTTGGAATCAATACTGGTGAGCAAAAATTTAAATAAATTAAAGGCAATGTTTTTAGCTAATCTACTATCTACCCAATACGCAAGTCAAGTCTATGAATAATATTGGATGAAGAGGGGATTGAAATAAAACGACGAAAATGTATAGTTTCAAGTACTGTTTCGATAAAATACTGTTATGATAATTTTCTGTTCTGTTCTGGATTGCTTGATAACGCAACACAACAATATCAAAACTAAAAGAGTAAACAAACAAAATACACACTGATCAAAATTTTTCTTTAGGTTTGACTGCAATCAGCCATGTCCAAAACACGCACTGCCACGGAGAAAATATTTAAAACACTACACGGCGTGTATTGCAACTTGCACTGCGTGATGTGTAAGAACGACCGCACAAAGTGTAAAAGCAAATTCACCGGTGCGCGTGTGCAAGGCTAATCCCCTACCCCGTGCTATGGTTAAGACGGACAGCATTCTTCGATCGATTAGTGACTTCGGTATTGGCGGTCCACTCTACAATTGGTTGCAAACATATTTGGTGGGAAGAGTTCAGTATGTTAAAATTAAGGGACACGTCTCTGATTCGTTCACTGTGAATTCGGGAGTACCTCAAGGAAGCCACTTAGGACCACTGTTATTCGTACTCGTGATGAACAAGCTCCCAGACAAATTGACTAATGCTATGATTCTGATTTATGCTGATGATGTGAAAATTTTCTTGCCCGTCAAAACAAATGATGATTGTCTTAAATTACAACTGGACTTGCAAAGTTTTGGACAATTCTACTCGGATAGTGGTCTAAACGTTAACGCTGAAAAATGTTCAGTTATGACATATTCTCGTTAAGTATCTCCTATCGAGTTCAAATATCATTTCAATGGAACTGAGTTACCACGTAAAGAAAAAGTTCGCGACCTAGGCATCACATTTGACCGACAACTTTCGTTTACAAATCATATTGACAATGTAGTTACAGACAGCTTGAAATTGTTTTCTCTTGTGAGACGGTACGGACGGGATCTCAAAGACCCTTATTCTATATTAGCCATTTACAAAAGCGCTAGTACGGAGCAAGCTGGACTTTGCGAGCGTTGTTTGGCGCCCCCAATATGTAACACATATTCAACGAATTGAAGGAATCCAAAAAAAGTTCGTGCGTTTTGCCTTACGGAACCTTAGATTCAATGGTGATCAACTACCTGCCTATCAAGACTTGTGTGCATTACATTGCCGACATAGGATTGCTGACATAGTATTTTTCACCAATGTATTAGCAGGAAGGACTGATAGTCGAACCCTTTCAGCCCGAATACATCGTAATAGCAATACGGCTACGCTAAGAAATCCTAGAGTGTTTAACCTCCGCAACGAGCTCGGAATTATTCACAACATGAGCCTACATGCCGTTTCATGAGATCATTTAATGAACTACAGCATATCGTTAACATCGACATGTCGCCTGCAATCTTAAAAAGCAGACTAAGTTTATATTTAAGAGGACAACTTCATGAGTGTTAATTGATTGTATTTTTGTCTTTAACTTATTGTATTTTATTATAAGTGTAGATAACGGGCCTAAAGCCTATATATATTCCATAAGAAATAAAATTAAAAAAAATGTTTTGGGAAACGATAGTTCAGGAAACCTTGCTCAGTGGATATGCAGTGTTAATAATGCGAAATATGGAATAACTAAACCATATTTCCAACAATAATCATTCATCATTCATTTATAATTAAGATGGCCGTTTACTGTGTGGTAATTTTAGCAAATATATAGCTTAACAAGATGTTGCTATACATTTCCATCACTAGATTGCTTTTCTTAGAAGGAAATATTTTTGAAACAACAATATGCAACATCATGTGACATTATCGTTATTTAAAAGCATCATGAAATATGCAGTTGGAAATAGATTGCAGAAAACTATTAAGCAATATCTAGTGTTCAGTTACGAGAATGATACACGTAAATAACAAAATGTTGCTCATTTTTTTTGAATTTCTTTAGATCAACTGGAAAAGTTTCTTGCACCGTTAAAAAAAATTTTAAAACAACAAATATTGAGTAGTCTCATTTGAAAACATGTTGCAAGTGCTGCTTGGGTCAGGTTCACTCCAGCTGGTTCATCGATTCGTCTATCAACTTTCCGAGTATACTCTGCAGCGACTACTTGCGCTGATAACCTCTGGATGTCTAGACGTATCAGCATGTGGTCGATCAGGAAGCAGGCCTCTCCATTGGGGTGTCTCCAGGCGTGCTTCCGAATGTTCTGACGTGCAAAATGGGTACTACAGATGGCCATTCCCCTGGCATCTTTACGTCGTCTTGTAGGCACTCTCCATATGTTTTCTCCTCCTTAAAATCGTCGGTTTTATCGTTTATCGGCGCGTTACATTGATGAGGTTGTAATTGAAGAATCTGCGCCTAATCCTCAATACGCATAGAATGTAATTAACAGTTCTAGTAGCTCTGAACCGACGCCCCGTTTCGCTCTGTCGCAGCCACTGTAGTAGATGGGGTACTTGAAAGAAGTGCCCGCGGTCGGATCAACCGCCCGGATTTCAAGTTCTCCGGTTTTTGGTCAACGCACCTCTTGTACGGCTGCTACCTCCACTTCTGCCTTCCGTACCTCTCTCGCCAAGATGCCCACGCGTGCCGGTTTGAGTAGAGTCCTAACATTCCAAGTGCCAAGTTTCCAATCGTCCCTTTTCGTTTATCTAGGTCTATAACGATTGTTCCAGTTCGTATCATTTCCTGAATTGTTCGTAGTAGGTATGTTTATTTTAGCATGCTGCATCAATAGGTTTGCTATACTTAGTCTCGCGACGAAGCTGCCGTTTTGGGTGCAGCTGGCGAGACACCGCATTTCATAGTTCAGCCGTCCGCGCCGGATCAGTCGTTCTTTGAGCCGCCCCTAACCTGGGGACCAGACGCTCAGGCAAGCTACTCTCCAAGAAGAACATGTTATCTGATGTTATTCTACAATCTGATATTTACTCGATAATCTTGTAAAAAAGCAGGCCAAAAAAGATCCAAAGAACATTTAAATTATTAAATATATTTGAGAAAATATTTGACTTTCTGGAAAACAAATAATCTCTCAGTTACAAAATTGGTTAATTGAATTTTCTCGAATATTTTGCAATTTCTTAGTCTTCCAAAATTAGTGCACTATGGATGAATAAAAAATTCCAAAATATTTTGGTAACGTTCTTTGTGATTAATTTATAAATTTCTCATTAACTGTACATGTTTCGTGAATAATGGCAGAAATAAAAATGTAATAGTCTCAAAATTGTTGTATCAGCCTTTTGTGTCACTTTTTAATCCTCAGTTTATTTAATTAAAAGAAGCATGATAGGGGAACTGCTCCATTATGCATCTCAGCCCGTATATTCATCTCATTCAACATGTAAACACAATTGAAAACAGGAAAAAACACATATTTTCTTCTTGAACCAATCTGCTAATCCATGGAATGGATTCTTCTTAGTTCACTTTAGATTTCTCATTAAGTATAAACCTCAAAAACTCACTTAAAAGCTCTAAATTAGATATAATAGTCAGGCATCTGCACTCGACAACTCATTTATTGCAATCGCCTACCTCAGAAAACAAAATCCGCACATTGTTCTGTACGGCTACAACGGGACTCGTTCAGCAGCCAACCAATGTTTTTCTCATCACTAGCGGACCATTTTTTATTTTAATCACTAAGCAGAACTACTCACTACACTAAGAATACTTTATTCTTTGAAACGTTCACCTCAAATTTCCAAAAACAAGCTTGAATTAGCAGAAATATATGAGATGAATTTCTACAATTCCTAAATTTCAACTGTATGTATTTTTATCTGTTCTCACTGCCTTGAAGAAAATGAAAAGTCGCCAAATCGGTTTCTGTTAAAACGAACAAATCATTGCTGAAAATGTTGAATTATTCCGACATAATTGATATAAATGGACAGCACTGCAGTGGTTACCTAGGTTACCATTTTTGCACGTAAAGAACTACAGCGGATATCTAGGTAACCTACTACGACGACTGCGGCTACGTTCATTCATGATAATGTGATTCATTCATGATTAACAGTGCATTGCAGTGTGATGAATATGGGGGCGTCGTGAGATGAATAATTGAGCAGTGATTTAGGTTTTGAGATGGATATGGAAGCGTTGTGCAAAATGGTTTGTTTTACAAAGTTCAGGATAAATCTAGCTAAGTTTACTAAATATACAATACTGAACGATTCTATAAGAGCACGTAAGCGTATTTTGTTTATTTGTTCAATGATTTCATGAAAATATGTTGTTTAATCAGTGCATTCTTCGTGAATATCGGCTTAATGAGATGAATAATGGAGCAGTTCCCCTATTAAGAATAGAAACATTTGTAAAATATTTGTGAAATTTAACAGAAAACTTATTTTGCATTATTCCAATATAATCAAACAGCGCTTGACATGCCTTTCTGAACTTTACGGTAGATTTTTCCACTAACACATTCTCGAAAATACTGCAAACTCCAGGCCGGACATCGGACCAGAACTAAAATGAAGCCAATCAGGCCGGACTCAAAACGGACAGGAACTGGTACGCTACGATTTTAAGCCAGTTCTGTCCGAACCGGAATTCGGATCCAAGTTTTCGTTTTCATGTCGAACACTAATGGTGTACCCTGAATTTAGTACAAACACTCTTACAAAGCAACAAATTATATCTACATTTTCAGCTTAATTAAATATGCTAAGTGAAATAACGCAAAACGGAATAACGTACCTTTTAGTGCATACGAGAGAAAAAAGTACGAGAACACTATTACCACAATGCAAGGAAACAACTGGAGGAGAAAAGTTCCCAAGTAAACTGCTTGACTTGAAAAGTTTCTCTTCGAGAACAGTAGTGTACCAGAGCAGCGAGGGAAAGTTTACATTTTGCTGGTTGACAAATTGCATATGTCTCATCAGAGGAAGTAAGTTTCGCGAAGTAACTGTCGTTACATTGATTCCCGTTTTGATTTATGCTGCAGTTTACGAGTTTTAAATGATCATAAAGTCTAATGTTCAAATATTGAACAACCAAAATAACCCACAAAAACAAAACGCTTGCGGCTTGCGTCAAAATCTATCCTTCGGCTAATTATCTTCTCTCATAAATCATTCGCCCAAAAGCATCCTTCACAAGCAGTCTGTCTGTTGTTAAAAGCTCATTCCGGGTGACGACGTTTCGCAAGCTTCTCCATGCTTCTTCCTGAAAGTGGTTTCAACGGTTGGTTTACGATGGCGAGCGTTAATCGCTTCAAATACCAATTTATTTTCGCATTCATTTCGCGCTCGTTTCGCACTTTCTCCCGTTGCTTCCTATTTAGTTACCCTTCTTACCGCTTAATAATAATGAATTGCTGATGAATATGGAAAGCATAATAGAAAAATCAGATTTTTCCTGCTTCAATAATCGTCTTATCGCGTTTTAATCTGGGATTTGAAACTTTTCTTGTTCGAACTTCTATGACGATTAAAGTCTCTACAAAAGGAATAAATCGAAAATATCTGAAATCTAATCCGTCCATTTGTTAATTCATCGCACACGCCATTCAATCGATAGATTATTCAATAATTGAACACATTCGTTTGGAAAGTTATTCATGGTGAAAAATCCATAATTAATCAACCTATTGTAGTGATTTATCATAATTTATAGCCGTAATTTATCGTGTTGATAACAGTAGGCGGAAAATCCTTTCTGCTATATTTTGTGGTCAGTACAAAAAGCAGAAATTTATTTGAAGGTGTTTGGTATGCCTATACACAGCAGCAAATAACTCAGCACAGGATGTTTATTTCATGTACACTACAATTACCTTTTTTGTATTTTTTACTAGATTATTTTCACGCGGATTTTGGGATTTACGCAGTTTTTAATGGTGGTGTGTCATTTTTAAATCGTTTGTTCACAACGACGGTTAGTTTTCAGCCGAATATTCAACCTAACCTTTTTCTCCTAGTTTTCATCTCATTTCGCAAATAGAAACAGTATTCATTATTTGAAACCATCACACAAGTGAAGTCTTTTTTTACCGTTTGAGTTAGTAGGGTCTAAGTACTAGCTACCTAAAAGTCGTATGCGCTAACAGTTAATGACGAATTACACAGTAGTTCCCATTCCGAAATCGAAATGTAATTAAAGAGAAAAACACAGGCTAATAGGCTCTTCAGACGGAAACTTTCAGTGTTGGTTTCACTTGTCATGATAAGCTGAAAATATCATGGAAAAGCCCAAATCATCGTTTGATCGGTAATCTGCATAACTTTCACATGTACCAGCAATTTGACTTCTGTTTTGAAACGTAGCCAAATAGGACAAACATTTATAAATGTTTTTTCCCTATTTCGAATCATATTGAACTTTCCATTCCCCATTTCCCAGCCCCAGTGCGAATACATTATTAGTATCGAAACGAACAAACTCAGTGCACGGAAATGAAAAAAACTCATATTGGAAGGATTGCCTGAAGATTTATGGTGATAATTCTACCAGAGCCCGTTATGTTTGCCATACTTTGAGCATTTCCCGTTCCGCTGATTCCCGGTTGTGGTTTCCAATTCAAATGAAAAGCGTGGCACAGCTGTAGGAAACTGCTGGCCCGTATTGGGGAATGAAAACAGCTACGGGCTGATTAAAAATCATCCAGTCAGGCAGACCGTTGGGAATTTCGGTACCCATACGTGATTAGCAATCCAATTCGCCGGACGGACAATCAAAAGGCCGGCTGACCTTTTTGTGATTAATCATTTGTTGCTTCTAGGGCCTGGCATTGTCTGAGGCGGTTGACCGTAGATTTCTCTCAACAAAAAAAAACAACAATCCTTTCATTATTCCAGCTAAATTCGACCCGATGTTTGTTCCATGTCTACATTTCATCCGAATGACAGAACGAGGTGAGGTTCACCTTTCATCAATGATTTTCCTTGCCGTAATCATTGAAGCTTGGGTAAAGCCGAGAAGAAGCTGAATGCAAAATTAGATCGACTAAGGATGACTTGACTTGAGATGCTTGAGTAAGACAACTGAATGGCGAATGATTCTAATGTCGGAAGCGTTTATGTGTGTGGCTTCTTGAGTCGATGACAAGGAGGAATGCTCATTTCTCTATGCGTCGCAATTAACTATAGACGGTTCTGAAGTGCACTATCATTAGAAAATGCTTGAAACTGTGTGCCAGACATGTATATTTGAATGCTTCCTATAGATGCTAATGAGCTGATGAGGCGTACCTAAAATTATTATTACTGTAATAAAATGAAGGTGGAATTATATTTTAATGATCCCGAATTAGTCAGAACATCCTGATAATAATGGCTAAGCGAAAAGTAAACAGAACTGGTGCAGAATCTGAAGTGATCAAAATGGGCCGAAAAAATCAGTTTCATGTTATTAAATGAAAATCTTAAAATTTGACCAATTTCATTCATAATACATTTCTAATTTTGATTTTCGAAAAAAGAAAAATAAAAACAATCATGAACAATAGCGCAAAAAGTTCTAACACAGCTTAAAAAGCTTTGGAAAATATTTTTTTCATCAAATTTCTTCGTCAAACAGTTGCTTCTAATCATTAACTTTAAAAACTCTGTTACAACTTATTGATTTGAAGTCACAGGTTGACTGTTTCTTGTTGGTTTGTATCCTAAAAGCACAAAATACACCACGAAACAAATGTGTTTTGATAAAAAAGAACGTGGACTAAGAGGTGCGTGTTAACAACCGATGTTGAATAACTATAACGTTAAAATACGTACTGAACAAGTGTTGTTATTCATTTATGTTATAGTCTTAAAAATTGTACCCAGTCCAGACTGAAAACTGAGCATACATATTCATAGAAAGCTGCCCAGAAAATGTTTCAGCCAATCATTTCAAATTTCGCTCACTAAAGAAAACTTGGCAATGTTTTCAGTCGACGCACTCCATATGTCACTCGCTTGACACGACTGAAGATTGTTTTCTTTAGTGTGTATATATTGAAGAACACCAATTACTAAACTAAATTGCTTGCGCCGCGACGTAACAATCACTTTAATTTTTTTTTCTTGGAATACTTCCAGCATCATATTCTAAAAAAGTTTAAACAGGTTTAAAATCGCAAGACACCAATCCAAACTTTAAGACCACTTTGCTATGCCTCATATGCTCTGCTCATCTACAAACAGGTCAAGAAAATCGGAAGTGATCCGGTGGCAAGCTAGAAGCAACTTTCTTCTCATCCAAGTGTATATACCTACAGTGTACATCCTTCAGTGTAGTGGAGGAAGTTTTGCAAATAGATTAGTAATTTGTGCAACGGTAATTGAAAATAAATTGCACATTGATTATGTTTATCTCTCAGTTTGCAGTGGAGTGGACCGTATTAGATCATTCATCAAGAACTGTGTCGTATGCATCTTGAGACAGAGCAAAGATCAGAGTTCAATTAGCCCACAGCATGACTTTATACTAGACTGTTTGGATAGATACAGTCCCGACATCCCGGTGACCAGAACGAATGCAAATATTTGTTTTCATTAATTTTATTATTTTCTTTCCATTGCACACCCAAATCATACCTGTGGGTTTGTGCGTAAACTAAAATGCTCACCAAAGTTTGTTATGAGGACGAGTGGGTGTTGGAATTTACTACGAGATGACCAAACGATAAACAAATCGTAGACACGAGTCTGTTTTCATGGACGCTAGAGCGCAATCATAAAAGTCGTGCCATTGAAGGGATTCCTACATAAGCACTGAAATGCAAGGAATGGTACGAAATACGTCGATTCGTGTTCGGTCTGAAAAAAAAACAGAAGCACATTTGCGCATCTGCGCATTTTATTCCGCAATCAAGATAGTGAACATGAGATATAATTTATCAAGAAAGTAGAGTTGCAACTTGAAGCGACATCTAACAGCAATCAAGGGAAACTTTTCGAAAACTGATGTCTGCTTTACCAACGTGAAAAGATGTTCATTCATTCAAAACGATAGTTACAAACTGTAAGTAATCATGTTTTTGGTAGAAATCAAGCAATTTCATTTATGTGTATAAATGGATTATCGAAATTTGTATTTTACAACATTACATTACAACATCTTCTTTATTTATTTGGACAAAAAAATGCTTACAAAAAGGGTCTTTCAAACTGAATTATGTCAGATTCGAGGGTTATTGTGGTATGTGTACGCCCCGAGTAATATATTGTAAATACAAGAGATATCTGTATATTTTCAACAAAAAATTCTGTTGACACAAGGCTAATCAGAATTTATTTTTAGCTCAAACAATACATACAATCTCTTATATCAAAAATAAGTTTTCTGATTGAAAAAAGTTTGTTAATATTTTTACCTTCGAAGTCATAAATATCGAAATTATGAATAAAATGTCTCCTTCAAAATTAAAAAAAAAATAAAAACAAGTCGATTCCGATGTGAACTCCTTTTTCTTTATTTGGTTCTGCATATAAACACTGGTATGACAGCGGAAAGAGTCATGTCAATTTTCAAAAATCGATCAAGTACATTTTTTTCATTGGCCCAAAAAAATGCCCTGTGAAAAATTTCATCTCATCTAGTTTAGGGGTGCCTCATTTCCACAAAACCTGTTAGAAAATAAGTCATTTCGAAAGTAGTCATATAAGTGTACTACGAGCGCAATTGAAAACTTGTGTTATTATATTGTGTTTGTAGTTGGTTCTCATCAAAAATACAACCGCATTTCGAAAACAAGCTAGTTTTCTTTCTGGTTTTGGAGATGTTTTCATTAACATGACTTCAACAATAAAAATATCCTCACTATGTTTTTTCGTAAGACATTAAACCATCCAGTAACAACACTACATACCTGTGAAGTACTTTTCCTTAGGACAAAGGTCGTAGCATCCAACAACCAACGTAAAATTACTTGAACAAGTTAATATTTTAATTATTTGAACGATTGCTATATTAATTTGAAGCTGCTCAAAATGCGCCATCAGAAGATAAAGAAAACGCTTGCAGTGTAACCAATATCACTCCAATTTTTGTTATCGTATATCTAACAACGTTTTCTAGTTTTGTATGATGTCATTTCCAAATAACGTTGAACTATGCGAAAACAATCTCAATATTCAAGCGAAAGAAACAACTCATTTTGAAAGGTTGAATATCACTTTTCATCATCAATTCATAATAAATAAATATAATAATAATAGCTGCCACTGATAAAAATGATTGTCGATCTAGTTGCACTGCGCAGACAAAACACATTTGCGCATGCACTGGTTAACAGTTGTCTTTGTCTTAGCAACTGATTTGCGCATTGCCGTATTAGTGCTCGAGATGTATTTTGCCACTGCATTCTATCATGTTGGCTTGCTTCCATGCAGTACTTCATATAATATCGCTACTTATTCTAGTAGCCTGAAATTTTTGCGCTTTTCTGGTTAATAATAGGTAAATAATAACATTTTACCTTCTATCTTCTAGTCATATAAAAATGCAGTCTTAAGGGTGGCAAATATGCCCAGTGGTTCGACACCTATCTCTCTTCCGTAAAGTACGGGTCCCAAGCAAATGAAACACAAAATTCTGCCCATATCGAGAATCAATCAAGTAGGGAAACTGCTCCATAATTCATCTCATTAAGCCGATATTCACGAAGAATGCACGGATTAAACACTAAATTTTCACGAAATCATTGAACAAATAAACAGAATACGCTAACGTGCTCTCATGGAATCATTCAGCATTGTATATTCAGTAAACTTAGCTAGATTTATCCTGGATTTTGTAAAACAAACCATTTTCACAACGCTTTCATATCCATCTCAAAACTTAAATCACTGCTCAATTATTCATCTCAAGACGCCCCCATATTCATCACACTGTTAATCATATTATCATTATCATGAATGAACGTAGCCGCAGCCCGTCGTAGCAGGTTACCTAGATATCCGCTGTAGTTGTTTACGTGCAAATATGGTAACCTAGGTAACCACTGCAGTGCTGTCCATTTATGTCAATTATGTCGAAATAATTCAACATTTTCAGTATAATTTTTTCTTCAAGGCAGTGAAAAGAAATGAAAATGTATACAGTTGAAATTTAGGAATTGAAGAAATTCATCTCATATATTTCTGCTAATTCAAGCTTGTTTTTGGAAATTTAAGGTGAAGATTTCAAAGATTAAAGTATTCTTAGTGTAGTGAATGTTTTTGTTTAGTGATTAAAATAAAAAAATGGTCCGCTAGTGATGAAAAAAACGTTGGTTGGCTGCTGAACGAGTCCCGTTGTAGCCGAACAATGCACGGATTTTGTTTTTTGAGGTAGGTGATTGAAATAAATTTGAAGATTCTACAATCCTACTGACACTAACAGTCTCTCTCGAGCTGGGACTCCAACATACGACGACTGGCTTGTAAGGTCAGCATCGTACCTCGGTACCAGCTGAGAGCGGGGTCCCATACAAATGAAACACAAAGTTCTTCACATCTCGAGAACTGATCATGTAAATGGAATCAAATTTGGCATGTAAAAGTTTTTAAAGCCAAAAAATATTTCCATGGTGATTCGACACTCTCCCTCTTCTGGAAGAGAGGCTCTTATACAAATGAAACACAAATTTCGAACAACTCCAATCCAATCCAGATCCAATCAAACAAATACAATGAAATTCGGCATTTTACAGTTTTGGGGAGCAAAAAAATTGTGGTTGGACACCCCTCCCTTTTTTGAAGGAGATGGCTCCCATACAAATGAAACCCATATTTCTTCACAACTCAAAAACTAATCAAGTAAATAGACCCAAATTTGGCATGAGGAGGTTTTCGGAAGCCGTGGTGGTTAGACACCCCTCCCTTTTCTCAAAGAAACGGCTCTTACTCGGGTCTTTTTTACGCTTTCTTTCATTTCTTCTGTTTTCTAAACGCGATTTTTTTTTACAATAACGCGGATTATTTTTACGCGATTTTGAAGATTATATGTGCGTGGTATCAAATAAGTTTAGTTGAAGAAAATCTAATCTAACTTTTGAAACGCGGTACGATCAGCCACATAAATAAAAAATCCCAGTATATATAAATCAAACATAAATTTCTATGGTAAATTGGTGCTTCTCCGTACTCTGAAAGGGGGGAGTTCTTCCAGACAATTTAAACCGATATTTCAAACAGTTTTTCGGGAATACAGCTTAAAATGATTGAAATGATGCACAGAATTCAAAAGTCGACTCCAGACGCCATTTTTTAATTTAACATGGAAACTTCCGGTTTCTGGAAAACATCCATCTTCGCAGGGTAGTTGTCCGTCATTCTTGCAACGTGCCCTGCCTATCGTATCCGTCCAGCTTTGCCCACCTTTTGAATACTGGGTTTGCCGTAGAGTTGCGCGAGCTCATGGTTCATCCTTCGCCTCCATATTCCGTTCTACTGCACGCCGCCAAAGATCGTCGTTCGAAAACTCCGAGCACTCGCATGTCCTCCTCGAACATTGCCCACGTTTCATACCCGTAGTTAACAACCGGTCTTATGAGCGTTTTGTACAGGTTACACTTCGTACAGGGGCTTAGTCTGTTCGATCGCAATTGCTTGTGGAGCCCATAGTAGGCACGACTTCCGCTGATAATACGCCTCCGGATCTCACGGCTGGTATCATTGTCCTCGGTTACCAGTGAGCCAAGATAGACAAACTTGTCAACTACCTCGAACTCATCGCCGTCGATCGTAATGCGATTTTGGTCGGCTCCAGTTCCGCCGGCTAGCATATACTTCATTTAGACGTATTAATCTGCAACCCAATCCTCGCTGCTTCGCCACCGCCGCAGTTGTTCTGCTGACAAGGACTCTGTGACGTAAAAGTTTTACCATGAGACAATAAAATGTAACGTGTAAAATCGCAATAACTGATATTCGTCAAAAGATATCACATCCTATTTCTATCACAAATTGAATCGTTCACAGATGCGTGTATTGATATCTGAAAAAATTTATTATGAATCCTACAGATTCCTACTTTTGGATTCTTATTAAATCAATGAGAAGGTATTTCATATCCGCACGGATTCTGTCAGTATCGCGGAAACGATTTTTCTCAAGACTCTGTCACCAATTTATTGGTATTCTGGGAATTTACACTCAGGATTTTCTGTGTGTCAGTTAGTGAAATCTGGAAAATTTGTCAAAATGAAATCTTAAGATTTTTATATAAGAATTCTTGAGGTATCAATGAAAATGTTTTCTATATGCGATTCTCAAGGATTTTGTCTGAATCGCGGAAACGATTCCTCTCACGATGCCGTCACCGAATTATAGGTATCCTGGTAATTCTTACTCATAATTCTTTGTGTGCTAGTTAGGGAAGAGTAGAAATTTACACACAAGCATCAAACATCTCACTCAGTGATGAAGGTAATGAAGTGCGGAATGCAAGAAACACGGGTGCAATATCGCATCAGAACAAATGTCGTTGGTCGCATTGTAAAGTCCATACAAAAAAATACTCGGGCTCTTTTGGAAAGTTATTCTATAATTTTCCCCACCGGAAAAGCATTCCAAGTCCACCTGAGCAAAATAGGTGTGCAAAATTTTATTTAAGTCGAAAATGTTCAATCGAATTTCTACAGATTTCTATTGTGGCTGGGAATGCTCTCCGGTTGTTTTGATCCTGATTTTTGCATTTTTTTTTGTATTTTCCCAGATAGTCGGTACGATGCTGTTGGGAGAGACTGTTAGTGTCAGTGGGATCGTAACGCTAGTCCCGCAATTGTCCTGTACACTAAACGGTTGGCTGCGAAGTCTGTGTATAACAAACAGAAAGTCAAGTCCGAATCGGAATGTAGCAGCAAGGCTTTGCTTTTTATGTATTTTAATATCATCATGCAACGCGTAACCGTTTTCGTTATCGATAGGACTAATTCTGGTGATTACTCTACACTTTACAATAGTAAATATTTTATCTTTTCACAATGCCAACTTAAACTTTCTTTCTCTCTCTCTCTCTCTCTCTCCTCTCTCTCTCTCAAACCCCCCTTCCCCCACTCTGAGACAATATAAAGGAAACAACCTGGTGATGAACGGAGGAAGCGGAGGAAACATTCTTCGAACTCGTGCTTTCAAATGGAGCCCGCCAGCTTATATTTACCAGTGTTATGAGTGGCAATATGGTCTTTTAGATTAGCAAGTTCCTTGGACTCAACTTCTTTCCGGATGGAACCGCAAGCAGCAGTAATCATACGAGAGACCAGCAATATGGGCAATTTTTCGACAGAATCTGCTATGTCGAAAAACCAATTCTATATTGGACTATTTGTTCACATTGTTCACATAACAAGCTTTTTTAACCTGAAAAATAAAATGAAAGAGAAAAAATATGTTGAAATAAGTTCAACATATTTTTTCTCTTGAGAAACATGTTTACAATCACCTCCGACATCACTCAATGATGAGCAGAGAAATTGCATCACCCACTTTAACTTTTATACCTCACCACGGTATTCAATCGGAAGTACGATACCAACGCACCTATTGATACCTACTTACACCAGCACCCGTGGAAACAGCATCAACATTATGAAATTGCACACCGACGACAAACGTTGACGATGACGTTTGCACTACGGTTCACTGAAGACGTAAAATTGCTCGTATAGAGAAATTAATCATCGCCTGCAAAACCTCAAACCAAGCACGTGGAGAAGAGGTCACCTTGGCTGTTGAGCGATGCAACAGGTTATGACAACAAAATGTTTGGCTCTCCGCACTGTAAGACGCTCGTGGTAATAAATAAACGTAAATTATTGTCACAAGACAGTGTTGAAAGTACTAAAAACGCTTGACAAAAGAATAACTGGTTATGCGAAGAAAATATTGAAAATCGATTTGAACGCAAGACTCAGCGCAATTGAAAGATATCTAATCAGTACAAGCGTTCCAGCTGCTGCAGAGAACGTGCTGCTCGAGTCGTATCACTGACATTGATTGCTTTTGCAGGTGTTCAAACAAGCATTTGAAATGAAAAAAGGGTAAAAAATCTGCAGCCATATGGAAATAATTATTCTTCATTAACGCAGACCAAACAATTCACGCGATAATGCAATAACAAGCCAATCAAAGTGTGATCAACAAATCCGGCAAAACCTTAATTCTCGGTATTGACATCGGTAGCAGCGGTGACATAAACTTTTATTGTATTGATATTTTATCGTTCCGTCATGAGATTGAAAGAGATTGAACCATCCAATATTTACCATTTATTTACCATTTGAAAACTATCATTAGTTGTAGGACAATATGCTAACTCTTTGAAATCAACACTTAATATTTTACCAAAGAAACTCCCCCTATAGTGAAACTAGTGCAACCTGACTAATAAAACCATACCACGGTTATGATGCCAATCACGTTCATCCCATGGCGCTTTAATGTTGTGTTACAAACATTAGCTACACGCCAGAGAGGACTACCTACTACTCTCGATTCACGCACACGTGTTGGAATCCGGGAATACGCGGTAGCATAAACTTGGGGAAGCGAATCGATTCACGGCAAGTTATGCTCGGAGAGTTGTCTCGAGTCAAATTGTCGTGTTTGGTTGAGTGTAAGCCAAAGACCGGTCACTGAAACAGTAACATATTTGGATATTGTCCATGTAAAACGTGGTAGTCCACAATATAGGGGAACTGCTCCATTATTCATCTCAGCCCATATGTTCATCTCATACGACATGAAAACACAATTGAGAACAGAAAAAATACGCATATTTTCTAACTTCTTCATGGAATGGATTCTTCTTAGTTCACTTTAGATTTCTCATGAAGTAGAATCCTCATAAACTCACTTAAAAGCTCTAAATTTGATATATTAATCAGGCATCTGCACTCGAAAACTCATTTATTTCAATCGCCTACCTCAGAAAACGAAATCCGCGCATTGTTCTGTACGGCTACAACGGGACTCGTTCAGCAGCCAACCAAAGTTTTTCCCATCACTAGCGGACCATTTTTTATTTTAATCACTAAACAAAATCACTCACTACACTAAGAATACTTTAATCGTTGAAACGTTCACCTCAAATTTCCAAAAACCAGCTTGAATTAGCAGAAATATATGAGATGAATTTCTACAATTCCTAAATTTCAACTATATGTATTTTCATCTGTTTTCACTGCCTTGAAGAAAATCAAAAGTTGCCAAATCGGTTTCTGGTAATACGAACAAATCATACTGAAAATGTTGAATTATTCCGACATAATTGACATAAATGGACAGCACTGCAGTGGTTACCTAGGTTACCATTTTTGCACGTAAACAACTACAGCGGATATCTAGGTAACCTACTACGACGGGCTGCGGCTACGTTCATTCATGATAATGTGATTCATTCTTGATTAACAGTGCACTGCAGTGTGATGAATATGGGGGCGTTGTAAGATGAATCATTGAGCAGTGATTTAAGTTTTGAAATGGATATGGAAGCGTTGTGCAAAATGGTTTGTTTTACAAAATTCAGGATAAATCTAGCTAAGCTTACTAAATATACAATACTGAACGATTCTATAAGAGCACGTAAGCGTATTTTGTTTATTTGTTCAATGATTTCATGAAAAATTGTTGTTTAATCCGTGCATTCTCCGTGAATATCGGCTAGAAGGATGAAATATCGGAGATGAATAATGGAGCAGTTCCTCTATTGATTAGATTTTAAGTGTAAAAAGTCCAAAATTAGATCAATAATACAAACGTTACTTTTCTAGTAGATGGATGTTCAGGCAGACGTTGTACCAAAATTGTGTTTAATAACCAGTTTCAAAAAATAGATTTTTCTAAACAGTGATTTAAAATATTTCTGTTGTGACTCAAAATAAGGATACCTCTGCCAATTTAATCCCTGAACCCGTCCATTTTCTGCATATTTTAAGATTAGGATAGAATTTTTTAACTTGTTTCCTCATTTCTTCCATGTTTGTCGTGTTACGCCATATAGACCAAAAAAAAATTTTTAATTGCGTATAATTTTCTGCAACTTACTCGAAAATTCCTTTGTGATTCAACCAGACGTTCAAAATTTAAATGCAGCAAGCTCATTGACATATTTATGTTACTTTATACATATTAATCCGCCAAAAAAACTAAGGTATTAACATTTCAATGTAGTTCTTCTGTCTCATACTGCTCGTCTGGAAAACATTCTGCAACCAAACGTTGATTGTCAATCTCGAGACACTGGGTTATACAAACCGTCTGAGTACATCTTCGAACATTTCTTGACACTAATACACCGTTCTAAACTGAAGCATTCTTAGCAACAGATTTCAAATCTTAATATGCATCAATCTATAGCAGTACAAGAAAATTGAAAGAGAGCTTTAGCAACTTCGGTCGTATCAGCGTCTTTCGTTAGCAGGAAAAATATTACCTCATAAGGAAAACAATGCCATACCAGATCTACAATACATTTTCCCTGTACGGATTATTATTGTAACAAAAAATGTTGATCTATAATAGTATCGCCCGGGTGTCTACTGTATTTCGCACTTCTATTATTAGCAATTCTCGTATTGAGAGTAAATATGTGGTAAGCTTATATTTTAGTTAATGTGCATGTTTCTACCCATGCTTTTACCTCTTTGCTTCCCTATACCGAGCCTCGTTCATTCTGCCAATATTTAACTATAAAATAGACCTATTTTGGTCAAGAGGAAGTCGTCGAAGTATTGTAGAATTCAACGTGCAGATGGGTTAGTTAGAAACAAGGGAATAAACCCATGCTTAAATCAATTGACTTCGGATACCTGACTGAAAAGATAAAAACGTCAAGCTCCTTCCTATTTAGGAATTTTAAGGTGAAGTACTAATGAGCGTTCTCGCATATACAGATTATTCCTAATAGTACAGATTTTATGAAATTTTTGCAGTACAATCTTTTTAATGTGGTGACTGTAGATAGCAGTTTTCTTCTCTTATTTCAGTCCATAAATTTTGCACAATAGAAAGTCGTATATACAGATTAACATTTATAAATTGTTGATATATTTGTTGACACTAGGGTAAAGTAGAGAAGATATCAATATTTATTCAATGCATTGGACAAAACGAAAAAACAAAACGAAAAAAACAAACCGAAAAATCTCTAGATTTGAAATTTTCTACAGGTTTGCACGAATGAAAACTGGCATCTTTTCTTTATACAGTTATGTTGTAGTTCTAGGTCATAAGCTGTAATCAGAGATTTTTTCTCTGTTCTGGACACAGTTCATCCATTTGGCATAGACCCGTCTATTTTTTTTATAAGAATATCATCTATGTGATTGCTGAGATTATTTTGTACAAGTAAGAATTATTTTACTAACTTCTCCATTGATTTTCGTTCGAATAACTTTTGATTCGTCTCATAGCAGCCAACACCCTCGAATCTGAATCATTGGACCCACCCTACCCAAGTGGAAACCCAATACAATCAACTTGAACATATTTTGAGAGCGCTAGCTTCAGCGCACAGAACCGCCGGCCGCGATGTCATCGTTCCTGTATGTATATGTATGCATTGGCTGGATAATCCGCCAGTAATTCCCCTTTAATTCAACACACGTCTGCTCGCAGACGTGAAATCACTCGCACGATGCTCTTGATTCTGATGATGTTACTGGCAGCATAAAATACAGGGAGTTGTGAACAACACGCGCTCCTTTCAGTCAGACTCTCTCGAAGCGCGTCGGTAGTCGGATGTGGAAACCGGTCTATCAGTAAGGTGGTGTTCCGTGGCGTGGATTAATCTTTCCTGCAGCCGGCGGTATAGCAGCAAGCAGGCAATAAAAAAATCTTTCTCAGATTGTGCGGAGGCGTTACTGCAGTTTATCGATAGTTACAAAGTGTTGTTACAAAAAGAAGAACTACTTAGCTGCTAACAATTAGAGTAAAGTCAATTTGAGTGGTAAATCGGAATAATTCCTGGAACAACGCAGCCATGAGTGATCAAGCGGTACCCGCCAAGGGGAGTGTCTTGGGATGTAAGTGTAATTATTCGAAAACCGAAGCAAAATTTGACGAGTTTTAGGTTATTTTGGTTGCTCTTAGAATGCAACATATCGCTTAAAAGTTGAAAAAATGCATTTGAAGCAACAAAAATAATCCAGGGCATATGTTACAAGTTTAACATTCAAACTCCTGCAAAGGTCATTCGCGGCCATGCCGAGAGAATTATTATCGATGTACAAACGTACGAGAAAAATGGAAATTCGAAGAAGTCAGACGAAGAAAATGTTCCACTTTCGAGCAAACCACAGGCGAGCGCAAGAAGGAAATCAAGGGTACAGCCAGTTTATCGCCGCGGTAGAACTCTGGGGTCAACAGAATCCAAGCAGCAACGGCCGGTCTAAAACTACGCATTCACTGAGTCGAGAATGGATCCGACAGATTTAAATTTATGCATGCGTGATGGTCGTGTGTGTGTAAATATAGCAGAACGACTATTTCTGGAATTTGTGTGTCAAGTAGATACAAATTGTGGAGGGATTATTTGTGGCCGCCGAAGGCGTACAACGTGACGAGTAATTCGTTAGACAAATCCTGTAAACACAATGTGTATTATTTGTTTAGTTGGATATTGGAATAATCAGCCAAAAAAAATTACTCGCGCACACCCTCATTTGATATTGAATAATGATTGAACAGAGACTTGTTGTTCAACCGGTTCCAGTCTCATCTTCGAATACACCGGCAAGCTGGAATCTGCCAACAGATGATATTCGCGAGTTCGTTTGAATATACAAAAATAACTCTTACATTAGAATGACTTAAAATGTTAATAATTTGTACGTATAATTATTACAGTCTTTGGCACTAACATATTAAACTAATATAATAAGAAACTGCGTCGCTATGCCCTTTTCATGCAATATAAACCTGGACAAAATCTAGGCAATTTGTGAACGCGTTGTGAAATAGACTGCGCAAAAGTGAAAGCACTGTCTCTGAGCCTTCCAAGGACAACTATTGGTAGCAGGGTCTCTGCCAGCTCTGAGAAAAGTGAAAGTCCATCCAAAATTAGGTAGACAGCAACGCGCGGGGCAGGATGTTTCGATTTTCTGCTCACACATGCAATGGTGAGAGCGTGGGTTTTTGAGCCGTATTCGCTGCGGTGAGAAGGAATCAAAACTTTCTTTTAAAAAATAGCATTTCTAGATTTTGTACATTTCGAATACGTTTAACCTGGTTGAATGGCATGGGATTCTTTCTTTGAGGCTTGATGCCTGCTTTATGGATTTTTGTACGGTGAATCTACCCGAAAAGAAATCACAGTTTTTAAGGCAGATTTTAAACAGAGTGTCTCAAGGCTACAGTCAATATATAAAAATGTACATTTACCACATCTAAATTTCTGTATACCATCTTGGTTAATTGAAAAACTCACGCGATGTGCCTATTTTTTTGAGTATTCGTTATAATCGGCAATAGTCAAAGCTTTTTTGTTTTTAATCAGTTATTGGCCAAAGGCTATTATCCCCTACTTTGAAGGTTTATTGGAACAATCAAATATCGCGTGTGCACGAAGCTAGATTATTCATTATTTATTCGTAGTTACATGTACCCAAAACCTCATTCTACTGTTGGAACATGTGTGAGGACCTAAACATAAAAAAAATCGTGGAAAATAAGTAACCATCAGTAGATGTTGAATCTTCGAATACTTCCATCATTCCCTATGAAGTGGCAGAACTTAACGTTAGGTACGTTCACGCTCGCGGAGATAACTTTGAAATTATCGATCCAATCTTTTAGCCATCAAGTGAATCTATGGTTGTTGCTGAAGAATCACTAATACCTTGTACAATGTTGACAATTTGATGTCAAACCTGGGTAATCAAATTTTTGAATTAGTAAAAAACAACATGATCATTTTTTTCTGTTGGTAAATGGTTTTTGATAACGTAACGGTGGAGGGGGTGGATATTTTTTACAACATGAAAAATCGAACAAAAATGAAGGTTCATAAGAAAAGTGTAACCAGAAAAGCTACCTATCGTAGCCTTTTGTGAAAATGGGCCGAGTACTTTTGGCAAAAAGGTCACGGGGAACCATTTATAAATCAAAAATCTTCCGGTTTAGAATGTGTATAATTTTCTGCAAACCTCAACAACAATCCGCCAGAAAGATGGTAGAAGACTTTTTCCTTTTTGTCTAAACCATGGTTTAAACCTAGTGGTTCGGCTATCAATCAAGATGTGTACCAGAACGAATGTTTGAATAAAATTTCAATTCGATTTTTTTTAAAACACCAAAGAGCTTCGCAGCCGCAAGGTTACAGGGTCCGCTTTGACAAGCAAGTGGTGACAGGTTCGAATCTTAGTAGAACCAAGCCAACTTTATTTGTACCCTTAATACGCAACCCAACGAGTCAACCTCAGTGTCGTCCAATCGAAGATTTCTATGGGATTTTAGGTTCCAAAATAACTACAGATTAACGAACTGAAAACAGTTGATTGGTAGAATCAAGAGATGCATTTGAAAAGTTGACGTGAAGGCCGTACAACGTTCTTTTTTCCGGCACAATAAAAAATTTCTTCGGAAGGCCGGCTATGGACCTTTTTTAAATGTTCATTAATTGTTTTTCGTTCATTATGAATGTATCTTCAAGAAAATAAATCATGTTTTTTGACAGCAGTAGAAAAAAGACTTTTTAGTTATGTAGTAGCGTTTACGGGCGTCCAAAATCTTGCTAAGCCTGTATCTCTGGAACAGTACATTTCGTTTTTTTTTCCTGATATGTGACTCTTATTTGAAATCATCTGCTGAACACATTCGCGCAATCAAACCCAAGATTAAATATGGGGGAATTTTGAGACAATTGCAAATTAATTTTAAAATCTAGAATCAGGCAATTGTTGGCAGCACTGCAGAAAAAATTGATCGCGTCGTTTCGAAAATTTAATGTCAAGATTACTTGTATCTTGTACCTTGGGTCCCAAAATATCTGCAAATTGAAAAAGTTGTTTCTCTAACTTCGCAAATGGTGGGGCAGCCCCATTGATCGTGGAGTCCATCTTCGTATATCAAAAACGAACGCATTTAGAAAGTTGTTCACTATGAGCTTTTTAATTTGAAATCACCCTTCTAAGCATATTACAACATTGAAATATCTTAAAATTTGAAACTGAAAAAATGCTTTGAAACGTAACCTTCGAAAAAAAATTCATACATTTTTTCATCCTAGACTTGTTACCAAAACTTTTTGATATACATAAGAATTTTTTTTATCAAAACGTTTATTTGACACAGTTACACATAATGTTTAACGGAGCCAACTGGACATAAGAAAATTTCTCAATCCAACAATAAAAAAAGATGAAATCAGTTGCCGATTCCGAATGAATGAAAATAAAAAAAGACAGGGAAAAGCCAAAAAACCGTTTCTGAAAGTCAAAAAAGTTCATAAAAAAATCAAATGAGAAAAACGACGCCAAATAAAATGAAAAAAAATTAAGACTTAAGAGTAATTTTCAAAAAACGGCTTATGAACATTGGCATAAGTTCTATTCAAAGCACTGTAGCTCAAAAACCGTTGTTTGTATAGAAAAAAAAACGGAAAACCCTCAATAATCACTAAATTTTAGTTTACAAAGAGAAAGAGTTGAGTTATTTTCTTAAGAAATTCAAATTATAGCATTTTTTTGGTAAAAGTCCAGTTAGACGAATGAACGAGTTTTTCATTGAAGAGGTTTTATATAAGACACGACCG
The DNA here is from genome assembly GCF_029784165.1 of Wyeomyia smithii. Taxonomy (NCBI): domain Eukaryota; kingdom Metazoa; phylum Arthropoda; class Insecta; order Diptera; family Culicidae; genus Wyeomyia; species Wyeomyia smithii. The sequence goes on along the minus strand of NC_073696.1, from coordinate 81,265,420 downwards.
CAAGGTTAACGTAGAACTACAACAGTCTGCCTTATGTCGATGAATTTCTTTCAAAAGCTGATAAAATACTGTTGCAATAAAGTGCTGAAAATGGTAGAAAATGCTTCCGCAATAACAACTGAACAAGAACACTGCACAATGGTCCAGAACCGGTCGACAAAAGCAAAAAAAGTTGCCCTAAAGCTCAGACAAGTTTATAGCTTTTTAACATGTCATGTTCGTCGCATCTTCGTTTGCTTACGGAAAAACTCCTTTGAGTCTCTGAAAAAGTTGAGAGTGTTGTGAAGTAGTTAAATTTTTTCTGCCATTCGCCAAAACATTGCTTTGCGGGTAGTGGTGAAATCCAATTTTATCCACAGCACTACCAAAGGACATTATTTCTTTGCGTGTATTGAAATTTGTTCAAATTTCAATCTACTTTTTACTTATCTTCAAAAAAGTTTTAAAGTTTCGTGGGAATGTAAATGGTAATTTCCAACGCTAATTTCACAACTCCTTTTTGCTAGAAACTATGAATTATGAGTTGTGCCAGTTTTAAACGAAAACAAAAATATGCCGATTTTGTGACAGTTTGTTCGTTATTCATTTTATAAAGTGAATGCAAACCAATTACGGGTGCTGTACAGTTGCTAACAGTTACTTACAGTCTGGTCAATTATGGGTAATTTAAGAATTACGTTTATTTTTTTATTGATAGTAAAATCACAAGTACTGTAGTACTGAGATGGGGAAAACTCATTGGTGGTCAATTGAAAATATGTGGTCGCCTTTGAAGGAACAGCTGATTTTCAATTTTCACAAATCTAGAAAACATTTCAAAAGGTCCTATCTGCTTTGATCGATTTTTTGATCGGTCACTTTCATTCAATCACCACAACCAGTCCACATAAGCACTGAGGAAGACTGTACGTCACAGTCGAAATATATATTTGCGGACTGAATTTCAATATTTATTTCAAAAAAATTTAGTAGAGTATAACGGAAACCGATAACTATTTCTTTGATTGATCTCAATCACTCTGCTAAGACGCTCGTTTAGATTTTCTAGAATTCACCACAACTTATTAAACATCTTTTATGACACGTTATTTGCACAAGTTGATAGCGGAGAGATCTCTCTAGCCTTCTGAACGAAAACTACGCTTGGAAGAGTTACTAAAGCTGAACCATAATCAAAATGAAAAGACACTTCGGAAAAACGATGAAAGCAGATAAGACCTTTTGAAATGTTTAGCTAGAAATCCGGTGACATACCTATATGACAGTGCTTTCCACACAGACGGGAGATCCAAAATCTAGCGCCGTAGAAGACATCGGTGTTCTCTATCCGCTACGGAAGATATTACTCGAGATATTTGAAATCGCCGCGCTATGACTTCCACAGGTTAGCTTGCTGCTAGTCAATGCAGTTTCCAGTGAATCATCCTCTTGGAACAGTGATCGGATAGACAATGAAGACTAAATTTTTACATACAAGCTTTTGTATGTGACTACTGAGAATCATTTTGCCGATTGGCGTGTCGATGTGCACTCGAACGAGTAAAACAACATCAAATCGTTTAAAGTCAAATCATTTGTATACTTTACAGGGTGACAAAAAAGTCCGGTCACACAGGAAAATCTCAATATTTCAAAGAATAAGAAGAAAATCTGAATCTGGCTTTCATAGCTTTACTCAGTAGCTCATAAAGATACTTCACAGACGATATCTCGGAACTACACCACCTTTCTCTGATCGAACCAGCTTCAGACGTTTCGGAAAGCCGTCGCAAGCGGCGCGCACGTGCTCCATCGGCATCTCGTCCCAGATTTTTGTGATAACTCGCTTGAATTGCTCCAAATTTGTTATTGTATAGTCGTTCAGCTTCGACATCATGTATCCCCACACGAAATATTCCAGTGGATTCAGATCCGGAGACGACGAAGGCCATTCATTCTTCGAAATTAAATCGGTCAAGTTTTCTTTACACCACGCCTGAACAACCTTTGCGGTGTGGGATGGGGCGTCATCTTGCTAGAGCAGAAATAATCGTCTTCAAACAATGTCTTCAAACAAACAGTTAATGGTTCAGCTTGAGGCAGAACATTTTTATTCAAAACCGTGTCCAGGTAGTACGCTGCGTTGATTTTGACCCCTTTATCGATAAAAATAAGAGGCAGTTTACCTCTCTTGCAAATGGCTCCCCAAACCATCACTGATGTCTTATTTTGAAACCGGGAAACGTTCAGCTTGTCCGCAGGAGCTTGCTGGAGGCTCACACTCCAAACTCGATCATATTGGCGATTGGCTGTTTGCTTTAAAACGAACAGCTTCTCGTCCGAGAAAATAATCTCGTCATCTGCGCGCCAACCGAGCAACTCCCGCGACCGCTGGTACCTCTTGTCCTTTGTAGCTTCGGTAACCCCATGAACCACCTGTTTTTTGTACGGTGTAAGTTTCAAATCCTTGCGCAGAAGCAGGCGGATTGATTCTCGGTTTATTTTAAGGTTCCTGGCCAGCTTATGTGCAGATTGGGCGGGATTCCGGCGAATCCGGTCTCGTATAATCTTTTTCAGCCTTGGAGTTCTCACAGACCTTGGTCGTCCAGATCGTGCCTTGTCCTCGGTGCCTCCGGTCTCTAGGTACCGATTTATGGTCCGGAACACGAATTTCCGGTTGATTCCGAGCGGTTTTAGGTGTTTGAATGTGTGTCCGGGTTTGTACCTTTTCACATATTCAGCGATAACAGCTGTTCTTAACTCTGTCATGGCTCACAACTCAATGTAAACATTTGACATATAGATGGCACCAGAGAGATGCAACGTGTAGCCTACAGGCGACCCCAAAAAAGTGTGACCGGACTTTTTCGTCACCGTGTAGTGTCGGCTGTGTTGGGGCAGTAATTGGTTGTTTGGTTTGATTAAGACTAAGACTAAGAGTTTCAGCTCTAATTGGTCGAAATATTCGTTCAACGTAGCTCTTCATTTTTATAAGTACAATAGTTACCATCACAAAATCAAAATTTTTCGTATTTTGGTGGACGCATATCTAATATTGCATTCGGCTGCTGCGAGAACAAAGTAGATCCGTTGGAAACTGACTGAGTTTAAAGCATTTGAAAGTGGACAACTTCAGTGACGCTCTCGATGTTTTCAGTTTTTTACTTTGCCCCCCATAAAGCTGCCATGAAACGTAGTTCTACGTCAATAATATTTTATTTCGCCATTTTTTTAAATGGCTTTATTCCAATGGTTTTAAACAATTAAAAAAGTCATTTTAAAGCAAAAAGGAAATAAGAACTTAATTCGTAAATTCCTACACCTCCAAGTTATTAATTCAATTTGAGAAATTTAGAAAATTAAGAATAAAATCATATATTATCTAAGATTAAATTTTTTCCTCAAAGTAATTTTTGATTGAAATTTTACATTTTTGAAAAACATTTCATTAAAAGGCCTGGATGAAAGATGTAATATAATTTTTTACTTAAAAGTTTTGAAGATTTTTTTAATTTAAACATTTTTCAGAAATAAGAAAATCTCAGGTCGGACTCGATGATATACAGCTTCCGATTTTTTTTCTTGACTATATATGACTATATGTTTTGTTGTTTTCGAAAAATAAGGAGAGCATTATTCTTGACCCACCCCTCTGAAAGTCAGAAAACACATTTCTTACAAAAAATATATCATGTAATTATTCCTGATATAATTGTAGTCGTACAGAAAAAAAATTTGATCAGTGAATTCAGTGAATTTTCATTTATCAATTTCTTTTTAATTTTATACAAACTAAACAAAATTTAAATTTTTCAAATTTTTTTAATAATTTATTTTTTTTTTATTTAGGCATTTTGAATTTTTTGAAATATTCTTTAGAATTAAAAAAAAATCATTTTTTTACATTCATGAATAAAGTGAGGAGCATCCTCTAATTACGTTGCACAAAACTAACTATTGTCAATTTTCCCCCTTCTGTATACTGCCGCGCATAGCATGTAAGTCCCACCTGCATTTTCAGCAAGCCGAGAAAAACGCGTTTTAATATAATTTTATAACATTGCTTCTTACGAGATGGGACAATATGTTTGGATGTTTTCCAGCAGTTTTTCAGAACAAAGTTGTTAAGCTCATCAATTGTTACGAAACTATACATTGTTAGCTACGATTTACGCGTTATAACTCAATTTTACTAAAAATGCAAATGGGACTGACTTGCTATGCACGGCAGTATACATCTTCAAAAATTCTTCATGGGTTTTTCAAAAAGCCCCTCTTGCTTCCCTTCAAGCTTTACGTATTCTCTGGATGTTCCCTTACGAAATATTAGCTCTAGATAAGTCATATTTGAAATTATTTTTTTTACTACTATATATAATCGAGTCTAAAATTATATACTACCAAATCATATATAACCGAGTCCGACCTCTGCCGTGGGCTGGGATTTTGACGTAAACGCCAAATTTCCAAATTTCGTTTTTTTACATAATACTATAGTATAAACAGCCCACTTCAAAATGCTAGTTGCCGTTTTTAAAAATGTTGAAAAATAGCTGAGAAATATCAAAGACAAGAAGTGACGTTAGCGCCATTTTATATAGAAATGATGATGAGATAGAAGGGCTGCGATGCTTCTGGAGCGATTTTGTGATTCTGGCGCTTACGTCAAAACGCCAGCCCACGGCAGACCTGCACTATGATGCAACATGATTCTAATAGAAATTTCAAGTCATAAAACTTCTGCAACTTACTTTCTAGATGCAACCGTTTTTGAGATATTTAATTACTATGTTTAGAAAATTTCAGTTTTTTTATTGAAAAAATACTCTTTTGTTAGCTTTTTATGACTTTTTTCACGATTTTTTACCTAACGTTAATTTGTAACGGCACGTGCTTAACGAAGCCAGATAACTCTCAATTCTAGGATATCTTATAAATTAAAAGCAGATTTTTTATACTCGCTGGCGACTTTTAGTGCGACAGGGGTCTGTTTGGGTGTAAGTTTGCACACCATTGCCAAGCGATAGTGCGAGCAATTCCTTGCAACCAAGTATTTTTATCGGCTGATGGCTGGAATCTTTAAAGCGGCCGGTTTCAGCCTTCAGCAGATCCTTGACGGCCAGACTCAAGTTGATGATCACGCTGTCGATCATCACTGCACGAGCTGGAATGTACACATGATACTCCAGCGTGAGGAGCTATCAAATACCAATCTCACATGCTTGCTTGAGACTTGACACTAAAACATACAGTTCATTGAGGCGAACTTTAGTGTTTGCGGTCACGGCTCAAAACTGTGCCAGATTCCTACAAATCACATACTACAAATGCATACATTGTATGCAATGCCTTTGCTTTGGGCCGAAGGAAAACAACCCAGGGGCCCGGATATCCTTTCGGGTATAGTTTTATCCGATAGATCAGGTTTTGTGAGGCAGCTTTTCCGACCCGCTGCAGCTTGTACCCGGCTGAATCGGACGGCGAGTCGATAAAGATTCCGTCTTCAGAATCGCACGAGCTGGTTTGTCCATTTTGAATGACTTAAATTGCTGAAAACGTTTTTTGAAGGTCAAAAAGATTTTAAAAAACGATCTGAAGTTCACTGTTTTCAGCAGTCGAAGAAAACGAACCATAAACTCCAGTTTTTCTATTCAATATCGACAATTTTAATGACGGGAACGAAAAATTAAATTCTCAAGGCCACAAAAACCGTCAAATGATTTCAGATAAGGCTTAGAATTGTTGGAAAACGTCCAGAGAACTCAGATACAAACAGATACAACATTTTAAAAGAGACAGCACACACAGACCTACGAATCGCTAAAGTAATGTTTCCAAAAGCCAACATAAAACTAAATTAAAAAATGGAAATAGGCTTAAAAACCATACAATACAAAATTATAAATTAGAAACAAATATCAAAAGCCTGAGGTATACAGGAGATCAGGGAAATTCTATTTCATTTTCTAACTGTTACTTTGTCTGACTTAATTTATGATTGCAGCTCCATGAAGTTCTGCGATGAATTGATAAATTAAGTAATCAGTAATTGATTGATTACTAAGAAAACACTGCTGCGAGAGTACTTATTACTATTTTCTATATTTGCAGCTGTTTCACCGTCCAACTCTCAGCGTCAAATTCAAATTCAAATTGAAACTACTTCGCAAGCGTTGGACAAATTTAGATGTTGAATCCCAAACATATAAAATCTATTATTCCACACTTCGAATTCTTATATTTGCACACGCGACCTTATTCATCGGTAAAAGAACAATCAACCACTGCAGCAGCAGTGGATATTAATAGAACCAATTTGTTGTTTTTGAACCAAAAAAAATCCTCACTTTCACACCACGCATCGCAACCGACAATCGGTCACTACCACCAATCAACAAACGTGCGCTCCTCTCGGAGACAAACACCATTCGGGAAAAGTGATGTTCTCTTTAGCACATTTTCCACCCTCTCCGCTGGCCATGCAGACAGAACCAAGACGCTGCACAGTTTCACCTCGCAGCTCCGCACACCGCGGGCGAAGTGGAAAATCTATCGGTAGCAAGTGGTTTTCCCTGTCTGAGCCGGAAAGCGTTCGAGATGCCCTAGCTGGCGGGCGGCAGGCTAGCAAAAACACAAAGGTCACACAGAGGACGAATTCAATATTTTGCTCGATAACTGCCAAACTCAGCTGACATGGATGCGATCGATTGCGTCACACACGAGGAACAAGCGGTCAAAGGTTTGAAGCGTGTTTTATTTACCGCGAAATTGTCAACAACGATGATTGCAAATTTGAACGGGAGCACGCAGATAAATATTGGATATGAATGAGTTTGATGAAAACAATGACAATTTGACGAAATTGTGTACCACTTTTTCGAGAAATCACGGAACGTAATATATTGTACAGACTATATAATATATGGGACCACTTGGCACATTCGTTTTCGATTTTATTAACTGCTTCTAGCAGTTGTCGTCAAAATTATCAATTAAAGAACAGATAGTAGTGGACGTGTGTGATGCAATGATATTAGTTCGGACGGCAATTAGTCACCACTTGTTAGTGGATGTCGAAACTAAATGACAAACAACGATTTTTAGAGAAAGCGATAAAATTCTTTTCAAGCATACCGTCAACATGGTAGATAAGGTTTTAATACCCTCAAACCATTAACCGCTCTGATCAAGCTTATCGTATTCTAGTTTACTTTAAATGCAGACAAGTGTTTCAATTGCGAGACAAAAAACGGTACTAAAAAACACTTGGCTGTAGTGCCATCATGATAACTGAACATATGCGAAACAGAAGACGAGTTGCAGAACGCGAAACATGATTGATACCCACTTTCTCTAGCTGATATGCTTAATACTGTTAGCTATATCTCATTACGTATTTTTACCGCTTTGCTGGACATCCTATCGGCAGCGAAGCTGTCAATTGTCGCGGAAGTGAATTTCAGTGGAATTACTAATAATGTTTGCAATATGTTACCGTCACTGGTTTAGGGATTAGTTGCCATTTTTTTTTTGCTTGGGTTAATGCTTATTTAAAAGTGTCTTCGCTCATCGAGTTTTGCTGGAGGATTTTTTCATACGTTAAGATCGAATATGGCAACCGGTTTTGCTGCAGCGTTGCAATTGACAGCCACGTTTCGCCGCGGCGGAAACTTGCATTCGTCATCGGTTTCGGTTCGATGCACAGTTTCCACTGCTATTGTGTTTGATTACTGTGCTGATCGCGAACCGTTCGCCTTTCGGCTTAAATTCAAGTCTGCATGCCAAATGGTTTACGTCCATCCAATACCCATCGCTAGCGTTCGTTTTAGGGGAAGTTCGAATTAACTAGACAAATACCACGATAAACATGCGAAATTTTCGAAATACAGAAAAGCTTGATAACTTTATCTTAACTAAACCTTTCAAACTTTTATTCGATAGTATATTTTTCTTAATTACAATAATTGTTCATTTTTCTTTTTAAGTACAATTCAATATTTTTTCATCATTTCGCTATGTCAAATATTACTTTGTTTCAGCAAATGCGATAAAAGTTAAAATTTGGTTGTCTCGAAAACTTTTTTTTGAAAAGGATTGTTGCGGTGTCTACGACAACTCGTAATTAATTCAATCGATGAAACTAAGTTCTTCAACGTGAACGACATTATCATATATATCACAATAAGGTTTGTTTCACACAAGTTGAAACTTTCTGCGTGGACATCTGTCCTCTACTCACATGAGCCAATTTCCCCTCGTATTTAAACATCCCACCTAATTTGCTATTCAAAACAAAACAAAGACAAAAATTAATTACGCCATTTGTAGGGTGAACTTTTCGCACCTCTTTCTTCTTCCATTCGCCCTCATGGACTTACCGTTTAAACCCTCTCGCCATGACCGCTACCTCATATGTTTCGCTCATCTTTTACCATTCCAGCACTGGTCCCGGCACGGTATATCCTCGCGGTACTCGGTTCCATCGCTATGGCCATCATCTACGGGTTGAAGGTGAACCTGAGCGTGGCGATGGTTGCCATGTTGAACCACTCGGCCCTGGCCCACAACGCGCCGGTCCACGCGGTGGCCGAATCGCACATCGCCGAACCGGTCTGCCATGGAGGCAACTCGACCGAAGCGGTAGAGGTAAGTGCACTTTTGCAGGTTAGATCGCGTACGCTCGCTCATTGCGCAAGTGCAGATGCAAAAAATTCCGGTCGAAAAAATTTATGACAGATGCAAATGCAACTCGGCACTACGCACATGGTAACCAAAACCGGATTAACCCGCAACGGGGGTCCGTGATCGAACCGTGGTTCAACGCGTACAACTGTACACTAGCGGATCTTGGGATGATTGCCCTTTTTGAACGGATGTTGCAGCTTTGATGTAAGCTAATTAAAATTATCGACATGTTCCACGATCGTGTCACTTGTCACAGGTCATCAACCTTGTACTGGTTTCTATTTGCACGGAACATGCAGTGCTGGTTGTAGAACGATTTGAAAAGGTTCTACTGAATTAGTAAGCCCTAAGGAAACCCGTTTTCCACGAATAAATATAGTACCTAAACGAAACTGCTTTGAATTTAATTCAATAAAGTATATCTACATATGATATTATCGTTGAATTAAAGTTCAACAATGGTTTCTAAAAATTCAATCTAAATTTTAAATTGGAACGCTTGCCCGTCGAACGAATGAAAATGAATATCAACAGCACATTGCAATTATATCTGAAATTTTTGTTCAACCCAATATTAAATTAAAATATGATCCCAACTACGTGCTTCAGAGATTTGTTAGAGTTCAGGGTCCAGACAGTGAAGTTGCAATTATAATTCATCGCCGAATCTAAAAAAAAATCGCCGAATCTAGATCAATCCTTCCCAACTTAAGATAAAATTTAATAAAACTTCGAAAATTTAGGTATAAACTGAAATTTGTTTCTATAGGGGAATGTTTTGTAATGAGCAATTCTCGCTGAAACCAGGCCACTAGGTTGTGCACCTAGAATATTTTAAAACTTCGTTCGAAAAATTCGTTTAATTGGTAGGTTAACACTGATGCTCACCTAATTTTTTCCTTGCATCTTATATCATTTTTCTCAGCTTTCTGAAGCTTCTTTCAGATTGAAAATCGGTAGTTGCGAACAGGGTCAAAATTGCATTTTTCTAATATAATCCAAGATGGCGGCCAAATTCAAGATGGCGGCCAAAATTCTGATTACTTCAAATGAAAGCCCTATCTTTCCTCCTTACAAAAAAGTGCTACTTGTAGTAGATTTCATAACAAATTTCAGAGATATAGCTCAAATAAAATATCAAGAATTACTGAAATTTGCACTTTTCTAGAAACTATTTCACCCCTTGGTGACTGAGGGGTCAACAAATTCGATCAAATAAAAATGGCACTATCATTTTTTCTCTATTTCTAACAATTATGTGCATTTATATCAAATTCGAAAGACCTTGTGCACCTAGTGGCCTGGTTTCAGCGAGAATTGCTCTAATGGTTTAATTATTTATTAATATTTATTCAAAATTCATATAGTGTGTTCTGTCACAGACGTATCAACACATATACATATATTTTACATATATTTAAAATTTTATTATATTAATAGATTGTAATTGCTATCGCAGTTATGTAAGTATAACTGTAGGAAAATTATTAACCTACGTCTCAAGCAAAAAAAAAAGAATTAAAATAAAACTTGAACCTAAACTTACACCTATCTTATTGACTGTAAAGTGAGCTTAGTAGAGTAATTAAGAATTTCAACGATTTTTGTCGGAACATTTCTAATGGTTCCACATTAATGAGCTTACATAGTTTATTCGTGCTAAGCCAGGTGGGTGTGCGTAGGACCTATCAGCATCTCTACTGTGGCCCAAACAACATTTTTATTGCAATTGATTTAACTCGCTTCCATAAATGCAAATATGATAGAGTTTGAATATTTTTCTAGTGAACCACACTCATTTGTAAGTGGCTCCAACCGTATTCGTATCCGTATCGGTTTAAACCGTAAATATCGTGTAATATGGTATTTTGCATTCCACTCAGATATGTCACACGCCTGTGCGTGGCCCCAACAGCATTCTGCATTGTTTTTCTGCTTCGAATCGGTATCAAATAAAAAAAAATTGCTCTTTAAGAACAGACGAACGTCGTTAGTCGACCTGATAAGCATAAAGCCAGAAGTCTGGGTGACCGAATATCTAAAGAATTCGCGTCGATACCTTCCACGAGATCGTATTTTCTACAGATAGCTACGCGATATAGTTTCCGGTATAAAAATGTTCACTTGACGACGAAGTGATAAGAGTGGCGAGACGTTAACGTGAATACAATTTCTCTAGCTTTCGTTACATTGTGTAGTTGGCTGTGATAACTCAACGGGAGATACTTTTCGGTAGTTGCATAAAGACTTCATAAGGAGATGTCGGAATATTTGATTCTATTTTAATTTAGTCATAGGTCCGGTATCCTTTCGCGCTCTTTATTTTAAGGCGGTATATCAAGCAGAAGCTGCTCGGATCACATAATAGCGCATCGTTTACCAAACACTGCTGCAAACCCCGCCCTTCTCTCCAACATCCCATTGATTCTGGTGTAACTGCAGAGGTGTTCTCGGCTTTCAATAAAGTGAGTGTAACGTCAACATATTCCTATATACACTCCTTCATTGACCTGCATTTGGATGCGGTTGGCGCTGGTATTGCCTAATAGAAAGATCAAGTTCACCAGTTTTTACAAATTGATGATGAATGTTAATCTCAAGCAACATTCGTTGATTTCTGTGTAATCGCTGATCTGACAATAGAAGAATAGCAACCACGGGCGGTCATCATGCTCATGCTCATTTATTGCACTTTGATTGGATATTCTCAATGTGTTCCTTGAAAGTAAGATTCTTATCATATACTAGCTGACCCGGCAAACTTCGTCCCGCCTATTTTAGTGTTTAATTTAATAATTTCAAACATTTCAAATTTATTGATTCCTTGCGATTGGATTATATCGTTTAAAAATAATTGGTTTTATCGGAATGGCAACATCCTCAACTTTTGGCTTTTGTACATGACCTCTATTCCGGATATATATTGGGTGCATTTCAGTTATTTTCGTTGTTTTCCAGAAACTGAAAGTGGTCATCTTCTGATTCAAAATGGTGTCCAGGGTCAATGCTTGGCTTCTTTACATCATTTCGATTACGGACTCATTCATATGTAGTAGTATTCGGTTATTTGCGGATGTTTTCCAGAAGTTGCCATTTTTCAATTCAAACTGTTGTCTAAGGTCAATTTATAGCTCCTTGCATCATTCTAGATCCGGTGATCCGGAAACGTAAGTCGCCATCTTGGACATAGAAATGGCATTTGGAGACAATTTCTGGCCCCTGAACGTCATTCTGGTTTGAGAAACACCCATATTGGGTGTTATTTGGTCATTTTCGGCTGTTTTCCAGAAACCGGATGTCAGCATCTTCGAATTCAAAATGGTGTCTGTGGTCGATTCTAGCTCCTGTGTATGATTCTGGTTCCGAAGATACTCATTTTGTATGAAAACCGACCATTTTTGGTTGTTTTTTAGAAACCGGAAGTTGCCATCTTACAATTCATATGGTGTCTGAGGTCAATTTTCAGCTTAATTCTCGTTCCAGAGATACTCATATTGGGTGGTATTCGGTCACTTTAGCCTGTTTTCCGGACACCGGATGTCGCCATCTTGGATTTCAAAACAATTTCGGCCCTCCGTGCGTCAATCTGGTAAAAGAAACGCTCATATTGAGTGGTATTTGATCATTTTCGGCTGTTTTCCAGACACCGGAAGTCGCCATCTTACAATTTAAAATATTGTCTGAGGTCGATTTTTGGCTTCAGTGGTCGATTTGTGGCTTCAGTGCATCATAGCAATCCCGGAAATAGCCATATTGGGTGGTATTTGGTCATTTGCCGTCGTTTTTCGGGAACCGGAAGTCGCCATCTTGGATTTCAAAATGGCATTTCGGAACAATTTCTGGCCTCCGTGCGTCAATCTGATTAAAGAAACGCTCATATTGACTGGTATTTGATTATTTTCGGCTATTTTCCAAACACTGGAAGTTGCCATTTTACAATTCAAAATGTTGTCTGAGGTCGATTTGTGGCTTCAGTGCATCATAACAATCCCGAAAATACCCATATTGGGTGGTATTTGGTCATTTGCCGCTGTTTTTCAGAAACCGTAAGTCGCCATCTTGGATTTCAGAATGGCATTAGGAGACAATTTTGGCCTCTGAGCGTCAATCTAGTTGAAGAAATGTTTATATTGGGTGGTATTTGGTCATTTTCGGCTGTTTTCCAGACACCGGAAGTCGCCATCTTACAATTCGAAATGTTGTCTGAGGCCGATTTGTGGCTTCAGTGCACCCATGTTTGGTGGTATAAGGTCATTTGCCGCTATTTTTCAGAAACGGGAAGTCGCCATCTTGGATTTCGAAATGGTATTTGGAGACATGCCAGAAGAAGGAAGGCTGTCGAAACGTTATGGACATGTTTGTTACACCTAAAAACATTCACCTGCTAAATTTGGTTATATTTGCTTGATTGGTTCTCGAGCTGTGCGTAATTTGAGTTTCATTTGTATGGGACCCCTCCCTTATAGAAGAGAGAGTGGTGTCAAACCATTATATTTGTTACCCCTAAAACCAATCACCTGCCAAATTTGGTTCCATTTAGTTGGTTAGTTCTCGAGAAAAGCAGGAATTTGTGTTTCATTTGTTATGAACTCCTCCCTCACAGAAGAGGGAGGGGAGTCGAACCACTTTGGACATACTTGTTACCTCTAAAAACATTCACATACCAAATTTGGTTGTATTTGGTTGATTGGTTCTGTAGAAGAGGGAGGGGTGTCAAACCATTATGGATATATTTGTTACCCCTAAAAACATCTACCTACCAAATTTGGTTCTATTTACTTGGTTAGTTCTCGAGATGTGCAGAAGTTTGTGTTTCATTTGTATGGGACCCCTCCCTTCCAGAAGAGGGAAGGGTTTCGAATCAACATGTACATTTTTGTTACTCCTAAAAACATCCACATGCCAAATTTGGTTCCATTTGCTTGGTTAGTTTTCGAGATATGCAGAAATTTGTGTTTCATTTGTATGGGACCCCTCCCTTGCAGAAGGGGGAGGGGTCTCGAACTATCTTAGTCACCTTTCTCGGCCCCTAAAACCCCTATATACAAAATGCACGCCGATCGGTTCGGTAGTTTCCAAGCCTATATGAATCAGACAGACAGACAGACAGACAGACAGACAGACAGACAGAGCTGCTTTCTTATATGTTTAGATTAGTCCTAAATATTAAACTTGGCCAGACCAATTTCAGATCGCACGATTTCTCAAAATTAATTGTGTTCTTGATACATTAGAAGAAATCTTCCATTTCTGCTAGTTCGATGAAAACATATCTAGACCTTTTTACAGCCGACTGCATATGACACGAAGGCTTTTTCCTTTTACGGAAATGCTTGTGTTGTCGCAAAACAGAAATTTCTCTCATCCTAGTTGGTAAATCAGGAAGATTAGAAGTAAAAATATTATATGAGATTTGGCCCGAGATATCCTTGAGGTACACCAGCTCTAACAGGCAATCAATCAGATTTACCATTTGAGTAGTTAACCTGAAGGGTGCGGTCAATCAAGTAACTTTATATCATTTTTGTAAAGAGGAAAACGGAAATTTGACAGTTTGGCTATTAAACCTGCATGCTAAACACTGTCGAATGTCCAAACTGAACTTGAATTTTTTTTATTGCTGCAGCATATTCACAATTCCAATACGTACGTGAGCACAAACCTTATTTCGAAGGCGATTTGCAAAACCTCATTAGAAATCGCACAAATTTGTATAGTTCATTTTCAATGCTAAACACCGATTATGGAAATTCTCCAAGTATGTAATTCCAATGGCAGAATTTTGAATAATAGATTGTTTCTCAAGATATTCTCTTAATCTCCGAATAGTCCTACATGTTTTTCATCGCATATCCTACATGTTGTGCATATAGTGAACTGATTACACATACTTACTTCCCTGGTGAAACACCCCTCAGGATTTTACCTACGTCACAATGTTACGCCAACGCACTCGGTCCATGGCAGCTTGCCTCTAGCTTCTTGAGCGTCCCACACTTCCTAGATCTTGCTCTATTTGGTTCAACCACCCAGCTCGTTGCGCGTTGCGGATTCGAGACAAACGCCATTTTTGCGGAATTGTTGTTCGGCATTCTTACAAGCTTTAGCGACTTTCTGGATACTGGGCTCGCCGAAGAATTGCACCAGCTCATGGTTCATTCTTCTCCTCCACACGCTATCGTCACATACTCCGCCTGAGATGGTCCTAAGGACACGTCGTTCGGAAACGGCTAGTGCTTGCAAGTCCTCCTCGACCGTTGTTCAAATCTCGTGCCCGTAGAGGACTACCGGTCTTATGAGTGTCTTGTATATGATGCACTGGGTACGGAGGCAAAGTTTGCCAGACATCAACGTCTTCCAGCTACATTACGTCTGCGATTTTCTATGCTGCAGTTGTCTGACGTTACAAATGATCCGAGGTAAACAAATTCGTCATTAACACAGTGCAACAATTTTTTTGCCTTGGCTCCTATGTATGATTTTTTGATGAAGCTTGATGCGAAAATAAATTTCCCTGAGTTTGAACATATTTCAACTTAAGGGGCAACAATGCCGTCATTTTGAATTTTTGAGAAACCGGTAATTTTTGTGTTTTTTTCGACGCCATTTTGTTTTGAGGCCAAATATCAAAATTCTAAGAGTTTGTCCACATATTAGCATCTTTTTACCCATCTTTTGAAAAAAAAAACAGACATTTTACGTAGATCAGACACCTACCATTCGATTTCTGAGACTTTTTTACTCAAAATAAGATATAATTTGACTACCACTTCAAGATATTAGCGGATTACCATTAATGCTCAAAAATAATCGATATTATTTTGCTTTGTGAAAAATATACTAAAACTATGCCAAACCCGGTTTCGTAGAATTACCGTTTTGAGCTCAGTTTTTGTCCGATTTAAGATCTGTTTTTTTTTTTCAAAAAATGGGTAAAAAGATGCTAATATGTGGACAAACTCTTAGAATTTTGATATTTGGCCTCAAAACAAAATGGCGTCGAAAAAAACCACAAAAATTACCGGTTTCTCAAAAATTCAAAAAGGCGCCATTGTTGCCCCTTAAGTTGAAATATGTTCAAACTCGAGGAAATTCAGTTTTGCATAAAAATACACAAAAAAATTATATATAGAAGCCAAGGCAGAAAAAAAAGTCAATTTTTGTTGCCCTGTGTAATCTTGAACTCTTCCCCGATGATCACTACGCTACTGCCTATGTGAGCCCTGTCGCGCTCGGTTCCAAGGCTAGCAGATTCTTGGTCTTCACTTTCAATTCAACCTATTCTGCGTCACGTTTCAGGTTGGTGTACTGTTCAGCAACCGCCTGGAACATCCGTCCGACAAGGTCCACGCCGTCAGCGAAGCAGATGAACTGGCTGGATTTATTGAAGATGGTACCTCCCAGATGGTCGTGAGGTACGATGCTGACCTAACTAGTCGTCGTAGGTTCGAGTCTCGGCTCGGGAGAGACTGCTAGTGTCAGTAGGATCGTAGCAGTAGCCCCGTAATTGTCCTGTACACTAAACAGCTGGCTGCGAAGTCTGTGTATACTAATAAACAGAAGGTCGAGTTCCGAATCGGAATGTAGAACCAAGACTTTGCTTGGATTTTTTCCCGCACGTTAAAGGCTGCACAAGCGCAATGTTGAACAGAAGGCAGTAGAGACCGTCGCCTTGTCCAAGCCTCTTGTGTGTTTCAAACGGGCTTGATACCGCACCCGAAATCTTCGCACAGCACTGTACACCATCCATCGTGGCCTTAATCAGTTTTGTCAGCTTCACAGGGATGGTATTTTCGACCATAACTTTCTATAGCTCTGCACGGTCGATAGTGTCGTAAGCGGCCTTAAAATCGATTAATAGGTGGTGCGTGGGGACTTGGTATTCGCGACACTTTTGGAGGATCTGCCGCAGCGTGAAGATTTGGTCCGTTGCCGATCGCTAAAACTGGTTTGATAACTTCGTGCTAGCGGCGAGAGACGGCGAAAGATGATCTGGGAGAGCACTTGATATGTTGCGTAGAGAATCGTGATCGCTTGGTAGTTTCCACATTCACCCTTGTCGCCCTTTCTGTTTATTGGGCATATTTCTCCCTCCTTCCATCCCAATGACTTTCTTTTCTTTAAGTTGTTGTAATGAATCCAATCTCCCGTTACAATTCGATGAAGAAAGCCCTTACATTTTTGTCACTGGAGCAATTGTTCACAGACAGAAAAACGCCGCTCAACGTCCCTTGGCTTCAAATCATAAGGAAGTTCCTTGTTTTGAATCATTCCCGAAGCATGTAATCGCTTGGGAATAGCTTAGTGGGTAATTCTCAATACCAAAGCTGTTCCTGCGTCTGGCATGGATCCTCATGAAGCAACTCCAATTCCGTGTCTTCGAAGGTTTTAGGTTTTCCTCAACGCGGACAGTCATCAGCATCAATTATGAAATGGTGTTGAATTCACAAATGACCGACTTCGAGCCACCTTGGTGCAGCAAACATTAAAAAGCGTTTTCATAGAAAATGCATCAACTATTTTCGAGTCTTGTGCTTTTGAAAATTCGAAGTGGTGGCTCGAAGTCAGTAATTTGTTACTTCAACAATATGACACTATAATCATAATTCATTCATAATCTGATAGTTTTTCTGTCAGAGCTGGTGTGCCTCAGTTTTCAATCTTGGATCCAGTCCTGTACAATATATTAACTCCAGATTCTCCTGATTTACCTTCAGGATAAAAAGGTTATTGTTATTTGATAACACCAAAATTTCTGTAAACATAAAAAGTCTTTGTGCCATATGCAGTCGATGGCAAAAAAGTTTTGATATTTTCTTTGCCTGTTTGCAAAAGAAAAAAAATTCTCTCAACGCTTCAAAAACTCAATTCATCATATTTCCTCATAAGCAGGGATGGTATTCTACGCGATTTTTCGGGACTCGTAAGTAATCTACGTAGAAAACTGTATTCTACGTTTTCTACGGTAGAAAACTTCTTGCAAGTAGAAAACTTTCAAACACTCGAAAATTCACAGTATGAGTCATTAAATGCCATTCGTTTCGCTGATGAGATGTATTTAAGTAACGGGAGAATTAATATAACATAAAAAAATGTGCCATTTTTACACTTTTTGGGCTTTTTGCATGAATTGATGCAGAACGCAGTAATATTCTGGAATATTACGAATAAAACACCTCGGCGAAGCGGTGGTCCGGAAAACTGTTATCTGCTTACAAAGTTACACCATGGGTGTCGAAACTTATGTGAAGGCTGATTTCAAGCAGCTTCCGGGACAGGAATTTTATACCGTACCATGAAAAAGAAAGGTGGCCTGAATTTTTAAAACCATCAAACTATCGAAGTTCCCGAAAAAATACCTCGTCTGGCAGGCCATATGTACGTGTCGTCTAAAAGGCGGCATTTCCATCAGTACGAAACTGTCAATCAAGAGATCTACGTCCAGAAGTGCCTGGAAAACCAGCTGCTACCATTCCTAGAGCAACATAACAGGGTTTTGCTGTTCTGGTCGGACTTGGCAAGCTGCCACTATGGGAAAAAGGCGATCGAGTGGTACGATGCGCACAACGTGGTTGTAGTACCCTAAGACCAGAACCCTCCTAACAGCCCAGATTTCCGCTCTATCGAACAGTATTGAGACTTGGTCAAACGGAATATTAAAAAAAACTAATAAATCCATCGAAAACGAGCAGCAGAATAAATCTTACTGGCGTTTGGCGTCGGATAAGGTCGATTAGACCACTGTACAAAATTTAATCAAAGGGGTTAAGCGGATGGGACGGCAGTTTGGATTTGGCAAACCAAAATAATAAACGAACATTTTTTCCTTTAAACATGTGAGTTGAACTATCAAAATAAAAATAGGAAGATTTTTGTATTTCGAATTTGACTGAAGGAAACGATTTTTTTGTCGACCAATTTTTGCGCGTTCCAGTCTTTATGCGTACTATTTTGGAGGAGATATACGTACTGAGGGATAGTGGTATGCAATTCATCGATTTACGTATTTATATAAGATAATTTCCGATTGAAAGCGATTTGTTTGACACTTTCTTACAATTCCAAGCCCTCAATCGTAAATCGGTTAGACTGCACCATGATATACAATTAAAACTGAGTTTCTGCGCATGATAATAAGCGTTGTACGATTTGTGGTTGACTGGGAAGCAGCAAGTGTATAAATTTATCTGCGGACGGCAGGAACACAGCACAAGGCAAACAAATTCTTTTCGTAGGATGCAAAAAATTATTACACGCAGCTCTCATGCTGGGCAAGAAGCAGAGATGCCAGAACTATTTCGATAAAAATCGTAGATTCTACGGATTTCTACGGATTTCTACGGATTTCTCCTGATTTCCCCTGATTCCCCCCTCTTCACGGATTTCCCATATAAATGTTAATCCGTAGAAGTGAACAAATCCGTAGATCTACGGATAAATTCGTAGATCTGGCAAGCCTGGCAAGAAGTGAGCGATGAATTTCCACTCTGATCTCTACAGATATTGAGGAGCATAACGAGCCCGCTTCTAGCACATAAACAGTCGCTTGCATTTCGAAGCATACAATCCGTTTCTGTTTCCGCGTTCCTTTGAATAGAAGAGGAATGCAAAATATTGCGTGTGATGAGTAGGACCGATGAATGGAGAACGATTCGAAATAGAGGATGAATGCATAAAGGAATTATGAGTGATAAGAGATGGAATAATTAGGGAAGGAGAAATAAAAATTGAAAAGATCAACTTGGAGAACAAGAAGCGAGGAGTGACAAAAAAGAGTTAAGAAACGAGAGAGATGAACGAGAGACAAAGAGAAGAGGGATAAACAATGCTTTGGGTGGAATGATAAAGGGCGCTAAATAAGATAAGGTATGGGGGCGAAATGATGACAGATGAATGAGTGAGAGATTTGATATTAAAGATGAAGAATGCGCAATATGGAACGAGGAATGAAAAATGATCTATCAGCGATCAAGGAGGAAAGATTGGAAATGGGGAATGAGTTTTGTGGAATTGATGTAGCAGAAATAGTGTGGGATTCATGAATATTAATTTAGCAATTCGGGAAGTTTGTGGGGAAGGGGATAACATGCCATTTATTAGAGACGAGAGATACAAAACGATGAAGAATGCTAAATAGAAATGCTTGTACCGTTCAATCAACTCCCGCTCGCGCTTATGCGAAAACGCTTGTGTGTTTGAGAGTCTCTTCAAACTGCATAAACGCTTCGAGAGGACATAAACTGGCCCTCCATCTCATCCTGCCTGTTTCATTCGCACCAACAACAGTAGCAGCGCTAGTGATAATACTTTGTATCATCTTGCGCACACTTGTTAACGGAACGGAACGCACGACTGCCACCGAAAGTGAAACCAATTGAGTTCAGGAGTGGAAATTTTATTGGACCAAGAATTCATTTTTAATTAAGCGAAACCGGTTGAATACGCGCCTGGCGATAGTGAACTAGTGGTCAAAATTGGCGATTGATTGTTACCACAGTGGGTTCGCAATTGATGTCAATTGAACTGCGACAAAATGTAGAGGCGATGTAAACTTCCCAGTAAAGGTCCTAAGATTTCCCAAAGTGTAATGAAAAGTACGAACAAACCAAACAGTGCTGCGGAAAAACCGAAGCAAACTCCTCCTGGGCTTGCAAATTTAAAGTCCCAGAAGGAGTTCCCAGCACTGCCAGGAACATCTAAAACCCCAGTTGTTCTTTTGCACATCCAGTTGATGAAACAAACTCTGGATTAGTGAAATTTTCTGACATTGTGGACTGGATTTTTGAAAATTTCAATGTACCCGATCCAATTAAAATTTTTCTTACAGCATTCCTCCCAACAGTTAGATCATTTTTGAAGCAGTTGACTGCCCAATGGCCCCTCCTTGCAGCGATTGTATCCTTCGATGCCTAATTCAACTGCGTATATGAAGGATTCTATCTCTGTCTTACAGTGGAATTGTAGAAGTATTTTACCAAAAATTGATTCGTTTAAAGTTTTGATAAATAAAAACAAATGCGATGCATTTTCCCTTTGTGAAACTTGGCTTACTTCAAATATTGATCTCAACTTCCATGATTTTAATATTATTCGCCTTGATCGAGACACCCCATATGGAGGAGTACTTTTAGGGATTAAAAAGTGCTATTCTTTCTATCGTATTAACCTCCCCTCGATTCCAGGCATCGAAGTTGTCGCATGTCAAATGACAATACAAGGTAAAGAGCTTTGTATTGCCTCAATATATATTCCTCCCAGAGCACAGGTTGGGCAACGGCTGCTCTTTGATTTAATAGAACTTCTTCCCTCGCCACGTTTGATTTTGGGAGACTTCAACTCTCATGGCGTGGCTTGGGGTTCCCCATACAATGATAACCGCTCCTCTTTAATCTATAACCTTTGCGATGACTTCGACATGACTATTTTAAACAACGGTGAAATGACACGTATCCCGAAACCTCCAGCGCGCCCAAGCGCTTTGGATCTATCCTTATGTTCGACGTCGCTACGGTTGGATTGCACATGGAAGGTAATCCTTGATCCTCACGGTAGCGACCATTTGCCTATTCTTATTTCAATTAATAACGGGTCAACTCGCATGCGACCAATTGACATTCCGTATGACCTCACACGGAATGTCGATTGGAAGTTATACGAGGAAATGATTTCAAAAGCGGTCGAGTCGATTCAACATCATCCACCACTTGAAGAATACAACCTCCTCGCGGGCTTGATTCTCGACGCCGCGTTGCAAGCCCAAACGAAGAAATATCCCGGCGTAACGATCAAAGAACGGCCTCCCACTCCGTGGTGGGACCAAGAGTGCTCCGATGTCTACACGCAAAGATCCGACGCGTATCTGACCTTCCGGGATACAGACGATGCCGACGACTTTAAACGTTATTCGGAGCTTGATACCAAGTTTAAAAGCTTGACTAAGGCAAAGAAACGCGGATATTGGCGTCGGTTCGTAAACGAGACGTCGAGGGAGACATCAATGAGCACTCTTTGGAACACAGCCCGAAGAATGCGGAATCGCGTAACGGTCAACGAAAGCGAGGAGTCTTCAAGTAGGTGGATATTTGATTTTGCCAGGAAAGTATGTCCGGACTCTGTTCCTGAGCAAAACATTGTTCGCGATGCGTCTCCGGGCCACGACGCGATTGAATCACCTTTTACGATGGCAGAATTTTCAGTTGCCCTCCTGTCCTGTAACAATAACGCGCCTGGGTTAGATAGAATCAAATTCAACTTGTTGAAGAATCTACCTGGCAATGCCAAGAGGCGCTTGTTGAACTTGTTCAATAAGTTCCTGGAGCAAAATATTGTACCGCAGGATTGGAGGCAAGTGAAGGTGATCGCCATCCAAAAACCAGGGAAACCAGCTTCTGATCACAACTCTTATAGGCCGATTGCAATGCTATCCTGTATCCGGAAATTGATGGAAAAAATGATACTCCGTCGTTTAGACCATTGGGTCGAATCAAATGGTCTACTATCAGATACTCAATTTGGCTTCCGCCGTGCCAAAGGGACGAATGATTGTCTTGCGTTGCTTTCAACAGATATTCAGCTGGCGTATGCTCGCAAAGAACAAATGGCGTCTGCGTTCTTGGACATTAAGGGGGCTTTTGATTCCGTTTCTATTGACATTCTTTCGGGTAAACTTCACCGACAAGGATTTTCTCCAATTTTGAACAATTTTTTGCACAATTTGTTGTCCGAAAAGCACATGCATTTTACGCACGGCGATTTGGCAACTTTTCGCATTAGCTACATGGGTCTTCCCCAGGGCTCATGTTTAAGCCCCCTTCTTTACAACTTTTATGTAAATGACATCGACGAATGTCTGGCAAACTCATGCACGATAAGACAACTTGCAGACGACAGTGTAATCTCTGTTACAGGAGCCAAAGCTGCCGATTTGCAAGGACCATTGCAAGATACCTTGGAAAATTTGTCTGCTTGGGCTTTACAGCTAGGTATCGAATTCTCTCCGGAGAAGACTGAGATAGTAGTTTTTTCTAGGAAGCATGAACCTGCTCAGCTTCAAACACAATTAATGGGTAAAACGATTTCTCAGGTTTTGGTACACATATATCTTGGTGTCTGGTTCGACTCTAAAGGCACCTGGGGTTGTCACGTGAGGTATCTGATGAAAAAATGTCAACAAAGAGTGAATTTTCTTCGTACAATAACCGGACAATGGTGGGGAGCCCACCCAGGAGACCTTATAAGGCTTTACCAAACAACGATATTGTCTGTTATTGAATACGGGTGTTTCTGCTTTCGCTCCGCAGCAAACACACATTTGATCAAACTGGAGCGAATACAATATCGTTGTTTGCGTATCGCCTTAGGTTGCATGCAGTCGACCCATACGATGAGTTTGGAGGTCTTAGCTGGAGTACTACCATTGAAAAACCGCTTCTGGAGCCTGTCTTCTCGTATTCTTATCAAATGTGAGGTCTTGAACCGTCCCGTGATTGAAAATTTTGAAAGGTTAATCGAACTTAATTCTCAAACCCGTTTTATGACATTGTATTTCAATCACATGTCCCAAAATATTAACCCTTCTTCGAATATTCCAAATCGTGTCGACTTATCAAATACTTCTGATTCTACTGTGTTTTTCGATATATCCATGATAGAAGAAACTCGTGGAATCCCGGATCATTTACGCGTGCAGCAGATCCCCAAAATTTTTTCCAATAAATATCGAAACATCAACTGCGACAATATGTACTACACTGACGGATCACTTCTTGATGGGTCCACTGGCTTCGGTATCTTCAATAGCAATTTAACCGTCTCCCATAAGCTCGATAATCCTGCTTCTGTTTACGTCGCAGAACTAGCTGCAATTCAGTACACCCTAGGGATTATCGAAAAAATGCCCACGGACCATTATTTCATCTTTACGGACAGTCTCAGTTCCATTGAGGCTCTCCGATCGATAAAAGATGTTAAGCACTCTCCGTATTTCCTGGGGAAAATACGGGAACATCTGAGTGCTTTATCCGAAAAATCTACTCAGATTACCTTAGCGTGGGTCCCTTCTCACTGCTCGATACCGGGTAATGAGAAAGCGGACTTTTTGGCTAAGGTGGGCGCAACAAACGGTGATATTTATGAAAGACCAATTGCCTTTAATGAATTTTTCGCATTTGTACGTCAGAATACGATCATCAGTTGGCAAAATTCTTGGACCAAGGGGGAACTGGGAAGGTGGTTACATTCCATAATCCCCAAGGTATCGACGAGCCCGTGGTTCAAGGGGTTGGATGTAGGTCGGGATTTCATTTGCGTGATGTCCCGGCTTATGTCCAATCACTATAGATTTGACGCGCATCTCCGTCGTGTTGGGCTCGGGGAGAGTGGTATCTGTGCCTGCGGTGAAGGTTATCACGACATAGAGCACGTTGTTTGTGTCATGCCCTGTACACCGTGACGCCAGGTCTAGATTAATAGCTTCCCTGCAGGCCGAAGGTAGGCAGCCGGCTGTTCCTGTCCGTGATGTCTTGGCGAGCCGTAACCTATCCTACATGTCCCTTATATACGTTTTCCTGAAATCCATCCACGCCCCAGTTTAGTCCTATCCCCTTCCGCCTACATCCAACCAAACGACAATAACACGTTAATACCCCGGATCCGGAAACAGCAACTAGACCCGCACGATACTCTCAGGCCCCGAGGGAGACAACCCAATATGCCAGTCCGTAATATCTTGGCCCAGCAGCGGAACATATTCAATATGCTGCTCACCTATGGCGATGGAAAACCATCAAACAACTATTCAGTGCTTTTCATGCAAAACATTCTAGCTTAAGTTAGATTTAGTTTCAGCTCGTAGTCGGCAGCGAGGATAAAAAATCTGCTTTTAGTTATTAAGATACTTTAGAAAGTAAGCTACAAGATATAATGATGAGATGTATTTAAGTAACGGGAGAATTAATATAACATAAAAAAAAAGAAACACGAAGAAGCAAGAAAGGGGTTTTCCGGACTACTTAGTGATTATGGCGAAACAAGCAATGATAAAGAATCTCAAAAAAGCAAACAAAGTTTAGCTACACTCAACAATTTTAATCGTAATTCACGGCTCAACAACATATTTGTTGTCATCAAAAATGCTAATGAAATCAAAATCGCATAATATACGTCAAATACAAAATCAGTGCAAAAACAAAGGCGCATCTAAGGCCCGATTTCTACAGAATATATTTAGAGCGTACCCCACATCTCAATGGTTCATGGTTCCCCTGGCATATATAAAAAAGCTAACCGAAAATTCCATGCAACTTAAAACGGTTGCAGAAAGAATTCTTTACACCCTCGGGAAAAATAACTCTAAAATGAGTAAGATTTGACGCATTTTCGTAAAAAGTGGAACAACTCATAAACTGAGTTACTCTGTAAATACGCATAATTGAGAAACAAGGCGTTTTAAAAACTGAGTGATTGTTACTCACTTTTTGGGTACAGTATTACCGTAAAAACGGCAAACTTTGATAGCTTTTTTAAGTATTACTCAAATATATGACACTTCAACAAATTTACTCCGGGTTTCGTATTTTTAAAATAAGTACTAGGTATACGACAATGCATGTACAACATCGAAATTCATCAGTATTGTTTCAACTACGCTATTGATTATTTTTTGTAATCTATGACTAGTTTTTCGTTTTCGAGTAACTTTGATAATGCTGGAATAATTAAGGAAAATGTTAGAAAGGTCCACGTTTATGGAGCACGTAGACTCATTTTGTTCAGTTTAGGCCTCTCGCATCGTTAGACTTTAGTCCATACAAGCATAAATAAGAAGCATAGACTTTCACCTGAGGTTAGTTCATGATTTTTTAGTTTACAACAGTGTTGCATGAAGAACTCTCAATATGCAAAAGGAATCAATTATATTCGGGTTTTGTATAACCATGTTTATTTGTCTCGATTTATATAATAACTTGCTACGGGTGGTAGAAATATGGTTGCTTGCTACTTCCTGTTGGTTATATTTTTCAACGGACGACGGTTTCGAGTTGCTAGCATCGAACCCTTCTTGGTGGATTTCGCTTCGCCTTTAACTTTCGGAGGGTTCACGACATTGGTATCATCGTCAACTTCTGTTTCAACTTTAATCTTCTTGACCAATAAATGTTGAGCTTGCTGTTCACTAACACTGGAACCTGGCTGAACATCAATCAACCGGCGCTTACGTGGAATGGTTCGTTCCTGCGCTAATCCGAACCGCTCTTTCTTCATCATTATAATCAGCTGTTCTGAAAACGAAGATGTGACTGCAGTTTCTCCGGTTTAAGGCTCATCAGCATTGCCGGGAAGGTTCTTGAGCACTGCCTTCTCATTCAATGGGTAAATTCCAGATGCTCTAAACCCAGCTTTCATATTGGTTTCACTATTCTCCCTAATTTTCACCAAAGACTTCTTCAGAAGTCGAGGAAAGATGTGTTTTGGAATGCATCCTTTGTTTTGTTTCTTCCATTCGCTCAATGTATCTTTCCAGGCTTTTTTGAGAGGTCGAAAATAGGCAACATCGAGAGGCTGGCATAGGTGAGTAGCGTTAGGCGGCAGCAGAACAAAGCTGATATTGCTGGCCATGCAGGATTGTAAATGTGAAGCAACATTATCGCCGATGATAATACGTTTTTTATCGTTACGTAGTCCGTTGAAGTATGGCAGTGCTATCGTGAAGAACCAGTCTTCGAACACCATAGAGTCGAACCAGCCCAATAATGCATTATGATTAAGAAAATGGAATTTATACTTATATTTCACATGTTACCAGATTTGTGCGGTTGTATCTACAACCATCTGGTCCTCCTTCAGTCCAAGTTGGATACATGTGGAGAGCTGCATAAACGACATACGGTGGCAGCATTTTTCCATTGGCTGCCCCCGCAAACATTACAGAAAACGAGAATTTAGAATGGTCCATTACTGTGTCTACGTGTTTTTGGCCTCTTTGCACTACGACGCGCTTCGATCCCGGATCATCGCTGAAGTTGGTTTCGTCGTAGTTCATGATGTTTTCCGGAGGGACACCATCCACAGTTGTCGCAAGATTGTCGAAATAATTGTTGATCGTCTCAAGACTCACTTTGGCACGACTTCGCTTAATGTTTTGAGACAAGCGCGAAACTAATGTGTGCCTTTTCAGGAATGAGTTGATCCAATCTTTTCCAGGAGTGTTGTTCTTGAATTTGGTCTTCATTTTGTTGTGATCCAGGAACTGCTTGACGAGCTTCTTTATACAATCCGCAGTCAGCGGAAATCCCCAAACGCCAGCGACACGAACGGTATCAGCAAGATCGCATTCTTGTGCATCGGTTAGAACGGTTGGTGAACCAGGTTTCTTGCTGTACAAACCGTGTATTTTATGATACAACGTACCATACGGTATGCTGAAGCTCCGGGAAGCCGCAAGTATAGATGACCTTTTCCACTGCACTTCAGCTACAGCTGCCTGTAATTTTTCGGACGTGTAGTCTAAATAGGCCCTTTTCTTGTTTTCACACGACATTTCAGAGGTACAAATGCACTACTGTTATCAGAAAGCCAAAAAGAATTTGGAAATCTCGAATTTGCACTACCGGAGGGACTGGTGGTGAATGATTTGTCTATAAACAATGTGTTGGTCGTTATGGTTACGGTAGTGTATGGTAGCTCATGCGTTCAAAGGCCGTCTGATTCTAATAAATGGAGCAACCAGAATGAACACACCATGGTCAGATTTTGACCATTTTGGGATATTATTTTCAAAAGTGCAAGTTTAAGGGACACATTCACATTTTTATGAATGGATGTTTGTGAAAAATTTGACACTAATATGTCACTGACTCTAGAAACTTTATTCAAATATTGCTTCTTGGGACAGTTATATAAGAAATATATGATTGTTTGAGCACCTTATAAGATAATTCTAAATCAGGAAAACTGTTTTTTTTTCAGTTTATTGCAAAATGTATCACGCAAACAACACAAAATCCAAACTGTATACAAACAGTAACACCTCAACTATGAAATAGTAGTAGAACAACTATTGTAAATATAATGTCTCATAGGTAATAGGTAGTTATGCACAAGATATCACGCGCTATCAATGTTACCCGCACTATCAAAGTTTGCCGCGTTTACGGTACTCAGTTTTAAGTTGAATAATTACTCATTTTTTTGGGTTCTGAATTGCTACTTAATTTAATTTACTAATTTATATAAAGTTTCGAAGATAAAATTAAACATACCTGGATTTGTTGTTTGTACTGGCGTTCTAGCCCTAGAATATTTTGCAAACGGGAGGTATTTTTGATCCGAAAACGTATGAAACACATCAAAAACAAATTCAACTATTATAAAAGTCAAATTCGTTCTCAATTCACACAAAATAATCATCACAATTAAAAATAAATGATATTTTCAAACTTCAATTTCGTTATTATTTATGTGATTCACCACAAAAATCTCTTTGCAGGTTTTCGTAGAATATTCGTAGAATACTCGTTTTTGGTTAGGTATTCTACCAGAGGTATTCTACGTAGAAAACTCGTCGGAAACTACATGAGGTTTTCTACATGACATCCCTGACTCATAGGCCTAGAGCTTCAATTTTTGTTTATTTTCTATTACAGCACTCTATATTGTTCCCATTTGATCACGTTGTTGTCAAGCATTTCAAGTAAAAGAAAATATAGGTCTTATTTTTCACAATCATTCGGGGATTTTTCTACGAATAGAAATCTTTCGTTGAGTAACACCTTCTCAAAAAGTACTTTGAATTTTAGTAGTTGTAGAGCAGATATATGAATGATTCATAAAAATCGTTTTTTAATAAAGCTAGAATTGCATGAATGTTGATTTCATTTTCAATGGCATGATTGTTGAGTTAAAATAAAATCGCTTATAAGCAACACTATAGCCTAACTCATCATTACATTTTTCATTTGGGGAGCATACTTAAGTGACGGGAGGTATGATCGTTTTGTGAAAAGCTTTGACAAGGGGGAGAGGGGTTTGATTGGAATCGACGCAGCATTTTTTTTTTTTGCAGAAAAAATGTACAATAAAAATATATTAGAACATCGCACAAAGTTTAGCAGCAAGAGTATTTAGCTTCTAAAAGCTCTTCTAGCACAAAAATAATCGCTTGCATTCTCAACGAATGCCTTTTAGTAGTGAAAATAACAAGATTAACGTTTGTTTTCAAAGCTGGTAAGTGCTGCAATTTATTTTTATTGTGGCGAATTCGTGAATATTTTCTGTGCTTTCTACAGACATGGACCGTTCGGAGTTGTATGAATAACTTTTCTCCTCGTACCAAAAGACAAATTCTGCAAAGCAGAAGACAATTATATGGAGCGCTGTTAACATCATATGAAATGCTGTCACAAATGTATGAGTAATGAATAAATTAAATTTGACACAATGATTTTTTTTTTCAAATCATTTTTTTCTAAATGTTACAGTTTGTTTTTTGTACATTTTTCCTAGAACGAAGGGGGTGTCATCTTATGCAACGTTTTTCAAGGGAAGTTGAGATTTTGTGATCAAATGCTACGAGGGGGGAGGTGGGGTGGTTGAAAATCATGACAAAATGCTTCATCATTCAAGTATGCTCCCTTAGTATAGCGTTCTTGATGTTCACAATACTTATTTCAATATGATCCTCTTAAACGCATCAAAACATTTTTTTTCTGGGTAATTTTTGATAAAGTTGCTAAATAATGAGTATTTTATTTTTATTCTATCATTTTATCATATTCACTAATTTCTGTTTCAAAATTTTTATTCACATCACAAGATGTGCCGCTAATCTTCTCAAACACATCCACTAACGCTCAAAAAATTTTGTCGACTATTCTGACGTTTGATAAAAAGTGCTCCGAAGTGGCACAAATCAATGTAATCCCGTGTTGAAGCATAACTTACCATTACTTGTTGTGCTTGACTGAATCATACGCCGTCTTAATATCTACAAACCACTGAATAAATTGCAAGTTGACCATTCTTGTTGTATCTGTATGATTAGTTGGCAGGTTTTTCAATTTCAATTTTCGATACACTCCAATAAAATCAAGATAATTCGACTAATTGCTTTCCACACCCGACCTTTACAAGTTCAACCTGACAGTCGTCCAGTCGACAGCTGCTTTGGGTTTTTATCTCGTTTTCCTAGCTTATCTTGATCTGGGAAATCCATTACTTGTTCATGATCCTCTGTTGCGCTTGGCCACCGCAATCATCAGGTAGTCAGGTTACACTTCTTCGTGTGTCCATTATTGTAAGGACCTCATATCAGTGACGTCTTTGAAATACCATCGATCAAAATAGAGTCGATATAAAATTAGATGTTGCCTTTACGGAAATCTTGTCGTGTAAAATGTGTGTAATGAATAACCATACTTCCGACTGCGGCAAAGTTTACCAATCTAAGGCCCTTCCAAATATCTTAGCGCTGTCTCTACTTCCTTTCTAACCTTTGCATTTACGTCTTTGATGATAATCTTTATAGCGAGCTTTGAGAACCCCGAAAGCTTTGTTATATTGTTAACTAACTACAGTTGAAAGTTTCTATCTGATTTCGTATTTTTAAACTCATTCAAGGTGGATTCACAAAGGAGCGGGGGCCTAGTGTGGTTGGTAACGTCTCCGCCAACCACGCCCGACGCCTGGGTTCGAATCCCACCGCCGACATAGGTGTCGATGTTGTGAGGTGGCGTGATCCACTCACAACCAACCCAACTGGTCTAGATTCAATCCTAGCCGACACCGGGAGATTTTCTGAGGCGAAAGAATCTCTGGGATCACGCCTTCCATCGAATGAGGAAGTAAAGCCGTTGGCGCCGGTCCGTTAATAAACGGGTCGTGAGTTAGGGTCCTTGGTGTGGAGTCGCCTCCCTGGGCGTCGGTGATTGGCCACAACAGCGGCGGAACTAGACCGACGGAAAATAAGCGAGAATAAAAAAAAAGGTGGATTCACTCGTACAGTACATTGCACTATTGTGGCCAAGTGAATTTAGTTCGTTCGTGCACTTGACGATTCTCATTTTCCTGTAGAACCTCAGACTGAATGCATTTAAATTTAGAACTAATCAAACGGAATGTTATCCCGCTGCGAAAACTAACCGTTCAATCAACTCCCGCTCGCGCTTATGCGAAAACGCTTGTGTGTTTGAGAGTCTCTTCAAACTGCATAAACGCTTCGAGAGGACATAAACTGGCCCTCCATCTCATCCTGCCTGTTTCATTCGCACCAACAACAGTAGCAGCGCTAGTGATAATACTTTGTATCATCTTGCGCACACTTGTTAACGGAACGGAACGCACGACTGCCACCGAAAGTGAAACCAATTGAGTTCAGGAGTGGAAATTTTATTGGACCAAGAATTCATTTTTAATTAAGCGAAACCGGTTGAATACGCGCCTGGCGATAGTGAACTAGTGGTCAAAATTGGCGATTGATTGTTACCACAGTGGGTTCGCAATTGATGTCAATTGAACTGCGACAAAATGTAGAGGCGATGTATTTTCAATTCTCCTACCGCAATTTCGGTAATCGACGGCAAGTTGAAGATGTCTGTCCTGGGCGGTAGAAACTTTCCCTTTTTAAATCAATAAGGTGTTAATACGTATTCTGATTGAAATATGTTGCCTTTTTGGATGGAAGTTGAGAAGTTGTGAACCCGGTTGTTACTATTATACATCGGAATTCTCAAAAGTTTTTTTGCACTTAAGTTGAAAAAGATATCACACACATGTCAGAAAACCGATGTTTTTTCGTCTCGGGTGTAAAGTGATGCAAAATGTATTCAAGCAAATTACTTCTAAGACTACCCCGCACATAATTTAAATCAAATCAGCATTCCAAACTTACGCATATCTAATATTTTTCAACATTGATTCTCATCCATACAGGACGGCCCATTCACCTGGAGCGAACCGCTGCAGGGAACCATCCTAAGCTGCTACTTCTGGGGCTACTTTGTGTCGCAGATTCCCGGAGCTCGCATCGCTGAAAGTTTCTCCGCCAAATGGGTGATGTTCTTTTCGGTGTTTATCAACGTCCTGTGTACCCTTCTGACCCCGGTTGCCGCAAAACTGCATTGGGGTGTCATGGTGGCCATGCGTATCGGAGAAGGTATCGGAGGAGGTGTTACTTTCCCGGCGATGCACGTCATGCTGGCGTCCTGGGCTCCACCAAACGAGAGATCGGTAATGTCAGCGATCGTGTATGCAGGCACTGCTCTGGGTACGGTTATTTCCATGCTTATGGCAGGTGCACTGGCTGGTAGCTTGGGCTGGGAATCGGTGTTCTACGTGATGGGAGGACTAAGCTGTCTGTGGATTATACTGTGGATCTGGTTGGTTCAGGACAACCCCAACAAACTGGCTCTGATTAGTCAAGAAGAGAGAACGTTTATTACCTCATCGCTGGGATCGGAAGGTGACTCGGCTCACAGTGGACCGAAACCTGCTGTGCCATGGAAGAAAGTTTTCACATCAGGTCCTTTCTATGGCATTCTTATTGCCCACGCCTGCAACAACTGGGGATGGTACATGCTGCTTATCGAGCTTCCTTTCTACATGAAGCAGGTGTTGCAGTTCAACATCAAGGAAAACGCTGTCGTCACTGCTTTTCCATTCTTAACCATGTGGTTCTTTAGTATGGCACTCAGTAAAACTTTGGATGCCCTTCGTGCACGTGGAACCATCAACACAACTATTGCCCGTAAAATAGCTACACTTATTGCGTCGGTTGTTCCAATGTGTTGCCTGCTGGCTCTCTGTTACATTGGATGCCAGCGTGGTTTGGCCGTCGCATTGATGAGTATTGGTATCACTTCTATTGGAGGAATGTTCTGCGGTTTCCTATCTAACCATATCGACATTGCACCAAACTACGCTGGAACATTGATGGCCATCACCAACACGGTAGCGACGCTTCCTGGTATAACCGTTCCCATCTTCGTAGGACAGATCACGCATGGAAATGTAAGAATCTACGGTACAAAAGTAGTTAACTCAATACTCATTACTTTTTACTCTTATTCCCGCAGCAAACTATCGAAGCCTGGCGAGTTATATTCTTCGTAACTATCGGTCTCTACATCATAGAAATTCTGGGCTATAGCTTCCTAGGTTCCGGTGAGGAGCAACCGTGGAACAAAGAAAACAAATCTGCGGACAACAGAGAGGTTGAAGCAACGCCACTAAATACTAAGGAATCGAAACTGAACTACACCAACCAGGCAGAGTAGACAGGTAGGAAGGTCATTAGAGATAGTGACAGCAAGTATGTACTTACTGTCAGTTAAAAGCGAAAACAGAATGCTTGGTTCTTAATGGAGATTTTAATTTCGTCCTGCTGCTGCAGTAGTCACGAACCATCAGATTAGAATTATGTGTACTTCTTTTCTACATAGGTACTTATTAATAGGATACTTAATATAATGTAGGTAAACAGATTTATAATCGTCAACGTTTCATTTGTTTTGGTTTTACCTCTCAATCTCTCTAAAAAAACAATACCGCCGAACACAAACAAACGCTGCAATATCGGATGGCTGCTAAAGAGAACAGATCTTTAGGAATATGACAAGTTTTCTCATCGTTTACCACACAACAAAACTTATGAACGAACAAAAGTCAATCGCAATCTGTACTTATTCAGAAACAATTTAGATAGACTTTGCCGCGAAATACACTGGAAGCATCAAGCCTACGACAATGGTTATCATCAGTAGTGTTTAGACGTTAAAGCAGAAATGTGTTAAGGATAATCCAAAATATAAGATACTAAAAACTGAATAGAACGACAGGCTAACATGCAATCAAAGGATTCTATGGAAAGTACCTTTCAAAGTTAAGGTTTTACTTTTGTTTATAATTTTAACAAGACAGTTGTCACATACAAATACAAAACGAAGGTTTGATTTAGCAAGGAATTTTAAAAACTGCTTGCATAATATCTATGTGCAAGAAGCATTATATTATGAAATTTTGTTTGTAGAGCTGAAGAAACAAACATAAAAATATATGAATGTTAAAAATAAAATTCTGAAAATGATTTTGAAGCGTCCTCCTTGGTTTGGTACACTCGAATTACATAGACTTACTGGTGTTGAACCATTAGAAGCTATGTCAAATAAAATTATTAACAATTTTCGACAAAAATCGTTGCAATCCTCAATTGCTACGATAAGCTCTCTTTATAGCCAATAAGTTAGCAATTGAGTTAGTTGTAAGTTTACTTCCCCTTTTCTGACAAGTAGGTTTAAATCCCTACGAATGATAAGTCCTAATTGCGAAAGCAAACAAATCCTAACAATTAAAATTACAAATTTCTAACAGTGTTGAGAAGTCACCATTTGTGATTGGACACACATACTCATTATTTACTAATATTTATCATAAATACTTAAGCTACTAACAAATCCCCCCTTAAAAAAAAATATGAATGTTAAATCGCAGAGAACAATGAACATAATATATGCTATCAATAAATGTAACATAAAAACGAATAAAAAAAAACCCCATTTCATTGCACTATGGCCTGCACTTCGTATCCAGTCTAGTACTGGTAAAATTTTTGTTATATTACGGATTTACGTCGACCAAAACACAATAGAAGCATGAATATGTTTACAGAAAAGATCCGTAATCCAGCTTTCCACGAGCGGTAATAGAGGACAGTGCAGGCAGCTCATTTTGACATTTTCTGTAGGTCGGGTAATTTTCAATCGCAGTAACGGAGTGAAAAACATAAGAATTTTGCAACGTAGCATAGAAACTTTAATGCCACGTTACGACGTTGTTACATTTACTGCTCCGTTACTGCGATTGAAAATTCTCTGACCTACAGAAAATGTCAAAAAGGGCTGCGTGCACTGTCCGCCATTACCGCTCGTGGAAAGCTGGATTGCTGAGACGCATTCGCTAGCCAAGTTTCAAACTGAATCAAAAGTGGCACTAATTTCGCATAATATAACTTAGTACTGAATTGGGATGAAATATATGAAGGTTTATCTCAAGAATAAACATTTTTGAAGAACGAAACGCAGTTTGAAACAAATCTAAGTTAGCGTGTTTCTACCACGTTGGCAGTTACCATGGTGCTTATTATGGGAGTCACTTCACGGTGAAATCAGAGTGAAGTGAATAAAGTCCTATTACGGGACTCACGTAAGTGAAAAAACGTCCCAAAGTGACATCTGCTGCGGAATCTGGGTTATTATGAGTGTCATATCAGTGAAGTGAGACCGGAAATTTTGGACCATTTTGAAGGGTGAAATGATTTCACGAAGATGCCATAAGTTTTAAAGTTGATTGATTTGTGATCTAATGGTAAATATTGGATTTATTCTTCAGTAACGAAACGAATCAGAATTTGATCCGTGCCTTAAAGCGGTCAAATTTTCATTTTTTTGCCCGATAAAAAAATGCAAACTAGTTCAGGAAATTTTCGATAGCGAAAAAAACATTTTTTTTATGCCGAATGTCTTAGAAATGCAGAGCACGTCAAGATCTGGTGTTATCTGAAAAAAACGGAAAAAACGACTTTCTGAGACTTAGAGATTTTTGAGCTGGGAAACAATCTCATTTCACTTGTCCTATTCTCAATTTCACTTCACTGTCAATCTCACTCCACGGAGGTGATTTTTGTCACCTCACTTGAGGTGGAATCGGGAATAGGTCTAAAAAAGTGAAGTGAGCGTGAGAGTGAAATATATTTCACCGTGAAGCGACTCCCGTAATAAGCACCCATGACAAGATAAGTTGATGGTTTCCAATTGACTTACCTACTTTCTTTCTACTTCTAAACCGACAGGTCATTAAAGACCCTCTATCGCATCCAGAACTCGTCTCCACATAATTCTTTCTTGAGCTAATCTACTCTCCTAACACCGCCGATAGAACGTCTGCATGCACTCCACCCATCCAACGATAATTCCATTCTCCGGTTTGTCGAAAAGTATTGAACACAGCATCCTACGCTCGAAAACTCCAAGTAGGTACTCCAGAGTCGGTCTCCTTCTGCGACCAACACTAATGAACATATAGTATCACCGGAAGAATCAGTGTCCTGTAGAGCGCAAATTTCGTACAGGTTTTTATGCTACGGTATCTCTCCTAGCTACTTTAACCGCAAAAGATCATGTTTGCGGCTGCTATCGGTTTCTTTACATCGTGGATAACGTCACGTGTACCAAGGTACACAAATCCATCAACTAATTCATAGATATCCCCATCTACAACAATCTCTGTAGCAAGACTCGACGAACTTCCACGCTCTCTGCTAGCCACCATGAACTATATGTTTTGGTGTAGGGTTGATGATAAGTCCAATTCTCGCAGCAAAAGGCACGAATGTCACTTTCACTGCTCTGTGGGTAATACCGACAATATCAATATCATCTGCAAAACCAAGGTTCATGTGAGACTTCGAGATAATAGTACCGCTTTTTTGCGCGTCATCCCTCCGTACTACACCCTCCAAGTAAGGTTAAACAACATGTTTACTTCTCTTAGCACCATTGTAGATCGCCCTTTCCGAAAATCGAACTGGCATTAACCAATAAAGACTTCTTGCAACGACTTTACTGCCGTTCCAACTATAGTAGTCCCATGTTCTACACAAACTTTATGCACGCTGGGACAACTATGCTTGGAACGGCAGTTTAGTCTATTACCAGTATTCAGGAGAAAATCTTATGGGCAGCATTGTGGAGTGCCATGCTTCGATACTTGCTGCAATCAAGTCGGTGGCTCTTTTTAATAGACTAGGCAAATGAGTTCGTCCAACCAGTCCCCTTGAAGCTTGTCTTCGGGCTAAACTTTTGAAATGAGCCAATAGGGTGTTTTAGGGGTATGTATATTATTATTTTTTTTTTTTTTTTTTGATAAGAAATGTCAAACGAAATACATATTCTGCTGACTTTTCTTAATTTAAACAACAAAACTATTAAAAAAATCGATTTCGAATTTTAACAACTGTAAGTGATTTTAAGACCCTACCGTCAAGAAATCACGACACGGGGAGGCCAGGTCATTTTTCAAATATCTTCACACTCCACAAAACAATGTCTTTATACATAGGAAATCTTTAAACACGGTCCCCGTTGAAAGTTCACAATACTTCCAATGACACGTTAAATCGAGTGTGGTTAATCAACCGACCATTAGGCTTCCACTGATTCACACGCGCTCAAATATTTTCAATATTAAGACATGACTTCACATCTCGCATCCCTGTCATGACACGTAAACCAGGGTTATATTTTCCACAAGCCAGCAGCAGAAATGTCACTTTGTTCACTATCAGGATTATATTCCCCCAAAGCAAGCAACAGCAATGTCACTTTATGCACTACTAGCTAGTTAGTGAAAATTTAAAACAAATATGATTTTTCAATTTTAAAATAAAAAAAAACTCCTAGAGATCTAACACAAATTACGTAATGCCTACTGAAAGGTCGGTTATCGATTAGTATAAGAAAAAGCAGGTATTTTTTTAAATTAAAACCCCTTATTGGATTGCACACAACAACTGCTCACTCTCAGCTTTCAAAAGTTCGGCTGGGGAAGCCGTCCTTTCTTGTTGCTTTGTGAGAGCACAAGCCCAGTTTCCTCATCTATAACCTTTCAACACTTCGCATCGAGCCATCCGTTGCGTGTGGTTCCTTTGGTTATGACCAACACCCTCACGCTGTATTGTTAACTATATCGCGAATGTGCCTCCACAATTCATTCAGGTGTCCCATCGGTCCATCAATCCGCCCATCAACCGTCCGATATACATTTAGCAGCAATTCAGTCAACTGACAGTCGCTCCAGTCACTTCTAACATCTAGAAGGCATCACACTATAGCGAATATTATGTGATATCACGTCACGATAGTATGAATTACCTCGGATAAATTACTCTCGGATAGTACGGTAGAATAAATTACCGAGATTTCGACAGCCGAGATCTCGGTAAAAATCTAGGTGACACATCAAAACACCGAGATTCTGTAGAAACAAAAATAAAAAACCTGTCAACTTTAACGAGATCTTTTGCCGAGATACTAGAAAATTTTACGATTTTTTGTTTTTTTTCTTCAGATAACCCAGAATGTGATTAAAGCGATCAAGTTTACAATTTATTTTATTAATTACTAAGTTAATTGATTAAACTAAACACAGCTTTGGTAAAAACTGGAGACTTGAATTGCTTCCAGGTAATAAAGTAACATCTATCACTCTGCAACTTCCATCCTGCGAAGCGAGTTAGTAACATACAGAATTGATTGAAAAAAGCATTAATTGTTTTCTTTAAATATTCTTTGTGATTTCAGTTTTCATAATAATAATCAGCCGCAAAACCAGTTCCTTTTCTTTTTACACCGAAACACGAAAAAATCTGTTAGTGAAGCACACGTTATTTTGACAGTTCAGTTTTCCGGAATCTCGAAAGAGTTTTTTAGTTTGACGAAATCTCAGTTAGGGGCCATCCACATACCACGTGGACAGATTTTTAACTATTTTAACCCTCCTCCCCCTCCGTGGACAACTGCCCATATAAATTCTAAAAAAAAATGTATGGACCGTGGACATTACCCAACCCCCCCCCCCTCCCTTGCTGTCCACGTGGTATGTAGATGGACCCTTAAGTAATGTTAGGATTCCGAGATTCAGTATTTTAGTTTACTGAACTAGGAAATTTTCGGTTTTACGGATTTTTTCGGTAAAGTAGTTAACGGTTTTCCGGTAAACACGTTCGGTGTCCGATTTCTCAGTAATTTTCTTACCGAACAACGGTAAACTAAAATGTTTTCAAGTAGTTCGGTGTTTTACTTTACTTTGTGCAGGCTGCACAATCCATCTCCTCACCTTGCGGCTCACCTCGTTGTCACATGTCACGAGCGTACTAAGATAAACAAATTCGTCGACTACTTCGAAAGTATCCCCATCCATCTCCACCGCAGCACCAACACCCGCAGAACTACCACGCTCTCTACCAGCCACCATGTACTTCGTTTTGGCAGTGTTAATGGTGAGTCCAATTTTCGCAGCTTACCTTTTGAGAGCCGTAAAGACCTCCTCAACGGCTCTACGGTTAACACCAATAAATCAATAACGTTCGTGAAGCCCAGAAGCATGTGAGACTTCGTGATGATGGTGCCGCTTCTCTGCCCGTCTGTCCATCGTTATATACCTTCTAGAGCTATGTTGAACAAGTTCGAGAGCCCGTCAAGTTGCTTCAGGTCATCTATCGTTACAACGCGTCAGGAATTCGCCCACTGTCCTGGCGCTCGATGTGAGACGGTCACCAACATCGTTAGCTTTAAAGCAGAATTCTAACCTATCGCTCCAATCGAACAACTCTTTCTAAATGGTTCTATCAGCGAAGCCATGCTCACTTGAGCCATACGAACTATCCGAGGCTTAGTAAGTGTTAACTTTTATTTAAAATTTCCTTCGGCTGGCCTTTGCCGCCTTTTGAGTTCCTTGCCTTTTTACCACCACTCCTGTAATATATTATTTTCCTTTTTTATGTGGTGCCCAATTTTGAATCCTTTTCTCTTATCATTCGTGATCCTTCTCTTTTGTCTTTGAACCTTTGTCCTTATTTCCTTAAGGCCCAAACACAATGGATACGTTGCGGCTGCGTTTGCGGCAATTTGACAGTTAGCTCATACATTTTCTGTCAAATAAACGTCAACGCAACGCAAACGTATCCATTGTGCTTGGGCCTTTACTTTTTTGTTCCAATGTTCTCTAATCTTAACACACATACACAAAATTAACGCTCCCACCCTATCCAAACTTCACACATCAAAGGAGAAGAAAAAACAAAATGGCCTATCCACCGCGTGTAGAAACTGTACTTTTCGTGGCTATACAAATGCCGTTTTATGCTTCTCGTTTATTTCACGTTTTCCTAACGCTGCCGGTTGGTCCTTTTGGCTTTTTCTGCCTGACAAACGAAATTATACTATGTGCACTCGAGAAAGAGAGAAGAGAAAAAACACAGAATTGGACTCAATCCAAATATAAAAAATGAAATCCCGTTTGCAGGAATTTATCCTTCATTTTTCACTTTCACCGCGTTGCCAGTTGTTGTACGGGATCATTCGAATAATACGTAACGCGCTCAGGGGTGGGGGGGTATTCAACGAAGCGTTATATTGCATGTGGCAAACATGTGGAATTCCGTTACATGGGGGTGGGTGGGTATTGAAAATTGCCAAATTCCGCGTTATGTTATATTTGAATGGTTTCTATCCCTACATAACGGCTTTTATTTTAAATACTTGAAAGGATTACTCCGCGATAGTATCGTCATGTTACATGATAACGGCGATAACATAAAATTTAAGGCTGTAGCACAGCGAACAGACATTCATGTTCATATGAAAAAAATTGAAAATCGTGTGTAAAAATTTGAATCAAAATACGTTAATACACTAACGACATCTGTCTTGTGGTGCTCCAGTTGCACTGCATAAATATTACCGTATCGATATTTTATCGATATCAGTGCTTGGTTTATCATGCAGCGAGCGCCACATAGCGGGAGCATCGCCACCTACCATAATATGACGGTTTCAAATTATTACACATCTTTTGAAAATAAGATGAATGTCTGTTCTCTGTGCTTAGGTTCTTTTGAAAAGTTACGCGTGAGTTTTAGAGTAGATCATTGCACACGAAAAATAACCTCACTTTTTTGACACTTCCCACGGGTTTGTTTACAAGGTGTTCTAATTACTTTTATGTGATCGGAGTGAAAATGAATGATACGAGTACGAAAAAGATGGGAAAACTCTCCGCCTATGCGAATTCGTTACTGTGATCTTTTGGTTTTTCTTGGAAACGCAATTTTTAACAAGAAACTTCCGCTTTTTTATTCGAGCCGAAAATTTTTCTATGTAAACAAACCCGCGATAACTGTCAAATCTTTCTTCTTCTCGTTTTGTGACGTCATCGTGCAATGATCTATATCCAGTGGCGCTGGTGTCACTTTACTGATAAGTTTCACTAGTTACCGCTTGTTGCGCACAATCGCAAAAAATTATGAATAACAGGATGAAAACAAAACTGATGTTAACCAGAGTCTATGGTATATAGAGTCGCGCAAAGAGAAAATCTATCGTTTCGGCAACACAGTTTTTGTGCCGTTTGTTGCCAAGAACTATACAGTTCTGTTTTTCATCATGCATAAGCGAATATCATTTTATGAAATTCTTCACAAGGTACACAGTTTTGAAAGATTACACCGGTGATGTTTTGTTAAATTTAAGTGAACCAGTGTACAGGTTTAATGTTGGATTAAAATGTGTAAGTAAAACTTCGGAAAAACACATATTCTTTATTACGCTCAATTACAACACTTTTCATCCACTCCTAACAATATCACTTTGTTTATTTACGTTGCTCGATTGGTACCCTCGTTTGACACTGATTTGGTTCCTTTGGTTTCATCTTTGCGGCAGAGTCTATGGTATATAGAGCAGTGCTGATAAGTCATTTTCCCCAGCAAAATTCTTCGAAAATTACAGCCAATCATTTTCAATTTTCACTTCCAATGATCGCAGCACTCTTTCAAATACACTAGATTTTCGTCCTAGTAACGTGCTGTTATACTCAGATGAAATAGATCGCGCGCATCGTTCACGGTTACGGAATCAAATTTAACGACAAAACCAACCAAATGATCTTCACTTCAAAGCGAAAAAGAATAACAAACAGTCCACTCAACCAAAATGAACCTCACCGAAACACTTTTTCACTGACACTGACCGATGCCTTGACAATCTTCGTTAACTGATAAACTGATTTTGTTGTCTTGCTTTCATCGCATGAAATATAATGAGGTGTTTTGACAGTTCACTTCCATGCAAAAAGCGGGAAGGGAGAACTCTGAAAGGATTGTAAAAAAATTACGTTTATGGATGCTTTTTTTCACTTTCACTCAAGAGTGTCAACAAATATCAAGAAAATCTATCGTTTCGGCAACACAGTTTTGTGCCGTTTGTTGCCAAGAACTATACAGTTCTGTTTTTCATCATGCATAAGCGAATATCATTTTTTGAAATTCTTCACAAGGTACACAGTTTTGAAGGATTACACCGGTGATGTTTAGTTAAATTTAAGTGAACCAGTGTACAGGTTTACTGTTGGATTAAAATGTGTAAGTAAAACTTCGGAAAAACACATATTCTTTATTACGCTCATTTCCAACACTTTTCATCCATTCCTAACATTATCACCTTGTTTATTTACATTGCTCGATTGGTACCCTCGTTTGACACTGATTTGGTTCCTTTGGTTTCATCTTTGCGGGACTCTTAAACATAGACTCTGCTTTGCGGAGCGGGACTCTATGTCGTTTTCGTTTTTGCGGTGTAGCTACCCCGCGGACTACACTTTGTCCTATCACTGTTTATTTTACATTTTCCGGACTATCCCGGACTACCCTTTTTCTGTCCCGGACAGTCCGCGCAAGAAACAGAGTAGTGATGGGAAACTTATCGATACTTATCGATAATATCGATAAATGATGGTCATCGATATCATCGTTAATTTTTTGACGTTAACGATAATTATCGATATTATAAGGGTGAGCACAAGTCAGTGCGGCTGGTTGCTGGAGGAGACCCACAAGAAAGAGACCTCATCTTCCCTACCCCAGGAGTTGCTTTTGCCGCTAGGTATTTGTTGGGTGCTGCTATTCGACAAGATTTAGCATTGTTGGGGGT
The DNA here is from genome assembly GCF_029784165.1 of Wyeomyia smithii. NCBI lineage: Eukaryota > Metazoa > Arthropoda > Insecta > Diptera > Culicidae > Wyeomyia > Wyeomyia smithii. The sequence goes on along the minus strand of NC_073696.1, from coordinate 81,223,001 downwards.
GGTGTAAAGGTTCGCCCCGGGTGTCACTGAGTTTCTGAGAAATAATGGTAACTAAAAAGGTATTTATAGTTTTTAGTTTCCTAAGAACAGATGAATTCGACAACTTAGTACTGGATAACTTTAAAAAAATATCCAAACTTTTTGCACCATCTCATAAAAAGCAATGATACGAAATTGTAATAAACTGCATTTTCTTTGGCTTGCCAATTCTTATAATATGATGGACATGCATAGCGGCAGTCTATTGGCAATTCTCTGGTAATTGTTTAGTTTAACATGGAACTGTTTAAGTTCAAAGTATCTGTTACCCAACAAACAATTTGTAGTTCCACTAAAAATCCAAATCAACGAAATTGTTGCGCCAAAAAAGTATCCTGATTTATACAGGGGGTAGACAAAATAATTGAGATAAATAATTTGATAACCGGTTTTATTTCACTGGAAACAGTATTATATTAGTATTACTTGGGAACTTGGTGTGACCAACCTACACCGAAAATGTTTCGGATTTCAAGAGTGTGTGTCAAAGTGTACATTTTTGCAACGCATAGAACGTTTTAGGCAACTAAATTGTCTATCTAAAATACTTCATTTAAAAAAATCTGAGATCACCGATATTTTCTAAAATCATTTTTTGTTTTTTAAGTTATATTTTTTTCAGAGTAGGATCTTTAACTCATTTTTTTATATTTTTGAGGGAAAGTTCAGATAATTTTTACTAAGATATATTGATTCATAAGAAAAAGGTTCAAATACAGTTAGGTTTTCTTATGCGGGGGATACATTCCTCGTGAAAAAACCTGGGTAATCTGACCTTTTTAAATGTTAATCCAGATAAATTTTCAAACGCAAGTTTGCAAAGCTGCTTGGTTTAATAAGACCTACACACCCACAATGTTCGATTGTATTCTGCTAGAGTGCTGCAAACCCAAAGAAAATTAGTACCCAACAAGGAAAAAAGCGCCAAAATCAACACCCATACTTAATAAATTCATACCTCGATGATTCCTTGGCGAATTTTCAATTTTTGGCTACCAATGAACCCGAAATAAATTCTGATTTATTGACAACATATAAATCTAAGTGAAACAGAATGTCAGAAAAAGTTCCACGCGTTGCAAAAATGTGCACTTTGGCACACACTCCGGAAATCCGAAACATTTCCAGTGACCCTTGGTCACGTCCAGTTCTTAAGTAATACAGGTCGGACTCGATTATCCGGAACATAAAAAAAAATTTCATTCCGAATAATCGAGTTTTCCGGATAATCGAATCACACAAAAAATACTGAAATTTTGCGATTAACGAACATAAAATAAATATTACTTTTCTTTATTTACTTGTTTGATGCAGTGGCGTAACCAGAAATTATTTCTGAGGCGAAAAGTGGTAAAATCTTGAGAAGCAAAAAACATAAATTGGACATTGATTATTTTCACTTTATTCGAACATGTCCCAAACATGCCGGAAGTGACCTCAATGGCAACAAATATGCCAGAAGGGATGGTAGAGACAAAATTTCGTAATAAAAATTGAAAACGGACACCAAAAAAACAAAATTCCGGATAATCGAGTCTAAAATTCCGGATAATCGAATTCCGGATAATCGAGTTTCCGGATAATCAATTCTCCGGATAATCGAGTCCGACCTGTACTAGGAAACTAGGACAGTTTTCCAGTAAAATGAAACCTGTTCTGTTAGAATTGATTCATTTTTCGTGAAGTTTTTGCCATTTAAAAATTGACAGAATTTTGCCTGCTTCAATTATTTCCCTTATTTATTATACAACCTTCAACATGAACTTCAGCTTGAAACTACTCCGTATAAAGCACTCCCGGCGTAAAACCCGAAGACTTTCCAAAACAAACTGTCTAACTCGTCCGGTTGTTTGAATTTTCATTCGCATATGGTAAGATTTGTCATTCAAGGCCTTAACACAATGGATACGTTTCGGCTGCGTTTGCGAAATTTGACAGTTGGCCCATACATTTACTGTCACATTGACGTCAACGCAACGCAAACGTATCCTTTCTGTTTGGGCCATCACTGTCTCTGTTTTTAACAAATTTATATAGCAAAATTGCATTTGTCGAATAACGTTTGCGGTAAAAAAAAATGGACAAAAATTGCCGATTTTTCATGGGTTTACCTTCAATCGCACTGACGAAACTACTCATGCATCATCAATCATAGTAACCCATGAGTTAGCAAAAAAAGTTGACAGCTCTACTCTCTTTACTGTGATGGTGAAAAAAGTGAAGCTACTCCGTTCAGAAGTGTGCGCGTTCAAAGAACGGTACCCCGCCGCGTCAAAAACGGACATCGTGCGGCACTTTGTGGACGCCGGGTATGCCGGTTCTGGCATCTACAACATCTTGACACTATTGGACAACGATCAGAGCATCGAAAGAAAGCCCGGTTCCGGACGGCCAACGACCCTGAGCCACAAGAAGCTTCAAAGGATGGTGAAGAGGAAGACCGAGGGAAAAGTGGCTAAATCGCTGCGTGCACTTGGCCGAGAGGTTGGTGCATGCTCTAAAACAGTGAAAAAGCATCTGGAGAACATGGACATACATGTAGGAAGCGGCAGTCCCGTCCACTGGTCTCGGAGCTGCAGGCAATGACGCAGCGACAGCGGTTGAATAAGATGGTCAAGTCGATTTTCCCGGCGAATCGCGACGCGGCAGTGGTATTGGACGACTAGACCTATCTCACCCTGGATGGCAACGACTAGCAGGGCTCTTCGTATTTTACCTCCCCCACAAAGGAAGTGAGTACCGAGGTAAAGCTTATTTCACAAACCAAGTTCCCCAAGAAGTGGCGGCTGTGGCTGACAATCAGCGAGAAAGGGATGTCAAAGTTTATCTTCTTTCGCTCCGAGCTGGCCGTGAACGGGGAAATTTATAGTCCGAAGTGCCTGACAGAAGTTGCGTCGTTCATCAAGAAATACCATAAGCGCGAAGACACGCAGGATTTGACGTCGGCCAACTACTCGAAGCGATTGTTGGAGGAGATGGAGCGGCTGAATATCGATGTGGTACCGGAGTCGGCGAATCCGCCCAATGTCCACCACCTGCTTCCCATCGAGAATTTCTGGACAAACTTGAAGCGCAAGATATATTCCAACAATTTTGTCGCGAAAACGGAGGAGGAATTAATGAAAAAACGAAGAAATAGCTTAAAAACATGGCTACACGCATGTTTCCGTCCGCCATGGCGAATGTTCCGGTTAACTGCCGAGGGGCTGCACGCAAGGACGTAATATTTTTTTGTGCGGAAGCTAACATGATAACCTTCCATGGAAAATTTATCCAACTCAATTATCTGTCATAGTTTTTTTTTATCACTATCTGAAATAGGTTTTTTTCATCACCATCTGAAAAATTTTTTTTACCGCAAACGTTAGCTGTCAAATTATCGATACTTATCGATAATATCGGTAAAAGCCGCTGAATTATCGATTGTTATCGATGTTCGTTTTGGGCGATATTTCCCATCACTAAAACAGAGTGCAGTTTTGAAGACACCAACACATTCACACGTATGTGTCAAAATAAAAAAAAATGTGTCAAAATCGGTTTGCTTTGATTATCGTTCTTCGCGTGTCAAACATCAGGTTGAATTTTATTTATTTTATTTTGTTATTTGGTAATTTTTCATTAAATTGGAAAATTTTTCGTACAGTAGCACAAATGCGATAAAAGACAATGGCGATAATGACCAATACAAAAGTGACAGTTACCTCGGGTATTACGCACACCATTGCAACTGCTCGGAGTGTTTTTTTTTTTTCAGCTGCAAAGCGTAGTCCGGGACGGGATAGTCCTGCCGTAAAAACGAATTAGACATTTAACATAGACTCTAATGTTAACCTAATCAAAATTTGTTTTTTTTTTTTCGTCAATGTGGTTCAAAACGTGTAAAAGTAAACAATACAAAGCATATAATAGTTGAAAAGTAACCAGTAGCTCTCAAATTAAAGTTTAATACAAACTCCTAAGATATCAAATTCGCGATGTCTAAATCGCTTGTAAGAAAAGCCCTGGCGTTAGCAGAGGAGGGTTTGGAATGTTCGAGTAATAAGAAAACCACAAAACAATCAACTGCTGTAAAAGGTAAATATAATTTTCGATAATAATGCTACGATAAACTAAATTTTATGTTATGCTACAGATACCTCAGATTTAATGCCGCAACATCACAAGTCAGTAAGGCACGTCGGCAAAAAGGGTTCAAAAGTACCGAAGGATGTGTTGAAAAAACGTATAGGAAAGTTAACAGTAGTCGAAGCCCGTAAACAACTACAAAATCGGACAGACAACACCGATGATAACATTAGAAAATTGCTGCTCTTAAGTTCGGCAAATATTGGACGACAGGGAAATGCCAAGGTAAAGCTGTGCATTTTTATCCTTTTTAGAATAATTACCGTTTTGTCAATTCAATTTTCATTTCAGCTTGTCAAGCGTGCACAGACTGGCCGATATGTGGTCAAAGCGAAGGAAATTGTACCAAAACAAAAAGCGGAAAAAAGTGTTTTTAGTGAAGAAGATTTCCGTAAATTCGAAGAAGAGTTGCAACAGTTAGGATAAACGTTATTTTATACATGATAAATTTATATGACAATTTTATATTAATGGTGGTATTTCACCCTCATCGCATTGTGCATTGCATGTTTCTTGTGACTTGCTGACAATGTGTCTGTAATCAACTGTTCCTTTTAGCTCCGTTGCTATGTTGCCTGGCTGGACGTCCTCTCGGGCTGCAATTGTGCTTATAAAGTATTGGCTAAACACCACTAATTTGTTGTTATTACCACGCGTTGATTGCTGGAAAGAGACATTTTGGGCGTTTAACTTTGGTAGGACGATAAGAAGATGCCCAGTTGTAGCGGATCGTTGACACGAAGATTTGTCCGTTTGCACTTCTTCTTTCAAAGCTAATTGAAATATTTTCCCTTTAATAGTGACTCTTATGTAGTTCGGTTGAACGTCCACTTCGATGTAAGACGTGTCCAAGTACCTACAAATAGGATCTGCTTAATGGTATATGTTGTACAGATGCACGCAAAAATGTAACTTGAAAACGTGTAGATCTATTTGGTATTGATGATCTTCATCATGAAACATAAATGTAAGTTTTGGTTCGTTCACACTGTAAGGCCTCCCACATTCTGCAAAAAGAATTCGTTTTCTTGCTTTATTAGCCAAAGACTCTAAACTTGATACTGGTGTTTCTTTGGCTCTTCTGGAATATTTTGCCATAAAGTTTCTGGTTTCCGGGCAATGTTCACTTTTCTGCTGCCAGAACTGGGTAGTTCTTTGTTCTTCGTCTAGATGTTCAACGCTACTTTCTTGATCGATTATTGATTGAGCAACTCGAATCTTTTGTTCATCTCTTTCGATTTGATACGCGGTTTCTGATAGCAAAATTAGGCTTCGAGTCTTCTGGAAATCTCCAGCTTTTAATCGCTCAGTTCTAGTAATATCCTGTCCGTCCAGTGTCTGAAGCTGAGGTAACGCACATATAACATAGTTGCGGTAATTGGGGTAGTCTGTGCAAGGATTTCCCGTCAGGAAAAGTTCTTTCAAATTGTAGTTGTTCCGTAGTGACTCGACACTGGTAAGTTGGCCAATAAAATTTAAAGTTAAATCTAACTTTTGAAGCGATTCTAAACCATCCAAGTTTTCAATACGTTCAATGTTGTTGAGCGCCAAGTTTAGATACTCTAGCCTTTTTAGCATATGAAGGTTTTCAATTTTTGATATTAAATTCGATTGAAGCAGAAGAATTTTTAACTCTCGACACCATCGGCCGATATGTTCAATGCGTTCGATGTCCTCTTGGTGCAGGGATAGCTCTTCCAAGGTACCAATCACCAGCTCATTGTGCTCCGAACGTTTTCGAACCAGTTGTTCGGTTACTTAGAATAATGCAAATATGTTTTTTAGTATATATTCAAACATATGGTGATGCAATAATATGTAAGTAACCTATACTTACTTCGCACCATTTTATCAATAACAAGTTTGCAAGATTACACTACTTGTTATGGGAAAGGCTTTTCAAAATAAACAAACAAGACCGTTGCCTAAGAAACGAAGCTTCTTACTATTTCCTTATTATTATTGTCGTTGTCACGTGTATTCATATCAACTGGTAGAAAATGATGTTCCAGCTTCGTTCAATCTTTGTACGAGAAGCTCGATTCGAACGTTTTGGAAATTGCTTTTCTTATTTTAAAATGAGCTAAATAATGAAATAGACTCATTCGGGTTGAATCATATAAAAATAGGAATGCAACTGTATCAAAACAAGCGAAGGGATGTTGGTGTAGAATAAAAAAAAATTAGTTGATTACTCGCAGGAGATTGACGCTCCCAAAGCAAATCAGCGGCCGTTTCGGTTTTCGTTCTCTCTTCTATAATTTAGCCTCTAGAGTACTTAGTTTCCTTTCGTTGCGAACTTTTCTCATAAAAAACGTTGTAACTAGTGTACAAAAGTAGCGTTAGTTAAAATATCGTTTTATTTTGTATTAGAATCACATTTTCTATTCTACAACATGAGATTTACATACATTTTTCATCTATGTTAGACCTAAACCAACTTCTGATGATATGAGAAACTGATAGGGATTAAGAATAAAAACAGCATTTTTACAAAGAAAATGTTAATTAATTTTATACGTTCACAGCATACGACTCTGAGTTTTGAGTACCAGTTCCTATCGAAAACGTCAATATAGGAGCGTGATAGTCACAAATACAATAACAGCTCGAGTCGCAACAAATCAAGTTGGTATAGTCTAACTTCGATTTATTTTTTGTTTCCTGTTCAAAGGCACGGCGTGCTATTTTGGACCACTATAAATCATTCACATACATTACATAAATGCTCCAATTCGATCTAACACTATGTCTTGCACATTTTGATAGGTAACATCTTTTTGCTCGAGGAGATACATACAACGAAGCAACGTTTTTTCTGTACACATGTTTTTTTTCTTGGTTTTTTTAAATACACGGAGACATTGTTTGGCCACAAAAAGCAGCATTTATATTATTGGATTACTTATAAAATAGTTTTAATTAAAATACTTGTCTAATGATTATCACATGTTTGCAAATATCTTTTACTAAAAGATCATTCCTTGTTTTTGTTTAAGGCAGTTCGAGTTACTTCGAATTGTTTTATTGACACGCTTAGTTGGTTTCTTGGTAAGCGCTGTAATTTGATACAGATTTTAGTATAATTTCAACTATTTTCTGACAATTCCAGCATCGAAAGTATGTTTGCAACTTTTCTGTTTGGTTTTTTCTCCTTTTTTCAATAGCTTTTCTCAACCTAAAATTATCAGCACAAGTTCTTTGAACTTTGGATTCCTTAAAACAATATTAGTGTACTTTCTAATCTGGGTTAATCAAGTCTTCGCTTTTGGGTTGTTGCCTTTCCATAGAAGATAGGGCATATATCTATCAGCCTTGCCCGGAAGGTTTCGTCGTTAGTTACAGAAGCGGAAACAAGTTGTAATTTCCTCGCAATGATCTTTTGAGAACAGTAACAATAAACGGTGCAATGCGCTGTAATCAGCTCTCCCGGCTGGCCAGTTTCGGTGCTTTTTTGGTCCACGGGATTGGAAAGGGAAAGTTATACTGTAGTGGCACTGGTCCCCGAACATTTCGTTCGAAGTAACGGAAAATAAAGAACCACCACTCCCGGCCGATATAATTGTGACCATTTTGCTGTAACAGAATAAAAATTCAATAAGCAAGGTTCAATTAGAGAATATCAGCAAAAAAGTACTTACTTTCAAAAGAAGACTGTTATTAGCTAAGGTGTGGTACGTCCAGAAAAGTCTTGTTGTCACATAATAGGCAATCAGTACATCAATTGTATAGTGACCGTGGGCAAGCAACACCATCGTGACACCGGTAGAGCTTACACACCAAGCAATCCAATGAATGATCCAGAATCTCTTTGGCGAATCTGAAAGTAAACAAACCACAACGATAAATCTATCTTCTCAACGATAACGCCGTTATGACACGACTCACATTCTGCTATGATCAAATATCCCATCACTAAGGTCACGGTATGGCCGCTGTATATGTAATCGCCACAGTATGTGTGCTTTCCATTGATCGACAGTCCAAAACCGGAAATGAGTTGGAAGGCACGTTTCACGATTACTTGCGGTGTCGGAGTCACATTGGCCCTTGGGCTGCAGTAGTATGTGACACTTGAAACCGGTAGCACCGTCACGTACATGGTTATTGACCTCATGAAATACAGTATCGACATTATTAGGAACACCCTTCGCATCACAATGAATCTGCAAAACGAAAAAATGTCAGCAAAAAATCGACATTCACCTATTTAAATATTAGCTTTACCGGTGCTTATGAAATGTGATGAGCAGAACACACGAGTTAACGACTACCATTATGAGAATTTCGCTGACATCTAGCGCCCACTCCACAGGCATAATGTTATCCAGCACCACATCCGGCAGAGGTCCGTAGCTGTCTCGATCCGGTACACGATCATGAACTATCGACAGCGAAACGGTCGCCAGTATGAAGTTGCAAGTCATGATGAAAAGGGCCAGAAGCGTTTTGCATATTTCCTTTGGATAACGTTGCTCATCCCGAACCGGAACGGGAACGTCGACTTTGATCATTACGGCATCACTGCATGGACTGCCCCGGCAGTCGTCAGACTGTGGGTGTTGCTGGTGGTATGAATGGTTGCTGTTATAGGCATAATCATAGCCGTCTGGCACCTCCTAGAATAGAAAAAAAAAACACAAAATTAGTTATATGGCATTATTATGCAGAATTCAAAATTTAACATTTACAACTTTTCAATAAATATAGATAGAGTTGGTGTAGTAGAGTGTTTCTCATTATATATTAAGTTATATTAGGGTTATAGGAATTCTTGAAAACAAAAGAACATTTCATAGCATATCAATATCGTTTAAAATAGGTTGAAATAAGCTCGCAGGAAGGGGCACCTCATCAACGAACATCACTTGATCAGTTCGGTTATTTTCCTTCGTTCCACGCTTCTGTCTGTGAGGAATTTTTGCTCCTCTGCCGGTGTTGCCCTTAGTACGACTCGATAATGGTGTTCTTGCATAATCTATACCGCAGTTTCTTGCTGCATTCGAATGTTTCACCCGGATGTGTTTTTCACGATCCCCTCGCTGACGAAAGTTCTTCTCACAGTATGAACAGCTGTACGGTTTTTCACCTATTTAGAAACAGGAAAAGAAAAATTATTACATAGAAAACATCCGCTAGAATTGAAGATTAAATGCTACCCGAGTGAATTCTTTGATGGTTCTTCAACGCATCAGCTCGATAGAAACGTTTGCCACACTCTTCGCAACCATACCGACGTTCACCTCGGTGAATCAGACGATGCTGATAGTACACCGATCCCGTAAGAAAGCGTTTGTCGCATAGATCGCAATGATACGGACGTTCCCCAGTATGGCATTTGCGAATATGGTCTTTCAAATCTGGTCGAATAGTAAAACTTCGGTTGCATCCTTCCTCAGGACATGTGAACGGACGAATCCCGTTGTGAAAGCGAAGATGTTGCCACAAATGGCTCGACTGGGTATAAGTTTTTCCACAAAGCTCACACAAATACGGCCTAGTGGAGGACGAAGGAGGTGAATTCTCCGATGCTGCTGCTGGCTTCTCTACCGGCTGACGACGACTGCCTAGGGTGGTAGGTCGCTTTGGCACATGCGATTCGGTGTGATGCAAAAAAATTGAATCGGCATTGTCGAAGGTTATGCCGCAAAGTTCACAGCTTATTTTCAAAGTCTCTGGAGACTCGCTGTTTTCTTTGGTAATGCGAGGGAACAAATGATAATTTCCATAACGATGCTCGTATAATGCAGCTAAGCTAGCAAAAATTTCATCACAAACGTTGCAAACAAAATATTTGGATAAGTTTTGAAACTCCTCATTCCAAGTTGCTCGAAAAACACACTCGTTAAGTCTATGGTAGAGAGTGTCCTTAATGGATTGTATCTTTATTTCACAGAGAGAACATTCGTATCCCGTCGCCGGATCATGCAGCGACTCGTGCTGGTAAAGGCTCGGTAAATCAGCGAAATGTTTCTCGCAGAACTCACACTGAAAGACAGTCGTCAGGATTACCACCCGAGTAGCTTTTCGCAAGAAAAGCTTGCCTTCGTTCATATAACTTCCATCATGTTGTTCGAATTCATACTCCCAGTCAACCTTCTCAAAATGTTCCATCATTCTGTTGACCGATCCAAAAACCATGCCGCACTGCAAACACTTCAAGCATACTTTAAAGGGTTCGGAAGTTGCTTTAGCGGATGTCGACGCCTGTTTGGGGTCCGCTTTAAGTTGCTCCGAGTGGCAGTTTGCATTGTGTCTCGACAGACCGGACGCATGTACAAACTTCCGCTCGCAATAGCAGCAATCATGTGTTTCCCGCAAACAATTCTTCGCTCCGGAACGCCGATTTCGTTTTTCGGCTTCGCTTTCAGTCTTTCCTCTCCGGGTAAGCCGCTTCCATTGTTCGATGTTTTCCTCGATCTGTTTGAAGCAGGGATGGCCATCCAGCACGCTGTTTATTGCTGCAATACGCCTTTTGCTCGCGTCATACTCACAAACGTGTTCCTCGAAACGATCTGGGGAGAATATTTCGTCACAGTTTGCACACTTAATCTGACAGTCTTCGTCGGATGCACTTTCTGCAAAAGAAAAAAAAAAAACTCAAGTTCTAGATAGGATGATAGTTTTTTTATCAAACTTACTTGATTGCTCGATCGTTTCTTGTTTTGGGCTGCTTGTAGAAATGATCTGATCGGCCACATTTTCCGTCTCAGCAGCCATTTTTTCCCTTTAACCGAAAACCGACAACGTACTGCGTTGCTTGACTGGATAACGAAAAGTAATTCTTTTATGCAAGGTCAAGCGAATGGACGTTACCTAGCAACCGATGCGGGAATCCGAAAAACGGCGAGTGCAGGTGCAGGTTTTAAGCATCCTACACACTAGCTTACAAGCTGCACGTTACGTCCAGTGACTTGGAACGTGGAGTACGCAATTTTATAGGCCACTCAAACCGATGCTACATTCTCGAATTGGTTACTGATCAATCAAAAGTTGCAAAATTAAATAGAATTTATTCTTAAACCGCTACGAATGGTTAGTTTCACTAGAAAATAGAGTCTTGCATCGCGCGGTTTCGTCTGTAGAACGCTTTGAAATGGCTCGTATGTGCAAGTGCACAAATGCATATTCACCAGAAAAAAGTGCGGTATGCACCGGTGGGTTGAATACGAAAACGAATAGGAATGGTTTCCATATAACTTAATACAGTATTCGCCGGTTTATTAACTTATCAAGTACACATTTTATCAAGTAGGTATGCAATTTATAGTAAAAGTTTTTTTGCTGAAACACCATGTTCTATACATTACATTCTTGAACGCAAAAGCAATGTTTACTATTGTGATACGTTTCCAAAATGCAATAGAAATATGAGATTTGCCATGCGTTATCATTCAAAGTTCTGAAACGTATCAACAACCTTATCAATTGCGTCGGTGCCTTTCCATCTTTTACCGAAAACAATTAAAGAGATTATGCCTGAGACACGACCGCATGGTTTACGTAGGACCGCGTCAAGCAGTTTTTTGTTTTGTATCCAATAATTACTCATTCTTATTAATTTTGACCGCTTGCTTTGATCATTAATAAAGAAATTTGTGAATGTGGATATAGATGGATGGTGTAGATAATGCATAGAGAAATGAGAGTATGAGTGAATGCACTAATATTTGTAATGATTTTTTACATTTTAAATCGTTTATGTAGAGTGTCTAATGTATTTACTGAATCCAACTACTGAATATTCACTGATTTAACATTTTCATATTTTTTTCTTGATTTTCAGCTCGATTCGCAGGCGGAAATAACATTACTATTGATTTTTTCTAAAGTAGGTTCAGCAGAAATGTTTAAAAACCTTTAGCAAATAAAGTTTCCACACGCGGATTTCAGAATTCACGCGGCTTTTGAACTTTACGCGGTTTTCGGAATGTACGCGCTTTTTTACACGGCTTTATTCAATTTTTTTACGCGATGCATAAGAAAAATATGTTAGTATACAAGCTCTGATTCTCTTTATACCAGTTTTTTGTTCATGCATGCTCAGTTCTGTTCAAAATGGCGTCGAAACAAGAAGCAACGCGCATTGTGTTCCGCATTGCAAATTCATAATCTGGAGTACACTGATTGCAAAGTTTGCATCATCGATAACGGGATGAAGCATGCAGCAAACGGCTAAGTTGTTTACAGGGTACTCTGCTTTTACTGACTAGTAACACTAGACGTAAAACTGTTCACTTCAAACGGTGTGTTCACAGCCTGGGAGGAGTGTCAAATTTAGCTCCGACCTTCGCAGGTTCCTATCTCACACCCTCAGGAGTCATACAATCACATTAGACTGTCAGGTAAAACATGGACATAACTGGTTGGCGTTGCCTAAACAATGTTGTCATCCGACAATAGCCAAGTGGAAGGTGCGACGCGCGTAACCATCATTCGGCGGTAGAGGAAATGCTTCGCGAACCCGATCATCTGTTCACCAAAATGGTTTGGCTCAAAACAGCGTCTGATCTCATTGTTAACGTAACGGTAAAAAAATTAACTTTTTTGGGATGATGATGAAAAATAGACTAAGACAAATAATTAAGTTTGATAAATTTCCCATTAAAGATAATTATATTAGCTTATTTGCAAAAAAAATCTACCCCCTTGCGAGCGGCCTTCCGGCAAGTAACCGAAACATTTGCCATGGCGGACGAAAACATTCGTATAGGCATGTTTTTAGCTCTTTCTTCGTTATATTTATTGATTCTTCCTCAGTTTTCGAGACAAAATTGTTGGAGTAGATCTTACGCTTCAGGTTTGTTCAAAAATTCTCGATGGGACGCAGCTGGGGGACGTTGGGTGCGTTTGTCGAATTTGATACCACATCGATCACTCGCTCCATTCCCTTCAACGACCGTTTCGAGTAGTAGGCCGACGCCAGATTTAAACAGAATACGGCGTTCGCCTTTATGGTATTTCTTGATAAACGACGCAACTTCTGGCAGGCACTTCGTACTATAAATTTTCCCGTTCACGGATAGCCCGTAGTGAAAGAGGAGCGGTTTTGACATCCCCTTCTCGCTGATTGTCAGCCACAGCAGAACCTTTTTGGGGAACTTGCTGTATAAAACCAGTTTCACCTCGGAGCTCACTTCCTTCGTGGGGTAAGTACTATACGAAGTGCCCTGCCAGTCGTTACCATCCAAGATGAGATGGGTCTCGTCGTCTATCACCAGCGCCTCGTCGCGATTCGCCGGGAAATCGACTTGACCATCTTATTCAGTCGCTGCCCCTGCGTCATTGCCTGCATCTCCGAGACCAGTGGACGAGACTGCCGCTTCCTGACATGTATTTTCATGTTCGCCAGGTACTTTTTCAGTGTTTTGTCGCATTCACCAAGCTCCCCAGGCCAAGTGCACGCAGCCGCTTTTACCTCGGTTTTCCTCTTCAGCATCCTTTGAAGCTTTATGTCGCTCAAGATCGTTGGCCGTCCTGAACCGGGCTTTCTTTCGATGCTCTGATTGTTGTTCAATAGTGCCAAGATGTTGCAGATGCTGGAACGAGCGTATCCGGCGCCCACAAAGAACCGCACGATGTTAGTTTTTGGCGCGGCGGGGTACCGTTCTTTGAATGACGCGCATACTTCTGAACAGTGTAGCTAAATTTTTTTCGTCATCACGGTTAGATTTCAACTGATAGAGCTGTCAAGTTTTTCTGTAAACTCATGGGTTGCTATGATTGATGCTGCATAGGTGGTTTCCTCAATGCGTGTGTAGGAGAACCCATGAAAAATCGGCAATTTTTGTCCATTTTTTCACTGCAAACGATAGTAGCGGCTAATCAACGTTCTGGTGCCAGTGTGGGACTCTAAACAGAGCAGACATGATGGTCCACTCGGGGTTGGGAACAACCAAACAAGCCGCCTTATAAAAATAAAAAGTTAAGAACGATTAAAGAAAACAAACCGGACCGGAACATTTGGCAAAGACTATGGCAAAGAAAACGGACTTTGAATTGAAAACTCGAAACATGGAACGGTAAATCGTTATGCTTCCCGGGCTGCGATAGGATCATCTACGACGAGTTAAAACCACGTAGCTTCGAAATTGTAGTACTGCAGGAACTTTGCTAGACAGGACAAAAGGAGTGGAAAAGCGAGCATCAGGCGGCTACCTTTCACCGGAGCTGTGATACTACCAACGAGCTGGGAACCGGTTTTTTAGTACTGGGTAGATAGAACGTGTGGTCGGGTGGTGTGTGAACTGAGGATTAAAAGCGGTTTCTTCAACTACAGCATTATCAAACGTGCAGTACCCACAAATTCGAGACCCAACGACGAAAAAGAAGCGTTCTACGCGCAGCTAGAACAAGTATACGATGGTTGTCGTAAAAGGTGCGTGATAATTGCCATTGGCGATATGGATACATTGCACCTTCTTTTCCCGCAAAGACATTCACCTTAAGATCAACCGACCAACGCACAGAAAACCAACCACGTTCTAATCGACGGAAGATTCTTCTCCGATATTATCAACGTTTGCACATAGAGCCGTACTCGAAAAAATGCATCGTTTTTGCCCGTCTGTAACTTTTTTGTTGATGGGTGAAAATTGATGAAAAAGCTGTAGTTTGGAGTGTGCAAAATTTCATAACTATCGGTTCAGTAGTTATTGAGATGTCATCGAAACAAGAAAAAAAAACGTCAGAGAATTTTGCGCTCCGTCATGGCAAATCCGACTGAGACCAAGGAGCAAGACAGTGAGTAAATTCGAGTTTTTCTGAGCAAACCTGAAAATTAAAGAGCAAATTTGAGTAACTCTCGTGTCTCTGAATATCCATCCTTAAACCTTTTCCCCATCGCGAATAAAAAAATGAATATTGCTCGGTCTCACTGTTCATATATTTCTGGAAATTGCGGAGTATAACTAAGTAAATTAGAGTTATTCTCAAGCATAAGAATGACTCGGATAAAAGTTGTCTTGCCCCTCGACTGTGATCATGAGGCGGATCGGGGGGCAACTGGAAATCACCCATACAACTGTGTTTCGGGTTTAAGGGCTATTCCCATTGCTCCGGGCCGGGGCCGGGCCGGATCCGAGCCGTGTCCGTGTCCTTTCCAGGACTTTTCATGCATACACACTGCGCCGTGTTTGAACCGTGCCTGCGCCGCGCTCTGGCTGAGAAATGTTGGTGAGTGTATGTGGAAGAACGTCTTCCTCTTTTTTTTATACCGCAGTTCACTCCGCACGAAATATGTCACTAAAACATACACGCATCTACCCGAGTGCCTTCCGTGCACTCTCCGGCCAACACAAAGTATCGTCGGCAACGATAGTTTTTCTCTTGCACGACGGCAGCATGACGGCAACTCAGCGCTGCCCCGGTCTGGACACGGCGCGTCGGTGTGAATGCGTTCGTAAGAACGTATGCAATCAATCTCAAACAAGCACGGACGACACACGGAACAGCCACGGCCCGGACCCGGCCCGGTCCCGGCACGAAAGCAGTGGGAAAAGCCCTTTAAGGAGTCCCAGACGACCGATCGGCGGGCTGGAATTGGAAGAAAATCGAAGCTGGCCCTGCCAAGGCCCGGAAGGTGTTGGATTATTCCCAGCGCAATCCGAGCCTTCGATACGCAACGCGGCTCTGGGGGCAAAGTGTTCCGCCTGGTTCGTTCAGCAAACCATAAACCGAGCTGAGCTTCGTGTATTGGTCCGAAAGGCACCGAACCGGCGTGATCAACAAAACACGGCGGTCAAATCCCGCGCAAGGAAGCTGTATCGAGAGTGGTTACCGAAACCGATGTGTGTGGTTATGGATGACGAAACCTACATCAAGGCAGACGCAAAGCAGATACGGCGCTGGAGTTCTACGTTGCCAAATCACGGTTTGACGTTCCGGAAGACATAATAAAGAAGAAAGTGGAAAAATTCGCCAAAAAAATACTTCCTCTGGCAGGCCATATGCCGATGCGGTAAACCGTACACCACAACGGGTACCATCAACAGCGAAATTTATAGCACCGAGTGCCTTCAGAAGCGTCTGTTGTTCACCCTGCGGTCCCACGGAGGCGAGACATTATTTTGGCCGGACCCTGCATCATGCCATTACGCGCGATCGACGTTGGATTGCTAGAGGGACAATAAAGTTGGTTTTGTACCAAAAACCGCCAACCAACAAAATTCATCAGAGATTCGTCCAGTGGAAAGCCAAATTGAAGGACAATGTTCAAAAATAATCAAAGGTGTTTAAGAACGATTTGGAGTTGAAGAAAGAATGGATAAAAGCGACCAAAAAGATTCGCTACACCGTTTCAAGCAGATCTGAAAATTTTGGCAAACCCGTTTTTTTCTAGTACAGTCCT
Organism: Wyeomyia smithii; assembly: GCF_029784165.1. Taxonomy (NCBI): domain Eukaryota; kingdom Metazoa; phylum Arthropoda; class Insecta; order Diptera; family Culicidae; genus Wyeomyia; species Wyeomyia smithii. The sequence continues at coordinate 81,206,485 of NC_073696.1, read as the reverse complement.
TAGTGTATCTCTACAAATCCATTATAATTATTTTTCTTCCAAGGCTCTAATCGTAATAAAATATATGACCGATTGATGCTAAAAATTCGTAAAATTCAACGAGAAATGTTCTTGAGAAATGGGTGACATTATAAGCGCTCCAAACCTGATCAACTTTTCCATGCTTGTATTTTCAAAGTCTATGTAGAATCACTGCTCTACTATATGCCCTAAATTAAATTGCTGAGAAATAATCTTCAACAGATCTGGTCGCCGTTTCGCTGCCAAATCGTGAGTTTGCAATCGCACAACCACTCAACCGGAACATACAATGGCAACATTCCGAATGACCTACAGCCAGCAGGAGGTATGCATCAAAGATAAGTGCCAATTGACAATACATGTCGATAACGTTTATCAGTTACACAGAAATAGAGCACTCATCTGAGAAATGTTTAACATGTCGTACTTTGATAAATGAACATTGCTCTTCAACACCGGCTGATAAATGAATTATCTTCTGGTGTGGTGTGATTGTTCACTTCTGAGGGGTTTAATTGTGAATCAATAACCAGTAAGTTATTCACAGTAACCACACAGGGGATCATTAACTTGTAAACGAGGATTGATAAGAACCGCAGTGTTACGCAATAAATAGAAACATTACAAGCTCAAATTTTCAAAATACAGCCACTGACTATGATGTCATGCAAATTAAAAACAAAACCATCCTTCACAACAAAGCCCCTCTGGATTTTTGTGACTCATTTTTCGATGAATTTATTTATTATTGAGACAAATTGGTCGACAATGGAAAAGCAGATCGACTTTGCATTCAATTCACTCCACAAGTGACAGTTAAGTGATTTAATGGCAACGAAATAAAGTTCACCGCCGGTTATGAATCGGTTCGTCAATTAACGCTACTTGTCGCCTTCTCGTGTGACTGCGTGTTGATCGTTTATGGGTTTTAACATGTAATAGTAAGTAATATTAGGCAACGTTTTTGTCGCATCTCCCTTTGGAATTCTTGGCTTGATTATAATAATTGACCGCGAATGTTACGGATTATCAATAGTTATGCTCTCAGGTTAAGCCATGAGTTATTTGGGATTGTACAAAGTTTGGTTAAGAGCCAATCAGAACTTGTTTTGGGAAATAATAACACTTGCAAGTTGCAACACACCAACGAATAAACAGATAAGAAATACTTTACTGTTATCGGTGTACAACGTCGAATGTTACGTTATGTCATTTTTTTATTGCAGTATTCTTATCTTTATATTTATTAGTATGTAAATTAAAAGATATCGCAATTGGAAGTCGATATCTTCTTAATATTAGAATACACAGAGAAAAATAAAATGTTAGTATTAACCGTACACCCATGGTTATCGTAACAATAGCCAAATTTTGTAGTTATTACCATGATAATTGTCACCTTGTAAAAGCTCAAGGTTGAAAATACCATGCCGTAGTAGCCATTTACATTGTCAAAACAACTGAATCATAGCGACCATAATTTCAATGCTCATCAGGACTATCGAAGTTTACATTTAAACAAGTATACAGGTTAAATTTACCTAATAATATAGTCATGCGATTAAACGTGTGATGTTTTTTTTTTGCTATAATCAGTCAGTCGTGAACTTTTTTTCTTTCATTGTTTTGATTGTCCGGTCGGCTGAGGCCGTCAATAGTCGCCAAAATAAACTTTATATTTTTTTTTTTTCACATAACATTTATTTGACACGGCACAAATACAATTTAATGTTTAACGGCGCCAATTATATCTGATGACTTAAAAACTAAAGCAAATTTTTTATCCTCGCTGCCGACTACGAGCTGAAATTAAGTCTAACTTAAAACTAGCATGGGATTTCCAATCAGTGTTTTGTTGTTCAATGGTCGTCTGATAATCGTCGAATGGCATGTATGGATTCGTTCTGCTGAGCCACGATGTCGTGAGTTGGGACAGAGGCTCGTAGTCCTTGGGTCCTGGTTCTATTGTGCGGGGTCTGGTTGCTGGTTTTGTGCTTAAGGTTCAAACGTGTTCTTGTCGTTTTGTTGGGTGTAGACGGAGGGGAACGGGACTAGACTGGGGCGTGGATGGATTTCAGGAAAACGTATATAAGGGACATGTAGGATAGGTCACGGCTCGCCAAGACATCACGAACAGGAACAGCCGGCTGTCTACCCTCGGCCTGCAGGGAAGCTATTAATTTAGACCTGGCGTCACGGTGTACAGGGCATGACCAAACCACATGCTCTATGTCGTGATAACCTTCACCACAGGCACAGATACCACTTTCCCCGAGCCCAACACGACGGAGGAGCGCGTCAAATCTATAGTGATTGGACATAAGCCGGGACATCACGCAAATGAAATCCCGACCTACATCCAACCCCTTGAACCACGGGTTCGTCGATACTTTGGGGATTATGGAATGTAACCACCTTCCCAATTCCCCTCTGGTCCAAGCATTTTGCCAACTGATGATCGTATTCTGACGTACAAGTGCGAAAAATTCATTAAAGGCAATTGGTCTTTCATAAATATCACCGTTTGTTGCGCCCACCTTAGCCAAAGAGTCCGCTTTCTCATTACCCGGTATCGAGCAGTGAGAAGGGACCCACGCTAAGGTAATCTGAGTAGATTTTTCGGATAAAGCACTCAGATGTTCCCGTATTTTCCCCAGGAAATACGGAGAGTGCTTAACATCTTTCATCGATCGGAGAGCCTCAATGGAACTGAGACTGTCCGTAAAGATGAAATAATGGTCCGTGGGCATTTTTTCGATAATCCCTAGGGTGTACTGAATGGCAGCTAATTCTGCGACGTAAACAGAAGCAGGATTATCGAGCTTATGGGAGACGGTTAAATTGTTATTGAAGATACCGAAGCCAGTGGACCCATCAAGAAGTGATCCGTCAGTGTAGTACATATTGTCGCAGTTGATGTTTCGATATTTATTGGAAAAAATTTTAGGGATCTGCTGCACGCGTAAATGATCCGGGATTCCACGAGTTTCTTCTATCATGGATGTATCGAAAAACACAGTAGAATCAGAAGTATTTGATAAGTCGACACGATTTGGAATATTCGAAGAAGGGGTAATATTTTGGGACATGTGATTGAAATACAATGTCATAAAACGGGTTTGAGAATTAAGTTCGATTAACCTTTCAAAATTTTCAATCACGGGACGGTTCAAGACCTCACATTTGATTAGAATACGAGAAGACAGGCTCCAGAAGCGGTTTTTCAATGGTAGTACTCCAGCTAAAACCTCCAAACTCATCGTATGGGTCGACTGCATGCAACCTAAGGCGATACGCAAACAACGATATTGTATTCGCTCCAGTTTGATCAAATGTGTGTTTGCTGCGGAGCGGAAGCAGAAACACCCGTATTCAATAACAGACAATATCGTTGTTTGGTAAAGCCTTATAAGGTCTCCTGGATGGGCTCCCCACCATTGTCCGGTTATTGTACGAAGAAAATTCACTCTTTGTTGACATTTTTTCATCAGATACCTCACGTGACAACCCCAAGTGCCTTTAGAGTCGAACCAGACACCAAGATATTTGTGTACCAAAACCTGAGAAATCGTTTTACCCATTAATTGTGTTTGAAGCTGAGCAGGTTCATGCTTCCTAGAAAAAACTACTATCTCAGTCTTCTCCGGAGAGAATTCGATACCTAGCTGTAAAGCCCAAGCAGACAAATTGTCCAAGGTATCTTGCAATGGTCCTTGCAAATCGGCAGCTTTGGCTCCTGTAACAGAGATTACACTGTCGTCTGCAAGTTGTCTTATCGTGCATGAATTTGCCAGACATTCGTCGATGTCATTTACATAAAAGTTGTAAAGAAGGGGGCTTAAACATGAGCACTGGGGAAGACCCATGTAGCTAATGCGAAAAGTTGCCAAATCGCCATGCGTAAAATGCATGTGCTTTTCGGACAACAAATTGTGCAAAAAATTGTTCAAAATTGGAGAAAATCCTTGTCGGTGAAGTTTACCCGAAAGAATGTCAATAGAAACGGAATCAAAAGCCCCCTTAATGTCCAAGAACGCAGACGCCATTTGTTCTTTACGAGCATACGCCAGCTGAATATCTGTTGAAAGCAACGCAAGACAATCATTCGTCCCTTTGGCACGGCGGAAGCCAAATTGAGTTTCTGATAGTAGACCATTTGATTCGACCCAGTGGTCTAAACGACGGAGTATCATTTTTTCCATCAATTTCCGGATACAGGATAGCATTGCAATCGGCCTATAAGAGTTGTGATTAGAAGCTGGTTTCCCTGGTTTTTGGATGGCGATCACCTTCACTTGCCTCCAATCCTGCGGTACAATGTTTTGCTCCAGGAACTTATTGAACAAGTTCAACAAGCGCCTCTTGGCATTGCCGAGTAGATTCTTCAACAAGTTGAATTTGATTCTATCTAACCCAGGCGCGTTATTGTTACAGGACAGGAGGGCAACTGAAAATTCTGCCATCGTAAAAGGTGATTCTATCGCGTCGTGGCCCGGAGACGCATCGCGAACAATATTTTGCTCAGGAACAGAGTCCGGACATACTTTCCTGGCAAAATCAAATATCCACCTACTTGAAGACTCCTCGCTTTCGTTGACCGTTACGCGATTCCGCATTCTTCGGGCTGTGTTCCAAAGAGTGCTCATCGATGTCTCCCTCGACGTCTCGTTCACGAACCGACGCCAATATCCACGTTTCTTTGCTTTAGCCAAGCTTTTAAGCTTGGTATCAAGCTCCGAATACCGTAAATAGTCGCCAGGTATACCTCCCGTCTGGTAGGCCTTAAACGCGTCGGATCTTTGCGTGTAGACATCGGAGCACTCTTGGTCCCACCACGGAGTGGGAGGCCGTTCTTTGATCGCTACGCCGGGATATTTCTTCGTTTGGGCTTGCAACGCGGCGTCGAGAATCAAGCCCGCGAGGAGGTTGTATTCTTCAAGTGGTGGGTGATGTTGAATCGACTCGACCGCTTTTGAAATCATTTCCTCGTATAACTTCCAATCGACATTTCGTGTGAGGTCATACGGAATGTCAATTGGTCGCATGCGAGTTGACCCGTTAGTAATTGAAATAAGAATAGGCAGATGGTCGCTACCGTGAGGATCGAGGATTACCTTCCATGTGCAATCCAACCGTAGCGACGTCGAACATAAGGATAGATCCAAAGCGCTTGGGCGCGCTGGAGGTTTCGGGATACGTGTCATTTCACCGTTGTTTAAAATAGTCATGTCGAAGTCATCGCAAAGGTTATAGATTAAAGAGGAGCGGTTATCATTGTATGGGGAACCCCAAGCCACGCCATGAGAGTTGAAGTCTCCCAAAATCAAACGTGGCGAGGGAAGAAGTTCTATTAAATCAAAGAGCAGCCGTTGCCCAACCTGTGCTCTGGGGGGAATATATATTGAGGCAATACAAAGCTCTTTACCTTGTATTGTCATTTGACATGCGACAACTTCGATGCCTGGAATCGAGGGGAGGTTAATACGATAGAAAGAATAGCACTTTTTAATCCCTAAAAGTACTCCTCCATATGGGGTGTCTCGATCAAGGCGAATAATATTAAAATCATGGAAGTTGAGATCAATATTTGAAGTAAGCCAAGTTTCACAAAGGGAAAATGCATCGCATTTGTTTTTATTTATCAAAACTTTAAACGAATCAATTTTTGGTAAAATACTTCTACAATTCCACTGTAAGACAGAGATAGAATCCTTCATATACGCAGTTGAATTAGGCATCGAAGGATACAATCGCTGCAAGGAGAGGCCATTGGGCAGTCAACTGCTTCAAAAATGATCTAACTGTTGGGAGGAATGCTGTAAGAAAAATTTTAATTGGATCGGGTACATTGAAAGTTTTAAAAATCCAGTCCACAATGTCAGAAAATTTCACTAATCCAGAGTTTGTTTCATCAACTGGGAGTGTAAAAGGAGCAACTGGGGTTTTAGATGTTCCTGGCAGTGCTGGGAACTCCTTCTGGGACTTTAAATTTGCCAGCCCAGGAGGAGTTTGCTTCGGTTTTTCCGCAGCACTGTTTGGTTTGTTTGTAACTTTCATTTCACTTTGAGAAATCTTAGGACCTTTTCTGGGAAGTTTAGGAGAGGAAATATTTTTCCTCTTTCTAGACTCCCCAGGATTGGCGTAAGATGCTCCCGCTGGTGAATCGTCAGAATCGGTTTCATCAGAGGACAACAGATCGAAGGGGTTCGAAGTAACGGGAGAAGTGGTAACGGTCTTCTTCAGCATGTCAGCGTAGGAACGCTTTGAACGCTCTTTGAGAGACCGTTTTATTTTATCCCTGCGCTGCATGTACACCGCACATGTCGAGAGCTCATGCAGATTTTCTCCGCAGTGAATACACTTTTCAGCGTTAACACTGCAAGAATCTTCCGCATGAGACTCCCCACACTTGCCACAACGTGCCTTATTGCAGCAGTAGGCGGCTGTATGGCCTAACTGCTTGCAATTCAGGCAGTTCATGACGCGGGGCACGTAGAGCCTCACAGGGAGACGAACCCGGTGGATCGAGACGTGGCTTGGTAGTGCAGACCCGGCGAACGTAACTCGAAACGAGTCTGACGGAGTGTATACTGTTTTGCCACCGATGATCGATGCTGACCGCAATTGCTTGCAGTCGAGCACCTTTACTTCGGGACACGTTTTGTTCTTAAAGCACCCTTTGGCACTTTGCAGTATACACTCGACGGACAGACTCGAATCGGTTATGACACCGTCGATCTCCACGTCTCGTGCGGGTATGTAAACGCGATACTCGCGTGTGAAGAGCTCAGAGCAAGCTATATCGTTGGCCTCTTTCAGGTTACCGACCACGACACGGAGCTTGTTAGGCCGGACCTTGGAAATTTCGGTCACGCCCTTGTACTCCTTCGTCAGGTCTTTAGAAATCTGCAAGAGGTTCAACTTTTTCGATTTCGGTCCTGCCTTTGGCCGAAAATAAACAGTATAGCTGCCCTGGGCTCCGTCTGGGTAAAGCCTGGGGCGAGGGGGGACTGAAGAATGAACAGGGGAGGGGGTAACAGAAGGGTCAGGGTCAGAGGGGTTCGGGGATGGTGGCGCGGGAGGCGAGGGATCTACATCCATCGCGCTAAGTCTAGCGCACTAGCGCTGACAAGAACACGTACCTTTTTATTTCTCCCTTCCAGTAAGGTTGGTTGTCCGATCGTTCGAAGTAGCAGCCGTTACAGCCAGCAGCACCAATACAGCAGCACCAAACAGCCACCAGCAGCGAGTCAGGTGTGAGATCACTCCACACAGCGATACAACTCGCTGACACTGATGGCTTCTTCTTTTTCCTCGTTTGTGTCTCGTCCACTGCTGTAGCACAATCCAGCCAGCAGCCAAATCGGCTTACGCACCAGCTGGCAGTCACGATGCGAAACAGTTGCACAAAGGCACGACCTTGAACCCGGATTTATTTCACTCGACCAGGCAAACAATGCCAACACTTGTTCACACGTCTTTTGTTTTATACTCTATCGGACCGATCACCAAACACGTCCAGTACTGATGCGTGTTCGGCACAGAATGGAAACTTTATATTGTGAGATGAAATTGAAGTGCAGAAGTGCTGGCAAATGGCAAAATAAATAGTAGTGGATACCAAAGATTGTGAAGTGGCAAAAATAAGTGTTTATTTCGAAGGACTATAAATTTCTGTGGATAGTGTCCGAACGAAAACGCTGTTGGCAAAAACGCCTTGTGAAACTATAATATAACCCTATTAGCGCGTGAGCGATCCACGTAAGTTTGGAGGTTTGATGATGGATTTAAATTAAAGAAGATCGATTGCATGATCGATTGATCAGGGTGCAGAGCCTTTGGCGACACATACTGAACAAGAAAAAAGGTAAGCCAAAAGGAGACCATGAATATTTTATGCATTCACAGCAGCCGAATTCAAGATACATAGTGTTCCGGCATTTACCGGAAGGACTGGTTTAATATTTCTATCAACACATAAAAGCTTATGGCGAACTAAATGTATTGTTGATAAATCCTGAGGAAAAAGCCATCCAATACCGACAGGAATAGTAAACATATTTTCCAGGGGAAGGACAAGAATATGATATGATCGTACCGTCAGGTTTTTTACGCTCTTTTCTGTGTTTTTTCACGAGGTTTTTACACGTATTCTGGAATTGACCTGTTTTTTTCACGCAGGTTTTTGAATTACACCGAAACCCGGTTATTGTAAATTTTTTACGGGGATTTTGAAATCAACGCGGGTTTGTAACCGAAATCGTCAGAGTTCAATGAGTAAAAAAAGTGTTTATTGAGTAAAAAACCTCCGCCCTCCGAAGGACTGTAAAAGAAGCCAATTTTCAAATACTGATCGTAGAACGATTCGGTTTTTTTAATCATTTTTTGGTGGTTTATTTTCCGTATTCCGCTTAAAAAAACTGACTGTATATGATTTTGGGCTGCACAATGACTTTGGTTTTACACAAACAGAGCACAAAGACTAACCCATCTCACAGCCCATCTAACAGATCTGGTCTTACTGAACAAGGAGGTGAACATCGAACAAGTGAAGGTAAATATTATTGACAACTTGTAATCTTTTCGGCTGAAATAAGCCTGAAAGCATACACATTTACCATTAACCTGTATAACGTAGGTTTCCTCGCTCCAATGTCTGAAAATTTTCTCTCTTGTTTACTTTAATATTTATTATTTCGGTAGGTCATTTTTTTCATGATTCACATGAGAAGACAAAATTTCAAATCGAGTTTTTTTTCTCTTTTTCTTGTTCACTACGAAGATGCTCCTGTAATAATCTGCAATATTAGGTTGGACGACTGTCATGGATGAGTACCTCAAGGCTGCCTAACGCCTTTTTCTACTGACATATTCTCTCCATCGGCCGCTCAGACACAAGATACAAACGATTAATCCTATCGGCAGCATGATCTGTAACGGCAACAGCACTGGCAGCAATATATTTTTCATGCTCTTCTTACCATTTTTATTAATATTGATACTTGAAATGTAAGGGGCTAAAAATATTGACTATGATCGTCTTCAGGTTTCATTTATTTTCATTATATATCCCATTTAATGTTGCAGATGATAGTCCAGATTAATTTCAAATTATTCGGTCGCATCCCCGGATGGAGCCAACAAAACTAAAAAAACTTAAATTGACCAGTTTAAAAAGCAGAACTCATAGACATTCTCCACCGAAAACTTAGTTGAAGGGCTCATCAACGCCCTAGAAATATACGGCCTTCTGACTCCTTTTCACTAATCAGGCTAAAGGCTCGGATGTTGTTCCTGATAGCATGCGAATAAACTCAAAACTTCAGGTAGACGTCCTACTGGATTTGTCAAAGTCTAAATCCGCCTTGATGTCACATTTACGGGATAGGGATAATTTTCGATATATGATAAACGCATGCGCTGGTACTAGCAGAAGACACGATGAATCGTTCGAATGACTTTTTCCCTAACCGCCAACCAAATGGATGTTGCTGCAAAAATCAAAGACCGAATTCGCAACTACATTAAGGTAATATTAAAAAACAGCTGATAATTTGTGAAAATGACGCAGCTATTTTTGACTAACATTATGAATGCAATGTGAAATTAACTCATATGTTCATAGTTTCAGATACTGTTATCGATAGGACAATCAGGAATTCATCATGGAGCGTAGTAGCTTAAGTATGCTGTTGGCACACTTGAAGGGTAATTTGCAAGAGAAACCGTAATTATAGCAACTCATTGTATTTTTACTTTTAGGCAACCGGGTATTTGGAGGCCAAACGTGCTGGATGTGGCTCACAATAAATCATTCTTGTTTACATCAGTGTAAGCTAACGGTATTTTGCGTCGATAATAATATCTTTGTTACCGCTTACATCCCGGTGGTGTCTCCTGCTAGACCATAAGGGAAGGCGACATTGTTCTGTTGGAGGATAATAAAATTGAAGGCACACCTGGACCTGGAAGCGCAAATAAGTAAAAACAAACAAGAACCTGCAACGGAACTTGTTCAGAGAGACAAAACCAAAAAAATAACAGAAGCTGTTAGTTCGTTATCAGGAAAACCTTTCTAGTTTTAAACTTGAACACAATCTAGTTTTAAACTTGATTCCGTTAGGTATTAGAAAAAACAGAAGTTGTTTTACTAGTATCAAATCTATGTCCAACTCTTACTAACGTATCTACTTCCTAACATAATGAAATAGTGTATAAAACAGGCAGCCATTGTTGGAAAAACATGATTTACTAGAATCGAGAGTATGGTTAAGAAAAACTTAATTTCAGGATTTAATATCCGATCTTATGTTTTTATCGAAAGCATTTGGCAATATACTAAATCGAAACAGAATATGTTATTCATATCTCATGTAGGTTTAACGAAAATATTATTGCTTGGATTTTCGGCTCATCAGTTTATTCAAATTTCTGTTCTAGTTTGTTTCTGATAGTAAAACATTTAAGATTATAATTAAACTAGTTCTTGCACAAAAATAAAAACTACAGTAAATATTTTCTATAATCTAGTTACTCGAAGCATTATTTGTAGATCGCGCAGTGTAAGACGTTTGTTTTCAAGCTGTTCATTAATAGAGAAAAGTCACGCTAAACATAAAGTTCAATTTGATTGCTAGAAGCATTTGTTGCACGGAATACAGCGTGAAACGTTATTTTCCATAATAAAACTTTATTTTCTATAAGAAATTTCCACAGTGAATAGAAAAAAAAGAACTCCATCAGTGAAATAGTATTTTCTACCATTTTAGTAGTCAGCATGACTAGCTTGGATCGGTGGTTTTCAACCGACCATTAAATTTGGTCCAAACAACAAATGCATAGTCATTTGGGTCATTTGTCACCAAAATGTTGTCAAAGCAACTAATTCATAGGGTCAGAATTCGTGAAACGGATCACTGAAAATCGCGATGTCTAATTTTCTCGAATAAATATTTAAAGCTTCAAGAGTTTTGCTCGGGGAGTTGATTTTCCAATTTTTACTGACTTTGAGTAAGTTTTCAAGTTGTTATTGTCATTTGAAATTGAGGCCAATGTTTTTTTTAGATAAACATATCTTTGAGAATATTGCATCGATTTTAATGAAATTCTCACATCAGATGCATCCTGAGTTGTAGTTTCTGAAAATATTTTTTTTGAACAAAAAAATATTTTTTCAATAGTAACTATTTAAAACAATATGTTGAAAAACTATGTTGTGGGGCACTGAAAAATCTGAAAAAAATCACAAGTATTTTTGACAAAATTTCGAAACTGTCCTGAAAATTTCGAGTTGGTGATATTTTTCGTTCAAAAGATATGGGGTTTCAAAGTTGGTGCCGCAACGCATTTTCAAACGAGAAGCTTGCAAGCGGTACTACTATTAACAATCCCTGTTCAGTTATGTGCCAAAACTCTGTAAGATTTTCAAACTAAGTTTGATAGAAATGGTTTTTAGCCGCAGAACGGTCAGAATATGCTTAGTATGTTACCCGATTTAATGACGAAGACATTAAACTTTATGGCCCAAACAACTCGCAAGTCTACCTACACACTTTACTAAAAAACCATGCAGAATTTAGCTAGGGGACTACCGTACAAAACTCACCGGCGGATTGAGATCGCCGATACTATTGCTTTTGGTTATTATGCTGCATATTTTGATACGAAAACTGAAGAAAGACGGGTTTAGGGACGTTTCTTGCTTGAAAATGCGTTGCGGCATCAACTTTGAAACCCCATATCTTTTGAATGAAAAATATCACCAACTCGAAATTTTCAGGACAGTTTCGAAATTTTGTCAAAAATACTTGTGATTTTTTTCAGATTTTTCAATGCCCAGTTACTATTGAAAAAATATTTTTTTGTTCAAAAAAAATATTTTCAGAAACTACAACTCAGGATGCATCTGCTGTGAAAATTTCATTAAAATCGATGCAAAATTCTCAAAGATATGTTTATTTAAAAAAAATATTGGCCTCAATTTCAAATGACAATAACAACTTGAAAACTTACTCAAATCCAATAAAAATTGGAAAATTAACTTCCCGAGCAAAACTCTTGAATCTTTTAATATTTATTTGAAAAAATTAGACATCGCGATTTTTAGTGATCCGTTTCACGAATTCTGACCCCATAGTAAAAAATTGTCATGGTCATCGCAACCATGAATGATCAATTTCACCATTTGCTCTTTAGTACTGGTTGGTTGTTGTAATAACTATAAAATTGTTATCTTGACCACATAGAATAGTCGGTTGAAAACCACCGATCAAATCTGGTCATGCTGACCCCTAAAATAGTAAAAATTACCATGTTTTTTTTCTGTGTGTAGATGCATGTTGCACGCAACAAAAAATTCCAAAGTTTTCCAACATTTTCAGGATGTTAGAACTAAAAATATTCACCAACAGTTGTAATTAGATAATTTTATACAAGAATTTGTCAAAACACGAATTTCGTTGTATCCAAGTAGGTTCATTTCCTACATTCATTTCCAGTAAGAAGGATAAGCCCTTGACCGGGTAAAAATTTAAATTTATTGTGCATGACAAGACACAGACATGCGTTTTGCCGGTAGAATGTTCTAGTTTTATTTTCCCCCTTGCTACTGGCGTATCTCCCGCGAAGCAAGGCAAGGTTGGAAACAATAATTATGTCATCCGTGTACGAAGAAACACCCACCCACAATTGTTTACACAATGTAACCTTGATTGAACATAAACATGAACGCTAGCTAGCGACAACTTTTTACTGTACAGAAGGCGCTAAGTTTCGCTCTAATGAGATTGACTGCTACGTAGTCACCAGTTCGCCACTTTGCGTGGCCATGGATAACCTTTGTGTTATTATACCTATTCTAAACGTTTTAATTTACACTAACACGCTGGAGTCGATTAGATAATCTTTATAAAAACTAGATCCTGGTCCAAATTTGTATAGAACAGTAGGTGACGTTTATATAGCAAAATAGTTAGCATTTCACAAATTTATCCAGTAAAAACGACTTCTACGTCTTGTTCGTTTCTAAAAAGCGAGCGGCAACTAGAAACAGTTATAGATTTCCCACAGCGAATAACGACCACATCCTCTCCGTTATGGAATCGAGTGCATACAAACTAATGCACTAACATTACCTGCAAGATACAATCACACAATCAGAACAGGCAGGAATGTCTCCAAGCGCGTGAAACCTAGTGTCAAGTAGAACATCCATCTTTATTATTCCTAATGAAAGGGGCTTGTTTATGGCCGATGATGCGGAATGCTTGTTGCGGCAGCCAATTATCATCGCACTGATACGGTGCAAATTGGATGCGACCGCGATCTGCGGAACCGTTTCGCGTTTTTTTCCAGTCTTGTTTTCGCATTTCCTCAAATCTCTAGGGTGCTAAACGACGACACACTGTACGTACACCTTCAAGCTTATTGTAAGCAATGAACTAATCTAGATCGTGTACTAATGTTTGTGTGTTCAGGGATACTACTGCGAGATAATGCGTTTACTATTATCTCTACTATCCTATTGTCCGGAGCTAATAAGTTATAGCTTAGTCGTAACACGCAATTGTCACAAAACGTCGTATACAGCGATCTATTCATAGCACGGTGTAAACTTCCAATTCCGTATTTGCTCCGTCCGTTGAAATGTTAGCACGCATTAATCATAATTACGTTTGCGTGACCTGTCATGTACGGCTTTCAGTAAACAGAGAAAGAAATTGATACACGATACGCTCATCGTAACTTTCGGTCAATAGATAGGTAGTAGAATATTTTTCCCTCGTTAAATCGCTGATATAATTTTCGTATCTTGATTCCACGCTTTAATATTTAATAAGTTTATTTCGGATTCAGATAACCTCAACACAGAGAACTGTGTGACATGCGCAGCTTCGGCGGTGAGAGATTTTCTCATTGCGAATCATTATGACCAGTGAATGCTACCGACTTTCCATTAGAAGATGATGTTTGATGTAACGTAAAACTGGATCTATTGAGAGAAAGTACTTTTTTTTATTTTTACTTGCTGGAGTGTAATGGAAAAAACGACAAATTAGACTTTCGAGAACATTTTGTTAAATTATTCTCGATTCGTTTTTAAGTTATTTTAAATACAATTTTTCATATAAATAACTATAATAACTAAGCCAAATTTTCACATGCTAAACCAGCAAATAAATAATAGAGAGTTAAATAATACTTCAAGATTTTTATAAAAAACAAAAATTATCTCAGAAAAAAAAACTGTTTCTCTGTTATTCTCAGAAAGCAAACCAGATAAAATATTGGCGATGCCGTTATCATAACAAGGTACGACCAGATGTTTTCTCTAAGTTAGAGTGCAAAATTACTAGGAGAAACATACACCTCCCCATATATCAATAGAAAAGACTTGATAAGCAATAGTTTGATCTGAAGAATGTGAATCTGTGGTATACTATAAATTACATGAACGGTTAATTTGTCAAATGAAAGTAGATGGGTGCTGGATAAAACAAGTATTACTTCACATGCTCTCATTCTTTTTTTTCAATGATTGAAAAACTAGATATTGACGACAATCGAAAAAAAAAGAAAGTGATCAACTCAAAACAAAACAACTACCTAAACTGACGTCAAATTTTGACTCAAAGTGGAATTATTCATCTAGGTTTATTTTGGAAAAATCTTTATTTTGGTGTTGGTTGCAATACCTCCCTCTCTGTGATGCATAATATGCATTTTTTCTTTAAAATCTAGAAAATATAGTTTTTGAACAGAAGTGTTTGAAATTAAATTTACATTTTTTTTTGCAAATGCTGCGATTTTCATTTTAAATTTGATAATTTCATCATGTTCCTTGAAAAATTCCAGTCTCGAGATATACCAGTTCTACAAAACCAGTTTTAATTTTTCTCGTATCATATTTAATAATTTTTATCGAAAAAAGGATGTGCAGTAAAACAAATGATGGTTTTTGAGAAATCCAAAAATATCTTTCCTTTTTTGCAGCGGTGTTGTCAGATTGTTTCCCCTGTTCAATTACAAAAAACTTATTAAAAACACACAAAACTAAATAAAAAGTGAGCAAATTATTGTTACAAATTTTTTTTGTTTTTCATTTCCTTTTCATATTTTTTCATCCCATTATGAGTAGTGAACTGAAATAATATTGATAGTTATATGATATTACCGTATATTACCGTATAATAGACCCGAATGACCAAATTGGTTAAAAGGTCGTAAAAATAAACAAACAAACAAACAAACCGTATAATAGAACAATAAAAAGGAAAATAGCAACGAATGTGTAATGAAGAGAGGAAAAGAAAAAAATCGCAAGGGTTGTGTCCAAAGCCACGACCGCAAGGTTGACGTAGAACTAGAAAAGGCTGTTTGATACATTACTTGTATTGAATATTTTTTAAATTATGTGCAAAAGAAAAGTGAAAGTGCTACCGAATTTCAATTTACACTTATAAATACGACCTCACTGAATGGAAATAGAACAAACACTTTGCGCCACAAACAGCTGTTGAAACCTGTTTGTGTACGTGCAAGCAAATTAAGATAATTGATTTCGATTGTAGCGCAAAACGAGAAAATATTAAATCATCAATTCATTTGTTTGGTTGTCCTAAAAAGGATAGTTAGTTGTTCAATTTAAAATTGGAGATGACGCTGATTGCACCTCTGTGTTACCCCGACATCAAAAGCTATGGTGAACTTGCGTATGACGAAGGAATCGTATTATTAGTTTAATTGGATAGAAGAAAGCAAAATGTTTTGAAATGTTGTAAACATTTCATTCAAGTAATATAACCACAACCTAATCAGGCACTCTGATAACAAAGTTAAAGGCTGTTTTCGCACTCACAATCAGACAGCCAGCAAAAGGGTTGTTTGCCAGAGTCCAATTCGCTTGTTTAGTTGCTAAAACGAGGAAGAGCTGCACCGCAGAAAGGCCAAAACTCCAACCGGCAAGAATGCACCGACAGGCGGAATTATGGTTAGTTTGCGTATGACTGATGCTTCCCACTACCGCACAAAATCAGTATTTTACTAAAGCAAGTGCCGCTATCGATACTGATACCCGCTGCGCCTGCTGCTGCTGCTATCCGCTGCACTGCTGCTGCTAAGTAGGGACTGTTGTAGTCGTTTTCTAGAACTAATATGAGCAGTTTCGGCTGAAATATACTCTTATATAGGCCAAGTAGTGCATTCCGAATTACTTGATCATGGGATTTGTAGAGCTTTTAAATATAACGTCTTTATTCGTCAGTGGTCTTTTATCGAATGGCTTTTACAATTTTATCTCTATCTGTCAACCTATGTCAACGCCTACCTAAGTTAACTTATATTTACTACAACTCGGGCATCCTGACATTTACGATGTCCTCATCGATATCATCATTGTCCGCTATGTCATTATGCATTCATTTTCTTAAATTTTGTGCTGAATAAATCGAATTAAATGGAACATGAGAAACTTGGAACCCTTCAATATCAGTGATAACGTACCTATCATTTGGCAGTACTTTCTTTATTTTATACGGCCCTTTAAATTTGGCCGAAAGTTTGTTTGTTTCAATTATTTTTATTACCACAAAATCTCCTTCCTTGTATTGTGTATTTGCGATCCTTTTTTTATCAGTTTTAATTTTATTATAATTTTGAACATCTCTCATACGTATATGTGCTCTGTCTCTTATTTCTTGTAAATTTATATTTTCACTAACTCTCTGATTATTTCTAACAAAAGTTTCAATGTTATAGTTTTTATTGTACAAATTATTTTGTTGTGTACCAAATAATAATACACTAGAGTAGTTGGCAATTGACCTGTTATATGTATTATTAAAAATGTATTCAATATTTGGTAGCAGTTTATCCCATTTAACACCTGACTCATTCGACATTTTTGCAAGCATAGGAGTTAATGTTTTATTTATCCGTTCTGCTTGCCCATTTGCTTCAGGTGTTCTAGATGCTGTTTTCACATGTTCAATAGAATGATTTTTAATAAAATCACTAAACTTTTTAGAGGTGAAACAAGTTCCTCTGTCAGTAAAGATTCTCTCTGGTCTGCTATAAAAATTACAATAATTTATAAGATGTTTGATCACTTCTTCAGAATTTGTTGTTTTAACAGGGAGCAATTTTACGAATTTGCTCCCTGAAATCCCTGAAATCTATTTGAAGAAGGCATATGTAATGGCCCATAGTGATCCAAATGAATTGTTTTAAATGGTTCTTTTCCTTTATTAATAATTTTGAGAAAACCTTCTTTTTTATATGCCGGGCTATAAAAAATACAAGATAGGCAATTTTGGATATATTTTTTCACATATTTTTTCATGCTGCTAAACCAATATAACTTTTTAATTTCATGAACTGTTTTTTCTATTCCTATATGTCCGCAATTATCGTGACAGATTCTGAGCACAATATTTATCATTAGTTTTGGAACAACCAACAAATTCTTAATGCTATCTTTTTTAAACAATACTCCATTCAATAGCGTAAAATGGGGAAAATTTGATGTTTCCAATAAATGCTTAATATTTCTAATTTTTTCATCTTGTTCTTGAGCGATTATTATATTCTCTTCAATTTGGTTATCATTTAATACACAAATCATGACATTGCTATTACGGTTTTCAATTATTTTTTCTGAATTTTTATTGTTTTCTTCACCGTTATCAAAGTTCATTTCAGTACGACTAAGTGCATCAACATGTTTCATTTTTGATCCTTCCCTGTAATTTAAGTCAAAGTTATAACTCTCCTAGAGTAAAGCCCATCTACTAATTTTAGCATTAATTTCTTTCTTGGATAGTGTTTGCACTAGAGCATTGCAATCTGTTAATATTTTAAAACGAATTCCTGTGAGGTAAACATGAAATCTTTTTATAGCATGAGCTACAGCCAAAGTTTCTAGTTCAAAACTATGCAATTTAGATTCGTATTCGTCAGTTTTCTTGCTGAAAAAACAAACCGGATGAAAATTATTATCTTTTTGTTTTTGAAGTAAAATAGCTATAAAGCCGTACGAACTTGCGTCGCAGTGCAGTTGAGTTTCTGCTAGCAGATTAAAAATGGCTAGTATAGGAGATTTCATCAATTTGTCTTTTAATAATTCAAAAGCTTTAAGTTCCTCATTGCCAGAAGTAAATTTCGAATCTTGCTTTATTAGGTTATACAACGGTCTTGCTATGGTCGCATAATTTTTAACAAATTTTCTAAAATAACTTGTTAATCCAATGAATCTTTGAACATCTTTGCAATTTTTCGGAACGGGGAAATTGGAAACACTTTCGATATGGTCGGCGTGCGACCAGACCGAGCCAAGCGCCATTTTCTTTAAAATTGAGTTATAAGCACCAGTGGATGTGCAAACTGATAATCTATGTTCCATTGAAGAATGAAATCATTTGAACAGTTCATAGGCGTGTTATAATAAAAAATCTCTATAGCACTTTGTGAAAAGAACGAAATTGCGTTCGACCAGAGTGAACCGTAAACACAGACATGGCATCTAACGAAAGTGATTGTTTATGAATTAAAAGCAAACTTTGCGATTTATTTCAACCAGTAACTGATTTCTCCGCTTCGGACAGCTCGTTAATAAGACTGTCATCAGAATTAGATAAATAAACAGCCAGGTGGTTTTCGTAGAGCCGAATTTCGTTTCAATGGGCACATCACTTTTTTTTTCAAGATCTTGTTGAGCCAGACCGAACCAAGTGCATTTTATTTTCATCTGATATTTTTGGAATAAAATAAAAAATTTTCTTGTAACAAACGTCAGGACTAAGTTAATATACGTTAAATCAATAAAATTAGACAATACCCGCTTCGAAATACCAGAGCATTTCATATTGATACTATCTTAACACTTAGCACTTGGTGCGCTTTGACAACAGGAAATAGAGCGACAGAAATAAAGCTTTGCTTGTGTATCAGCTGTATAATTCTTGATACAGATTGGACTGAGGAGAAAGCAGCGTTGATAACTATGTATTACGTTTGACTAGTGAGAAAAATTAGCTTGTTTAATAGTCAAGTTGATATGTTGTAGTAAATACGTTTGACCAGACCGAACTGAAGACCATTTTTTTAAATTTTTGTTCGGCCAGAGTGAACTGAGTGCATAGGTGTCAATAATAAAAACCAAATAGTTTATCAATTATTGCTATTTTCCGTATATTTATGATAACAGGTCATTCATTAAGCCCTGTTCATTACGTGTTAGCATTGAATTAATGATAAGTTTAAACACGATTAATTTATGAGTGGTCAAACTTCAAATGCTAATTACTCAAAACAATGTGTTTGGCGCTTGGCTCGGTCTGGTCGCACGCCGACCATATGTGAACTGTTAGGTTTTCTTCCATTTTCATTGATTGTGTATCCCAAGTAATCTATTTCTTTAAATATGAATTTACACTTTTCTAAGTTTAATTCCAATAAAATTTGACTCAATATTTCAAAGATTTCTTTTAAAACAATAAAATGTTCTTCAATACTTTCACTCGCTACCAAAATATCATCAATGTATACAGAAATTTTTCCAGTATCAATCAGATGTTTGAAAATTTTATTGACAAATCGTTAGAATACAGCAGGGGCGGTACACAGCCCAAAAGGAACTCTCAAATATTCATATTGACCTTTGGGTGTAACAAATGACGTATATTTAATAGATTCAGGGGCTATTCTAATTTGATGAAACCCTGATTTAAGATCTAGTATTGAAAATATTTTTTTATACCTAAGATTATCAAACAAATCATCAATTATTGGTAACGGGTAATTATCGCGAACAGTATCTTTATTTAGTTTTCTATAATCTACACACATTCTAAAATCATTATCTTTCTTTGGTATAAGTACAATAGGACTTGCAAATGGTGAATTACTTTCTCTGATAATTCCTAATTTTAGAAGCTCATCAATTTTTTCATCAACTCGTTTTTTTTGCTCGTATGAAAGTCGTCTAGGTTTGTAATGAAAGTGGTCACCTTTTTTAAGTGATATTTCTATCGCATAATCATTTACTGGCGTGGAAGGTTTGTTGTAATATAAATAATTAGTTTTAAAAATATTTAGAAAATTTGCCAAATGATATTTAGAAACTTCTCCCACATTTTCCATTAGTATTTTAAAGTTGTCGTCACTGATATTGAATACTTGTTTGTTTACCTTCTGATCATCAATATTTCCAGGCTTCAAATGGTTCAGAGAACAAGGGTGTATTTTTATATTTTTCTCAATTACAGTACGTATTCCGGGACGCATAATGACATCTCTTCCAATGATAGCATCGCAGAAACACAACGTTTAATCAGCAACAACAAAAAATTGAATTCTGAAACGATTATTTTGAATAATTATCTCGTTTTCGTATGTACCTAATATCTTCAGCCTTTTCCCACTAATTCCACGATGAATGTTTTTTCCAGAAAATTTTGAAATGTTTTGTTTTTCAACTAATCCTCGTCGAATTAGTGAGATGGGGCTGCCTGTATCTATTAAAGCTTTAAAAATAAAATTACCATCTTTTAAAAAGAAATCTACCAGTCCGTTACGTCCTTCGTCTATCCCTGCATAGTCTGTCTGTCTGGTTGGTGGTTCTTCATTACAAGTGTTAACAACATTTATAAGTTGCTTCGCTCGGGTCTCTCTTTTGTCGAAAATCTGGTGCCTGGATTGATTCGCATTAACATTCAGGTTTCCTCCAAATCGTCTACAGTTAGCAGCAAGATGTCCTGGTTGATTGCAAGAGAAACATAGAGTATTCCTCTGGCCCGATGTTGCACTCAAACGAATCATTCGAAATGCTTGAACAATTTCACACACAGTTTTGAAATTCTGCAGCCTTGCTTGATTTTTCAACATATTATCTTCAATTCCTTCAACGATGTAATCTACCAATTCCTTCTCGTTTAAATCTAATCGTTGTCCAAGAATCCTTTTTGCTTGACAATATTCCGCAAAAGTTTCCTTTCCATACCATTTCCTGCTTTGCAACGTTGTCTTAGGTGAAAATTATTGTCCGGAACACTAAACATTTTCCTCAGTTCCTCCAAGGTTTCAGTGTAATCGCGAAGCATGAACCGTGCATAAGAATGCAACCAAATTTGAGCTTTTCCTTTCAACTGCCGAATTATGACCAATTTATTAACTCGTCGTCTACTGCTAACGCCCGCTTAGTACTCTGCACCACAGCAATGAAATGTTCCACATCGTCATTTTCATTTCCGTAAAACATTGGGAGAAATCCGCATATTTCATCCAACCGAAAGCGACACGCTATTTGTCCAGAAAACGCTCCATTTTCAAAACGTTCAGGTCTTGCAGCTACTGAAGCTTGTCTAGCGAAATTTACTGGCCCAAATGGTACAGGGATGTTTCCAAGACCAGTTTCTGTACTTGCTTCTAACGTACTTGTAATAGATGCCATAACTGGTTGAGAAGATATCGTGGCAGCATTCATTGTGATCCCTGCATTCGATTCAACGTCAGGAAAAATTTCACTTCGATCACCGGCGATATTTCTTGTTTCCATTGATCTTGTCGGAACATCTGGATCGCTTCCAACTACTTCGAGTTGCGATGAAGTTTTCTGACTTCGTAGAAACATTCTCGATCCCACTTCTGAAGTTGTAGAGCTTTTAAATATAACGACTTTATTCGTCAGTGGTCTTTTATCGAATGGCTTTTACAATTTTATCTCTATCTGTCAACCTATGTCAACGCCTACCTAAGTTAACTTATATTTACTACAGGATTCCTATAATTCTGTCGACCGTGCTTAGAAAAGCAATCATATAACGACCAATCAGAGGTCGAGCTTTGCGTTTTGACAAGGCTTGACAATTTTCAATAGTACAACAGCTCGAATAATAAAATTACAATTTTCTGCAATTGGGAAGATTCTTAGAAGATTTTCAATCGATTGCTGCTACAACGAAGGAAATCCATCGAAAACTAAACGATTTATTAGCATTTGAAATTGGACATATTTTTCACTTCTTCCGGATTAAGATTTTCATTTTACATCTGTATGTAGCCGAACTTTCTAAGAGACGTAGAATACGTCAAAAAAGAAAGAGATATAAACCCATATCTTTCAATTTAAAAATTTTATTGTTGGAAAAAAATTGAAAGAGAAAATGGCAACTCTGCTGCAAAAAAGGAAAATATATAGGGTATCGAACGTCTTCGTCAGTGGTTTTCTTCGGCAGTTTATTTGCAGCAATCTTATGCAAAAGGGGGCCGAAGAAAACCACTGACGAAGACGTTCGATACCCTATTTGAAAGCTTTTATAGGCAGAAAATTCCTAAAAATTATTCGTTGGGTTGTTCTTTGGGTTAGAAAGTCAACACACATTTTTAATTAAATATGGTTGTTCGATATAAAACGGAGAAATTAATAACTGGTTTCATGAAAAGGTATATCTTAAGATTGACGGTGACGGTTGTTTCTTAAGTGAAATTTACAAGGAACACAATGAAATTATCAAATTCAAAATATGCATTTGCCGAAAAAAGCAAATTTAGTTTTAAAATACAAAAATAACACTGGTCAGCACAGATGCGACCCTAAAGCTCAAACTAGAATAAGAGTAAGATTATAGGTTTTTAGCCATTCCTGTTGATTTTGGTGCCCCTAGCCACCAACATTTTTTTCAGAGACTTGAATGAGTTTTCTCGTAAACATAAAGTTGAAGCGACGAATATGGCGAGCAAGTACTATGCGACCTTCTCACGTAAGTTGGTGCATCTCTACACTGGCGGGAGGCACCAAATTTCACAGGAATGGTTGAAAAGCTTTAATCTTTTTAGGACAGCTATTTCGAGCTTTGGGGCAGCATTTTTTTCGCTTTTGTCGACCAGTGTAATCTATCTGGTAACACAGAAATCATATATTTTCTTTTCTCAAAGGCTACCCAACTAGAGTTAGTCGGGTTTGATGTTTTTGAAATCCGTACCCGACACGAACCCGAGTTTTTTTTTTTTTTGAGTCGATATTCTATATCAATTTGAGCCTACCCTAAAGCTTTGAACCTCGAATGCACTGTGCATTGCACAGTGATACAGATTGACAATTTAGGCAGAAATGGAGTTTTAGATTTTTTGTTGTGGTTTTAGAGCCATATACCCAAAATAAACGGAGAAGATTTTGTTACTTCTGAGTAACATTATGTATTACTTTTTGTGTCTTATGACCGCGCATTGGACACAAAAAGTAATAACCAAAAAGTATCAAAATATATGACGGCTACACGCAGAAGCAGAATCTCACCGGCCAACCTCAAAAGCGATGAGTGTGTGTGTGTTTTAACATGGCTTGCATTCGTGAGCTAGAAAGCAAATCAAACGCAGTTTACAAATCGTTTAAGACGCACATGAAGTCTTTAGAATCATCAACGTTTCTTCACTGTATGACGAGAAAAAAATGATACCTGGCAGCTCCTCTCATATTTTTTCTCTACTACGTATGCGTATGACGAATAAACTAATACACGAGCACCGGATGAATTTTAGATAGAAGTGACTAATGACAAGTTCAAAATATGCAATAGAATGCTATTACTTTTTAAGTAATGAATTAAATACCAAGAGGAGCATTTTTCGTAATTGCTTTTGAAGGAACAAGTGACAATTTTGCGTGTGGTTGTAACGGTCATAGTCATGATCTCGTAACATGTGCAAAACACATGACAGTGTGTGTTGTTACTTGACGGGAGAAGGATGTTATTACTTTTTAAGTCACGAATCTATTACAAAACAGAAAATTTTTGTTTATTGCACTTAAAGTAACAAGGAAAAATTCTGCGTGTACTTTCTATGGAAAAGTTTCTTCTTGTAAGTAGATCTACATTTAAATTGAAGTGCAAACTAGACTGGTCCTAAAACCAGCGAAATAAAATACCAAAATTTTTGTTTGAAAAAAAAAATGGTATATTATTTTCAGTGGAGTTGTAGATCACGTTATTTTGAGCAACTTGTAGAAGACTACCTATTTGTGGCTCTTGTATTGGCTGAATTAGGTAAATTTCGTGTATCAAAAAACGATCGTTCAACAACCGGGGAATATAATAACGAACGTTAAAAAAAACAAATAGAAAGTTTCACGTTTGGCTTATGCGGCCGTGGCGAGGTGTGCTTCAAATCGTTCTAAACTTCTTTCTATTGTTTAGATCTTTATGCAAATTTGTGAAAAAGTTGTTCTTAAGAAGCTGTACTCTAAGAAAATTTCTTTTTGTTTTAATTTTTTGAAAACTAAAAAGGTATATAACTGCTCAAGTGGCTTGAAACAAATTCAACTAACAGGCAACAAATAATAAAATTAAATGAAGAGAAATCAAATCCTATTCTATTCCAAGGCTCCCATTGATGACCACTCCTTTTTATTTTGTATGTTAACGACATTTCCTTCATCCTCAAAATGCAATGGCTACATTTGAAAACGATATCGTTCTGAAGTGAGTTAAAAAAAAATTTGACTTCGAAAAATGCTGAATAAATACTAAACTCCAGTTTCAAAAAAAAAATTGATGGATTCTATTTTTAAGTAACCCAAAATTATAATAAAACTTTAAACTTTAATTCAAAATAACTTGTAAACGGATGCATTCATGATGTTAATCATTATGAGGTCCTTGACTTAAAATGACTATCTAAATCGCTTGAAATCAGTGGAGGTCAAATACTTCAAATATATATTTTTTTAAGTATTTGTACTCCACTGACTTCAAAGGATTCAGAATATTTTTTCACAACCTTAACCTTGAATGAAGAATCTGTCTCTCATTTTTTTACTCTGTACTTTTCATGAAAAGTTGTTATAACTTTAAGGTTCTTTAAAAAAATGATTCTTATTTTTTTTTTCTTCATCTATAGTTTATTTGACACGGCACAAATACAATTCAATGTTTAACGGCGCCAATTATATCTGGTAGCTTACTTTCTAAAGTATCTTAATAACTAAAAGCAAATTTTTTATCCTCGCTGCCGACTACGAGCTGAAACTAAATCTAACTTAAAGCTAGAATATTTTGCATTAAAAGCACAGGTTTGCTGTTTGATTGTTTTCATTGCCATAGGTAAGCAGCATATTAAATTTGTTCCGCTGCTGGGCCAAGATATTACGGACTGGCATATTGGGTTGTTTCCATCGGGCCTTGAGAGTATCGTGCGGGTCTGATTGCTGTTTCCGGATCCGGGGTCTTAACGTGTTCTTGTCGTTTGGTTGGATGTAGGCGGAAGGGGATAGGACTAAACTGGGGCGTGGATGGATTTCAGGAAAACGTATATAAGGGACATGTAGGATAGGTCACGGCTCGCCAAGACATCACGAACAGGAACAGCCGGCTGCCTACCTTCGGCCTGCAGGGAAGCTATTAATCTAGACCTGGCGTCACGGTGTACAGGGCATGACCAAACAACGTGCTCTATGTCGTGATAACCTTCACCACAGGCACAGATACCACTCTCCCCGAGCCCAACACGACGGAGATGCGCGTCAAATCTATAGTGATTGGACATAAGCCGGGACATCACGCAAATGAAATCCCGACCTACATCCAACCCCTTGAACCACGGGTTCGTCGATACCTTGGGGATTATGGAATGTAACCACCTTCCCAGTTCCCCCTTGGTCCAAGAATTTTGCCAACTGATGATCGTATCCTGACGTACAAATGCGAAAAATTCATTAAAGGCAATTGGTCTTACATAAATATCACCGTTTGTTGCGCCCACCTTAGCCAAAGAGTCCGCTTTCTCATTACCCGGTATCGAGCAGTGAGAAGGGACCCACGCTAAGGTAATCTGAGTAGATTTTTCGGATAAAGCACTCAGATGTTCCCGTATTTTCCCCAGGAAATACGGAGAGTGCTTAACATCTTTCATCGATCGGAGAGCCTCAATGGAACTGAGACTGTCCGTAAAGATGAAATAATGGTCCGTGGGCATTTTTTCGATAATCCCTAGGGTGTACTGAATTGCAGCTAATTCTGCGACGTAAACAGAAGCAGGATTATCGAGCTTATGGGAGACGGTTAAATTGTTATTGAAGATACCGAAGCCAGTGGACCCATCAAGAAGTGATCCGTCAGTGTAGTACATATTGTCGCAGTTGATGTTTCGATATTTATTGGAAAAAATTTTAGGGATCTGCTGCACGCGTAAATGATCCGGGATTCCACGAGTTTCTTCTATCATGGATGTATCAAAAAACACAGTAGAATCTGAAGTATTTGATAAGTCGACACGATTTGGAATATTCGAAGAAGGGTTAATATTTTGGGTTATGTGATTGAAATACAATGTCATAAAACGAGTTTGAGAATTAAGTTCGATTAACCTTTCGAAATTTTCAATCACGGGACGGTTCAAGACCTCACATTTGATTAGAATACGAGAAGACAGGCTCCAGAAGCGGTTTTTCAATGGTAGTACTCCAGCTAAGATCTCCAAACTCATCGTATGGGTCGACTGCATGCAACCCAAGGCGATACGCAAACAACGATATTGTATTCGCTCCAGTTTGATCAAATGTGTGTTTGCTGCGGAGCGGAAGCAGAAACACCCGTACTCAATAACAGACAGTATCGTTGTTTGGTAAAGCCTTATAAGGTCTCCTGGGTGGGCTCCCCACCATTGTCCGGTTATTGTACGAAGAAAATTCACTCTTTGTTGACATTTTTTCATCAGATACCTCACGTGACAACCCCAGGTGCTTTTAGAGTCGAACCAGACACCAAGATATTTGTGTACCAAAACCTGAGAAATCGTTTTACCCATTAATTGTGTTTGAAGCTGAGCAGGTTCATGCTTCCTAGAAAAAACTACTATCTCAGTCTTCTCCGGAGAGAATTCGATACCTAGTTGTAAAGCCCAAGCAGACAAATTGTCCAAGGTATCTTGCAATGGTCCTTGCAAATCGGCAGCTTTGGCTCCTGTAACAGAGATTACACTGTCGTCTGCAAGTTGTCTTATCGTGCATGAATTTGCCACACATTCGTCGATGTCATTTACATAAAAGTTGTAAAGAAGGGGGCTTAAACATGAGCCCTGGGGAAGACCCATGTAGCTAATGCGAAAAGTTGCCAAATCGCCGTGCGTAAAATGCATGTGCTTTTCGGACAACAAATTGTGCAAAAAATTGTTCAAAATTGGAGAAAATCCTTGTCGGTGAAGTTTACCCGAAAGAATGTCAATAGAAACGGAATCAAAAGCCCCCTTAATGTCCAAGAACGCAGACGCCATTTGTTCTTTGCGAGCATACGCCAGCTGAATATCTGTTGAAAGCAACGCAAGACAATCATTCGTCCCTTTGGCACGGCGGAAGCCAAATTGAGTATCTGATAGTAGACCATTTGATTCGACCCAATGGTCTTAACGACGGAGTATCATTTTTTCCATCAATTTCCGGATACAGGATAGCATTGCAATCGGCCTATAAGAGTTGTGATCAGAAGCTGGTTTCCCGGTTTTTGGATGGCGATCACCTTCACTTGCCTCCAATCCTGCGGTACAATGTTTTGCTCCAGGAACTTATTGAACAAGTTCAACAAGCGCCTCTTGGCATTGCCGGGTAGATTCTTCAACAAGTTGAATTTGATTCTATCTAACCCAGGCGCGTTATTGTTACAGGACAGGAGGGCAACTGGAAATTCTGCCATCGTAAAAGGTGATTCTATCGCGTCGTGGCCCGGAGACGCATCGCGAACAATGTTTTGCTCAGGAACAGAGTCCGGACATACTTTCCTGGCAAAATCAAATATCCACCGACTTGAAGACTCCTCGCTTTCGTTGACCGTTACGCGATTCCGCATTCTTCGGGCTGTGTTCCAAAGAGTGCTCATCGATGTCTCCCTCGACGTCTCGTTCACGAACCGACGCCAATATCCGCGTTTCTTTGCTTTAGCCAAACTTTTAAGCTTGGTATTAAGCTCCGAATACCGTAAATAGTCGCCAGGTATACCTCCCTTCTGGTAGGCCTTAAACGCGTCGGATCTTTGCGTGTAGACATCGGAGCACTCTTGGTCCCACCACGGAGTGGGAGGCCGTTCTTTGATCGTTACGCCGGGATATTTCTTCGTTTGGGCTTGCAACGCGGCGTCGAGAATCAAGCCCGCGAGGAGGTTGTATTCTTCAAGTGGTGGATGATGTTGTATCGACACGACCGCTTTTGAAATCATTTCCTCGTATAACTTCCAATCGACATTCCGTGTGAGGTCATACGGAATGTCAATTGGTCGCATGCGAGTCGACCCGTTATTAATTGAAATAAGAATAGGCAAATGGTCGCTACCGTGAGGATCAAGGATTACCTTCCATGTGCAATCCAACCGTAGCGACGTCGAACATAAGGATAGATCCAAAGCGCTTTTTTTTTTCACCGTTGTTTAAAATAGTCATGTCGAAGTCATCGCAAAGGTTATAGATTAAAGAGGAGCGGTTATCATTGTATGGGGAACCCCAAGCCACGCCATGAGAGTTGAAGTCTCCCAAAATCAAACGTGGCGAGGGAAGGAGTTCTATTAAATCAAAGAGCAGCCGTTGCCCAACCTGTGCTCTGGGAGGAATATATATTGAGGCAATACAAAGCTCTTTACCTTGTATTGTCATTTGACATGCGACAACTTCGATGCCTGGAATCGAGGGGAGGTTAATACGATAGAAAGAATAGCACTTTTTAATCCCTAAAAGTACTCCTCCATATGGGGTGTCTCGATCAAGGCGAATAATATTAAAATCATGGAAGTTGAAATCAATATTTGAAGTAAGCCAAGTTTCACAAAGGGAAGATGCATCGCATTTGTTTTTATTTATCAAAACTTTAAACGAATCAATTTTTGGTAAAATACTTCTACAATTCCACTGTAAGACAGAGATAGAATCCTTCATATACGCAGTTGAATTAGGCATCGAAGGATACAATCGCTGCAAGGAGGGGCCATTGGGCAGTCAACTGCTTCAAAAATGATCTAACTGTTGGGAGGAATGCTGTAAGAAAAATTTTAATTGGATCGGGTACATTGAAATTTTCGAAAATCCAGTCCACAATGTCAGAAAATTTCACTAATCCAGAGGTTGTTTCATCAACTGGGAGTGCAAAAGGAACAACTGGGGTTTTAGATGTTCCTGGCAGTGCTGGGAACTCCTTCTGGGACTTTAAATTTGCAAGCCCAGGAGGAGTTTGCTTCGGTTTTTCCGCAGCACTGTTTGGTTTGTTCGTACTTTTCATTACACTTTGGGAAATCTTAGGACCTTTACGGGGAAGTTTAGGAGAAGAAACATTTTTCCTCTTCCTAGACTCCCCAGGATTGGCATAAGATGTTCCCGCTAATGAATCATCAGAATCGGTTTCATCAGAGGGCAACAGATCAAAGGGGTTCGATGTTATGGTAGAAGTGGTCACGGTCTTCTTCAGCATCTCAGCGTAAGAACGCTTTGAACGCTCCTTAAGTGACCGCTTGATTTTATCTCTGCGCTGCATGTACACCGGGCATGTGGAGAGCTCATGCTGGTTTTCCCCACAGTGAATACATTTTTCAGCATTAACACTGCAAGAATCTTCCGCATGAGTCTCCCCACACTTGCTACATCGTGCCTTATTGCAGCAGTAGGCGGCTGTGTGGCCTAACTGCTTGCAATTGGTGCAATTCATAACACGGGGTACATACAATCGCACAGGCAGACGAACCCGGTCGATCGAGACGTGGCTAGGGAGTGCAGATCCGGCAAACGTAACGCGAAACGAGTCTGACGGAGTGTAAACTTTTTTACCGCCGACGAGAGACATGGACCGCAATTGCTTACAATCCAAAATCTTCGCCTGTGTTTCGGTATTTTTGAAGCAACCGGTTGCGCTTTAAGGATACACTCGACAGACAGACTCGAATCGGTTATGACACCGTCGATCTCCACGTCTCGTGCGGGTATGTAAACGCGATACTCGCGTGTGAAGAGCTCAGAGCAAGCGATAGCATTGGCCTGTGCCAGATCACTGACCACGACACGGAGCTTGTTAGGTCGGACCTTGGAAATTTCGGTCACGGCCTTGTACCCCTTCGTCAGGTCTTTTGAAATTTGCAGTATGTTTAATCGCTTTGAATTCACTCCTGCCTTTGGACGAAAATAAACAGTATAGCTGCCCTGTTGAGATCCGTCCGGGTAAAGCCTGGGGCGAGGGGGGACTGGAGAATGAACAGGGAAGGGGGTAACAGAAGGGTCAGGGTCAGGGGGGTTCGGGGATGGTGGCACGGGAGGCGAGGGATCTATATCCATCGCGCTAAATGTAGCGCACTAGCGAACAAGCGCCGACAAGAACACGTACCTCTTTACTTCTTCCTTCCAGCAGTGGTTGTCCGATCGTTCGAAGCTGCACCCAAAGCAGCCAGCAGCACCAGTACAGCAGCACCAATACAGCCACCAGCAGTGAGCCGGGTGTGAGATCACTCAGCACAGCGACACGGACTCGACTGTCAACTGATGGCCTTGAATAATACACTCTTTTGTTTGGCTATTCGTACACACGGACCGGATTGTAATAGAACGACCACTTTGCACGTCCGTTTCTGTCGAGTGTTCGACGCGGAATGATTCTTATTTTGTTGAACAAGAATTTAGTGTTTATTCATATTTTTTCGAAGTTAGAAGCATACATACATCGTACTCAGCACTTGTTCAGTTATAACTGAATAAAAAATTGCTGCGGATGCGCTTTTCGACTACCAAAACATTTTTTTAATCGAACTGTGTACGCAAAACCAACGTCGTATTCTCGAAATAATGCCTTTTTTCACTGCAGAAATCAGTAAGTATCTAAAAAGGAAGCGTTATGAACTGCTGGGGAAAGGTAACCTTCCCACAAACTTACTAACTTCATTTATTTTCCAGTTAAAGCAAATTTCGTTAGAACAGATAACACGCATGAATTAAGTCACAGTTGATTTCGTGTTTGAAAACAAATCATTTTTACTCATCTACAGCAATCAGGTTGTATTAGTGAGATTCACCGGATTGATTCAGTAAAATTGTATCACGAATAAACACGATACGGCAATCGTCCTTTGCTTCTATTTCGAATAAAGTTCATTTTTCGAAAGCAAATACCATAGCTTGATTTGGAACGGATAGCAACACTATTTCTCATACTGTCAACGCTTTGCTCCTATTAAATCCCTTTTCTTCAGTGCGTCTTGAACTGTCCTACAGATCAGACGTTTTTTCGGTTGCTTGTGGACTGGTCTTGACTGCCTATAGCTTCAAAGTTTGTGTTTTGTCAGTGTGTCTTCTAAAGACTACCTGAAAGTTATTTCCCATCAGTCTTTCTCAAGACTACCTACTTTTGAATTTAACATTTGTTTTAACTTTTTTCGTATCACCTGAAATGGCTGGACGGAAAAAAAAACCTCGCATCGCTGCGGGGAGGAAAAGAGAGGCATCTCTTTCTGACACTTCGAGTGTCTGTAGTGACAATCCTTTTGATATTTTGCTTGAGCATGAAGCTGGTGAAATGGAAGTTACCAATAATGAAACTATACAAAATATAAAATCTTTAAAAAAGGAGAAAGTTCCACCTATTGTGGTAACTATTTCTCCTGAATTTAATATATTCAAAAAGGAACTTTCAACGTTTGTTTCTGACGTTAAAGTTACTTATCAAATTGGCCGTAGAGGTGAATGTCGCTTATTAGCCGACTCAGTAAAGGGTCGTGATCGTCTTGTTCAGTATTTAACTGACAAGATGTACAAATTTTTTACATATGACACCAAGAACGCCAAGCCGTTCAAGGTTGTCTTGAAAGGTCTCACCAACGATCAAACCGTTGATGAGATCAAACTTACTTTAACAGAATTACTTGGCATAGCCCCTACCCAAGTAATTCTAATGAAACAAAAATCACGAGGCGAAAACAGTCAGAGAACTGGAATTTCCCTTGTTAATTATTTAATTCATTTTAACCGCAATGAGGTTAACAACTTAAAATTTTTTGAAAAAGCACATGCTTTGTATAATGTGCGTGTAAAGTGGGAAATTTATAGGAAGTATGGCGGAGGTGAAAAGCATATCACCCAATGCCGTACTTGCCAACGTTATGGCCATGGTTCCAAATTCTGTAACATGGACCAAAAATGTCTTAATTGTGGAGACTCATCTCACAAAAAGGACACATGTCCTGTGAAAGAGAGTAAAAATTTTCGCTGTGCGAATTGTAACGGCAACCATATGTCAAATTTTTATCAATGCCCAGTCCGTTTAGCAATTGTTAAGGCAAGGCAAGGTAAACAAAATTCAATTTCTCAATTAAAACCAACTTCAAAACAAAATTCTCCAAGCGTACCAGTGACGCATAGTTTACCTACTCCTTTGCATACCCGTTTAACTTATGCACAGGTTACAGGTAGTTCGAACGTTTTACCGCCTAGTGTTGGTAGTTCGAAAATGACCGTTAATATGGGTAAGCAAAACACGCTAGAAAATAATTGTACACCTATTACTCCAGCTAATATTGCTGCCGAAAATATTTTTTCTAATGTCAACTGCCTGGGGCCTATTACGGCAGGTAAACTTTCTTTTTTGCAACAGGCAATGTTCGATCTTATGAACGCCATGTTGCAGGCAAAATCAATGTTTGAAGCCATTCAAATAGGCACAAATTTTACTATTAAAATTGTTTGTGTTAATTTAAAATTTAGCAATGATTTTAAATAAAACAATTAAAATATTAAATTGGAATGCTCGCTCATTGAAGGCCAATGAGAATGAACTTTTTAATTTTTTAACAGTAAATAATGTGCATATTGCAATTATTACTGAAACATTTTTGAAACCTAACATAAAATTAAAATATGATTCCAATTACGTGGTTCATAGATATGATAGGATTCAGGGTTCCGGCGGTGGAGTTGCAATTGTTATTCATCGCCGAATCAAACATCGTGCTCTTCCCCATCTTGAGACGAAAGTTATTGAAACTTTGGGAATTGAAGTTCAAACTGAACTTGGGATTTTATTTATTGCCGCAGCATATTTACCATTTCAATGCACACGCGAGCTCAAAAATTATTTTAATGGTGATTTACAAAAAATCACCAGAAATCGTTCGAAATTTTTCATAATCGGCGATTTTAACGCTAAACATCGTTCATGGAATAATTCTCAAAGTAATTCTAATGGCAAAATTTTATTCAATGATTGTTCTTCAGGATACTATTCTATTTTGTCTCCGAATAGTCCTACATGCTTTTCTTCTGTGAGAAACCATTCAACAATTGATTTGGTGCTAACAGATCAAAGTCATGTATGTAGTGATTTGATCACACATGCTGACTTTGATTCTGACCATCTTCCAATAACTTTTTCTTTATCACATGAATCAGTTTTAAACCCTATGAGCTCTGTTTTTAATTATAACAAGGCTAATTGGGAAAGATACAAAACTCATATTGAGAGAAATTTCAATAATGAGCTTGATTTGCAAAACGAAGTGAATATTGATTCCGCTTTGGAAGCAATAAAATGTGTGATTGTTGATGCCAGGAATTATTCTGTTCCAAAGGCTCAAGTGAAATTTGATTCACCAATAATTGACGAAAATCTTCAACTTCTAATTCGTTTGAAAAATGTCCGCAGACGTCAATATCAACGTACTCGTGACCCTGTTTTTAAAACTATTTATAAAGATTTACAGAAAGAGATTAAACATAGATTTACTCTTCTGAGAAATCAAAATTTTGAGACTAAAGTTGAAAAATTGAAACCATATTTAAAACCATTTTGGAAGCTGTCGAAGATTCTTAAGAAACCTTCAAAGCCTATTCCAGTTTTAAGAGATGGTGAACGTTTTCTTGTATTCAATGAACAAAAGGCTCAAAGACTTGCTCAGCAGTTTGAGAGTGTTCATAACTCAAATTTGAATTTTGTGAGTCCAATTGAAAATGAAGTCACACGTCAATTTGATTTAATTTCTTCCCAGAATTTTTTACCTGCAGAAATAATTGAAACTAACTTGATTGAGATTAAATCAATTATTAAAAATTTCAAAAATATGAAAGCACCTGGTGACGATGGAATCTTTAATATACTAATCAAACATCTCCCTGAGAGCACAATGGAATTTTTAGTGAAAATTTCAATTGCTGCTTCAAAATTGCATATTTTCCCAAATTATGGAAAAATGCAAAAATTACTCCCATTCTAAAACCGGATAAGAACCCAGCTGAAGTTTCAAGTTATCGACCAATCAGTTTGCTTTCTTCAATAAGTAAACTGTTTGAGAGAATTATTCTTAACAGAATGATGTCACACATCAACGAAAATTCAATTTTTGCAAATGAACAGTTTGGATTTCGCCATGGGCATTCCACAACTCATCAATTGCTCAGAGTTACTAATATGATACGAGCTAACAAATCTGAAGGTTATTCCACTGGAGCTGCTCTTTTAGACATAGAAAAAGCATTCGACAGTGTTTGGCATAAAGGTTTGATTGCGAAATCGCAAACTTTTAATTTTCCAATTTTCCTAATCAAAATTTTAAAAAATTATCTTACTGATCGAACTCTGCAGGTTGTCTATCAGAATTCAAAATCTGATAGATTCCCTGTCAGAGCAGGTGTACCTCAAGGTTCAGTCTTGGGTCCAGTCCTGTACAACATATTCACTTCAGATCTTCCTGATTTGCCTCCAGGATGCACAAAGTCATTGTTCTGCGATGACACAAGCATTTCCGTAAAAGGAAAAAGTCTTCGTGTCATATGCAGTCGATTGCAGAAAAGTTTAGATATTTTTTCTTCCTACTTGCAAAAGTGGAAAATCTCTCCCAATGCTTCTAAAACTCAAATGATAATTTTTCCGCATAAGCCTAGGGCTTCTTTCCTCAAGCCAAACAATAATCACGTTGTTAAGATGAATGGGGTTATTTTAAGTTGGTCCGACAAGGTTAAGTACTTGGGACTAATTTATGATAAAAAACTTATTTTCAAAGAGCACATTGAGAGTATACAAGCCAAGTGCATTAAATATACGAGATGTTTATATCCTCTCATTAACAGGAATTCTAAGCTTTGTTTAAAGAACAAACTTTTGATTTACAAACAAATTTTTAGACCAGCAATGCTTTATGCTGTACCGATCTGGTCAAGTTGCTGTTCAACAAGGAAAAAAACGCTCCAAAGGATTCAGAATAAAATTCTGAAAATGATTTTGAAGCGTCCTCCTTGGTTTGGTACACTCGAATTACATAGACTTACTGGTGTTGAACCATTAGAAGCTATGTCAAATAAAATTATTAACAATTTTCGACAAAAATCGTTGCAATCCTCAATTGCTACGATAAGCTCTCTTTATAGCCAATAAGTTAGCAATTAAGTTAGTTGTAAGTTTACTTCCCCTTTTCTGACAAGTAGGTTTAAATCCCTACGAATGATAAGTCCTAATTGCGAAAGCAAACAAATCCTAACAATTAAAATTACAAATTTCTAACAGTGTTGAGAAGTCACCATTTGTGATTGGACACACATACTCATTATTTACTAATATTTATCATAAATACTTAAGCTACTAACAAATCCCCCCTTAAAAAAAAAATCCCTTTTCTTTTGCACGCGGTAACAACACTTCCACTCGTTTGTTCAACTCAATCGCCGAGTGTATTATAAAAGTCCACGGATTACGATTCAACGACATAATGCTCTAGTGAAAGAATACGATTTTTATCGAATTAGCGAACGGAAATGGGAATTTATTTAACCATCGGCAAGCCGTGGCGATTTGCGTTGATAAGAGCAGGCCGGTCAGCTTGATTAACACGGTAGTTTTTCCGGATTAGATTGACGACACGCATTTGAAACTGATAGACTCGAAATTCAAGGATTTACATTGAGACATCGTGTCCGTGTCACCACGCTTGATTTACTATATATGTATCACTCATTTTAAAAATATGATACTAGCCTTGCATAGAATGTAGTCCAGTAAATGTTTAGCCGCTTTAACGGGTGCCGTCGGTTTATAGTACCGAACAGTAAACTTCATGTCTTTATCTATCACTTCTCTACGCGACACTGTCACTGTGAAGTATGAATACTGAGAGCGACACACGATCTGCCAGTGCTTGAGTACCGAGTGAAACTGAATCCTTACCGATCCAGATGACCAGGTGATGGAAACCAAATCAGTTTTGCTTACCTACCGAAATATAGAGACACCGGAGCACTTCTACTCCCACATGAAACGCTCAGCAGTTTGTGTGTTAGTGGTCGAAGATTTCAAGCAAGCACGGCAGAGTAATGTTATCTCTCTATCTGTTAATGTAGGGCGATTTGTCAGTTCGGTGCCTGGTATGATTAAACGAAAATACACCGGCGCCAGATGGATCACACTTCCCGCAAACAAGGACACACGGAACGAATTGCGGGATGGCACGAACCCTGCCTTAATATTTACTGGTATATAAATATAGCACGAGGAAGAATAGTTGGAAAATTTCATGATTTTTATTTTAAAAATTTTCCATTACAGATAGTTCTATGTGTGTATGTATATGTAACAGTACTTGTATAAGAATTTGTATATTTTTTATCAAATTTCCTATGGTTTGCTGCATGAGGTTTTGGAGCAAACCCCTCATTGATCACTTCCAACGACATCGGAATAATTAACCAAAACGAAATCGAATTCTTATTTGATCTTCGCTTGGTTTAAATTAGACTAGAAGTTGGTTTAAATTAGACTAGAAGTTTTTAATTTCCGGGATTGTGTTGCTCATACTGTAATAGGGTAACAATGATTAAAAAGGTGAAGCTTGGTTCGAACTTATCACATGTGCAATAAGGTGTGAAATACAACATGCAGTTTTAACCTTGCTCTCGTGTCTTGCGAAGATGAAGAAGAATGAAAATTTGGTGACTTTTTCATCGATTTGAATCGAACTATACAAATTCAATGTCCATAGCGGCAATAAAAATACACAGGGAGTAAAACATAAAGAACATCTTTTATCGAACAATTAAGATTAACTCATTTATTTCATTTATTCAGTTACTTAACATCATCAGACAACAGAATCTGCAAGCCAACTTCTATATTTCGATCAATATCGACAATTGAATCATTTGATTCTGCCACCAAAATTGACATATTCTATCGGCGGGAACATTTTTTTGTTCATTTTTTTGTGGCTGAACAATTATGGAAATAAATATTGATAATATATTTCAGAACTATATGGAGTAAGCAAGGTTTTCCGATCATATTGAAACATTAGAGGGTTTGTTTATTTATGTAACAGAACATTGTTTTGCATAATCTCAAATTTTTTGAAAAGAGTAAAGTATGGTTAAAATAGACACTCAAAAATTTTGAGTAAAAAATTTCGAGTTCAAAATCTACTAAAAACAAACTAACAAATGCAGTAACTTTGAGTACACTTAATCGATTTCTCTGAGTGCGCTTAATCGATTTTTTCTCAAGATTACATTATCAAAAAATGATGATTCTTAGTTTTTTTGTATTGTCAACTAAATCTGAAATTGTTATAAATCTAAACAATGCGTTAAAAATAGCAACTCAAGAGCTTACATTTTATATTTTCATAACATACTTTACGACAAGGAAATTTTATATTTTTATACCTGCTTTACGCGCTGAGTATGTCATCGTACTACTACTACATCATACTACTTCACAAGCCTTTTCCTTAGAATGAAAAGCGCGAAACTGGATATTCGATAATTTTTTCGACCATGGCACGCTATATCTCTCAATAAATTGTAAGATGGTTCCAGATAAGGTCGATGAAATAGGAGATAAGGATATGAGAAAAGTAATTCTGGGGAAAGACAATTAAGTTACGAATAAATCCGCTAACACAAACAAGTAGCAGCTTACTTTGCAATAAGCGACACTACAAACATGAAAAAGTGTGCGGAAGACAGCAAAACGTTTGAAGAGAGAGTTATATTTTGGTCCATACAAAAAAACGAAAAATAACTATTAAGGTAACTTGATACGAAATTTTCTATTTTCTTTATGAAAAAAAGTGTGAAGTTTAACAAAAAATGTGAAGGTTTGAAATGTGAATCACTCTAACGGTTTCTCCCAGTCGACATTCGAACATACGAGAATTGCCTTGTTAGACAAGCCTCGTATCTCGAGACCAGCTGGGAGATTAAATATCGTGTAACCAGCATTTTAAACGTTTCCAATAGTACCAAAACAGAGCTTGGCTCGCACAGCAGGTTTAAATGATGGCCAAAACATGTTATGAAAAAATATAATTTTCGCGGTCATTTCTAAAAGGGTGCATTTTTCAAAACGACAAATCGGTAATCGGCTACTGTATAGAACGTGTTTACTAGATTCAGGACCTAATTTAGTTTACAAGAGAGAAAATCTCTAGAAATCACTATGTTTCTAAAGAAAAATGGGAATTTCTTATAATGAAATCTTGATAGAACTTCTCTGTAACCGGCGTTGCCTATATTCAACAGAATAGAATTGTCATACTAATTTTCAGCATTTGTTTGTTTTCAGCAGTTTTTTGACACAAAATTTCTGAGGATTTTTTTATCCCACTTAACCTTTTTTTTAAAATCTGGGATTATTCAAAACATTGTTCTATTATATATAAACAAACCCTCAATGTTTCAGTACGATCGGAGAAGGTGCCCTGCTCACACAAAGAAGACCGTTCAAGGCTGGCGCAAGTCCAACTTTACCTTTGTCATCACCAAGGATCAAAGCCAGATCTCAATGTGATACACATCTCGATTTGGGGGCTGTTAGAAGCAAAGGCCTGCTCAAGAAAACACACAAGTTTGGACGAGTTACTGGCCAAAACATGGATAATGATCCTCTGCTTCTTGTTGCAATAATTATGGCGCACTCTGTAATTTTTTTCGAAAAAGATACTTTTACCAGAGACACCATGGTTTAGCACAGACGATTTTTTGCTCCAATGCACTGTTATGTAGCACAGGTCGGACTCGATTATCCGGAGTATCGAAAAAATGTCACTCCGGATAATTGAGTTTTCCGGATAATCGAATCACAAGCATAGAAAGAACCTCAGGCGCCATGTTACAAGCTAAGACGGATGTTTCCGGATCCACAAAGACTTCATGAGAAGTCAGTACTCAGCTCTAGACGCTTTTTTGGAATCAAAGATGGCGACTTCCGGTTTTTGGAATACACTTAGGTCGCTTTTTATGCGGTTTTTTACGCGGTTCTTACGTGGATTCCGGAGTTTCTTTACTCGGATTCCAGAATTTACTATAACTTGTACTACATTTACTATAATTTACTATAACTTGTACTATATGTATATTACAAAGTTGTAAGAAGAAGTACTGGAGATGTGTGGTCTTTGCCAAAAACATGTGATTTGTGTGTCCTAGCAATACCTTCGAACATTTATTTTTGTGCAATACAGCTAACAAAACCTACGAACAAAAAACTAATTTTTTAGTTACTTGCTTATAATACCTAATTTGGTACTTTGTAACAAATGAAAAAAGGGATTTAGATTATTCAGCAAAGTTTTATTTTTTATGTCTTCTACAACTTTGCCAAATAGACCTTTCCTCTATCTCTTAACACAAAAAAAGTTTTCAAACGAGTTTCATCTGCCTTTGATTTTCATCTATCGCATCGAGTTTTACGCTCCAAATTTATTTCTCTGTTTCGTAGTGTTTTATATTATTAATCATTAGGACTAGTTATTTATGTCTGTTGGTAGTTGCAAATAAATAAATTATCATGGTAAACTTTTCATGACTTTTGACAATTTGAGATTATGCGGGTCATTCGTACAAGCAATTTTTTCGTACACAATATAACCAGGATGAAAGTGAAAGGCACTACGGAGTTAAGTTTCACTTTCTGCCTTTTTGAACTACTGTGCCTGCAGTGACAGTGCATGGATGATTCAAAAACACATTGTGGAATCTGAAGTATCTCTCCAAAAAGATAATGAACTAGTGTGAGCTTTCTCACACGAAAGGACATTACGCTTAATAACTACACAACAGAGCTCACTAAGCACTGAGCATCAAAAGAGGAGAGCATTTAGGTAGAAAAGTAGATAGCGTTGTTTGCTTTGCATTTTTAAACTGAAAAAAAAAAACTTCTGTTATTCTCACTAGAGTGATTCACCACGCTTGTTTCGCTTAGCTGTGGTGTAAGCAGCAAGTGTATAATTTTTTTGCGAGCAGCAGAAACACAACACAAAAAAGAAAGCAAAAAGTGTGGTGCTACACGTAGCGCTTATGGTGAGTAAGAAGTGAGCGGTGTGTATTCACTCTGCTCTTTCCACATGTTAAGGAGAGTACCAAGCCTGCATTCAGGTATGTATTCAAGGTTAAGGTTATTCAGCATCGCAGGACATGTTAATGGAAAAGTTTCAAAATTATGATAAAAAAATGGCAGCTGTATAGTTAGACATGGATCAAATGGCGGACCAAAGCCTCAAATTCTAAATCAATTTTAATGACATTGAATAACTTTCTTGTAAGCTGAACAATAATGAAGCGGCAGAAGCGGCTTCTAGGAAACTCGTTTTAAGGATTGGATGCATGGAAGGCAAAATCCTGAAAAAATGTCAGGTTTCCGCGATCGAAAGGTGTCACCCATTCAGCAAACTACACAATGCACGTAATAAAAAAAACACATTGAAAAACTTCATCCTGTAGTTAATTCTTGCCTGAAAAAAGGCAACTTTCACAGTTGTTTCCAGTGCACTTGATACTTCTTACTGCTTGTGAATACCAGAACCGTTGAATAGCTCTCCGGTTACAACAGACTGATACTTTGAAATTTTCATCGGTACATTTGACTGTCGTTAGTTTTCAATCATTTTTCGATTCTGAGCTTCCTGGTTATTTTTTTTTAATAATAATATATTTCTTTATTCTAAATAACTTTACATTTTACATATTTCTGTTTACATTTTAGTGGTTTCTCTCCTTTTTTACAAATAAATACTTCAACATATATTTAGATGAGCATCAAAATACTTTTTAACTGTTATATTATTGTTCCACCTGAATTCTCTTATTGCTCTTGGTTCGTCCGTAAGCAGATTCTGGACTTTAATTGCAAGTCTACGAGATTTATAAGTGTAAAAATTTTAGAAAATTTACTGCTTCAAAGTCTAAATGTATTGTATAAAAACACCAAATAAAAACTCCAGATTATTTACACTTATGCTGAAAAAAGCTCTTCAAATCAATTTTTCGCTCAAGCTGCCAAGGTTGTTTCGCGGCATACCTGTAGCGAAACAGTGGCACCATTTTACCCCAGTATTCACTCATCGATCACACCCGCACTGCACTCTGTGAACGAGCAAACGAAAAGCATTTATCACAATCGACCGAGAAACTGTAAACAGAGCAACACGATAAAGCCAGCAGGTAACCTCATACGGCACAGCATCTTCGACTATTAGCACTGTACTGGTAATGAACAAGTAAGAAGTAAACAACCAGCTGCAGTAAAGGATGAAATAATTATTATAACTACGTGTAATGTGCGATTCCACAGTTGGACGTGTCGAGCAATATTCTTAGAATAATTCACCGGAGTTGATCGGTAATCGAAATTTTTGCACTAGAGTCTAAAAAGTGATACACTAGTGATATAAAAAAATTGCTCATAATCCGAAACGAATACGTTTTTGGGTTAGCAGAGGTCAACAATGTATGATTCTAAAGCGACGGATACAAAGGCCTAAAAGCGACGAGTTATGCCGAAGAAACTGCAACTCGAGAAAGCGTACAAACGCTAATGATCCAAGGACATTCGTGAAAATTGAAATGAAATTTACCAGTGCAAGTTTGCGCCAAATTGGGAAACTGCAGCATCTTTAAGGCCAACAGCACTAGCTCATACGTACGGAAAAAAAACTAATACCTCCGATTGTTATTGGCTAAAATGTTTGAATCATTGATGAAAGGCTTATCAATAAAGCGGCATCCATTATTGAAATATTTATAACATTTATTGTAGTAGTGGTTGCACTGATTGATTACTGTTTTACTACTGCACTTGTTGCTACTTTGACAGGTTATTGCGACCATAAAAAATGCCTGATTATCTACTTGCACGCGGAAAATGAATTACATGCAATGTCTTCCAAAATGGCAATGACCTAATCTTATCTAAAAAGCACCAAATTCTTTTTTACGTGATTCCACTGATGTTCATGACTTAATCAACAACCGGCCGGCTATCAAAGTACACTGTATCAACATACCGTTTTTATGGTCAAAATTGGTAAAAAACTGAGGCCGTATTGCATTCTTTTAGCGGTTTTGAAGTAGAATACTTCTCTCAGGAAGTACGATTCTACGCAAGTCCAAGTGAAAAATCATCTATTAGATTAAATCTTTATTAATACTTGTATATTTGGGCGGAGCGAGACAAAGATCACATGGCTCGTGTTTGTTAGACGTCATAGTGATTACCTGTTGTCCCATAATTAACAGGTACATAAAAAATTGATACTAATTCCCGATGGATAAAATACCATGATAAGATATTCGAATAGCGTTTTTGAAATAATCACCAATTGCTATTTATAGTTCAATTACTAAAATTACCTTACAGTAATAGGTTTTCCTTGAGTTACTTCCAAA
This sequence comes from Wyeomyia smithii, assembly GCF_029784165.1. Taxonomy (NCBI): domain Eukaryota; kingdom Metazoa; phylum Arthropoda; class Insecta; order Diptera; family Culicidae; genus Wyeomyia; species Wyeomyia smithii. Next base: position 81,163,822 of record NC_073696.1, on the reverse strand, counting down.
AAAAATACCTTATCGTTCTATCTAATCTATGAATAGTAAGTATTTTTCAAACAGGCGTACATAATATTTGGTTTTTAACATAACTTTAAAATACAACACTTGCTACAGAACCTCCTTCTTGCGTCAATTGGGGTCCTGTATTCTCTACAGCCTATTAAATAGTAGTTAAAAATCCTGGAGTACAGAAGTTTGAAGTGGTGTTCTACAGGCTCATCGAGCCGTTGTCTGAATTGCGTTTTTGTAGGCCCCATGGAACACTTTATGTCATGTGAAATACATGTTAAACGACTTTTCAGTCAAACTAGAAACACGTCAAAACCAGTTTTCTGATTGATTGAAGAAAATAACATGGTATTTTATTTCATCTGTATATTCTAAATCATCCTAAGTTTAAATAAAAAGGGAAGAAATTCGTATGGCACAGCAATCATTTTTTTAGTTTTGTTATTGAAACTGCAAGTAACTAGTTATAGATCTCAGCAAACAATCGTTATGGAAAGTTACACATTTCTAAGCATGCTACACTAAAGTACACTTAAGTCGCTTTTTACGCGGGGGATACATACCGCGTAAATTCCTCATCGCATCGCTCATCGAGCCATTGTCTGAATTGCGTTTTTGTAGGCCCCATGGAACACTTTATGTCATGTGAAATACATGTTAAACGACTTTTCAGTCAAACTAGAAACACGTCAAAACCAGTTTTCTGATTGATTGAAGAAAATAACATGGTATTTTATTTCATCTGTATATTCTAAATCATCCTAAGTTTAAATAAAAAGGGAAGAAATTCGTATGGCACGGCAATCATTTTTTTAGTTTTGTTATTGAAACTGCAAGTAACTAGTTATAGATCTCAGCAAACAATCGTTATGGAAAGTTACACATTTCTAAGCATGCTACACTAAAGTACACTTAAGTCGCTTTTTACGCGGGGGATACATACCGCGTAAATTCCGGAATCCGCGTAAAAAAAAAACCGCGTTAATTCAGGAATCCGCTCAAAAAAAAAACAGCGTAAATTCTGCAATCCGAATGAAGAGAAAACGAAATCCGCGCAAAAAAATACCGCGTAAATTCCGGAATCCGCGTAAAAAAACCGCGTAAATTCCGGAATCCGCGTAAAAAGCGACCTTAGTGTATATCTATTCTATTGATTTGCTTCGGCGTAGCTTCATTTCTACAACGCGTAAATGTATGAATAATAATCTCAAAAGAGTCATTTACACGCGATCAAAAAGGATTGTTGTTTGTTGGATTGCAAAATAAGGCTAGTCCACATCCTGCTGACATCATGATAAATTTTGTTTATTTCTTGTGATTTCGAGCGTCAAATTTCCGTAAACATTGCCGATATTTTTTTTGCTGAGTAAGCAAAGAATCGTGTGCTTGAATCGCTCACTCTGCTCTTGTTGTTCTCTGGACACTCAGGGATAAAAACAATCGACAAAGTTTCCATGAGAACGATAGAAAGCAAAGTGTTGATTCCAAGAGCACGTTTGCTCAAATAATGTAAAGGAATTTTTCCATACTAGGGAAGCGGTCTTAGTGGAGCTGAACCCCTAAAATGTTTCACCATTTTTCTTTTTTTTGGTTTTCTATTTCAGTAATTGATTGCTAGAGAAAATTTTCATACTGAACTTTTAATTTAAATTGAAAAAATCGTGAATGATAATTATAACTTCCAATTTCTAAGCTAAAAATTGGATTCCAAAACTACGTTTCACACAAAAACCTTTTTCTAGAAGCACTCTGCTGTACTCGTGCCGCGGTGTAAATGGAAAAATGCCAAGTTTTGAAACAGAAAACCGCAGCTAAAAACACAGACGCGTGTTTAATTTTAGAATCCGATACTCCCATAGTTTATTCATTGATATAGATGGCAAAGATGTGGGAAAATCCAATGGCAAACAGCGAGCCCTAATGTGCTGACTGTGGTTGAAAAAATAAACCAGTGACTATAAGCTGACGAACTGGTGTTACATATTCCTGTCTATCTGTCCCATGAGTTATAGACTTACCTCGTAATGCATCTTTCTGAATGTGGAACAATTGATGTACAACTTATCGTAGATTACTTTATTTATTCCTTTTTTCACTTTCTGCACATAATTGGTTGACATTATTCACATATATTCAACTTTTTTGTCGTCTAACTGTTCGCTCGACTTATCATATAGTAATTCCGCTGTCCAAGATAAAATTTGATTAGCTTCCCCTTTAAGGAGACATATCAGCCTTGAAAGGGGCAAATTCCTGTTTCATTCACACGAACAAGACACACACTATCGTGGCTTCTTTTGTTATTGATCTCCACACTGTAGCGTTCAATTCAGCGTCGTGGATTTCTGTACGTTCATTGCACTTCACTTTCCATACATATTTTCGTGAAAATATACAACGACGAAGCAGCAGGTGAAGCCTTAGAAAAAAAAACTACGCACTATGTTGCCCACTCAGGCGTGCTTCTCGAACATACTGCCGATGCTAACCAGAGCAAAGTAACAGTTTTTAAATTCCAACGATAAGGCAAACGTTTAAACAAAACAGACAAACGAAAACTAAAACCAACCGCACTCGCAACTTGTAACGCCAAATCGGATGGAGGAACGCTCTAATTTATGCCGGGTTTTAATTTGGATAAATATTATTAACTTCCGCTGTCTTCACGGCAGCAGCTGCACGACTACTTTATCGGGTGAAGTTATTTCGAAGACTGATTCCTTCCTCAGCCGCGTCGCCGTGTTCGAACGGTTCATCGCTGTGCTGTGAGTAGTGCCAGTGTCTCTCTCTCACGTTCCTTGACTTTACATACAAAGGTAGCAAGACGGTCTGTCTGTGCGCTTGTTTGAGTTGAAGACACAAAATACACAAAAAACGGAAGGTTTCGAATACACAAGCGCAGTCGCTACAGATAGTAAAATTATACAGGCGTGTTGTCATTTGTGCTGATGGTTGCAGATTTCGTGAATAACACAAAACAATAAGTGTATCAATCTACCTGTTGATATGTAGAAAAGTATAACGCCTTAAAATGTTATTGATATTGAAAATATAGTAGGAGGGTGGTATCCAAGACACGACCGCATAGTTGACGTAGGACTACAATAGTTATATACACTAAAGTCGCTTTTTACGCGGGGGATACGTGCCGGGTAAAAAAAACCGCGTAAATTCCGGAATCCGCGTAAAAAAACCTGCGTTAATTTTGACTTCCGAGTGAAGATCAACCGAAATCCGAGCATAAAAAAAAAATAACCACGTAAATTCCGGAATCCGCGCAAAAAAACCGCGTAAATTCCGGAATCCGCGTAAAAAGCGACCTTAGTATATTTCCCTTTGAGGCTCTGTTTGATTTGAGCTCGTTTTACTTTTGGCACGGTTAGATTTTGGCACACATGTGCCAAAAACGAGCGATTATGACTAATCACATTTCTTCGTTTTCTTATTTCAACCAATTTAAGCTCAACATCCTCCAAAAGGAGGGTATTTTGGTTCTTTATGTTGCCGAAGCGGATGACCGAAATCGGTAAAACGGTTCCTGGAATATGACCGGAACATGTGCCGGTAATATAATGATCATGATCTAAGCAGTAGAGATGGTCGGGTTTCGGGTTTGAAAACCCGAAACCCGAGCCCGACCAGTACCCGACGGGTTCGGGTTTGAAAATTTTTAAAAGTGTCGGGTACGGGTCGGGTTCGGGTTTTGTGAAAAAAATATTTTCGGGTTCGGGTCGGGTTCGGGTTTGAAAATGTCGGGTTCTGGTCGGGTTTGGGTATTAAAACCCGAAACCCGATTATAAAATCTATGAAATCTCGGGTTCGGGTCGGGTTCGGGTTTGAACGAATGAAAAAGTTTCGGGTTCGGGTCAGGTTCGGGTTTTGACCAAACCCATCAACATCAAACCCGACCATCTCTACTAAGCAGTACTAAGCCTCTAATTACTGGGGTAAGTATCAAGTATCTAGGTCGTCAGCCTTAATCCATAACGCGACACCTCAAACGACTTGGAACTAGAACTAGTTCATTAGTGGAAATATCTATGAAAAAAAGTCATGAAAAAAGAACCGTAAATTTTTGGCATGGTTACATCTTGGCAACAGGAAAATTCTGCCGTGTTATGTTTGCAGCACTCTATTTCAGAAGAAAAAATATTCTCTTTAACATTGATGAATGCCATTCATTCTAATACAGTCAATTTTCTTCAATACGCGAAAAGGCAAGCTTCTATACAGACCTAAATTAAGTACGATTTAGTATTAAACAATATTTATTTGTCTTGTGAACGATGGCTCACTCTCTGATCACCAAGTGGCAAAGATGTCACATAATGAAATTTTCCTGCAAGTTCATGGAAAAATAACTATAAAGAATTAAAGTTATTAAACAAAAATGTATATTCACAGAAATTTTTAAAATAAACATGAGCAAAACACAGTGTAGAGTTCAAAAATCAAATAAATCAAATAAATGTTTTGTGAACAAAAAAAGCGCATTTTATCTGTACAATGAATCTAATTTATATACAGTCGAATCCCTCTATCACGACAATTTATATAGCGACAAATCTCTCTATAGCGACATTCTCAATGATCCCTACTGCTCTATATTCATAAAAATTATTCGTTTTATTACGACATTTCTCTATAACGACGGTCCCTTGCGATGTCGCTATAAAGCGATTTAACTGTACCCTGCTACCTGCCTCTACCTGGCGCAGCGTATTTTACGCCACCCGAATGATCATAATGAATTCTGATATTTGCTACTATACGAAACAAAAAGACAATTCAAACAAACAAATCAAACGGCAATTAGATTGTGTTCGAGTTCTCAAAACGATATCTACGCGTTGACCCAATACGCCCCACTGTGCGTCGAGTGACCAGCGCTCTATTCATACATTGCTCGGTGTAGTACTGTTGCCTGTGCCAGCATGTTTTCCTTCAAGACATCAGTTTTAATAACATTCTAACAGCAGAACGTAAAACTGTCTGATAGTGAAGGTGATTACGAAATTTCCGAAAAAACTTCACCATCAAGACATCAAATCGTTCTGGGCTCATGGCGATTAGTTGACCTATTGGGACGGGGAGATTCTGTCAATTTTTTTTTTTTGCTACTGCCGAAATGGAACCGTCCAGACCGGTTTATGACCATAGCAGTGCTTAGGTTTAAATCCCTACGAACGATAAGTCCTAATTGCGAAAGCAAACAAATCCTAACAATTGAAATTACAAATTTTTAACAGTGTTGAGAAGTCACCATTTGTGATTGGACTCACATACTCATTACTTACTAATATTTATCATAAATACTTGAGCTACTAACAAATCCCTTAAAAAAAACCATAGCAGTGCTGATAAAAGTCATTTTCCCCAGCAAAATTCTTCGAAAATTACAGCCAATCATTTTCAATTTTCACTTCCAATGATCGCAGCACTCTTTCAGATACACTAGATTTTCGTCCTAGTAACATGCTGTTATACTCAGATGAAATAGATCGCGTCGTTCACGGTTACGGAATAAAATATGACGACAAATCCAACCAAATGATCTTCACTTCAAAGCGAAAAAGAAAAACAAACAGTCCACTCAACCATAATGAACCTCACCGAAACACTTTTCCACTGACACTGATCGATGCCTCCGATAATCTTCGTTAACTGATAAACTGATTTTTTTGTCTTGCTTACATCGCATGAAATATAATGAGGTGTTTTGACAGATCACTTCCATGCAAAAAGCGGGAAGGAAAAACTCTGAAAGGATTGTGAAAAAATAACGTTTATGGATGCTTTTTTTCACTTTCACTCAATAGTGTCAACAAATATCAACCCTGGACCATAGTAACAAAATTGAAAAAAAAAACCATGGACATGATTGAATTAATGATCTCAAAAAATCCACGTTTATAAAATCTGATTGTACAGTGCAACAGTTTTTTTGCCTTGGCTTCTATGTATGATTTTTTCATGTACACAAAAGTCGCTTTTTACGCGGGGGATACGTGCCGCGTGAAAAAAAACGCGTAAATTCCGGAATTCGCGTAAAAAAAAACTGCGTAAATTTCGGAATCCGCGTTAAAAACCGTGTAAATTCCGGAATCCGCGTAAAAAAAACGCGTAAATTCCGGAATCCGCGTAAAAAAAAACCTGCGTTAATTTTGCAATCCGAAAGAAGATAAACCAAAATCCGAGCAAAAAAAATACCGCGTAAATTCCGGAACCCGCGTAAAAAAAACCAGCGTTAATTCTGCATTCCGAGGGAAGGGAAACCGAAATCCGCGCAAAAAAAATACCGCGTTAATTCCGGAATCCGCGTAAAAAAAAACCGCGTGAATTCCGGAATCCGCGTAAAAAAAACCGCGTAAATTCCGGAATCCGCGTAAAAAGCACCCTTAGTGTATTTTTATTTTGAACACATTTCACCTTAACCCTAGAAAGATAGTCTGCGTCAATTAGACTCCTCGCTTTTAGTGAGATTGTCTTCGTTTTCAAATAGTGAGCATCCATTCTTGTTTTTCAAAAAACTAAATTCTGGTACTTGTTATGTATCGATGTGTTAGTACCGTAATGATTACTCATCATTAAATTTCAATCAAAAACTTGCATTCTAAGTAATTGAAAATTCATGCATCAATTTAATACCAGGCTAAGACTATCTTTCCAGGGTTTAAGGGGCTACAGTGGCACCGTTTTGAAATTTTAGGAAATAGAAATCGGAAATTTTTTATGTTTTTTCGACGCTATTTTGTTTTAAAGCCAAATATCAAGATTCTAAGAATTTGTCCACATATTAGCGTTTTCTTACCCATCATTTTAAAAAACAAATCTTAAATCGGACAAAAACTGAGCTCAAAACGGTGATTCAACATCGAGTATGTATGAGCATTAATGGTAATGCTCTAATAAACACTGGGGTCTTTTTTTACGCGGTTGGTTGTACCGCGTTGAAAAAATCCGCGTATAAAAAAACCGCGTTATTTTAAAAAATCGCGTAAAAAAAACTCCATTTAATAATAAGATCCAGTTAAAAGAAATGGCACGTACGCAAATATAAACTTGAAAAATAATATAAAAATGGTAACGAAACACACAAAATGAGTTTATAGTGCTTCTAAAATGAAAATTCATTAAAGAACATGACAATAACTTTTTATAGAAGTTTTGCCACATGTTTAGGCTTTCGTTCCTTTATCGGAAGCTAATCGCAACGACCCTGACTCGTATCTATATACAATTATTAATGTAGTTTTGTTTCTTCTTCCCGAATAAACGGAAATTGCCTATTTTTCGATAATAACAGCAAATATATTGAAAATATGCATTATTTAGATTAATAAAACAAAATATCTTATTGTCATGAACCATACGATTGATTTTTACTTTATTGGATTTACTTATACTAAACATATTTAATACCGCGTAAAAATTATCCTCCAAATCGCGTAAAAATAATCCGCGTTATTCCAAATAACCGCGTAAAAATAATCCGCGTCATTGTAAAAAATCGCGTAAAAAAAGTCGCGTATAAAAAAACCGCATAAAAATAACCCGCGTAAAAAAGACCCCAGTGTATAGAAGTGGCAGTCAATTATATCTAATATTGAGTGAAAAAGTCTCAGAAATCGATTGGTAAGTGTCTGATCCACGTAAAATACCAGTAACACATCAATTTTGCCCCAATTCCCCTTCAATTCTAAAATAGGTTTATCTCGACGTTAGATTAACTTATTTGAAATCTGTCGTTTCTTCATTAGATACAGCTGCTTATAGGTTCATTTGAGATATATAAGTGCAAATACCAGGTAATAAATTTTATACACTAGTGAAAAAAACGTTACGGAAACGCTGCAAGAAATTAGATCTGAAGCAGCTCAAATCAAAATACACTAAGGTCGCTTTTTACGCGTTTTTTTACGTGGGTTATTTTACGCGGATTCCGGAATTCACGCGGTTTTTTTACGCGGATTCCGGAATTTACGCGGTTTTTTTTACGCGGAATCCGGAATTCACGCGGTATTTTTTTTTTGCCCGAATTTTGGTTTCCCTTCACTCGGAATGCAAAATTCACGATGGTTTTTTACGCGGATTCCGGAATTTACGCGGTTTTTTCACGCGGATTCCGGAATTTATGCGGTTTTTTTTCACGCGGATTCCGGAATTTACGCGGTTTTTTTACGCGGATTCCGGAATTTACGCGGTTTTTTTTTTACGCGGCACGTATCCCCCGCGTAAAAAGCGACTTTAGTGTATTGCTAATTCTCCAATTGTACCAGTTGTACTGCCCAATTTTTCTACTTCTGTACAGAACATAATGCTGACATATCCTTGTTGATCGAAAATGACCGATATTGTAAGGGGTAAACAAAAAAACGGTGGAAAATAAAAATACATTGATTACCCCGGTTAGTATTACTACCGTCTGCCGGGGTGAGATTGTGTCAAAAAATTATGCTTTTTTGTTCCTTAGCTTGTAACGCATACATTTAAGCAATGAATTCGATCCAAAATACGTCAATGCATGCAGACGCGAGGCATACGGACGCGAGGCATAGTACGCTAGGCATAATGGACGGCAGGCATACGGACACGAGGCATATGGACGCGAGGCCAAATGGACGCGAGGCCGAATGGACGCGAGGCCGAATGGTCGGAAGGCCGAATGGATACAAGGCCGAAAGGACACAAGGCCAAGGGGAAGTGATGCGGAATATGTTATTATCGTCATTGTCATCACAGCCCTCTTTCAATAACATGTATTTCGCTTCAAAGTGTCGTTTGGAAAGCAATACACTCGCGGCTTCGGCCGACTCGCTGTTCGATCGAATGCTGTCCTTACTCGCTACCGCTCGTTCGGACTTAACTAAGGGAAGAAAACTTTGTTTGAGTAGACCTAGCAAACCAGTAGATCAGTTGTTTGGGTGCGAGAGGCCGCCGCTTCCGACGGCGGGTCGGCGGTCGGCTCGGACTGCGGAAACCACGGCGGCTTAGTGCCGCCTCGTTTCCTTGCCCTCGATTATGCGTCTTCGCCGCATGATTTCAAGAAAAGTATTATACCCAACTTAAACTCTTTAGGAATATATTAACATCTGAACTACATAATTTGATCTCATGCGATCGTACAACATCGCATTCGGCCTCGCGTCCGTTCGACCTTGCGTCCATTCGGCCTCGCGTCCATTTGGCCTCGCGTCCATTCGGCCTCGCGTCCATTCGGCCTCGCGTCCATTCGGCCTCGCGTCTATTCGGCCTCGCGTCTATTCGGCCTCGCGTCCATTCGGCCTTGTGTCCATTCGGCCTCGCGTCCGTTATGCCTTTTGGCAGTATGCCTCGTATCCATTATGCATCACATCCATTATGCCTCGCGTCTGTATGCCTAGCATACTATGCCTAACATCCATATGCCTAGCGTCCATATGCCTCGTGTCCCGTCCCCATAGGGACGACCATAAACAACGTGGACCATTAACAGGCTGGAGAGGGTTGACCATGAACTACGTTTCATACGAATTATAAAAAATATATTACTGTATCAATTACACACAGTGGCGTCTCCAGGTTTCTACACGTACACGTACCCACGACCCTTTTTCCTCGCTTTTAAAGTCATCAGTTTATATAGAATACGTGTACAAGTTTTTGTTACATTCCATAAGTAATATCAGTCATTGTAATTTTCCATCTAACCGTTGTTAGCTTACAGTCCTCAAGCTTTTAGTCATAATTTCCAGTCATAATTTCCAAGTAAACAATGCAAGTGTTTTGGTGTATACTGAAATAATTTTGTCATGAATGTGAACTCCGCATACTGCACCGTTTATTAAATCTTAGCACAAAGTCACCCCAGAATAGCTCGAATAGTTTACAGTTTGAAAAAACATTATTTTCTGAATCAAGACAGGTTCAATACATCATATTCACTAAACACATCGGAGACGACATCCTAACGTACCATCTGAGCAGTAAGTCTTGATCAGGTTGGTTAGCATATGACATATTTTAGTAACGTTATTTGCGCTTGTTCTTCAGCCTGTACTTTGAACTATTATTTAAGTAGAATAGTTCACTAATCTAGATAAACATTTCAAAAGGTCCTGTCTGTTTTCATCGTTTTTCCGGAGCGTCTTTTCATTTTAGTAATGGTTCAGCTTTAGTATCTCTCCCTAGCGTGGTTTTTGTTTAGAAAGCTAGAGTGCCCCCCCCCCCCCCCCCCCGCTATCAACTTGTGCAAATAACGTGTCATAAAAGCTATTCAATAAGTTGTGGTGATTGAATGGAAGTGATCGATCAAAAAATCGATCAAAGCAGATAGGACCTTTTGAAATATTTCTTTAGTAATATTATCTATATTCCATTTCAAGTTGTGAATAAATATGTCATGTTTCATATAGTATTGAGCAGGATCTAAAAATCTCAAGTAATTTCGCTTACAAACATTTCACGTTTTGGCTCAATCTCACCCCGTGGCCTAATCTCACCCCGGCAGACGGGACCGAAATTATTTTTTCTAATATCAACTGCCTGGGGCCTATTACGGCAGGAAAACTTTCTTTTCTGTAATAGGCAATGTTCGATCTTATGAACTCTATGTTGCAGGCAATTTCCATGTTTGAAGCAATTGAAATTGGAACAAATTTAACCCTTAAAGTAGTCTGAAATTTAAAGCTTAACAACGATAATAAATAAATCAATCAAAATTTTAAATTGGAATGCTCGCTCATTGAAAGCCAATGAGAATGAGCTTTTCTTTTTTTTTAACAGTAAATAATGTATACATTGTAATTATTACTGAAACTTTTTTGAAGCTTAACATTAAATTAAAATATTATCCCAATTACGTAGTTTATAGACATGACATAATTCATGGTTCTGGCGGTGGAGTTGCAATTGCAATCCATCGCCGAATCAAACATCGTACTCTTCCCCATCTTGAGACGAAAGTTATTGAAACTTTGGTAATTGACGTTCAAACTGAATTTAGAATTTTATTTATTGCCGCAGTGTATTTATTACCATTCCAATGCACACGCGAGCACAAAAATTATTTTAAAGGTGATTTACAAATTTTAACGCTAAACATCGATCATGGAATAATTCTCGAAGTAATTCTGAAGGCAAAATTTTATTCAATAATTGTTCCTCAGGATATTATTCTATTTTGTCTCCGAATAGTTTTTCTTCTGTAAGATATCTAACGACGATCGATTTTGTACTAACAGACCAAAGTCATGTATGTAGTGAATTGATAATAACTTTTTCCATATCACATGAATCTTTGAGCTCTGTTTTTAATTATCACAAGGCAAATTGGGAAAGATATAAAACTCATATTAGAGAATAATTTCTATAATGAACTAGATTTGCAAAACGAAGTGAATATTGATTCCGCTTTGGAAGCATTAAAATGTGTATATCGATGCAAGCAATTATTCCGAAATTAAACACGACATCCCGAATAAGAATCCACGGTAAACTGTTTGGGGGCCGTTCCTACACCACGTGGTCATAAAGAGGGGGACGGGGGGGGGGGGGTTGTCAAAAGACCACGAAAGACCACACGGGGGGGGGGGGGGGGTTAACTAAATGACCACGTGGTCTTCTTTTCTTCCATTGTTGCCACCAAGTCCTTCCATTGTTGCCACAAGTGCAGATGAACAATTTGAATTTCACCATGGCCGTTCCACTACTAATCAGTTGCTATGGCTAGTACGGCTCGGGGCACCAAAGTTCATAGGAATGGTTAAAGGTTAAATCTTTCATTTTTTTCCGGTTTGAGCTTTTGGAATGCATTTTTTCCATTTCATCGACCAATGTAATTTTTCTTCATGAGACTAGGGGGTCTTCTCTCAAACCAAATAATAATCACGTTATCAAGATGAATTGGGTTATTTTCAATTGATCTGACATGGTTAAGTACTTGGGATTAATTTATGATGAAAAAATTATTTACAAGATGCACAGTATACAAGCAAAGTGCATTATATATACGAGATGTTTATATCCTCACATTGACAGAAATTCTAAACTTTGTTTGAACAATAAACTTTTGGGTTACAAACAAATTTCTAGACCAGCAGTCTGAACGAGGGAATTTTTTTCTAAGTCTATATCACATCCTCAGCCCGTGTTCATTATAAGCATCCTCGAAAAAATCACATACATTGCCTACTTTATAACTTAAAAATGTAAGTCTTAGGACAAAAAATGAGATTAGTCATGCAGAAATTTATGCTTTACCAATCTGGTCAAGTTGTTGTTTAACAAGAAAGAAAACTCGCGCTCGACTCAGTTAAGTGAACCCTTATTTGGTAAAAAATGACCATATAAGATGCATGAAATGCGCCTATGTGTACAAATCTGGAGGCCATATACGTACATTGCAAAAAAAAATTGGTTACGATTTTGTATAACTTCGCAAGCTCTCTTGAATGGCCTCATTTGAAACTTTGTATTGCATTGTATACGACTTAGAGGATTGACGCATTTTACAATTTTATATGACACTTTAAATGGCTTTGTATATAACCTAATATTGCGTTTTATAGGATCTAAATTTTATACGATATAAACAAATTGAATGTTGCATCTTATGTAATTTCAAACTTGACATGCACATTTGAGCGACTAAGAATTAACACCCTTATACGACTTCTGGTTTGCTGGGCAGGCTATGATAGCTTGAAGAAATGCCTTATTATTGAGGCTTTGACAGGACATCATCTGGTAAAAATTTGAACTTTTTTATACGTGATGATTTGCTGATAATTGTGCTGCTAATGTACTTTCACTACTCCGGCTTGTGGTTCTGAGCAATGCTCTTTTGGCAAAATGGTAGTACTACTCAAATTCATCATACGAAATTGTTCAAAATTGTACTTTTTCAATGAGCAACCTAAACTTACAAAGAAAAGTGAGCCTAAATGATATTTTACAACTTCGCATGTTACGTCTAGCTTCTGGCTTTTGCGCATAGGTATCAAAAAGTTGCGGAAAACCAGCTGCTACACTATTACCCTCATCAAAGTCTCGAGTTACGTGGCCTTCGCTACATCACGAACCCGAGTGATAAAATGTTGAAATTTGAAGGCATACTTGAACTGTCAAACTTGCATCGCATCATGACAAAAGCAGACATAACCAGATAAAAAGCAGAGCCGGAGCAGTGTGACTTCCGACGCATTCCGGTTAAAAAAAAAACTGTGAGCTAATTAAACGCTTATGAATACCAGTTCCTCTGAATTCCTTGACCATCGTGGGCATTGAAGGCATCGACAAAATACTAACAAATAAGTAACTGATTCAGCTTCAGAGATTTTTGATTAGTCATATCACGTTCCACCACAGTTTCTTCCTGGCTAGTCGCTTAGATCGGCATTTTTGTATTGCTCACTCGTACGTCATTGCCGAGTGTCAATTATACAAGACAGATTAACATTCTGCAGTAGCTCGCAGTTTCAAGCGAATCCATCTTATTTTTAGTTAAGCTAATCTAATCGCTCTTTGCTGTCCGGGTGTAATCGTGGAAGATTGCTCTACTAGTAACCAATAGATTCCTTTTCTTATCTGGATCATAAGTAAATTGAGAAAAGTGATTCCATAGGATTTCTACGATCATGTGTGTGTGCGGTTCAATGATTGTTTCAATTGGTACATTTTTAAATGTACCAAACTTGAGGAAAAGCTTTATATTTCCAATGTCAACTGCCGTGACCTCAGACATTGCTGCCGTTCTGTTTTCGATTTTGAACCCGCTCTTTTTGATGGGTACCTAATAAACACGTTCGTCAATTGCTCTATGATCCGAACGATTTAATGACTCACCATTAGCTAATTCTACTGATGTGTCTGTCTTCGTCGACGTCTTCCGTAGCGTGTATTGGTAATAAGGTTGTTTTGCAGCAAGTACGTATGCACTAAACCCGGTAAAAGCCGAAACGGTTTTCTCGCTTCATCTACGCATAGGAATTTCAGTCGGATGATTATTTCCATTCACTACTCCATGTATATGAGTGACTCAGCTTATGATACTACTATTACTGGTGTACGTATGTACCCAAAATACTATCCCCATAAATAGATTTTTTGTCGCTTCCAACGTCATATCGCCCAGCTGGACAGGAAGAATACCTACAGTCATTGAAAATGTTTATTTCATCGTCCCCTCAAGGAGAATGTCGATAAATCGAATTTGTATTGTGGCACAGACAGTAATGGTTTCCTTTATTATGTTATTCTCCTTTTTTATTGACATGTAGTATGTATTATGTGGAACGGTGGCCCCAAATTGGGTTATCTGCTAATCTCATGCAATGTCACCAAAAAAAATAACCACACATTATTACGTACAGAACAACTGACGCGCCCAACAATAATGTGCCGGCAACGAGAAAGGATTATCTGATATGATTCCTGACCTATTTATATGTTTCACCCGCTTTTACTTTTCCTGTATCGAAAGGCTGTTGAAAGGTTGCTGTTGATTGTAAAATAAATCAAAGAATTTATTTAAAAATTTTAAAAATAATTTGCTCACTTCTCCCTGAATAGGAACAGGTTTTTACATGTATGTCATGAATATTGCATGTTTTGAGCATATTCTGGGCGAGACGGTGATGTTATCATTAACAATTAATTAGGTCTCCGTCATGCAAACAAAAATAGCGGAAGGATTTCAACCGGCACTCCTCTGCGCTTAGCTTTGACCAATGTATTCGAGTGGCATTTCGTCAATATGTGTTAAGTCTGTTTTGAAATGCAAACAAAAAAAATCATAGCATGTTTCATAGAATCATGGAGCCAGGTGAAATTATTTCAGGCAGTATCGGTGGCGTACATGGGCAAGGATTCAATGGAACTCTCGCCGCATGTATTTTAGATTCCTTCCCATTGCTCCTTGGAAAAATGCAGCAAGAAAAAACATTATATTTGTTATCTTTATCATGTAACTTTTATCACGCTTCCGATTACGAAGACAAGTGTACATATTGGACGACAATTGGGAGGCTAGCGCCACGATCTTACTGACCACTAACAGTCTCTCCCGTGTCGAGACTCGAATTTACGATGACTGGCTTACAAGGCCATTTATCACGTTATTCAATATTATACAAAATTACACAAAAATAACATTTAAAAAAAATAGGCGATAATAGAAAAGTAAGCTTGAAAAATGAAGAATAAAAACATACAGGTACAAACGCACGGATAAGAAACGAATCAAAGTTCAGGTCAGAGTGATGAACCAATAACATCAAATACATATTAGTGATAAAGTACTAATATAAATACTTTAGCCATATTTCAAAGAATGAATGAAATTG
Organism: Wyeomyia smithii; assembly: GCF_029784165.1. Taxonomy (NCBI): domain Eukaryota; kingdom Metazoa; phylum Arthropoda; class Insecta; order Diptera; family Culicidae; genus Wyeomyia; species Wyeomyia smithii. The sequence goes on along the minus strand of NC_073696.1, from coordinate 81,148,496 downwards.
TTTTTGTATACTTACGTGTTTTGAAGATTGTTCATCCATGATAGTATCGGATCCGTAGTACACTTTCACTATCAATTCGTTATAAGCAAACTGGCACGTTACTAGCTTGTTCCAAGTTCCTGTACATGCAGCAGACACACCACTTTCAGTGACGTACCATTTTCTAACATTAATTCGAACCAAAAAAATCACATGCAGGCCAGGCCTGAGTGCCAGCAATAAAGCACCTTTCAGCTTTCTGCTCTTACAATTTGACTCACTTGTAATAGTTTTACACTACGTAAAAAGTGTCGCGTTAGCAATGCAAGTAAATTTGTTTGCCATATTGTAAGTCGCAAGCCGTGTCAAATTTAACCGTAAGCGACTAAATCTAAAAGAAGTGTATTTGGCAAATAATCAGCCAACAGGTGCACCGAAGTAAAGTTCTGCAGTGAACAACAACACCCTTTCGTTGGTTAATGATAATGATTGCGCCGATTCACTTCATTATTTTGTTCCACTTTCCTTTGGAAACGAATAACGTTTAGATACCAACACAAAACACACAAACTTGAATCCAACCATATTCGAACGAAAAACCGCACAACATGCACAACCTTCCCGACGATCACCGGCTGACTGAGCGACCAACACGACACGAACATGAACACAACAGCAAAGCAAGCAATGTACTGCTTTCTGTTTTGAACCTTTCGTCGCGTATATGAGAATAGTTAAAACTATTGCAACCAATGTTGCCACATATCCATCCGCACTGGAAACGGCGAAAACCTTTTTCACCTGTGTTATTTAGAAAATAAATGTAATTTGTAAACCTTCAAAAAGAAAAAAAAATATGATGCTTGTACTGTACAGCGATTTGCAAAATTTTGATTGCATTAAGTCAATGATTATCAGCTTTGAAATACCTCCTCAATTTTGATTGCATTCAGTTTAGTGAATTAATGTTGAATGTCTGTCTCGATTTTCTAGTAGAAAAAATCTATTCCTGTCTGCCCTATTTTATAAATTTTGTAACCTATGCAGAAAGAAATCCAAAAAAAAACATTACCTTTTCATATAAACATGTATAAACACGGCAACCCTGATTGCAACGCATGGCAAGGTGCCAAACAGTCCAACTACTAACGTTCATAAACACAGATACTATAACATCCGAAAAGAGTGTTACGCGGTAATATGATTACTAGCTACGTCCAGTAGTAACACGTACACAAATAGACCGTTTGAAGATAAACTGTAGATTGAACTCTCAGGATTGAACCAAACAATATCAATCGTTTTTGTTCGCTAGGTTTGCTATGTTTACGCCTTGGAAGAAAGTATGCTTAGTATTGACGTTACTTTAATAATTGGCGATGCTAGTTTTCTGCTAACAAATCAGTAATTTCGCTAATTTCCAGGTGATAAGAAAAATTGTTAACTTCGCTTAAGGCTCTAATACACTCTTTGACCAAACGTCAAATATTTGTCACTTTTTGACAGATAAAAATTTGGTCAAAATTAATTGTTTGTCACTCTTCAATTTTTACATGGGGCAAACACGGGCAAACAACAACAATGATGTCAAATAAATTTGACCATTATTTCAGAAGGTCAACTATTAAACCATTGGACGAAGAGTGTAAAGCCTTTATTACACCCTTTGACCAATGATCAAATATTTGACCTTCTGACATAATGGTCAAATTTATTTGACATCTTGGTTGTTGTTTGCCCCAAGTAAAAACTGGAGACTTGGAGACTTGGATTGGATCTTTGACCAAATTTTTATCTGTCAAAAAGTGACAAATATTTGAAGCTTTGTCAAAGAGTGTACTACAGGTTTAATACAGGCTTTAGAATCTATTTCTTTAGTCCTCCTTCTTTATAATTTTAGGTCAGTTAACATGAAACCTAAATCTCGCGTAATTTTTCAAAAGGACTTATCTAACATTGAGAGACTCTCTTTGTTTACTTTTTCTTTGATCAATAACTATGTTATATTCTCCATATTTCATAACACTCAATGCATGGTAAGCAAGACAGTATTACAATCTCTCGATTAAGGGGAAGAAAGCTTGGAAAATATTTAAAATGAAGACGTAATAAACGAAACAAAGTGAGAGAGAATCTCTCATTGTTACTTAGGTCCTTTTGAAAAATTACGCGAGAAATGTTGAAAAATGGATATTGAGTCGGAGCAAATTGCGACAATAGTCAAAATATTGACTGACCCACAATTGTGCGCAACATCTACAAAATTATCAAAATAGGGTGTTTGGGGGATGAATATTATTTTTTGTTTTGATAAGAAATGTCAAAAAAAAATACATATTCCACTGACTTTTTTAATTTAAACAGCAGAACTTTTGAAAAAATCGATTTCGAATTTTAGCAACTGTACACTCAAAATATTTTTTACGTTATTGTTACGTGAAATTTCTTGTACTTATTCATTTTCTGTCATTTTGCATGATTTATGTGACAAACATAACATCTACGTGAAAATCACGTGCATACTATGTTTTATCACGTAGCATCTACGTAAACTTGGCAACATCAAACGGAATGAAGTATCGCGTGAACTCTCCGTGCGAAAATACACAGAAATCATAATGGCAAAGCTGTTGTCTGATTCAGTCTTTGAACATGAAACATGAACATGACTTTCCAATAAGTGAGCTTTAGAAAAACCATAAGAATCCGGCATCGAGATTTCACACAAATTTAGTTCAAATTGCGAGGAATTTCCTGAACATAAACAGTTGCAGCTAGCAGTGATGATCGTCAACGAATGTCGCAATATCATTTTGCCATTTGTCATTTGTGTATGTCGTTTAATTCATTTACGAATTGGCGATTTTGCATGCCCTTGCGACTTATCAAGCAACATATTTGGACAATTTCTGAAAACTATTCCTAGTCTCTAAAGAATCTGAGAAACCGCAATCGAAAATTATACGTTGTATAAAACGTAGAACCTATCAGACAATCAAATGCTTTTCACTTTACCGGTAGTTAAATTCTACGTGAAACTCTCATGAAATGCATATGTCTACTGCATAAGATGCATAGGATAAATCATCTCACCAGTTCATGATGAACTCAAATGACAATCACGTAAAATCTACGTGAAAATGACAGTGGAAAACATTCACATAGCTTTTCCGGTAATTATAACGTGAAAAATATTTTGGGTGTAAGTGATTTTCAAGATTGGGCACGTGTCACTTGAGACCCTATTGTGATCATCCACCTCTGTCCAACACCTCCTATCTCAGCCTCCACGAGGTGCCGACCGGGATACGAGTAACCTAGCGGAGATCGGGATCACCAACCCCCGGTGAAAACTATGGTCGTACACTGACTAGGAAGGGGGATCGTACGTGGCTGCATCCCCATGTTAGGGGCGGCATACAACAGCGTCTGACTCGGAGCGGGCGGCTGAATCACGAAACGCGGTGCCTCGCCAGCTATATCAATAACGGCAGCCCCGTCGCGAGACTAGGTATCGCAGCCCTAGTAAGGCAGCATACAGAATATAAAATACTACGAACAATCCAGATATAAATACGAAACGGAATAATCGGTCTGAGGCTTGTCAATTTCGCTGCAGCCAAAGGCTTGGCTATGTGTAGCACTTATTTTACACGCCGAAATATACGTAAGCACAACTGGAGACACCCAAATGGAGAGGCCTGCAATCAGATCGACCATGTTCTGACTGACTCGAATCATTAACGATTTTTTGGGTACATCTGCGATAGCAACGTCCAATGAGTGGTTTGACGCTGAGTGCCACCGAGCGACGGATGAAAAGAATCGCGCCAGAGTTCACACGTTAGCCACGGCTGTAGCTCGTCAGCTCCATTGCCGGAAGAAACGACAGCATTGGGAGCGTATTCTTGCGGAGGTGGAAGGTTGCTTCTCCTGGCACGGTACGAGAAACTTCTACAAGAAGATTCATGGAATCAGGAGCCGAAACGTGTCAGCTCCTATCATGTGCAATGATAGGGAGGGGAACCTGATTACCGACAGAACGGAGGTGGCCAGGCGTTGGAAGAAACACTTTACTGTGAATGAGAATGATGAGAATGATGGCAAATCAGTGGACCTACCGTCCATGGACGAGGTGAAGAGAGCGGCGAAAGAGTTGAAAAATTGCAAGGCAGCTGGTAAGGACGGCATTCCAGCCGAACTCTTTAAAGGAAGGAGTAAACTGCTGTATCGTGCTTTGCACCGGATCATGCTGAGATTGTGGTTCGATGAAGAATTACCCTCGGACTGGTTGGAGTGTCTCATATGTTCGATCTACAAGAAAGGGCCCCGCCTGGACTGTAATAATTATCGAGGCATAACCTCTCTCAACACCGTTTACAAAATTCTCTCTTGTATTCTGTTCCATAGACTGAGGCCGTCGGCGGAAACCTTTGTTGGCGATTACGAATGTGGTTTTCGAGGGGGACGCTCCACTACGAATCAAATGTTCACCATGCGACTCACGATCTGTTCATAGACTTTAGGGCAGCGTACGATACAGTTAAGAGAAATGTGTTATGGCGAATTCTGCTCGAGCATGGTTTCCCAACAAAACTAATTGGACTGATACGTGCCACCCTTGAAGGCTCTACATCATGCGTCAGGGTAGCCGGTGAGATATTGGACTCCTTCGTGACGTTAGATGGTTTGAAGCAGGAAAACGGGCTGTTAAACTTATTGTTTAACATCGCATTGAAGAGTGCTGTGGAACCCGTGGTGCCGTAGAGCAGTGGAAGAAGCCTTCGGACCTCTCAGGAGGGAAGCTGCGAGAGTAAGGCTCATTATTATCTCTGTCAAAATGAAATACATGGTAGCTGGTAGAGAGCGTGGTAGTCCGACGGATGTTGGTGCTGAGGTGGTGTTAGATGGGGAAACTTTTGAAGTAGTCGACGAATTTATTCACCTGGGTACATTAGTAACATGTGACAACGAGGTTAGCCCTGAGATAAAAAGGTGGTTAGCATCATAATTTTCCAGCTCGCCTATTTTTCACATTTCTAACCACGTATAGGGGCCTACAAGAGAAGACGAGACGAGCGGTGAGTTAGTCGCCTAACCAGTTCTGGTATTACAAATGGCGAGTTGGCTAGATTTTGGATTAATCTGTCACCAACCAAGTTTCACTCGCGTTCTCTAATACAACATTTTGCTCGTCTCGTCAGTCACAGGGGGCGAGGTGAGTTTCTCTCCTCGTCTTCTGTAAGAGCCCCCATATGTCCGCTTTACGCTTTTTAAACGAAATTGTTACATTTGTAATAACCCTGTTAAGATCTTCCTTGTTATGCTAAACAATGAAACATAAATAAAAAAATCAAAAGATGACTTACCGAGGAAAAAAATCCTGGGTTTTGCTCATTCCGAAAAACGATTATCTCGAAATTGTTCATGCCAAAAAATAAATTTCTGAGTAATGGATTGTTCCTGAAAGTGATCATCTGGTAAACGATTTCCCAAGCAATGCCATAGATTATTTTGTATGTGTGTCGGAGTAAATCAAAAGTTTTTGGCTCCAATGTCTATCCGAAAATTTCCTCTGTCATGACCTGTGAACTGGAAATTATTACATATAACGTGACAATCGCGTGGCTTTGACATTTTTGCAGTTTCTCGAGTAGGAGGAATTTTAAGCATTATATGCACTTCAGCAGCTGAATGAAAGTTAATTTTTTCTCTCTACTGTCATCCATTCTTGTGCATCACCGTAACTAAAAGCTAGAAATAATACTATCAAAGTTTAAACTTACACTTGAAATGCAAAATAACGTCAAATAACATTGTAGCGTTTTATTACATCAAACACTTTTTTTACTCTTAGTATTAACGAAACTGTTTCAAAACATGTCTCTCAGTCAAGAGGATTTCTTTACAACCTTTTTAAATTATATATGTAATAGGGGCTGTTGAACTTGTATACTAATAACAAATGAGATCAAAATAATGACGAGAAAATCAATTTAAAATATTCAGCGAATATACCGAATTACTTTCTAGTATTACGTTTTCTCATCAACGCAGGGAAAACACCCTTTTGCCAAAAATCGAATGCTTCTTCCATTATGGCATTAACATATTCTCGATCGTAATCGATCCAAATCTGTGTTACTTTACGGGTCCTTTCAAAATCCAGCTCTGCCACGCCAAGCAGTGCTTTTGTCTTGTGCGTCATATGCATCTGCAGTTGAATCTGGGCGAAGTATTTCTTGGAAAGTTTTTTCACATCGATGTAACATTCGTACGTTTTCGGTGTATAAGGACATTTGATTTCCAACACAAAATCATCACTAATTCCGTCCGGCGACGCACCCATCCAAGGAAACTGGGGATCCAGCACCAATCCGGTGTTGCGGAGTGACGGGTACTGTTTTTTGAGTACGGCAAATACATGACCCTCCAAATCTGTGCCACGTTTCATGGCAAACGAAAAACCCGAACTAATGCCCATAATTTTGTTTGTAAGTGACCCGTTCAGCATTGTACAACGCGATGCTTCATGAATTCGCGAAGCCGTTATGCGACCTTTTCTCAATTCATGCCACAGATCGGTATCTGCTTGGTCAATTGTTAAAATCTGAGCGTCGAAACAATTTTCTTGTTGCATGCGGTCTGTACAGAACTGCAAAAACTTCGACGGATCATTGCCCACATATTCTCGTATCATATTGAACAGAGACAAGTTCATTGCAGCATTCAATTTTACCGGACATGCTTGTATAGTTTCTTTCTTCAACTTTGGCAATGTTTTGAGTTCCATTAGTTCTGAATTCAAATCGATCGGTTTCAAAACGTTGTCCATAGCGGTCTCCTGCTTGATTTTTTTCGTTGTGTTTTCTTCCTTATTCGCTACCCGCTGGTCATCCTTTTGGCTGTTTTGTAACCAGACAAAGAACGCGTGCATTTGAGGGCATTTAACTGCAAGTATATGAAATAATTGTATAAAGCTATTTATTTATTACCTCGAAGAAACAGAATATTTAAAACCTACCACCATTCATATGGCATTCGATACATCGGGCAGCTTTAAGAACACCCGACGATTCATTGATTTCTGCTACAACATTATGATGAATAGCTTTCTTGCTATCAATAGCGGCATTTTTCTTAGTACTGCCCTGAGCTAGATTTGCAACTTCTGTCAAAAAAGCAGTAATGGTGATCGTTGCTGATTCGTCTAACTTCACAATTTTTAAGAACTGCACGATAATGCTATCCAATAGACTGCTAGTATAGCTGAATAAAATAAAATTTTCTTAAAAACCTTGCAAGACATCGAACTAGTATCACTGATTACTCACGATCTAGTTTTACGTCCATTTCGCACAAAGCCTTTTTCTCTTAGAAATAACTCGGCCGAATCTGTGTCGATTACTGGTATTTCGCAAGATGATTTCATGCTGAGTGCTTGAATTGTGAATAAAACTTAAATAAAACGCCACGCACAAATCCAGTGTTTCAAAAATCAAAAAAAAACTGCAGTTCACAGATCCTTTGTTTATATACAGTAGAGCAAATCGCGCCAAATTTTATGCACGATAAACGAAATTAACCTTATTCTAAGTTATTTTGAACTAAATTTAAAATCTGTGTTAATGTTAAACTAGCGATCTGGCATCTTAATCCTGACAGGACGTACAGGCAGGGATGCCACATGTACAGATTATTCTGTATTTTACAGATTTTTGGCCGAAGTAACGGTACAGAATCTGTATATACAGATATACAGATTTTCGTCGAAAAGTACAGATTTACAGATTTTTCGAAATTGACATTAATTTTTATAAACACTATGAATTTTATTTCATTAAATATTAAGCAAATTAAACATAGTTTCAACTCCTCACACGTTTTAAGCTAAAAATTTGGTGTATGTTTGAACAATACAGATTTTTTTTACAAATTATTTTGTTCCAGATACAGATGCTCAGATTTTTTCAAGGGAAAACACAGATTTTAATGTGGCAACCCTGCGTACAGGCAGGGATACCAGATGTACAGACAAATCTGTATAGACCATTTTACGAGACGTTTCTGAACTCAATTCATGAATGAAATTTTGACAGAAAGCTCGGAGCTGCTGACATAACGCACGTAAAAGCAGCATCAATATCAGCAGGATCCGTGACACCTGTCAGTTCGTAAAATGGTCTATTATTTATACAGATTGTCTGTGTTGCGCTTGCGGGTGTTGCGATACACACTGAAAAAAGGTTGTAGCAAGTTTAACTATAAATGGGGTACAAATTAACTACAGAGCACCGACGATTTCGAACCGAACGCGTGAAACATTCATTTTAACTATGCTTGTAGTATTTTTAACGAAAACAGTAGCCGAGGGCTACGCAGTCGTTTTGACTGTTTCACTGTCAAAATAACTAGAATTCAAAGCCCTATTTGTTGTAATTTTGACAGCGTTGGTTATGTTATCTTAACAACGAGTTTGTTAGAACAAATACCGCGTTGTGGTGTTGTCTACTACGTTTAACATTCAGAAAAGGGCAGTGATTATGCAAAGGCTGATCTCTTCAACTTCCGCTCAGGCATTAAAGCAAGGCCAAATTCATAACCTTTGTTTAATGTATCAGCGAAAGTGGAAAAACCAGCCCAGAATGAAAACAAGTTATGTAACAAAACAATAACATTTATTTTTTCACTTTACTTAACAGCTTAAAATTGTGTAATCATACCGATCAGCACAGCGTATATTTCCGGATTCAATCCTTAAGAATCGATTATGAATTACCGAAGTGCAGGATTCGCATCCGCTTGTGGCATAAGGAAAAGAAGCAAAATTAGTTTCTAAGAAATTTGGTATTTTGCAGAGTTTTCCTACTCACCGGCGATGTCTGCGGGGTCACTAATGTCGTTTTCGTTTTCGCGGTGTACTACACTCAAATGACACTTTTGACACCGAAAATGTTTTATTTGATTTTTCGTGTAACCCTTTTTCTGTCTCTCCCTACACTTTTTCTGTCACTGATGACACCCGAAAAAAGCAGAGTGTGCTGTAGGAAGTCACCAACACATTCACACGTATGTGTCAAAACTAGTTTGTTTTGGTTTTCGTTCCACGTGGTAAAGTGTCAGGTAAATTTTTTCTCAGCACATTTGCGAGATGGACATATGAAATGGAAACGAGACAAAATGACGAACGCGATTATGACCAAAACAAAACGAATTGACAGCTATCTCATTATTACGCATACCAATGCAATGACACTGAAAATGTTCTATTTGAAGCTGCAAAGTATAGCACGGAAAAAGTGTAGTACACCGCGAAAACGAAAATGACATAAGCATTTACAATAGCACTAAAAATGACTCACCACTCAACAATGTTTATTTAGAAATGGCGTCTTTTTCTTGACCAGATCGAACAAGGAAAGCAATAACTACAATTTTGTTGTAAGTTTAACTACAATACGCTTTCAGATCTATTTTTTGGGTAAGGTGTAGGTACTGATTCATAATGCTACAACAAAGGCTAAATTTGTCGTAAAATTAACCACAGATTGTTATTGAAATTTTACGGGTAATTTAACTACACTAGAAAAGTATAGTTTCTTGACAAAAAATACATTTGGTAAATTTGACTGCCAGATCGCTGTCAATCCTAAAACGATATAATTTTCTGTGCAGGCATGCATAAGCAGAGCTGCCAGATTCTATTTTGAAAAATCTGTATGTAGACGTAAAAAAATCTGTATTTTTCTGTATCTTGTTCGTGTGCCTGCAAGTGCTCGGGTTTGGGGTTACTGGGCTTGAAATCCGACCTTAAACCTCGCCTAAAAGCGTAAAACGTTGGGTAAAAGAAAACTTTTGTTTATGGCCGGGTTTTATTTTTCTATGAAAGCAATCGAATCAGGTATTTTTGTACCAATGTTTTCCCACTTAACCAAATGTCGGAAGTCCAGAAGAAATCAAAGAAAAGCAATTTCCGGCTTAGTTAAATGCCAGATGCCCAGCAGAAGTCAAACAGAAGCAATAAAAGGGTAAAAAAAGAGCGTAATTTTCGGCAAAAGAAGATCGTTAGTTGTCGTCAACGCAAATACAATATAAATATACAATCAGCTGCAAATATTCCACTTTGGACGAGGAAACAGATTTTAAAGCTCGTTCGCACCTATGAAAATTCTTATTCGGAACAGTCAGACTGCTCGTGAAAACCGAGAAAACAATGCAAAAATATTGCTCTCTTTTTCTCTCACACAAAATTATTCGCAACAACACTGCGTACTGTGGATAAGGTAATCCACCAGACAGTTGCGATCAGCTTCAGGTTTGTTCAAGAGATCGCAACTTGGATGCAACCCGGATCGAGAAGCGTGAAATACAAACGTTGTCCGATCGGTTGTTTTAGTATTGCAAATGGCAATCCTTCAAACAACAATAGAATATTATTTATGGTGTGAGGTAGGCAATGTATGTGATTTTTTTTCGAGGATGCAAAAAATTCGATGCAGAAACGGGCTGAGGATGTGATTAAGGCATAAAAAATTTTGTCCTAGACGATTAGAGATTTTTTTCTCCGACATTAAAAAAATTTCGTGTTCGGTTGTATTTTGGTTTTGCAACTTGAAAACAGCAGCAATAACAAACGTACAAGTAAAAAACGTCACGCGTGAATTGCCTCAAGCGAATCGGCCAGTTTGGCGGCTGTTGTGACGAGGAAACGATCAACTAAATTGATTTTCTTTCCGTAGGAAAACACACGTGCAACCATTTGGTTTTTCTATGTTTATTTTTCTGCTCCTCTTTACAGTGTTGGCAGTAGCCTTCATTTTACATTATAACAATTTCCTCTTTCAGCGATTTAAATGTTTATCGTACTTTTTAAATCCCCCAACTCATAATCATCGAAACGCAGGGGGCGTTTTGTTTCACGTTTTGGACGTCCAATCACTTTATCTGGAATTTTCTTCCATGCTCCAGAAATTGGTGTACTAGCGCAAACTTGAAAACTGGAAGAAGGTGTAGCCCAACCACTAACACTAAGCTCATCCGATGTCTCTTGTTGATCAGCTCCATCGTCGTGGCAGTCAACTAACTTTTTCAGGTGCGCAGAATTTCTTCGGAATCGTCGACCATCATCTGTTTGCACTGTCACACTATTTCCTTGTTTGTCCACTACTATTGCTGGCTCCGGAAGATACTTTGATGACAACTTGTTCCGCGGCAACAGATTCCGCATTAGAACCCGATCCTGAACTTGAAGATCTGACTCTTGAGCGTGATTTTTTGCATCGAAGTACATTTTGGCTGTTTGTTTATATATTTGATCATGGTCTCTGATTTCGCCATCCTCATTTACATTCAATTCCACCTGGGGAATCCAATCTCTGACTTTCTGCCGAAAACCAATTCGGCTGGAGAACGACCGGTTGCTGGATGACGCAAAAGGGAGTACACGTAGTTGGCCTCTTGCAAATCCTTCTTCCAATTGGTTCCGTTCAGCTCTGCAATCTTCAGTGTTTTTAAAATGGAGCGGTTCTGTCGCTCGACTTCCCCGTTGCTTTGTGGCCAATATGGAGTGGTGTGCCGCAACTCGACCCCATACTTAACACAAAATGCTTCCATTTTCTTACTTGAGAAGTTCCGTGCGTTGTCCGACAGTAAAAGTTTAGGCCAACCCATTCTCATGAATAGATTGTCCAGTCTATCAGCGATGTCTTCGGTAGTGGTTGATTGAAGAACCTCTGTTATGCGGTAACGACTATAGAGATCGATTACCACCAAGATGGAATCACCACAAGGAAGAGGGCCCAGCATATCCATTGCCAGCACGTACCACGGTTCTCGAGGAAGCTCTCTCACAGACATTGGTTCTGGCGACGTTGAATTGCTCACTAGCTGGCACTCTAGACACGACTTCACCGATTTTTCTACCTCTTTGTCAACGTTCGGCCACCAAACCTTGCTGCGAATTCGTTGCTTGGTACGCTCAATCCCAGGATGACCAATGTGGGCCAGCTTCAGTATGCGTTTACGCAGACTCACCGGCACTACAATTCGATCAGCTCTCATGACGATCTCATTTACAACTGATAGTTCTTGTCGAAAAGGGTAGTACAGCTTCAGTTGGTCTCCCCATCGGCCAGTGTTCAATGCTTCCTTGACAGCAGCAAGCTCACCATCTTTGACAGTTGCTTCGACTAGTTCTCTGATGATCAAAGCTGTTGGTTTAGCTGATTCCAGAACGGTGAGCAGCATCGACTCTCCATTTTGATCGTATGTGGAACACTCTTCGAATCTCGGTAATCTTGATAATGGATCGGCTATATTTGCTTTCTCAGATTCATGGACAATTTTGTACCTGAATGATTTCAATCCTTGGACACTGCTTTCGTTTAGAACCAAACATCACCTTAAGCGGTTCATGGTCAGTCACCAGCTTAAACTCCAAACCACGTAAATACGACTCCAATCGTTCCGTAGCCCACACGAGTGCCAGAGCCTCCCTTTCGTTTTGCGCATATGCTCGTTCAGTTTGCGAAAGGCCCTTGCTTACATAGCAAATAGCTCTCTTTTTCCCATCCTTCTCCTGTAACAGTACTGCCCCGATGCCAACTGGACTGGCGTCGGCAATCAGGATCGTATCGTCATAGGGAGAGTAGTAACCCAAATTCCTCTAGCTTCTTCTTCACAGATTCGAAGGCCTGCGTATGCTGTCGCTTCCAATTGAATCGAGCATTTTTGTGCAACAGCTCTCTCAAAGGCGCAGTTAGAGTAAAAAGATTTGGTATGAACTTACCAAGATAGTAGATAAGTCCGAGGAAACTTCTCAGCTCTTCTACAGTTTCAGGATTACGACAACGTCGAATAGCATCCACCTTCTCACCTGCTGGGCTGATTCCTTTGCTGCTTAACTGGTGTCCCATAAAAGTAACCTCTCTGCGTCCATATTCTCACTTCTTTTCATTGATAGCTATTCCGTACTCCTTTAGACGATCTAGCACAGCCTGCAGCGCCCGATCATGTTCGTCCTTGTTGCGTCCGAAGATTAGTATATCATCGATGAAGACTTTCATACCTTTGATCCCTGTCAGCAACCAGTGTGTTGCGACGGACTATCTTGACGGGGCGAGACGTACCTGCCAGAGAGAACGGACCACTGTCAGCAACCAGTGTGTTGCGACGGACTATCTTGACGGGGCGAGACGTACCTGCCGGAGAGAACGGACCACTGTCAGTAACCAGTGTGTTGCGACGGACTATCTTGACGGGGCGAGACGTACCTGCCGGAGAGAACGGACTACTGTCAGCAACCAGTGTGTTGCGACGGACTATCTTGACGGGGCGAAACGTACCTGCCGGAGAAAACGAACCACTGTCAGCAACCAGTGTGTTGCGACGGACTATCTTGACGGGGCGAGACGTACCTACCGGAGAGAACGGACCACTGTCAGCAACCAGTGTGTTGTGACGGACTATCTTGACGGGGCGAGACGTACCTGCCGGAAAGAACGGACCACTGTCAGCAACCAGTGTGTTGCGACGGACTATCTTGACGGGGCGAGACGTACCTGCCGGAGAGAACGGACCACTGTCAGCAACCAGTGTGTTGCGACGGACTATCTTGACGGGGCGAGACGTACCTGCCGGAGAGAACGGACCGCTGTCAGCAACCAGTGTGTTGCGACGGACTATTTTGACGAGGCGACTTCACGACCAGATAGAATCCGGACAAGGGGACGAAATCGGAACAAGAAACTATTTTTCACTCGTCGATTAAAGTTCGAACAAATCTTGAAGAGCTATTTATTTTATCGACTGGTTTGTTACAATGGTTGTTAAGGAATGAATTTTTTTCACTGCTTATCCGTGCATGGCTTGCTTGTCGCCAACAATCCCTATCAGTACTCTTTCGATGACATTTTGGAAGACTTCCGAAGCACACGACATTCCAAAAGTAAGGCGCTTATATCGAAAGTAGCCGTTGTGCGTTGCAAACGTCGTAATCGGTCTGGATTCCTCAGCGAGTTCGATTTGATGAAATGCCTTGTTGAGGTCAATTTTCGAAAAATATTTGCAATTGTGTAGGTGCGGGATGATGTCGTCAAAAGTCGGCAGAGGGTGGTGCTGGGGAACGATTGCTTTGTTGGCATCACGCATGTCAACACAGATGCGTATCTCATCAGCATTCCCAGCTTTTGGTCGAACAACCAAGCGTGATATCCAAGGGGAATCACGAGGAGCTGATTCAATTATGTCTTGCTCGAGCAGTTTCGCTAGCTCTTTCTCGACTTTTGGTTGCAACGGAATTGGGACACGACTTTGAGTGTGCTGAATCGGTTTAACTTTCGGATCTACTTCGACAGTGACAACCACTCCTTTCACTTTACCGATTTGCTCCGCAGCAGACTTCACAGCACAGATCGACGTATCAATCTTCAGTATTCCAAGTTTAGTAGCTGCTTTCTTCCCAAGAAGGTTGGCACCTGTCTCATTGACGACGTACACCTTGTCGCTGATGGAAGACTTTTTGGTCGAAATTTCTGCGATGAACATTCCTTTTATCGAGAGCTTATGACCGCCGTAAGTAAACAACTTTTTAGCAACCGATTTCGTTTGGAAATCCACTTTCACCTGCTGTTCTTTTAGAAACCTCCACACATCAGCGCCAATCACATTGGCTCCGGCGCCGGAATCAATCATCCATTCAAGCTGTACTCCACCCACCTTGCAGGTCGCCAGTTGCTTGCTATCGGTATTCATCGCAAATACATAGCTGACACTTTCATCGTCTGTCTCGTCACCCTCATTTCCTTCAGTTTCAGATTCATCATCAGTCACGACTTGCCTTAGTTTCTTCTTGTGGCGCTTCTTCGAATCCCCATCCTTACTCTTCCGTGCATTCGTATCTTTGGTTTTACAGCATCGTTTGAAATGCCCAAGCAAGTGACACTTCTCACACTTTTTGTCCCTGGCTGGGCAATCGTCGTCATTGGCGTAGTGCCCGGAATGGCCACATCAGAAGCACTCACCTTTCGATTTCACAATCCGGTTAATCTCTTCTGTCTGCTGCAAGTTTTTGCGATGCTTTGCTATTGTTTCCAGTGATCGCCCTTCTTCAATAGTTTGTGCCAACGTCATGTTTCCCTTGGTGAGAATCTTCGCTCGTAGCTCGTCCGAGAAGCCTTTCTCGAAAATTTGTTCCTTAATGTTTTCTTCCAACCACGCATCGTACTCACAAAGACTAACTTGTTCCCGTAGACGCAAAACAAATTTCTCGATTGATTCCTCCGGGCCTTGCTCGAGATTTCGGAAAATGTGACGTTCTCTCGGCAGGCATTTGAGTGGCAGGAAATAATCGTCGAGCAGCTTGACTGACTGCTTGTAGATGTCTGAATCCTCCGGAATTTGTACCTCATTCTCTCCTCGCAGATTGAAGAAAATGTCTTGCACGTCACTGCCAGCATAATGCAGCAGGTACGATCGCTTACGGGCTGGATTCATCACATTATTTACCTCCAGAAAAATATCGAAGCTTCTTTTCCATTTTTGACGTGGGACTACGTCTTTGTTTACTATACTGGGATGCATTCTGTAAAATTGGAAATGAAACTGGCAAATGTTGCGTCAGATTTCAAACGTTAATAACAGCGTAACCACATGATGAATAACAATAACCTATATGTTGTTGGATAGATAAAATGTTTAACAATTTTTTGATATGCCAGTTATCACTCTAATTTCATTGCTAAGCGGTAGTAATGATAAAAAGTTTCAATAACAAATTTACGCGAATAATAAACCAATTACATGCGAGCATTCCTAGCACAGACGATGTGAATGGACACCATCCGTTCTCTGTGATATTCTCTGTATCAATATCGAAATAAAAATTGACAGAGTCTCCCCGTCCCAATAGGTCAATTTGTTTTTGCTTCCATGAGCTTAGACTAATATGATGTCTCGAAGGTAAAAGTTTTCCAAAAAGTTTAAAACAAACCCCATTCTTGAACAATTTATAAACCTGCTTTCAGAACCTAATAAAAACTGATGTCTTGAAAGAAAACATGCCGGAAAAAGCAACAGTATCAGTGGAGTAAAGAACCGCAGGTCTCTCGTCGTCTATGATTGCAGCGGTACTTTTCTATTCGTACATTTCAGCGGTACACTTCTATTCGTACTGCAGCGGTACTATTCGTATTGCAGTGGTACACTTTTGTTCGTTCATTTCTATACGTGTGCAATCGAGGAAAAATTGCAATGCTGCTGTTGATGGTGATTGAAAGTTTATCTCATAAATATGATTACCATAAATTACTCAACAAGAATTGTAAATTTGTAAACTAAATAATCGTGACCGGATAGTATCGAAGGAGTTAATACCTAAATATATACATTTATAGAAGAGTAAGAGCCTGCGAATACTTTCAATTTTTTTGTTTATTTACTAAGATTCATTCAGAATCTCTTTTAACATTTCAAAATAGTTAGATGATATATTATTATTCTAAGCTTTACCATAATAAACGTATATTATCTGTCTTCGTAATACAGCGAATATAGTTGTAGGCAAATGAAAAAAATTGTCAAGTAAAAAAATGTAATTGTGGATTGCTACGATTTTTTTTCTGGAACCCGTTGATAATTTTGTTCAAAATATCGTCTTATGTTTGCCAATTAATGAACCTTTGTAAGGGCTTCCATATTATTTTGAAAGTGAGATCCATATTATTGATTTGATTTAATCAGAGTTAAATAAGACAAAACCATTCATTATGATAACGTAAGTATTATTGGATTTGGTTTTTGAGGATATAGAGTTCATTCTGACTTTGACGCATTACGATAAATTCTTGGTGATTCTTCAACAAGCACGATATGCTTGTGCCTTGTCGAATACATGTTGTTTGCACAAAAAAATACTACAGGCATAACATCGTCAGATATAAACGATATTCTTTCGAGTGTTGTTAAATATATTTTAAAAATTGATTTCCAGGGGAGGCTGAAAATAAAAATACGTACAGTCGCTGAGCAAACACATTGATTCTGTCTGCAGACTTTGTATATTTTGTAACAAAAAATCCCCTAATAACAGTTTTTAGTCCCACGTCACCATTTCATACAACCCTAGGGCTGTATACCTTGTAGTATTTCCAACGAACTGACACCGAGGAGGTATCTGCCGGATCGAACTTTTGGATGTTGGAGCCACCCGGAGTATCCATCTTCCGACAAGACTGTTTTTTCAGTCTGTTTCGCGCACTATCTATATACTTTCAAAATAATTCTCTTTTTTTCAGCCGGCTCACAAGTCTATCCCAGCCAAACTATTTCTGCGATTTTTCGAAGTTTTTCTTCCGAATTCAATCAGCATCCGTATTAAAACGATCCGCAATCAATTTCGCCGTGTATTTACCTCGTCGCCAAATGTTGTGACGGGGAAACGATCAACTAAATTGATTTTCTTTCCGTAGGAAAACACACGTGCAACCATTTGGTTTTTCTATGTTCATTTTTCTGCTCCTCTTTACAGTGTTGGCAGTAGCCTTCATTTTACATTATAACAGCGGCTAAGGCCGTTTACATACTGGCGCGTTCTGCGTTGCGGAGACGGTTCGCCTTGCCGTGGATTAATGTACAGCTCTGCTTAGCGCTGTAACTGTTACTAACTCACGGCAAGGCGAATCGTCTTTGCAACGCAGATCGCGCCAGTATGTTAACGGCCTAAGTGGGAAACGCATTCGGAAAACTGAGAACTGATGTTCGGATTAGATATACTCAGAGAGAGAGAGTAGATAAGCGATGAAAAAAACCGCCAATTCGGCAACTAGGTTTCACATGTCAGGGGTGCCAGATCTTTTCTCAATGCGTAATGTTGACTAACTTTTTCATTCGACTCGTATAGCTAGTTTTTGACGGGGGAATAATAAAGTGTATCACGAATGCCGTGAAGGTGTTAAATTTTATATTTAGGTTAAATTTTATATACTTTGACCATAATTGATCATTGTTTTTGTTGACCATGCAAAGGGTTTGTGAACCACTAGTTAAAAATCACTGTGATAAAGCAACTTTGGAGCATACTCAATTCATTGTTTAGTAAAAGAACACGAAAAATGTGTGAAAATATAAATATTCTTTATTGTGCCTGATGTCAATACCTCTCAATGTGTTACTTTTCTTGTTCGTTCGGCTCGGATTTTGACATGTTCGTTTGGCTCACAACATTCTCCTCGCATATCTCTCATTCTGAGTATTGCTAGTTCGGATGAAATCCCAAGCAACAATTGGTCGGCGTGCGACCAGACCGAACCAAGCGCCATTTTTTCGAAAATTGAGTTTTTAACACTAGTGGATGTTAAAATTGATAATCTATATTTCATGAAGAACGAAACCATTTGAACAGTTTATAATGGTATTATGACAAAATTTCTCTGCAGCAGCTAGCAGGAAGTATACCGGGTGACTAAACTTTGATCGCCGATTACTCGAAATAATGTTTTTGGCGCTTGGTTCGGTCTGGTCGCACGCCGACCAATTATTGTTGCCTAAACATTTACTCGATCACTTTTATTGGGCTACAGTTGAACAATAACCGAAATGGAAAATAAAAAACTTCTGTTAAATGGTTGTTCAGTTGAATTTGGAGAAATTATCCGACACATAGTTGTTTAGGAACGGCGAAGAGGGTTTTGAGCAACAACAGCAGAATATTGTATTCAACACTTGTTAAACCTGTAAAAATATGTATTATAAATCAAAATTCTGTATGAATTCTGTATAATTTCTGCTCACTTAATTTATCTCGGCAAACTTCCGAACAGCTGAGCGAGCTCGGTGAAGTTTTTAACAAATGTCAGCAATATATTTCGACGAACATTCAGCAAATATATCGATCTACCGTGAGCCAGCAAGTATTGACATCTCGTTTGCCAAAGTTCTTGAAAATTCTGCCGAAAACTTGTAGAACATTTTGCTGAATTTATCAGCTGTTGAGTTCTGGGCAACAAAATCTAATAGCAAATTTCTTTATTCCACTGTGTGTGGGCAAAACTACCGAGGAATAATAGAACGTCATCGCCATTTAAGACGCAAGTAAGAAAGAGATGACAGATAATTGTTTACGAACGTAGCACGTGCGGTGGTGGGTTGAAGCTGACAAATTTTACAGTGCGCTTCGGGCAGCACGCCAGGTCGAAACTGGGTCAAAATCGAGCGAATAAAGAAGGGTTTTGACAGCAGTTAGTGCGCTTCCAGGTCAAAACGAGGTGAGCTGGTGGAAAAAAGAAATTCGCTATGAGTATGTGTATCGTGGTCAGAAAATCTGTATAATAAAGAAAAATCTGTATACTTGGCAGCCCTGCTGTCGATGTCGTTGTTGACAAAATGTTTGTTTTGGTATCGCCCAAGGGGATGGCAACATGCTATCTCTTTATATGTTGAATGAGTGAAGAGTCTTCCAGACAAAAGTGATAAGTATATGGAATTTTCGCTAGGCGTCTGCCTCGGAGCTTTATTTTTAAATAAAGCCCTAATATGATGCCTACTGTCTAACGTGTAGAGTTTAGATAGGGCTGCCATCCCCTTGGTATCGCTGCTTCAAAGCAAGGGTTGCCAGTACCAAATGAAGTACCAAATAAATGTGAAGAAAAAAAGTACCAAATGAATATATTTCATGTAGAGTGTCTATATATAACTAGAGTGGCGCCGTGTCATCCAAAGTAATGCTGGTAACACTGGTAACAATGAACATCCTCTCTCTTTTCCCCACACGTGTTTAATAGGTTGTTTGCTCAATTGGAATGACACTGACAGATAATTTTTATTCTAATTTTGACAGTGTTGCCACTCTATATATTTACAGGCACTCTAATATCATGTTGCTCTGTGAAATGCAATATCGGCGAAAAAAATCTGACAAATCTGATGTATAGTGTGTATACTCTGATGCGGTGTTTGATTTCAAAGTCGCATTTTTTTGGTGCGGCGAACAAGTTTCAGAGAATGGGCCAATACTCAAAGGGAGAAATGACCGATAAAAAAAAAATGAACTTGACAGCTGTGTTTAATAAGTCAGAGGTGCCAGATCTCCTCTGAAGCAGAGTCTATGTGTATATAGAGTCGCGCAAAGAGAAAATCTATCGTTTCGGCAACACAGTTTTTGTGCCGTTTGTTGCCAAGAAATATACAGTTCTGTTTTTCACCATGCATAAGCTAATATCATTTTTTGAAATTCTTCACAAGGTACACAGTTTTGACAGATTACATCGGTGATGTTTTGTTAAATTTAAGTGAACCAGTGCACAGGTTTAATGTTGGATTAAAATGTGTAAGTAAAACTTCGGAAAAACACATATTCTTTATTACGCTCAATTACAACACTTTTCATCCACTCCTAACATTATCACCTTGTTTATTTACATTGCTTGATTGGTACCCTCGTTTGACACTGATTTGGTTTCTTTGGTTTCATCTTTGCGGGACTCTTATTATAAACATAGATTCTGCTCTGAAGGTGCACTGTTGACTGACGTTTTCATTCGAGAAGTGTATCGCAACCACATCCCTGTCACGGACGTCATACGCTCGTTCAATTTTACTCTAAATTGGTTAGAAAGTACTCACTTTCGTATTTTGATTCAAAATGTCAATAAATGAGTAATATTGACTAACGAAACTGAGTAACTTTCACCCAGTTTTCGTATTTTTTTGTTTTGCTCACTTTTGGGTAACCGTTCATTTTATATCAGTTTGCTGTAAACAAAAGCTAAGCATTTAACAGTTCCCTGTTTGTTTCGCTTATTCGTACATGGATTTAGTTTTGAAAGCACTGCAACGAATAGTTTACAATAAAACAATAATCCGCTTTTTGATATATGAGCCACAAGTCAAATAAGTGTGTGCTGCAGTTGTGAGGGAACGAAACGCGAAGAATGAGTGCATAAAAACATCGGACACGTCCGATTGTTCGAATAACTTCTGTTTTTGTTACATTGATTTTGTAACATATTGATCAAGCTATTCGAGTGGTCAGATCCGTATTCTTAAATCATGGATGAAACGGTAATGCTAATTCTTTTTGTAATACTAGTTGGTTCCTGTATAGCTGGAAGTATACTTTTAATCGTGATGCTGTTAGAGGAAAAACTCAAAATGTGTTTATGTTTGGTGCTAGGTTGTTGGTGGGAACAGCCCTTACAGTCATAATACCAGAAGGAATTCGTTCCTTGTACGATGGAAACTCGGATGGAAGCAATCTTGAAGTTAAATACGTGGGCACCTCTCTAACTCCAGACAATAAACACAGCGCTGATTTATCTACATTTAGGCTCTCCCTAGTGCTGGGCTTTGTCTCCATGATACTTGCACCGAGCTGTAGCTTTTTTACGCGAAGCAATTCGAAAGAAGGTTATAACATAAAATATTAATAATTAGGTAACTTGATGGGAAATAAATCTACAACATTTTAACGATTTTTCTTATGTTGTTTTCAAATTTTAATC
This sequence comes from Wyeomyia smithii, assembly GCF_029784165.1. Classification (NCBI taxonomy): domain Eukaryota; kingdom Metazoa; phylum Arthropoda; class Insecta; order Diptera; family Culicidae; genus Wyeomyia; species Wyeomyia smithii. Next base: position 81,127,023 of record NC_073696.1, on the reverse strand, counting down.
TCCAAATTTCCTAATGTTTTCTTTTGCGTGGGGAAGTCAATTTAACGAAACTGAGTAACAGTTACTCAGTTTGGCTGATTCATGCTTTTTTTTAAATGAGTAAGTAGTACTCAGTTTTTGACATTTATCTATGCTACTCAAAAATGAGTAACTACATGGTTACTCTGTTCGTCACGGCTTCGTGATTTTTTGTGTAAAAATCACGAAGGCGTTAAATTTTATGTTTATGTTTTATTTTATTCCCCTTCACCAGAGTCTATGTGTATATAGTCGCGCAAAGAGAAAATTTATCGTTTCGGCAACACAGTTTTTGTTTATTTTTACAAATAATAAGTTTGAATGAGAAAGGCTGGGTCTGACCGCTAGGTGGATTGATTTAGGTTTTTGAATAATAACCAGGTCCACTGTGTTTTCGTTTTCGCGGTGTACTCAAACGACACTTTTGACACCGTAAATGTTTTATTTGACTTTCTTGACTACACTTTTTCTGCCTCTGTCTACCCTTTTTCTATCCCGGACTACACCCGAAAAAAGCAGAGTGTACTGTAGGAATAAGTTACCAACACATTCACACGTATGTGTTAAAACTGGTTTGTTTTGGCTTTCGTTTCACGTGGTAAAGTATCAGGTAAATTTTTTTTCAGCACATTTGCGAGATGGACATATGAAATGGAAACGAGACAAAATGACGTAGCGCAAAGGCTAAGCCCCAACCGAAACAGCAAAATAATTAAAACAATCCGACCGACATTGACGTTTTTGTATCAGATTTGACGTTTTCGTATCTTCGATGTTATACTCTGTCAAATGTACAGCGAGGGATAGGGAGAGGTATCCCCTCTGGTTTGACATGGAGTCAACTTAACTGCTGTCAAAACCTCTTTTTTATTCATTTGATCATAATCCAGTATTGACCTGGCTACACCCCCGAGGCGCACCGGAACATTTGTCAGTTTTAGCCCACCATCGCTTGGGCTTAATTTTAAACCATAATTTTTGAAAGATATCTTCTTCAGTGTTAATTATGTAATGTTTCTATTCAAAGAACGCTGCAAAATCGATTTGGTGGCATTTAAAAAAAATCAATTTGAAGACATTTTTTTGCGAAGACTAAGTGAAAAAATTTCAAAATATTGCCAGAGGTGGCGTCCTTTCGTTTTTGCTCTCTAGCACCTTGGGTGGGAAGACATAAGTGGAATTGTCATTAATAACGAACTTTGCACCGCTATAAAGGCGCGTAAAAGGCTGGATGAAAGATTTTTTTAAGAGATTTTATAATGACTCAAGTAATGCCGGATTGAGGAAGAGGAATTATTGTTTTAAAATTCCTTATCTTGAATATTTAAAATTACAACCTCACAACTGTTCACGAGGTACGAGGCTCGCCTTACAACCGTAAGTAGAGCTGTTCATAATGTCTTTAAAAAGCACGGCCATGCGAATCGCTTTGCGACGCTATTCACGAAGGTCGACTTCCTAATCGGAATGTATCCCCAAGGCTTTGTTTTTATCTAAAATTTTATTCTCAGTTTGCTCCCTATTTTTTCCTTTATTATATTCCAATAATCTGGCAACCATATCGCTTGGGCGAGAAGTGTCGAGTTTCGTGTAGACTTTCCGACTGTGCCGTCGGTTGGTCGAGCAATCTGGCAGAGCTGGCTCGCCATTGTAAGATGGCGCATTGAAGTGAACTGCAACGCGAATTTTTGCTGTGTACTGCCAAGAAAAGCTCTTTGCAATCCTTTCCTCTTCGGGATTGTAATCGCCCTCAAAACAATAACAGAGGCTACTGTGAGTGATAGTACGTGAATTTGGAACCTTCGATTCATGATTTAAGTGCTGTTCAGTGTTTCTTACGTTGTGACGATTTGGAGGAAGAGAAATTTTTCCTTGGCTACGTTGCCTAGACGAAAATCATCCAAAATGGCGTCCGACCTAATGCGGTAAAAATTTGCACGAGATGAAAAAATCGTTTTTAGCATTTAAATGCGGTGTTTTCGAGCGGATATTTACGTTTTTCGTTAATTTACATCGAATGTAATTTTCTAAACGTGAATCCCCTTCAGTAGTGTTCGTTTCGGTTTGCAAATATAAGGAAAAACAGCCAAAAATTCGTCATGAGTCAGGTAAATATCTAGTTTATATGCTTAATTAGGAGTTTTTAGTTAAAATAATCCATTTTTCATGTTTCGGAAGTTTTTCCGCACTTTGGAAGCAGCACCAGGGCGTGGCTTGGCTTCAGCCAAATTTAGGCATTTCATTGCAAATGGTCAAGTTTTTAGCTGAACAACATATTATATCGGGCTTCCACCGGGTAAATGGCCAGTTTATCCCGGAACTGAACCGTGTTCCACCCTGGAAACCGCTTAAGAATGTTCCCTAGACTTCTCCCGTTCGAACGAGCCCGGAATCGTCGAAATCGAAGGGGGACCCTTTTTGGCAAATTGAAGTTTTTTACCAAACGGATGGTAATTGCCATGAAAAGTGGTTCCCTTGTCGAAATTGTGATTTCTTATGGAGGTTTTAAGGATATTTTGTCCTTTAGTAAAACGCCACGTCACGTGGAAATTTCGAGAAGCACGCGGTCGTTGTGAAAAACCAGGAAAACGAGTCGATTGGTGGCTTTTGGGCAACAATTCGGCTTCGGAACGGCTAAAACCGGATAATCCCGCGGTGTGAAAGAACGGGGTCGAATTTTTGAACATTTTTCAGTGTTTTTCACGATTACGTAATCGGTCGGTTGGCAGTGAAAAATGTGGTGCGATTGTCTGAATCTGGATTTTTACCGAGTTTTTGGAATGCTGCAACCTTTTAATAGTTTAAACCTTGATTAACGGATGATTTTACCTGTTTTTTGTTCAATTTGGTTGGAATTAGTTCATATTTTCATTAATTGCGCAGCAGCTATTTGTCCTAGAATGGGTCACATTTCCTGGGGGAATTACGATTTAGAACAACCGGCTTGAAATGCCCAGTGTTTTCTGAGAGATTGCGTTAATTTAGTGAGCTCTGATAAAGCATTTCCAAACAGCAACTTTACCTTGTGAACGTGAATTTGTCCGGAGTGCTTTCAGGAAAAAGTTGTAGCATAATTTGTTTAAATTGGAAACAATAACGCTTTTCAGTTATTTCTTGTGATAATATCCGAAATATAGAGATGTTTAAGCATTGATTAGGAAAATATAACTTGTACTGACAATTCCACAGTTGCTCCATCCATGCATTTGTTACCAACATCAATGGTCAGTTTATGCTTTTTGAATCTTATGTAGAATATAAGCATCATATTTGTTTACTTTTTTGTATAATAAAAGGCTATTGAAACTTTAAAATTGTGTCTGAAAATATCGTTGAACTAGTTAAACATTGCAATTGTATAGTAATTGTTGTGATTCTTTGATACGAATAGTTACATAAAAAAAATATTTTGTTTTTTCCAACATTTGTTGACAAAACATGTGATTCATCTTATTTTTTCAATAATTCAATATTAGGGTTCATTAATTACTTTATTAAGCGGTTTCGATTGTACAATTTTATCTGAGCTTAAGTGCGACTGTTCTTAAGATTTCAAATTTTTCACTAAATATATTCGAAAAATTTACTTCAAACTGTATCAGATTATTTATGACATCAAAATGTTTTTTTGTTTGTTTGAAACGGGATTTTCGAGTATTGAGTAACATTTCAGAATAATGTTGCCATTCGAAGGCAACGTTAAGCGCGCTTAGAAAACTGTTGGTGTGAAATAAAAACGTTTTTATATTTCTCTGTGGGTACAATTTGCCACAATGATTTTTCGTGTTTTCTTGCAACTTGAAAGGCCTCCGTCGAGACGGATAAACCGATATTGGGTTCGAATGACTTGTCCGGATCAACGGAAGCTTCGCATGTATTTGAGCGACGAAATTATGGCAAGCGACAGCTGAGTACCCGCTCTGACTCAGCTAATCATTCGGAAGATGATGGTTTGGTAAGTAAATTTATTCATTTTATTTAACCATTTATGTCGGACGAGTCTAACCAATGTACACTCACCTTAGTTCTTTGTCCAATATTTGCGCCGAATCGAGGGTATTTCGGCTAGTGTGATTTACTGTGGTACTTTAAATTGATCTAAAACACATTAATTAAAATTATTAGGTTCTGTTAACAGTAAAATCTGAATTGGAACGTTGGATCATTATCTTTTTCGTGATTAGATTATACTGCAATTTAGGGTATCTGAGGAGTAAAAGTTTTTGTAAAAATTAAAATAAAGGTGTATAAAAAGTACTACAGTGTTCTTGATTTTTTTCAGAAAGAATTATTTCCGTATTAAAAATATTTATTAGCATTCAAATAACCTAGACGACTTAATTTCAAGCGGTGAGTTACCGAATTTGGCGTTTATAAACTATATTTTCTTTTTTCTTATCGCTCTGCGATACAATTTTATATGAGTTGAGGAAAAATTCCCTCTAGTTTCAGTTTGACTTGATTTAAAATTGTTCCGGCTAACTAAAAACTCAAATACCTAATGAGAACCTGTCCAGTTATATTGAGGAAAGTGTTCTTTTTGGTTTAATTTTAATAAAAATCTTATTTGGTCACATAATCTGATTCGTTTCAAATAGAGATTTTCTCTAGATATCTTCTAACATAACATGTTTGAAAATTTGGATTATCAGGGCATTTTTGTAAAAAATTTCAGGCGCTTCTGTATTAACTGTGAGTTGATTATCACTTGTATTACGGATCTCAAAAACTTTTTGAGACACATGTGAATACGCAGTGTATACAAAGTATGTAATAAAACATTTGCTACGAGAGCAGTTAGGTGTGGGATATTATGTTGGTACGCATCAAATTTTCTATCGGTGGTGTGAAAAAAGAAATATAATTTGCAAGAAATGTGAACACTTTCGAATTAAATACAGTTGAAATTGGTGAGTATTGAACTTTTTCTCTTAATATAATTACAGCTTTATATTTATATTCATCGATAGTGATAAGAAAATATTTTATGAATTCATTATCTTGTCAATGGACAAAGGTTCTAAAGAGGGCAAAAATCAATATCGTAATACTAGGGTATTTTTGAGAAAATGGTACAACCACCTTTAGTCGATTATAATCAATGCGATGCTTCTATTTTATCAACCGTGACTGAGCCGCTTGATAATCATAACTTGGTACTTTCGTATATCCTCGAATGATAAGATTCTCATCGAATAAATAAAACTATAATCATAAGCCAAAGTTCGCTGAAGGTTCGTTTTTTTCTCTTTTGCTTACAGTCGAAGGAGGACAAAAGCGATTCGGAGAATGAATCCGGAAGCGACAGTAAGAGCGAATCCGGCTCGTCAGATTCGGAAAGCGACAACGGTTCGGAATCGTCCGGTTCCAGCTCGAGTGATAACGAGCAGAACAGCAGCAATGTCAACACGTCGCACAATAGCAGTGCTCAGCCGCGGCCCGAAGTGAACGGTGGTCCCGCCGCGTCGGATGAAGACGAGGCCAATCACAACGAAAGCAAATCCGCTAATGATGATGAATCGGACAATGATACGTCCGGGGCGAGGGGGAATCACAGCGGCAATCAGATGAACAATAGCGAACAGACAAACGACAAGTCTCGTAGCAGTGCGCACTCCAGATCCGGATCGGATGAAAGTGCGGAAGAAAACAACAGCGAATCGGACGATAGTGGTAAACCGAGCAACGCTAGTCAGAGTCAGGATGACGACGAAGACGACGAGGATGAAGCGGCCAGTGAAAACTCGGATAACGAGGCGGACGGGGATCAGCAGGAGCAGTCGTCAAAAAGTAGTTACGATGTAATATTTATCATCAAATTAGATCATAGGTTGTATTAAATTGTTACTTTTTCTCTGTTTTGTATTTTGTTTTTCTCTGTCCTTCTCCACTATGTGTGAATCCTGTTTAGGATGAAGATTATGCTGCGAACAACCGACGAAACAACGCCCGCAAGAAAGCTGCCGCTGCGCAAGCTAAACGGAAGCCGGCAGCCACCGCGCCAGCCAGGAAAAAGAAAAGGTACATTATGCTTGTATGTAACACCTACATCATACTAGTGTTTTTAATATAGGATCAGAATTGTCGATTAACTTCTAATGTGGAAAAACAACCTTGTAAAATAACATTTCACTGCATATAAATGAAGCGTTGAATCGACTTAAATTTTGTATTTAGGGTGAAACGGTGTTGAAGCAACAAATAGCCGACTTCGAACAACCACTTCGAATTTTCAACAGCACCAGACACAGAAATAGTTAATGCGTCACCTGTGAAAACGTTATTTTATGTTTGCTGCGGTGAAGCAATTATAGAATAGCGTTTTCACAGGGAACGCATTCATAGTGGTGGCTCGAAGTCAGCCATTTGTGGCTCTAACACCGTTTCACCTTAATGTAATTGACTATGTAGGTTTAATTCTACATGTCATGTAAATTGCAAAAAAAAAAAAAACGTTTACAATGCTAAACTATCGGGGACAGTTGGTTAGAATGAATCTTAAATTATGTTAAAAATCAAGAAACAATGGACGGAAAATTAGGATTTGCGGTCAAAGTTCTTATTTTTTATGTCAAATTGTCAGTTTTCTATCGTAGAGGATCGTATGAGAAAAGAGTTCTAGTGACAAGGGTCCACAAATATCAAATGAAGCAAATCTCATTGTTTCCGAAACAACAAAAAACTCGTCAGTGTAACAAACGAATAATTAATTAAAATTATAATAATTTAATGTTTTCTCAACATGTTTCCAACCAAATAAGCATGATAGGTATATGAAGAACCTCATTGATAAACAACCCAAAAATTCGAAGCTTACAGAAAAAATGGAAATTTTTGAATCGTCCCTTTCTACAAAACGCAATTATTCCGCAAACTGTTAGTTTCTTACGTTTTGTTTCATTTTTGTGTATTGTTTGTTTGTTTTTTTTTTGGTTGGTTTTTTTGTTGTTTTTTGGTTTTTTGTATGTTTTTGTTTTTTTGTTTATTTTTGTTTTTTTTTGTTTTTTGTTGTTTTTTTTCTTTTTATTTTAATTTTAATTTTTTGTTTTTGTTTTCCTCTTTTGTTTTCCTCTTTTTTGTTTTCTTTTTGTTTTTTGCTTTTTTTTTGGTTTTTGATTTTTTTTTTTGTTTATTTTTTTTTTTTGGTTTTTGTTTTTTTTTGTTTTTTTTTTGGTTTTTTTTTGTTTTTTTTTTTTGTTTTTGTTTTTGTTTACTTTTGTTTTTTTTTGGTTTTTTTTTTTTAATTTTTGGTATTCTATGTCTGTATTGATAACCAGTCCCCTATTGGTTTGCCAATTGGTTGCATTGATATCTCTGTGAAGGGGTATAAGGTTGGACCATCATAAACATAGATTCTTCTGAAGAGCGATTTTGTAGTTTCCGTGTCAATTCAAAAATCTGCGTGGATTTTCCTAATGACGCGGGTTGGGAAACAAAAACGTCTAAGTGCTTATTAAGCAAAAGACTTAGTCAAAAAAGTTTTTTTTTTTTGACTAAGTCTCTTACCCTCCGCACTCCGAAGGATCCAGAATGACCGTAAAAGAAGACCATTTTAAATACTGGTCGTAGAGCGTCTCATATTTTTTCCGAAGCCTTTCTTGGTGGTTTACTTTACGCGGATTTTTAATTAACGCAATTCTTTTACGCGGATTTTCAAATTTACGCGGTTTGTTACGCTGATTTCGAATTACCGCGGTTTTTTCATGAGCAATCTATACCCCGGGTTAGAGGAGCTCCGTAGTCGCAAGGTTACAAGGACGCTTTGGTAAGCGGGTGGTCGTGGGTTTGAATCTTAGTAGAATCAGGCCATTTGGTTGTCAAAGGACTATAGCTTAGCATAGGTTTATTTTCAGGCTTCCAACCACGTACCCTTCCTTCATTCTAAATAAAATTCTACAGTACCCAGTTGACTCTCCTTCCAACAAAAACAAGACCCTATTATAATAAAACTGGTGTGAGTAACGTATGAAAGTTCTCTTCATGGAATTGTGATTAGGCGATATTGTTAGGATGGACAGAGGCTCGGTATAGTAGAGCAGTAAGCTCGAAACAGAAAGGTTAAACTTACACACAAGCACAAATATGAATGATAAGCGTATCACTTACTTTAATAGTGATACCGCCAATAATATGAAGTGCGGAGTACAGAAAACACCTGGACAATATCACAAAAGATGTAATCTCTGGTCGCAGTGATAAGTCCAAACAGAAAAAAATGCCCCGCGTAAAAAAAAACTGACTGTATTCCAATTTCCAACATATTCAGGAAAACTATTTTTCTTTATTTCTGAAATAGGTAACTTTCAACATAAACTGTTTTATGTATCAAGATTTCATGCAGAAGTTATGGAAATATAGATAAAAAACTACAAAATCATGTAATCTAGAATATGAAAATCGCATTCTCGTAATTTGAGCTGCTCTTCTGTATGGGGACCGTTTAATATGCAATGGACGAAGTTCATAATGAACTTGAAAACTTAACGTCGTGGTTAGAAAACATGTTGTTTACTATCCATCAGAACTTTGACATTTAAACTTAGTGATGTTTTTATGACTGTGAAAACTTTCGTAAATTTAAACCCAATCCAAAAACTGCTGATTTTGAAAAACGCTTTGATGGCGCTTATCTTAAAAATTTCATGTTATCTTAAAAATTTAATGTACTACACATTTAAAAATGTAGATCTGTATGTCTGCCTGATCCACATAGATTTGGGAACGGATCGGCGTGAAAATTTGTATTTAAGGGTTTTGGGTCTGGGAAAGGTGATTAGCATAGTTCGAGTCTCCTCTCTCTCTCTTCTGGAGAGGAGGGGTCCGATAAAAAGGAAGCACAAATTTATACTCAACTCAAGAACTAACCAAGCGAATTGAATCAATTTTTGCATGTGAAGGTTTTTGGGAGCAAGACATATTTTTATGGTGGTTCGAAACCCCTCTCTCTTCTGGAAGGGAGGTCTTCCTTACAAATAAAACCCAAACTACTGCACAATTGGAGAACTAATCTAGCAAATAGAATCAAACTTGGTATGCGAAGGTTTCTGGGAGCAAGAAATATTCCTATGGTCATTTGACACCCCTTCTTCTGAAAGGGGGGGCTCTCATACTAATTTTACGGGCAAAAAATACTTCCATAGTTGTTCGACACCCCTCCCTCTTCTGGAAAAGAGGGCTCCGATACAATTCAAACACGAATTTCTGCGCAACTCAAGAATGTTTTTATAATACTTTGACACCCCTCCCTATTTCGGAAGGATGATAACTTCCATACAAATAAAACATTTCAATCAATTTTTCCGGCAAATAGTTTAAAATGATCGGGATGATGCACAGAAGCCAAAAATCGACTCCAGACGCCATTTTTCAATCAAAGATAGAAACTTTTGGTTTCTGTAAAACAGCGAAAAATGGTCGAATAGAACCTAACAGGGGGGATCTATCTGTCAAGCATCGTGTAACCAACATGTTCGGCAATATGGCGTTTGTTTTGGTTTTGGTTCTGTTTGGTCAGAAACTGATGTGAAATATTATAGAATTAAAACGTTTTTTATCGAAACTCGAGAAACCGCGGAAAACTTTCACGAATGTGTTGTGCAGTGATTTTTTCCCCCATTATTGTTCCTAGTTACAACGTCATGGACCAACAAACGTCATGGACCAGAGTTGATCTGCGATAACGCACACATATATGAAATTTGACAGCAGTGAATCCCCTCTGGAACCTAATATCGTTATTTCCGGAACCAGAATAATGCCAAAGGTTAGAAATTGACTCCATGCTATTGAAATTAAAGGTGACAACTTCCGGTCGGAAATTGGCTACATGGCATTTTAAAATCCAAGATGGCGACTTCCGGTTTTCGAAAAACAGTTGAAAGTGACCAAATACCACTTAACATGGGTATTTCCGTAATCGTGACGATGCATAGAAGTCAAATATCGACCTCAGACACCATTTTGAATTCTAAGATGGTGACGGTTTCTGGAAAATAGCCTAAAATGATCGATTACAACCCAAGATGGATATTTTCGGAACCAGTTGTTGACGACTTCCGGTTACTGGTGAACTGCTAAAAGGCAAGGATATTCTCATTCCAATAAAACCAATCATTGCAAACGATTTTTCTTTCAAACTTGAACGTATCTAATGTAGGATTCGTTATGCATTTGCAGACAATAAACAAATCGCAAGGTAAATCTTTTGTATGTATGTGGAATCAATTTAGAATGTTTGAAATCCTTTAAATAAACAAAAAAAAAAAAACGGGCGAGACGAAATTTGCCGGGGCAGCTAGTTCAATTATAAAATAATAGGTTTAACGAAGTCTTCCCGAACTTCTCGTGTTAAAAGCGTTCTATTGAGATTTCAGGGATTTCATTTTTCGATCAGAGAAGTTAGGGAATATCAGGGAAAACTGAAAAGTGTTCATTCGGGGAAGATTCAGCTTGTTCTGGATCTTACTAATGCAAAGTACATTGATTTTAAACAATGCACATCAGTGAAATCTTTTGATACTTTTAAAGAAATCTCAGTTGACGACTTTCACGATCAATAATATTGGCTCGATGTGGCCCGAAAGTCAATTTTTCGTCAAGCGGTACACAAGGTCAATAATTCCGTTTGCACGATCTAGAGGTGTACGTCCAATTGTATAGGTAGCCTTCATTGCAGGGCTAGTAGCGAGTCACTTTTTAGTCACTATTTCGAACCTAGTCACTAAAAAGTCACTTTTCACGCTAAAATTCAAGTTGGAGATTTTGTAATCTGTAAGCTTCGACATCATGTTCCACTAGACAAAAAAGTTCATTGACTTGAGATAAGATGAATTTAACGGCCGTATATTTTCATTCAAAAAGTCCCTCATATTGTTCCTACACCAACCTTGAATCAAGTTCGCATTGTGCGCTGATCCACCGTCTTGCTTGAACACCTAGTGGTCATCTCTAAAGAGTTTTCGAAGACAAACTTCCATTTTATAATAAACAGCATTGATGTGAACTCGTGAACAACGAGCCGTAAAAGACTCATTTTCATTCTACCGCGCCTCTTTTTCTCAAAGAATCCGTTTCTTCGTTCGATGCCAAAATATTGTGGACAGATCCAATAGATATACTCAGATCGGTAAAAATTTTAAACTGAACGTTATTACTTCGCCGGACACGCTCCCGCACAACTTAAAGGCAGATCGTGGCCGACAGGATCACCAACCAAAAACCGTTTTACTTCAACTTCCCGGAATTGTTACATCGCAAATCATCGGGAGAGTGTCTAAAGTCTGAATTTTGAGCGTTATGTAATTTGTGTACGTCAGCTTAGGTTTTTTTTGCACCAATCCTCGGAAATATTCAACAATTCTTGCAGCTTTTGACAGTCGGATAATTCTTCAACGATCTATATAGAACAGCTTACAACCAATTCCAACGAACGATATAGAACAGCTTACAACCAATTCCAAGACGTGCTGCGACATCATTGAAATACAATACAAAGAAAAATGACCAGAGGTTACTTCCTTGGATAACACCGGATGTGTTTGTTGACCGTAGTGAAGTGTTGGATCCAAGTTTTACGCCCAGACTTCTGTTATAAAACTATGATTGCAGCCATTTAACCAGCATTTCGGAGACAACGATTTTTGAGAGTTTGCGTGGAATTCGATGGTCAATTTTATTGAATGCAGCTTTCAAATCCGTTTATACAGCATCATCCTGTTTTACATTTTCAATGTGAGAGACACAGTTCGAATCGAAGCAAGCCAGGAATAACCAGGAGTATTTAAGTCACTTCCGTCCTCCAAGCCGTTTGGAACTTAAGATCTTGATGATATTCCTTTTAATCATATTAACCGATGTGACATGTGCGAGTTCAATGTTGCACATGTAGTGTTAAAAAACCATTTCTTCTGTTCTTCATTTTTTCTGGAAGCTCAGATTTTGATGATCATCAGGTTCAACCGAAGACTGATAGGACGTCCCGAATGATCACTACGGAGTCCCTTTGTATTCTATAGGATTTATGCTTTGTGTGTAAAGAGTATTGTTTGTGATTCATATCTGGATGATCAATAGATGCCGATATAATACCTTGATTTATTACTAAATCCCATGGACGTTCGAAGGGATTTGACCATGGCATTTATTAATGTTATATTGAAATATTCAAATCCCTTAAACTATCTTGGAGTTTAGACTCTTGTTCTATCGGTATTGAATCCCAACATTCAGTCGAAATCCCCAAAGATATCATTAAGTCTGAAGAACTTATGTGATCACCTGTACAGCAGATCACTGGGATTTTATATTCTCATCAATTAGGTTTGAATTTTTCAGAAGTAGTCAGCATAGGCGTAAAATTTGGACTCGTCAGCGTGTCTTCGACTGCGTAAACGCACTCCGTAAGAACTCCACGTTTTGATTATATTCTGCAACAAGCTGATTTTTAATTTCATTCAGCTCCAAATTAGTTTAGAGTTTAGATCTCAATGTCTTAACGACTAAACAGCACTGGCGATTCCTCGACTGAGCCTTCGGGTATCAAGTAGAGTTGATTAACTATTCTTCAAACATTCTGGTAGTTGAGATTTTCAGATATCAATCAAATGCCGAACTCCAAGTTAATTCCAAGTTGATTTACCTTTTAACTACCAACAACTCGAGTTTTTTGCCTGTCATCATAAGACCAATAAGGGTTATGGTTATCACACACGCTTCCATGACAAAATTTTAAAAATACGTAATTAAAACATGGTCTGTTTAGTAACTAAAACACGCTTTTTGAACTTTCCATCCTCTGAATTCGATGATTGTTTCACTAAACGAATAAATTAATCCTAAAGTGCCGTTGGTACTACACTGTACCTGCTACTTCTGAATTGTGTTTTCTGCTGGCTGAAGTCTGGCTCGAAATTCAGCTGCCAGTGTAAGATACTGGCCGCTCGATTGAGTCGCAGTTTACTGCAAGCCATCTGCATTGCTGGTAGTGGTATTGATTCGAGGTCTGTTCCTAAGAAAAACGACGAAATAAAGATGGCTAACAGGTTAGTGATAAGAGAAGTTTGCGATAATTTTTATTTGTTTTTAGATAGTGAATCATTATCTGGTGTTTTTATGAAGAAAAAATATTTGTGATTAATTCTTTTGTACAGTAAAATTAAATCTCCGAAGGGCCATTGAAATGAAAATAGGATAACGTGATGTTGACCAAATTTTACCATGATTATTATAAATTTAATAATTTTGAGAACATCAGTTTTGATTCTACATTGCAACGTTTCTAATGAGAACTCCAAATCAATCCCAAAAGTTTCCATCGTTTTATAATATCACCAAAAACTATATCAGCAAAGATTGAAGTACACTTTCCACTGGCTGTTCTAGAAAATTTTCGCTCACTGCACGGCGCAGAATCGAAATTTTTTCTCCTTATGACGACACGAGGCTATAATTAAATGAATCCACATCTGCCGAATCAAAGTGCTTGCAAGTTTAAACTGTTACCGTTTTTTCTTCGTGTTTTGAATTTTCGTTTCAGCAGCCGTTGGAAGTCGGACACTTCGGAGGACGAAAGCGACGTCAGCGAGCAGGATAGTTCCGATGCCGGCGATGGCAGCTACGGTGTTCGCCGGACAGCGGCCAAAAAGCGTACGGCACCACCACCAAAGCCAAAGGCGAAAAAAAAGAAACGCACTGCGTACACTTCGGACGAGGGCAGCGGCGGTGATAGTGGAGACAACTCGCGGCAGGGTAGGAATCGTAGAAAAACAGCTGTTAGTTATAAGGAGGAGAGCGGCGATGAACAGACTGATAGTGAGGATCTGTTGGAGATTGATGCTGAACAGGCGGAAGCGGCTGCTGCAGCTGCCGCTGAAGATGAGAAGACTGAAACGATCGAGCGAATAATCGGTCAGCGATTGGGTAGAAAAGGCGCAACCGGAGCGGCCACCACCTGTTACTCCGTGGAAGAAAGTGGTGATCCGAATGAAGGAGCCGAATCGAACGATGCCGATAATACCGAACAACAGTATCTCATAAAGTGGACCGGCTGGTCCTACTTGCATTGCACGTGGGAATCGGAGGAAACACTGAAGGAGCAGAAGGTGAAAGGAATGAAAAAATTGGAAAACTACATTAAGCGAGAAAAGGATATCGAATACTGGCGAAAACATCAAGCGGGGCCAGAAGATATAGATTACTACGAGTGTCAGCAGGAGTTGCAGCAAGATTTGCTGAAAAGTTACTATAATGTGGAACGTGTGATTGCACAGGTTGAAAAACCGGAAGGTGGAACGGATTACCTGTGCAAGTGGGAATCACTGCCGTACGCGGACTCTACTTGGGAAGACGCTAGTTTGCTGTCGAAAAAGTGGAGCAAAAAGCTTGAAGAGTTCCAAGAACGTGAAGATAGTCGACGGACGCCTTCCAAGCATTGCAAGGCTATCAAATATCGACCAAAGTTTCACCATTTGAAAAGCCAACCGGAATATCTCGGAGAAGATCGCGGTCTGAAATTGAGAGATTACCAAATGGACGGTTTAAATTGGCTTATTTTAACTTGGTGTAAGGAAAACTCGGTGATCCTGGCCGATGAGATGGGTTTGGGTAAAACAATCCAAACTATCTGCTTTCTGTATTATTTGTTCAAGGCGCAGCAACTGTACGGACCGTTCCTGTGCGTGGTTCCGCTTAGCACAATGACAGCATGGCAGCGAGAATTTGCCATCTGGGCACCAGAAATGAATGTCGTCACGTACCTCGGTGACGTAGCGTCACGTGAAATTATCCGACAGTACGAATGGTGTTTCGTGAACAATCAGAAACTGAAGTTTAATGCCATTTTAACGACCTACGAAATTCTGTTAAAAGACAAAACATTTCTTGGTAGCTTAAGCTGGGCGGCGTTACTTGTTGATGAAGCGCATCGATTGAAAAATGACGATTCTCTACTGTACAAAGCTCTAGAAGAGTTTGACACTAACTACCGATTGCTAATCACCGGGACACCACTACAGAACTCCCTTAAAGAGCTCTGGGCCCTTTTGCATTTTATTATGCCAAACAAATTCGATTCCTGGGAGGCCTTCGAGCGTAACTATGGCAATACTACTAATGATAAATCATACACCAAACTCCACAAGGAACTGGAACCGTATATATTGCGGCGAGTTAAAAAAGATGTCGAAAAAAGTTTACCCGCCAAGGTAGAACAAATTCTCAGGGTAGAGATGACTTCGATACAAAGGCAATATTACCGCTGGATATTGACCAAAAATTTCGACGCATTGCGCAAGGGTATGAAGGGTTCCATCAATACATTCCTGAACATTGTGATTGAGTTGAAGAAGTGTTGCAATCATGCACTTTTAACGAGACCCACAGAGTTCGAGTCACAGACAGCCATTCAGGACAATATAGTGGTGCAATTGTTGAAAGGCTCCGGAAAGCTTGTTCTGCTGGATAAACTGCTCTGTCGGCTGAAAGAAACCGGGCATCGGGTGTTGATTTTCTCGCAAATGGTACGCATGTTAGACATCCTGGCAGAGTATTTGCAGAAAAGACATTTTTCCTTCCAACGGCTGGATGGCAGCATAAAAGGTGAATTGCGAAAGCAAGCTTTAGACCATTTCAATGCCGAAGGCTCGACCGATTTTTGTTTCCTCCTGTCAACCCGAGCCGGTGGTTTGGGCATTAATCTGGCCACGGCTGACACGGTAATCATTTTTGATTCCGACTGGAATCCCCAGAACGACTTGCAGGCGCAAGCTCGAGCTCATCGGATAGGACAGAAAAATCAGGTCAATATTTATCGGTTGGTGACCGCTCGATCCGTTGAGGAGGATATTGTGGAACGTGCGAAAAAGAAAATGGTGCTCGACCACTTGGTGATCCAGCGAATGGACACTACGGGACGTACAGTTCTTGACAAAAATGGGGCTAACAACACGAGCAATCCTTTCAACAAGGACGAACTGTCGGCGATTTTGAAATTTGGCGCTGAAGAGTTGTTCAAAGAGGACGAAGATGGAGATGATGAACTCGTATGTGATATTGATGAAATTCTCAAGCGGGCAGAGACGCGCGATGAGGCACCTGGTATGCCCGGTGATGAACTTCTGTCGGCGTTTAACGTAACGACTTTTGATTTTGACGAAGAAAAGGAAACCTCCGCCATTCGAAAACCCGTGAATCCACCTAACGAAGCAGAACAGGATGCTGACACTAAAGACTGGGACGAGATTATTCCGCAAAACTATCGCGAACTGATAGAGGCAGAGGAGCGCAACAAAGAACTGAACGACCTCTATTTACCGCCAAGACGCAAAACTTTGCAGCAAATTAATCAAACCAATGAAGATGGTAGCGGCAAAAAACGTAAGAAAAGATCTGCTGAAGATGAAAGCGCTGAAGAGTCTGACGTCAGCGAAGAAGGTAAAGCAGGTAAGAAGGCTGGCGCTAGAGGCAGGCCTTCGAACAAGGAAAAAATTTCTGGCTTTACCGACACTGAGCTTAGGAGGTTTATTAAGAGCTACAAAAAATTCCCTGCGCCACTTAAACGGCTAGAAGCCATTGCAATCGATGCTGAGTTGCAGGAAAAACCTTTGTCGGAGCTGAAAAGGGTGGGCGAATTACTTCAGGAACGATGTGTTCAATTCATGGAACATTCGAAAGAAAATGACGAGAAGGATAAAAATTCATCGGAGGAAAAAGCTAAACGTGGACCACGTGCTGCATTTTCGATCCGTTTTGGTGGTGTTTCCTTCAACGTTAAAACGCTGCTGCAATGCGTCGAAGAGTTGCAACCGCTTGATGATGTTCTACCCGTTGATGCGAACGAACGCGCACAATGGGTATTAAACATCAAAACGCGCCCGGCGCATTTCGACGTCGAATGGAACAGTGAAGATGACTCGCGATTGCTTCGTGGGATCTATCAGTTTGGAATCGGTTCGTGGGAGGCAATGAAACTGGAAAATTCGCTGAACCTTGGAGACAAAATTTTAGCTAACGACGGAGCAAAGAAACCTCAGGCCAAACATCTCCAATCTCGTGCAGAATATCTACTGAAAATAATCCGAAAGAATCTCGAGCTGAAGAAAGGTATCGGAAAGAAACCACGCAAACAACGAAAACCCCGGGGTGAAGGAAAGGCCATATCAGCTCCCACTGTCCAGTCTCCCTTATCGTGTCAAGAGGTGGACGGAAATGAAGGCTCCCCAATGGAAGACAAAACGCAGCACACTCCCATGGCTACCGGTAAAAATAAGAAGCTATCGGAGTCCGACCCGCATCACCATGATCACGAGCTCAACTCCAATGGTCCTAAGGAAGATCACAAAGAACACAAAGAGAAAAAGGAGCGTAAAAAACGGGAAAAGAAAGACACTAAAAAGGACAAGAAAAAGAATACTGGTCCGATGCATTTCACGGCTAACAACGAGCCTTGTGCATTAAATATAATCGGCGACTTGGATCCCAGTGTGTTCAACGAGTGTAAGGAAAAGATGCGTCCAGTTAAAAAAGCTCTCAAAACACTGGACAATCCAGATCAGACGCTTCCACCGCAGGAACAAGTCAACCAGACCCGAGCATGTCTTCTCAGTATTGGAAACCAAATCAACCAGTGTTTGTCGGTGTACAAAGATCCTGAAAAGATCAAGGAATGGAGAAGTAACTTGTGGTATTTCGTATCCAAGTTTACCGAATTCGACGCCAAAAAACTGTTTAAACTCTATAAGCATGCAATGAAGCGAAGTGGTGGCGAACCGGAAGATGCTGTCGGAGGTAGCGGTAGTAGTGCTGAGAAAAAGAAAGATCATCATCATCACCATCACCACCACCATCATCATCATCACCATCATGCGAAAGATGGTCCAGGATCCGCGCAGAACTCCCCGGTCAAGGAGGCCAAAGAGAAAGCTGAGAAAATCACAAAAAATCTTCCAGGAACACCGCAAGCTTTGCAGACTTTAGGTAAAATAAAGAAAATTAGCAAGAAAGATAATGGACAAAGTCAGCAGAATATTCCCATGGTGGTAACCACACCTCTTGCGGAACAGGAAAAAGACAAAACTATGAGCAATGATCGGCGAGAACGAAAAGAGAAGAAACGGCTGCACGGTGGTACGGGAACACCGGACCGGGGTGGTATGAGCGGACTCGATGGTGATACGCACCATCGCAAGGAACGCGACCGTTACCTGGGACAGGATGGACATGCGAACAGTGGTGACCCGAAGGATGATGGACCACACGCCAAACGGAAACTAGAGGAGGGTGAGCTCGATGAGAACAGCAGAGAGTACAAGCGGCTGCATGGGGACGGAAGGTAAGCTTGATCGAATGGTTTGCATACGGTGATTCGGTTGAATTTACTTGGATTTTTTTTATTACGCAGGACACTTCGAGACAAAGCCTGGGACGATTATCCTGATCGCATGGGTAATATGAGAGGGATAAATCCTAGAGGTGGTACACCAGGAACACCGCAAGGTATGCGCGGGGGAATGTATCCGGACGGAAGCGGGCGGAGTGGACCATACCCCGATGATCGATGGAGTGGTCGCGACCGGTAAGTTCAAAGTGAATGTGACTTATTAATTTATTTTTTGGTGCATAACATTCTGAACTATTTATTTTGGTTTGCAGATTTAGTGATCACAAACGCGATCGTTATGACAATTACAATCGCCACCCTCCTTCAGGTTACCATCGCGATCATCGAGATCGGGATCGGGGCGATCGACCGTACAAGGATAAACGAAGGTAAATTACAACACAATATGTCTTCGGAATGTAGCGCTATATTCTCCTTCAATTTTTTGTCTTATAGATACCCTCCACCACCGGGAAATTATCCCAATAGCCATTATGGTATGCCACCGGGCGGTTACTATCCGCCGGGAGATAATCCTTATCGATACGCGGCAGGTTACGACCGAGGTGGAGGTGGGCCATCAGGTGGGGGTCCGGGTGGACCCGAGTTTATGGACTATCGGACCGGTGGTAGCAACGTTGGTGGTGGACGAGGCGATTATGAACGGAGGCCACCGCCACCAGCGAATTCCTAAACCAGGTCACCGGGAGTGCGTGCTTCTGTAATATATGTGTACTTCAACACTTGTACTGTGAATAATTCCTGCGCTATATAATTGATATATAGAAAGCAATCTACTAAAGTTCTGCTGTTTTTAAAAGCAAAACTCGTGGAGTTAGTGAACATAGTTTTTTTTACATCAAAAAGCTAGATATTTTAAAATTAATTTATTAGGCCATCATTGATAGATGAAGGATGCTCATTATTATTATTAGATTAGGTTTGCCTCGTGGAATAAACCAGACGTTTAACGAAACCTGATTTTCTGCGCGTATGCACATCTTCGATACCTCAATCTTTCGTCCCTCTTTAGTTTTAGTAGTGCGAAGTGGGTTTGTTCAAACAACGCATTTCAATAAAACAAAACTACGCTGTGAATAGGATGGAAATAGAAACGGTACCAGCGGAAAGATGGATATGATTTACTGTGAAGCGCGATGCGCATTTTGAGCGGTCAGTTGTAAATATTTGTATTATTAAAAAAACTGCATGAAAAATCAGGCGAAGTGAAACTAGAATGAGTAGACTAGGTACAACAAATATGCCTAGTGCGAACGAGTGCGAAAGACTGGTAGAAACGCGTTTGTAAGGCTAGTAAAAAATATAGTTTTGTATAATTAATTTATACGGATTAATTGTCAATAGAAAGTCTATTTTACTTACTGTAATAGTGTTTGATTTAGAACAAAAACTTCAGAAAAATAGCTTACAATATTTAAGCCTGCCTAACTTTACCATCTACGTTTCGTTCAACATGCTGTGGGGCATCAGATGTAAATTTTAGAAATGCGAGACTGGCTCCGCTCGTATATCACCCATATGCACTAAAAGTGGACTATTTCCGGAGAGGAATCGTTTCCGAACGCTTCCTGTACAATAGAACGTGGAAACGGTGAAACCAGTAAATAAAGATCAAAAATTATTACAATGAATTTTTGTCCATGAAAACTTCCGAAACATTCACATTATGTGTACAACCAAAATATTCAACCCGGTTTGAGTAATAAAGCTAACTACTCGATCATAGCACTTAACTGACTAAACCTTACCTTATTCACACCCGCATTGTAGAAGCCATAAATGGCCGACTTGAAATTTTTAAACGCACAAGATTCGAAAATAGGGTATCGGCTCTTATCGTCAGGTTTGTTCTTTCATCGTCCAGAGGGTAAATGACGTCCTAGAGTGTTTATTTCTTACATGATGGTTCTTCATACTGCAAAAGATTAGTACATAGACAGATAGTTTAAAACAATGGCCCCTATTACACAAGACGAGCTGAGCAACTAGCCTCATCCGCAGTTACTGACGAGTCGGGCAAAATGTTGTGTTACATTTTGCTGACATCGTCAATGACTGTGGGCGAGGCGAGTTGCTCGCCTAGTCTTCTGTATTAGGGGCCTATTTTTGGACGGATTCCGGCTGAACTGAAGCTTAATAAGCAACAAAACAAAATTCTCGCGTAATTTTTCAAATCGACCAATCTAACATTTGCATCGAACTGAAAAAATCAACTTTGAAAGTTTTCACTCAACATTTTTATTTTACAATATTTATTTTAATGGATACTTCTAAACAGTACTTCTAACTAATGTTTTGCATTACTGCGTTGAAGATCCCAAGGGGCCATCCACATACCACGTGGACAGCTTTGGGGGGGGGGGGGGGTTGGCCAATGTCAACGGTCTGTATATCTGTATATACAGATTCTGTACCGTTACTTCGGCCAAAAATCTGTAAAATACAGATTAATCTGTACATGTGGCATCCCTGGCTGTGAGCTGCCCAGGTAACCATCAAGCAGAGTCTATGTTTAAGAGTTCCGCAAAGATGAAATCAAAGGAACCAAATCAGTGTCAAACGAGGGTACCAATCGAGCAATGTAAATAAACAAGGTGATAATGTTAGGAGTGGATGAAAAGTGTTGTAATTGAGCGTAATAAAGAATATGCGTTTTTCCGAAGTTTTACTTACACATTTTAATCCAACATTAAACCTGTACAGTGATTCACTTAAATTTGACAAAACATCACCGGTGTGATCTTTCAAAACTGTGTACCTTGTGAAGAATTTCAAAAAATGATATTCGCTTATGCATGGTGAAAAACAGAACTGTATAGTTCTTGGCAACAAACGGCACAAAAACTGTGTTGCCGAAACGATAGATTTTCTCTTCGCGCGACTCTATATGCCATAGACTCTGCCATCAAGCACTATTTTAAGCCATATAAGAGCGAGCGCACCGGTGAGTTGCCATTTGAGTTGCTATTTTCACAACGCTGGCCGTTGCTATTTTGGATAGCAACCGATTTTCGCACCGGTCGTTGCTAATGGGGATTACCAATTCCACTATTTCTTTTTCACACCGGCAGTTGCCAATTTCTGAAGACCGTCACTAGCCAGCGTTGGCAAAATGTTTGTTTGTGATGTATTTCGCATATTTTTTGCGGATCTAGTAATAACCAACTTATCCGTCAGTCAATCGTTTCCGGAATAATCTAAGTTCTTTCTACTTCATAAAATGTTCCCTCCATGTCACATAACTTTGTTTCCGTTTCCCAAGTTATCGATAACATAATTCTTTTGCAGATTTTTTTACTTGTGCCTACATAAATTCTTTCATCCTTATATGTTTATTTAAAGTAATTCCGTAAAATTGGGCACGTCCCGCAACGTTGGCTTAAATGACTATTCTACTGAAAGCTGGCGTACTGTCATTAGTTGTATTCTGTATTTCATGCTGTCTCGGTTCCCACAGTTTGCTATTGTTATTTGAAAATTTGCCGCCAAAAAGAACTTAAATATAGAACGCGTAAATTGTTTTCGATTATTTGATTGATTCTAGTGATGAAGAAAGTGATTTCGCAAAACAAATTTCCTTATACGCGATTAAGAAAATAGTTTTTGGAAAGATTCGGAGCGACTCTCAGCCTAGTAAATACCCAAAAAAACCGCCATACGGAGGAAGGTGCCATCCAGCGTTTTAACAACGGTCTATACCGATGACCATTTCCAACGCCGCTTTCGAACGCATCTAAGGTTATTTTTGAAAATTGAAACAGCGGTAAAGGAGAAAAATGGTTTTTTATACAACGACCGAACGAAACGGGAAAATAGTTGGTTATACTCCCGAGCAGATTTGCTTAAACCTTCCAGGTTTATTGGATAATATTGGCCAATCTTGTGAGGATTTGAGCTTTTCGCATCGTGTAGGTTGCAGACCAAAATGCCAACCAAAATGGTCATCTCAATAAAAAACCTATACAAAATGTTTACTTGCCCGAAAAAACACCTTGTGCAAAATTTCAGCTCAATCGGAAATAAAATTGAGTAGTGGTTCACGCCGACACTTGCGTCCTACGACGTGTTTAACAAGCGAGGCAAAACACTTCGTCTTCCGAGGCCGACCAATTGAGTCCGCATTCAAAACACTCATCATCTTCGTAATATTTAACTCTAAGAGCAAGCCCACCAGTGGCTAAATTGAAGTTTCTAAAGCTAGTTTGGCAACTATCACCATAACGCGGCAACCGCATCGGGCGTTGCTATGTTGGTTTGGGAAATAACAATCCTCACCTCGGGTAGTAGCGAGTTATTAAATTTGGCAACACGATAGCAACGTGCCGAATCTTTGCTATTTGATGAAATGTCAAACTGTTGTTTTTTTGTGCTCGATAGTGAATGTTCGGAATAATATTACGAAGATGATGAGTGTTTCGAATGCGGACTCAATTGTTCGGCCTCGGAAGACGAAGCGTTTTGCCTCGCTTGTTAAACACGTCGTAGGACGCAAGTGTCGGCGTGAACCACTACTCAATTTTATTTTCGATTGAGCTGAAATTTTGGACAGGGTGTTTTTTCGGGCAGGTAAACATTTTGTATAGGTTTTTTATTGAGATGACCATTTTGGTTGGCATTTTGGTCTGCAACCTACACGATGCGGAAAGCGCAAATCCCCACAATATTGGCCAATATTATGCAATATACCTGGAAAGTTTAAGCAAATCTGCTCGGGAGTATTACCAACTATTTTCCCGTTTAGTTCGGTCGTTGTATAAAAAACCATATTTCTCCTTTACCGCTGTTTCAATCTTCAAAAATAACCTAAGACGCGTTCGAAAGCGGCGTTGGAAATGGTCATCGGTATAGACCGGGGTTTCCGATAAAAACATTGTTAAAACGCTGGATGGCACCTTCCTCCGCATGGCGGTCAATATTTGGCTATTTACTAGGCTGAGAGCCACCCTGAATCTTTCCAAAAACCCATTTTCTTAATCGCGTATAAGGAAATTTGTTCTGCGAAATCATTTTCTCCATCACTAGAATCAACCAAATACTCGAAAACAATTTACGCGTTCTATATTTAAGTTATTTTTTTGGCGGCAAATTTTCAAGTATTAATAGCAAACTGTGGGAACCGAGACAGCATGAAATACAGAATACAACTAATGACAGTTCGCCAGCTTTCAGTAGAATAGTCATTTAAGCCAACGTTGCGGGACATGCCCAGTTTTACGGAATTACTTTAAATAAAGATATAAGGATGAAAAAATCCATGTACGCACAAGTAAACAAAACCTGCAAAAGAATTATGTTATCGATAACTTGGGAAACGAAAACAAAGTTAAAACAAAGTTTCGTGAAGTGGAGGGAACATTTTATGAAGTAGAAAGAACGTAGCTCACTACGGAAACGATTGACTGACGGATAAGTTGGTTATTACTAAATCCGAAAAAAATATGCGAAATACATCACAAACAAACATTTTGCCAACGCTGGCTAGTGACGGTCTCCAGAAATTGGCAACTGCCGGTTTGAAATAGAAATAGTGGAATTGGTAATCCCCATTAGCAACGACCGGTGCGAAAATCGGTTGCTATCCAAAATAGCAACGGCCACCGTTGTGAAAATAGCAACTCAAATGGCAACTCACCGGTGCGCTTGCTCTAAGAAACACATAACAGCATTTGAGTGCATATTAGCTGTAAAGAATATTTTCAAATGCCAATAAGCACTGTAGAATTGAAGCCGTGAAATAGACCCTTTATGGGTGTATAAAGCTATGTTTTAGAGATTTTAAGCCCTGTAGCTTTAGGCTAAGTACCGTATACGTGAATGTTTACGATTTTGAAGACAAAAACAAATAAAAAACAATGGATAGAATGGAAAAGTGGCAAAACATTTTGAAGGGTAGCTGTTAACGAAGAAAGTTACGAAGTTTTGACCGTTTTGCCTAAGACAGTAAAATCAAACTACGCACTAGTACTGTGCAATCAATAGCAGATCAGCAAATAAATTCCGATTAATATCAAGAAATTGATTTCCAAGATTTCCAAATTATTATAATCTGGAGTTTGTAAGTTAGTTGCTATACAAGTTCGCGAAGAAACGTTTGTTTGTACATCATACTCTTCCGGCAAAAAAACTCATAACCTGTATAACAAGTTTATGAAGAAATTACAGTGTATCATAACATCATACTCTACCTGTAAAATAAGGGAATGCAATAAAAAAATAAAAAATTTGTGATATTGATTAAAACAGAAATATTCGTTTTTGCTCGTCAAATTCATAGGACGGCCGTATTTAGATTTTTTTATTATTCTCGCTTATTTTCCGTCGGTCTAGTTCCGCCACTGTTGTTGTGCCGACCCGTTTATTAACGGACCGGCGCCAACGGCTTTACTTCCTCATGCGATGGAAGGCGTGATCCCAGAGATTTTTCGCCTCAGAAAATCTCCCGGTGTCGGCTAGGATTGAATCTAGACCAGTTGGGTTGGTTGTGAGTGGATCACGCCACCTCACAACCATCGACACCTATGTCGGCGGTGGGATTCGAACCCAGGCGTCGAGCGTGGTTGGCGGAGACGTTACCAACCACGCTAGGCCCCTGCTCATATTTAGAATATATTTGAAAAACAGTTTCAAATGAATCGTAGAAAAACGAAACTGCAACAAGTTGCCTCGAATCACTTTACGATTTTAACATTTCTAGTCTCTTCGGTTCGTTATCACCGAAAGTGCGGGTGGCTCCTGTCCAGGAGCATTTCAGAAGGAATTCATGATCAAAAAAGTGATCGATTATCTGGAGATTCACCGTTGCGCCTTGTTTATTGAAACGATTGCGACCGTGTATCTTCCTAATCGATGCAACCGTTGCCTTCATAAAATTTTCATCTCGGCAGCGGTCCCCCAAGGATTCCACATTGGCATTTCACGGGCTGCTGAAGTGATTCAACTAACTTAACGTTGATCGGGTTGTTTGACGACGTACCCGGATATTAAAACAACTGCCAACGCATCCAGCTTCGTATTAACGTGCGACAGCAACAACAGGCATTTGTTTACCTTGATGGTCAGGTTATCGTTCTCTTCCGCAGCCTCTTTCGGTTCTGTCTGGCAAGATGAATGTTTCATCTTTGGTACTTCTCTTGTATTCTCCTAGTTCGAGCAAAAAAAACGAAGAAAAGAAAACAGCAGAAACCATCAATTTTAGCTTGAAAACTCTCGTATATTACAAGAGAACTCACTTGCTACCGGTTTTGCGATTTTAATAGGCTGTAAAAATAATGTTTCACCGAGCGAGACGATGGAACAACGGGTAAACGCAGCAGACCAGAAAGCCTTCAATATGCAACAACACCGCGGTTCGAAACTGGATCTTCTTCGACTTCAAAGAGCGACACGAAAAAAAAACAACGAGTCAGCAGTTAGCTGGTCGGATACGTGTGAGGAAGCAAGAAAGCAAATAACTTTTTTTTGCCCGAGAGAAAAAAAACAAAACATAAACAAAATTTTTCTCATAGGTGTAGTTCAAAAGTGGGGGCAGGCAGTATATCGACCGAAATATTCGCCAAAAGTGGTTTTTGAACAGCCCTTAAGTAGAATATAGAACTTTTAGGCTTTGTAAGACATTTTCTATATTGTACTATAGAACCAAATTAGAACTATTTTTCACGGCTAAACGGTTACTTGGGATGTTCTGAACTCGTTTCTGGATAAAATTTTCATTCGTGATCAGGAATCGGAAGAAGCTGCTAAACATAATCGACCAAAAATGGTAAAAAGTGATAAAAACTCGAAGCAACGAGATGCGATGATTTACAGCCTAGAGGAAACAAAAGCAACTTTACATGGGTTTACACGTTTACCAGTGTGCGTATGTGAAGTCATTTATCTCTATATCGGATATCATGTGATATAGCGTATCTTGATATCAGAAACAACTACCATTTTCACGATGTTATCTGAGTTAAAAAAAAAACAACTACACCTAGGGACAACTGTTCCCAATTCTCGCGTAATTTTTCAAACTGGCGTAAGTCGCAAAATGTAAACAAACGAGCTTTATTGATATATTATCATGCAATATGTAATAAAGGAGCTTACTTGATAAAATTTGCGAAAATTAGCTTTCCGACACTTTTAAACAAGTTTGACAAAACGACCGAACTACCCTGCTTACACTTTTTTACTTACACCCTTTTGCTAACAAACCGACGAAATTGCGAAACGAATTGCCATCTCAGATACGCTCTCATAAAATCGACCAAACCGACGCGAAAGAAATACATTGCTCGACCGTTACATACACCATTATAATCTTGTTTATGTTTTACTCGACGCAAGTGGATTTTAAAGACACCGAATGACGCAAACAAAATGACGTATATAACGAACGATTTTCAATCTGGCGAATCTCACACAACATTTTGACGTAAATATCGCATCAGCTCACAGCATACCGTTACGCTCAGACGTATGAAAAGGGCGTATTTACGTTTGGCTGAAGCAAAGCGTTGAATACCTTATTTTTGCTAAAAACTCATTTATTCTCGAACATAATTAGAATCTTCAACGCAGTAATGCAAAACATTAATTAGAAGTACTGTTTAGAAGTATCCATTAAAATAAATATTGTTTGGTTTTGAAACAGAATTCAAAATGTTGAGTCAAAACTTTCAAAGTTGACTTTTTCAGTTCGATGCAAATGTTAGATTGGTCGATTTGAAAAATTACGCGAGAATTTGTTTTCAACCAGAAAATCAGCTGAACAACTTGAATAAAAGCTCGGGACAGGAGGAAATTTTTTGTTACTACCAGCGTGTTGATTATTTGCAACCAAAATTAAACTTGTATCAGTGAAATCGACCACGAATACTAGCGCAGATAGGAAGGTCTATAGTGTGAACAAGCCATTAAAAGTCTCTGACAATGTTTTTCATGGTAAATTTTTTCTCGATTGTGGTTTCAACAACAAAAAACGTTGTTAAACATAGCAATGACTGCAAGCTTACGGTAAAAATACCATGGTTCCTATTGCTACAACGAAAAACATTGTCCATTCTCTGCTTTCACCGTAAAATACGTAAAATACTTTATTTCGGGTAAAATTGAAGGAAAAATCGTGATACTATTATCAATGGTAGCATTTCAGCTTCAGATTTCATCGGTGCATACCGTGCGTACAGAAACAATACTTTCAATCTGGCAGCTCTGGTCATACGTTGTGATGGCATTTTCTGGACGTATCTGTCAGGAGGAAAAGCGCTCCAAATTTTTGCTCCGCAGTTCCAAATGTAAACTGCAAACTTTGTCCGAATTCGATCGGAATTATCGCGGTAAGGTTAACGGGTTGGAAATTGTTTACTAGTGTTATTAGTAGTGTACAAATCGAAAGCAATCTGCAGTGATTTGTAATCGTTGATGCGTGTTTGTGATACCATTGTTTATTCAATTGGAAAATATTGAGTGTTCCTGAGTTCAGGTTTGTTTTTGATGATAATAGGTCCTGGTTTGCAATGCTTCAAGTGTGTTTAAGTTAAATCACCATTGTGAAATTGATGGCTAAATATATGCCCGTTATTGGTTAATTAATGCAATAGTGCGAGTTGTATTACAGTGTATATAATTACTTCCAAAGTTGAGCCTGCGATCACACAGAATACATTTATTTTACTAATGAAGATGTTAAATGTGACAGGTACATGCGTACCTTATCTATTGAAATAGATCCTTTTTGATAAAAATTGTAAAAGGTTTTGCAAAAGTTGTAAGCAAGTGAAAAGTTTCAAAGTTTTGTTAGAATATCGCTCGGCCGACCGGGACAATTGATTAGATTACAGCCTCTGTGAATGGCAAACCATGTATAATAATGTATTGATGTTCATAAACTAATGGAAAAAAGTGGCTGTTAAAGTTTTACCTATATTGAAGATCTCTCAGTGCAGTGCATTCGACCAGACCATTTTTTCAGCTTTGCTAAGTATGATAAAGTGAAGATTTCCAATAAAGTCTCGAAATAATTTATTAGGAATATGAGAAATAGTGTACGAGCTTAGGTTATTTTGTTCACAGGTATAAATTTGATTCCGTTTTCAAATGCTAAAGAAAAATTGTGTAAAAAATATTTTATAATGTGATACAAAAACACTAGTGAAGTGAATTTACAAATGAATATGTGATAAGTTCATAGCAATTTCGTGCTGTTTCCAAATTCAATAGAAAATATCTAAATTATTCTGAACATTGTTTGTAATTCTACTTAATCGGTAAGTTGAACCACGTCAAACCTCATTCATTCCTATTGCCTGTACATTTTTCGAGTTTTTTTTTATTCTCGCTTATTTTCTGTCGGTCTAGTTCCGCCACTGTTGGTAGTGCCAATATTTTTCGAGTTGATTTTAT
This sequence comes from Wyeomyia smithii, assembly GCF_029784165.1. Lineage (NCBI taxonomy): Eukaryota > Metazoa > Arthropoda > Insecta > Diptera > Culicidae > Wyeomyia > Wyeomyia smithii. Next base: position 81,098,225 of record NC_073696.1, on the reverse strand, counting down.
TTAAAACAAAACTTAAAAGTACAAGGATGCGTTATTATATCTTCCTTAAATGGTACCATATCAATTTAGATTATAACAATTATAAATTTCTGAATAAATAAAAAAATCACAATATGGGCAGGGCATGCTGGGTTCGCTCTTTTGCTTTTTGAATGCTCATTAGGCTGTATTTTGTCAAGGAGACAGAACTCGAACAAGTCATGTATGAAGCACTTGTAGAGATACTCTATCTCTACAATTTGTCCAAACGTTGTATTGTTGAAATTGCCATAGGTACAGCGTAAAAGTCAGGCCAAGCTTATATAACCGGAAAAGCTGCTCTTTTGGTCCCTACGAAAATAATACAACTCTTGCTATGGAACTACAGTTATTTCAACATTACAATGTTCAGACAAATTGTAGCGATAGAGTGTCTCTACAAGTGCTTCATATATGATTTGTTCGAATTCTGCCTCCTGGACAAAATGTAGCCTAATGAGCATTCAAAGAGCAAAAGAGCGAAACCAAGTATAAACAAACGCTCGCAAAGCTTATATGGAAATACCTAAAATGAGGTATTCAATTAAAATATGACATTTTACCTACCAATTGGTACGCTACGCAACGTGTTTTAGAACAATCTATTTCTTGTTCCAAAAAGTGACAAAAATAGATCAAAACGTATACCAGTTTCAAAATTTTTCAGTTTAGATCTGGTATAAAACAAAATTTACAACACCGGTGCAGCAGTGAGTTTGAGTTTGATCCAAAAAAGAGAACAAAACAACGATTTGGACCATCGCGGAAGATGCCCTTGGGAAAATGATCAGAAGCGGTTGGATACATTTAGAAGTCAATTAAATGTCTTCATAAGCAGGAAGACAACCGTTCGGCAATTTTAACACCCATATCACCGATTTTGACGTGACCTAAAAAGCCGTTGTCTCCCGTATATTTCCTGTAAATCTGGATCTCCGGGCCCAGGCTCAAGATCTAAGGCAAATTTTGACAATATTGGCAATAAAACCAAATAATGTATCGAAATTCATGAAATCATTTCAGGAGTTGACTCTAATGGATTAGAGCTCATCTGCCGAGTTGTCCTTGAAATTACCACTCTGGAGCAGGTTCCAGTGGGGCCGTATATACACATGTTAGGCATGTTTTATAAAACCCTCAGCAATACGTATATCAACATTCATGAAACCACTCCATGAGTTGATTTACATCCACCCTGAGTCCATCTGATTCTGTAATGACCACTCTGGGGCAGGTTCCCGTGGGACCCTATATGGCCACCAACATGATTGGATAGAAACGCTGAATTAAAATAAAGGCTACAGTTTTTTAAACGCGCTTAATTCGCTGAATCCGAAATTGAACGAATCAAGGAACATTAAAGAGTAAGCGTAAAGATGCGATGATCAATGGACTCATTTCCGATTTTGAATATTAACCCAAGTTGACGATTAGCTTTAGAGACGATCATCCAAAAATGCAGCTTGAAAGTTAATTGCGGGTCGTTATAAACAAGTATCTACCAGCAATGTGATAATTGAACAATGGAGGCTAGATCACCGCCTACAGCAAACGTATGCCAGGTGGCAAAAGTGTTATAACGTCATTGATGAACAATGAAAGAAGAAGCGATCCACGGAAGCAACCCTGGGGAACACCGGAACTGTCACTAAACCAGGTGGATTGCGACATACCCAACTTAATAGCGATCTTACGATTACATATGTCTAGCCGTTCCCCTATTTAAGTTGCAGTTCCAAGCTTGTCGCACAAAGTAGTCCATGATCAACACGATCAAAAGCAGCTTTTAGCATCGATCTGAAGACTCCAATCTTTACCGTGGAGGCAAAATGAAGTGAACTCGAGTAAATTGGTAGATACAGATCTTCCAGGAAAATTCCGTAATGTAATTTCTCACGCTGAAGTTCAGATGATGATGGATAATAGTTTCGAAAATTTTAGAGCAGGCACACTAACATGAGTTTCACGATAATTTTCTACATCCCATTTGTCACTTTCCTTATATACCGGAAACATTATCGACTCTTTGTTAAGTGTACAACACTGCTATCTACTGGTCCCTATTCACACGGGCAACACTGAATAGTATATAGCAGCATAAGCTGTAAAATGAAATTTCTTTCTTGTGTCGAATTCGTTTTTACGGCAGGACTATCCCGTCCCGGACTACGCTTTGCAGCTAAAAAAACACTTCCCGAGCAGTAGCAATGGTGTGCGTAATACCAAAGGTAGCTGTCACTTTTGTTTTGGTCATTATCGCCATTGTCTTTTATCGCGTTTGTGCTACTGTACGAAAAATTTGCCAATTTACTGAAAAATCACAAAATAACAAAATAAAATAAATAAAATTCAACCTGATGTTTGACACGCGAAGAACAATAATCAAAGCAAACCGATTTTGACACATTTTTTTTTATTTTGACATATACGTGTGAATGTGTTGGTGTCTTCAAAACTGCACTCTGTTTCTTGCGCGGACTGTCCGGGACAGATAAAGGGTAGTCCGGGATAGTCCGGAAAATGTAAAAAAAAACAGTGATAGGACAAAGTGTAGTCCGCGGGGTAGCTACACCGCAAAAACGAAAACGACATTATTGTAACCTAAAAGATATTAAACACGTTTTTCTGAGTTTAAACTAAAAATCGTTTTACCGAGTTATTTCATTTCGTTGGCCTTCCATAACTCTGTTAGGTTATAGGCCCAGTGTTTCGGACATCCCGTGAATGGAAAATAGTATTTTCGCGATGGATAACGATGGAAAAACGGAACGCGTTTATATGTTCGACGGTGGTAATTTCATGGCGTGGAAGATCCGCACACAGGTGCTGCTTGAGGAGCATGACCTGTTTGAGTGTGTGGAGATGGAAGCCGAGGAAATTTTGGAAATGCAAGACCAACCGGGCGACACGCAGCAACAGAAAGACGGGAAGCAGAAACTGCGAGAGAAGCGACGTAGGCAGGACCGGAAGTGTCGATCACTGTTGATCTCCCGGATTAATGACACTCAACTCGAATACGTCCAGGAAAAGAAGACCCCTAAGGAAATTTGGGATGCGCTCAAACGTGTATTCGAGCGGCGGAGCATCGCAAGCCGAATGCATTTAAAGCGTCGAATGCTGGGTCTGAAGTTCGAGGACGGTTCGCTTCATTAACATTTGTTATGCTTCGACCGGCTCGTTAGGGAGTATCGTGCAACCGGGGCGGAGATGGAGGAGCTTGACATTATTTGTCATCTGCTTATTACGTTGGGACCATCATTTTGGACCGTGGTAACGGCCATCGAGACCATGCCGGAAGATAAACTTAGCATCGAGTTCATTAAATGCCGGCTGCTTGATGAAGAGGTTAAGCGCAAGGGAATAGGTGATGAATCCAGCACCCCTAAAAGTGATGCTGCTGCATTTTCCTGCAGAAAGCAAGAGAAGGAAAAGAAAATCTTTAAATGCTTTGGATGCAAGCAAGAAGGCCACAAGCTGGCGGATTGCACGAAAAAGAAGGAAAATGAAACCAAAAATGTAAAACGGAAATCTAGAGCGTATTTAGGTGAAAAACCAGGTACATGTTTTGTGAGATTGACCGGTGAAGTTTTACCAAACGAAACAGACCGGTTGAAATGGTTCATCGATTCGGCTGCTCGGATCATCTTGTAAATGATCGGGTGCTATTCGACAAACTCGAGCCATTAGCATCTCCAGTGGAAATTGCCGTAGCGAAGAGCGGAGAGACAATTTTGGCGAAGCACTCGGGAACAGTAAAAGTGTTGGCCCTCGTTAAAGGTAAATTCACCGAGTGTTGTGTAAACAACGTGCTTTACGTACCGGAGCTGCGTTGCAATCTTTTCTCCGTAATGAGAGTCAACCAAATCGGGATGAAAGTGACGTATCAAAACGGCAAAGTGTGGATCCATAATGGATCAGAGCTCGTCGCGTGTGGCTCACGATATGGAAAATTATATCAGCTAGATTTCTTTACGGATAAGCGCGTCGCAAGTGAATCACTCATGTCATGCGGAAGAATCTCGAAAGATTTGGAACTGTGGCACCGTCGGTTCGGCCACTTGAATACAAAAAGCATTGAGAGGCTGGTTCGGGATCAGATGGTTGTTGGCTTGAAACCATTCAGCCGTAATGCAGACAGGCAAATCGTCGTGTGTGAACCGTGTGTGACCGGGAAACAGACCCGGAAACCGTTCGCGGTACGTGAATCGAAACGTTCGTCGCGGGTGCTGGAGTTGATACACTCCGATGTATGCGGGCCAGTGACGCCGGTTGGCCTTAACGGGGTAAAATATTTTGTTACTTTCATAGACGACTGGAGTCATTTTATCATGACGTTTATTATCGCGACCAAGAAGTGTTTTCGGCAATACGAGGCTTACGTGACGGCTAAGTTCGAGCAGCGGATAAGCCGCCTTCGCTGTGACAACGGCGGAGAATACAGAAGCAAATAGTTTGAATGCTTTTGTAAAGCAAAGGGCATTCAGGTCGAGTGGACGGTTCCTTACACTCCGGAACAGAACGGCGTCAGTGAGCGGATGAACCGCACTTTGGTCGAGAAAACGAGATCTATGCTGCAGGATTCGCAAATAGACAAGCGGTTTTGGGGACAGGCTGTTCAGACTGCAGCCTACCTGGTTCATCGCAGCCCTTCAGCTGCGCTGCATTCTAATGTAACGCCATTCGAGCTCTGGGAAAGTCGGAAACCTGACGTCAGCAAACTGCGCGTGTTTGGTTATCCTATGTTCGTGCATATACCGAGGGAGCATCGCAAAAAGTTAGATGCAAAGGAATGGAAGGGAAGTTTTGTGGGATACACGCATAACGGTTACCGCATATGGGACCCTAGAGCAAAGAAGATAGTTCACGCGCGTGACGTGGATTGTATCGAAGAAAAGATAATTGAACCGAAAGGAAGTAAATCACGTAACGGTTTTGTTAGAATCCCATTAGTCCAAGAAAGTCTTAAAAACAGTTATGTCGAGGAAGAAACCAATGATCCAGATTCTGATGCATCGAGCGATGAATTTGGAAGTTTCGAAGACGACGATACGACAGAACCTGTCTCAAATCAGGAAGTAGAGGAAAGAAGACCGCAACGGCATCGAAGTGCCCCTGCGTGGCATGACGACTTTGAGGTGGAATACGCTGGGTACGCGCTTAACGCGATGAACTACGTCGAGAACCTGCCAACGACCGTTGCTGAAGCTAAAAAGCGGGACGATTGGTGTAAACAGGAGGCTGCCATGATGGACGCAATGGACTCCCTTTTAAAGAACAAAACCTGGCACCTGGAGAAGTTACCATCAGGACGTTCGGCTATTAAAAATAAGTGGGTGTTTCGCATTAAGCGGGGACTGAACGGCGAACCCGATCGCTATAAAGCTCGACTGGTGGCAAGGGGCTTTAGTCAGAAATATGGCTTCGACTACACGGAAACTTTCTCGCCCGTCGCTAAGCTTAATACACTGCGAACGGTGCTTGCTTTGGCCAATAATAGGAACATGGTGGTCCACCAAATGGATGTGGCCACGGCTTTCCTCAACGGGAAACTCGACGAGGAGCTATACATGGTACAACCCGAGGGGTTCGAACGTTCTGGTAATTTGGTGTGCCGATTGGACAAATCGTTGTATAGCCTTAAGCAAGCCTCGAAGGCATGGAACGACCGTTTCGATGGCTTCATAGTGAAACGACTGGGGTTTATTAAAAGCGCAAACGACCAGTGTTTGTATGTGAAGGATTGCGAAGGATACGGTAATCCTTGTTATTTATGTTGACGACGTAGTGGTTGCGGGGTCCACCCTCCAAGTAGTCGAAGCTGTAAAGCAATCTTTAGCAACGGAATTCCAGATGACCGACGGTGGTGAGATTCGATGTTTCCTCGGAATGCGCATCGATCGCGATGTTAAGGCAAGGATAACAAAGATCAGTCAGAGGCATTTTTTGGAAGGCCTGCTTTGTAGGTTCAGCATGAACGAATGCAAGCCTGCATCGACACCGTTGGAAGTGCGGCTTAAGCTTGAGAAGGGAACTGAAGAGAGGCGAACGAGGCAGCCGTACAGGGAGTTGGTCGGCTGTCTGACTTATGCGTCGTTAACAACAAGACCAGATTCGGCGTCAGCGGTCAATTATTTCAGCCAGTACCAAAGTTGCCCAACAGATGATCATTGGGTCCACCTGGAGAGAGTACTTCGGTACATTAAGGGCACTCTTGATCTGTGTCTGGTATACCAAGCGGATGAAGTTGCAGCGGTTCTGAAGGTATATTCAGACGCCGATTGGGCGAATGACACATCAGATCGTAAATCGATTAGTGGTTGTGTGTTCAAGGTGCTGGGGTGCACCATTGGCTGGATCACTCGGAAGCAGAAAACAGTGTCCCTCTCGTCTACCGAAGCGGAACTGAATGCTTTGTGTGTTGCAGCGTGTCATCAGTTGTGGCTTACTCGTCTTTTAGAGGACCTCGGACTCGACTGCAGAAAGCCAACTATCTTCTACGAGGATAATCAATCCACTATAAAGATTATGGAGAGCTCAAAAGAGTTTGGGCGTTTGAAGCACGTCGACGTGAAGGTTAAATTTTTGGAGGACCTAGTTGGAGAAGGACGGATTCGCATCGAGTATCTTCGTTCAGAGGACCAACCAGCGGACATCATGACAAAGGGTCTACCAGTTTGTGCTTTTCGGCGTCATCGTCTAAGCATCGGTTTGATAGGTAGCAATGGTTGAAGGAGGGTGTTAAGTGTACAACACTGCAACCTACTGGTCCCTATTCACACGGGCAACACTGAATAGTATATAGCAGCATAAGCTGTAAAATGAAATTTCTTTCTTATTGTAACCTAAAAGATTAAACACGTTTTTCTGAGTTTATACTAAAAATCGTTTCACCGAGTTATTTTATTTCGTTGGCCTTCCATAACTCTGTTACTCTTTCCATCTACGGGGAAATTTAGCAAGGAAAGATAAAAAATAGCGGCTAGCTTCCAGCATATTTTACAGGAGTACAGCAGAAAAACCATCTTCGTATGTTGAATACGTCGCTCGACGGAACAAAAGCCATTGCTGCGGTAATGTTGTTAGGTGAAGTGCGCTCCTTGTTAAAAACAAAAACACTAGCGAAGAGCTCGGCAAACAAAACAAGTCGCATTTGCTGATATTCGTGGATGCTTCACTGTTCAGCAAGAACACACTGGATCCTTCTTCCTTATGCTTCAAATTAACAAACCTCACACACAATGTCGTGTACAGACTTTCATTAAGCACCACACATTGGGGAACTTTCGTATATTACGTAACGCAGAATTTGGCAATTTTCAATACCCTCCACCCCCGCGTAACGCAGTGTAAAACTTTGCTAAATATCCTCTCCTTTTAGCGCGTTATGTAAAATACGAATGTTCCCTCATAAGCTAACCAAATAAAAAAATAAAAATTGTCAAAAAAAAAACACTTATGTGTATATTTTTGCAGGAAGGACATAATTATACGCTACAACTTTGCCGAAAACACTATACCGATTAAACAAACCGTTTAGATGCTGGGAATGTTTTTTATCTTTTATCCTCATTAGGCACTCGGCTTTGTAAATAATCCGATTGATGTCCATTGAAGACAAAAATACACTTGACGGAGGGCTTAAATAGCCTATCCGAACAGTGCTATTCGTAAACGTAGGAGTGAGAAAGACGGAAATTGAAAAAGTTATAAAGTTGAATGTGCTTCATATGCATCATCTCTCAAAAGATATTTGGGAACTGCTGCTAAAGCTTCTGAGCAAAATCATTTCAAATCGCCTGGAAATACGCGAAAATTTAATCGACCATTTTTGATTTGAATGAAACTTTGCACACGTATTTGGCTTAGCAAACTGAGCATTTTTCACAGATGGAGAGATTTTTTACACCCATGAGTTACATTCTAAAAGGGCGTATGCCTTTTGGCATAGGTTTTATTCGAAGCATTGTAGCCCAGAAACCGTTGGTTGTATAGAAAAACTGTCTGAGAATGAGTTGTAGGGAATTGAAAATGCACCATAAAAAAAATATACACTGTACAAAAAAATTTTTTTTGACCAAAAAAAATTTTTTTTGACCAAAAAAATTAAAAATAAACATTAAATTTCAATTAAAAAAAAGAGTTGAATTTTTTTAATATTTTTTTCTTTGAAGAAACGACGTTAATACGCAACTTTAAAAAAAAGTCCAGGATGGAGAAATGAAAAATAATTGTTTTATGGTAGATTAACTTTTTATGAAAATTATAATTCAAACATTTTTCAAAATATTTGTATTCTGATGATTTTAAAAGATGCAGAGAGTCATTTTGAATCAAAAAGCTATTGGTAGTAAACATTCTAAAGGTATTGGTTTTTGAGTTAATTCTAATTTAAGCTCGAAAAATTATAATTATTTAGGAAAATACACGTTTTTCTTAATTTGTCCATGGTTCTCCAGCAAAAATCATACGTTCATTGGAATGCTTGATCAAAAATATACAATTCATTCTTTGACAACAAAACGATTGGGCGAACGGTTCTCAAGAAAAGAGTTAGATGTTCTAAGTGATATAAACATATATAAGAATCAAATATTTATTTTCGAGTTTTATTATCTTAGGAACATATTTTTTTATGACATAGATACTTTACAGAACTTTTTTTTGTTTAATTCCCTACAACTCATTCTCAGACAGTTTTTCTATACAACCAACGGTTTCTGGGCTCCAATGCTTCGAATGAAACCTATGCTAAAAGGCATACGCCCTTTTAGAATGTAACTCATGGGTGAAAAAAATCTCTCCATCTGTGAAAATTGCTCAGTTTGCTAAGCCAAATACGTGTGCAAAGTTTCATTCAAATAAAAAATGGTCGATATTCGACCATAGGTCATTTCGCGCGATCTTGCTAAAATATTTCACTGACATCGTCACCAAAATCACCGAACTCGATCGGCTGTTAAGAATTGTTAAGATAAATAAGGTAATTGCCAAGATAAATAGAGTAAGTAAAAAGTGTAGATCATCTGGTGAAAATAAATCACAACTAGCATGTCAATGCACAAGATACACAATGATTATGATTCATTCATTGACCCATCTGAATTGTACTCTCCGCACAAACAATATGCCTCAACAGGTATGTTCCAAACTTAATCCAGAACGGTTTCAAAAGTAGAAATAAGCTCACACTACACTATTTACTCTCGACATTGAGCAGCTGTATGCTGTTCTTATGCATCACGCAAAACCGTAATAACTCCTTGTGCACTTTTGGATCTTTTGGTAATTAATATTAGTGAAGATCCAAGTCGGATCTCTTACTACGCCCGTATTTGTACTTTTTTTTAATGTTCACTTGAAATTATTTTAGATTATAATAGGTGACATCATTGAAAAAACATCAATCAAAACAACGAACAATGTTGTTCAGCAACACTGCCAGCAAGCCTGACGATAAATTTTTACGCACTCGGGGTTTTCAATTTCAACCAATCAGCGAGTGGTTCCCAAAGTGGATGCGAATCTATACCCAGTTGTATCCCCTTAGATATTTGGTACATTTTTGCGATATATGTGTCTTGGGAACGTGCACGTGGTTTGTTGATTGATGTTGATTTTGAACTTAATTTAAACTTGTTGGTTTTTTTTTCAAAAATAATATCTATTATAAAGAAATAAACTAGTTTAACTGTTGGGTCTATTATGTGCATATAATAAGCAAATTATACGATCTGTAACCTCAATTTTTGTCTGTTAAAGAGTAATTATTGTGCAGCAGGCATAAGATATCTGAGACACAGCAAATAGCCTAGCGAAGACGAGCGCATTTTATATTGACACATCCTATGATGACAGCAGTTCAAAAGTCTAGAACCGCACAAATCATAGTAAGCCGCGAAATAACTTCGCTGGTTTCTCGTTTCTCCTCTTTCGTTGCTACATCATCATGAAGGTAAGACGCACATTTGGCGATCCTTTCAGGATTCTTTTTTTAATTTGCAAGTTCAGTTATTAATTGCAAAAAAAAAATAAATAAATGTCAGGACAGTTAGATTGAATTGGGTTGTCCGTTATAAGTTCCATTTATGTATGTTGTTGGTGCACACACCGATTTGTTTTCCTTGCTCAATGTGAACGAAATTCACCACATGACACGTGATGATCTCGCCGGATAGTTTTCGCTGCGAAAGTTGCTTAAATCAGCTCAATGATACGAGACGTTTCACCTTATCATTCGGTATTACGAGACGTTCATTGATAAACCGATGACTTACCAATAGACTTGATGGGACGAGATGGGACCGTAGTATCTCGGATACTAGAGGATCTACAATTCGGTGTCACGAGACGTACATCGTTGATTACAAGTAATGTGATAAAAAGAGACGATAATCAAGGTGTTATGAAGCAAGCAAAAAACTTATAGTTTGATTGGTCAAGACGTTTGTATCAAGCTCTCGATAGCATAACGAATGAATGTCTAAAAATAAGTGTGAGTCCTCCGTGTTGATCTTTGTTTGTCAGTTATAGCCTGTAGCTGATTATTCCTAAATATGGAAAGAAACGTTCGTGCGATTTCAACTGAATTAAATTGGCCTTCAGATTTGGATGTGGCGGGCGAAGAAGTAATTACGAGCGAATTCTTATCTTCTGATCCTGAATCTAGTTCAGGTGAAGACACTTTCCATCAAGTATATCGATCCACGAGAGTTGCTCAGACCACACAGGGTCGAAAAATGAACCCAAAAATGCTATCGGACAGAAAGACTCTATACTCAAAAAGATAAGTGAGCTAGATCGCTTGCAACAGTTTCATTATAACGTAGCATTATTGGTCTCATTTCTTCTTTCCGAATCAGTTAAAGGAAAAATTGCCATTTATGTTTATGTCGCTTAGAAATCTTGCATATATGTACAATACTGCTACTACATAAGATTTGCTTTTAGAAGATACAACCAATAGGGAGATTTGTTTGTAATACGAGAATACTTGTGTACGCAGCTACATGTACGCAAAATAAACGATAACAATGTTGACAATGTCACAACGATAATCATTTTGACATATAGGCGAGGGGCGAGGGAGTAGCCCTTCAGAAAAGAATGGTTTGTCGATAATCGGATAGACCGGTGACACGTCTTTATTTTCATTCTAGGGGCTAGACAACTTTATTTCCATGAAAAGAATATTTCGTTAATATTACACGTTGTTGGCTGATATGTTTTAATAACAATAATTATTGTGTATTTTTGAGGTCATACCGACAATAATGTGACGTCAAAAAGGTTTGATATAAATAGAGGGATGCCCATCCAATTTTAACCCTGCTCTCATTGGTCGACTAACAACACCTTTATTAAATTTTTCTGAAGTGGAGGGGGGATGTGCAGCAGGCATAAGATATCTGAGACACAACAAATAGCCTAGCGAAGACGAGCGCATTTTATATTGACACATCCTATGATGACAGCAGTTCAAAAGTCTAGAACCGCACAAATCATAGTAAGCCGCGAAATGACTTCGCTGGTTTCCCCTCTTTCGTTGCGACATCATCATGAAGGTAAGACGCACAATTATGGATTTGAGCTAAAAGGGCACATCTAGTTATAACTCTGGATATTTTGTGAATTTTGAAACGGGTCTTTGTGAGATGAAACTTAACGTTATTTGGCATCATTTGCCATTAAAACGCAAACGTGCAAAATTTTGAGTTGGGCCAATACTGAATTCAACATACGATGATACAGTGTCGTACATAAGTTAAGCAACTAGTTTGAGGTATGCAAACCAGACTCAAAAAATATAGATTTAAGCGACACTCATTGCTTTCGAGTTTGGATAATGTTTTTTATATCATATCATTCCAGAGAGGTTGCAGTTATTTATTTTAAAATAACATTATGTAAGTACAAGAGAAGTTGAAATACAATGCTTTTTGAAGCGACAAGGATAAAAACTCATTCCGTCCCGAACGCTCGGCAATAACAGACGCATTAAGTGGTTGTCTCGCTATAAAACCGATATTGTGTAGAAAAAATCGAAAAAGGCATTGCTTACCCGGTCGCGTTTCAAAGAGTGCGAAGTGCGGTGTGAAGATAATCTGATAATCCGCAGTGAAGGTCATCCTGCTATTGTGCTTTAGTGGTGTCGCTGCGTAGCTGCCCGTTCCAGCACCGAAAGACTCGGTGATTGTTCTATTGAAGACAACAAAGAAGAAGAGGTACGTGTTTCTTTGCCACTGTACTGTTGCGCTAGTTTGAGCGCAATGGATGTGGATCCCTTAGCCCCCGATCCCCCGTCTTAGAACCCACCCGACCCTGTCCTTCCTGTTCAGTCTCCGTCTGTCCCTGCTTTAATCAATCCTCGTCCCAGGCTTTACCCAGACGGATCAACGGGTCCACTGGTCCTTTACACGAGGCCCAAACCAGGAGGTAAATCGCTTAACACGTTGCAAATCGCGAAGGATCTGACGTCACGATACAAGGCCGTGACTGAAATATCAAAAGTCAGACCAAACAAGCTCAGTGTTGTGGTGAATGATCTGGATCAGGCCAACGATATAGCTTGCTCCGAGCTCTTCACACGCGAGTATCGCGTGTATGTACCCGCACGAGACGTGGAGATCGACGGTGTGATAACCGATTCGAGTCTGTCTGTCGAGTGTATCCTGAGTGCAACCGGTTGCTTCAAGAATTCCAATACTGAGGCGAAGATATTGGACTGTAAGCAATTACGGTCTATGTCGCTCGTCAGCGGTAAAAAAGTATACACTCCGTCAGACTCGTTTCGCGTTACGTTTGCCGGATCTGCTCTCCCTAGCCACGTCTCGATTAACCGGGTTCGTCTGCCTGTGCGTTTGTATGTGCCCCGTGTTATGAATTGCACCAATTGCAAGCAGTTAGGTCATACAGCTGCCTACTGCTGCAATAAGGCACGGTGTGGCAAGTGTGGGGAGACTCATGCGGAAGATTCTTGCAGCGTAAACGTTGAAAAGTGTATTCGCTGCGGGGAAAATCTGCATGAGCTTTCCACATGCCCGGTGTACATACAACGCAGAGATAAAATTAAACGGTCTCTTAAGGAGCGCTCAAAGCGTTCTTACGCTGAAATTCTTAAGAAGACCGTGACCACTTCTACCATAACATCGAATCGCTAAGGTTTCTCAAGATGGAATGAATAGTACGAACAAATCTAAAAGTGCTGCGGAAAAGCCGAAGCAAACTCCTCCTGGGCTTGCAAATTTAAAGTCTCAGAAGGAGTTCCCAGCACTTCCTGGAACATCTAAAACCCCAGTTGTTCCTTTTGCACATCCAGTTGATGAATCAAATGCTGGACTGGTCAATTTTTCTGACATTGTGGACTGGATTTTTGAAACTTTTAATATACCCGATCCAATTAAAATTTTTCTCACAGCATTTCTCCCAACAGTTAGAACATTTTTGAAGCAGTTGACTGCCCAATGGCCCCTCCTTGCAGCGATTGTATCCTTCGATGCCTAATTCAACTACGTATATGAAGGATTCTATCTCTTACAGTGGAATTGTAGAAGTATTTTACAAAAAATGGATTCATTTAAAGTTTTGATAAATAAAAACAAATGCGATGCATTTTCCCTTTGTGAAACTTGGCTTACTTCAAATATTGATCTCAACTTCCATGATTTTAATATTATTCGCCTTGATCGAGACACCCCGTATGGAGGAGTACTTTTAGGGATTAAAAAGTGCTATTCTTTCTATCGTATTAACCTCCCCTCGATTCCAGGCATCGAAGTTGTCGCATGTCAAATGACAATACAAGGTAAAGAGCTTTGTATTGCCTCAATATATATTCCCCCCAGAGCACAGGTTGGGCAACGGTTGCTCTTTGATTTAATAGAACTTCTTCCCTCGCCACGTTTGATTTTGAGATACTTCAACTCTCATGGTGTGGCTTGGGGTTCCCCTTACAATGATAACCGCTCCTCTTTAATCTATAACCTTTGCGATGACTTCGACATGACTATTTTGAACAACGGTGAAATGACACGTATCCCGAAACCTCCAGCGCGCCCAAGCGCTTTGGATCTATCATTATGTTCAACGTCGCTACGGTTGGATTGCACATGGAAGGTAATCCTCGATCCTCACGGTAGCGACCATTTGCCTATTCTTATTTCAATTAATAACGGGTCAACTCGCATGCGACCAATTGACATTCCGTATGACCTCACACGGAATGTCGATTGGAAGTTATACGAGGAAATGATTTCAAAAGCGGTCGAGTCGATTCAACATCACCCACCACTTGAAGAATACAACCTCCTCGCGGGCTTGATTCTCGATGCCGCGTTGCAAGCCCAAACGAAGAAATATCCCGGCGTAACGATCAAAGAACGGCCTCCCACTCCGTGGTGGGACCAAGAGTGCTCCGATGTCTACACGCAAAGATCCGAGGCGTTTTTGGCCTTCCAGAAGGGAGGTATACCTGGCGACTATATACGGTATTCGGAGCTTGATACCAAGCCTAAAAGCTTGGCTAAAGCAAAGAAACGCGGATATTGGCGTCGGTTCGTGAACGAGACGTCGAGGGAGACATCGATGAGCTCTCTTTGGAACACAGCCCGAAGAATGCGGTATCGCGTAACGGCCAACGAAAGCGAGGAGTCTTCAAGTCGGTGGATATTTGATTTTGCCAGGAAAGTATGTCCGGACTCTGTTCCTGAGCAAAACATTGTTCGCGATGCGTCTCCGGGCCACGACGCGATAGAATCACCTTTTACGATGGCAGAATTTTCGGTTGCCCTCCTGTCCTGTAACAATTACGCGCCTGGGTTAGATAGAATCAAATTCAACTTGTTGAAGAATCTACCCGGCAATGCCAAGAGGCGCTTGTTGAACTTGTTCAATAAGTTCCTGGAGAAAAACATTGTACCGCAGGATTGGAGGCAGGTGAAGGTGATCGCCATCCAAAAACCGGGAAAACCAGCTTCTGACCACAACTCTTATAGGCCGATTGCACTGCTATCCTGTATCCGGAAATTGATGGAAAAAATGATACTCCGTCGTTTAGACCATTGGGTCGAATCAAATGGTCTACTATCAGATACTCAATTTGGCTTCCGCCGTGCCTAAGGGACGAATGATTGTCTTGCGTTGCTTTCAACAGATATTCAGCTGGCGTATGCTCGCAAAGAACAAATGGCGTCTGCGTTCTTGGACATTAAGGGGGCTTTTGATTCCGTTTCTGTTGACATTCTTTCGGGTAAACTTCACCGACAAGGATTTTCTCCAATTTTGAACAATTTTTTGCACAATTTGTTGTCCGAAAAGCACATGCATTTTACGCACGGCGATTTGGCAACTTTTCGAATTAGCTACGTGGGTCTTCCCCAGGGCTCATGTTTAAGCCCCCTTCTTTACAATTTTTATGTAGATGACATCGACGAATGTCTGGCAAATTCATGCACGATAAGACAACTTGCAGACGACAGTGTAATCTCTGTTACAGGGGCCAAAGCTGCCGATTTGCAAGGACCATTGCAAGATACCTTGGACAATTTGTCTGCTTGGGCTTTACAGCTAGGTGTCGAATTCTCTCCGGAGAAGACTGAGATAGTAGTTTTTTCTAGGAAGCATGAACCTGCTCAGCTTCAAACACAATTAATGGGTAAAACGATTTCTCAGGTTTTGGCACACAAATATCTTGGTATTTGGTTCGACTCTAAAGGCACCTGGGGTTGTCACGTGAGGTATCTGATGAAAAAATGTCAACAAAGAGTGAATTTTCTTTGTGCAATAACCGGACAATGGTGGGGAGCCCACCCAGGAGACCTTATAAGGCTTTACCAAACAACGATACTGTCTGTTATTGAGTACGGGTGTTTCTGCTTCCGCTCCGCAGCAAACACACATTTGATCGAACTGGAGCGAATATAATATCGTTGTTTGCGTATCACCTTGGGTTGCATGCAATCGACCCATACGATGAGTTTGGAGGTCTTAGCTGGAGTTCTACCATTGAAAACCCGCTTTTGGAGCCTGTCTTCTCGTATTCTTATCAAATGTGAGGTTTTGAACCGTCCTGTGATTGAAAATTTTGAAAGGTTAATCGAACTTAATTCTCAAACCCGTTTTATGACATTGTATTTCAATCACATGTCCCAAAATATTAACCATTCTTCGAATATTCCAAATCGTGTCGACTTATCAAATACTTATGATTCTACTGTGTTTTTCGATACATCCATGATCAAGGATGGAAAAAATCGTATCGCATAACAATCATTTGGGTATCATTGCTGAACTTGCTATTCATAAGCTTTCAATCCCAGCAAACCATTGCTATTAAAAGTTACACATTCTCACGCATGCAAGAGACAACTTATAGCAAAGAAATATATGGTAGCTTTCTTTGATGATTTTGTTTCAGTATTGCCTGCTTTAGGTGGAGCGAGCAACATATAGCGAGTGTTTCACGAAAGAATCGTAAACGATTGCAATCGAGCGATCGCAGCGATGCTTTCAAATGTGGGTTGCTTGCAGGAGTAATTCGGCTACTCCACATCGTGCTTTCACCGTGATACACCACGATGATTTTTAGTGATTTCAAAAATCACATGCTAATGCACCATACTACCATTTCCGTAAGCATTGATGATACCTAGTTGCTCCGGTAAGCAAACAGTTGAACGCAATCTAACGTTCGTTTGGATTCATAATTTTGTATCACTGGCGATAATATCTCAAAGCTTCTCGCGATACCGTTGAATGCAAGTGAACTTGGATACAATAAATACTATCGTGTTTGAATCATTAAGTCTCCTTCTATGGTATTCGGAACTTTAAGAAGCGAACAACAATCAGCAGCGTTTCTATGGAAAACTTGTACGCTAGTGGAAACAATTGAACGATACCTGATGAATCAAAGAACACATTTGCATGAAATATTGCTAGTGAGTGAAAATTTCCATGCTTGTCCATGATAGAAGAAACTCGTGGAATCCCGGATCATTTACGCGTGCAGCAGATCCCCAAAATTTTTTCTAATAAATATCGAAGTACCAACTGCGACAATGTTCTTCACTGACGGATCACTTCTCGATGGGTCCACTGGCTTCGGTATCTTCAATAACAATTTAACCGTCTCCCATAAGCTCGATAATCCTGCTTCTGTTTACGTCGCAGAATTAGCTGCAATTCAGTACACCCTAGGGATTATCGAAAAAATGCCCACGGACCATTATTTCATCTTTACGGACAGTCTCAGTTCCATTGAGGCTCTCCGATCGATGAAAGATGTTAAGCACTCTCCGTATTTCCTGGGGAAAATACGGGAACATCTGAGTGCTTTATCCGAAAAATCTACTCAGATTACCTTAGCGTGGGTCCCTTCTCACTGCTCGATACCGGGCAATGAGAAAGCGGACTCTTTGGCTAAGGTGGGCGCAACAAACGGTGAAATTTATGAAAGACCAATTGCCTTTAATGAATTTTTCTCATTTGTACGTCAGAATACGATCATCAGTTGGCAAAATGCTTGGACCAGAGGGGAACTGGGAAGGTGGTTACATTCCATTATCCCCAAGGTATCGACGAGCCCGTGGTTCAAGGGGTTGGATGTAGGTCGAGATTTCATTTGCGTGATGTCGCGGCTTATGTCCAATCACTATAGATTTGATACGCATCTCCGTCGTATTGGGCTCGGGGAAAGTGGTATCTGTGCCTGTGGTGAAGGTTATCACGACATAGAGCACGTTGTTTGGTCATGCCCTGTACACCGTGACGCCAGGTCTAAATTAATAACTTCCTTCCGGGCCGAGGGTAGAGGACCAGCTGTTCCTGTTCGTGATGTCTTGGCGAGTCGTGACCTACCCTACATGTCCCTTATATACATTTTCCTGAAATCCATCCACGCCCCAGTCTAGTCCCATTCCTTTCCATCCACATTCAACAAAACGGCAAGAACACGTCATAGACCTCGATTTTGGAATCATCAACTGAACCCCACACGAATCCGCCAGGACCTGAGAACCCGAGGCCTTTCGTGATATCTTGGCTTGAACAACAGCGAACAACAACAACGAACCATAACCAGCAACTGAACCCCGCACAATACTTCCAGGACCCGAGGATTACTAGCCTCTGTCCCAGCTCATAACATCGTGGCTTAGCAGAACAAATCCATACATGCTGCATATTCATGGCCATTCGACGATCATCAGACGACCATTCAACTACAAAACATTAATTGAAAAATATATGCTAGTTTTAAGATAGACTTAATTTCAGCTCGTAGTCGGCAGCGAGGATATAAAATTTGCTTAAAGATTGTAAGTCATCAGATATAATTGGCGCCGTTAAACATTAAATTGTATTTGTGCCGTGTCAAATAAACGATAGGTGAAGAAAAAAAAAGGATAAAAACGAAAAAATTTCAATTAGTTATTGCTGATTTTTCTATAGATTACTTTGCTCAATACTTCAGCAAATAATAAAAACTCCTAAATTCAACAATATTTGATCAATTCATCAAGTTTGAAAGTTAGGAACTATAAAACAGTAGTAATTGACCACGTAATAACCTATATCGACCACTTTATTCAACAAATTTGCCAGTCGCACGAACTTAAGCACTCTACAAAATGGTGTGTTATTACTTGTTGTTAGTGTAACATATGGATTAAATAAATACTTGCAAAAGTGATTCTACTTCAAGCAATAATAAAAGTTATCTGTTGTACAACCCAGTTGCCTAACTTATGTCCGACACTGTATGTCGTACTATTGATGCTAATAATAAATCTTGTCAAATATAGGAATCGAATGATGCATAAACATACGTGTCGATTTTCACATCACTATACATGAAAATAAATTGAAATGTTACATATAAAACGTTCCAAAAGATGCGAAAGAAATCTCAAAATGGACCCCTTTCAAAAAAAAAAAAGGAGAAACAATAGCACGAAACGACATCTATGCAAAGTTTCAACCAAATAAAAACTGGTTGATTAAAATGGATGCCCTTTTCTGCTCATTTGATTCTCGATGTCAATTGAGCCGTTGAGAGCAAAAGTGGTACATGTGCCATTTTTGCACTTTTTGGGTTTTTTGCATAAATTGATGCAGAACGCAGTAATGTACTAGTATGTCCAAGAAAAACCGAGATCTGACAACCTAAACCAAAGTTATAGCCAAAACAATTTTTGGTAAATAACATAATCACCATTTCGTTGAGAGCTAAAATGGTACATGTCCAGTCTGTGCATGTTAGATGAATTGTAAGTCGAGGATCTTAGGATATAAAACAATCATGTCTTCAGCAAAGTTGGTCAAGTGATTGAGTACTTTCAGATGAAGATCTGTCTGCTTTGGAAATTTCTCACTACGTGGCGCCACCTATTTCAGTATCAAATCATATGCTGTTACCAAATACATATACACTAGCGCCACGAAGAGACAGAGTTCCTCAACAAACAGATCATCATTCAATAGTACTCAATCACATGGACAACTCTGCTGAAGACATGAATGTTCTATGTCTTCAGATTAGAGAGCTATAATGCATCATTCATGCTCACACTGGACATGTACCACTTTTACTCTCAACATTTTCTGGTTGTCATTATTTTTCCCATAGAACAAAAGTGGTACATGTTTTTCCATTGAAGTTTGTGTAAGTTTCTCAACCAGAACTCGTTATGTTTTCATGTTCTGTCTTTTCAAACCTTTCCAGCAATGATTTAGTGCAGTTATGTGGGAAAAAATTGTTGATAATAATTAACTATTCGAGTGTTTTCGTTTATCGCGTCTCCTGTAAAATTTACCTAATGGCACATGTAACAGTATTTAAATAGAACCGAGTATAAACAACGCTTTCCGAAATCTTTGTTATTTCTTTTGACTAATGATGTGTAGGAAAACATGTCTTCGGATTTGATACTGGCAAAGCGCCTTCCAGGGTGGCCACTCAACCGGGTAAACCGGGAGAACCGGGAAAAAACCTGGAATCGTTTGGAACCGGGAAAAAACCGGGAATTTCACTGAACATTACAAGCCGGGGTGATATAGTGCTAGTGGGTGTGAGATTGTAGTAGTGGGGTGAGATTCTGCCATACAGACCCATTGTTTGTCAGTCATCTCATGGCGATCAAAAAACCAAAATTTCTTGAATAAGTTCCCTTGAATACTTAACCAGGAAAGACTAGTCTTCTGACCCGGAAAAGATGGCTGACAAGTCACGGGCTGGATGACACAATCTCACTCCAGCCTAGAGCAAATGGTTCACAAAGATAATCTCGCGGGAACTGTAGCTGATAGATGTCGCCAAGAATACACACAACTATTGAGTATGCGTTCGACGAAGACATTGCTGACTTCTACGCGCCGTAGCGAGAAGCGCCTTGATACTTTTCGTTAAGATCTGATACCCTCAGGCAAGAACTTTCCTAACTTTACTGTGTTTATCAAGAATATATCGATTCTATCGCATGGCAATGCCACGTCTCCGTGAACTAGGAGTGCGTAGTCATGAATCTAAAAGAGGAAAGAATTGTAGCGCAGCGCTTGGTGCACGATGCAGTACAGGATGTCGGTGGAGGAAACGAAATTGATGTCACCAAGTCGTCGATCCATTACGCTCGCATTTCACATAGCCGATATGTTGAACCGTTGAAGGCAAAGAAGAAGGAGCAGTCAGATGAGGATGAAGAAGCCAGGAAGAAGAATGCACGTGCTATTAAAACGATAGAAGCCAAAAAGACAAAACTGCTAGCGGAAACCCAGAAAGAGGCAGCACTGATGGGTGAGGAGATGCGTGAGCTGCTGAAGTAATGTGTTTCAAGTGTTGTGAAATACTGTTTGGCCTGATTAAAATGAAGATTGTTTTGCAAGAAATGTGTAACATAATTCTTATATGGTTGAGGTAAGAGCGGCTCCTACAAACTTGATTTGGCCGTCGGTATCGAGTATTATATGCGTTGTTTATAAGATACTCATAGACAACATCTCCTCTCGGAAAACGTCCGTCACACTTTTCGAAATTTGGCGACAATATTTATTGATTTAAATAAGGCTGAACACGTTTAAGATGTGACTTTGAGCATATTGGGATATTAATCACAAGTCACGCTTTTTTAATCATCAACTGTATGGAAAACTACAGAATTCAGGGAAAACCGGGAAAAAACCTGGAACTTAATTTCGGGTTCTGAGTGGCCACCCTGGCCTTCTCTTTACCTTTTTACTTTAATTTTTACGTAAAAAAACGAGCATTTTTACTTTCGTTCTCTTGTATACCACTCTTTTTAGGATCTTGTGTGAGTGCAAACGGTTCGAAATTTATTTTGCTACCGACTACGCAGGTATATCTGCTCCCGAGCTTCCCGATTCGTGTTTGAAGAGTTCTCAAATTAATTCTTGTTTTCAAACATCAATGAGTTCATTCTTGTTTTTTAGTTATAACGTGTGATAAACAATGGCTGTGAATTTTCAGCTTCTCTGAAACAGTTGTCATTTTTCCCACGTGATATTTATTAATTGCTCTAGAGGAAAACATTCATAAACATCCGTCTTAAATTTTTTCGAATGTCATATAGGCGGGTTGATGAATTTAACTATGGTGAAAGTTTAAACAAAACATATACTTCTTTTGAGACTAATGCTACCTAATCTTACTGTGGCTAGAGTGTATCTGAAAAATACTTCTGGAAAATCCCAAGGCAGTTACTCTGTCATCGGAACTTTTGCGTCATTATCTTTAGCAAAAGATTAGATACCTCTGCACACATCGGCTTATAGTTATCGCATGTTTATTGTAATCATTTTTGGCCTAGTAAATAAAGGTTGTTTTTCAAGCAAATGTCTAGGATGCAGAGTTAAGTGTATGAACTTTACTCGCATCGCATAAATGGAATAAATGGATTTTAGTTTATTTTGTTCAGATTTTCAATATATTATACGATTTTCAATAGTGAGACAATACCTGGTATATGTGTTTGATAATTTCATGTGTTTATTCAAATTTACATAGAAGTTCACTGTTTGGTGTTGTCAGTTGAAAACCGATAGACAGTAGCATAAGACAAATATGCGATTTATTCTTGTGTAACAGTGCAAGACACGTTGTTGTTTTGATAATTTAAAACTTGGGTTTCTTTGATAGATAAGAGATAACCTATCTCTATTTTGTCTGTGTATGTTAACTTGAATTAAGTGTGTGACACGGCAAACTTTTTTGAGATAGCTAGCCTTATATAGTATTTTGCGCCTTTTTAATTTTTCTATACATGCTTGCTTGATTATCCAGAACTAGAGCCAAGGTGGCTCGTACTGTTGTTTATTTGACGCATACTTCGCAGTCAATTGTTACTGTACAGGGCATTGCACGACTCTAATTGCACAGACATTCTCTCCCAAACCGGGATTTAAACACCTGACGATGGATTTGTGAGAGTAGCATTGTATTCCTAATAAACAGAACCATAAACGGATACCCGATAACCCATACAGTCGAGACTATACCCCAAATAGTTTGTTAAACATGTTTATCGTTATTTATTATGCGGGATCTTCAGGTCAACTGGAAATTCGACATCTCATAACTCGCTTGAGTTAAAAAAACTTTTTATAAACCACAATGCTAGTATACCCTATTGCTTTGTTACCACTCGACTACGAATGACGTGCCCCTCGCATTACGGGCTATCCGTGGTAACCGATCTAGACAAGTTTAAACATTTCACTTCCACTGACAAAAACAAACCAGCTTCTCGCTTTGTCCGGGCAAACACAGTAGTATTGGTGTGCAGCTGCTGAATCGACAGGCACGGGCCTCTGTTGTATGCGCCAACATCAACCGATGGCACGCACACCACCGCATACCTTATACCAATTTTCTGAAACTCATCATCAGCGAGGTTGCCGTGCAGCAGGACACGGTCTCTACTTTTATTCGAAGTTGAACCTCAGCGGAGTGATGAGCCGATGAAAGCGAGCGAGCCGAGCGACCGTATTGAATAAGTAGTGAGCGAGAAACTGTGTTTTGCAAGAGGTAGAGAGCAATCGTTGCTGGGCCAAGTGTGTGAACAACCAATTAAGCCAGCCATCTTGGAAAAAATTGAAATTTAGTTTTTCATCGAGCAAATTTGCTAAATTCTGCATGAATTTGTGATTGATTGTCGCCTGGGAGAAGAAATCTGTGTGATTTGCAAATAAGTTAGGCTGAAATCTGTGCCGTAGTTCGATTTTCGTTCCCTGCATTCATTCACTGCTCTGTGTTGAGGCCGAGAGTCAAGTTTTGCAACAAGGAAAAAAGCGACGAAGAAAAGTGTTAAACCTGCAAGTAAAAAGTGCAATTTCCGCAAAATTGGACCATCTGCTACGGTTGAAGAGCTGCGAAAATTTTCAATTATTTCCCTCTACTGAGTGTGAAACGTTGCGAAGCTTGAGTTTGCAGTAAGTGCGAGAAAAAGTGTGTACGAGAAAACCAAGAGGCAGTACGTGTGGCAAACGTATAAATCGAGTGTGGTAATCGCTGCTGAGTGACACTATTTTGCATACGATCTTGTTCAGAGTTTCATGTTGGATTGCTTCGAGGCTGCTTTAAACACGGTGGATCACAGCCCAGTACAGTTGAACGGAACGCTGAGAAAATGAGAATAGAAGTCAATTCAGCTGCAGATTTTTTGATGAATTTGCTGCGGGTGAAAAAAGCAAGTCAACTAAGCGAGAGCCAGCTGCTGCATTTCAAGGGTTCGCTAGAGCAAATATTGACGCGTCATTTCCAACGCCACTGGTATCCAGATGTTCCTGCCAAAGGCTCTGGCTTCCGTTGCCTGCGAATCAACGGTAAGATGGATCCAATTATCGAGAGGGCCGGCCATGCAGCGGGGTTGAATTCCGTGGCCCTCCGGAAGATGCTGCCCCTCGAGCTGACGATCTGGATCGATCCGGATGAGGTTTCCTACCGTATTGGCGAAAACGGTACCATCTGCGTGCTGTACGATCAGCACTTGAGTCGTGCCAGTCCCTCGTCGGATCTCGATTCGACGGGTAGCAGTAGCTGTGATGAATTTATTATGGAGCGGGTGGGTCGGCTGGACCTTTCGACGTCATCTGACAGTGGTACGAGCGTTCTGGTGGACTTCCTGGACACCAACCCATCGAATCCGCTTGTAACGCCAAGCAAGCAGCACAACAAGTACAACAACAACAATCATCATATTAATCATTACACGAAGCGTCATAATAATAGCGTGAGCTCATCGTCTAGTGGACAGACTAGTCCACCCCTTAGTCCCCCGTACAACGGCTACAACAATAGCAACAACTTCAACAATAGATATCAACACAACAACCAACACAACTACTACTCGTCATCCGTTCATCAGCAACAATACTTCCCTTGGGACAACCAGTTCGTTAACAACAAAGTGCGCACTCAATGCTAAATTCATCAACGTCGTACCAGCTGGCTTTACTCTCCTTTACTATAAGAAAACACCTTTGAAAATCCGTTAGGTTAACCAACCGCACATTCATATCAAGAAAAGAAAAATTGTTTGAGATTTCGTTGACGATGCAATGGAGAGGAGAGTGTATTTTTGTGATCATCGGAGGCAGCTGCCTTCGAAACTAACAACTGGCCAGACTACATCACTATCGGCCAAAAGCGCGGAGCTAGTTGGAGGACAACTTCAGATCACGGTAACAACAACAACCGGTCATCATTTGGCACACTTTATTTCACGGCTTAGGTTCAGAACAGCATTTTGAGATCAACATCTAGAGCTAACTTTACTTTTTCGTATAATCGTGCAAAAGTGTTGCTGAGTCGTTTATTTTTTACAAAAGTACGAAAAACCGAAAACAAAAAAAAAATGAAAGAAAAACGAAAACCCGGAAATATATAATCATGAAAATGGCAAAACGAATAATTGGAAAACTGAAACAGGAATCTACATATATAATTATCGCAGAAATATAGCTTTGAAGCGCTGTGCAAGTGGTTAAGGATGGAAGAGCCAATTTTCGCCTTCTCGTCAATCCTCAGGGTTCAGCCCTTTTGAGGCTGACGAGGTTGTGACAAATTGACTCGCGTAGCATGAGAAAGCTTCAAAGCATGCAAAATTTTCTCCATTTATAATAGCATCAATCGAAGGTAGAAGAGCTTCTTCTGAAGAAAAAAAATCATGTTTCGTGCTCTACATAGCTAGAAAAGTAGTCGAATGACGAAGATTTTGAGTGTAGGACGCTTACGGACTAAATGTAATTGTTGGTAGACGAGAGGCTAAATCATGAGTTAAGAAACAGGCATCTATTGCTGAAGCTACAGCACAAAATGGTCGCGGTTTGCGAAGAGCTGATCGGCGTAAAAAAAACTCGAACGGGAGAAAAACTGTTCTTGCGGTGTTGAATGCGGGTGGAAAGGTAGTACGCGATAGGATTTTAGCCCATTTGAGCATCCACCGAAGAGGGTGTACGCTGCTTTGCAAACCAACAGTTTCTTTGCTTCAATTTTTGAGCAACAATGCTACTGCAGACCGGTTATTTTCCTTTTTTTCTGTTATGCAACGGAAATTGGAATCGTTTATTTCCTTTCACTGCGGGGACGCCGTCTTTGTGTGTCCCTGGCGAAACATTCAGTGCAACCGGGATCACCTGTTGTACTTTGTTGTTTTTTTTTCTTTCGTAGTCATCAATAAGAACCATTCTGATGAACGAAATGCAGGAAAAGTTGAAGCAAAGAAAAACAAGACAAAGGATAAAACGAGCCTGCACACCTTTCGTCAAAAGTGTAGTGAGCAGAAGACAGAGGAGTATAAAAAAAGGTCAATCATTGAAGGAACGAAAGCAGAGAAGCGAAACGGGGGATCGAAAGCCATAAATTTTAATTTTTGAAATGTGTTTCGAAGCGCATCTCGTTCAGGTCGGAGGACAGAGCAGAGCAGAGTGCCGTCCTCCCGTCTCTGGTGGTATCGGACGTGATCACAGATATCGAAAACTGCTGCTGTCTACTCTCTAGACGATGAAGAAACCAAATTAGTATTTTCATCGTCGTAACAAAAGCTGCGCTGGAAGTTTTGCCTGCTGCTATCGATGGCAGTGTTGTACGCTTATCCGTTTATTAATGGCTGTAAGTTGTGTGCGTGAACTCACGGTGCACGTAGGATTTACGTGACCAAAATAAAGACCAAAACGAACGTTATTGTTTGTGTTCTCTTCCTCTTTGTCATCTTCGCTTCCCCCTTAGCTTTGTTTTCCTTGACTATAAATACTGTCAAATTCGAGCTCTAGTACTACTTAAGACGTTCTGTTTTTTATTGTTTTCATTAAAATTATTTCAATTGTATGACCGAATCGTAAAACACCCACCATTGAATCCAGTAATATATCGTTTGCTTCGTTCGTACATCCAACGTTCCGTGAGTAACTACTACCATCGCGTTGCATAGCGAGACCAGCCAGACGCGTTGTATAAGTGTACAAAGCGGCAACAGGGTAGACAATTTGTGAGCGCTACCTCGTTCGGATCAAAAATGGTTACCAAAGACACTCACACACACGCATCGTTTGCAAATGGCCACCACGGTTTGTAAGTTCGCCAGTGTACGTACTAGTAGCGGCCTGGTGTAAAGTGAAACGGCGGGAGGCAGGTGAGAGATAGGAAGTGTCTGCCGCTGGTAATTCGCAACCTCCTATGAGTCATCTGTTCGATCGAAGGCGCTACAACAGCAGCGTATACAATCGATGGAGTAGCTTTGTCAATACGAGAGTGTGGGCTGATTTTAAAATATTTCCGGATGGCTTCTCGGACGCTTCTCTGCTGGTTGAGGAAATTAGGAGAATTAACTAGTTATAATAATTATAGTAACAACAGTAACCGTAAACAACACAAAGACCCACCGTCCAACAATATAATCCTATTTTGGATGATAACCAAGTGTGATGTTGCGCGCGATGACTTGTGGAACGCAACCTAACGAGGAAGAAAATCTTATACATCATATGTATATTCCATAGTTTTTTTTTATTCGTTAATAATCTCCATTTTCAACAATGGCTTAGGTTTTGCTTCCAGTGTCTTTTTTTCCTAAATTAAAACAAAAGCTTTTGCACTTTTTTGGAACTTGTGTCCAGCAGGTGTTGTTGTGGAGACGTGGTGACAGTATGAAAGAGAATGAAAGGGGGTTTCATGGCGATTCAGTTAGTTGTTGGCAGCATCTTTTCAGAATTATGTATACTTTGTTAGCTTGGTGACATCGGTGATTCTAGCAAATCTCAAAACAAAAATTTAGACGTCTTCTGGACAATGACCAAAGATTTTTTCAATTTTTTGATTTGAAAATTTTCTGCTCAAAAACTATAAGTTCTGTACGATTTTGATCAAAGAAAAATTTCACATTTATTGTTTGTTTGTTAAAATTGCTTAAATTTTCATTTACAAAAATCATTAATTAAAATTTAAGTGTGTCATTCTGTAATCCTAAATTTTGGTGATCCATACAAAAACCTAGTGCAAATGAGTACATTTAAGTTTTTCTCGTTTCCGACATCTCTTAGGTTGAAAAACAATAATATCCACAAAACTTTGGCGAAGAATGAAAGATTTTTTTTTGGGTTTTTTATTTGCATACTTAGTTGCTTGAAATACCAATGTAACGAACTCTAAAATTTCTACAGAAATCAGAAGAGGTGTTGCCAACTCCTGAGACGAACGCAAAACCCCTCCAAGGGTAGAATGAACTAGGGATGCGGAATGGTACATAGATTACTATTGTCATATTTTAAAAGCTTTACACGGTAGATAAAACGAAAAGTGCATGTGTAACAAGACAAACATCCAATCAACGATCTCTCTTTGACGCTAGGAAAGTGAGCAGCAAAACACAACAAGGAAGAAGTAATTGTACGGTTGCCATGGGTGTGCTAGATCGAGACTCAAAATGATTTATGCGAGCGTTATGTTTTCATCACTTGGCTTCCGTTACTGTCAGCGGTTGTGGATTATAACGATACTAACTGGCAAGTGCGAATATATTCTGGTTGAGGAGGCGATTCTGCAGTGCAACCCTCCAATTACCAATGCAAGCGATGTCGGTAGAAAGTTTTGTAATCTTTTAACCCGTTTAGCGCGTAACGAAGAAACTAGTGGCGTCGTGTCCATACCTTTCAGGGCAATGGAAATATGTCAGAACCAGTTTATGGTTCGAGCTAATTTTTTTTGTTTGCTACGGCAACAGCACAGCGCGCTTGCAAGCGGCCAATCTTTTGCAGACGTCGTCGTTGTCGTCGTCGTCGTCGTTTGCAGTGGCTTTAATTGATGAGGAAATGTTAGGAAATCGTGCACGAGTTTTCTATCGCTCGCATGAAACCGGGTGGTAAAGTGAGGAGAGCACCAACACGACCAACTGCGTCGAATTATTGATTTCTTTCCTGTGGTAACAGCAGCAGCACGGTTCGGCCTGGTACACACGTCGCCATATTTGGACTTGGGAGGACGGAAACGGTGCCAGATGAACGATTTGAGATAAAGGTGAAATCAATGCGGCGGTGTTTTTTTTTCTCTTTGCCATGGCAACTAGTTTCAGCTGCAGGGAGAAACTCGAAGCGCGACCTAACTTTTAAACTTTTCCTCAGCTATTCATGGTGGCTGTTGGACGATTTACAATTTTTACGTCAATCTCTAGTTTTGTTTCCTTTTTTTCGCTTATTTTGTGAATTATAAAAATGGCTGACCACGCGTTTCCAGCAGCTGCCATTACAATTCATCCATTGACGCAGTGCAATTACGCATACTGGATTGCGTTGCGCAGAAACTGGCTGGCATATGTGTGCAAGTGTAAATGAGTATTTACTAAACTCAACTGATAATCAGCGAAATTTAATATAATAAATGAGAAAACGTCACTCTGGCGCTAGTATAAAAGTTAATGCGCCATTCACGAGTATCGTATGTTGAGTATACTTGTGTAATTTGTGTCCGTCTAGAGTAGATTGGCATACAAACGTATTGACGTCAATGTAGTGTGTTTTTTGTTATGTCTGTTCTCAGGCTCTCGGGCAACCCTGACAAAAGTACTACTGTGTTTCCAAGCGGTAGTGGCAGTGTGCTGTTAACAGTGATGCCATGCAAGAGTTTAGATTCTACAGTTATAACTCAGCTCAGTTCACATAAACATGACGGACATGTCTCATCATGCGTTTCAGCGCACATTTTGTTGAAATTTTTTATCATAATTCATGAAATCGATCAGAAAACTCGTCAACGTAGACCACAGGAGTACAGGAAAAATTCAATCAATGAATTGACGTGGTACTGTGTTATCAGTTTGTATAACCAGTCCTCCTTTTTTGATAAGCTATGAACGCAACGTGGGCTCGCCGAATAAGTACGCGTAAAAGTTGCGTAAATCTTCAACCTTGTTGTGTTATAGCTGTACCCAACGAACCTGCTTCAAAACAAAATATAAAAAATTGTATCATATTTTGAGTCTGTGATTTTTTTTGCTATATCTTTTGTTATTTTTGTAAAATAAACAATGCTGAATGTAGGTTTATTTTTGTAAATAGAAAACTTTTTTCCTCTGGAACTGAGAAAAGATAGGCTACTTAGAATGTGTGTTTTAAATTTGATTTATTGTTTTTAATTAAATCAACTGATTTAACCTCTTGATTTACCCTCCTATCTTTTCTTGGCAAATTGTATATTCAATACTCTTATGTCATTGACTGTGTACTGTTTGATCATCCTCGCGTGTGTGTATGAAAAAGAATTGGGAAAGACATGATTCAATTAAGTGCAAATAGCCTGATGATGAATAGCGTGACAAAAGTTTCGTTTGAGCATCTAACTGTAGCTTTAAGTTTTTATAGGTTTATATTAGGTATGTAAATGTTTTGCAAAACAAAAACAAAAAAAAAATACTGAGAACAGTGGAAAGACAAAGTGGTACATAAACATAACTAACAAGCCCCAAATCAAACACCGGATAAAATATAATACATTTCGTTAATTTTAACGACTGCCATTTTATGCATAGTGAAAACTATTTAGCTCGTCTTACCCCAAAGAAATGGGGGTTAACGTCAGAGTTATAGAAACAAAAGATAAACTGCGATAAAACGAATTTTATGTGTTTGTACATATTATAACATTTTTACGATTGTACCCAATGCACGGAGAAATGTTTAAAAATGTGTATTTTCACCGTTCGTGGAACAAAATTATTCTGACATCAATCTTACATCTGGCATCCACTTTTGTTGCATTGCCCAGATGTATAGCCCTTAGTTGGCCCATCTATCGGAAAATTTTCTAAGCAAAACCAACAGAAACCTTCAGCGTGGTGTGATCGAACCATTCCCGTCTACTACTCTCCCTGTTCTGACTGGGTGGTAGAATGGAACGAACGATCGCCCCTGTTCTGCTGGCGAACGCGCTATTTGTTATATTTTTTCTATTTCAATCGACCAATAATAAGTCAACATTCATCTGTGATTATTATACCGTGATGCACGTTCCAGTGAAGGCCTTTCTACAAAAACTTGGAAACCAATAACGAAGTCTAGGATACCAAAATTTGTATACTTTCAAAACTTTTAATCAAACTTCTGCGTTTAGAAATGACTGTTCGCTACTTCTGCGCCAGTTTCGCCCAAACGCTAACGCTGAACGCGATTTAGAAAGTGGTATAGGAGTGATCGTGGCAACGTTGCAGCTCCGTCAGAGCGAAACTACGTTGATTCTCACATGCCACCGAGAGTGCGATCGCTTGAAGGCGAAAGTGGCAAAGTTTTGACACATCTTCCATTTGTTGCTACGCTCGTCGCACTTGTTCGGCACTTTTCGCAACGTTTCTTCAACAAGCGATGGAATTTCGGTTTCTTTCGTTCACCTTTTATAATGCCACTCTTTTTTCGGAGTGTTTTTAGGTTTTCGCAGAAATGGTACCATTTTTTCGCAAATGGCTGGAGTGCTTTTAATTGTTTGATTGTTTGATAGAAATTTTCTACTGCTACATGAGAGATAGCAAAAACGAGTTTAGCTGTGATTTTTTCAAGGTAAATTGTGTTAAGGTGACAAACATCCTGCATCATTGAAAGAGCTAGATTTTCTGTAGTTATATACGTTAGGGAATCATTATTTCTCTCAACATGGACTGAATGTAGCGAACCGAGGGGTGCAACATAGTAGGTAATAGGGATATAGGTTTGAGAAACTATTTAGAAGAGGTTTACGAGCGATAAAGCACATGGTGTGACTATTTTCCGGTACCTGGGCTATTTACGTGTGAACGTGGTTTAGCTGCTGAATCTCTGCCGCCTGTGATCCGCATGCAGAGTAAAACAGAATAAAATATTAAACTCGTGATATATGGAAGTCATACTTATTAGTTTAAGATCTTTTTGTGATCCATACAAGCAGAATGAGACGTTCAAGGTTTAGTAGGTATACAACTGCTGTAGCTGTTTTGTATTGAGTCATTCATGTTAATTTAACAGCATCAACCATCACCACCACCACCACCAACCATTATAAGTATAACGTGTGTTGCAAAGGAGAACAGCAGAAGCATCCCTGAAAAGTCTGAAAATGTTTGATTTTTATGCTCTTTTCAGTTGAGCTAGGAAGTATACATCAGACAGACGAGCAGATAAAATTTGTTGTGATTAATAAAATAATTGATTAGTTGACAATTCATGACCCAACAACGCTATTATGAATATACTTGAATGTGATAATATATTTTTGTTTTTGATTAGAGCAAATATTCGACTATAAGCGGAAATACTACTTGTGCTAAACTATAGAATCAGTGAATCTGTTAACTTTATACTACTTTAGAAATCAATTTAAAATGTCAAATTTTTATTCAAATAAAAACAAACGTCAACCAAACCCATCGAAAATTAGTTAAAATGACCGTCAAATTAAGAAGTAACACAGTGCATCAAGAAACATAAAATATCGAAGCTTTAATTCACGTTTGGGAAAATTATTTGAAGTAGAAAAAAATATTACTATCACATTCATTGATATTTGGTCGGTCTTAATTTTTGGGTCGACGAGAAACCAAAGCAAAAAAAAAGTAAAAAGAATCGCATTTGCAGCATGAATATTCCTGTTCGTACTTTACTTTTGGAAACAAATCGAAGGTGAATTTAAACAGTATTCGAGCCAAATTTACTCGTTTCAAAACCATGTTCTTCTTTAATACTAACGTGTTCCTATTTCGTCAGTCCTTTCTGCTGTACTCTCGCTGGCAGCTAATCCTATTTTTCCTGGATTGCGGTATTGCGAAGGCCGAATCCCCTCTTGCATTGTAGTGCATCTGAATGTTTTCCAGCAGCAGTGTAGTTTTAGACACACACACACAGTTATGTACGTCTCTTGTCACCGCTACGACAACCAACTTTTGTTAGTTTTTTGCTATCCATGCGTATGTGCTAGTCAAGCTAGGATTATATTGAAACTGAAGTTGCGCGTTTATAGTTCCTAAAATGCCTTTGCAATGCTGAGTCGAAGCCAGCACTCTCCTTTCCCTCTTTATTCCACCTAATTATTTCGATTTGTATCCAAAGATAGAGTAAAACTGGGGAAATGTTCATGCTGCGATCACATTTATCACCGTGGCCAACCGTTTGCGTTTCTGATTGAACGATTCAAGCAAACATCTATTCACAACCCAAAACCACCCCGGGATTGAGTTGAGCGTTGAGTAGAGATAGATTGCGCGAAGGAACGTCTGAAAATATTGTTTTAAATATTTTTCGTTTTCGGAAATATTCCCGAACATGCTAATTGTAAAAACAGCCGCAAAGCGAAGCTTTTATAATATTTATAGACCAAGTAAAATTATAAAACAAAGAAACGTTGAATTACCTTCCATAAAAACGTAAAAGAGTAAAATCTTAGCGAACAAAATCAAAAACTATTTGAGAAACCGATTGACCACCTAGATTGTGTATATTGAAAGGGATGAAAGTGCAGCAAAACATAAGACTAAGAAAACGTACAAATTACCTAGTAACTCGTTTTTATATAGAACAACATATATAAGCCAAGAGGTACTGACTACAAAGCGAGCAAAACAATATGGATAAATATTATGAAAGTTTAAGCAAAACAACAACAACAGCAACAAACAAATACCCCTGATAAAGAAGTGTAAACCAAGAAAGCATTTAAGTACCTACATTTCATGTTGATAGTTGTCTAGTAACGCGAAATGAAACAGTTATTTAGGCTTGGTTTGGCCTTTCGGGAATGCGCGACAGTTTCAAAGTTTTTCCAATTTGAATACCAACAAAAACTAATAATTTTTCGGCCGTTCAACTCTGCCAATATTCTAATGAAAGCAAAGAAAGGTCAAACCAGGTTGGGTCGTTTAGTCGTATGTGCTTGCTATACACACATACACGTACACACATACAGCCAAACTTACAGCGGTTCAATGTGGAATGTCAGCAGCGGTGAACGCTTAGTTATAATAGGATAGGATTGCGCGAAATGTTTCTCAATGCGGGACCCACAAATGGAAGCGGGAAGGGAAAACGGCGTGTTTTGGATTAGGAATACTCTTTTTGTTCAGGTGTGCCTAAAGGTCAAGCAAGGTAAAAACCGCTAGACAACAGCATTTGTTTTTTCTCTCCTAGTATATAATTTTCAGATTTACCGCGTTTAATCAGGTAACAGAAACATGAAAACAAACGAGCACACAAATTGGTCGTGTCAATAAGCTATAGAGGACAGAAGAAAGTGAAAAACAACCACAATAGACTCTGAATGTACAAATTTTATGCTATTTTAAAGAACCTTAGAAATGGAAACATGATTCTCATCAAAATTAAGGGAATACAAACATACTGACAAGAAACTGAATACTAAATAAGGGAAACTATGAACAACTGTGATCTATTGGGAAAGAACACGATTATTTATATTTGCAATCAAGCGACAAATACCAACACAAAAGAAAAAGAGTAAACCATTGCTATTGGTTTTTTAAAATTATTTTACTAAGAAGCAACAAATATGATGCAGTCAAGAACAGCTAAACACAACATATACAATCTGTGAACACGTAACATTTAAGGGAGATGCAAGGAAAACAAAACACATGTAAATACTATAAATATCGAAAAATGTTATATATGTATAGAGATGTAAAAAAACGAGAACTCACAAATACAATCTCGCCGCCGCGGAAGGGCTCGCTCTTGAACTGTGCAAAGTGATTTTCCATATGAGTATGTGTAACTGTGTGTGTGCGTGTGCTTGTGCGTACATATACCTAGCAGGCGTGTGAGTAGTGCTGAGCTGTCCTGTACGTTTGTCCACGTTTTCGCTGGACCGAGGGACCCGCTCGCAGCATATAAAACATTTATGAACTGTTTTTTTCTGTCGTTTACTAGTTTTTAATGGCCAGCACTTTTTTGCACAGTTCAAAGTACGTTCACCCTTCGCGGCAGTGGTGCGTGCAAGAGCAGATGACAGCGAAATGATAAAAGAAACAATAATGGAAAATGCAGTATTTTTTTGTAATAAAACAAAAACAACGTGAAAATTATCAAAAAAAAAAGAACTGAAAAATTGTACAAAAAAGAGAAACATTTTATAAGAAAAAACCGCACGAGGAAAAAGGAATAAAGTTATCGAAAAAGTTGTTGAAGCATTTATATACGTAATGTAAATTTATAACAACTGAATAGTTTTTATTATTTAAAACTACTTGATCAAATGAAGTGCGACATAGGCACAATTTCTATTGTAAAAATATATGCAATACAATGGTAAACTGCACCAGAACCCCAAAACGAAGTAAGCGAGGAAAAAAAAACTGTGTATATGTATAATGTAAATTTTGTGCGGATTAGGGGCTCTTGTAGATTGTTTCATTATTATTTCTTATTTATTCTCTTGATTTTGAATGAAACCAAATTGCTATATATGGAAACTATAATTGTAATGCAAACGACTCTTGTTCGAGGCAAAATAGACAGAGCGCGTAAACATGGAAGAAAATGCAGCGAGATGAAGAAGCCATATTGGCGGTGGTTTTCTCGTTCATGTTGGTGCACATCCAAAATCCGTACTCGATGCGCTTTTACCCCATCATCTCGCATATACAACACAGCCGCTGCTGAAAGTGTTTGTTTCGTGCAATCAAGCCGCGCGAAAAAAAGGCCATCGCATTAGCATGGAAGAGAAAACACCTACGATAGAGTTAACAATGGTAACTGTATATCTACATTGAATTGAAACGAACTATCATTCATCATCCGATCGTAGTAGCACACCCTAGTAACAAACAAATGAACATATAAATTTTACAGATAGAGTAAAATGAATAACACATGCTGACAAGTATTTAGTACCCGATACTCTATTGTTTAGATGTGATCTATACTGTCCTGAAGGTAAACGAAGCTAAAAACATTAATTCAAAAATAAAAAAATTCTGCAAATGGTAATACACTTTTTAAGCGAGATCAGTAGATGCAAACTCCTAAATAAATTAACAGTACAGTAATTTCCATAACACATTGGCATGATGCAGCCATCATTTTTTTCGTAATCAGATCAGATCGCAAAAAATAAATGCTACAACTTGTGACTTGCATGTTTCCAAATCTGCAAAACGTGTGTTAAACATTGAAATCTTGTATGCTGACAACAATTGAATATTATTCAACACAAAATTGAAAAACCAATTATAATCAGTTTGCTGAACACAGTTTACCCATAGAAATTGTAAATAAAACCACAGAAACATTGCAAAAACAAAAATACAATATCCCAATTTCAGTACAATGCATACAAATTCGCACAGAAAGCATTTTTCTTTTCGTAGTTTTATCATTGCTAAATCTTGTCTACAACTGACGTTCGAAGTCAAATCCAATGATTGTGGGTATTATTTCGGTCCTTCAAACTTCAGTTTACCATTTTCTGCACTGATTGGAAAAAAAATTCAAAAAAAAACAAACAAACGATACTGAACGCTTGTACTTTTTGAATCTTTTCGAGTTGCAATCGAGAAAGCTGCTAAAAAGTGAACAAGCGTAATCCCCATCCCCATCCATTTCATCCTCACCTTAGATGGTGTTAATATTGAACTACAATCGTTCCGTATCAACACTCACATTTGCGTACTGTCGAAAAAAAGAAAACTGTTTTAAAATAGTACCCAGAATCCAGCAAAATAACCTATCAATCAAACAAGAAAAAGTAAGAGATAAGCGAGAAGAGAATTACTTCGCGGAGGAGAAACTGTACTGTAGGCATTAATATTGAAGATAAATTCTCTCCCAACAATGAAATCGTTAGTCTTTACGGCAAAACTGAACCATATGTAACACACTTGTTCTGTAGGTGTATTTGGAACCTTTTCGAATAACATAGTAACAGTCGCCTGGACTGGTGTGTCCAGGAAGTAACAAATTACATCCACATAGTACAACACAAACACCCGCAGACACTGTCATACGATTAAACCGCCAGGATGTTGTTTATTCGTTATGATCGTTTTTCTAGATATGACAACACACATACAAGATGCAGCAACGAGCTGAGAAGCGCATATTTCTGTTCACTTTTTTTCCTGTTTTCTTAGATTTGTGTTACAGTAAAAAAAAAGTTCATTTCTGAAGAGAACCACATGTTCTTTTCTGCTACAATCATGCGAAAAGATAAACTAAATTATAAGATTTACAACAAGTGAAAATAGAATTTTAATTTTCTTCTTTTTTATTAGGCTTAGTTTTTAATGGTAACCAACAATAAATGAGAAAAAAAAACAACTGCATACTGAATATACTATACATAATAAATATATGAATATATAAATGATATAAAATTACAATTACTTGTACAGAGATTATTGATAAAAAAAGATGAAAAACATTTGAAAATAATTAAAAGTATATATATTGATAGTAATAAAACAGCAAACATTTGATGAAAAAATTAAACCTTTGCGTTTTACTTGTCCTCCTCTTCCGCTCTCTCTCTCTTTGTTTGTTCCACCTGGTTTACACTTCGATTGGCTTGTTATTATTGTTCGTTTTACCTGATGAAGTCCTACAGTGGCTTGCAGAAAGGTAAGTATTTATTGATCCTGACAACATTGCATTTAGATTTTTTTCTTATAGTTGCTATGTGTAGAAAGGCGATGTGGCTGCTACCGTTGGTTTATTAATATTGCAATTAGACTGTAGCAAACTCGTAGGAATGTCTATCGTTGTTGGGGTAATTCAATATTGCCGCCGTTTTTCTATCGCTTTGAGGTATCGATTTCACGTGACTGGTCACTAGCAGATTGAATTCTCGTCACAGGAGGGCTGGATGTTGCTTGCATGAAGCCTCATAACTTTGTCAGATTTATTATTTGCACTGTGTTGCTTGCGTTTGTGCAGCTAAAGCAGTAAACAAAAATGTACTCTAGCTATTTCGTTATTTTACAGACCTGAAAAAATATTTGTTTTGGTTTGGTTTCCTCAAACAGAAAATATCGTATTGATACGAGAAAAAAGGTCTCTTTTCCTGTATTAATGGTGTAACCAGCGAAATGATTTTTTTATTGAAAATAAAATAAAATAAAAAGCTTTCACTTGGCGGGGCTTCAATATTTTTAAACCCCAATTTTTGGACCCTCATCTCCCATATGTAACGAAACGTAACGCCAACACCAACCCCCCAATAAAAATTATGTGTAGAAGAATTTGCTTAATAAAAATGCTCGTTTTCGGAGAGTCTCTCCAGAGATTTTTTATTACGTAACGCTGATCTTACCTCCCCTCCTCCTCTATGTAATAAATCGTAACGTTCAAGGATACTCCCCCTCCCCCTATTAGCGTTACGTAATTCATGGATGCCTCCTTAGTTATGTTAAACCCGAATCAGCCCAGAATTCCCCGTGAATATTTTACTTTTTTCAACTTTGGATAGC
Organism: Wyeomyia smithii; assembly: GCF_029784165.1. NCBI lineage: Eukaryota > Metazoa > Arthropoda > Insecta > Diptera > Culicidae > Wyeomyia > Wyeomyia smithii. The sequence continues at coordinate 81,060,273 of NC_073696.1, read as the reverse complement.
TAAGTACTCATCCACGTACAAAGCCTAACTTACCAGATGTGATTCTGTAAAGCAGCATCTATTGAGGGTCATAAAAGTATTGCCAAACGATGGCGATGTCATTGAATATCATTTTTATTCGTATTTAATGGGTCAAATGATGCTATAAGGCATCCTTAGGAAAATTCTGGTAAGAAATTGGTAAAAATTGATAGAAAAAAAATCGTTTTAATTTCTATTTATTTCTATCTATAATATCTATTTATTATAAAGAACAAGGAAATAAAGGACGGAAATCTTTGAGTATATTCGCATCTCATTAATCAACTGAATATTTCCTCCTTAAAAATTTCAAGTATTGTATAGAGATTGGTTTCCAATTGGTCCCGAGGTACGATACTGGTTTAACAAGCCAGTCGTCGTAGGTTCGAGTCTCGGCTCGGAAAGGACTGTTAGTGTCAGTGGGATCGTAGTGCTAGCTCCGCAATTGTCCTGTACACTAAATAGTTGGAAGCGAAGTCTGTGTGTACTAAACAGAAAATCGAGTTCCGAATCGGAATGTAGCGCCATGGTTTTACTTCTTCAGAGAGACCGGTATATTTTTTCCAAAGAATTCATTAAATGACTTTCTTGATTACCTCAATAAACTAGTTACTTACTTACTTTACTTAACGGCGGCAGACTGATTATCGATCCAATGCCGAATCCAGAATACGTCGCCATGTCACTCGGTCTTGGGCTGCTATCCTCCAATCTCCCCTAACACCGATTTCGCGGGCATCCTCGTCGACAGCAAACATCCAATGGGTGCGAGGCCTTCCTCGAAGTCGACAGCCTCTATCAGGATTTCGGCTAAATATAGTCTTCGCTGGTCGTTCTTCCGGCATTCTAGCTACCGCAACCTGCCGTGTTTTATCCGCTTAACTATATCCGCCGATTTGTACACCTGGTACACTTCATGGTTCATGCGTCTGAACAAACACCAGTTTCTAGTTTGCCGCCAAGGATTGAACGCAAAACCCTACGCTCAAAAACACCAAGAGCTCGCCGATCGGCCTTTTTCAACGTCCATGCTTCATGGCCGTAGAGAGCCACGGGAAGAATTAGTGTTTTGTAGAGTGCAAGATAAGTACGGGTTTGCAGACTACGGGACCTCAGCTGGTTACGCAATCCGTAGAAGGCCCTGTTTGCAGCTGCTATCCGCCTTTCTATCTCACGGTTAACCTCGTTGTCACATGTCACTAGTGTACCCAGGTAAATAAAATCGTCGACTACTTCAAAAGTTTCCCCATCTAACACCACCTCAGCACCAACATCCGTCGGACTACCACGCTCTCTACCAGCCACCATGTATTTCGTTTTGGCAGAGTTAATGATGAGCATTATTCTCGCAGCTTTCCTACTGATAGGTCCGAAGGCCTCTTCCACTGCTCTACGGTTGATACCAATGATGTTGATATCATCCGCAAATCCTAGAACCATGCGAGACTTCGTAATGATGCCGCTTCTTTGCATGCCAGCTCTCCGTATAGCACTCTCCAATGCGATGTTGAACAATAAGTTTGACAGCCCGTCTTCCTGCTTCAAACCATCTAACGTCACGAAGGAGTCCGATATCTCACCGGCTATTCTGAAGCATGATGTAGAGCCTTCAAGGGTGGCACGTATCAGCCTAACTAGTTTTGTTGGGAAACCATGTTTGACCATGTTTGTCCATAATTCACCATAACTCATTTCTCTTTACTGTATCGTACGGTGCCTTGAAGTCAACGAACAGATGGTGCATCTGCAGATTAAATTCTCGAAAGTTATCGAGGATCTGACGCAGGGTAAACATTTGGTCCGTAGTGGAGCGTCCCCCCGAAAACCACATTGGTAATCGCCAACAAAGGTTTCCAACAACGGCCTCAGTCTATGGAACAGAATACGGGAGAGAACTTTGTAAACGGTGTTAAGAAAGGTTATGCCCCGATAATTACTACAGTGCAGGCGGTGGTCTTTTTTGTAGATTGGACATATGAGACCCTCCAACCAGTCCGAGGGCAATTCTTCATCGGGCCACACTCTCAGCATGATCCGGTGTAAAGCACGATACAGCTGTTTGCTCCCGACTTTAAAAAGTTCGGCTGGAATGCCGTCCTTACCTGCTGCCTTGCAGTTCTTCAGCTCTTTCACTGCTTTCTTAACCTCGTCCATGGTGGGTCCACAGCTTTGCCATCATCCTCAACCACCATCCTGCTTCTTCGACTACGCTGTTTTCTTCACCATTCAACAGCACACTAAAGTGTTCCTTCCAAGGCCTGGCCACTTCCGTTCTATCGGTAATCAGGTTCTCCTCCCTATCGTTGCTCATGACAGGGGTTGACACGTTCCGGTTCCTGATTCCATTTATCTTCTTGTAGAAGCTTCTCGCATCGTGCCTAGAAAAGCAACCTTCCACCTCCGCAAGAATACGCTCCCAATGCTGTCGTTTCTTCCGGCGATCGAGTTTTTTTTCAGCAGCTCTGGCGCGGTTCTTTCCATCCGTCGCTCGCTGGCATTCAGCGTCAAACCACTTATTGGACGAGGCTATCGCAGATGTACCCAATACTTCTCCTACTGTGGTGCTGATTGCACTGTGGATATGCCTCCACTGTTCATTCAGGCTACCTCCAACTTGATCCTCGATCCGCTCATCAACCTTCCGCAGGTACTCTGTAGCCACTTCTCCAGTTGATAACCGCTGGATGTTCAACTGTATCCTCCTTGTCGTCCTGGATTTAACACGTTGGACAACCGAGCGCGAATCTTGGATACGACGAGATAATGATCCGAGTCAACGTTTGGTCCTCTAAACGACCTCACGTCTGTAACGTCTGAAAAGTGCCGATCATCTATCAGGACATGGTTGATCCGAGAGTAGGCCTCTCCATTTGGGTGTCTCCAGGTGTGCTTACGTATAATCCGGCGCGTAAAATAAGTGCTACAGATAGCCATACCTCTGGTTGCAGCGAAATTGACAAGCTTCAGGCCGTTTTCGTTCGTATTAGAGTGGAGTTCTCCTGCCCGACCTGCGCATTTGCATCCCCGATGACGATTTTGATGTCGTGTCCTGGGCACTCATTATACGTTTTTTCCAGGAGCTCGTAGAACTCCTCCTTCTCTTCATCGGGCTTATCGTTAGTCGGTGCGTACACATTTATCAGGGGTAGTTGAAAAATTTGCCCTTAATTCTCAACGCTTCATCTGTTTCCCTATGAGCACGAAACCGACTCCCCTTTCTGCTTTCACACCGCCACTGTAGTAGATGTGGTACTTGAATTAAGTGCTCGCAATAGGATCTACTGCCCGGAATTCGCGTTCTCCCGTTTTCGGCCACCTCACCTCCTGAATGGCAGCAACCTCGACATTCACCTTTTGCAGCTCTCTAGCCAGGACACCTGCAGGTGCCGGTTCGAGTAGAGTCCTTACATTCCAAGTACCGAGTTTCCAATAATCGTTGTCCTTTTTCGTACACCTAGGTCCATGCCGATCATTCCGTTCCGTATTTATATCTGGATTGTTCGTAGTATTTTACCTTCGGTATGCTGCCTTACTAGGGCTGCGATACCTCTCCAGAACTAATCAAGCAAATGGAACCGGATTTAGCATGTGGATGTTTGAAGGGTAACAAACATGTCCACATTAGTTTGACACCCCTCCCTCTTCTGAAGGAAAGGGTTCCATACAAATGAAACACAAATTTCTGCTCATCTCTAGAACAAACCAACTAAATGTAACCAAATTTGGCAGGTTAATGTTTTAAGGGGTGAAAAATATGTCCATAATGGTTTGACACCCCTCCTGCCTCTGGAAGGGAGGGGTCCTATACAAATGGATTACAAATTTCGCACAACTCGAAAACCAATCAAGCTAATACAACCAAATTTGGCATGAGAATGTTGTCAAGGGTAAAAATTATGTCCGTAATGATTCGATACTCCTCTCTCTTCTGGAAGGGAGGGGTTCCATAGAAATTAAACACAAATTTCTGCATATCTCGAAAACTAACGAACTAATTGGAACCAAATTTGGCAGGTGGATGTTTGTAGGGGTAACTAATATGTCCTTTATGGTTTGACACCCCTCCCTCTTCTGTAAGGGAGGGGTTCCAAACAAATGAAACACAAATTTCTGCTTATCTCGAGAACTAACCAAGCAAATGGAACTAAATTCTGCATGTGGATGTTTTAAAGAGTATCAAATATCTCCATATTGGTTTGACACCCTTATCTCTTCTGGAAGGAAGGGGTTCCATACAAATGAACACTAATTTCTGCACATCTCGAGAACTAATCAAGTAAATGGAACCAAATTTGGCAGGTGAATGTTTCTAGGTGTAGAAAACATGTCCATAATGTTCCGACACCCTTCCTTCTTCTAGCATGTCTCCAAATACCATTTTGAAATTCAAGATGGCGACTTCCGGTTTCTGAAAAACAGCGGCAAATAACCAAATACCACCCAATATGGGTATTTCTTTAACCAGAATGACGCACCCAATATATTTCCGGAATAGAGGTGATGTACAAAAGCCAAATGACGAGCATGTTGCCATTCCGATAAAACCAATCATTTCAAACGATATAAACAAATCGTAAGGAATCAATGAATTTGAAATGTTTAAAATTATTAAATTGATCAGTAAAATAGGCAGGACGAAGTTTGCCGGGTCAGCTAGTCTTTTATAAATCTCAAACCCAAATCAATCTGAAGGCTGACCACTAAATGATATTTTTCATCCAATCGCCAACATGTCTCAAACAATATTTCTATTATGAACCGCTATGTACCAATGAACGCGTACGTAATTCGCTAAGACATCTCTTACGCACATTTCAAAAGGTCGACGTTTCGATTCAGTGCAACAGCACAGGAATACCACTCGGGCTTGTGTGACGTTCGGCCGTTGGATTGTCTGTCAGTATGAATACGATTTTCCGTATTTTTTTGACGTTGCAAGCTGTTGCTGCGAATCTAGTTCAATAATCAACAGCCCACGTGACCGCTGCTTATAATAATATGGGAACTCCTGTTTGTTTGCATTAGGCGTTGATGGCGAACATTGTATCGTTGTATCTACTGCCATTTTTGTCCGGCTGCAAGTGAAACGCGGCCGGATAGTGAAAGAGGGGGAGAACTAGGGGGGATCACGTTTCACATCTTATATAAACAAATGTGACGTCGACGGCTGAAGCTCCAATCCCGCCAGACGTGGGTGTTTTGTCACGTTCCGAGCGACTGCCGTTCGGATTTGGGCTTAATGCGATAGAGGGCAACCCGCTGGGTCAGTGCGATTTAACTGTACATATATAACGTTAGCGCTATACAACTGAAATATCCATTTTCCCTAACTGCATATTCAGTAAACAGTGTCTCTTAACTGACATTGCCGAGCGGAGCTGGCTGACGTTACAATTTGCGTAACGATTTTTCTTGTTTCACGTGTCAGTTGTTTGGTGTTGTTATATACCGTTTTCCTGCACTGTCTCTGAGCCTTGCTGGGACACGTACTCACATCGTTGTTAGTTAATTTCCTTCGTCCAAGTGAAATTTTTCCCGAGCTACAGCATGGATGGCACAAAGCAGCTAACGGGTGGCAATTTATGCCAAGTACTCGGAGATATTTACATCTCATCGAACCGTATACAATTGTGGGCCGGTAGTTGCGGGGGGTTTGAATGAAACGCGATACAATCCAGTTACAGCTTGTTGAAAAAAAAAAAAAAACAGTTGGCATAGTCAATTTGAAAAGCAAGTGTACATTAAAACAATAAACTAGAGCATTGTGTGGATGCGGATGCGCATACGGGTCATACCATCGAAATCAGCCATAATACCTAGTTAGTGATGTATATTAGACCCTGTATGGTGTATTATAGATGATTTTCACCAATCACTAGAGAAATTTTGAAATGATACCTTAGGTCATGTGTATGTATAAATTAAACAGAAAACTTTTTACTGCAAGCAGGTTAAGATAGGCCCTTTTCAAATTGTTTTAAAATTTAGCAGACCTGCCACCTTCACTCAGGTCATTTACATTTCTATCTGTATCGTGTACTCATAGGTTCAGGTTATGTTTTAAACTAATCACTCTTTCATATGTCAACCAATTTCGTTTTCTACACAATACATCGATATATAAGCAATATTGGCATAAATCCAATTTTATTCGTTTTAAACGCAAAAAAAGGATACGGTTTTAAGTTTTCGTTATGTTTAGTTTCGTATATTTAGGTAAAAGTTTCAAGCTGCTTGTTATTATTTGCGTCGCTCAAACCGGTTGCAGAAAAAACAGTGGACTTGCGCCACTGCTACTGCTACTCGCGACAGTAAATATACAGGATTAATTGCAAATTTATTACTGCCGTGCCTCCCACGCTTGGTGCGCAACGTTCATTCAGCTCGATTAGTTATTCATGCAATACTTTTAAATTTTTCCGCGTTTTGCGTTGTTGGAAGAGTTGATCTGTAACGAGCGATTCATCCGAAGCAGCCCCTTAAAGGTGTTCAGGGTAATGCAAAATGAGTTGAAAGTGGTGGTTTCTTTTGCAAAAAAAGTGTTCGTTACTTTCGCGAAACTATTTTGTTCATTGAAGCCAAAAAGTCGCTGTCTGTGGCTGTGGAATTGATGGTAGCTGATAGTAAAATATACAAAAGACTGAGAATAACATAGGATAAAATTCAAAAAATGTTAGAATATTATTGAATAATCAAAAATCATGATAACCGTCCAATGAAACCAAAGTTGGTTTTTACGCGGTTCATATGTGACACGTTGAAACAAACGCGTAACTCCAAAATCTGCATAAGAAAACCGCTTCAATTCCAAATAGACTCTAAATCTGCGTTCAAAACCTCGTCAATTTATCTATCAAATACTTTCGAAGGGGGCTAAAAAGAAGTGGTCATTCAATTTTGGCATCATCATGAAAATAAGGTATGAAATAAAAACGTTAAATTAATTAAATAACATTAAATAACGTTCGGATGCCCTTAAGGCGGAATTTTTTCACCTTTGTTTTGGTTATTAATCGTAGATGATCTTCTTCGCGGCTGATCGGAAAAAGGCTTTGAAGTGATTGGTTCTGCAGTCGACATAGTGATTTTAGTTAGGGGGAAGTACGATTGCTTCATTTCTAATAGAATGCAACTGCACTAAATCTTTCAACTTAAAGGTGCAGGCGAGTGGGGTTGGGTGTAATTCACTCCAAGACAACTGGTGTTCATTTTAAAACTTGGGTCTAGCCTTCCTTTCTCAAGGGCGTAAATACCATTTTGATAATGAATTTTAATGAAAATACTACAAGGTATACAGCCCTAGGGTTGTATGAAATGGTGACGTGGGACTAAACACTGTAATTAGGGGATTTTTTGTTACAAAATATACAAAGTCTGCAGACAGAATCAATGTGTTTGCTCAGCGACTGTACGTATTTTTATTTTCAGCCTCCCCTGGAAATCAATTTTTAAAATATATTTAACAACACTCGAATGAATATCGTTTATATCTGACGATGATATGCCTGTAGTATTTTTTTGTGCAAACAACATGTATTCGACAAGGCACAAGCATATCGTGCTTGTTGAAGAATCACCAAGAATTTATCGTAATGCGTCAAAGTCAGAATGAACTCTATATCCTCAAAAACCAAATCCAATAATACTTACGTTATCATAATGAATGGTTTTGTCTTATTTAACTCTGATTAAATCAAATCAATAATATGGATCTCACTTTCAAAATAATATGGAAGCCCTTACAAAGGTTCATTAATTGGCAAACATAAGACGATATTTTGAACAAAATTATTAACGGGTTCCAGAAAAAAAATCGTAGCAATCCACAATTACATTTTTTTGCTTGACAATTTTTTTCATTTGCCTACAACTATATTCGCTGTATTACAAAGACAGATAATATACGTTTATTATGGTAAAGCTCAGAATAATAATATATCATCTAACAATTTTGAAATGTAAAAAGAGATTCTGAATGAATCTTAGTAAATAAACAAAAAAATTAAAAGTATTCGCAGGCTCTTACTCTTCTATAAATGTATATATTTAGGTATTTACTCCTTCGATACTATCCGGTCACGATTATTTAGTTTACAAATTTACAATTCTTGTTGAGTAATTTATGGTAATCATATTTATGAGATAAACTTTCAATCACCATCAACAGCAGCATTGCAATTTTTCCTCGATTGCACACGTATAGAAATGAACGAACAAAAGTGTACCACTGCAATACGAATAGTACCGCTGCAGTACGAATAGAAGTGTACCGCTGAAATGTACGAATAGAAGAGTACCGCTGCAATCATAGACGACGAGAGACCTGCGGTTCTTTACTCCACTGATACTGTTGCTTTTTCCGGCATGTTTTCTTTCAAGACATCAGTTTTTATAAGGTTCTGAAAGCAGGTTTATAAATTGTTCAAGAATGGGGTTTGTTTCAAACTTTTTGGAAAATTTTTACCTTCGAGACATCATATTAGTCTAAGCTCATGGAAGCAAAAACAAATTGACCTATTGGGACGGGGAGACTCTGTCAATTTTTATTTCGATATTGATACAGAGAATATCACAGAGAACGGATGATGTCCATTCACATCGTCTGTGCTAGGAATGCTCGCATGTAATTGGTTTATTATTCGCGTAAATTTGTTATTGAAACTTTTTATCATTACTACCGCTTAGCAATGAAATTAGAGTGATAACTGGCATATTAAAAAGTTGTTATACATTTTATCTATCCAACAACATATTGGTTATTGTTATTCATCATGTGGTTACGCTGTTATTAACGTTTGAAATCTGACGCAACATTTGCCAGTTTCATTTCCAATTTTACAGAATGCATCCCAGTATAGTAAACAAAGACGTAGTCCCACGTCAAAAATGTTGCATTTTATTTTGGAGAAAAAAACAATTGCATCATCTTTATTGATATGAGTTGCAAAAAAACGTTAAAAAGTATTTAAATATCGGAAATATTCGGTTTATTACTTCATGTATGTCATCTTAATGTATGGATATGTCCTAACAGAGTTATGAATGGAGAGTTTCCAGGTCGGATCAAGCGTTTCTACCGATTCAGGGTCTTCTTGTACTTCGTCTAGGCACGACGTCCAGTAATATCAAATTTAGAGCTTTTAAGTGAGTTTTTGAGGATTCTACCTTTTAAGAAATCTAAAGTGATCTAAGAAGAATCTATTCCATGGATTAGCAGCTTGGTTTAGTTAGAAAATATGCGTTTTTTTCCTGTTTTCAATTGTGTTTTCATGTTGTATGAGATATATATATATGGGCTGAGATGAATAATGGAGCAATTCCCCTACGAGTTTACACTATACCATACTGTTCTCTGCTATAGAAACAAGCTACGATTGGTTGATTGCTACCGAACTGAACTAAAAATAATTGATTTTCAACTCATCTTCTCAAAAAGTTACTATTGAAAAAATCTGTTAATTATTATACCACAAGTTTGGGGAAACCTTTGCATTTCGATAAAGACATTTGCATTTAAAATCCGTCCAATGGTAGTAACAAAATATGTTTTTGAAGGGAATACATGTTGTTTTTTATATAAGAGGGGTTTGTTCGTATCTTATTTATATTCCAATAAACAAAATTCACATGATCGGTTTTGAAATTTGACATGACCACTTTCGCTGCCACCCTATTGGTACACTGTCCAAAGCACGCCACTAAAGTAAGACGTAGTCCTGCGTGAAAAAGTTCATCGGACTGTTCTTCAGCTTGTAAGTTTTGCTAATAGAAATACGATCTTATGGTACATGTTTAATTAGCAGTTCCCAGGAATCGAATCGAACTATTTTGCGAATAATTTAACCGAATATGTATTTACGATTTAGGTTAAGCAGAGCCCAGAGTAAAAAGTAAAAAGGTTTGGGTTTACCTATGGGCCATGATATTGTGAGTTATAAAATGTGTTTTGTAGTTCTGGATCGAAATTTATAACCAATTCTAACCAGTGAGTGTTCTAAAACCTTAAGTTCAATGTCGAATAAAGTCTTATTTAAATTTTCGGGTTCGGTGTAATAAAAAGTTGGCATCCCAAACTAGAGTATACTTCAGAAGAAAATAATCAGCATCATTTTCATTGTCCGTCCACTAGATCGTATGCTAGGTTTTAGAGGTCATTTCTGGGTCCTATGCTATGGCGCAGCTATGAATGATTGAAAATGAAAACGATGCCAATTAATGGCAGCCTTTTTGAAACAACAGTAGGACTGATCTTACAATGTTTCACGTGAAACGAGCCTCGAACAGCACTTGATCCCATCGCTCTGGCTGTGTTTTACAATGGATTTTCTTACACATGGAGCATGAATAACAAAGATTTTTTTTTTTTCGCTAGTACCAAAGTAATGTTTTTGCTTTTCTCCGAAAACCTCTGTTACTGCCCGACAGCCAGCACTGTTGTTGGTGGCTCCACTCGAGTTACAAAGAGCTGAAACCGTGCTGGAAACATCGGCAACGTGGCTTTTTGTTCGTTCTGTTCGACCTGTTCCACTCGAACACTGTAGGGCAAGCTGTGTGTTATTATTCTGACGGTATTGAATGGACGATTGGATGTTTGATGCCATAATGAATTCGAATCAGTTCAATCGTTGAAAGCGGCTGAAAGTTTTGCAATAAAAAAAATACCGGTAATTTGTCTTTGTTCGCTACTGTAGTGACAAATGACGGGTATGGTCTTAAGTGACAAATTGAGTGATTCAGGAGATTGGATCATTTAATTGGTTAGTATTTGAGATAATCACCAAATCTAGTTTCGTTACATCGGTTCTCATCAGATAAACAGAAAAATCTAATAAGCTCAAGTACATGAGTGCATGATAATTGGTCTTACTTGTTCATAATCTCATTTTAATACCAGGAATGAACTATCTTAGCAAGGTTTGTTATTTTATTTTCTCCAAAACTTTTATTTTGTTATGAAAAGTATTGACTTTAACACTTTTTGTCGATGAAAATCAGTGGAAGTTTACCTAACAACCTACCCCAAACCATCACTTAAACTGCACTCTGGAAGCGAGGAATACTCTTTTGGAACTTTGAAATATTCTTTTACACTACACTTTTGTTTCACTTGTGTGTTCACGTGTGTAGATTCTGTCAACAGCTCGAGGAAAAATGATTGAATTTCGAAATATTGTGTCAATTCGTTTCTCATCAGAAGTTGCCGTAAAAGTATCTTCAGAAATTGCCGAAATTGCTTCGTCTTGCATCTAGGATCAAAGACAACTGACAGACAACCAAAACCATGGTGTTCGTCAGTGCACACCTAGAGTCAGAACTCTTACCTACTAATATACGAAGGAAATGGGAAAAACAAACACCCGACTCTTCGAAAACTCTTCGGAAATGACCAGAGAGACGATTCCTCAGTGCATACTGAAAATTTGGTTCGAGGCTGGTGTAGGGACAAATTGACGGATTTTCTGGCTAAAAATGAATGGCCGCCAAGCTCCCCGGATCTGAACCTAATGGACTTTTTGGTCCGGTCATACAAGATGTTTAGCTTGCACATCTTACAAGATCTTCAAACTGGAACAGTTTGAAGCGGTTATCCAGAAAATTTGGATTGAAATACCCACGGAATCCGTGCGTATCGCCTGTGACAGCTCCAAAAAGTGTTTGAAGTTGGGAAAACTAACTAAGGACGGTGCCATTCCAAAACATTTTCTGTAGATGTTTATTATGGAAAGTACTTTTGATAAAAAAACAGCAGCATGGATCTTTCCCAATGTGTTTTAGTTGCGTTTGGTCTAATATAATTAGCTTAACTGCAGTGCACAACAGTGTAACAGACTTTACACTCATTGAGTTTTTTTATGATGCAGCCAGCAATCTGTTTGAAAACTGAAAGTTCATATAATAGAAGTCGGGCTGAAATTCGACAACGCTGCAGCCGGCTCCGACGTAAGAAGACCTGTGCTGTGCTGATCAGTTTGACTGCCGACAACTGGTGACTCATGAGACTCCGCGGACGGAAGGAGAAGTGCACCTTGTGGTCGTGTGGAAGACGTTGGTATAACGTTTGGGTAATAGAGAAGAAGGAAATCAACATATGATATTTATCTCTCTTTTATTTACTCATTATTTATTTATACAACACACCACACATGGTATTTACCAAAAGAGTTCACTAGCAAAGCGCAGAGCGAGATCAGCAAAACCAGACAGCCAAGATTGGAGCGCGGTTGGTTGGCAGTGGCAGCTGGTTTCCGATGATGGGGGCACAACAGAAAAATAGAGACCGAGACCAACGGTGTGACTTGGCTGGTGCATCCGCTCCGAAAAAAAAAACACCAGCCAGCACTGTGTTGTTGCATAAAGTTAATGACTAGAAATTAACCCTTTCAGTAGTCAGCGGTTGCAAAGTGCGACTGTTCACCATTGTTGGTACAAAAGGCCAGAATCGCTTCACACCCAGTCCTATGTCTGCTCTGGGTTCCAAACAGCAAACAAGAACGTGCACAACGTCGGCGGCCGGTTGCGAAAAAATCTCGTTATGCACTCGTAATTTTCATGACCTTCAGCGCGCTCTAGCTGCTCATCCACCCACGAAGTCTCATATGCTTGGCACAAAAGCCAAACAAATCGTCCGGCCTTTTGAAATTTTACACCATCATCGGCATCAGAACTTTCCCGACAATCATTCCACGCAACAGTGCGCCTTCAGCCGGTTCAGGTTATGCTGCACCCATCATGGTTATAAAAGTGAGGAATTTCTCCAGGCGCTCGTTCTTCCACGTAGATGCTGCTGCTGCTGCTCGGTCTCATGATGAACATGGGAAGTAACAAAAAGATATTCTATACGTTTCTTGAAGGGTTACAACTTTGCCGGACGAAGGAAACAACAAATAGGCGTTTTCCGACAGAAAGATGACTTTTCCACCTGATTCTCAGTTTACCTTGTCTGGTCGGACAGCGGTTGTCGTAGAGGAGACTTGTTGTTCTACCAGTCATTCTACTCGTTTAATTTTATTATAGCGAGTAATTGTGACAGTTATAACTCAAATCTTTAACTCGTTTCGATTTTGAATTTGAAGAAAGCCGGCCTCGAACGTCGGTCTATTTCTAGCTCATTCGTTCGCAGTGTGATTTTTTTTGTAAGATTTGGACCACTGCGACCATTATTTTGATCTTTTGTGGTATACCTCTTCTTTAGTCTAGGTACTCGTGGCAGACATATCACTATTGATGGAAGTGATCGTCGTTGTCCTATTGCACCCTTTCTCCCAATTAGGCACTGTATTTCGTATGAAATGTATTACCTCATTAGGATTCGCAGACCAGACCTCAAAAGGCTCCAAAGTTCCTTTTCCAAAGGCTCTTATTCTGCGCTGTATTAGTGCACTGCAGTGGCAGAGCAAAGTGTGATTGATAAGATGCTTTTTTTGCAACTCTATTTTAATTCTACAAATCTAAAAACACAGTTTGCACTGGAAGAGGGCTCAGAATTGAAAGCAAAAAAAAGGAGATTGATAAGCTTCGACCGTTTCGTAATGCTCTATTTGTTATGGATGTTTCTGTTGAAGATCGATGCTCTGGGTTCCACTCGGATTAGTTTCAAGCAAACAACTGAAATTTGCGTGAGAGGCACCCAACATCGGTTGCAGATGGTAAATCAATGAATATTCATTTGATGATTACCACCGATGTTGCATATTTCTATTTTTATTCCCACAGTCATCAGACAAAAGGATTTCGAAAAAATCCAGGTGAGTTTCATTCGTGAATAATGAAATTAAATCGTTCGAACCTGTCTATTTTAGGGTACGACCTAAAATTTAAATATTTATTGCCTATTAATCATAGGCTACGATCAATTATGTCTTTTCAAACTATTTGTTTGCCATTTTGCATCGCATTTGGAAGTATTTCCACACTAAACGGCAAATCGGTTGGACGCGACTGTCGACTATTGCGACAAAATGCTGTGCTGCTGTAATTAATTTTAAAGATCTCTGATATTATCAATATGATGTCAAGGCAAAGGTGCATGTATACCTAAGCTCTATATAAAACTTAACATAAAGCTAATCAATAACTCCAATTTGATAAGCTGGAGATAAAAGTAACGTTTCTATGTGCTTTGAACTAAAAATGCTCGCAAAAACAAAGATTTTGTACATATTTTATTCACATGAACGTTGATTTGTGATCATTTCAAAGATACTTTTAGCAACTTGTAACTTAAATAATTCAAGTAATTTCATGAATTTTCGCTGGTTGTTGTACGATTACATTATTTTGTGCCTTTTTAACCACGAACCCAGTTCTTGTAAAACTTACGAGTCAATAGTTATTCGAAATAGGTTTAACCATTTTTGGGAAAAGTTGGTAAGAATGACGTACATTACACTCATACATAGACTTTTGTGGCATAGAGGGACGTTCAAATTATCTGATTGATTGGTCTAATTTGTGTTGAAGGCACTCATCGTGAATGGAATAGAAGCACGAAGTATAAAATGTAACGTAATCAATCGCCGCGAATATTTTTCTAGGAAAACTATTCATCACGGTTTATTTTGGCGTTAATACATACATCATTTGATAGACAATTTCTATTCCAACACTTCACTTCGGTGTAATTTATATTTTTATGTATATTAATTTATTTATTTGTCATCTGACTTTATAGGTGTCAATGAAGTGTGGCGGGGAAAAGCCCATTTGAGGAATTGCTTGCGAAACCGTCAAGTGAGCGTAAAAACCCTGCGTCTTTTGATTGAAACACTTACAAATAATGACATGACATGATTGACATGATAATGCAAGCCTAGCTGTACAGAAAGGTATAAAAACCCGTTGAATTTTGAATTATTTGGCATCAAATTAATGGAGCTTTCAAGCAAAAATACCAAACCGTACTTTGGAAGTATGCATACGTAACATTTTTTAGGTTTCGTTGACCCCCTCTCCCCCATGGTAGCATTTCGTCATAAAAAGGTAGACCTCCTATAGATAATATTGCAGCTTTATGAAAACCCAACACCACCTCCCCCTTCCAATGACAATTTTTGCTATCAATAATTTTATTATAATTATTGAACAATAAAAGACAAGAAAGTGTACTAAGGTCGCTTTTTACGCGGTTTTTTTTCACGCGGGTTTTTTACGCGGATTTCAGAATTTACGCGGTTTTTTTACGCGGATTCTGGCATTTACGCGGTTTTTTTTCGCGGATTTCGGAATTTACACGGTATATTTTTCTTACGCGGATTCCGGAATTCACGCGGGTTTTTCACGCGGCTTACGGTATTTACGCGATTTTGCGTTGTTAGTGTATTGAAAATATTAAACAGACTAAACAGTAATGAAAAAAAAAAAAACAATTAGAACAAATCCAATCCAGTATTAGCAAGAATTCTTTATATTAGCTACGTAGCTTAGCTTGACCTCTTCACCCTTTCCCTCGTCACATTTTCCACAAAACTGCAATCCCCCCGCAACCCCCCTCCCTCCTGCGAATACGTCATATATGAATGTTCCCTCTAGATAATAGTAACCATGCGAAAATTATCAGTAGTTTTTTTTCAATGGAGACGCATGGTGGTTATGGTGGACATTGAATTCTATCTCCAAAATAGAAAAAAAAAACCTCCGTGAGATTTGTATTTTATGTAAAACTGATGATAGCGTCTCCTGGGTCTCCAAAACCCTCCAAAACGATAAGAAATCGTAAAAGCAACTGACAGATCTAATGCCGTTTCTAATATAATAATAAAAGACGATTATTCTTCAATATCCAAATCTAAGTTGGAAATTTTATTGATCTGTATCAGTCTACGCAGTTGTTTAGCGAGAATTCGAGTCCTATGAAACTATTTTTAACATACCTGCTCACTGTAGGATCTTTATATTGATTAAGAAAAGTTACTTAAATAATTTCCCGGTTCGACTTCTTTTTAGCAAAATAAGTCCCTCTTATAATAAAACTGGCCAGAAGAACGTCCAACGACCCTTTTCCAGAGAATTATAATTGGCAATACGAGACTCGGTATAGTAAAACAGATAACGCGCAAAAGGAAGGGTAAACCAACACAAGCACGGATAAATATTAAGCATGCCACTTCTTAATATATATTGCTAATAATAGTAGTGTGAGATACAGCAATCTCTCAAATCTATCGTTCGGTTTTCTCTAGTGCTAATTTTACTCAGCAATAATTCTGCAAAACATGTTTTTTTCTATCCGCAACAATGAATTGATATTTTACTTCTTGGTTTACTTTCTATCTTCTATTAATTATGGGTGAAAGAATTATTTCAATGATCTACAATATTCAACAGAACAAAATAGACGAAATACCAGGCTTAACAAATTAAAATTTATGAAGAAGATATTGAAAAAGTCTGAAATGTGCTTCAAAGGTTTTCTTCGGTGGCATTGATAATCTTCTTCTTGTGTACAGGGTGTTCAATATGTTCGAAAACAACTCTTCATCGTTGTGTAGGTGCGCACCATGTGCATTCAGTGGATCGGTATTTGTGTCAGCTTCAGTCTCATATATAGAAATCATATATATTGGAAATGTGGCAGTGTTGGATGGTTGGATCTCTCGTTGTTGACTTCACCAGCTCAATTTGCGTCGACAAAGCACTCCAGTTAAAGGTGCAATTGTAACCCAAGTGTAGCACATAATATACCGTACCCTTCGAGTAACGAACCACCCGCTTCGCTTCGATCGAGTCCGCCGATGTTGGTTTGATGCCGCCCGAGAATGGAAGTCGAGATGGCTATATCGGAGCGCGTTTTGACAGCATGAACGTACAACAAAGCACCGATCAGACTTTGATACTGTTGTCCATCTGCCTGGACACGAGAAGTCTTTCAGTTTTCCAAGTTGAATAGCGATAGGATCTTCAGCACATACGACTTTTGATCCAACATGAACCGGTCAGCCTCCTGGCGCACGCATCCCAGGAAAAACTTCAAGTCGCCCAGTTCCGTGATCTTAACACTTTCGATCAACGCACCGACCGATCGCCGATACTCCTGCTTCGTACTGCTTGCAATAACGATGTTGTTCACGTAGATCAGTACGTTCGTGTACACACCGTCCTTAATCCGCAAGTAAAGGCACGGAACTTCATCTGCTTCAAAACCACTGGCTTCATACCCGCGCTGCTTGCTTAAGTCCGTACAGGTTTTACTTCAAGGAACACACGGTACTCGGATCGCCGTTCGAATACCCCGGAGACTGCTTCATGAAAATATCTTCCTGCAGAATGTCATGCAAATATGCGGTCTTAATATCGATGTGTTCCACGAGCAATTTTTGCCTGCTTGCTATCGTCAGCACGGTACGAAACGTGATTTGCTTAACCATCGGTGCGAACACCTGATCGTAGTCAGTACCGAATTTAAGAAAAAAACGAATTCACCGCTGATACGCACCTTAGCAAAATGACGTAGCTGAAAGGCGGAACAGGAAGTTGACTGAGCTGGTACTGTGCCCGCTGATAGACGCTGGCTTACCTCGTTATTGGGCAGAGATCGTAGACACGTATATTGAGAACCGATTGCCGTAATCAGCGATTGGTTCGACGCCGTACGAGATCTGGTTCGGCCAACAAACAGAAGAGGAAGGAATTTGAAGACAAGTTCACCAAGATGACCTTTGTCGGATACGCGTCGGACAGCAAGGCTTATCGGTTGCTAAATAAGTTTACTGGGGCCATAACCTGTTATAGCTTGGCTGGGAATCTTCTGGAACTTAAGGGAAAGGTGTCTACTCTGCTTGAATTTAAACTAGTAATGAGAGAACATTTTATTTTTCATTTGGTCACTACCCATTGATAAGAGATTGCATGATGTTGCACTCCATCAAGGCGGTGGTTGCCTAGATCCGTTAACATTTTCTTGATAAGACTTTGTGGCCTCTGCGGGCCCTAATTACCTGAATTTTTAAGTATTGTCGTACACCAGCGGTTCTCAACCTTTTTTTTGTCCGCGTACCCCATGGCGATATATTCCAAACCAATTGTACCCCCTGGCTTGGAATGTACTCGCAGAGTGGGAGAGCGTAGTGGTAGATCATTGTGTGGTAGTCTAGTTTAAGTTTTAAAATGAACTATGGTTTGTTTGATTGGTACAGTCATGTTTTAAAAGCAGGTTTGAACAACAAATGAAGTATTATGAAGAAAGATCGCTTCATCCGCCATTACTGGTTTTTCTTTCGCGTACCCCCTGAAGGCTTTTGCGTACCCCTAGGGGTACGCGTACCCCAGGTTGAGAACCGCTGTCGTACACGATGACCAAGCAGAGCGAACATAGAGTGAGCACTGTGGACCTATTGATAACTCAGAATAGAATATCTTGTATTTTCATTTTTTTGTGACATTTAACACAGTGATTTCAATTTTTGAACACCCTGGATATTACTTACTTTTCTGGTAACAGTAGTGGTCAAATGTGAAATGAATGGTAGATGTCAAAGTTTGTTGGGCTTGGACAGTAGTACTCCATTCTTCCTGGACAGTGCACAACCACCCCGGGGCTACGGCCTCCTCCTGGTTTTCTGCTGAGAATAGTTTTGGTGATTCCTACGTCTGGCAATATGGCTACATAGCCAACCCACTGGAACCTGTCGCGTTTTAGCACTTTGACTTTGTTAGCATAGTTGCATCTTAACTATTTCGGTATATCTGTACGCTCGTAATTCATGCGTCTGCGGCAAACTCAGTTTTCTTACTCGAACGCAATATCCTCGATTTTCTTCCTTGATGCTCCATGCGTCCATGATTCATGGCCGTAAAGGAGAATCGGCAGGCTCTGCGTTTTATATAGTGTCAGTTTTGCCCGATTTTGCTGACTACGTAGGCCGTAGAAAGTCCTATTAGCAGCTGCAACTCCATACCAAGGTATAAGAACTCAGTTATGGGTACATCGATGTCATTCACAATATGAGATATTGTAATGATGGTGCCGTTCTGAAGAATTTATCCTCAAGTCTCAACACGCATATACGGTCATCTACGGGCTTCCTTCTGGTTCACAGAATGTTCGAACGTTCCAAATACCTAATTTTCAATCGTTTACCCTTCTTCTTCCTTAATAAAAGCAAAGCCTTGGTGCTACATTCCGATTCGGAACTTGACCTTCTGTTTATTTGTACACAGACTTCGCAGCCGACTGTTTTAGTGTACAGGACAATTGCGGGTTTAGCGCTACGATCCTACTGACACTAACAAGCCCTCCCGAGCTCCGACTCGAACCTACGACATCTGGATTGTTAGGCCAGCATCGTACTTAATATAAATATGAAATTCCCCAACGTAGTTCATCTTATTGATATAGTTCCCTTTGTTTCTGATGTCTATTTGTCAGAGAATGTCTAAATACCATTCAATAAGTGTATTTTAACAACCGGGATTCTACCTAAAGGCCACCATTTTGAAACCCAGAATGACTTCCACTTTTTTAATACAGCTCAAAATGGCCAAATACTTTTCAATACAGGCGCCATTTTAAATTCCAAGATGGTTTCTAGAAAACAGCCTGCGCTATCCAAATATTATCCAATATGCCCGGAATAAGGATGATGTTTAGAAACCGGAAAATAACTCCAGATGTCAGTTCAAAATCCAACATGGCGACTTCCGGTTTCTGTGAAACAGTCTAAAATGACAATCTAGCAAGGGTATTTCTGGAACCGGGAATAAACTCCAGTTTGGAATCTAAGATTAAGAATTTTGGTTGCTGGGAAACAGCCTGAAAGGGTCAAATACTACCCAATATCCAATATGGGAACCGGAATGATGTTCTGAAGCTGGGAATCAACTCCGGACGTCATCTTGGAATCTGAAATGGTGTTTTCCGGTTCCCACATAACGTTGGGAACGTTCAACTAGTTTATAATAATTATATTTCAAATACATTTTCAAGTGAAAAAGATAATAGATTGTAGCGAGAAAACAAAAACAATATCGAAAATATTTTACTGTTTGTAAAGGTAGGAAATCTTGTGGGATTAAATCGCCTTCAGAATTCGGGCCGAACAATGGGCCTTCGCGACGGGAGAGTATTGATTGACGCACTAGTTTTCGACAGTCGTCCTTTTTCCCCTCTTGTTGAAAATAATGATGGCCTTGCCCGCTTGCTTTGCCAGCTTGAGATTTGACCTTATCGCTCAATAAACTTCCCTTCATCAAACGCATTTTCTTTCTCCTGTGCTTCTTGTTTGTTAGGAAGATTTCTAGTTATAACAAGAAATTTGGCAATATTCGAATTCAAGGACAAATATCGTTGAAATATCCGACAACCGAATTGTTACAATCGATGATAGGTTGGTTGCAAAGTCTGTATTACGAAAACAAAGCTGATGAGCAAATTGACGAATTTGAGTGAACGATTTCTGGGTATAGTATATTCACAGCATATTACTTCGTGAGCCAAGATGATTCGCTGAACATTTCATTAGGGATATTTCATTTCAACACAATTCAATTCTACCGAAATGCTTGAATGACGAACCGGATATTGGATAGCATTACAGCGTCACGTGACCGTGTTTTGCCTGGTTCGTTTGAGTTTCTTCTACTCAAACGTCATGCCCGTTAGGCGATTGAGGCAGCACTTTCTGTCTAGCAATTGCTGCTTGAATAACATATTAACCTTGCGTGCGATGTGATGTTCTCGAAATGGCCTGTACTCTAGTATCTTAATGCTACGAAACTGATACTAATATTATGCTTTTGTAAAGTTCACACGTAAATCAGAGAACAACTAGAAGCACTGTAATGATTGTTCGCAGTACACCGCACTTCACTCGTTTGTGAAATTGGATTAAAATTGTAGGTCAACTGCATAGCCATCAATAAGCATTCACGGTTCTGGCTTGTAGGTTTCATGCTCGAAAAACTGCACCGAAAATAATTACATACATACGTAAAGGTTCGCAGGCTTTTTTTTTCTTCCTCTCGTAACAGTGAGATTTACAGCGAGCGTAAAGAAATTCATAATCGAGAAATATTCTGCTTAATGACCACATCCCTTCTTTGTAGGCAGTCTCGGACTCAGACACGGGAATGTTTTCCCGTGGTATCGAAGTTTAACCCCTCCGGTTGGTGCATGCATTCGACATCGCCCATTCTCAGTATAATTACCGGCACGGAGTGGAATGATAAATAAGGGAATTAAACGAAATGTAACGGTTTTTCCTGCTGGACCTTCGACCGGTATCCTTTAGGTCTAGCACAGGGTGTTACTTCGTTGTGGCTCTGTTCCATGGTTTTATGAAGAACTTTACGGCAGTTTTTTGTTGTCACCCTGTAGAATAAAAAAAAGGCATTAAACAGGTCGTCACGAATATTTTCGACTGAAATGACGGTAGATCGATCAACAAATTGCGAACATGTATGCAACTGACAAGGTCAAATTAGTAACAATTACTGAGAGAATATTTCCTCCTTCTAAAGATCAGAAGCGCAGTTAAATACGAAATGAGGAGTTTTAAAATGAATAACTTTTTCGGCATCTGCAACCATCAATTAGTGTTATTAGCATGGTCACAATGCACGTAGGTGACCGGATGTTTTGAGAGCTTCTTTACAAGGAAGGCTTCTTATGTGACGACCCGTTTGTGAGCCATTGAGAGGATGTCACTGATTCACGCTCGAAAACAACGGCGAAAATACGCGGCAGTGATTAAATAATGAAATTTGAAGAGTTCCTCCTCAACATCTTCAAAGCGGCTCTATAAATTAGTACGACGTAGTAAAAAGTTTAACTTTGCCCGAAGTATGATCGCAACGACAAAAAATCGTCTTAGGTTATCGGATACTCTCTTCTAGCTTATGTCCTTCTACCGAACAGGCATCGAAGGGACATTTTAGAATAATTAAGCGTGTGAATTTCAGATTTATGAAATTTTATATTTCTCATGTTTCCCCCTGTTCCGTTCCGACTGCCACACAACTGACGCATGGCACTGCTCGAAGCTCTAAAAAATCAGGGAGGAAATTCGGCTTCAGTCGGAGTTCCTGTCGTAAACGAACATGAAAAAAAAGAAACTGCTGATTATTTAGAAGAAGGAAGAAGGACGACTACACACGGGTACCGAAAGAAAAGTGAAGCAAAAAGGAAGAATCATCCTGTCAGCAAACATACACACAATGGTTTTTATGCGGATTTTCTGAGATTATGAATTTGAGATTTTGGTTACGTTGTTGCTGTTTGAGGATAAAAATTTCCTATCCTCCTAAATAACAATTTCAGTGTACTGACATTTGTTGTCATTTATTGGGAAATTGTCGCGTTCGGGACTTTTCTCGTTGTTCTGCGGTAATGCACATCCAAAAAATGACAGATTATTATCATCAACGCGTTCCCTACAATCGAAAAAAAAAGAAACATAAAACCAATGACGTATGTGTGAAGCGACAATAACAACCATTGCCTTTTTTGAAGAATAGTTTAACCAGTCGCTTCAATAGGGTGCGACTGGTAGGCGACGACCACCGAGGAGTTGCTTTGCTCCCTGGGTTGACATTACGACCGGCCCTTCCTTTGTGTTTTTCGGTTATCCGATACCGGCGAAGTCGGTGGTTCGATAGAATTTAGTTATTCGTTTGTGTGTCTGGTTTTCCGCCATTTCTTTCAATCGGTCTTTGTGTAGAAGAACTTAGGGTGTGTGTAGCAATTATAATACTATTCTACATACGCAATAGCACCAGTTAAGGTTTTATTATATATGAAGTCCATATACTGTTGTTAATACGATAATTGGTACACTATTTAAGTATTGTCGTAAATACTGCCCTTGCTCAATCGTCTGTCACTTCCTGTGGCGGTGAGGAAATCAATATTTGCTAAGCTAAGGCGTAGAAAGATAATCACCTTTGCGTGATTCCCTGTCTTCAGAAAACTCTCTACTGATGGTGAATCCAATCATAAAGTCAGCATGTTTCAAAGAAGAATAGAATTTAAGGTAATGATGAGAATTTGAATTTATCGTTTCTGGAAAAGGTATTTTACTTAGTATACTACAGGTTAAGATAATGCAATTTTACTAAAGGCAACATCCACGAATTTTTCCAATTCTTCCAAACCTGACCATTTTTACGACTTGTGACCAATGCATAATGGTCCAGAAACCAAATTTAGGGGGAAATTTGGGTCTAGAGCTCTATAGCAATGTTTTAGAGAAAAACTTTCTTCTACAAAGTTGTTACATATGATAAAGCGCTTATTGAAAAATTATCAAAAATTAGGGTGACCAGAATTTTCGATGCAATCAAGTATCTAACTTTTTTATCTTTGTAGATAGAAGAAAAACTTGTTCTACGATGTTATAGCTCCAATAATTTCAAGTAACTTTGTGAAAAAAAGTTTTTCTCTATCTTTGAAAACAACCGATTTATATTAAAAAACTTGTTTTGCGCTCTAACGTCTTTATTCCAAGTTTCTCCTTAAAAACTGTCTTTAAACGACTTTTAGAGCTTTTTGAGAGGAACAATTTGCAATGCTGATATTGTAAATATTTCAATTCTACTCAAAGTTATCAATGTTTTTCATCAAAAAACATGCAATTTTCATTTGTTTGTCATTCTTTTTGGGGCAAACATAAAAAATATCTCTTGGTCTCATTTTGATGGGCATACTTTACTCTATAAATGAAGGAATTTTCAAAAATATGTTATTTGTTGAACTTCAGTAAATTCAATTTAAAAACATGACAAAAATTTCAATAACTTTATATATTACGCATATAAAAGCACGGAGATTTATTTTTCTGGTATTTTTTCTTATAACTAGAGATAATTACCTTCAATTTAATTCAAAAATATTGAAAATCGATCAACTAGTTCAAAAGTTATGGATTTTTTTAAATAAAATACATCGAATATAACCGTTTTTTATGGTCACCCTATTTCGGAGCTAGTCCTAACGACCCAACGAAAAAATACTGGGTTGATTATTTTCAACATAGATTCATCCCTGCGATTTTGAACACATTTGAAGCACTTTGCGTGACCAACTTCGAAATAGCATAAAAAACGTGACCATAAAAAACGAATGTGTTCGATGTATTTAATTTAAAAAAAAGTCATAACTTTTGAACCAGTTGATCGATTTTCAATCTTTTTGAATCAAATTGAAGGTAATTATTTCTAGTTATTAGAAAAAATACCAGAAAAATATATCTGCGTGCTTTTATATGCGTAATATATAAAATTATTGAAATTTTTGTCACGTTTTTAAATTGAATTTACTCAAATTTAAAAAATAACATATTTTTAAAAATTCCTTCATTTATAGAGTTAAGTATGCCCTTCAAAATGGGATCAAGAGATATTTTTTATGTTTGCCCCAAAAAGAATGACAAACAAATGAAAAACGCATGTTTTTTGATGAAAAACATTAATAACATTGAGCAGAATTGAGATATTAACATTATCAGTATTGCAAATTGTTTCTCTTAAAAAGCTCTAAAAGTCGTTTAAAGACCGAGGGAATGTGCTATGAGTTATAACATCGAGTACAACATAGAAACGTCAAATCTGATGTTTTTGCTCTTTTCCGTTTTCTTGCTTGTGTTTGCAAGAGTTTTTTACTTAGATTACATTACTTTATTGGATAATAACTAGATCCAATGTGTCTACTTAAGAAGCGCAAAGGCTAAGCCCCAACCGAAACAGCAAAATAATGAAAATTATCCGACCGACATTGACGTTTTTGTATCAGGTTTGACGTTTTCGTATCTTCGATGTTATACTCTGTCAAATGTACAGCGAGGGATAGGAAAAGGCATTCCCTCGTTAAAGACAGTTTTAAGGTGGAACTTGAAATAAAAAAGTTAGAGCGCAAAATGTGTTTTTTCAATATAAATCGGTTGTTTTCAAAGATAGAGAAAAACTTTTTTCACAAAGTTACTTAAAATTATTGGAGCTATAACATTGTAGGACAAGTTTTTCTTCTATCTACATAGATAAAAAAGTTAGATACTTGATTGCATCGAAAATTTTGGTCACCCTAATTTATGATAATTTTTCAATAAGCGCTTTATCATATAAAATAAATTTGTAGTAAAAAGTTTTTCTCTAAAACATTGTTATAGAGCTCTAGACCCAGATTTCCCCCTAAATTTGGTTTCTGGACCATTGTGCAATGTGTAGACCGGTCTGTATAAAACTTTGGAAAATTGAGACAAATTTGTAGCGAATTTGAGGCAAAAAATCTTGAATTCCTTCCGCACGCAATCATAATATCGATGACCTAAAGCTAGTTCATGTCGTTTGAGATCCAGCGCCGACAAATAAAGAAATGAAATTGATTTTAAAAACCACTATTTAGTACAAAGCTTGGAAGCTGCGTAGCCGCAGCTTTGTCAAGCGGATGGTCATGGGTTCGAATCTTAGTAGAATCAGGCCATCCGATGTCAAAAAGGACTCAAGCATTGGTTTATTCTCAGGCTCCCCACCAGTTACCCTTCCTTTACGCTGAAATCTACAAATACCTTTGCGTGACTTCCTCTTAACAAAAAATAAGTCCCTCTTATCAATAAAACTGGCCAAAAGGATGCACGACGAAACTTCTCCAGGGAATTATAATTGGTGATATTTGGCAAGAGGAACGAGTATCGGTATAGTAGAACAGTAAGCGTGTAAGGAAGAGTATCACATTACACACAAGCACTGATGAACAATAATAATAAGCATGCCACTTCTCAATAGAGGTATTGCTATTAACAGAAGTACGGGATACAGCAGACACTCGGGCATATCTCACAATAGATCTACGATTCTGGTCGCAGTGAGGAAGCCCATACAGGAAAAAAAAAGTACAAAGCTTTGCGTTGTTACTTAGGAGAGATGACCAATTTCAAACGCCAGCTAGTCTAGTCCGGATCACGATCATTTTTCAGGAGATACTATGGGATTCACCAATCACTACTAAGAAATTATTATTATTAATCACTGATTTCGGTATTTTCATGTTATTTCATACTTGCAATTTCATGCTCTTCATCGAGTTCGTGACTATTTAGGTTTTCATTACCCCGCTACCCGGAGTGATGGTTCGGTGCCCCCATTTCTTACCTCCCGTGATGACGGCCCTACACACACAAATTACCCCCGATGTACAATTTGGGTCCATTAGTGCGTGCCGCAGTACGCGATACGCGCAATTTTCGTTTTTATTATTCAAATTGAGGAAAATAATAAAACGAAAGAAGGAACACGATCGCCCAGGCGGACGGTGCGGACGTACAACATATGCGGTCAATTTGGAAATTTATCGATAGGAAGTTGAATATAATTGCTAAATGTAACCCAGTAGGAAACGCGAAAATGGCCCGTCAATAACAAAAAAAGATGGCAGCTTGCAGGAAGTTTGTATTTATAGCAAAATTTTTGTTGGTTGACACAATTTGGCCAAAACTCACTTGCGGAACGAATTTCGTAATATGTAGGAATAATTTGGTGCGCACATTTGGAAAACATCATAAAGACATGGCGCTAGTGTGCAATCTGCATTAATTGCCTGTAAAAAGCCAATTCGGCTGTGACTGGTAAGCCGGTTTGAAATTTGATGTTTTCTGTTGACAAAGCTGTTTGGTGATTTCGCCTTTTTAGTATATATTAACGCAGGTGATGCGATGCGTCTCCGGGAAAGGGTACTAATAAAAAAACCCGTCCGCCAATTCGCGCGTCCTCGTGAATAGGTTGTATTTCATTAGCATTGATTTACATCGTTTCGGAGTGAGATTTTTATTTTGCTGTTGCATCAAACCAGCGTTTCATCAAAAACAGTTGAATGCGCCTTTGTCTAGGTTGTAACATGACATTACTTCATTACAAAACCTATTAAACTTATCATCGCTGTTGAAAAATAGTGATGATAAAATATTGTATGATAAACTATTCCAGTAATAAAAGTCAGCTTTCGAAGATTGAGCTATCGCGTTACTCCAACATCATTATAATACATACACAACACTCAATGGGGAGATGGTTCCATGTCAAGTGAAACAAATTATATTTTATTCAAATAGTACCAGCCGTCCATTGAAGTCAGTCTTGCAAGCGAAACGCCAGGAAAACTCCGCTTGTATTGTGGAGAGCGAAAAAAAACTTTCACACGGTTCAAAGTTTCGCGCCGTGATGTTAACATTTACTTACATCGGTAAGGCTTAATGAGACTTAGTGATTGCGTATGCACAAGAAAGTGTCTGCAGGTTCAACCTCAGCCATTGAAATCTGATGAAATCGTCCGAGAACCTTTAATGACACTTTCCACTGTCAACTGATAGGTGTAGCGTCGTTGCTTTGTATGACTGTACCACGTTGATGAATTCATATTTTAGTCTATGCAATCGAAAGGGTGACGAATATTGAACACAGATATGCCCCTAACGTTGTTGATTCGAGAGTTTGCTGTTGGAAATGCCGATTTATAAAGGGTTGCGTAACAGCACTTGTTTGTTGTTCGTTTGTATTGCAGATATTCTATACTATGTACCTTCCTCAAAGTGAAGCAGACAATTAATTATTCGTACAGTTATTGCATGCGATTGCAATGTTCTTTTGTTAACTTCACAAAAACATAATCGATATCGTGGAAACATCGGTCCACTCAGTACCGTTTCGATCATAATTTAAGATTATAGTCTCGATACAACTGCCAAGTTACCAGGTAACAAAAGTTAAAATGACTTGAAAAAAAAATGTAATCGAAGGGTGAATGCATGAGTTACATTCGTTTTGTTGCACGGTAGAAATATAGGCACTGCTCTAGTGGTCTGGCGCAATGAAAAAAAATATAGGCTGGAATCCAAGACACGATCGCATGGTTGACGTAGGACTACGTAAATTATTATTTATCAACTCTTTAGTTATAGTAGTTCCTTATCAGGACCACCACAAATATAACCCTGTGGGCAAAAATGGTAGGGACTACTTCCTAACTCACTGTAAAATTCTGGCTTGGTTTTGAAAAACACATTGCAGAAAATTTAAGCAACAAAGTTTCAATTTGAATATTTTATTTGAATCGTCATTTTCGATTTGGGTGAAACTTTGTACCGTTTTTGTTGAAAAGACAAAATAATTTTTTAGCAAATGTACCAAAGACGTTACACCAATCAAACAAATTGCTCATTTTTACACAAAGCTTCTTTAAAAATTAATCGTGTTAAAAAATACTAATAGCACAAAATGACACATTTAGTGCATAGGAACATCTGTGCAAAGTTCCAACCAGATCAAAAATGGTCGATTGAATGGGTACCCATATTTTTCAAATTGTTCTACACTTAATGCAAAATAAATGTGTACGGAATAAAATTGCATTATTTTCAAATGGCTGTTTCTTTTTACTCAATGGGTATTTTCTATTGAACAGTTGGGTGAAATTTGTTCAATGTGTATTGTTGACACTGTGCAAGTTGCACTCAACTGCTAGTGCAATCGTTGCGAAGATGGAGTCGGAAGAACAAAAGACGCGTGATGAATTTTGCATACATACCACGAAAATCCGAATCCTTCTCATCGTGCAATCAGCAGGAAGCTGGGAAAGGTTCGATCTACGGTAACTCGCGTTTTAAATCGGTACAATGAGCGTTTGACCATCGACCGGAAAGAAAAAGTGGGCAAAATTGATTTCCGTACAGTGTGAAGGATCACAAGCGGGTAGTTAAAGGTTTTAATAGAAATCCGAACAGTTCAGTTAGAGATGTGACTAAGAATGCTGCATTTGAGTAAAACTTTGGTTCAAGATGCGAAAAAACGCGAAAGATTACACAAGTACAAAGTTCAGAAGACGCCGAATCGCAATGAACGGCAGAATACGGTTGCGAAAATACGTGCACGGAAGCTTTACATCCAGATGTTGATGAAACCACATTGCCTCGTTATGGATGACGAGACATATGTAAAAGCAGACTTCCGGCAGCTACCGAGGCTCCAGTACTTCACCGCTCATCATAAATTTGAAGTTCCTGAGGACGTTAGAAAGCAAATGGTGTCAAAGTTTGCCAAAAAGTACATGGTTTGGCAAGCAATTTGCTCGTGAGGATAGCGGAGCACCCCATTCTTGACAACCGGGACGGTCGTTGTGCAGGTATATTTGAAGGAATGCTTCCAAAAGCATTTACTTCCATTTCTAAAGTCACACAATGGTCCTACAACTTTCTGGCCGGATTTAGCCTCGTGTCATCACTCAAAAAATGTTCTGTAGTGGTACGAGACTAAGGAAGTCAATTTCGTACCGGAGCTTCTCAATCCCCCGAACGCACTTGAACTGCGGCCAATTGAGAAGTACTGGGTCATCATGAAGCAGGCACTTCAGAAACATCCTAAGAAAGTAAAATCAGAGGAGGATATGAAGAGAACATGGATTTCTACACAAAAAATAATAGGTACGCCTTTAAATCTCCCGGCAATTACCAGAGAGCCGAGGTACGCTAACTCGCCGACTACTTCGAACTCATTCCCGTCGATTTGTACCGCATTGCCCTGTTTTAGACATATTAACCTTCAATCCGATCTTATCTCGGGTATGCTGGTCTGCCACTGCCAATCTTCTGCCGACAATATCCGCGTCATCCGCAAAGCAAATGAATTAACCTGATCTGTTGAAAATCGTGCCTCGCATGTTAAAATCCGCCCGTCTCATAACACCTTCCAGTGCGACGTTAAACATTAAGCAGGAGAGAACATCACCCTGTCGAAGTTCCCTGTGTAACTCAAAGAAGGCACTTATGGAAGATTTGCCGCTGTGCGCACCTACGAGCAATGAAAACAATCCTTGCGAAGAATCATACCCCGAGCCGATGGACTTTGATAACAAACGTCAACGGGATGGTGAGTGAGTGAGTAGGTAGACAAATAGAAGGTATAGAATGAGAAATGATCGGTGAGGGTTAATAAATGTAAACAATAATAAAGCAGATTAGAATAGGTTGGATAGAAATAAAAAGGTAACCTGGAAAGAGCTAAAACGTGGTGCATTTCGAAGAATAAGTGGTTTTTTTGATATATAATTTATAGTTTATGGTGGTGCAGGGAATTAATTTGGATCTAATAGAAATCCCATCGGTTTTTCAAGTGAGTTTTAAATTATTTGTGCGGTGAAAATTATCAAACTCAATAATATAATCACCGTAGGAATACCGTAGGCACCCACAGCTAACCTGAAAAAAGGTGTGAAATATATGTACCACTCGGAATAGAAAGTAAGTGAAGTTAAGAGTTGCTGGATAAGTTTGATTAAAAAACGATGTTCAATATTCGTAGGAGAATTGGAATCCTCAACCGTGCATTTAACCTGTAAGAAAAAGGATTAGTAGGGGGACAAACCGTAAATGTGAGTAACAATGTGAAACCCTGAAAATGAGATAAAATTATTAATAAAGATAACTTTAGTTTTAAGCTGCTACAAATAAAAAGTACTGCTTTAAAAATTGGTGATTGCGGCTGGTCTGAACAGCCGCAGTGCAAAGATTTGGTCAGTCGTAGACCATCCTTCCACGAAGTCGGCGTGGTAACTTCCTACAAATCTGCTGGCTAATGGTGACAGGCGTTGAAAGATGCCCTGGGAGAACAATTTGTAGGTAGCATTCAGAACTGTGATCACTGGATAGTTCTCACAGTCTAGTTTGTTGCCCTTCTTGCAGATGGGGCAGATAACCCCTTATTTCCACTCCTCCGGTAGCTGTTCTGTCTTCCTGATCTCGACGACCACTCGATGTAGTGAGCTGGCGAATTTGTCGGAGCCCATTTTTATAAGAACCGCTCCGATGCCGTTTCTTCCGGACGATTTGTTGTTTTTCAGCTGTCGGATCACATCTTAAACTTCGCTCATTGTTTGACGTGGGGCTCTAGAGGGGCTTCTTCAGGCTAACTCTCTTCTGGCAGCGCAGCTTCAAGCGATGTCGCGTATTGCGCTGCGAGGTCGTGTTACTCCATTCGCACGAGATTATACCGTGGCAGGCGCCGGTACCGTATGCTTTTTACAACGGATAGTTTTTGGCATATCATCCTAACCATAACTAGGTAGTGATCCGAATTGATGTAAGCGCATCGATGCACACTGTTTCCAAAGCTGCAAAAACGTGATCGAAATTATTTTGACCCAAAAAACTTGATTTTAGAGCCATAGTGACTTCAGTAAAGTTGTTCCAATGATTATTTTCCATGTTATAGAAGTTACAGTTTTGTGATCAATCCACCTAACAGTGAAAGGCGAATTTCACTTTTTTCATTTTTGCATATAAAAATTCATCGTGTTCGACAAAGTTGTAGCACATTTAATAAGAAACAACTTTGTCAAAGATACCATACTTCTATCTGTCTATTTTCATGGACTTGCCACCACATGGACAGATTGCCACCTAAAATCAATTCTTTCAATATAACTTCTAGCAATGATTTTCTACAACTTTTTAATGTTCTATAATATTGTTTGCTATAACAAAACAAACAATTTCTTCGAAGGAAGTTTATTTTAATCTCACATATTTTTTTAGTTATTGACGATTTCTACTTAAATAAAGCACTAATTCACACTAATTACATTTTACTCAAAAAAATTGGTTTTGGAGCCATAGTGTCTTTAGCAAAGTTGTTTTGTTAATTATTCTTCATTTTATGAAAGTTAGAATTTTGTGATTAATCTACCCAAAGAGAGAAACGAATTTTATTTTTCTCGTTTTTGCATATAAAAATCCACTTTGCTGAGTAAAGTTTTAGCATATTTTATAACAAACAACTTTGTCAAAGACACAATATTTCTATCTGCCAATTTAAACGAACTATTGTGAAGATTACTCTAGAATATCCCCAAAAATCACTTTTTCATATAACTTTTTATAGTGATTTTCTAAAATTTTTCAATGTTCTACAATGTTTTCCAGTACAATAAAACACACGAGTTCACCGAAGGAAGCTTATTTTTATCTCTTATAATTATTTAGATATTGAAGATTTCTATTAAAATAGTGCACCAATTTACTTACAAATATAAACACAGGAGACAGCGAGAGACAAATGCCTTTATCTGTATTGAATAATGTTTTAGTTATACTTTAATATAGAAATGGTTTAGTCTGCAGATATTTGCAGATTTTGAAGACATCTGTTAGTAAATTAATGCATTATTTTAATAAAAATCGTCAATAACCAGAGAAATATTTGAGATAAAAATAAGCTTTCTTCACAGACATTGTTTGTTTTTCTATAGCAAACAACATTGTAGAACACTGAAAAGTTATAGAAAATCACTACTAAAAGTTATGTTGAAAAACTGATTTCTAGTGGCAATTTGTAGAAAACTCCTCATAAGTCCATTTATATAGACAAATAGAAGTATGGTGTCTTTGACAAAGTTATTTCTTATGAAATGTGCTACAACTTTGCCTAACACGATGAATTTTTATATGCAAAAATCAAAAAAGGGAAATTCGCTTTTCACTGTTAAGTGGATTAAACACAAAACTGTAACTTCTATAATATGAAAAATAGTTATTGGAACAACTTTACTGAAGACACTGTGGCTCTAAAATCAAATTTTTCAGGTCAAAATAAT
The DNA here is from genome assembly GCF_029784165.1 of Wyeomyia smithii. NCBI lineage: Eukaryota > Metazoa > Arthropoda > Insecta > Diptera > Culicidae > Wyeomyia > Wyeomyia smithii. Next base: position 81,027,689 of record NC_073696.1, on the reverse strand, counting down.
TCCGATCACGTTTTTGCAGCTATGGAAACTGTGTGCGATGTGCTCTGATGTCGATAATGTCCGAAAAGTGCCAACCATCTATTGAAACGTAGTCGATTTGTGTTTCCGTTCTATTTGGTGTGGAGGCTATGCTGGAAAAAGGTGGTAGGGGCCATCCACATACCACGTGGACAGCTTTGGGGGGGGGGGGGGTCTATGGAGGTGGAGGGGGGGGTCAAAATCGTTAAAAATCTGTCCACGTGGTATGTGGATGGCCCCCTAGGTATTGCTCTGTTCTTGGAGGTGGTAAAGTCGATTAGTCTGAGGGCTTTTTCTGCGTCAGTTGACGTGCACTTGAGCGTCCAATCACCGTTCTATACTCCTCCTCCTGGCCAACTTGAACGTTGTAGTCCCCGATGATGATCTTGACATCATGTTCCGAGCAGTGGTCGTATTCACTCTCCAACTGCGCGTAAAATTCGTCTTTGTCGTCATCAGTACTACCGAGGTGTGTGCTATGCACGTTAATAATACTAATGTTGAAGAAGTGGCCTTCAATCCTCAACCTGCACATTATAGGACTGATCGGCCATCACCCGATCACTCGCTTCTGCATCTCACCCATCACTATTAAAGCTGTTTCCAGACCATTAACCAGAGGTTCCATTGTTTGTCAACACGAAATAAGATTTTTCGTACATTCGTATTAAATACGGAATCAAGGAGGAGCTGTCAGCACGGCTAATTGACAACACGTGTCCCGAAACTTCTCCGTTTAAGTTATTGATTTATAAGTATTTAATGAGGCCAAACCTGTTAAAAAGTATAAAGATGTGCTCTGTGATGCTTTGTTTATGTGAGAAAAGTGAAGGTTTAGTGAAAAAACGCAGTGTTTTACGCTTGAAAATTGAAATATGTGAAATTTGTAATGCCGGCAAAGCTGTCGCGCGTGTGTGTGAGTGCTTGCACTGTGCGTCGACTTTTCAGTGATGCGAGCGAAGAGAAGGACAAAAAATATTTGGAGAGCGAAGAGAATAGCTCTGCGTTGGGCTGTGATGTGTCGCTAGGTGTTGGTCGGCGTTAGTTTCGCTAACATAAACATCATCAAAACGATAGAGTACTTTCGATAAAATGACAAAGCATCACTAATTTGTTTTGTGGAGGATGGCGCGAGCGTGAAACTGCACACAGCTCGTTGCTGTTACTGTCTTTGTGTTGGTGAAAGCGAGGGAAGGCTGCTCCAGTGTTCCTGTCTTTTATTTTTGGTGGCTTCGATGAGGCGGTTTCTACTATTTCGTGGAAAGAGTTTGGTTCCGGTGCGTCGTTGGATTGCTGCTGTCTGGGGAATGGAGGATGGATGGCGAATGTAAAGTTTCGCAAATGGTGAGCGGCTTCATGGAGCTCCGCTTATATGCTCTATCATCCCAATTGCTGTGTACGGCAGACACGGCCGTGCGATAAATTGCTCAGCAGTGGAGGTGTTGTCGTACAGAGGGGTACGTGAGGCGCCCCACTTGACCTGTGCCAGCAGAGAAATTTTACTGAAGCGATTCCGACAACACCAATACAAGAATACCCGTCGCGCTCACATACATCGTCGCAGTGAGTAATAATTAGTGTGTGTGAGACGAGTGAATGCATTTATTGCGTGAGTCGAGAGTATGAAAGGATGCGTGAAAGTAGACGAAGGTGATCACGAAGGTTACCTATGTTTCCATATATCAAAATATTTTAAAACATGTTTACATTACTCTATCTTGTCAAAATAGAGATCCTTGGCATATTACCTCTCCTACTAACACAACACCCTGATTCCTGTAATGTCTATGAAGGTAGTATGGTAGCACCTTCTTACGTAGACGTTGAACTAACATTCCTACTTCCTTTCCCCGGTGATAGTAAGGACGGAGCCAGTTATCCAATGAAAGGCTTAGTTTGCAACTCACATCATCTGTAAGAAGGATACTAGTCTCAAGTTTCTTTCCTGTGACAACAGACGATGTGTTTGTGAAGTTATTACTATTATCACTATATTTATCCTAAGCTGATTATTGTATAGCCACCTACGATGTGTGCAATCCATTTTGCTATGCTATGCTATGCTATTCGTATTAAATACGGAATCAAATCGCTTTGTATCTTACGAAACTGGGAAAATAACATAATCTGAAATAAGGTGGAGCAACTTACAACATGGGTCGCCAAAAAACATCACTTGCAGAAAGTGAGGTTGTGATTTTTTTTTTTCACAACATTTATTTGACACGGCACAATACAAATTAATGTTTTACGGAGCCAATTTAATCTAATGCCTTATGGTCTAAAATATCTTATAAGCTAAGGACAAATTTTTTTATCCTCGCTGCCGACTACGAGCTGATACTAAATCTAATACTAAAACTAACATGTTTTTTTTATCCGAGATTCGTTTCGCTGTTAAATTGGCACTTTGATGCTCTTCAAGTAGCTATAAACATGTAGCATGTATGGCAAGTTTCGCTGAGCGAGGATATAACGAACTGGCACATAGGGCTGTATTCCTCGGGCCCCGAGGATATCCAAAAGTAGAGATCTGGCGCCGCGGAATTCAGCACACACCCAAACCACGTGTTCAATGTCTTGGTACCCCAATCCACAAACGCAATGACTACTGCTCGCCAGCCCAATACGCAATGCAACAAATGGTGAGTTGACAACCTGGAAGGAGCGTCAAACATAGCTTCGGCCCTCACAAGTTCCTATCTCACACCTCCGCGAGTCATATGATTACACTAGACTGCCGGTTGGAACATGGATACAACAGGTTGGTGTTGCCTGGGCAATGTTATCATCCGAAAATAGCTAAGTGAGAAGGTGCGACACGATCATTGGCGCGTAAACCATATTCCGGCGGTAGAGGAAATGCTTCCCCAACCTGAGCGTCTGTTCACCAAGATGGTGCGGCTCAAAACAGCGTCTGATCTCCATATTAGGAGCGGCTGATCAACGTCCTGGTGGCAGCGTGGGACTCTAAACAGAGCTGACACGATGGTCCCCCGGCAAGACAGGGGGTTGGGGAAGGCCCAACAAGCCGCCCCGGAAAACAACATGTTAGAAACAACGTAAGAGATAATACGGATCGGAACAATCGGCATAGACCTAGGCAACGAAATAAGGACTACGATTGGAAACTTGGGACATGGAACTGCAAGTCGCTCTGCTTTCCAGGATGCGACAGGATAATCTATGACGAACTACATTCACGCAACTTCGAAGTCGTAGCGCTGCAGGAACTTTGTTGGACAGGACAGAAGGTATGGAGAAGCGGGCACCGGGCGGCTACTTTCTACCAGAGCTGTGGCACAACCAGCGAGCTGGGAACCGGCTTCATAGTACTGGGTAAGATGCGCCAACGCGTGATGGGGTGGCAGCCGATCAACGCAAGGATGTGCAAGTTGAGGATAAAGGGCCGGTTCTTCAACTACAGCATCATCAACGTGCACTGCCCACATGAAGGAAGACCCGACGACGAGAAGGAAGCGTTCTACGCGCAGCTGGAGCAGGTCTACGATAGCTGCCCGCGACGGGACGTGAAAATCATTATTGGGGACATGAATGCTAAGGTAGGCCGGGAGGCAATGTACAGACCGGTAATCGGACCAGATAACCTGCATGCCGTGTCTAATGATAACGGCCATCGGTGCGTAAACTTTGCGGCCTCCCGTGGTATGGTAGTCCGAAGTAACTTCTTCCCCCGCAAAAATATCCACAAATCCACCTGGAGATCACCCGACCAACAGACAGAGAACCAAATCGACCACGTTCTAATCGACGGCAGGCTTTTCTCCGACATCATCAACGCTCGCACCTACCGCAGTGCGAATATAGATTCGGACCACTACCTAGTAGCTGTGTGCATGCGCTCAAAACTATCGACGGTGTATAACACCCGCCGAAGTCGAACGCCGCGACCAAATATTGAGCAACTGCGGGACGCCGAGGCTGCACAGGAATACGCGCAGCAGCTGGAGGCAGTGCTACCCACGGAAGAGCAGCTTGGCGCAGCTACCCTTGAAGATGGCTGGAGGAGCATCCGATCCGCCATAGGTAGCACTGTTGTAGCGCTACTCCGCCATAGGTAGCACTGTTGTAGCGCTACTAGGTACAAGGGCCCCGAATCATAGAAATGACTGGTTTGACGGCGAATGCAAACGGTTAGTCGAGGAGAAGAATGCAGCACGGGCGAGAATGCTGCAACACCGCACGAGAGCGAACGTGGAACGATACCGACAGGCACGGAACAGCCAAAACTCAGCCTCCGAAGGAAGAAGCGCCAGCAAGAGGACCGAGATCGCGTAGCGATGGAAGAGCTGTACCAAGCTAACGACACTCGGAAGTTCTACGAGAAGCTGAACAGCTCCCGTAAAGGCTTCGTGCCGCAAGCCGATATGTGCAGGAGCTTGGACGGCAACCTCCTTACTGACGAATGTGAGGTGATCGAAAGGTGGAGGCAGCACTTCGACGAGCACCTAAACGGCGAAGCAGTAGAGCGCGAGACGGCATGGCAACTGATCTTGGTGCACGAGCAGAAGATATCAGAATTCCAGCCCCCGATCTTCTGGAGGTGGAGGAGGAGATTGGTCGGCTGAAAAACAACAAAGCTGCTGGAGTGGACCAACTTCCCAGCGAGCTATTGAAATACGGTGGAGAAACACTGGCTAGAGCCGTGCACTGGGTCATTGTCAAGGTTTGGGAGGAAGAACGAGTACCGGAGGAGTGGATGGAGGGTATTGTGTGTCTCATCTACAAAAAGGGCGACAAACTGGAGTGCTGCAATTATCGGGCAATCACTCTGTTGAACGCCGCCTACAAGGTACTCTCCCAAATACTTTGCCGTCGACTATCGCCATTTACGAAGCAGTTCGTGGGGCATTACCAGGCGGGATTTATGGGTGCCCGCGCCACCACGGATCAGATATTCGCGGTTCGGCAGGTTATGCAGAAATGCCGCGAATATAACGTGCCCACACATCATTTGTTCATCGATTTCAAATCGGCGTACGACACAATCGATCGGGAAAAGCTATGGCAAATTATGCACGACTACGGTTTTCCAGACAAACTGACGCGGTTGGTCAAAGCGACGATGGATCGAGTGATGTGTGTAGCTCGTGTTTCGGGGGCACTCTCGAGCCCCTTCGAAACCCGAAGAGGGCTGAGGCAAAGTGATGGTCTCTCGTGCCTACTGTTCAACATTGCCCTGGAAGGTGTCATTAGAAGAGCGGGGATAAACACGAGTGGCACGATTTTCCAAAAGTCGGTTCAACTGTTTGGTTTCGCCGACGACATCGACATTGTGACACGGACCTTTTTGTGAAGATGGCGGATACGTACATCGGATTAAAGGCTGAAGCCAAAAAGATTGGACTGGTCATCAATGCATCGAAGACGAAGCACATGAAAGCCGACAACGATACCAGCAGAGAAATTCAACGGCGCATTATGGCAGGAAATCGTGCATACTTTGGTCTCCGCAGGACGCTTCGATCGAGTAGAATTCGCCGCCGCACCAAGTTAACCATCTACAAGACGCTGATCAGACCGGTAGTCCTCTACGGGCATGAGACATAGACTATGCTTGTGGAGGACCAACGCGCCCTTGCGGTGTTCGAGCGGAAGGTGCTGCGTACCATTTTCGGTGGACTGCAGATGGAAAACGGAGTGTGGAGAAGGCGAATGAACCACGAACTGCAGGAGCTGCTTGGGGAGCCATCTATCGTCCACACCGCTAAGATAGGCAGGCTGAGGTGGGCTGGGCATGTTGTAAGGATGTCAGACGACAGCCCGGTAAAGATGGTTCTTGAAACCATTCCGTCAGGGACGAGACGGAGAGGTGCACAGCGGGCAAGGTGGATCGATCAGGTGGAAGACGACCTGCGGACCCTACGCAGACTGCAGAGCTGGCGAACTGCAGCCATGGACCGAGTGGAATGGAGACGACTCTTACGTACAGCAAAGGCCACACCACGGCTTGGGACTGTTTGGTAAGGTAAGTAAGCCCAATACGCAGGAGATGTGCGTCTAACCCGTAGTGGTTGGACATAATCCGAGACATCATGCGAATGAAATCTCGTCCTACATCCAACCCCCGAAACCAAGGTTTGGTGGAAACCTTGGGGATGATGCTGTGTAGCCACCTCCCCAGTTCTCCCGTATCCCACGAGGCCTGCCAGTTGACGTATTCTGACTTGAAAATTTTAAAAATTCATTGTAGGCAATAGGTCTGTTGTAAATATCACCGTTTGTTGCACCCACCTTAACCAAAGTGTCCGCTTTCTCATTGCCCGGAATGGAACAATGAGAAGGGACCCACACTAAGGTAATCTGAGAAGATTTTTCGGATGAAGCACTCAGATGTTCCCGTATTTTCCCCAGAAAATACGGAGAGTGCCTTACATCCTTCAAAGATCGGAGAGCCTCAATAGAACTGAGACTGTCCCTAAAGATGAAGTAATGTAATTCTGCGACCTAAACAGAAGCAGGATTATCGAGCTTGTAGGAGGCGGTAAAATTATTGTTGAAGATACCGAAGCCAGTGGACCCGTTGAGAAGTGATCCATCAGTATAAAACGCATTGTAGCAGTTGATGTTTTTAAATTTGTTATAAAATATTTTAGGGATCTGCTGAACGCGTAAATGATCCGGGATTCCACGAGTTTCTTCCATCATGGATGTATCGAAAAACACAGTAGTAGCAGAAGTATCTAACAAGTTGACACGATTGGAGGTGTATGAGGAAGGATTTATACTTTGAGACATGTGATTGAAATACACAGTCATGAAACGGGTTTGAGAATTAAGTTCAACTAGCCTATCGAAATTTTCAATTACCAAGGGGTTCAAAACCTCACATTTGATGAGAATACGAGTAGTCAGATCCCAAAAGCGGTCTTTTAATGGGAGAACGCCCGCCAAAACTTCCAAACTCATCGTATGGGTCGAATGCATGCAACCTAAGGCAATACGCAAACAACGATACTGCAATCGTTCCAGCTTGATTAAATGGGTGTTTGCAGCGGAGCGGAAGCAGAAACACCCGTACTCAAGCACCGACAATACCGTTGTTTGGTAAAGCCTTATAAGGTCCTGGTCGGAGAAAATTTACTCTCTGTTGACATTTTTTCATCAAATACCGAACGTGACATCCCCAGGTGCCTTTTGAATCGAACTAGACACCAAGATATTTAGATACCAAAACCCGAGAAATCGTTTCACCCATTAACTGTAAGTGGAGCTGAGAAGGCTCGCGCTTCCTAGAAAAAACTACTATGTCAGTCTTCTCCGAAGAGAATTCGATACCTAGCTGTAAAGCCTAAGCAGACAAATTGTCCAAGGTATCTTGCAATGGTCCTTGCAAATCGGCAGCTTTGGCTCCTGTAACAGAAACCACGCTGTCGTCTGCAAGTTGTCTTATCGTGCATAAATTTTCCAGACATGCGTCAATGTCATTCACATAAAAATTGTAAAGAAGGGGGCTTAAGCATGAGCCCTGGGGAAGACCCATGTAGCTAATACGAAAAGTTGCCAAATCGTCTTGCGTAAAATGCATATGCTTTTCGGACAGCAAATTATGCAAAAAATTGTTTAAAATTGGTGATAATCCTTGTCGGTGAAGTTTGCCCGAAAGAATGTCAATAGAAACGGAATCAAAAGCCCCCTTAATGTCCAAGAACACAGATGCCATTTGTTCTTTGCGAGCATAGGCTAGCTGAATATCTGTAGAAAGCAACGCAAGACAGTCATTCGTTCCTTTGGCACGGCGGAAGCCAAATTGAGTATCTGATAGTAGACTATTTGATCCGACCCAATGGTCTAAACGACGGAGTATCATTTTCTCCATCAATTTCCGGATACAGGATAGCATTGCAATCGGCCTATAAGAGTTGTGATCAGAAGCTGGTTTTCCCGGTTTTTGGATGGCGATCACCTTCACTTGCCTCCAATCCTGCGGTACAATATTTTGCTCCAGGAACTTATTGAACAAGTTCAACAAGCGCCTCTTGGCAGTGCCGGGTAGATTCTTCAACAAGTTGATTTTGATTCTATCTAACCCAGGCGCGTTATTGTTACAGGACAGGAGAGCAACTGAAAATTCTGCCATCGTAAATGGTGATTCTATCGCGTCGTGGCCCGGAGACGTATCGCGAACAATGTTTTGCACAGGAACATAGTCCGGACATACTTTCCTGGCAAAGTCAAATATCCACCGACTTGAAGACTCCTCGCTTTCGTTGACCGTTATACGATTTCGCATTCTTCGGGCTGTGTTCCAAAGAGTGCTCATCGATGTCTCCTTCGACGTTTAGTTTACGAACCGACGCCAATATCCGCGTTTCTTTGCTCGGACCAAGTTTTTAAACTTGGTTTCAAGCTCCAAATACCGCTTAAAGTAGGCGGGTTTACGTTTCACCCGAAAGAAGGCCTTAAACGCGTCGGATTTTTCCGTGTAGACATCGGAGCACTCTTGGTCCCACCACGGAGTGGGAGGCCGTTCTTTGATAGTCACGCCGGGATATTTCTTCGTTTGGGCTTGCAACGCGGCGTCGAGAATCAAGCCCGCGAGGAGGTTGTATTCTTCAAGTGGTGGGTGATGTTGAATCGACTCGACAGCTTCTGAAATCATTTCCTCGTATAACTTCCAATCGATATTCCGTGTGAGATCATCCGGGCGAGTTAAACCATTATCAATTGAAATTTGGATAGGCAAATGATCGCTACCGTCGGGATCAAGGACTACCTTCCATATGCAATCCAACCGTAGCGATGTTGAACATAAAGATAAATCTAAAGCACTGGGGCGCGCTGGAGGTTTCGAAACGCGTGTCATGTCCCCGTTGTTTAATATTGTCATATCGAAGTCGTCGCAGAGGTTATATATCAAAGAGGAGCGGTTATCATTAGAAGGGGAACCCCAAGCCACGCCGTGAGAGTTGAAATCTCCCAAAATCAAACGTGGTGAGGGAAGAAGTTCTATCAAATCAAAGAGCAGCCGTTGTAGGGAGGAATATATATTGAGGCAATACAAAGCTCTCAACCTTGTATTGTCATTTGACATGCGACAGCTTCGACGCCTGGGACCGAGGGGAGGTTAATACGATAGAAAGAATAGCACTTCTTAATCCCTAGAAGTACTCCTCCGTAAGGGGTGTCTCGGTCAAGGCGAATTATATTAAAATCATGGAAGTTAAGATCTACATCTGAAGTGAGCCAAGTTTCACAGAGGGAAAATGCATCGCATTTATGCTTATTAATCAAAACTTTAAATGAATCAATTTTGGGGATGATACTTCTACAATTCCACTGTAAAATAGAGATGGAATCCTTCATCTCAGCCGATGAATTAGCCATCGAAGGATACGATCGCTGCAAGGTGGGGCCATTTAGCAGTCAACTGCTTCAAAAACGTTTTAACTGTTGGTAGAAATGCCAGCAGAAGACTTTTAAGAGAATCAGTTATGTTGAAATTTTCAAAAATCCAGTCCTTAATATTTGAAAACTTCAGCAGTCCAGGTTCTGGCTGAATCTTGGACGAAAAAGAAGGAACAGTTGGGTTTTTTGATGTTCCTGGAAGTGCCGGAAACTCCTTACTTGAATTCAGTTTTGCCAATCCCGGAGGAGTTTGCTTCGGATTTTCTACAGCACTTTTTTGTTTCTTAGTATCAGTCACTTCAGATGGAGACCTTCTCTGTCCTTTCCTAGGAAGCCTAGGAGAAGAAAGGTTTTTCCTCTTCCTAGATTTCCCGGGTTCAACAAAAGAAGATTCCCCAACTGAATCGTTAGAATCAGACTCATCGGATGGCAAGACCTCGAAGAGATTCGGGGAAACCAGTTTGGTGGCAGCGGCCTCTTTGAGCATTTCTGCGAAAGTGCGCTTAGAGCCCTCTTTCAGAGACCGCTTGATCTTCTCTTGGCGCTGTTTGTACGCGGGACATGCAGACAGCTCATGCGGAGTCTGCCCACAATTGAGGCACTTTTCAGCACCCTTATTACAGGCGTCATCCGCATGTTGCTCTCCGCACTTGCCACAACGTGCTTTATTGCCACAGTGGGAGGCTGTATGGCCCAACTGTTTGCACTTGAGGCAATTCATTACCCGCGGTACAAACAAGCGCACGGGTAGAGGCACTTTGTCCACGAGCACATAGCTCGGCAGAGCAGACCCGGCGAAAGTCACGCGAAAAGAGTCTGAAGGGGTGTAAGTTTTTACACCCTTGTCGAGCGATACTGAATGTAATTGCTTACATTCAAGTATCTTGGCAGGTTCAAGGCTAGAATCCTTGAAAAGGCCTTTTCCAGCCTTCAACAGGTCCTCGACAGTCAGACTCGATTCGCTGACCACACCGTCAATCTCAACTACGCGAGCTGGAATGAACACGTGGTACTCCCGCGTGAAGAGCTCATAAGCAGCAATCTCGTTTGCTTGCTTGAGGTCGGACACCAAAACACGCAGCTTATTCGGGCGTACTTTAGTAATTTCAGTCACGGCTGTAAACCGTGCCAGATCTTTACAGATTTGCATTGTGTTCAATGCTTTCACTTTCGGCCGGAAAAATACAGCCCCAATACCAGCTTTGCCCTCTGGATACTGCTTAAGCCGATGGGTAGCTTCCTGCGGGGCTCCATTTTTAACCCTTGGAACTTTGTATCCGGGAGGGCTAGGCGGTGGAACGAGCGGGTGTTCATCCCCGCTTTCGGTCATGCCACCATCGTCGTCCATGTTGGACGCGTGAGGCACACACGCGAAATGCCAATCAGTAAATAATATTGTAGAAAAAAAACCAAAAAAAAAACTACTTAGCTTATGCAGCCGCTCTCCTTCACAATCAGCGCACGGGCGATGCCAATCTCTGCTTGCTGCTTTCTTCCTTGGTTGTCCGATCGACCAATGCAGCTAAACGGCCGTGCGCCGGCTACCGAATTTCTTCTGGCAGCGACACAACGCACGGGCTATTGTTGACTTCTTCTTCTTTTTGCTGTCTTCAACAGCGAAGACGGCAACGAGCAGCAGAGCACAATGCACGGTGACCTTGTGGGCGAATTACTGGTCGGCACTATCGAGATCGAAATGAAATTGCGACCGAACACGACGAGAGCACAACTCGGAATCGAGAGCTTGTGAATGGCTAGCTGCTGCTTCTGTAAATACTAAGTTGGCAAAATTGTTGAATGTGGCCAAATCAACCGTCATCATAAAAGTGTTTAAAGAACGTTCGTCGGCTGACAGGAAGACAGAATCGGGGGAAAATCAAAACCCGAAGGCCTTAAAAAACGACGAAAAATGGCCAGCAGTTTCAAGCGAAATTCCAACCTTTCCGTCCAAGGTGTCACAAGCAAGCTCGGAGTGTAGTCTCCAACTGTGAATCGAGCTAAAAAACGAGCCAAATTCTTGACTTACAAAAAAGGTAGTGACTCCAAATCGTGACTATAAGCGAAACAAGTCGGCCAGACAACGATCGCGAAGCTGTACGTGAAGATGCTGACGAAATTTGATTGTGTGGTACAGGATGATTGAACTTACGTTAAGGCACACTTCAAACAGTCGAAGTTTGAAAAGAAATATCTCGCATGGCAGACCATCTGTTCTTATGGTTTGAAGAGCAACATTTTCATCGCGAAAGGTTCTGTCAACCAGGAAGTTTATGTGCAAGAGTGCTTGATAAAACGTCTGTTGCCTTCCCTCAAGCAACACAGTTGTTCCGTTCTGTTTTGGCTGGATTCGGCATCTTGTCGTTACGGAAAAAGGACATGGAGTGGTATGCCGCTAACAACGTCCAGTTGGTGCCGAAGGACATAAACCCTCCCAACACACTAGAGCTTCGCCCCGTAGAAAAATACTGGGTTATCGTCAAGCGGAACCTCAAGAAAACACGAAAGACAGTTGTCAACGAGATGCAGTTCAAGGCTAACTGACGATTTGCGGCGAATAAAGTGACTGAGAAGGTTGCACAAAACTCGATGGAATGAATCAAGGGAAAAGGTCTGGCAATTCGCAATCACTAGAAAAAAAGCTTGAAATTATATTCTTCCCTTTATTCTGTATAACTGGACTTGACAAAAAAACATGATTTGTTTTCCAGCTATAAAAGCGAGCTGGTGATTAGTTGAATACTGCGAAACTAAACTAAAAATGGTTGATTTTCGATTCAACTTTCCATTTATTTTACATGGCGTTTAAAGTTCAGTGGCAATCATAATATGCATTTTAAGAGGTCACATTTTCGTTACCCTTTACACAGTATGCGACCTTAATGAAATAAGACAGTCCTGCGTTGAAAAAATGAAACTGGCTACCTAAATTTTCGATCCAAAAAATCTAAAGGAAAGGGAAAATATTTCAGCTAATCAATTAAGTAAATGGTGAGGCTTTTTCGTATATAATTGATTTTCGACCATATCTTTTTCTAGAATTCATATTTTAGTTTTTTCATTCCTCTTGGAAAGAGTTCGTGTGCTGTCGTTTGTTTGTCGTTTGTTATAAATTTATGTTGACACTGACCAGAGAGTTTTTGTATAGCCTTTGCTGTTCCTAGAAGTCGTGCTCAGAGCTTTTTCTAAATCAACTCGGGATTATTTCCTATTCTAATCTGAAAAAGTGTTCTCGTGCGGTTCTGAGCTCTTTTTTGTTTGATTCAATCATTATCTTTGCCCTTTCCTGAGCAATCAAAGCTTCAATTAAAAGCATAATTGTGCTCCTTTTTGTTTATTTTGCCTGTTTTGGATATTGAAGCAAAAGCCTAATCTAACATCGTTTTGTCTTTGAAACTTTTATGGCTTTGGAATGAAAATTCAAAGTTTTCCTTGAAATGTTCTTTTCCCATTTTTTTGATATTAGAAAGCGTTTTGGACATTTCTGAGTTGTTTAGTTAGGAAGGGGTTCTCAGATGATTCTAAGCTTGGTTTAAGGTAATTTGTTGTCTTACGTCTTTACATGCAACAGTTGGATTGCGCAAAATCACATCAAACTTGGGCGAACTTAGAAAACTGGATAAAGGAATGTATTTCAGCTATGATGCACCTTTTGTAAAAACATTAAGGTGGCAGTATTTGTGTCAAAAAAATTCCATCATCGAATTTTAAAAACCGACCATGTACATTTTGTTTATTGGCCCGAAAAAATGATCTGTGCAAAATTTCAACTCAATCGGACATAATTTAGGGGTGCCTTAAAGCGCTCAAAGTTGTGATTTTTCGACCTTCGAAAAACTACCAAGGGGGGAGGAGTACAGGAAAATAGTAAAATCGAAATTTTTTTTCGATGCCAAATGTCTTACAACGTGGAGATCTGGTGTTATCTCGACAAAAAATTTTGCCCGAAAATCAACCTTCTGGGACGTTTTCTGAGCAACCGAAAGCTTTATATGGAATATTTTAAAATGACTCAAAGCTCGTTCCAATCCAGATGTAAATTATTTTATTGTTCATTTGGTATCTTAAACTTGATTGGGTGTTTCCAGAAACAATTGTATGTAGTTACATAGTAGTTGTAGCGTTCATTTGAATAATCAATTTCTTTCGTTCTTGTTCTCCTTTCACAGATGCACGGTCTTGAAAATATGATATTTTATCTTCGGTAAGTTACCTGGTAGTCATCTGTCTTCATCAGCAATTAAAAAGCTCCTATTCCATTGAATACAAATAGTAAGTACCGAATTGTTACTGTAAACATTAAGTGGCACTAACGATTTCAATAAAACCAAAAGTTTGAACCATTCGTTTGAACGATGAAATTGCGAAAAAGTTATTGCTTATGTTACGAAACAAAGTCATCTTTATTCCGCTACTTGATATATAGTTTATATAGGTTTATTATGCAACACTAATTGGACAGTTCTTGTCTGTGGCATCACGATCAGAAAGACAAAACACAAATGTTACAGCAGCTGTTAGATTGTTATGAGAAATACCTTTTAGGTGATGTTTTCAATTTGATCCCGTTTGGTGTTAAAACAACCGAAATTATAGCAAAAATGATTCTACTAGTATCAAACCCATATCAAACATTGTTACTAAGGTATCAGCTGTCTAACAAAATAAGATAGGATATAGAACAGGATTGTTAGAAACAACATGCTTTGGTAGCGACGAAAAATTTGTTCGAGTTGTTTTAGAACATCATTTCAGGATTTGTTATTGTATCTCGTGTTGAAAAAAAATTGTAATTTTTCAGTTATGCTCTTCCGATCGGGTTCCACTTTTTTCGGCTTTCTGACAGCTGATAGCATTTTATGGTGCGATCGCAGAATCTTGCTTGCCGTTCTGCACCCGGACAATGTGCACTTTGCATTCCAACAGGAACTCAAACTCAAAGGAATTTTTCGCTGCAGTGAAACTTGTCATGAGTGCAGGACCAGGTCAGCAAAACAGGATCCAAAATTTTATGCACACCACCTGGCGAGCCGGCCAAGGGACCTCCGCTACGCAAGGACCATAAAATAATAAACCAGCAAAAATGTGAAAACTACCAATTACGCAGCAGATGTCGTACAAAAGCGAGTGGTCCGCTTTCGAAACAAGCTGATGAACGTGTTGATGAACTAGGAAAGGTTGATTCCGTCGTCCATCCAGGTGATAAAGATGGAACCATTTTTGCTGTTTCTGCTGTTCAGTCAGTTTACCAGTGTATATCCGCTCGAACAACCGTTACATCATTAAAAAACCTATCGACGCTTAGGAGTGGTGGCGCATTTCGCTGAAAAAAAAAAGTTTAATGAAAACGATGCCGCCTAGGGCGGGGGCCTAGCATGGTTGGTAACGTCTCCGCCAACCACGCTCGACGCCTGGGCTCGAATCCCACCGCCGACATAGGTGTCGATGGTTGTGAGGTGGCGTGATCCACTCACAACCAACTCAGCTGGTCTAGATTCAATCCTAGCCGACACCGGGAGATTTTCTGAGGCGAAAAATCTCTGGGATCACGCCTTCCATCGCATGAGGAAGTAAAGCCGTTGGCGCCGGTCCGTTAATCAACGGGTCGTGAGTTAGGGTCCTGGGTGGAGTCGCCTCTCCGGGCGTCGGTGATTGGCACAACAACAGTGGCGGAAATAGACCGACGGAAAATAAGCGAGAATAAAAAAAAAACGATGCCGCCGCCATACTGTTTTGAGAAATTCAGAATTTATGGCTCTGCTCTTCCGCGTCCATTTTCAGGCTGTTAACGTTTTTTCCTTGTCCTAAGTTAACCAACTTTTTGGTCACCGTGTATGCGGGACCTACGGAGAGAGACTATGTAGAAACTTTGTTGTCAGCCAACTATCATTAACCTCGAAACCAAATCGTCAGCATATGGTCGGTTGCTAAACATGGGAGACCAAATGTGTTTAGTGCGTTTGTTTATGGCGGCTTTTTGTAATAGTGCCAGCATTGCTGGCTTGTGGCTGGATGGTATAACATTGAAAGAGAGTTTAACTATTCACATAAAGAGTGCGATAAGAACTAAATTGTCGAGTGTTGATTTGCCACATTTGCCCTGGCACTGTTTCTCTCTGTCTGCTATTAGAAAGTCTCGTGGAGAAGATCAGTCGATCTTGGGGTGAATATAACAACATCTCTATCGATCTCTATCAGCAATTTCAACAGTTCTATTGTTTTCTGTATTGTGATACTGTGCTTCGTGTGGGTATGTATACTTTGGGCATCTGCGAATTGTGAAACTGTACGGCAAAGGTGACTGTGATATGTCATTATAGAATTTTCACACCATATAAGATGTGATAAACTGCGATCGCAGATATTGAAAACAAAAAATAATTTTATTTGTGGTAGTTGATCACTTCGTCAGGTGTTTGCTCTGTCACTTACTTATTTTACTTTTATGGCGATTTCAAATAATTATCAGTTAGCATTGCTGCGCCATCTATGCGGCGAAATTCCAAACTAATCTAAGAAGTTTTGGAATCGATAAATTAAAGTTTTCCCGAAATTTTGTCAATTTGTCTTATTGTACATTGTACTCTACAAACTGCGGTTTTATTTTCTAACATCCAAAATCTTTAGAGCATGCCTTCTCGTTCTGTTTTTTTTTGTATTTCCATATTTTGAAACCAAACGTAAGGTTGGTACAACAGACTTCAAATGCAGGGAAATAAAAGAAAGTTTCATGTTGGTGATTATATTTTTACTCAAACAGTATTAATTTTTAGATTTACATTTTGCACCCCTGTATGCTTTGACCTGATAAGATTCAACCATTGGAAAAACTAGAACATGGCTTATTTGCAATCAGTTGATCTAGTCAACAGTCTATGACAATAGTAACATTGCCTTGTGCTTATTTCGCCTCCGCGCTGTAACGATATCCGTCATCGGATTATTGTGTCCAGGTCCACAAACCTCAGCCCCTTTGTGAAGTTTCTCGTACCACAAGCGAAAGCCTCCGCTGTCAGTCACGAGTGGTGGCGATATGACGAATTACCTTCCTGATGTGTTACATTGTTTCCTTAAACGAAACCGTTTTTGTACCACAAAGGCTGACATTTATGCTTCTCGCAAACCATACTTTCCATCAGCGTACCGCGCTTAGGGAACACATCGAGGGGCTAGCGAACGACGTTGGCGAATAAAGCCATATCGAAAGTGTGTTTTTTTAAACCAGGACACGACCGACAGGCCGACAATATTGGGACCCACAGTGCTATCACCAGCGTCATCACTCACAGCAATGGTGACTGTGGTACTCTGTTATAGAGGCAGTGCCAGCGGAATCGAAAGTTTGTGCATTAATATCTTATGGTTTGCATCCAGCGTCCCAAATGTTATATATTGGGACCTGCTTTCTTCGGTTTAGGTCGACGAGATTCACGACAGCAAACAGCCGACAGCTTCGGTATAGGTGCCGTCCCTCATGCCCGGGGGCTCGTCTATCCATCACAATCGCCGATGAACGATGATCCAGGTGCGCTGGAGCTACAATCTGTGACCTGTTTGAGCTTCACGTTCGCGGTTTAAGAAATCGATGAAAGATGTGACCATCGACGGCTGTAAATATTACCACCGATGCCCGTGTTGAGGTTGCGTTTTAGCTTGAAGGCTTTCTGTCGCGAATTCAGACCACAGATGTTGTATATCATTGTTTTGATTGATAACATGACATTAATCGCCATGGCTGCGTCTGTCGGAAAGCGTTATACACCAAACTGTCGGTCGCAGTGTTATTTTTTCGAGCTCTATAAATCGAAATGATAAATCTCGACTGCACAATCGAAAACTGTCATTTGAAACCAGGGAGCTCGATGCGATGCGGTGGTAGACTTTGCTTCGGGCTTTTCGCATCGACAGTGAGTTATCCCAGCTCCAAATATTGCAAATTTACCACGAGATAATGTATCCGATACGTGTACATTTTAGAGTTTTCTATATTGGCAATGATGCTCGCACTTGTGAAAGCAGAGTATTGTTTGCTTCATGGTTGCGTGTGGCCGTGTGTGCTGCAAAGGTGGGCTGTACAATAATTGGCGGTACAAAAGTGCTGGTTTATTATACACGGCGCTGAAGCCATGTTTTTATCGAAGATCTACGATCGTTGCGTGGGTGGTTCAAACGACTAGACTGACCCGATTGGCTGCAGTGCAATGAACGTCGTTACTGTATATACTTGATTGGGGCTAATAATAAGAGATGGAAAATATGACTGAGGTTTCCTATTCGAAGCGTTTACTACTTGCGTAATATGCGGTTGGTCTTTTCTTGATACTGGAAGTCGTTTTTAATATATTCAGAACGACTGCAACTAAACAGCTAGATATACGCTTTGATGTCTGAATTATGATCCTAGATTCGCTGTAATCGTTAAACCGTTTATACTTCATCTAATTAACATTCCCAAAATCAATCTCTGGAATGGATAAAACCTAAGAGGTTCGCCTTGATGATATGTTACCAACATTAGAGAAATTTTTAGAAACATATGTTAGAGGTAAGATGATGTACTTTATGAAAACTAACGATGCACTGTTATCGCTATCGATAGGGATGAAAGCCGATGATTTGGCAAGGTATTTGCAACTTTTCGTGAAACAGGTTTTCGTGACAGACGAGATTATTCCAAATTCCAAAGTTTACAAGCAGGAGTGTCCGAAAGAACGTTTTCTTTCGTAAAATTTGACCTGATTTGGCAAGCAGACACAATAGTCGTGTCGAGACAACGCGGTAGATTTCTTCAAAAAGAACATCAATCTACCCAGCTGCTCTCAATTTTGAAGAAGAGTGATTCAAATAATCTACTTACTGGAAAGTCATCATGATGTAGTTCTTATTCGCGTTGACGGTGTTGCTGATATTTGTTTGGTTTTTGCATGCGAAAAAGAAGGAAGGAAATACTTTTGCTTTTGTCATCACGCACATTTTGACAATTACATATGAGTGTTCACGTAGGTGCGAACAGCCTTCAAAATCTCTTTCAACGCGAATAACCCGAATTACTGCTAACTGAATCCGGCATCCAGTAGCTGAACGGGAGAAATTTCTTAAACGGTTGCATGAAACGGTCCGCCATGGCGTCAACAAGAGCGCGGGAGAGAGCGAACGGATCGGATTTCTTCACCGCAGTCGTCGTCATCGTCGCCGTCACGTACAATTACTGGATAGTTTTCGAGTAGTATATATATTGCAAAGTGAATGGCACCAAAAACTGCACTTCAGATCGAACGGCGCTGGTGGTTGATCTGGTTTTATGTTTTGTTTTAATCTTTCTCAATGGAGGAAAGATTCGTGTGCTTTTTAAAATTTACTGTGGCAATACTGTATCAATCAATTTAGTTTTTCGCGTGAAATAAACTTTTATAGTAACAGTTAAAGTGAATCGATACATTCTAAAAGTATCGCAGTCCTGATGATCATCGAACATTTTTAAGCTAACGCGATATGCACAACAGTGTACACGTCAGATATCAAGCAGAACCAAATGCCAGTTTGATCTGCCATATGTTGTAATAAATGCTGTAAGAGGCAATGTGAGTGAGTATGGTTTCACCTTTGGGTGGATTTTTTTTCACTTAGCTGTACTCGCACTCAGCCTGCGCTTGATCTGGGTTGTCCGCCTGATCAGTGAATAGTTCCATTACATCAGAGGGTGTCTCGTGTATAGTGAGTAAGTTGTTTGCACTTAGGTTAAGATCTGAATATAATGAATTTTAACATCCATAAACACTTCCTGAGAATATTCTGTCTAGTTATTCATATTTTATATACAGTAAAGTCTTTCCTCCATTACTCGAAAACGGTACAAGATATCGACCTCATTTTAATCATGTTTTCCGTTTTAGGCCACGAGTGATCATATATCAGTTTTCAAAAAAAAAAAAAATCACAATTTTTGGTTTAAATACTCTAAATTTTAAATTTTGCATTTCGGGTCTCTAGATCGACCACTTTCATATTCTAACGAAGTTCTAAAAATTTTAGAACGGTTTTCTTCGTTATATTTGGAACTCAAAAAAGTTTTATTTTCACGGGCCCATACAAATTTGGCACGCATCGCGTATAAAAAGACCTTAGTGTACAATACTTGAACTCCGATTATAACATAACTCAAAAGCCTGACTCTAAGATTGGGTCGTGTCTGGGGACTGTCAGACAGAAACAGCAAAATAAATTGCACTATGTGCGGAACATGATTCTACTTCAAATTGTTGTTTTGTTCAACTTACAGGTCATATTCTCCCGTTTATTGTTAATGGCCTTCTATTACAGTTGTGCAATTCAACAAAAAAAGCCTGCAACCATTTTAATCGATCATTTTTGATCTGGCTGAAACTTTGCACAAATGTTTCTACGGGTTAAATATGTTATATTATCCTATTGGAATTTTTAAAACCACGACTAATTTGTTAAAGGGTTTATGTAATTAGACATCGGAAATTGCGGATTCGTGTCCCGTCTGGATGAGGGAAATTGTTTCTAAGTTTAAATCACATCCTCAGCCCGTGCTTATGATTCGCATCCACGAAAAATCACATACATTGCCTACTTTATAACCTAAAATGTAAGTCATATGACAAAAAAAATTTAATTAGTTCATGAAGGGTTTATGTGAGAAAGTATTGAAAATCACAAATATTTGTAAAGCCACAACGGTTTATATAATCTGTGACTCCTTCGGCAGAGTTGTAGAAAATAATTCTGTCTATCCGAAAAAACATGCGAAGTGAAAAAAAATTTTTTTCTGTTAAAATACTAAAAAACGAAATTTAAATTTAATTATGGTATTGAACGTTTTCGGCAGTGGTTTTTTCATAAGACCTACAGAAGAAAACCTACCGAACAAAACCACTGAGACAGTCCACGCTACTCCGCAAATTGATCCTGATCGATTATTTCCGATTTCGCTGCAACTTCGCACAGTTGTTCTCTTTTTATGCTCCGGATAATCGAGTCCCACCTGTATTCAATTTATGATGATTTTTTTAACCTTTTCTTAAAAACAATTTTTTTTCTTAGGGTACATAATTTTTGTCTGTTTTTTGTTTTTTTAAATGTGTAAAAAAGTGAGATTTAAAAAAAGTACTTATTTGAGTTACATAATATTTTGTGACAATTCTCAAAATATGGATGAGAAAACAATGTACAGTGTATAAATTTTTCCTAGAACCGCAATTTTATTACCTACAACTTCGCTACAGGCACCATATCAATCAAACAAGGCGTTTTTCTGATATAAAATATTTTATTCAGTTATATTTTTGGATAGCCTCTTTTGAAACTGTAGTGAGTCTACATGCAGAACTGATGAAATAGAATGCAATGTTGGGGAATGGTGGTTCGTCGATTGAGCCAGAGTGACCTTTACTTATACGAATATATAAATCCTACGTTGTGTTATTTTCAATCAAACAATTTTATTATCTGAGATACGAAAAACTAGTCGTTTATTGAAATTTTACAAATAGCGCACGCGCGACTGTATTTTAACCTTCCTTGTTAGGCAATCGGCTTGATATTGATCCTCTTAGATACTGATATCGTGCCTGTGATCTGTCTTCGTACTTTTGTGCTCAGTGTTCATTATAATAATAGGTTGAATTCAGTAAGTGTCTTCTGTGTGTGCTTAGTTTATAACAGTTAAATGTCTAAGGCTAAACATTCCGCCCGCCTTGAAACTAAGTTTCAACAAAATTTCTTAATAATTGCTTGAATCTACTTAATATTCATATCTAAAGATGTGTCTACCGCATCATCATGAGGCAATGGACAAATTCTGTTAACTGGACCCGAAGAATCACGATGCTGTCAATTAAATGGTATTGGGTTGAAGATTTTTGTTTGTTTGCTGTAGGCCAGTGATGTATTCTTGACTCCAGCGCTGCCAGTACCTCTGAAACCTCTTCGAAAGCGAAAAACTGTACAAAGTTTCAGCGATATAGGAAATGGCATGCTATTTTTTTATCATGATTGTTTATGAGAGTTCGACTGACTGTGACTTACATAATTCTTGTTCATTTCTTGTCGGGATGCTTTTTAGAGCTTATTGTCAACATTAATTGGGGCGATTCGGGGTACATTCTACAATATTAGTGTAGTTGTACAATTTTTAAATTGTACCACACACTCATATGAACACTAATTATTCTAGACTGCTCAACCGAAATTACAACCAAACGTCGTATTTTTTAAATTTTCCATGGAATTGCTTCTTTGCAGAAAACGTTCAATACCCTGATTAATTTTAAATCAGGGGTATCGAACCCCTATCTTGAAAAGCTCATTTTATTTTATTTTTATAAAAACCAAAAAAGATTGCCTTAACATAGATGGTAGTCTGATCATGAAGAAATAAGAACAGTTTGTTTGATTGATACAACGTCTTCAGCAAAGTTGTAGATAGTAATTATGTCCTTCCAGAGAAAAAAATTATATAATTCTAATAATATTTTTATAGTCAAAACGGTTTAGTGTCTTTAGCAAAGTTGTAGATAACAATTTTATTAAAACGAACTCAGGAAAAAAATTGAAAAAATTAGCCTACAGTAAGTTCAGCCTACAGTTTGTAATTTTTGTAGAAAATTTAAATTTTTAAAAAGTGAAATATTGGAATTTTTATTTACAACTATATTTTCGAACTCTTCTGAAATTTTTTGTCCGTTATTTTTTCTGGAAGAACAAATGAACTTTAATTTTTTTCTTGTTTTGAAAATCTAGACTGATTTGGGTTTTGAATATTTTCTTGACTGATTTGGGTTTTGAATATTTTTATTTTTTTTCGGATACATACACTTTGTTGAAAAAAAAAAGTTCTTTTCACTATGTATATTTTTTTCGGGAAGACAAAAATTTTAGTAATTATTATAGTCTTTTTCCACAAATGAATCATACTTTTAAAGTATCAATAGTACAAAATAACATCTGTAGTCCATAGGAACATCTATGCAAAGTATCAGCCAAATCAAAAATGACTAATACAAAATTAATTCAAATTGAGACATTTCCTATGGGATCACTCAGTTGAAAATGACTATAAACTATAAATGATTAATAAAAAAATTAATTCAAATTGAGACATTTCCTATGGAATCACTCAGTTATAAACGTTGATGTAAAAGTACATGCGTAAATTGTACAGATCCTGAAAATGATAAGATTATTTGATTCAGCTTAATTTATTGGAACTCGAATGTAGCATGCCTTTAACACTTCTGTTTAACTCTTCAATACACAGGGTGTTAACCATGCGCTGCTACGAAGACTGTGCACGCCCGTACGAGTTAGCAGGCCTGCCAAAATTTACGCAACAGGAGAACGCTTTGCACAACTTAGCTGTGACCAGGGCTCTACATTTTCGAAACAAAACAATGAAACTGAATGTCTCGCGCCGTCATTTCGATTCGAACAGTCATTTTCACTTGATTCCTTTCGGCTACTGTCATCGAATCACTTCTTTCTCTCTTTCCCGTCTGTTGTTCAGATCCCTTCAAATTAAACTGATGACTATTTCAATTGACGGAGAGAGTGACGGAGAGAGAGAGAGACTCTTTCCTTTCCTTCAGTGTCTCAATTGAAATTAGCATCGCATCGCGATGTTTGATGATAGTTTTCTAATACCGCAAGCCGTAGTTAGAACGGCAATGGCATCAAATAAATACGTCACGCGAGTTCCGATCAATATTTCCTTCCTCTTTCCTATGTATGCGTGAAGTACTGTATGGAAGCCTCCTGTCTCCGTCAGCACTCATTACCATTTTCAATTGAGAATCGTCATGTGAGAGTGATGCTGATAATCTCCGCGGGTACCGGCAGTACAGCACCCCCCAAAAAGTTTGGCAACACCTGGAATAGGCAAATATTTTAAGAAAATTGCAATCTTCAGTAAACTTGTTCAAAAGGTCAACGGCCAGCTTAATACGAAATCCCACCGCCCACTAGCACGCAATTCTCCGTATTTTGTCATTAATTCATCTCACGATTCTGGCTTCCTAGAAGGGTGCTGCCAGAAGGTCAAGGGCTTTCGGATGGTGAAAAGTTTAGTAACACCGCTATGTGGCACTAATGTGCACGCAATCCTCGACATTACGATTCACGATACCGACCTCATAGAAAGCAAAGTTTTTCAGAAAGTCAAGAGCTTCTGGATGGTGAACTGTGTGATACAGTATTACACCGCTATGTGGCGCTAGTCTGCAAGCAATTATTCGTTTTTTGACCTCAACTTGTCTCGCGATTCTTACTGCCTAGAAAGTTGTTGTCTTAGGTCAGAGCCACCAGTGGTGGTAATGTCAACTAAGAAATACTTTAACTTCGTGGATATTGCTGAAATAAATCTTTTGGCTTCCTGCACAACTTTGTCCACAACGGAAACTTTCCAAACGGTCGGATTCACGAGATAAAATAAATTCAAAATACTCGAAACTCTCTAGGCGTTCGGAATTACGATATAGAGTTATATAAATTCACTCATTTTAGGATATGGTAATTTTTTTCGGTTTGCTGCAATATTCAAACTGGATGTTGCAATACTCGTTGAAGGGATTTCAAACTTATGGCGAGTAGTGTAAATCCAACATTTCTGTAAATAGCGTAGATTTAATGGACAGAGTTTTTTCACTGAAAATTATACCCGAAAAAAATGCAATACTTTCTTTTGTACGAGTTAAAATTAAGGAAATTTTGGGTGAAACTAGTTTATAGTGTTATAATTACATGTGCAAAACTTCGAAGGCTTTTAAGGAAGAAGTGCTTCGATAACAAATATTGGCGCGATTGTGGAAAATCTAGACCGAACTGGTGGATAACGAAAATACTGACCATTCGACCGTTCCCCGTGTGGTAAAATCGTTCAAGAAGACCCAGACGACCCAGCAGTAACGAGCTGTCTGCGGAAGAAAAGGGAAGACGACCGACCCCATGAAACCGAAAAAAGGTTAGGGATCACTTCTAGCGCAATCCGAATCATTCGATTTAGCAAGTGGCCAAGAAGGTCAATGCTTCCGTCCGACTTGTCCAGCAGACAATGAAGTGCATAAAACTTCATGTTATCAAGGTAAGACCCTAACCACCTAACCGAACCGATAAACCAAATGTGGTGGCAACATTTCGCGCCACAAAGCTGTATCGCAAGTGGTTGATGCAGCCGAAATGTATCGTAAGTGAGCACGAGACCCGCCTGAATGTTCCGGTTAAGTTTCGGAAGAAGGAAATCGACAAATTTGTCAAAAAGTACTTGGTTGTGGCAGGCGGTCTGTGGTTACGGCAAGTTGTACATAACGACTGGCACCATAAACGGCCTGTTGTCCTTCTTCCGGTTCGAAGAAGCTTTCACTATGTTTTGGCCATATCTGACATCGTCCGCCAAACTCGCCAGAGATTCGCCCAATAGAAAAATTCTAAGTAAGATGGCGCAGGTGTTACCCAGGATTTGATGGTTAGCGTTGAGTCCAAGGTTCCGTTGAATAAAGCAACTTTACAAAAACATAGCTAGTAAGTATTTATTTATTCCCTGAGAGTTCCAAAAACATACGGCTTAGAAAGAATTTTTGGTGATCAGTTTTGTCTGTTGCATTTTTTTCGAGTACGGTCTTTACTCAAAAAACTCGATTAACGAGATTTTTAATTTTCTTTCTGCTGGAATCAATACTCGTCATTCCATGGGATATTCACAAATTAGGACCCCCCTTCAGTTCTGCAATCGACAACGATCGCTGGCCGTGTGTACTGGCAAATGAGTTTCCAATTCGGAATGGAAATGAACACGACTTGTGCAACGAGCAACGCGACTGCTCTGAGGGCTGGCTGGCCGGAGTTGGACCATATCTTGCGATACTCGTGGTAACTCTCACGGTGTGTTCCATGCAGCAATTGGAATTAGCTTTGATTTATTCGATTAAACTGGTTACCGTGTATCTCTGCTTGGACCAGAAGCCCTATGCGGTCGGGCACAATAAGCCAACCGTGCCGTGACTCAGTCGAGGTTTCGAGTGAAAGAGTGCAGATTAAAATCAATCGTAGATTCCGAGCAAACTAGTCTGTTGAAATTTTTCGAGAAAAGTAAAATACACTTACGGGATTGCACAACGCGCTCTGGACAAGGGAATGATTTGAAACAATCCGCGTGACGCTAGAAATGCATTTAAATGTAGTTGGACACAGAGCGAATGAATGTATTGAACCGTTATTACGGTTTACGACTGCCTCTACGCTTCATCCTTCACCGAAAGCTAGGGAAACCTATTACTGACATTGTAGATTAATCTTTGTCCATAGTTTTTCGATTACTGTACAAGGACGATGGGAAGCCTGTATGAGAACCCCTCTGTAAATGCACAAAGGGTCACATCCTAAAATAGCGTTTATGTGTTAGCTTTAGTTTCATCTGAGTGAGGGTGGAAATATTCCACTCGTTTTTCCGTTCATCCGGGTACTTCTACCGGAGTTGTAGTAATGCAGCGGTGTCTCGCTTAATCTATTGTCCTGGTTTCCGTTGCGCGATAACACTCGACCCTTGCGACCGCGGGTTGTGCAGTGCAGTTCCTTTCATCTGTTACCATTGATTAGGGGTTCAGCCAGAGCCAGCCAGCCGTCTAATGTATATGTATATATATTCCAGAACGCATGTAAACAGATGCATCAGCTAAGTAACACAAATTGATTTTCTCCCATGCTACTGACTTTCGTTCTCATAAACAATTTTTTCTCACATTAAACACATGCAGGCAATTCAATGGCGACGGCTCGAATGTTCCCACAGGATTGTGTTCTTCTTTACGTTCACATCGCTCTGACGTGGTGAGCGTAAGTGGTTTCTTCCAGAATGCATTTCAATGTCATCAATAACTGGCATTCAATAAAACATTGATATGCGTCTATCCGTATGCGTCTATCCTATACCGATAAGTAATGTAATCTCTATTAGCGTGTACAGTATCGAGACAACCTTAAGGAATGCGACTTAGTTCATCATGATAATTCAACTTCATGTGTATGTGAAGTACTATACTTTTGAATCAGCCGCACCGACTTTAAGTTGTCACGTAAATAATTTTATAATAAATTTGTGCCATATGTGTATGAGGTTCGTAACCCTCAATATGTTTCAGAACTGACATTGAAGAGAATGTTATAATGGCAACGAAAAACTGGGAACCCCCTTCTACATACTGCGTATCTACGTTAACGGCTTTTCAAGATAAAGCTGTTTATGCTGGCGGAACAAAGCTATGAACAATAAAAACTATATGTGTATCCGACAAAAACAGGCACATAATTGTGGTCATAAAAGTTCGGCCTTAACACTGAATCATTCGAAACTTTCCAGCAATGCTTTAGTTCGGTTGGTATGTTTTATTTCATTTCTTTTTCCATACGAAACTAAACTTGACTAAATTGACTAAATTGACAAATATGCTGGATGCTGTTAAACTTTCATAGTCGTTTTATTTTTTTGCACTGTGGGTTTTGGAGTACGCGTCTTTTGGTGCAATCATAATGTAGATGAGGCTGCCAGAAATACAGAAACGCATTTTGAAGCATTTTTGTTCGACAATGAGCATTTCATGATTATTGTTTTCAAACTGCTATTTTTGTATAGACTGTAACAAATTTAGTAGTAATAATAGTAAAAAAGAAGGTAAAGGTAAAATAAGTTTGTACAATTGTCGAATTCTGAAAACCTATTAGTTACCTAAAAGTTGAAACATCGAAAAAAAAGAAACAGAAAAAAATTCATAGTTCGTTGTGTATTTTCTAAATACATTCTTACACATTACTACTACTTTTATCTCCATACAGGCTTATCATAGGACATGTTTCCTATGCATGCCTACGCACAACTTACACATCGAAAAAGATGATAATATTTGTACTAAATTGCATTGTATAATAGGGGACTTATGGCGTCCGAGTTCCACACATACTTCGAACGAAGCTGGATTGAAGCAAGTCTTGTATCAATTTATATTAAAAAAAGTTGATGAAATAAGTACAGATTCACAATCTGTCTACCTATCTTTCTCATTGACAAAGGAAATCAAATATTGACGATGATATAAAAGGAAAGGTTGATAATAGAATCGATTGAGTTTTTTGTGACTTATTTAATAAAATTAATAAGATTAAGTGTAGGAAAACATGATTTTTTTTTCCTGTATGGACTTCCTCACTGCGACCAGAATCGTAGATCTATTGTGAGATATGCCCGAGTGTCTGCTGTATCCCGAACTTCTGTTAATAGCAATACCGCTATTGAGCAGTGGCATGCTTATTTTATTGTTCATCAGTGCTTGTGTGTAATGTGATACTCTTCCTTACACGCTTACTGTTCTACTATACCGATACTCGTTCCTATTGCCAAATATCAACAATTATAATTCCCTGGAGAAGTTTCGTCGTGCGTCCTTCTGGCCAGTTTTATTGATAAGAGGGACTTATTTTTTGTTAAGAGGACGTTACGCAAAGGTATTGTAGATTTCAGCGTAAAGGAAGGGTAAGTGGTGGGGAGCCTGAGAATAAACCCATGCTTAAGTCCTTTTTGACATCGGATGGCCTGGTTCTACTAAGATTCGAATCCACGACCATCCGCTTGACAAAGCGGACTCTGTAACCTTGCGGCTACGCAGCTCCACATGATAAAAATGATAGAACGAAATTCGACTATTGAGTCGTTAGAGAAGAACGACAATCAAAAACATAGTAACTACTTTGGCTGCCGATAATCAACAAATTGTTCGAGCAAAATTACAGCCAAATGATCTAAAAATACGCAAAAATGTCAACGAAACTTTTCACACGTATCTGTCTCAGCAAATTGAGTATTTTCTGCGGGTGTGAAAATTCCGAAATATCAAAATAGAGTGAAACGACAGAATGAAAGATTTCAAATGCTTACAACTTTTCTACCACTGAATGGATTTCAGTCATTGATTTCTCGTTGGATAGAGAACATATATCTCTAGTTTATGAAAACAATTATTGAAACATTTCTTTATAGTAAAGAGATAAAAATTCATAGCCAATTTGATTGCAGTTCAACCAATCGCGTACCCGCAATGATGCAATCCAAGCACTTCCCCAGCACAGCCGACTTAAATATATAAACGATTTGGTTTTGTAAACGATTTGTTGTTGTTGTTTTGTTCGCTCGAGTGCACAACGACACATCCCTTCCGCTGGGTCACAAATAAAAACTAGCATGCAACAATTTAGTTTTCATGGATAGTTTGAGGCTTTAAAAATTCTTTTAATTTCAACATTTTTACCAATGATTGTATTTCAATGATGTTAAATGATTTGAACAACTATTTTAAATCAAAATGCTCATGATAACTACTTTCTAAATGCATCCGTTTTCAAGTTATTTTGAATAAAGGTTGAAAAAATAAGAAAATAAACTTTAAACTAAATACCACAGTGCAACAATTTTTTTGCCTTGGCTTCTATGTAGGATTTTTTTATGAAGTTTGGTATGAAAATAAATTTACCCGAGTTTGAACATATTTCAATTTAAGAGGTAACAATGACGCCATTTTGAATTTTTGAGAAATCGGAAATTTTCGATGTTTTTTCGATGTGACCCCCTTCCCGCAAAAGGGGAAGGATCATGTGAATACAAATTGCTATTGTATCTTTAAGTATCGCTTACACTCTTGATATTACATTAAACAGATTTCAAATAAGTTAATCTAACGTCGAGAAGAACCTTTTTTTTGTATTGTAGGAAAATTGGGGAAAAATTGATATGTTGCAGACATTTTAAGTGGATCAGACACTTACACGCAAAAGTTCAAGCTTTAATCATACAATGTGTTCTTTCAAAACGCACAATGATCGCTCTGAACCGCACAAAAATGTGTGAAATGCATAACGCATGGACAGAGATAAGAATCAGAATATGTATCATACACACAAAATCGTGATGTTTCGGTAAACTTCGGACTGTTTTGGGGCGCACAAAAAATCGCTGCTTACTTTTGCGAGCCGGTGCGCAACGAAGGCAGTGCATCCCTAATCACTGTCAGCAAACAAAACAGCCAATAACGAACCTTTTTGCAACAGGATTTACTGACGCTGGTGCCAGTAACGTGGAACCGAATGCATATGAATAAAACTAGAGTCGTAGTTAAATTCAAAATGTTTTGAACAAACCCAATGTCTTTTTGTTTGTTATTGATTCGATGATTTTTTTAAATGACCAGATTCATGAAAGGGAAACAATCAGTTAATATTTTCATCAATTCATTCATGACCAAAATCGTCAGTGTTTGTTGTTGGTTGCACTGCTTCAGCGATATCAGCCTTCTGAAGAACATTACCAATACCAGTACTTATCATCATGACGATACCAACACCGGTTGCAACTTTTGTAGTATGGTGATTTAAAACAACAATATAGCATGCTAGCCTGGGGGTCAATGCAGTCTCGATCAACTAGATTAGTTGAGAGAATTCGTTATCGATATTGTTTTCGGCACATTTTGCATGTTGTAGGTTAAAGTAAAACGATACACCGTGCCCCAGTGCTGAGTCGAGAAAATTTCCAGCTCGAAAAGTTTCTCGACCTGATCGGGAATCGAACCCGATATCACAACCGTGTGTGAGAGCTAGCCGACTGACATCACTAACCATAGAACCACGAGGAAGGTAGTATGGTGAATTGGAGGTGCTAAATACATTCAAAATACGCTAGAGCATCAAAAACGTTACGCCCAGCACACATTTGTTGTACTGGTTCCGAACTTGATCAGTAAATGCGCTAATTTCGCCCATAAATGATCGGGTTACGCACATTACAACTTTTGTGTGTACTTTTTTACTCTATATAAGACATAATTTTACTTCTACTTTTAGATATTAGCGCATTACCATTAATGCCAGACATAATCGATATTATTTTGCTTTGTGAAATATACTAAAACCATGCCAAAACCGTTTTCGTAGAATCACCGCTCCGAGCTCAGTTTATGTCCGATTTAAGATCTGTTTTTTTTTTCAAAAGATGGGTGAGAAGATGCTAATATGTGGACAAACTCTTAGAATTTTGATATTTGGCTTTAAAATGAACTGGCGTCGAAAAAACATCGAAAATTTCCGATTTCTCTAAAATTCAAAATGGCACCATTGTTGCCCCTTAAGTTAAAATATGTTTTGATGCAAAATTTGGTTTTGCATCAAAATTCACAAAAAAATTATACAGGGTATTTGTTCCATTATTCATCTCATTAAGCCGATGTTCACGAAGAATGCACGGATTAAATACCAAATTGTCACGAAATCATTGAACAATAAACAAGATGCGCTCACATGCTCTTATGGAATCGCCCAGCATTGGAAATTAAGTAAACTTCGGTAGATTTATCCTGAATTCTACGAACCATTTTTCACAACGCTTCCATATTCATCTCAAATCTTAAATCACTGCTCAATTATTCATCTCACGGAGCCCCCATATTCGTCACACTGTTAATCATGAATGAATCACACTTTCATGAATGAACGTAGCCGCAAACCATCGTAGTAGGTTACCTAGGTATCCGCTGTAGTTGTTTACGTGCAAAATTGGTAACCTAGGTAACCACTGCAGTGCTGTCGATTTAGGTAAATTATGTCGAAATATTTCAACAGTCTCAGTATGATTTTTTCGTATTAATAGAAACTGATTAGGCAATTTTTGATTACCTTCAACGCAATAAAAACAGATGAAAATACATACAATTGATATTTTAAATTTGTGAAAATTCATCTCATATAGTTCTGCTAATTAAAGTTTTTTTTTTGGGAATTTGAGGTGAACATTTTAAAGATTAAAGTATTTTTAGTGTAGTGCGTGATTTTGTTTAGTGAATAAAATAAAAAGTGGTCCGCTAATGATGAAAAAAACTTTGGTTGGCTGCTAAACGAGTCCCGTTGTAGCCGTATAGAGCAATGCGCGGATTCTGATTTCTGAGGTAGGTGATAGTAACAAATTAGTTTTCGAGTGCAGATGCCCGAATATAATATAAAATTAAGAGCTTTTAAGCGAGTTTTTGAGGATTCTACTTTATGAGAAATCTAAAGTGAACTCAGCAGAATCTATTCCATGGATTATTAGATTTGTTCAGTTAGAAAATATGCGTTTTTTCCTGTTTTCAATTGTGTTTTCATGTTGTATAAGATGAATATATGAGCTGAGACGAATAATGGAACAGTTCTCCTAGAAACCAAGGCAGAAAAAAGTCAATTTTTATTGCACTGTGTACTTAATAGGCTGTCCCAAAAAAAAATCGATGTTGAAAAAGTCAAGGTGCTCAGCCCTAAATTGAAAGATAATGTTATTTATAGCATTTTTGTAGAACATTTTGACTTTTTAAAAAATCGTTTTCAGGTTGCCCAAACGTGATTTATGAAAAACTGACTTTTTCTAGCTACAAAATCACTATTTTGCACTTTTTTCAATTCTGTTCGATTCCTAAATTTTTCCATATATTTTTTTTTATTTTTGTGCGGTTGTTTTTGAATATTTTGCATGGTTTGGTTCAGCATCGCATTCAATTATTTGACTCACAGAGCCCATTGAACAACACAAAAAAGTGAATTTTTTGCATATTTTCAAGATAAAACCCTTCAAAACACATATAAAAAAAATTTGTGATCAAAAACTGAAATGTTTACTGCAAAGCAGGATACAAGACGAAAATTTTCATGAAAGAGATCCTTGATATCTTATCGGGGGGCTGAGATATTGGCGTTTTTACATGTGATGAAAAACTATGCATTTTGTCTAAAATGCCACTAAAACTCAATATCTCTATTGCACTGTGTTTTATTTTGCCGTTTGTGCGTATAATTTCCTAAATAGTGATTCAAATGTTGATTATAGCCATAAGATATGTTCGAAGAAGTTTCAGGATATACAGAAATGCATCTTTTAATGTAGAAAGATGGGTGATCTATCCACCTATGAGTGAGCTAAAAAATTTACTTTTTAATCAGAATAAGATAGATGCAAGGTGTCTTCGACAAAGTTTTAGGTTATCTTAAAACAAGAAACTTTACCGAAGACACCATGTTTCTACCTCTTACATATTACGAGTAACATTGAGTTTTCTATTAGAAGGTACTAAAAATCACAATTTCCGTTCTAACTTTTTCGGAGATTTTTCCGAATTTTCAAACCTTTTACTAAGTTATCAGCCATCCAAAAATGCCTTTGTGTTCTGAACATTGTTATTTTTTATCTCCTAAAATAAACGGTTATTTTACATATTTGTTAAAATGCATAGTTTTCCATCACATAGAAAAATGCCAATATCTCAGCTCCCCGTTAAGAAAACAAGTATCTATTTCCATGTAAATTTTCGTCGTAAGTCCCGCTTTGCAATGAAAATTTCGGTTCTTAATCAAAAAATTATTTATTTGTGTTTTGAAGGGTTTTACCTTAAAATTATGAGAATTTTTTTTTTTGTGATGTTTAATGGGCTCTGGGAGTCACAAAACTTAATGAAATGCTTAACTGAACCATGCAAAATATTCAAAAACAACCTCACAAAAATAAAAAAATATATGGAAAAATTTAGGAATCGAACAGAATTGAAAAAAGTGCAAAAGAGTCGGTTTGTAGTTTAAAAAAGTCATTTTTCATAAATCACGTTTGGGCAACCTGAAAGCAATTTTTTAGAAAGTCGAAATGTTCTACAAAAATGCTATAAATAACATTATCTTTCAATTTAGGGCTGAGCACCTTGACTTTTTCAACATCGATTTTTTGGGACACCCTAGTACTTAATCAAAAGAGGGATAAATTTTGGTTTTATCCTAAGTTGAATTTTTTTATAGTTTCTGAATGATATCAATTAGCAAGTTTGGTTCAAAATTTCCAAGTCTAGAAATCATTTTTCTACAACTTGTCCATATACAATTAAAGTAGACAATTAAAGTAACGATTGAGGATTTCGAGATATATTTTTTAAAGGATTTCATCTACAATAGCTGATACGCTCTTTAAAAAAAATAACGCTCTGGTTAAAATGATCTTAATAAATACTAAATGATCTTAATAAATACTATAGATATACTTTAAATTTTGAGCATTTCGCATGAAAATGCACTGCAGTACTATTCCAATTTTATCTATTTTATGTGAATTTCTGGCCTAAAAAGTCTGAAACTGACAACACCGTATTTTTTTGTCACCAAATATAATATACTTACAATATTTACAAAGTTATATTTGATGAATTGTCGATATTATTCATCACCACATTATTTCAGAAGTACAGACTAAAGTCATCGGTGAAATTGGAACAACACTATAGAGCAGAATCGCGTCAAATGAGCTATGGTTGAATTTCGACCATTTTTGAATTGAATGAAACTTTGTACACGTATTTGGCTTAGCATTTTTCACAGATGGAGAGATTTTTTATACCCATGAGTTATATTCTTAAAGAGCGTATGCCTTTTGGCATAGGTTTTATTCGATGCATTGTAGCCCAGAAACCGTTGGTTGTATAGAAAAACTGTCTAAGAATGAGTTGTAGGGAATTAAAAATGCATCATAAAAAAATGTACACTATACAAAAAAAATCTGACCAAATGAAATTAAAAATAAACATTAAATTTCAATTAAAAAAATGAGTTGAATTTTTTTAATTTTTTTTTTAAAGAAACTTGATCAAAAATATACTATCAACTTCAAGTTTCTTAAAAAAAATGAAAAAAATAATTTGACTCTTTTTTTTAAATTGAAATTTAATGTTTATTTTTATTTTTTTTTGGTCAGAAATTTTTTTTGTACAGTGTATATTTTTTTAGGATGCATTTTTAATCCCCTTAAACTCATTTTCAGACAGTTTTTCTATACAACCAACGGTTTCTGGGCTACGATGTTTGGAATAAAACCTATGCCAAAAAGCATACGCCCTTTTAGAATATAACTCATGGGTGTTAAAAATCTCTCCACCTGTGGAAATTGCTCAGTTTGTTAAGGGGCCCTACACATACCACGTGGACAGATTTTTAACGATTATTACCCCCCTCCCCACAACGGTCATAGAAATTCTTTTTTTTTTGTAAGGACCGTGGACGTTCCACTACACCCTCCCCCCAAGCTGCCCACGTGGTATGTGTATGGCCTGTAAGCCAAATACGTGTGCAAAGTTTCATTCGAATAAAAAATGGTCGATCAAATTTTCGCGTATTTCCAGATCATTTGGTACGATTTTGCTCTATAGTTGCTTCTAAACAAATATCTTTACGTACAGGACTTCAGTTTTAAGTACAGTAATTTTACCTTGACCTTTTACTTTTGACCCTCCCAGCTGGTCTCGAGGTACGATGCTGGCCTAACAAGCCAGTCGTCGTAGGTTCGAGTCTCGACTCGGGAGAGACTGTTAGTGTCAGTAGGATCGTAGAGCTAGCCCCGCAATTGTCCTGTATACTTTACAGTTGGCTACGAAGTCTGTGTATAATAAAACAGAAGGTCGAGTTCCGAATCGGAATGTAGCACCAAGGCTTTTTTTTTTAATTTTACCTTTATGGGTAAGGTACAGTTATGAAAATATGTAATCAAAATACGTCTATTCTAGCAAAACTAAAAAATTTCTTCAACCATGGTTTTTTTTAACCCAATTTTAACCATATTTATGCAACTGAAATGGTTTGAATTTACAAATGTCACTTTAATTGCTAAAAATCATCATTTTAATTATAATGTTAAAAGATTGGAAATCTGTCTACTTTTAGAATCCGGGACTGACATGAACCTGTGCCCACATCTGGTTCCTGTAAACCCGGATTTTCGGGAGCATGTTCTGGTGAGGCAAATTAGTACAATTGACAATAAAACCGAACAACATTGGTATCAAAATTCATGAAATCACTCCGGGAATCGATTTTCATATGCTTTGAGTCCATCTGATGTGTTGTCCCCAAAATGGTCGTACCGAAACAGATTCCCGTGGGGCCCTATATGGCCATCAACATGATTGGATAGAAACCCTAGTTTGTCAAAATCCATGAAATCACTTTAGTAATCCTTTTAAGAATTTTGATGGGATACTATACAAGCATGTTGATGGCCATATAGGGTCCCACGGGAATCTTTTCCGGTACGACCATTTCGAGGACACCTCATCAGTTGGACTCGACATGGATGTAAATTTATTCCTGGACGGATTTCATGAATTTTGATATACATATTGCTGAGGATTTTATGAAACATGCTTGTGACCATATAAGACCCTACGGGAACCAGCTGCAGAGTGGCTACTCCAAGACTCAAAATGTGTAAAAGTCAACTTCTGGATTGATTTCATGAATTTCGATACCAATATTGTTTGTTTTTATTGCCAATTTTTAAAATTTGCCTTGGATCTACAACCTGGTTCCGAAAATCTGGATTTACAGGAACCATATAGGAACGAATGACTCTTCAGGTCACGTACGACAAGCTTTCCAACCTTTCGACGGGTCAAGATCGACAACCGGTCAAGAATTGAAGAAGTAAGAAACATTCCATTTTGGTGGGTACCCGGGTACCCTACCGAGTACTTGCGTGTGTTAAAATTGCCGAGTACATAATGGTTAAAAAAGTTTCATCTTATAACTATTGACATAAACATTTATTTTCAAATCCCTTAGTGCATTGATCGTAATCGTTGTGAGTGGTGGACTTGCACTATCAGTGCTCTTGGATGTTTTCATAACACTCTAATTGCCAAATATAGTCCTTCATCAAACGTTACCTTCACTTCGGCCGTTTTTATAGATTGGTTGGCTGCCGAAGTTAACAACTGACAATTTGGTCGACGCTTTTTTTTAGTTTAGTGCAATGATGGGTTGCTTAATTGCTTATTCAGAAAAATATTTTCAAAAGTCGTCCATTTTACACAATTAACAATCTTTTTCATTATTAGATGTAAAATCGATTCATAGTCGAATGAAATAGATTATGAACCATTCTAGTCGTTGCAGTTGCGTACTTTTACTCTGCCCGTCAGTGCTTGTTTTTTTATCTCTCCACATTTTACTTGTTGGGCAAGGTGTACTAGCCTTGCTTTCCCTCGGTTCTTCGGTTGACTCAGGGGAGCGGCTCGTTATAATTGCATATATAGTGCATAGCCATCCTCGGTGCAATTCCCGGGCTGTGGATTCAATCGACTTCGACCTTTCGCGCTGCAAATGTGCCACTGCACGAAACGGCATTAATCAGGCTTGCCCGTAGCCCGCTGCTGATGGTGCGCTTGTGGGAGGGCCAGAAAATGTGCAGACGGCTGTGCACGGGTCTGCCGGCTCACGAACGGGTTCGTTAAAGGCCTATCCCAACAACCATTTCGCTGGGAAACGATTCGCATCTCGAATGCGAATGCGAAGCGGGTATGAAAGCCGCGGGAGTTTTCCGATTGCGGGTTTCACGACGATATTGCTCAGGGAAAAGCAGTTTAATTGATGTTCTGTTTTAGGGGTGAGCGTTTCACGCACGTTAATCGTAGTTTTGATTGTACTTTTTCAGCGTGTCCGAATTAGATAAAACCGAACCGAAGCGAAGCTTCGATGTCTGGGTTTGGTGAAAGTTAGTCGCTTAATGAATACTTTGCACTCGAAAGTTTGCACAAACTCATTTGTTTTGATAAACTGTAAGTTACATCGTGTCTCTAATTCCATTTTAATGAAGTTTCAATAGGTTATCTTCTAGAACCTTCGTTTTTATCAACGATACTGACTATTTAGTTAAATAAGTGTTGTTATTATATCATGCAAAGAAGCGTTTCGAGAATAAAAAATCTTTCAGTAAGTAGAATTTCCGATCGAGTGGATAATGGTTGACGCTCCGAAATCGTCACTGTTGAAGGCTTTTGAGGTCTTCACATTCGATTGGATCAACATAAATGCCGTCTGTCGAGGTTGCAATTCTTCGCTGCTGGCTGATTTGTTCAGGGCTTTACAGACGATAATGAGATTCAGCTGCGATGTCTATGCTGCATGTTTGTTGTTTCCACGTATCTCTGTTCCAAGCCCTCACGCGGTGAAACCATGAGCCGGTCCGCTATGTTAACCTTCTTTATTCATTCAAAGCGGCGCGGCGGCCAGTGAGCTCGAAAGTAGGGTGAAACTGCACGACCGGTCCCACCGGTACTGCTGTGGCTGCTGGGCCCTATCGGGGGGGTGTTCTAGATCGCGGCTGTTGAGAGTCCATTCCACTCAGTGGCCTTTTGGCCCACGACTGAAGCAAAACTAAAGATTGATCGACGGTTGTATAGTTCGAGTTCAAGAGGTGTGTTTCAACCATGTTGCTGCAAAGTAGCACTGCTCACGACTTTTTGCTCCTCTCGGTCGGGGTCTGAGGCCACATAAACACCTTCGCATTTAGCTTGTCATTCATCAAAGCTTATGAGCAAAAACCTTTCTTCGTCTGGCCCTATGCCTGCGGATCTCTATCACTGCACAGTCACCACTGCTCGATCCTTTCTCTTGTCCGGATCTGGTGCCTACACATAAATGAACGAAGGCTGTACATCTCGCTAACTGCTTCATAATTATCCACTTACTTAAAGTCTACGTGTGCCCAATAGCGAAATAGACCCCCTAAGCTCTGTTCGGCAGACCTTTTTAGCTTCATTGCAATCTCATCCGTCCGTTCGTCCGTCCGTCCACCCAATCGCCCAGTGCGCCTAAGCAGCCAAAAAAAGCGAACAAAACAACCCCTTTCCACCATGTTTTTGTGTGTAAGCTCGAAAGATGCAGATCACGAGCGTCGCCTGATTTCTTTTTATGTTCGCGTCCGTCCGCCATCACCGTCGGTCGCTCGCTTGAATCTGCCATCTTTGTTTGCAAGGAGAAAGAGAATAAAAAATTTGCAATGCAGGACAAATGACAGTCACTTTGGTGTTCAATTTTAGGCTAATTTGCTTGTTTGCGAGACGAACGGAAAAATATATGTATCGCAGCTTGAACGCGGGGCTGCCCTTCGCCGGAACGGGACGGAGCGGATCCAAGTGCCGTAGACCGTGACGCTTTTGGAAAGGTGAGACCATGCAAAACAATGCGACAGCTGTAGGGGAAACAACAGGGAGGGAGGACAGTTTGTAGTACTCGTACCAGACCAGCATACAGCGGATACAAAACGTTTGTACGTTTTGTACTGGTTTTGAGGACGCGCTGTGGCTGCGGATAAGAGACCTTCTTAAACCTTAGATTTAAGTACCAGTACTTGATGTGCCAATCAAATGGATATGGGTCACTAAACGGATAGCGAAGAACACAATTAATAACATTGAGAAAATCGCTCATAAGATCTATATGTATAAATCAAGGAATTTCTAGTGTAACGAACATTTATTTCTGTACGGTTCATCAGAAAACAACTGTATCTGCTGCCATTTAATTGCTTAAATTTACTGTCAACATTTGGTTGTTATGCCCGAATCAACTTAAGAGAAGGGACTGTTCAAGTTTAGGGTGCCAGTGGTAGTGATGCTTGTAATGCGTCAAATGTGTGGTAGCTGCCAGTGATGCCATTCTCATGGTATGAATACATAGCTTAAGCCACATGAACGGCTAACGTATGCCTTCTTTACATGGGTTCTTGTCTCTTTTGAAAAAAAAAGGAATCTAACAAAAAAAAATCATGTTTAATCTCACTATTTTTCTCAAAAGCTAAATGTGATATAGGAAAAAAGGTAATTCCAGATTTCTTTCAAAATGACTTTTTTAGATAGGTAATTTAGTTGCCCAAAACTCATCTGAAAAAATCAAAGTAGGCACTAGGGTGTCCCAAAAAATGTAAAAATGCCAATATCTCAGCTCCCCGGTAAAATTGCAAGGGTCTTTTTCAAGTAAATTTTCGGCACGGATTCCGCATGTGCCGTCGAACGTGCAAGTAATATTCGAACGGAGTAATAGACTTCCTTGACTTGAGCGTTTCTCTGTAAGTTTTAACGACTTTGGGAGTATAGGGCCGAGTGTTGTTATGCAGTAGAATCACTTTTCCGTATCTCTGCTCATGTTGTGAACGTTTTTTTCGCATCAATATCCGGTTGAACGGATGACGTATATGCACAGACTTTCTAATATTTTTTTGGGTTACTGTTATCAATCCATTTTTATCATTTGTCACGATGCGATAAAAAAAACCCCTTCGTTTTCGCCGCTGGAGCAGTTGACCCTTCGAAATGGTTTGACGGGTTAACTCCTATACTGAAGCAAGCTGTTCATGCGTTTGACATGGTTCCTCATCGAGCAATTCGTCCAAGTTAGTATAGAAGGTTTCTGGTCTTCCAATTACGGCACGTTGTTTCATATAGAGAAGCATTTCCGTAAACCTTTTTTTAACTCTCAATGCGCTTCAGCTGCCGTTTTCTGTGGATCAAATGAGATAAGTAACTTTTTCTGCAAACGATAATTATTTGGTACCAAATCGGACATTTTCTTACACCTAAAAGTACCATAACAATATGAAAAACATATAAAAAAGCGTACATAAAATAAAAAAAAATATGTTAGTTAAACGTTTTCTTGGAGAATCTTAAAAACGACTGTAACCGTTAATTACCGTAAAATTACGACAGTTTATTATATGTCAATGTCTTTCTTGCAATAGGCTTGTGAATGCACTCGATTGGTGATTATCAATTTGATGGTGTGAAGCGTTAAATTTCAGTTATAATTCTCCTTCAACTCTCTTCTTTGTGAAATCTTTGGTAACCTTGAAGAGAAGCGTTGTTCAAAAGTCATTCGAAATTAGTGTTGAACGGTGCTAAAACACTGTAGGTAGAGTACCACTTCTCTGTCGAAACAAAACAGCTCGTTGGAAAAGTTATGTCAAACTTTGAGTTCCTATTGAAGGCAAACAGTCATTTACTGTTTGAAACATGTAGTCGTGCTTGAAAGGACGGTTGGTTTTATTTTTACATTCGAGTTCTGCCTTCTTCCTCGTTTCTTTCGGGAGCAGAACGCCAAAAAATTTGTTTGAATCCTCGTCATTGCGAATTGCCAAGGCACAGAAATCCAAAGAAGCAAAACGAGGAACTAAATTTCATAGTGCCTTTTACCTTCATCCTACCTTAACGGTGTCTTCGAAACAATTGTTTGTGTGATTGACCCGCATAATCTCAAATTGTCAAACGTTATGAAATGTTTACTACATTACAATTGTTGTATTTGACATAGTTGTAGAAGATTTAGACATATGAAACTTTGCAGACCAAACAAATTTTTGGTTTAGAAGTTATGTATCAAAATGTAAAAATCATGAAACATCATTATCTCAGAAACTGCAAAACCGTTTTGAACAAAATTGGTTTCAAATGAACGGGCTACCTA
This sequence comes from Wyeomyia smithii, assembly GCF_029784165.1. Classification (NCBI taxonomy): domain Eukaryota; kingdom Metazoa; phylum Arthropoda; class Insecta; order Diptera; family Culicidae; genus Wyeomyia; species Wyeomyia smithii. The sequence goes on along the minus strand of NC_073696.1, from coordinate 80,986,958 downwards.
AAATACCCTTAACCTTTGGATTTTATAAAGATTGAACTTGTGGTTCAAAAGTTATGGAAGAAACTTGTTCTGAAGACTGGTTAATCTCACTCATGTTTCTCAGAGATGGCTGAACCGATTTTCATAAAATCAGTGTCAAATGGAAGGCCAAGTTGCCCCAGAAGACCCTATTGATTTTTTTTGCAATCATAACATATTATTTTGCTGTTATTTTTACTTTGCCTGTTATGGTAAAAATGTGAAATCCAGCTACAAACAGGAACATATTCCGAAGACTACTAAACTCTTTAGACATATTTATTTGTTTTGAAAGTTCTATTTTTCGCCTTTCCAATACAGCCAAAACATGAAAAATCGGTTGAAAAATAACAGAATTATGCATAAAAATGTGAGCTAAGGTAAAAAACAGGGTTTTGACCATAACTCATAACTTTTGGAGTATTTGAAAAACTTCAAGTAAACGCACAAGTTATACTTGACTAAAGCTCCAACCCACACTAAGCCACATTAGAAGTTCTTGCATTTTTTCATCATTTGTAGCTCCGTGAAATAATTGTGCGACAGAAGCCAAAAACTCTGGTTTTCTTCAAAAATATATAACTTAGCCAAATATCAACCGATTTTCACAAAACTACTTTCATTTGATTCGGAATTGAAAATACTTTCAAAATTATAGTATATGTGTGGTATGTTTCTTACAAAAACAGACGACGAATTTCAAATTAAATTGAAAAATTGCGTGAAAAAGTCTAAAAAATTAGATTTAAACATAAATAACTCAACATGTTTTATTCATATTAATAAAAACCTGTATATATTTTGAAAGCTCTATTTGTCTTCTTTCTAAAACTGCCTGAATATTGAAAATCGCTTGAAAAACAACTGAGTTAAAAAATATTATATGCGCTGAGGTCCAAAAAACCGATAATGATTATCAGAGCCAAAACGTTTCTTTTGATGATTTTGACGTCTTTGGCAAAGTTGTAGATAGTAATTTTGTCTTTCCAAAAAAAAAAAAAAATATACAATCTAAAACAAGTTCCCAAAAATGCGCTAAAACAGGTTTTGTAAATAAAATATTCTCGAAAATATGTTTTGTAAATAACTTTGTAAGGGAAAGTCCTGTGTGGTCTTTGGCAAAAATATGTGTTTTGTGTGCCCCAACAATTCCTCCGAACAACGTTTTCTTGTAAAATGTAACAGAAGTTAAGTACAAAAACCTAATTCTAGCCTAATTTTTCAGAAGGACCCAGATAACAATGAGAGATTGTCTCCTCCGTCACTTTGTTTCGTTAATTACGTCGTCATTATAAATATTTTCCAAGCTTTCTTCCCCTTAATCGAGAGATTGTAATACTGTCTTGCTTACTATGCATTGAGTGTTATGGAATATGGAAAAAACAACATAGTTATTTATATAAAGAGCTTTCTAAACGAAAAGAGTCTCTCAATGTCAGATAGGTCCTTTTGAAAAATTATGCGAGAATTGTAAGTTTTTTCCATTCCACTTTTCAATTTTCTACCCAATGAATATAAGAATTTTTTTCGTTCAGCAAAGTTTCAGATTTTTAAATCATCTACAACTTTACCAAATAAACCATTCCTCTATCTCTTAACACAAAAAAGTTTGTTTTCTTTTATTTTTAATTTAGTAAACTTTTCATAACTTTTGGCAATTTGAGGTTATGCGGGTCATTCATACGAACAATTGTTCCGAAATTACCATTAAGCTTGGATGAAGGTGAAATGCACTATTCAATTAAGTTCCACTTTTTACCTTTTTGGACTACTGTGCAATGGCGGATGACGCGGGGTAATTTTCGTTTTATTATTATCTCTAGCAGCGTTCGCTGCATATTCCAGCACTTGTGTAGCAAGATACTCCATTACAGCCGCCAGATCGGCAGATACTCCAGGACCAGCACACATAATTTCCATTATGCTGCAGACGATAAATTCGACGTACCGTGGATTAAAGCTCAGCACGAGATAAACAGGACTTTGTCTTTCCTCTGACTTCATCTTCTTTACCATGACTAGACCATGTAACATGTAAATTGGATTAATCGGAATAGCGATGTGAAGATGTTTAGAACTGCTAACTGTATGGTAAAAAACTCGTGTTATTATTTTGAAAACCTGCGGAGAGGACAAAGACAACAAGCAAGCGGTGCGGCGTAGATGATAGAATGAGGGAATTTGAAATAGAGGAAACTGTTTTTGGGTATACAGACGAACGTTGTGTTCGAAGTACATTAGTTGTATGAACTAGCATATTGTTAAGATGGCACCGAAAACAAGTTATACAATGCAACCAAGTTCCAGTTCCGTACGTTTGCTTTTGTCAGGAGATAGCACGCTGGGTTCAAAGCTAGAGCTTAGGGTGGTTTACCGGTAAAACAAAAACCGGTAAAACCGTTAAAACCGATATTTTTTTCAATACCGAAATACCGGTATTGGAGAGGCGAAAAAACCGGTATTTTCGGTATTTTTCTTAAAATTGAAAAGAAAACTTGTCACAATTTTCATAAATCATTGTAGGGCTGATGAATGCTACCAACTTAGGTGGGCGTTAAAAACGCATATGACGGTGTATATAATAAATACATTTACACAAAAGCAACATTGAACATAAATTTATTTTCTAAGTAAAACAGGTAATCTCTATACACACTCATACTTACTCTTTTCAACATCGCTAGAAAAAATATCTGAATATGGCGTTTTGTAGAGCAACTCAAGTGCTTTGATGTCATGTATAAGCCAAGTGTGCCAAATGGGGTAAAACGGCCCTAGAAGGTTTTTTTCAAAAAACCGTCAAAATCACTAAAATCACTGTAGTTTCTGCTAGACTTAAAATATTTTACTTAAAATTTGGATTATCACTGTACCTTGCCAGATCTACCTTCTCTATCAGAAGATAGGCAATTTGGGGTAAAACGTTCCTTGAAGATTTTTTTTTTTCGAAAAATGCCGTCAAAATCACCAATACTGCAAGACCTCGGGTTAGACTCGATAGATTTGATGAAAATTTAGATAATTACTCTAAGTTAATACGAACTTAAAGGCAAGATGACAAAAATGACAAATAGATTAACATAAGGGGCCATCCACATACCACGTGGACAGCTTTGGAGGGGGGGGGTTGGCTAATGTCCACGGTCCATACAATTTTTTTAGAATTTATATGGACAGTTGTTCACGGAGGGGGAGGGGGGGATTCAAAATCGTTAAAAATCTGTCCACGTGGTATGTGGATGGCCCCTAACGAAAATAAATATTTTTCTTGAGAAATACTTAGCGATTTTCGGGGTGCTATTTTCTCTACAGAAAAGGTCAAGAACCAGAAGTTAGCATTTTATAAACAACTACAAAGCTTTTATTTGGCATAATATCCAGATGCATCTTTTGGGAAGTGACTAAAAAGGACTAAAGTTTTCCTTGACTTCACAAAAAGCTTCAAACAAAGTAAAAGATATTATCGACATGATGGTCGCGAAAATGAATAATTCCAACCGAGTACCTACTTATCCGTGGAGCAAATAAAATCGTTATTTGCACGATTCTCTGCAATAGTTATGTATGCAAAACTTAGCGTAAAGGAAGATGGTGCTTTGATGAAAGTTGAAGAACATCATGAGTAAAAATTGTTAAGCAATAATGTTCGAAGTCGTGATTTTTCAAAATGATTGTTCATTTTTGTTGATACAACAGCAACCAGAGTAACATGATTTTTTTGGCCAACACTCAGGAAAAAGCGAAGAATGAGACCGATGACAATTAAGTTAAAAATAATCAAATTAAAAAGATTTAAATTAAATTTAAAAACAATCAAATTAAAAAGATGAACATGAAACTCAAACCATAACATACTTCATTTGCTTTAACAAAACTCGAAATATTGCAGTCTTTCAGCAACCGTCTCATCGATATTGTCTTTTACAGGGTTTGATGCTTTTTATAAAACCTAGTGAAAAAGTCAAGAAAAAGTTCAGTCCTTTTTAGTCAGTTTTCAAATGTAGTAGTATTTTCCAAGAAAAATATTTTTTTCGTCATGTAAATCTATTTGTCACTTTTGTCATCTTACCCTTAAGTTCGTATCTAACTAGAGTTATAATCTAAAATTTCAGTAAATTTATCAAGTCTCACCCGAGTTATTGCAGTTTTGGTGATTTTGACGGCATTTTTCGAAAAAAAAATCTTCAAGGAACGTTTTACCCCAAATTGCGTATCTTCTGGTAAAGTAGGTAGTTCTGGTGAGGTACAGTGATAATCCAAATTTTAAGTAAAATCTTTTAAGTCTAGCAGGAAGTAAAGTGATTTTAGTGATTTTGACAGTTTTTTGAAAAAAAACCTTCTAGGGCCGTTTTACCCCATTTGGCACACTTGGCTGGAATAATACCACAAATTTTTGGAAAAATCCATCAAGTCTAGCAGGAGTTATTGCACTTTTTAGAATTTGGACGTTTTTGGACATATCATTTTTAATGGCCGTTTTACCCCACTTAACCTCAATGAAAAAAATTGAAATTTTGCAAAACTTCCTACCTTGAATAGACAAACAAATGCTGAAAATTTCAGCCCAATCGGAGAACATCAAAACAATATGCGGTTGCGCCTCTCGCGAACTGGCTCTTAAAACACATTAGAAATGTAAATGATAAACATTTCAAAAGGTCCTATCTGCTTTCATCGTTTTTCCGAAACGTCTTTTCATTTTGGAAATGTTTAGCTTAAGTTACTCTCCCAAGCGTGTTTTTTTGTTCAGATGATAGAGTAATCCCTCCGCTATCAACTTGTGCAAATAACGTGTCAAAAAAGATGTTTAATAAGTTGCGGTGATTGAATGAAAGTGACCGATCAAAAAATCGATCAAAGCAGATAGACCTTTTGAAATGTTTCTCTAGATTTGCTATCTGAAAACTCATAAAAAAAATTTTGGCCAAGTTTTTGTTCTACGTACTCCTATGTGCAATGGTCTAAATCTTACAAAAAAAATCTGGATCGTAATTAAGCATAGGTACTCATAAATACAAAATCATAGTTATGCAGTGACACGTCCATAGATGCAACCTGAGACGCTGAGCAAAAAATAAAATCAAAATCAAAATTAATGTTAATTTTTTAGTTTTATTTTAAATAGTACAGTGAGAATAACTTGCGTTTTTTGCGGACATGATTGTCATCACTTCCCCAAACTATGATTTTCAGACTTTTGTAGTTGAACAAGTAGGTTAAAAAAACACGAGTCGCTCCTGGTTTGCATAAATCCGAAAAAAGGAAAATACCGGTTTTTTACCGGTTTTACCGGTTTTTATTTTTATGAATACCGAAATACCGGTTTTTCGAAAAGTCGGTAATACCGACCACCCTACTAGAGCTAAAGCTGTTACGAAATATATTAGCTCGAACAAATTGTCTAATTTCTCCTACCAAGTATAAATTACAGGGTCACAAACGCGTTCTTGGAGCAACGTCGAATAATCTCACTAAATGCTAGTTTGATGCAACGATACAACTCTGGAAAATCGTTTGATAGTTAAGGTAAAAGAAATCTTGCCATGAATAACGAGAAAACTAGAATCATCCCTCGTCATATGGTAATTCCCAATTAACAGAAAATTAAAAGACTATTGTGACAACATCTAGGTTACTTTTGGGTGTCTCGAAATACTCATTTGAAGTTGTAAAGAGATATTGTTTCAAAATTTACTTTTTTTATCATTATTAGCAATTTTTTGGTGCATGGCAGAAAAATACCAGCTGCCTCAATAGAATAGATTTGAGGCGATTAAAAGTGCCATTCATGTATCACCATAGTAACACCGGCAAGTTTGTTTAATTCATCGTCATTGCGGATTGCCATTTACCAAGGATGGATGATTCTTGTTCTGTTGTTACTTCTTCACAAACTGCGAACTAGTAAATAACATACACTCAAAGTGAATACACGTTTCCAGCACACGCACAATTAACTATTAGCAGTGCCCGAAAGACTGAAAACGAACGCGCCACATCCGGACAGAGTCACGAAAATACCCAAACGAGTTAAGCAGTGCTACAGACATGTATGTATGATGATGATGCTTCCCACACAGACGGGAGATCCAAAATCAAGTACCGTGAAAGGTACTTTACAAACACCAAATATCTTGCAACAGTGATTGGATCAGCGTTACCAGGTTGATTTTTTTTTTTTATTCTCGCTTATTTTCCGTCGGTCTAGTTCCGCCACTGTTGTGGCCAATCACCGACGCCCAGGGAGGCGACTCCACACCCAGGACCCTAACTCACGACCCGTTTATTAACGGACTGGCGCCAACGGCTTTACTTCCTCATGCGATGGAAGGCGTGATCCCAGAGATTTTTTCGCCTCAGAAAATCTCCCGGTGTCGGCTAGGATTGAATCTAGACCAGTTGGGTTGGTTGTGAGTGGATCACGCCACCTCACAACCATCGACACCTATGTCGGCGGTGGGATTCGAACCCAGGCGTCGAGCGTGGTTGGCGGAGACGTTACCAACCACACTAGGCCCCCGCTCGTTAACCAGGTTGATTTTGTCAATATCTGGAAAATTTAAAAAAAAATATGGCAGTCATTACGTAGGAGAAAAGCTCATCTTTCTGATAAAATTGTTGAAGGCAACATTTAAAGAGACGAAATTGCGAAATTTTGGGCAAAATTTGAGGTGATGACCTCTGTGCGAGACAGATAAAATCAGGAAAAAAAATCTGAACCATGAAAAATCTGGAATATTGGACATCAAAACTGTCTATTTGAAGACATGTTTAAAAACCTGGATAAGCCAGATATATCTGCAACGCTAGATAGGATAGGTAATGATGAATATTTGTGCATGCTAGCTTTTATACGTGACTACTGAGAGTTATACTTTCGGTGGGTGTGTCGTTGTGCACTCGAGCGAGCAAAACAACTCAAGTCAAAGCGTTTGTTACCCCATAGTGGACCCCTTTCCTATAGTGGACCACCCGCTAAATTAGCTCATTTTATGCCAAAATGTGAGGGATTTTCAGAAAAATTTTCGGAAAACATCTTGTCCAGCCAATCTGCATCACAAACATTAATAAATTTCCATCTATATTAAGAGATATTGAGTTAATTTGACGGGTGCTCCACTATAGGTTCATAAAGCAAAGGGATCCACTATAGGTTAATTTACCCTACTTTAGTGTCGGCTGTGCTGGGGAAGAAAACTAGTGATGATTGGTTGTTTTTATTGATTTAGACTGACACTGAGAGTTTCGCCTGATATATGGCCTTGTTTTTAGCTCTGATTGATCGAAATAGGCGTTTCTACATTCTCTAATAGTACATTAGTTAGCCTCACAAAAATACAATTTTACACATAGATTGCGGTAAGAATGTAAGAAAGGTAGCTGACTGAGTTTAAGCTTTTAAGAATGGACAATTTTCGTGACGCTCAAACTATACAAAAAAAAAAACAAAAACATCAAAAAACGTCAGAATATACAAAAAACAAAAAATATTCTTTCTTTTGTAAATTCAGTTTGAAATATGTATTGAAAAAAAAATATTTTTTTCAGAATATATATTTTTTCAAAGTGTGCGAGCTAGCAAATATAGTGGGTTTATTGAGAAGTGAAGGACATGGCATATTGAGAATGTTGTGCGCAAGGTGGGCACTGTGTTTGAGTGTTACGGATCAGATGAACGGATGAGAAGAACTCAATTCATCTACTAGTGAATAAACATCAATAATCTGATGTTTATTCACGAGTAGATGCATTGAATTCTTCTCAGTTTCAGCACACTTATTTCTTGCTTCAACTGAATATCCAATGCTCATTGTGACGATGCATGAATTTCGTTTACCATATTCAATGGAATGGAATGAATGGAATGAATATCAAAAGCCTCGTGAATGATATTCAGAGAAGTCTCGGTGATTATCAATTCAAGTAGTAAAAGTTTGCTCAGACGCACCGCACGGTACAGCATAAATAGTCGAATGAGGCAATTTGAAATTTTACTATTTTGAAATGATTTTCATTTTTGACGACCAAAATATCAATACGAGTTTTAGTGATGTATGTAATTTTTCGAGGATGCAAAAATGAACAAGGACAAACAGGTGTGATTTAGGCTTAGAAAAAAATTCCCCATCCAGACGGGGCTCAAACCCGCATTCTCCAATGTCTCCGTAAGTCATAAGACGAAACATGTAATTAGTTCATGAGGAGTGTTAAGTTTCATCCGGTCGGTGTTCATCGGTTTTTTGGTATCATGAATATCAACGTTCGCATGGGTAGTATGAATATCATTATAAAGAAGGCTGAAAATCGCTGCTTTTGAATATCATGGTAGTGAATATTCTCAACACTGCTACGGAAAGAAAAACTTTAGAAAAGAAATAACATTCAATGAGAGTGCCCATTTACTAAACTTAAAAAAATGGCTTGGTGGTAAAAGATACGATCGATTCTATTCAAACTTTTTTTAGATGCTACTCAAAGTAGAATGATCGATTGAAGCTTTTTTTTAGTATTTTATTTGTATTCCACTTCCAGATCTAATTGGATAAAGTCATGGTTCAATAATTATTTTTTTGTTATTAATGCATCAATGTATGGTTTTTTAAGATGTTCACATTCTACTAAACAAATTATGGGTTAATATGGCAAATAGTCGATAACCTCAAAACCAAATTCCATTTCATGAAAATGATTCAAATTTTCAGAACCCATTGACGACGACAATCTCGTCGTAGCATATCCACGATTTCCCCCGTACATGCATGTTCGCCGACTAGCGTTAAATTTTGTCTCACGGACGGCCGGGTGCAACTTCTTTGTCTTCAAGAGTTTTGTATCGCTGCGGGTGGGAGCGGCGTTTTTCTGGCCTCGAAAACCCTTCTTGAATGCGATTTTCAGAAGTACCTACACACACTATACACAGACTCAAGTGTCTGCATGAACTATACGATCCCGTGTGCAGACGGAGCATATGTTTTATGCAGGCTATGCTCCAATCATCAGCGACAGGATGTTCATGGTGGTTACTTATTTTATGTTTCTCTTTGTGCTTTTCTTTTTCCTTTTGTGCCTTTGTCAGAAACTGGTTGGTTTCAAACGGAGCGACTACTGTTAGCCTGGTCGAGACGGAGTGTGACGCTTTGCACAGAAGGTTAGGACGTTAATTTAGCTGTACTATAATTACCACATTGAAGTCCTAATGCAACGATTTTCACGAACAAATTTCAGTCGAAAATGCCTTCATATGTTCGCACTAACCTCTAGCAAGAGCTGATTTTGACGGAGAGCTAACCTTTACAAGTTTATAATATCACGTATCCATTGCGCTCAATACTTCTACTCGGCTCGATCGCCTAATGGTCCAATGTACAAGAAAGACTACTCGCTATCTGGAATCGTTTGCATTGTACGGCACCTCAAAGGTCATCGAGTGTGGTACATGCTTTTTACTCGGTGCTGCATAGTATTGCAGTTAAATCGGCTTTTATTTAGGAGAAACAAGACCATAAAATGAACCGGTTTGCCACTGTCAAATGACCCATTTTACAGCCAGTTTAGCTCACAGTGGGATGACATTCGAGCATAGCAATTAAACGAAACAATCTCCTGCCGTTGAGTTATTGTAATTAATGTACTCTGATATGAGTCAAATGGGTGCGAGCAGACGCGGTTCGTTCGATGGCTCAAAATAACAACGAGCTAAGCCCAATTGAGCATGACAGCAGCGCTTCGTGAGTGGGCGCAGTTTCCTTTCGGAGCCAACCGTCGGCCCCAAAACCGTCTAGCCGGGTCAGCGTTTTTAGACTCTCGGCCTTTTGTTTACCGTCTGAAACCGCTTTGTTTTCATAAAGCTTCAATTGAGCAAGACAATTGATGAAACGAGTTTTTCTGCGTATGGACAATGATTCTGACAACCAGCAGCTTCATACGCTGTAGCGCGTAAAGTGCAGGTTAGGATGTAGAAGCATTATGGCGATTTAAGCATGAAAAAATATTTACGAGCAGTCAGCCGACGTTAAAACGGGTGACCACGTTCGGTCCTAATGGCTGCCCACTTATGGCGATTGAAAGCCGCACGCACACGTCTCCGTCCCAACGCATCCCAAATTTGTTGACGAAACGTCCTACGCTTCGTGCGTACGTTCGTGACGAGTATGCAAAGCGCTGTGTTCCGTCTACGGGTACCGGTTCGCTTCAAAGATGGAACTATCCATGAGATTTTTCGTTGAATGTATGCTTATATTTCTATAAGTGTGTTCGTTACAGGTCGAGCTATCATTTGTGAACGCGAGCTGCATCAATTTTATGGTTACTATATAATTAGAACACCGCGTATGGTGTGCTCTGACATTCAAATTTGCGTAATATAATTGGAATCTGTAGGATGAGGCGTTTTGCCCTTTCAAACGAAGCTAAGCAGGAGGCTTAAAATTCACATTTCACCGGTCGTATATCATGAATAATAAAGTATAAATAAATATTCACTGAGTGAAAAAACAACAACTAAGTGGTTACAGGAAATCTTCTGACACACTTCGAGTTGTTTTGAGGGGAAGGTTATTATTTTAGCAGTTAGGAGTTACTTTGTTAATTTAGTTAATTTCTAATTTTTGTAAATCAGAAAAGAATTCAAACACGATTTTTGCTGAAGATCCCACATTTTTATCATTGTTATTTTAAATACTGCAAAAACATAAGTTTTTTCTGATTGCTCTACAAATTTGATTCTAGAGGATTACATCCATGGAATAATATAAAAAGTAGAAAAGTTTGTGCCTAAGCGCATAAATGTAGGCTTAACGTAGGAAATTGATACAAAATTTATATTTTGAGTCTCTACATATTTGTTCAGTGCCCCATAAAAAGACAATGATACAATGCACATATTGTATTCCTTAGACAGAGGGCTGGAATTATATATTCTAACCCAAAACTGTAGCCAGTTAAAAGTCAGGTTTGTATTGTAGTACTCTTACCTCCTATGTCGTACGCAACTGTACTAATCGACAAGAAGAGTGCCAACTGTCAACGTTTGCATTGCGAAAGTGCTTTCAAATTCACTGTCGTACACAACTGTACGAGCCGGAGAGGGGATGCTTCGTTGCCTTTTAAATGGAATAGTATTTCTGCCAAAAGTTTTCCTTAAAAGGTAGAATTGTTTCGTCTTTTTTTTATGTATTTTCCGTTTATCAAAAACATAATAGTGTTAATTATCAAATCATTTCAATTTTGTACATTTTAACTGTCCATTACGGTTGTATAACAGCTTTCCATATTGAAAATCCGTTCCTCATAACGATTTATATTCATTTTTACAGAATGCACAAACGCACATTGTGTCACCGTGATACACTTTATTTAATTGATTACGACCCGCAAACGCTTCTCCTAATTATCACAAGCCACACGCACGACTTTGGTTGGCATTGTTCACAATACGGTTCTTGAAAGTGTCCAAAGTCTGTGTTTTACTTTACCCAATATTTCTAGCATGTAAGCAATATTTCTAATTGCTGAATTCCAATGGATTCAAATCGAGAGAGAACGCAGGCCATTCAGAGGTGCTGATAAAGTACGGTTAATTTATGTTGTTACCTATGGAAAACCGACATTGGCCCTGAATCCTGTTGAAAGCAAAAACTTTTTTTTCCAACAAATTGCTTGGCACAAGACAGCCATTAATGATTTAATTTTTTTACTCTTCATTAACTTTCACACCCTAAAAGATCAATACAATGGTCGCAGTGGTCCAAATCTTACAAAAAAAATTTCACACCCCTGTTGATGAATAGCAGTGGCAACTTTCCTCTGTTGGATAATCCTCCCTAAACCATCACAGCTGAAGCATTCTGAAGTCGTTCCACTCCTCTTTTATCGGTTGAAATATCACGAAGATATGCTCCATATACATGATTATTTTGCTTGTTCAAAACAGCTTTCAACGTGAACCTTTTTTCTTCTAAAAAATATGTTGTGAGCAGTGTGCGTCTTTAGTAGCAATCGAGATCTTGCTTGCTTGAACAACCTTGTTTACAATATTGCTGCAAGATAATCCGTGAATCTTCTGTTTGTTGAAAGCTACGTATCCAAGGTCATTTTTTATTATTCATGCATGCTTTATAGCTTTATCATGGCGCTGTTAAAGTAAAATAGAGCCCAGTCGTCAGTATAGTGTCGCACCACAGTACTTTTCCGAAGCCTGTTCAGAGCTCTTGTTGATCAGCTATTCTCGGCATTTTTGAAAGGCCACCGGAAGGATCAGCTTTTAACATGGCGCTAGTTTTGTGCGAGTTGGCAAAATGACAGAGTTCATGAATGCAATTTTTCGACTTACAACATTTTTTTTAAATGTCAGAAAAATCTCTAGCACTTTGGAACTCTGGAAACCTTTCTTCCAACATGTGAAACATTTTTTTCTGAATCACTTAGTTTCAAATGCATGTAATAGTTTTGATACTATGACTGTTTTTTAGCTATAAATTTTTGGAGGAGGTTATTCGGGTAAAAAGGAAAATTTATTGGGAGTTTTTCGAGAAAATATGTGGTTTTGAGAAAATAAATTACAGCTCATAAATTCTATCAGCTGAGAAACAAGTAGAAGGTTATATCTGACACACAACCACATTATTGACGTAGGATAACGAGGAGCTAAAATTCATCAACTTACAACACGGTGAGCAAGAGGGCTGGAAACTAAAATAATCTTAATCGATACTTGCTAATGTCATTGATTTCAATTTCATCACCGCTTTAATAGTCAACCCAAGTCTTTTTTTAACAAACGCAGGAAACATTCCCTGCTTCTGATGACGCTTTCGGCAGTCACGAACGTATTTCGCACGCATGTACTTTGACATTTGCAATAATAATATTTTATATTTACCAGTCTTCGGAATAAAAATAACGTGTGAGGAAAAAAATCCGAACAACTTTTAAATTGGTCTACGATTTCGAAGTGCTGCACAAATCGAAAAATCCTTTTCCACAAAATAAAGATCCACTTTTATATAACTGGGAACACGACCAGTCGATTCTGTCATGTGACGCTTTGTTGAGAAAAAGGCGTTGTCGGAAGAAGACCGTCGTAAATTGATTTGTAATTTTTGTGAGCGAAATAAAGAAAAATTTAAAAGTGAAGTGTTACACTATTTTAAAAATCATGGATATAAAAAAAAAAACAATCATATGCATTATTGACAAACTCTTCGAGAATGGAAATGCCTTCAAAAGAAAATCTGGTTCCGGACGAAAATGCACTTTACAAGAGAGCAAAGTTCGAGCGAAATTGAGGGATCGACGCCTGGTCGGTCAGCGAATTCATATCGTGAGCTGGGCAATAAATATCAGATTGATCCAAAAGCAGTGAATAAGTATCTGCATGAAATGGGTTTAAAGCTTAGAATATAAGTACCATAAAAATGACAAAGTAGTTTTTTGGCTAGACCTTGCATTGGTACATTATGCTAATGCAACTTTAGCGGATTCGCGGCAAGGCAATATCGGGTTTATTCCGTAAGAATATAATCCTCAAAATGTGCCCCAGCTGCTGTCTATTGAAACTTTCTGAGCAAATTTGAAGCGAATGGTCTACCATAAAGGTTAAAGAGCAGAAACGTCGATTGTTTGATAGAAAAATCAAAAAGGAGCTCAAAACAATTGAAACATCCGAAATTCAGGAAGCTATAAAGCAAGTACTCCAGAAGATCAGGAAATCAGCGCGATGTGAAGCTGAGTTTTTCTTATTAGGTTTGTTAATGAGTTACATTACTTGAATAAACAAACAAGTATAGAAAAATATGTTGCGCAAGAATTAAATTTGGAATTGAAATTTTGTTCGGATTTTTTTTCCTCATACGTTAAATCACCCGTGTCGTTCGCTTTGAACTTAATGAATGACCTGCAAAACTTCACTTTATAAACCAAGAAACATTCCAAAATTGGTGTTTTTTGCTGGAATTTTTGAGAAAATTTGATGGTTTCGTAGGAATGAAAATGAAAAAAAAAGAAATTTACAACGCTAATTTTCCAACACTTTTTCCGTTTTTATATGTATTTATGAAGAGAAAAATCATTAGCTATTCAATTGTACATTTGTTTGTCCTGATGAGGACAGTGTTCGCATTGGAGGAATTGCCCCTAATCATTAAAAACAAAAACCTGTTGCCCCCACAACAGTCACTATTTACTTTGTGTATTTCGCGGTCGGAAACTGTCTTCTGCAGCACAAGAAATAAACCGAAAAACAAATCAGGCACAATCCGATCCGGTTGCCTTTCGCCTCTTCTGCCATCTACTTCCGTCATCTTCCGTCATCTGTCCTTGGTACGTGCGCGAGTTCTTTTGTACCGCCCGTTTACTCTGCCGCCTGTTTCCAACGTCCGCATCTTCTACTGCTTTCTGTTTCTTTCCATTTTCTGCTGCTCACTCTCTTTTCTCACTTGCAATGTTCGTGAAGGAACATAGTCTCAAGTTTATGCATAAAAACAGTACAGGCATGCGCGCGTTTTTTTCAATCTGGCTTCTGAAGCAAAAGTACCAGCAGCAGTTCTCAAAGATTTTCCGAGAGATGATGCATATGAAATACATACGACATTACACCTTTTCTAAGTTCCGTCATTCTCGCTTCTATGTTTACAAAGTTGGTCGTTTTTATTGCCTTAGAGAGAAAAACGTTCAGCTTCGTAAACGTAGAAACGAGAATGACGGAACTTGAAAAAGATGTAAAGTTGTATGGGCTTTATGATATTTTAGATCTGCTGCCGATGCAGTGTTACCACATTTTCGTCTGTACTGGGAGCTGTAAAAATCTTTTTCATCTGTACTTTTTCGGGAAAAAATCTCTACCAAACTCTGTACCTATTGCACAATGGTCCAGAAACCAAATTTAGGGGGAAATTTGGGTCTAGAGCTCTATAGCAACATTTTAGAGAAAAACTTTCTTCTACAAAGTCGTTACATATGATAAAGTGCTTATTGGAAAATTATCAAAAATTAGGGTGACTAACATTTTCGATGCAATCAAGTACCTAACTTTTTTATCTTTGTAGAAAGAAGAAAAAATTGTTCTACAATGTTATAGCTCCATTAATTTTAAGTAACTTTGTAAAAAAAAACAGTTTTTCTCTATCTTTGAAAACAATCGATTTATCTTGAAAAAACACATTTTGCGCTCTAACTTTTTTATTTCAAATTTCAGAACTGTTTTTGAACGACTTTTAGAGCTTTTTAAAAAAAACAATTTGCAATGCTGACATCGTAAATATCTCAATTTTACTCAAGGTTGTTAATATTTTTCATCAAAAAATATGCGTTTTTCATTTGTATGTCATTCTTTTTGGGGCAAACAAAAAATATCTCTTGGTCTTATTTTAAAGGGCATACTTGACTCTATAAATGGAGGAATTTCTAAAAATATGTTATTTTTTAAATTTGAGTAAATTCAATTTAAAAACAAGACTAAAATTTCAATAATTTTATATTTTTTCTTATAACTAGGAATAATTACCTTTAATTTGATCCAAAAAGATTGAAAATCGATCAACTGGTTTAAAAGTTATGAACTTTTTTTAAATTAAATACATCGGACACAGTCGTTTTTAATGGTCACCCTATTTCAAAGTTGAGTTTTTAGAAAACTGTGACTGCATTGACTTTGTTAATATTAATTTTGAACTACTAGCCCGAATGTCAATACAACTTTTGCACACTCAAGAATGGTTCTCGAGCTAATGCAACATGCGGTAATGCAACCCTACCGATGTTTCGGATATTATGTGGCATAGTTTTAGTTAAGTTGAACCGAGATTACGAAATCATGTAACAGCTGCAATTTTTTAAGCGCCATTCTCGGCAGAATCTGTACCGAAAAAACCGAGAAAATCTGTTTGAAAAAATGTTTCCAGATAAATCTGTACAGTTGGCAACAGTGTGCCGATGCTTCTATTCCAGAAGCCAGATTGGAAATGAACGCGAGCCGCAAACCTGTACTGCTTTTATGCATGAAAAGAAGACCATCTCTTCCATGGTAACAGTTGGATGATTGATTAAACGACCAATCAGGTGGTAGCGATGAATATGCGAGGTGTATAGGTAATATTTGGTTAATTTTTGCGATATCTGTTTATGGGAAGCGTGCACGTGGTTGGATGAATGATATTGATTTTGAATTAAATTTGAACTTGTTGATTGTATTTTTGAAGTAATATTTACTATGACATATTATTTCATATTATTGATGCTAATAAGAAATCTTATAAAATACAGGAATCGAATGAAGCATAAACCATGAAAATATGTGTCGATTTTTACATCGCTATATATGATTGAAATGTTACAAACAAAACGTTAAAACGTTTCTCAAAATGCGAGAGAAATTTCAAAATGGTCCCTCACGGAAAACGTTGTCCTACGTCAAAAAAAAAAAAACTTAAATTAATCCACCTAGCGGTCAGACTCAGCCTTTCTCATTCAAACTTATTATTTGTAAAAATAGATTTACATGAATGCTTTAATCCAATAAAGGTATATTCAGTCTTTGGGTTCTAAAATATTGATGTTGTAATTAAAGTATAAAATATGAAATTTGACGTAATGTTAGTGTTTAAAAAATAGCGAAATAAAAGAAATGACTCTTAATTTCGAACAATTTAATCACGAGCGATACCGGGAACGTTCTGATAGTACGATACCACATTTAAATCATGTTGAGGCCATATATATTGATCAAAGCAGGTATAGTGTTGAATAGTCTTTGAATTTCTTTTCTTTCCAAAACTTTTGAACAGCATATCAACTTGTTATTAAGTTTGTTATTTGTAAGTTTGAGAGATGACTAGTTTGTATGACACTAGTTATGTTCAAATAAGTCGTGTAATACTTGAGATAATAGACTTTCGTTGTTTTACAAATTAAAACATAACGGTTTCTTAAGTTTGATTACAATCAAATGAAAAGGTAACGTATAGGGTAGCCAAACTTTGAAACCACGTGTTCAATCATAATTCATCAGTTAACCCTTAACTAGTCCGTTCACCTGATATCAATATTGTTGAAATCGGTTGTGTAGTTCCTAAGATAATGAAGTTTCGTGATTTTCACATTTCGATACATTACAGACTAAGGTACAGTCCGATTACAGTAAAATTCAATAGGGTGAGGCAGCTAGACCTTTCATTTGATACTAATTCTGTGGAAATCTGGTCAACCATCTCTGAGAAAAGTGAGTGAGTCCAAATAGTCTTCGGAATATGTTTCTTTTCATAGCTTTCACATTTTTAAACATAACAGGCGAAGTAATAATCGGTTTGCAAAAAAAATAGGTAGGGTCTTTGGAGCAACAAGGCCTTCCATATGACACTGATTTTATGAAAATCGGTCCAGCCATCTCTGAGAAACATGAATGAAATTAAATAGTCTCCAGAACACGTTTCTTTCCATAACGTCTGAACCACATGTTCAATCTTCATAAAATTCAAAAGTTAAGGGTTTTTTAGGTAGCCCGTTTGAAACCAATTTTGTTCAAATTGGTTGTGTAGTTTCTGAGATATTGATGTTTCGTGATTTTTACATTTTGATACATAACCTCTAAACTAGAAATCAGATTACAATAAAATTCAATAGGGTCATATAGGGCAACTAGACCTTTCATTTGAAATTATATTCATTGAAATCGGTTCAGCCATCTCTGAGTAAATTCAGTGAGATTGGGAGAGCGTTACACACACACATGCAGAAAATGCTCAGCTCGTCGAACTGAGTCGAGTGGTATACGACATTCGGCCAAATCAAATTTAAATGATATTGAGGCCACATATTTTGATCGTAGCTATAGTTAAAACAGTCTGCGGTTTACGTTTCTTTTTATAAATTTCAAACCACATGTTTAAACATTATGATATTCATTGTTTAAGGGTAAAGCCCATTAATTTGAATTCAACTATGTTCATAGCTTCTGAGATATGAGAACGTTTTTCACATTCTGACGCAGCGCCAAAACTAAAAGTTTGATTACAATGAAATTCAATAGCAACCTAAGCGGCAAATAGACCCTTTATTTGACACCAAGATAGAAAGAATCGGTCAGACCATCTCTGAGAAAAGTGAGTGCGAAAAAAAGGTGCACATGCACACGTACACACCCACGCACAAACATATACACCTATACATGCATTATATATATATATATATATATATATATATATATATATATATATATATATATATATATATATATATATATATATATATATATATATATATATATATATATATATATATATATATATATATATATATATATATATATATATATATATATATATATATATATATATATATATATATATATATATATATACACACACACACATATACATATATGCGAGAAAATGCTTGATTCGTCGAACTGAGTCGAGTAGTATATGACACTCGGCCATTTGGATCACTTTTTTACCTTTTAATTAACCAGTGATCGTGGAGAAAGTCAATATGTTTACGTTCTTTATGTGATTTCACATTTTTATGAACAACGGACAAAGTTACAATCTGATTGCAATGAATTTCAATAGCAACCTATGGGGCGACTAGACCTTTCATTTGACACTAATTTTGTGAAAATCGGTTCAGCCATCTCTGAGGAAAATGAGTAAGTTAAACAACCTCAGGATAACTTTTCTTTACATAACTTTTGAACCATATGTTCAATCATAACGAAATTTAAAAGTTAAGGGTTCTGGAGACAGCCCGATCATTTGAAACCAGTTTTATTGAAATCGGTTGTGTGGTTTCTGAGATATTGATGTTTCGTGATTTTCACATTTTGTAACATAACCTCTAAACTAAAAATCCGATTACAAAGAAATTCAATAGCAACCTATGGCGCAACTAGACCTTTCATTTGCAATTAATTTTATGAAAATCGGTTCAGTCATCTCTGAGAAAAGTGAGTGAGAAAAAAAAGTTGCACATACACACACACATACACACATACATACATACATACATACAGAAAATGCTCAGTTCGTCGAAAGGGGTCGAGTGGTATATGACATTCGGCCATTGGGACCACTTTTATACCTTTGGTTTTTCCAGTGATTGCTATACCTTTCTAGGAGAAAGGCAAAAAAAACACTTTAGTATTTCGAATTTTAGTAGAATCAAACCATTTTTTAGTAAGCAACTCAACAATTCGGCTTTTTTCCAAAACTTTCATAGAGATTTGAGTAATAGGGAGATAGTTAGAGCAATTTAAAGCGCGCCTCGTCAGAGCCCAATAAGCCAGAGGTTCCTAGATCTTTTGCTCGACGAAGCACTCTTTTAAGCCAAAATATTGTATTTGGTGGAGTTTCTGCATTTCTTAATCAATAGAAATTTTGAGGACTTTTTCTATAGAAGCTCCGTTGAATATTTTGGTTTAAAAAAGTGTTCCGCTAAGTAAAAAATCAGGTAGAATGGATTGTTGTGCAGGCACATGATCCACGAGGTGTACCAAGTATGCCAGCCCGCTAGTCTCATCAAGCTAATTAATGTACCAGCCACGTGGCACATATATGCGCTGTGGCGATTGGAGAAGACTAGCTCAAGTCCGGACTTAAGGAGGAGGGGAGAGGAGCAACAGAAAGACATATCCCAGCCCCACCAACTCGAGGACCCTCTTAGTACTAGGTCAAACATGCAACCTTCACTCGAATGTACAACAGATTGGAAGACAGAGTAATCCTGATTTTTTACTCGTCACTTCCAGCGTGGAGTCATTTCATTTTTTTTTACAATTATCTTACCTCTAAACGTTTTAAGAAAAGAGGGCCTCACGAAAAAATCCAAACATCCAAATCCGGCCCTGGACTAGCTCACGATCGAGTGATGTGGAGACACATTCTGGTTTTGCGTTGATTTCCATTTGCGCATCACCGATATTTCGGTCCTTATATGTATTATCATCAGGGCTCGAAACAGTAATCAACAAGTTAAAAATAACTTGTTAAAACTGTTTCAAGACCTGATGTTGGTCCCATAAAAGGTCCGAAACGTCGGTGATGAGCATTTATAAATCAACGCAATTTATTAGATTGCAAACCGAAATATCAATCTCTTGTTTCAATACATCAATTTCAGTCGAGAACTTAAGTTAAAGTACATTTTGGTTTCATCAAAAACGCCTGTAAAAACTTCACGGAACACCAAATGCTCCGCGGAGCATCATTTGGGAACCCCTGCCATAAACTAAACAATTTTAGCGCTTCAAACACGGATTTTTTTACGTGCTGAGTCTCCATCGTAAACACCGCAAGCCTCTTCACAAATGCAAAAGAATTTCAGGGACATGACGCCACTAATAGTTGATGTACTTTTATAAGTGAATGATTTTTTGTTATACTATTAAACTAACTTGAATGCAATACAGATAAACTGCTACATGAAATATGTGAAGAAAAAAAAGGTATTTAACCCCTTAAGAAGATTAAATCTGCCTTTCGGTCAATAGATAATGCCTCGATTGATACGAAATTTAACAATTGCTTTGTTGTTTTTGCCAATCGACAGCGATGCTTCGGGGGTCAATAACTGATAAAGAACTGCGAAAAATTTGTCTTTTATTAAAGCGAGTACATTTAGGGTACTGGAATGGAATTTGGATCGTGTCTCTGAAAAATATTTAGTTTAGTCAAACTGTACGAAACACAAAACATGTTGAGTTGAGTCTAGTGTGTACCACATACCCCATACTATTTTGCTATACGTTTGCATTGAAGTTAATTAAAGTTGATTAACCAAACATGTTGCTGTCTAAACGCCAGCTGCAGTTAACGATAAAATAACAAGCGCCCAGCTGCAGTTGATCTTGACATGTTTCGCTAGAGCGTAGATCGTTTCATTGCTTGCTGCTTAGAACGGCTTATAGCTATCGTGTCTTATGTGATTTATGAAAAAATTGGTGGCACAATACTAAGTCATGAACATTTGGAGAAAAAGATTACCGAACCGATTCACGTTGATTGACACTCTTTTGGTAACAGCAAAACCATATAACTTCGCAGCAAGTCCAGTTCATACGTTCGTATGCTGGCAGAAAGGTGTCGAGTTCTGTGAATTTTGTTGCTATGAAACTAAAACCCGCATGTGCTGAGTTTAAAATATAGAACCCGATACTCAGAAAACTCTTCGTTCACTTGTTTTCTGTGCTTCTGTGGCTCTTGGCAGCCCGTATGCCTGGTTGGTTACTGTACTTATGAACAAGAGGCAAAGAAATATTATTTCAACTCATAGCGGCCCATTAAAAGATGAACGACCATTACTTCGCAGGAAGATTAACTTACCGATTTCACTTAAGACGTAATCCGCCATTGGAATACAGCAAATATACGTCAGAACAGCTGCAGCTTGATAAAACGGCTTTTTTATCCATTTATCTCAGACAGTAAAAATATTTACTCGTTCGAAACCTTTTCCAACTTTGATATCGTTTGACAAACAAGTGTTTCATGGTTGAATGCCATCCTAGACGTGACTGTGAATTCCATTGTTGCAGAGCAACCATTAGTTGGATCAGGTCTACTAGTTGTTTGAACGTCATTATCAAATTTTAGTCATTTCGTGTCACAAAGTGCATCGTCTCCGATGGAGTTGGGTATCATGCTTCGAAACGTAATGGTTCAAATTGTTAGTCAGCTTTGCAAAAAAAAAATGTCGGTCCGAAATATAATCTGTTTGTCATGACCGGATCGACCGACCAGAGCGAAGCAGTTTCGTAACGTCGTAACTGCGTAGTATAGACTTTTTTTCTGCCCGATTCGCATTCTTTCATTCTTTCGTGAAGTGTCTTCCGCCATTCTACCTCTTTCCCTCGTATATTTTTTGAAGGAGAAAAAGTTCAAGAGATTGTTGGCTTCTTTCGTGTTGCCGAAATTATCGTTCGAGGCACATAATTTCTTTTCGTTAGTTGTTTCAGGGCAATGTTTATAGCGCAGAATTTGTGCTTTCGTGTTTCTTGTAGTTATTTCTTTGTTTGATAATGTATTGATAATTGTTCATCAAAAAATTATAACCCAAAAATATTGGCTTGCGCAGTTTATGCCGAAATGTTTTGAAGTGTGTTCTTATTTCGCTCAACAGAAACTCTGTAAATCACATCATATTAGATATTTGAGCATCGTTCATTTGTCGATGCAATATAAATATTTCTTTGTACAAAGCTAGGAATTATCGTTTGTAAGTTTTTTGGATGAAAAAATCCATTCATAATTCAATCTTACCAAGGTTCCCGTTGAACTCATTTTTTCGGTTTTCCCCGAGAAAATTTTGTCAGCCATGCAACATCGAATAATTTCAACGATAGCTAAGGAGTAAAAAATTAATTTGAAATTTGTATTGAATGGATTGGAATTGGGATTTTAATAAACAGGATTGGAGTGATTCGGGATGGGATTCGATGGGATATATTGATTTAAATTGAGTGCTGGTTTGGATTGGATTGGACTTGTATAATTTAGCTTAGATTGATTTAAATTGATTGACTGAATGGATTGGATTTTGGTGAGTTATCAGCTTTAAGTTATTGTTAAAAGCCAAACATTCGATTTTGAAATTGGATTAACATATAATGTTTTGACCTGCGGTTTCTAAATTTTACAACTATGATTGAGGAACGGATTTCAGATTTCATGATTAAGTGTTAGTTAGAGAATAGTGTCTAGAAATCCATCATCCAAGATTTTAGATGTTGGATTAAAATTCTCTTTATTCCACAGGCGTGTATATTGGAAAACGTTTTTCGATCATAAATGTAATTCATAGTTTTCTGTATCATAATTTTTTTATATTAAAGACTTTTAATTTTTATTCTTTATTCTGAATTGAGCTCTGGTATCTAGATTGTAGTTTCAAAATTATGTAGCCGTGTCTTGGTTTGAGAGTAATAATTTTTATTTTTCTGTCGTACAGTGTCTAGTTTCGGATTAAAAGATTAGATGAAATAAAATTTAATGAGATTGAACTCTCTTCAGCTGTCAAAATAGCAGAAAATTTTCTATAGCACTCGTCAAAAAAAAATCCAAATTCGTGGATACTCATACATTTGCTAGTGTTTCTACTGATGATAACTAAGTATTTCATACCAAACCGCGAAAGACGTGCCCTCTGTCTAAATCCCGGAACTGGCCTGACATTGGCCCCCAGGTTTTTCGTTGTTGTTGTAGTTATAGTGTGCGTTCTCAATAGCACCATGATGAGTCGAAATGATTATTTTTTTTATTAGTTCCATCTCCCGGCCATTCCGCCGTGAATAACACACTCTGTACACTCGAACAATAAGTGTTTGGCTGGTACTAATTCGGTATTCCTTCTCCATCACTTGGTGGTTTTCCTCTTGCAGAATATTGATTGCGCGTATCAACCGGCTATCTTCATCATCATCATCATTGGTTTATTGAACCGCTTCGGCTGGTTCGGGCAGGGCACACAGGCTACCGAAAGCTGCAATTGCGACGCAGAATTCGTGGCGCAGAACAAGTCACACTGAAATTTCTCTACTCCCGGAAAACAACGGGGAAGCCCACCGGAAAAAGGGTTAGGCGGTTCGAGGTGAGTTAAGTAAAGCATAAACAATAATATTAACGTTGAACTGGTGGTTTTCCTAATAATGTTGTTGTGCTTTTTTTTTTGTTTTGGTTCGCTCCGCTTGGAAGATGGAATGAGCTAAACGGGTCGAAAATAAACTCTTGAAAACCGGTCTGGACCGGTTTGGTGGGATGTGTATAAACAGAAACAAGCTGTCGTTTTCGGGAATACTTTGCGAGTTGTTATGCATGTCGTGTAGTTCTTCTTCTTGGTGTTCGGTATAGTGAGATGTTCGTACGTTGTGGTATTTGTTTATGAATTTATCTGGTTTCATCGATCCGATGTTTGTATGATTGTCAATTGTCGATAATTGCTGCTATATATAATATAGCTCAGCCAGAGATTAAATTTTTGGTTACATGTTGCATATGCTACGAAAGATTGTTGTATTGTTCCATTATTATTTATTATTAGCAATTTCACAAACGTACGGCATATTATGATGACAGACGGTAGTCTAGCTTCAAACAGAAAAATCTCCTATTAATTTGCGGGTTAGTAAATATTATGCTGTAAAAAAATACAGTAAGCTTTTTTTTGCGCAAAACGCGTGAAAAAGACTAAATTTAGCTAAAAAATGGCAGAGAAACTGTTCCAAAACGTCTAAAGGCCATAAATTTTCAGTTTTTACACCAAAGATTGAAAAACGTGATTGGAATGAGGTCGATATCTTGTATTGTTTTTCAGTTATTGAAGAAAGTAACACGCGTAAAAAAAACTGACTGTATTCGCATCACCAGGATTACTTAATAAACTGCGTTAATGTTTTACAGAAATGGTATACATCATGATCAACTTTGTTACTTTTTTTTAATAGGGGGGGGGGGATGTTTTGTGATGAGTTAATTATTTACTAATATTTATTCAGAATTTTTATTGTGTGTTCTACCACAAACGGTGACATATCAACACTATTAAATATATTTTAAGCTTTTTTTCATAAAAAGATTGTAATTGCTTCCCTGCCGGTACCCGGATATCTGTCTCATAATGGAAAACGGCGATTTTATATTATCCGTGAATTTTTGGATTTCCAGTAATTACATCCAGAACCAATGACCATTAGGGTGGGACAAAAAATAAATATTAGCTCCCATGCACTTTTCGTGTTCCTTATGGGTCCTGTAACAACTGTGTAACTTTTCAGATCGATCGATGGAACCCCTGATTTGCGCCCGATTTTTGAAGTTTCCATACGATTTTATATGGAAAAATCCACTTTTTCAAAACTTATCCTCTAGAAATTTCCAGTTGGCTCCTAAAAATATACCAATACATGATTTTGTAGGAAATTTTCCTGGGAATAATTCTTCTGAAGACTGTAAGGCGCTACAAAGTTTGTAGAAAAAGTTATTCACCTTAAACTGATCAAATGTCTGACGAACGGCTCAACATTGAATTTTTCCAGCAACACCGCTGCAGCATGCTGCTGTTGCAAACTCAACAACGTGATGAGAAACAGTCTCGCGTAGAATTAAGCTTGAAAGCGTGATTTTTTGCTCATAGTATATAGTATAAGCTTGCTTATTTCCCTCTTTTAGGGGGAGTAATCAATCTACATTAAAACTTGATAGTTAATATTTTAAGCAAGCTCTCCGATAATGAAGATAACGTGAGCAAAATATCATAACTTCAAGCTTAATCCTACACGAACATGTTTTTCACTACGTAGGGGTGTTCAGAAAGCTGATTTCTCACTTTTAGGGGTATAAATCACACAACGAATACTATCAAAATATAGGGATTGATATTCTAAGCATTTTCTTCGAAGATACTCTGAGCAAAAAATCACGCTTTCAAGCTTAATTCTACGCGAAACTGTTTCTCATCACGTTGTTGAGTTTGCAACAGCAGCATGCTGCAGCAGTGTTGCTGGAAAAATTCAATGTTGAGCCGTTCGTCAGACATTCGATCAGTTTAAGGTGGATAACTTTTTCTACAAATTTTGTAGCGCCTTACAGTCTTCAGAAGAATTATTCCCAGGAAAATTTCCTACAAATATCATGTATTGGTATATTTTTAGGAGCCAACTGGAAATTTCTAGAGGATAAGTTTTGAAAAAGTGGATTTTCCCATATGGTCCTATGGACCTATGGTCGAATATCGACCATTTTTGATTTGAAACTTTGCACACGTATTTGGCTTAGCAAACTGAGCATTTTTCACAGATGGAGAGATTTTTACACTCATGAGTTACATTCTAAAAGGGCGTTTGCCTTTTGGCATAGGTTTTTTTCGAAGCATTGTAGCCCAGAAACCGTTGGTTGTATAGAAAAACTGTCTGAGAATGAGTTGTAGGGAATTAAAAATGCACCATAAAAAATACACACTGTACAAAAAAAATTTTGACAAAAAAAAAAATTAAAAATAAACATTAAATTCCAATTTATAAAAAAAGAGTTGAATTTTTTTTTATTTTTTTCTTTAAAGAAACTTGACGTTAATACGCAACTTTTTTAAAAAAGTCCAGGATGGAGAAATGAAAAATAATTTTTTTATGGTAGATTAAGTTTTTTATAAAAATTCTAATTTAAACATTTTTCAAAATATTTGTATTCTAATGATTTTGAAAGATGCAGAGAGTCATTTTGAATCAAAAAGCTTTTGGTAGTAAACATTCTAACGGGATTGGTTTTCGAGTTATTTCTAATTTAAGCTCGAAAAATTATAATTATTTAGGAAAATACACGTTTTTCTTAATTTGTCCATGGTTCTCCAGCAAAAACCATACGTTCATTGGAATGCTTGATCAAAAATATACAATTCATTCTTTGACAACAAAACGATTGGATAAATAACTCAAGCGCTAAACCTTAGCCTACCTACACGTTCCCCCTTGCCGAATGTTTTATAAAAAAATATGTTTGTCGTGGAACACTACCTACTTGTTTACTAATAATAACTGTTTGTAAAGTACGCAACCAATAACTACTGGGTTACCTATAATATCTGTTTTCGTATATAAATACGATTGCACTACTCCAGATGTGTTAGTAACAGTTTGCATTTTGTGAAGATGAATAAAGTGAAAATGGAATACATCAAGCCCAAATGCTGTAAATCCTCAAAAAATCCTGATCATGGTGCTCATCAAGCTTACGCAAATTAAACGAAAACGTTATTGCAAAATTAAAAATATTGAACAGTCAAGCTCATTTTAATACGTCTTTATCAATTTGTGATTCGTGTAGTTTTTGGAATGATAGTCAAGCCACCATTCATCCCTTCGTTGTTTACTATTCAGAATCTGGAACACTTAAGAATATCAGCTTCATCATAATGTCGGAAGTACTCCATCATGATACTGTTGCGGTTCAGGTGTTCATTGCCAAATTAATGAGTTTTTTGAAAACAACAATAGAGTTGAATAAAGCGATATTAATGTCTGATGGAGCTGCCTCACAATATAAAAATAGAAAAAAACTTTGCAAGTTCAAAACAAAATATAACGTCGATGCAGAATGGCATTTTTTTGCGACTTCTCATGTTAAAGGCCCATGCGATGCAATTGGTGGCATATTAAAACGAATGGCAGGAAATGCAAGTTTAGCTAAAGAACATGAACATCCCATTACAAGCGCAAAAGAATTGTATGATTGGTCTAATCAGAAAAGTAATAAAAATTCATCAAAAATGTCATTTAGTTGGGTATCATAAGAAGAATATGAACAAGGAGTAACAGAATGGAGCAATATTTTCAAAAAATCTATAATAATAGCTGTTTTCAAAAGATGACGAATCATTTACTTATGATGTATATGAAATATAAGGTGAAACTAGTTCTGTAAAGTATCGATGTCATGAAAAAATATGTTCCTAAGATAATAAAACTCGAAAATAAATATTTGATTCTTATATATATTTATATCACTTAGAACATTTAACTCTTTTCTTGAGAACCGTTCGCCCAATCGTTTTGTTGTCAAAAAATGAATTGTTTATTTTTGATCAAGCATTCCAATGAACGTATGGTTTTCGCTGGAGAACCATGGACAAATTAAGAAAAACGTGTATTTTCCTAAATAATTATAATTTTTCGAGCTTATAATTTAAGCTCGATTTAATTAATAATTTAAAATTTATAATTTATAATTTTCCACGCTTATAATTTAAGAAATAACTCGAAAACCAATGCCTTTAGAATGTTTACTACCAAAAGCTTTTTGATTCAAAATGACTCTCTGCACCTTTCAAA
This sequence comes from Wyeomyia smithii, assembly GCF_029784165.1. Taxonomy (NCBI): domain Eukaryota; kingdom Metazoa; phylum Arthropoda; class Insecta; order Diptera; family Culicidae; genus Wyeomyia; species Wyeomyia smithii. The sequence goes on along the minus strand of NC_073696.1, from coordinate 80,959,135 downwards.
ACCATCAGAATACAAATATTTTGAAAAATGTTTGAATTAGAATTTTCATAAAAAAATTAATCTACCATAAAAAAATTATTTTTCATTTCTCCATTCGGACTTTTATTTAAAAGTTGCGTATTAACGTCAAGTTTCTCTAAAAAATAAAATTAAAAAAAAATTCAACTTTTTTTTTTAAAATTGAAATTTAATGTTTATTTTTAATTTTTTTTGGTCAAAAAAATTTTTGTGTACAGTGTATATTTTTTTTAATGATGCATTTTTGATTCGCTACAACTCATTCTCAGACAGTTTTTCTATACAACCAACGGTTTCTGGCCTATGCTTCGAATAAAACCTATGCCAAAAGGCATACGCCCTATTAGAATGTAACTCATGGGTGTAAAAAATCTCTCCACCTGTGAAAAATGCTCAGTTTGCTAAGCCAAATACGTGTGCAAAGTTTCATTCGAATGAAAAATGGTCGATTAAATTTTCGCGTATTTCCAGGCGATTTGAAATGATTTTGCTCATAACAGTTTCATGGCACCACAAGTTTATCGTTGAGAATAAAAAACCATGGATGGAATTGGTTTTACGTTATATAACTTGAAAAAAAGACAAAATGGGACAAAATATGCGGGTACATTTCAAAAATACTCGCATATTTTGTCCCATCACATATAAATTCAACCAGCAACCGGCAGTATCATTGGCAACGTAGATTGTACTACAGAAAAACAACATTAGTCTAGTTAATTGAATGACATGCTTCTATATGCCTAAAATAGTCCGATATACACTAATCTGGAGCAAAATTATATGTTTACAGTTTGTACCACTATGCAGTGGGACTGTAATGCGGGTTTTTCAATATGAGACAAAAACAACTTGGTATTTTCCCATGTTTTTCCATACAAAAGTATCAATTTTAATTTTTTTCCAGAAAATATGATAACAATTAGGTCGATTCCCGATGATAACTCAAAAGTGACCAAAATCAGTATGGGACAGTTATGCGGGTACCGGCAGTCCGCAGTTAAGTGAATATAATTGTAGGAAAATTGTAAACCTACTTGTCAAGAGTAAAAAAAGGAGTTTTAAATTAAACCTCAATCTAATCTTACACCTATCTTACTGACTATAAAGTGAGCTAATCGTTGTGATTGAGGATTGCAACGATTTTTGTCGGAACTTATTGATTATTTGGTTTGACATATTTTCTAATGTTTCCGCATTAGTAAGCCTGTGTAGTTCATTCGTGCTAAACCAGCGAGGACGCTTCAATATCATTTTCAGAAATTTGTTCTGAGTCCTTTGAAGCATCTTCTTTCTGGTTGTACAACAACTTGTCCAGATGGGGACTGCACATAACATTGCTGGCCTAAAAATTTGTTTGTAAATTAACAGTTTATTCTTGAGACAAAGTCTAGAATTTCTGTTGATAAGAGGATACAAACATTTGATATATTTATTGCACTTTGTTTGGATATTCCTTGAAGGAATGATTTTTATCATAAATTAGCCCTAAATATTTAACTTGGTCAGACCAATTTAAGATAGCACCGTTCATCTTGACAACATGATTATTGGTGGGTTTGAGAAAAGAAACTCTTGGTTTATGAGGAAAAATAATTAATTGCGTTTTGATGCATTAGGAGAGATCATCCATTTCTGCAAATATGACACGAAAGCTTTTTCCTTTTACTGAAGTGCTTGTATCGTCACAAAACAGAGATTTCTCACATCCTGGTGGTAAATCAGGAAGATCAGAAGTAAAAATATTATATAAGACTGGGCCCAAGATACTTCCTTGAGGTACACCAGCTCTAACAGGCAATCTATCAGATTTACTGTTCAAATAGTTAACCTGAAGAGTGCGGTCAGTCAAGTAACTTTGTATCATTTTTGTGATGTAAAGAGGAAAACGGAAATTGGACATTTTAGCTAACAAACCTTTATGCCAAACACTGTCGAATGCTTTTTCTATGTCTAGAAGAACCGCTCCAGTGGAATAACCTTCAGATTTATTAGTACGAATCATATTTGTTACTTCAAGTAACTGATGAGTAGTCGAATGCCCATGGCGAAATCCAAACTGCTCATTTGCGAAAATTGAATTTTCATTGATGTGTGGCATCAATCTATTAAGAATCATTCCTTTCAACCTTGTTACTGTTTTTTTTTTTTTGATTATGGGGTCATAGCTGGTGTCTGTTTTATATTTATTTTATTGTTTGTTACTAGGTTTAAATGAAAATAAGAAGAATTTCTATAATAACTACAGTTTTTCAGTGGTAAATTTTCCAAAATGGACTTGTTTCCAAGTAATGTAAATACACTGTTCACGGAGCTTGGGTCACCCTCAACCTCATGTAACCAAGAGTTCCGATAAAAGTAGATATTTTAGCTCAATCAGGTAATATAAGATTATAGTTTAAGTTCCATTCAGATTATTTTTCAAGTAACTAACCGTACTTCCGTGTTCACATTTGATGAATAAACTCCGGCAAGTATAAAACGCAGCTGTTGAACAGAATTAGAAAGTTCTGAAGAAGTCGTTGTATAGAACGTTGTTTAGCTTACAAAAACTTCAATAAACTTTAAATTTAAAACCAATATGTTTTTAAGTTTCTGTTTCCCTTAACGCATTAAATTTTGCAACTTAGGCGTGGTATACAAATTACGTAACGCAGGAATCAAGATTTCAGACCCCCTCTCTCCCTATGTAACGATAAACAAAGTTAGATGGAACCCTCCAATCTCTAGAATTACTTAATACTGAACACCCTTGTCCCGAGTTTTCCAATTTTACTAACAAAAAAATACACATAAGTGTTTTTTTAAGCTTACTTGTCAAGAAAGAACCATCATAGAATACTTCACGCATCTTCCAGGGCGGGTAAAGCAGCTACACGCAAAATTCAAGCCTTGATAAACTGATGTGTCATTCTGTGCCGAACACGCATCAGCATCGGTTGTGTTTCGAATTCGCTCCGATAAAATTCAAAACGTGTGCACAAGTGCTGGCATTCTTTGACCGGGCCCGGTGTCTTTTGTTTAGATAACTGTTTCGCATTCAAGGTCAAGTGCCTTTGTTTAACTGTGTCGCTTTGTAGCTGCCTGCTGTCGAACGATTTGGTGGTGAGTTCAGTGTACTCTTGTGGACGTTTATCCAACACGAAGGAGAGAAGGAAAGGAAGGTACGTGCTTCTTGTCTGTCCCATCGGCGCGCTAGTTTTAGCGCGATTGATGTAGATCCCCCACCTCCCGCACCTCCATCCTCGAATCCCCCCGACCCTGTCCCTCCTGCCCCTCCTTCTACTGTTAATTCTTCAGCTTCCTCACGTGTCAGGTTGTATCCAGACGGATCGACGCTTCCAGTGGCAGTTTACCTTAGGCCTAAAGCAGGGCCGAAATCGAAATCATTGAATATATTACAGTTTTCGAAAGACCTGACGTCACACTCACACGTCACACGTCACTCCGAGCTCTTTACACGGGAATACCGTGTCTATGTACCCGCTAGAGATGTGGAGATCGACGGTGTCGTGACCGATTCGAGTCTTTCCGTGGAGTGTATATTGAAAAGTGCTAAAGGGTGCTTCAAGAACAGCACATGTCCCGATGCGAAGGTGCTCGACTGCAAGCAATTGCGGTCGGTATCGCTCGTCGGTGACTAAAAAGTTTACACTTCATCAGACTCGTTTCGAGTTACGTTCGCCGGGTCTGCACTACCAAGCCACATCTCGATCCACCGGGTTCGTCTCCCTGTGAGGCTCTACGTGCCCCGCGTCATGAACTGCCTAAATTGCAAGCAGTTAGGCCATACAGCCGCCTACTGCTGCAATAAGGCACGTTGTGGCAAGTGTGGGGAGTCTCATGCGGAAGATTCTTGCAGTGTTAACGCTGAAAAGTGTATTCACTGCGGTGAAAATCTGCATGAGCTCTCGACATGTGCGGTGTACATGCAGCGCAGGGATAAAATAAAACGGTCTCTCAAAGAGCGTTCAAAGCGTTCCTACGTTGACATGCTGAAGAAGACCGTTACCACTTCTCCCGTTACTTCGAACCCCTTCGATCTGTTGTCCTCTGATGAAACCGATTCTGACGATTCACCAGCGGGAACATCCTATGCCAATCCTGGGGAGTCTAGAAAGAGGAAAAATATTTTCTTTCTAAACTTCCCCGAAAAGGTCCAAAGATTTCCCAAAGTGAAATGAATGGTACAAACAAACCTAAAAGTGCAGCGGAAAAACCGAAAAAAACTCCTCCTGGGCTTGCGAATTTAAAGCCCCAGAAGGAGTTCCCAGCACTTCCTGGAACATCTAAAACCCCAGTTGTTCCTTTTGCACATCCAGTGGAAAAATCAAATGCTGGACTGGTGAAATTTTCTGACATTGTGGACTGGATTTTTGAAACTTTCAATGTACCCGATCCAATAAAAGTTTTTCTTACAGCATTCCTCCCAACAGTTAGAACATTTTTGAAGCAGTTAACTGCTCAATGGCCCCTCCTTGCAGCGATCGTATCCTTCGATGCCTAATTCATCTGCTAATCTGAAGGATTCTATCTCTGTCTTACAGTGGAATTGTAGAAGTATTTTACCAAAAATTGATTCGTTTAAAGTTTTGATAAATAAAAACAAATGCGATGCATTTTCCCTTTGTGAAACTTGGCTTACTTCAAATATTGATCTCAACTTCCATGATTTTAATATTATTCGCCTTGATCGACACACCCCATATGGAGGAGTACTTTTAGGGATTAAAAAGTGCTATTCTTTCTATCGTATTAACCTCCCCTCGATTCCAGGCATCGAAATTGTCGCATGTCAAATGACAATACAAGGTGAAGAGCTTTGTATTGCCTCAATATATATTCCTCCCAGAGCACAGATTGGGCAACGGCTGCTCTTTGATTTAATAGAACTTCTTCCCTCGCCACGTTTGATTTTGGGAGACTTCAACTCTCATGGTGTGGCTTGGGGTTCCCCCTACAATGATAACCGCTCCTCTTTAATCTATAACCTTTGCGATAACTTCGACATGACTATTTTGAACAACGGTGAAATGACACGTATCCCGAAACCTCCAGCGCGCCCAAGCGCTTTGGATCTATCCTTATGTTCGACGTCGCTACGGTTGGATTGCACATGGAAGGTAATCCTCGATCCTCACGGTAGCGACCATCTGCCTATTCTTATTTCAATTACTAACGATTCAACTCGCATGCGACCAATTGACATTCCGTATGACCTCACACGGAATGTCGATTGGAAGTTATACGAGGAAATGATTTCAAAAGCGGTCGAGTCGATTCAACATCATCCACCACTTGAAGAATACAACCTCTTCGCGGGCTTGATTCTCGACACCGCGTTGCAAGCCCAAACGAAGAAATATCCCGGCGTAACGATCAAAGAACGGCCTCCCACTCCGTGGTGGGACCAAGAGTGCTCCGATGTCTACACGCAAAGATCCGACGCGTTTTTGGCCTTCCAGAAGGGAGGTATACCTGGCGACTATTTACGGTATTCGGAGCTTGATACCAAGCTTAAAAGTTTGGCTAAAGCAAAGAAACGCGGATATTGGCGTCGGTTCATGAACGAGACGTCGAGGGAGACATCGATGAGCACTCTTTGGAATACAGCCCGAAGAATGCGGAATCGCGTAACGGTCAACGAAAGCGAGGAGTCTTCAAGTCGGTGGATATTTGATTTTGCCAGGAAAGTATGTCCGGACTCTGTTCCTGAGCAAAACATTGTTCGCGATGCGTCTCCGGGCCACGACGCGATAGAATCACCTTTTACGATGGCAGAATTTTCAGTTGCCCTCCTGTCCTGTAACAATAACGCGCCTGGGTTAGATAGAATCAAATTCAACTTGTTGAAGAATCTACCCGGCAATGCCAAGAGGCGCTTGTTGAACTTGTTCAATAAGTTCCTGGAGCAAAACATTGTACCGCAGGATTGGAGGCAAGTGAAGGTGATCGCCATCCAAAAACCAGGGAAACCAGCTTCTGATCACAACTCTTATAGGCCGATTGCAATGCTATCCTGTATCCGGAAATTGATGGAAAAAAGATACTCCGTCGTTTAGACCATTGGGTCGAATCAAATGGTCTACTATCAGATACTCAATTTGGCTTCCGCCGTGCCAAAGGGACGAATGATTGTCTTGCGTTGCTTTCAACAGATATTAAGCTGGCGTATGCTCGCAAAGAACAAATGGCGTCTGCGTTCTTGGACATTAAGGGGCTTTTGATTCCGTTTCTATTGACATTCTTTCGGGTAAACTTCACCGACAAGGATTTTCTCCAATTTTGAACAATTTTTTGCACAATTTGTTGTCCGAAAAGCATATGCATTTTACGCATGGCGATTTGGCAACTTTTCGAATTAGCTACATGGGTCTTCCCCAGGGCTCATGTTTAAGCCCCCTCCTTTACAATTTTTATGTACATGACATTGACGAATGTCTGGAAAATTCATGCACGATAAGACAACTTGCAGACGACAGTGTAATCTCTGTTACAGGAGCCAAAGCTGCCGATTTGCAAGGACCATTGCAAGATACCTTGGACAATTTGTCTGCTTGGGCTTTACAGCTAGGTATCGAATTCTCTCCGGAGAAGACTGAGATAGTAGTTTTTTCTAGGAAGCATGAACCTGCTCAGCTTCAAACACAATTAATGGGTAAAACGATTTCTCAGGTTTTGGTACACAAATATCTTGGTGTCTGGTTCGACTCTAAAGGCACCTGGGGTTGTCACGTGAGGTATCTGATGAAAAAATGTCAACAAAGAGTGAATTTTCTTCGTACAATAACCGGACAATGGTGGGGAGCCCATCCAGGAGACCTTCTAATGCTTTACCAAACAACGATACTGTCTGTTATTGAGTACGGGTGTTTCTGCTTCCGCTCCGCGGCAAACACACATTTGATCAAACTGGAGCGAATACAATATCGTTGTTTGCGTATCGCCTTAGGTTGCATGCAGTCGACCCATACGATGAGTTTGGAGGTCTTAGCTGGAATACTACCATTGAAAAACCGCTTTTGGAGCCTGTCTTCTCGTATTCTTATCAAATGTGAGGTCTTGAACCGTCCCGTGATTGAAAATTTTGAAAGGGTAATCGAACTTAATTCTCAAACCCGTTTTATGACATTGTATTTCAATCACATGTCCCAAAATATTAACCCTTCTTCGAATATTCCAAATCGTGTCGACTTATTAAGTACTTCTGATTCTACTGTGTTTTTCGATACATCCATGATAGAAGAAACTCGTGGAATCCCGGATCATTTACGCGTGCAGCAGATCCCCAAAATTTTTTCCAATAAATATCGAAATATCAACTGCAACAATATGTTCTACACTGACGGATCACTTCTTGATGGGTCCACTGGCTTCGGTATCTTCAATAACAATTTAACCGTCTCCCATAAGCTCGATAATCCTGCTTCTGTTTACGTCGCAGAATTAGCTGCAATTCAGTACACCCTAGGTATTATCGAAAAAATGCCCACGGACCATTATTTCATCTTTACGGACAGTCTCAGTTCCATTGAGGCTCTCCGATCGATGAAAGATGTTAAGCACTCTCCGTATTTCCTGGGGAAAATACGGGAACATCTGAGTGCTTTATCCGAAAAATCTACTCAGATTACCTTAGCGTGGGTCCCTTCTCACTGCTCGATACCGGGCAATGAGAAAGCGGACTCTTTGGCTAAGGTGGGCGCAACAAACGGTGATATTTATGAAAGACCAATTGCCTTTAATGAATTTTTCGCATTTGTACGTCAGAATACGATCATCAGTTGGCAAAATGCTTGGACCAGAGGGGAACTGGGAAGGTGGTTACATTCCATTATACCCAAGGTATCGACGAATCCGTGGTTCGAGGGGTTGGATGTAGGTCGAGATTTCATTTGCGTGATGTCTCGGCTTATGTCCAATCACTATAGATTTGATGCGCATCTCCGTCGTATTGGGCTCGGGGAAAGTGGTATCTGTGCCTGTGGTGAAGGTTATCACGACATAGAGCACGTTGTTTGGTCATGCCCTGTCCACCGTGACGCCAGGTCTAAATTAGTAGCTTTCTTGAGGCCGGAGGTAGACGGCCAGCTGTACCTGTTCGTGATGTCTTGGCGAGCCGTGACATACCCTACATGACCCTTATATACGTTTTCCTAAAATCCATCCATGCCCCAGTTTAGTCCCGTTCCCCTCCGTCTGCACCCAACAAAACGACAAGAACACGTTTGAACCTTAAGCACAGATTTTGGAATCAGCAACTGCACCCCACTCGAATTCGCCACTCGAGGCCTTCAGTGATATCTTGGCTCAGCGGCACATACCATATGGCCACTTGAACACTAGCGAACAACAACAACGAACCATAACCAGCAACTAGACCCCGCACAATACCTCCAGGACCTGAGGATACAAGCCCCTGCCCCAGCTCATGACATCGGCCATTCGAAGAGCACCAGACGACCATTCAACAACAAAACACTGATTGAAAAATTCATGCTAGTTTTAAGTTAGACTTAATTTCAGCTCGTAGTCGGCAGCGAGGATAAAAAATATGCTTTTAGTTTTTAAGTCACCAGATATAATTGGCGCCGTTAAACATTAAATTGTATTTGTGCCGTGTCAAATAAATGATATATGAGGAAAAAAAACTGATGTGTCCTCTTAAAACGCATAGTCATTGCTCTGATTTTGCACAAAATATGAGTTAAATAAATAAACGATAAATACATTGACAGAAATCGCAATCGAAATATGTCTCATGCAGACAAAAATCGTTATGTTTCGGTAAACTTCGATTCCGGGCGAACGATCAGTTTTGGGGCGCTCGAAAAATCGCTGTTTACTTTTGTGATCCGGTGGGTATCAAAGGCTAGTACATCCCTAATCGCCTTCAGTAACTGAAACAGCCAATAGCGAGCCTTGTTGCAACAGGATTTACTAACGCTGGTGCCAGTAACAATCACAGTTAAATGCAAAATGTTCTGTACAAATCCAATGTCTTTTTATTTATTATTGATTTGATAATGTTTTTAAATGATCGGATTCAACGATAGCAGCCTTCTAAAAAGCATTACCAATACCAGTACAAATCATCATGACGATATCAACACAGATTAATACTTTATAAGTCTAATGATTTGAAGCCGTCTAATACATTGGAAATACGCATCAAATGCAACAAACATTCGCCGTACTAATTTCAAAACTATTCAACGGTTGTGTTGATTTGGTACAATTTTGATGTTGTTTCGCACCATCCAACTTTTGCGTGTACGAGTGACTCTTTCGAAGAGTTTTTTTTGTTGATGAAGGTAAAAGTGATAATCCTGTTTGCCGACGAACAGCTTTTCGGTATTGACACTGTATCTTGCACCCACACAGACTGGTTCATTTCACTGAAGAAATTTGTGGATATTCCGGGGAAAGTGATATTTAAGTTCCAAATCAAACATCCGGCGGGGGAAGAGTGGACACATCGAGTACATTTGTTTAAAAGAACCTGATAAAGAAAACTGAACTCGAAAATGTTGACCCTATAAATAAATACATGTTGGCTATGTTTTTGTAGAGTTTGTTCATTCAACCTATTTTTCCTAGGCTAAATATTTCTTTCACACTCTCATCCACTTTTCTTCAAATCCTGGGTTTTTTGAAGACCTGTTTTCCGCAGTTCGCCCTCCATATTTTTGGCGAGTTCGTTGTTCATCGTTGTGTTTATGCAACTCCATCACCGGTTTCGCGTAATGGTAGGGTGTCAGATGGCAAGATTTGAAACAAAGTGTGACCTTTCTGGGACTGGAGGAAGGACAGAAAAAGCTCCTGGAGGAATTCTTCGCTTGCTGCATCCACAGATTGCCAGCCACGCCAAGTACTTTTTAGCAAATTTGCAGACTTTCTCATATCGGAACTTCTCCAGAATATCCATGCGGAACTGACGACGAAATGACGATGAGCTCCTGGCTGGGGATTTGATTGGCATCCTTTTCAATTTACGTCTCGTCTTCCATTTATAGGATGCATCAACCACACGCGGTGCTTTCTCCCGGAGAGGTGGAAGAGACACAAACTGGGCCTATTGCCGAAGGCTGGGAAACCGCTAGGGGACCCATCTGTCTGCTGGACACTGCCGGCAAGGTGCTTGAAGGGATTGTCCCCAATAGACTGGTGAAGTACACAGAGGGTGTAAACGATCTGGAAAGTAACTGCTTCGATTTCCGGGAAGGTAGGTCCACGCTGGATGCTATCCTCTCCGTCACCAAGATGGCGGAGGTGACAGATCAGCGCAAAAGGGGGGACATTAGCTATTGCGCAATCTTCATGCTCGACGTAAAGAGTGCGTTAAATAGCGCAAGCTGGGACTCCAAAGCGCCCGCGCTTAGTAGCATCCATGTTCCGGTGTCGTTGAACAAGATGTTGGAAAATTACTTCCGGAATCGATTACTAGTTCACAACATGGAGGAGGGTCATTAGTGCGTCCCAATCACCGCAGGGGTACCGCAAAATTCCATCCCGGGCTTGGTGTTGTGGAATGTCATGTACGACGAAGTGTTGAAGCTAAAGTTCTCTGCAGGGGTTGTGATCGTCGGCTTTGCGGACGACATAACGCTGGAGGTCTATGGTGAATCGTTTGCGCACCATAAGATGAAGGTCATGGTTGTAAATGACCGTAAATAAGAGCTACAGGCGGTGATCAGAGCCGGAGACTGCACCATTACCTCAAAGCGTTCTTTGAAACTCTTGGGGGCTATGGTTTACTATCAACTATGTCTATAATAGGAACGAGAAGTGAAGTGAACACAGATTCTGTCAGTCGTGGCTGCTCCAGACAGTATTTACACAGGTTCGGGCAAGCGAAGTCCCTCATGCGCCCCAATGCGTGGACGTGGAGGAGACCGCTGAGCATGTCTTTTCCGTACACCCTCGTTTTGCGCGTGCGAGGAGTGACATGGTGGTAGTGAGCGGGCCAGATTCTACTCCTGTTAACTTAGACTTCCTGGTGACACGTGATTTGGGCACCGTATTCAGTTTATCGATTCGGTCAGGTGCCTCTCTTGATGACATAAAGTCCGCCCCGCTTGATTCTCTGTTGGACGAACTAGACGAAAGAATTGACTTCGTTTGCCACGTCCCGAATTGAATGGTTCAGATTACGCTTAAAGTCTTCTCTCACCTTCCTTACCTTCACGGGATTGATCGTCCTCGCTTTTCTTCCGCTACCAGCTTGCAAGAGACACTGTAGAATGGTCAACTGTTTCATGATTCAATTTTACCCATGAAATAAAAAGTTATACACAAATAACAGTCTTGTATATTTTGGAGTACAATGTTCAGCTTTGAACTTTTTAAAAACTTTAAAGTTTGTTTGCTAAGTGAAATTGGAACTTTTAGTTGCTGGGTTGCTATTTGTTTCTCGAATCAATACTTAAATTAAAATTATAGTCGCAGAAGTTTTTTGCCTGATTGAGAGATGGTTTTGGTTATTCGAAAAAAAAAAATATTGTAACTGTTTACGAAATGTCAAAACAAATTTGATAGCATTGGTTTTTTTGGGATGCGCGTAGAATAATTTTCAATGATTTTCCATTAAGACAATACACCGATTCACATGTAATTTATTGCATCTACCAAACTCGTTAAATAAAGTTCGAAATGCTTCCGTGTCGTATTCATAAGATTTAGTTCTTCCGGATGAAATTTTATTTCTAAACCAAGAATTATGTGGTAAAAGCCTCACGAAGGGCATTTTAAAATGAACATAGCTCGGTATTGTGTCACTTACTCTATTTCGAAATCCGCAACACAAGTGAAGTCGAACTAACTGGACAAAAACTTCTCTATGAAATTAATACTTGAATCCATTCATAGCTCAAAACCCGTGTCAAAAAATACGGCTTATAGCAAAAATGTATTGAGCGTGACCTCGTACGCCCTGTGTTTTTAAATTAGGCCACCATTCGATAAACATGTTGATATTTGACTCTACCTCGAAACCTCCAGACCAGAACAAAACTAGAAAATCGAACAAAAAGTACACAATAAAATCTGAAACATCCTTCGAGACAAACCAGGTTAGATAATTATGCAAATCTAGAGACGCGAAACAACGATTGATTTAAATTCATTAACCTCGACAGATTATCATCCATTTATACTTTACACAGCAATCGGCTGGTGGTTGGCTCAGCACGAATACGATCGGCACCGGCACTGAGGTTGATATAAAACTGTTTAGTGAGGCAAATGTAGCTGAATGAATGAAAATATTCAATGTTGTTCCCTCGACTAGTCGGCTGTAATCAGACGTTTCACTTAGTGTGGTAAAATAGTTTACAAATTAAATTCACAAATAGCGAGGTCGCCGTTGTTCGCGAACAAAAAGATAGATAGACATTTTATTCCTAACAAAACAACTTTGCATACAGCAGTTTTATATTCAGCAAACTAGGACGCTGGGTGCTGTCAATGAGTTATCAACAATCTGTGCTGAGCCATAAAAATCTTTACTATGCAAACCCCCTTTACTCTCTCTCTCTCTCGACCAGAGCACAGCACCGCAAGTTCACCCGTGTAGACCAAATCGAGAATGAGATGTACATATATACATTAGCAGACTGTAAGCTCGTCACGTCGATGACGAAACTACGGTATGAAGAATCCTTCAAATCTGACAGCTAAATCGGATGAATTTGCAAGTCAACAATTTCTCGCTTGCCACAAAGCCGAATACGGCAACCCGAAGCTGCCACAACTGTGAACGTCTTGACAAATTATCGTCGTTGGAGAATTGAGTCCAATGCTTGATAAAAGATATTTAACCCATTAACGCCCACAACTTTTGAACTCAGTTTCCTCGAGACTTTGAATATTATTATAACTTTTTGAGTATGAGTGTGCGAGGGTTGAGCAATATTATCACAAAAATCGCACAATCGGTTATCGCAACCAAACGCGAGAAATCATTGAAAGGAAACTTTCAAAGGTAGATGTTTGTATGTAATAAACAACGAACCAGGGACTTGGCCTATTCGCTTGATCGAACATCACCGCGAACCGACTGTAGATAGCTAATATCCGTAGCTGTGAACAGTGACCTCAAATGATCGTAGCTTCTCAGCTGCGTTACTGCTAAGGGAAGGCACACGACAGCTAGAAACTTCAACCCACAAGGTCTCTTATTTTCTTTGATTGAATTAATGAGTTCGCCAGCGATGAAATGGTCACCGGTAAGTGACGAGATGAAGCCTACCGTACCTGGTTGTTGCATGTTCGCAGCTTTTTAACTACTTTAACTCAAGCTTTAACCCGACTCAAGGTCGGTCAATACAGAATGGCTGACACCACTGTGATCTAGTGTATAGGATCAATCATCACTGTCTGAAGTAAGATTAATTTTTTGGTACGTACCATGGCGCATTTTGTATCACGAGCTGTGAGAAAAAGATTATTATTAAGTACTTTGCATCAGATCATAACCGCGGGCATGGGAGGGCTTTTTGAGTGATTAACATGGAATCTTAGTCTAAAATCTAAATCAACTAGGCAAAATTTTTCAACAGTAAAAGATATGCAAAACAATTAGAATTAGAAAACAGTAGATTATTGTGCTAAAATGACTATTTGTTGATTACTCTAACATTTTTCAAAAATTTTATGATGAGCTTTTATACGAAAATGTATTACACATTCGAAACTTTCAAAATCTTCCATTGAAACAAATGTCTGTAAAACACTCCACTTTCAGCCTTTAATTGAAAGAATTATTACAAGCAACTGGTAGGATGGCCTCAAATTGTTATCCTCCTTTTGTTAGTAGTCGAATTTCGTTAAACTAATGTTCAACATAATTTTCTACTGTATTAATCAATTTAATTAGCGGGGGCCTAGTGTGGTTGGTAACGTCTCCGCCAACCACGCTCGACGCCTGGGTTCGAATCCCACCGCCGACATAGGTGTCGATGGTTGTGGGGTGGCGTGATCCACTCACAACCAACCTAACTGGTCTAGATTCAATCCTAGTCGACACCGGGAGATTTTCTGAGGCGAAAAATCTCTGGGATCACGCCTTCCATCGCATGAGGAAGTAAAGCCGTTTGCGCCGGTCCGTTAATAGACGGGTCGTGAGTTAGGGTCCTGGGTGTGGAGTCGCCTCCCTGGGCGTCGGTGATTGGCCACAACAGTGGCGGAGCTAGACCGACGGAAAATAAGCGAGAATAAAAAAAAAATCAATTTAATTAAGAATAGTTTCCACCTCAGGCATTTCTTTTATTTCCTTATACAAATTCGAATAAATTGAAAGAAAACATACTGCATTAGAAAAGTAAAATTTTAGAATACAGAAGCACCTCCAAATGTGATGGCATCATAAAATTTTATTTTGCATAAACCCCACCCCTACCCCACTAAAAATCTGCGCACGGTTAAGTCATAATACGTCCCATGGATATAGGCGGTAAACTAAATTTTACCTCTATCCTGCCCATTTTGGTTTCATGCAGATAAATCCTGATCTGCACCGTATCTCCGCTGCACTGTTTTGAATATCACGGGCTCCAATCTAAATGGAAATAGGTCAGTAATAAAATGATCGCACAAAATTGAGCTGGAAGCTGGGGTGTCCGGGTGAAAAACAATACAACCTTACGCGCGTTGCACCGTTGTTGGCGTTAGTTGGTCATCGGTCAATAAACAGTCTGATTAGCATAATTTGCAATTTTATTGTTGCTAAATTGATTGTGAAACCAGTCGGAGACTGCGCAATTTGAAGTGTTGTCTATTTGCCTCAATTTGAGCGAAACGTAGCTAGTGCAACTGCTGCGAGATTAAAATCCAGCGTTTAAGGTGTAGATTTGATCGAAAAGATTGAAGCTAAAGTGCGAAAACAAAAAACGTCTACTGCGTTTCAGTTAACACCTTGCGCGGTAGAGGTTTCGGTTGGAGGAAAATCCACCAATATTACTTAAAAAAAGAACGCTTCGTTCGACCGGAAAACCATGACGCGTTTTATTCGTTTCGTTCTTTACCTACCATGGAAGGCAAGGTTGTGGTGGTTTCCGTTGCGTCATTGCGCACAACGTAGTCTGTTTTCAACATGTTCCGACAAATCCGAACAAGCTACGCCACAGAGTAATCCAGGCGTGAATTGATTGATCGTTGGTTACCGAATGGCGGGTGGAGCACATTTATCGTTCATTTAGACCCTTTTATATTATTTATAGATAATATTTTAAGCAATGTTCTGGTTACCCAAGTAACACACAAAACATGTTAGGAAATAAGTAACAACGAAAGTAGTCATATAAGTGTACCACAAGCGCAATTGAAAACTTGTGTTATTATATTGTGTTTGAAGTTGATTTTCATCAGTAATACAACCGCATTTCGAAAACAAGCTCGTTTGTTCTGGTTTTGGAGATGATTTTAATAACATGAGTTCAAGAATGGCAATCACTATCACTTGGTCTTTTCGTAAGACATTACACAATCTAATAACAACACTACGTACCTGCTATTCCTTAGTACAGTAGTCATAGCATTCAACACCTAACTTAAAATTACTTGATCAAATTATTATTTAAATTATATGAACGATTTCTATATTTATTCGGAGCGGTTTTGACGCGCCATCAAAAGATAAACAAAACGCTTGAAGTGTAACCAATATCACTTCAGATTTTTGTTATTGTATATCTAACAACGTTTTCTAGTTTTGTAAGATTTTATATTCAGATATCGTTGAAACTATGTGAAAACAATTTCAATATTCAAGCGAAAGAAACAACTCTTTTTAAATGGTTGAATATTATTTTTTGTCATCATTTTGTAATCTATTAAAACTGCCACTGAAAAAAGAAATTACCGATCTAGCTGCACTGCGCAGACACAACACATTTGCGCATGCGCCGGTTAACAGTTGTCATAGCAACATATTTGCGCATTGCCGTATTAGTACTCGAGATGTATTTTTCCACTTAATTATATCAAGTTGGCTTGCTTTCATGCAGTTATCGGTACTTGTTCTACTAGCTTCATGTTTTGCGCTTTTCTGGTGATATTGATGTCATGGAATAGGTAACGTCAACTATTCTATACCAACGTGTGTTACTTGGGTATAATCTAGGGTCAAGTGAGGAAACGATATTTCATTAATAAATCTTCGGATCAAAATTTTAGTTCATAAGTTTTGTATAATGTTGACCCAAAAATGTGATAAAACACTCACAAAGCATTGTTCTTCGTACATGACTATTTATCTCAAAATAACTAAACTCAGGATATGGTTTACAAATTCATGGGTTCAAACATCATTATTCTCATTTGATGTGAAAATCTCATGCTCTACGCTCCATCCATTAGGTTTTGTGCAGTTTCATTGGTGATCTTGCTGGCAGCTCTGGTTCAGATTTGATGAAAATGTTTGTTAACTTTGACATCTTACTTCTTTCCAGAAAGCGTCCGCTTCACCAGAGCCCAACATTTCGTGGACAGTTGGGGGGAGTGTTGGTTTTTGATACAATATTGACATTATTGGCTTTGTACCGCTCGATCACGGTGTTCGCATAGTGGGACGATTCCAAATCACGTCAAAACGAAGGATTAACATCATGGCTCTTCAAAAAAAGGCAGCAATCGTTTTTTTAGACACTCCTTCTGGTAACTCTCCTGGTTGATTGTGCCTGATCAGAGCCTGACAAAGTCATTTTCATTTGACAATTATCAGGTTATGGTGACGCTTTGACCCGTCGCTTTCAATTGAAAAGCTTTTGTATCATTTTCGAGCACTTCGTGAGTCACATGACACCCAGTCTCCCAGAAAGCTCTTGCTGTGATTCTGACAACTGAAGGGCTTGAAGTTGATACAAACGCTTTTCAATTGAAAGCGGAGATTACTACCATCATTCTCAAATGACCATTCTCAATTGAAAATGACAATGAGCGCTGACGGAGACAGAAGGCTTCCATACAGTACTTCTATAGGAAGCAAAGCAAAGTAAAGCAAAGCCTTGGTGCTACATTCCGTATCGGAACTCGACCTTCTGTTTTACTATACACAGACTTCGCAGCTGACTGTTAAGTGTACAGGACAATTGCGGGGCTAGCGCTACGATCCTACTGACAATAACAGTCTCTCCCGAGCCGGGACTCGAACATACGACGACTGGCTTCTTAGGCCAGCATCGTACCTCGAGACCAGCTGAGAAATTACTTTAATAGGAAAGAGGGAGGAAATATTGATCGGAACTTGCGTAACGTATTTATTGGATGCCATTGCCGTTCTAACTACGGCTTGCAGTACCTATTAGAAAACTACCATCAAACGACGCGATGCGGTGTTAATTTCAATTAAGACGCGAAGGAAAGGAAAAAGTCTCTCTCTCCGTCACTTTCTCCGTCGATTGAAATAGTCATTTGTTTGATTTGAAATGATCCGAAAGGAGAAAGAGGGAAAGAGAGAATGAAGTGATTCGTTGACAGTAGCCGAAAGGAATCAAGTGAGAATGAAACTGTTCGAATCGAAATGACAGCGCGAGTATATCAGTTTCATTGTTTTGTTTCGAAAATGTAGAGCCCTGTGCCTGATTGTGTAATTAGACAGTTCTGGAAGTTGTTTGAAGTCCTCACGACATATGTTTCATCGTCCACTACGACGTATGAAAATTTTGTCGAAAATTGCATTGAAATTTTAGAGCTCGTGTTTAGTCGTCAAATTCTGTTTGTCATCGCGGTTAGGGACTTTCTTAACTTTGTAGGATTCCAAGGCGAAACGCTTCTTTTATTTCCGAACGAATCCTTTCGCCATTTTTACTTTTCGAGTCCCCGCTCGGATAGAGAAGGTCGGATTCCTCTCCGAAATCTTCGCCTTTCTGCCCATAGAACTATCAAATCCAATGACCCATATTTTTGTCTCTTCTTGGTTTCCCTTCGACACTCAAACGTTCAGCAAATCTGGTGGTTTTGGACACCTTAAGTTTTTTTCGCGCATGTCTTTTTCGTTCGTCGACATTTTGAGCATTGTTTACGAAATGCCATGTAAGTGATGGGCCGTCCCTAACAGCCAGTAGCGATGCTTTTTGCCACAGAATTAACTGATGCTGATCCCAGTAACGTAGATTGTATGAACAAATCGACAGTCATAGTTAAATGCGAAATGTTTTGAACAAACCTAATGTCTTTTCAATTGTTAATGAGTTAATGATGTTTTCACCGGATTCATGAAGATGTATCGATCAGTTAACACTTTCTTTCATTTAGTCAGTACCCATTAAAATATTGTTCTTTACCTCCCGCAACTCAAGAGTCTAAACACACATATTCCAGAGAATAGAATAGTCACGAAAGGACTTGAGGAGAAAAAAAATTCATCCGGTTATTTATACGCATTATTCACTGTTATTTGGGCATTCAACTGAAAATGATTCATATTCATCAAGAGTTATTAAGTCCGCATGTGAAACAATTATTTAAGAAACTCCTAGACTAATGACAAAACCCGGCTAGATAACCAAAAACCTGTCAAGCTACCCATAACATCAATTTGAAATATTAGAAAAATTGTATTAGACATCGCACACTGGAAAAAAGGGCCTAAATTTCCACTAAATAAACACCGCTGAGCTGGTAACCTGGAATATAGCATTTCTTATGTAATATTAATCAACAAATCGATTGGTGATGGTTTCATCCAGTGCAGTGCACGAGATCTTGCCCTTTTTCACCCTATATTTGCGTGATTTTGGGTTGTAACTACGATCGCCGCTGATTTTTTGTGCAAAAATGAACGAAATCCACGAATATACATTAGCGGAAGACTCAATAGAGATGGTTCCACTTAGTTCTCGGACCTAGAAATGGTACATTTTTTTCCATTTCTCCTTATTTAAGTGTTTTTGTGCTGAAACGTGTATAACAACAAACACCGCTCAGCTTACTGTTCAAAAGTGAACTTATCATATGTGAAATCTAGGGTAAATAACCAATTCTCGTCTGTCTATGTCGTTTGTTATGTTTTAAACTGTCATTCTTCTTTAGTAAGCTGTATAATTTCATTTATTATTTTTCTAGCATACTTTCCTACTTTTTATCTTGTTGGAAAAATTAAGAAAAGACACAAAAAGTTCAACGGAGCTTCTAAATTTAATTTTAAAAAAGCCACTCTTACAGTTCCTTTTTGGTCAAGCCATTTCCATTGTAGTCAGAATTTGGTTTAGTTCGTCAGTAGCAGAGAGAGAGAAAGAAAGCCTGTAAAACTATACTCGTTTCTTCTAGTTTCATTGCTATGAATTGTAAATAAACGTTCTTCGTTATTCCGCTATTCAAAGTAAAGTAGAACTCTGACGCCATTAGTTGTATGTGGAAATTAATACTAGTGATGTAATATTTGTATTTTTGTATATGTATTTGAGCGCTACTGTACATACGATTGTCGAGGGATTGATACATGTTGTCGTTTACGGTTTTAAAACAAAAGGGATCGAGATATTTGCGCAGTGCGCAGCGTGTGCAGTGGCTCCATATTTACCGCAAAATATGTTTGTATTCTAAATCTGATTACTATATCTATTTGATTTATAAAGTAATTTCTTTGTGTAGGAATATGCAAATAGCAATAAGAGTTTTTGCAATTCAATAAACATCAAAACATGGTTATCCTCCATTAATCGAAAGTGTTCAAAGTGCATGAGTTATTTGCTTTCGCGAGTGTGACGGAACTAAGGTTATTTGAGGGTGAACGAGTGTATATTTCTCGAGAAAATCGTAACCCAATATCGCTAGCGGCGAAGATGTGATTCGTGAAAGTTTTTTTTCGGCCGGGTGAAATATCTAGATATGTGAAAGTGGCAGTTTAATTTTTGTCAGAAAACAATAAATATGTTTGAGTTTTTAATGGAGTGATTCATTCATGCGAACAGAAAAACTTCAATGTTCAAGGTACACTACCCGTCATAAGTTTGGAATCGCTTTACTGAGTATTGCAACACCCAGTTTGAATATTGCAACACCCCGAAAAGTTTAGCATCACTTGATATGGGCAGATCAATGTAACTCTATCTCTTGATTCTGAAAACCTAGCGAGTTGTGGTCTTCAGCATAGTTGCTCAGGAGGTCAAGAACTTTTCATTGGAGGAGAATTTAGTTCGGAATTCAGCCACAACGCAGCGCTAGTGTGCATGAAGTTTTGGGTGTTTTGAACGCTATTTAGCTCAATAATCCCACCATTTAGAGAGGTACGATTCTCAGCAAAGTTACTCAAGAAGTCAAGGGCTTGTAATTGGCGAACAGTATTGTGTGGAATTCAGCCGCAACGCAGCGCTAGTGTGCATGTAGTTTTGAGCGTTTCGAACTTAGTTTAGCTCAAAAATCACTACATTCACACTTATTGCTTACACATGACGAAGTGAAACCAATTTGAATGTTGACAATTTGATCACCACAGACAATACGTAAGCTTGTGTGTGATTCAGTACTAAATTGTCTAGCATGTAGAAGCCTTTAGCATCCTGAAAAAGTTTGCTGAACACCGTAACTTTCTAGCGGGTCGGAATCGTGAGATTAGTTAAGTTCAAAATACGACGAATTGCGTGCCCACTAGCGCCACATAGCGGTGAAATTTCACACCGAATTGGTCACCATACAATAGCCTTTGACTTTCTGAACAAGTTTGCTGAAAACCGCAACTTTCTAGGTTGTCAAAAACACGAGATATCCGCTTATTCCAGGTGATGCTAAACTTTTCGGCAGGTGTTGCAATATTCAAGCTGGGTGTTGCAATACTCAGTAAAGCGATTCCAAACTTATGACGGGTAGTGTATGTTAACATACATTGAGTTTCTGAGTGGAATAAAAACAGTAGAGCTTGGCAAACTGAATCCTGCCCACAATACATATCACCTGACGAAGCCGTCAGTTACCCTATGTAATAAAAATATGTTGGAGTCCGTCAATCACGATTTAACTTAAGAACGGATCAGCGGATCGGCGTGAAAATTTGTAGGTAGAAGTTTTGGGAGTCGAAAAAGGTTTCTATGCTGGTTTGAGGGTTCTCCCTCATCTGGTAGGGAAGGCTTCCATATGAATGAAACACTTCTCTAGAAGGGAGAGGTTCCTTACCAATGAAACACAAATTTCTACATAACACAAGAACTATTAGATAATGAGAAAAATTGATACGATCTACAGGCTGTTTTTGATCGTATCGACCACAACATAGCTCTCCTCCACATAGCCTCTGTGGCTGGCTGGAAACTTACCTAAAACAGAGAATTCAAGCAAAGCCTTGGTGCTACATTCCGATTCGGAACTTGACCTTCTGTTTACTATACACAGACTTCGCAGCCAACCGTTAAGTGTACAGGACAATTGCGGGCCTAGCGCTACGATCCTACTGACACTAACAGTCTCTCCCGAGTCAAGACACGAACCTACGACGACTGGTTTGTTAGGCCAGCATCGTACCTCGAGACCAGCTGAGGTGGCTGAAAAAAAAACAGAAAACAGTCTGGTCAAAACACCATGCCGGCAACAGGAAGATTGCGGGTTCAAGTCCCGTCAGGATGCGGTATTCTTTTCCAAATCTGTATCATATTTCCAGTTCGCTTATTTTTCGCTTTCCCTACTTCACACACTGTCTGCTTAATGAACTTGAATGTTAACGGATAAAAGCCGTTGTTAAAAATAGAAATTTAGTTCGAAAAATAATATTAGTTCCAAAATTAAGAAAGAGGGTATTATTAAGTGGATTGATACCTATCGAAGAGGCACATCGTACCAGTAAAGATATGTGAAATCTGGTGATACAATTTATTCAAACCGCGGGATATCTCAAGGGAACGAGGGACATTTTGGATGAACGCGGGACAATTTGCGGGACGCATTTCTCTATTTTGTTGAAAAGCGGGACATCGCAAAGGACTGACGTTATGGTATGCAGCCGTAGAGATAGTATGAAGCGGTGACGTAGAACTAACTATCTAATTAGAAAGCATTTTATTTACACTTACTTTTCATTGTTTCGTTTGTCGCGATTGTTAAAAAGAACGCCAAGAAACTGTACAAACTGGCCTGGATAATTTTTGCTCTTCTGTGGCCATAATTATTTTTTCCATTACTTTTGTCCTTATAATTCTAGAGAGGGAGTATTTCTCCTAATGCATCACAGACAAAATTTATTCTATTCCATCAAGTTGTTAGTGTTATCAACATGAATTTTTAGCTTCCTTTTTAGAATAAACTGGTAAATAGAAAAAAAAAAACATTCAGTTTCTTTGAACAAGCTGCTTACAACCAGAAAGAAGCTGCTTCAATAAATTCATAAATCTTTTAGGTGTCTCTACACAGGTTCACTAATGTAGAAACGCAAGCAAACAAATTTATCAACAAATTCAGAAATAAAATCGTTGCAGTTGTTAGTTATAAAAATTAGCTTGCTTTATGGGCACAAAAGCAGACCACAAAATAATAATTTTTAAATATATGTTTTTAAATGCAAAGACGTCAATTTAAACAACATTCCACCAGTAGTTTTATAAATTGGTTAAAAAATGGGATTTTAGAAAGAGTACGATCTGCTACCATTGAAAGGTTCTTTAGTTAAGTAAGTGGTCGCTTTCAAACTTGGGATGACATCAAAAACAGCAGTTTAGTACAGGTGAAAAATCGAAGATGTGGCTAAAGACTCTTAAAGCTCTCATTGAGGCCATTAAATATTTATTTATAAGTTCACAGGACTCTGGATGTTTTTTCCACCTGACTAAAAATCTACATAAATTCATACATCAGCATAATTTGATTGACAAGTTCGTCAAAAATTGATCGTTGTACACGACATAAAAAAACAAGCTCTGGGTTGTCGAAAATTTCCAAAATTAAAATTAGGTTAAATAAAATAATTAATTAATGTACAAACAAAAAATATTCTTTTACTGTAAGTTAAGTTTTCAATATTAAAAATATTTTGTGCTGGTAACATTCATCACTTAAAGAACTTATGTACTATATCTCTTGTCATGTCCTCTCATATAATTTTGAATTGTTAAACATTGCATTTGTTTACCAATTGTAGTCACTGTATCAGCGATTTTATTGTCGCATTGCTATATCGCATCGTAGAGGAATACTAAGTTAGACATTTTGAAAATGAAAAAAAAAAAATAATGTATACAAAAAACTTTCACCCGTGTTTTGCAGAATAAAATTAAATGATACATGTCATCTCAAATAACAGCTTTGTTGAGTAACAGCTTGTTAAGCTTTATTTCAATCGAAATCCGTTTAATAATAGCCTAATAAGCTGTAAATCAACAAAATTATTTGTTGGGTTACTAACTATGAATACTTTATGGCAAACGTATATTGAACGGTAAAACAATGTATTATTCTTTTGATTAAAGTGAAAGATTTATGGCATTTATACATTATGGCTATCGTATGTTTTGGCTAACATCCATATACGAAAAAAGATTATGGCCAACGTCGCTTATGGCTATCGTACGTATGGCAACCGTCCATATGGCTTATTGGAGTGTCACCGTGGCCAACTACGTTATTGACCAGTGAAAAGAAAGATCTCCAGGAATTGTACGCTGAAAATGGCTTGCTACTCCTAGGCAACATTTTGTCAGTTCTTTGTACAATTTCAGCTGATTCTGGTCAAAAACATACATTGTATAATAAATAAACAAGACAAGAAAGTATTAAAAATGGCCCTAAGTAGACAAAACAGTAATAAAAAAAAACAATTAGAACAAATCCAAATTTGTTTCTTAGTTTCATGTTTGCTACGTAGCTTGGCTTGATCCCCTACCCTTCCCTTCGGTACATTCCGTCACAAAACTGCAAATCCCCCACCGCCCTCCTTCCTCGAATGCTACGTTATTTGTAAGTGTTCCCTAAGCAAAGTTGTTTAAAAAGTAGTCAGACATAGTCTTTATATCTAGAAACATCAATTTCGATTATGATGGGCTGCTTCAATCCGTTTGTTACTATCTTATGAATAAATATTATTCTCCAAGCTTTTTAATGATATGCCATTGTTACATTGTGTACATGCAATATTGATGATATGCAAATTACTAACCACGTTAGTAAGCTCAATGAGCCGTCGAGGGATTTCATGGCATAATGTGACTGCTCAAAGGTGTTAATGACCAATTCAAGATTTTTCAATTCATCCTGGAGTTCAAATTTTGTTTATCATTATCAGTTATTCTTCGACGCCTTTAGTGAATTGAAGCATTTGTAGAACCCCACATTATTAGGCAGAATTTATTGGTGAATAGTATTACAGAATTCATTGCTTAATAAGAGGATCCTGGCTTATAACATAAATCCATCATATGACAAAGTTTTTTTACAAATGGAGTAATCACACAAGATAAAAGTTTGCTTACAATATCTATTATAAACTTTTTACTACAATTTGAAAAGTACACAGTCACCCATATTTCACGAAAGCCTTTACGGTAAGAAACCCTGTTGCTATTAGTCGTCTGAATTCATAGGCTTTTTGATCGCAAATCCCTGTAAAAAATGCATTCAGTAATCGTCACAGCGCTATTTTCTGTTAGCTATTCGGTTACAAGATGGGTCCAAACGTCCGAGCATTTTACGTTGCGTATTGTATTTTTGTATCCCGTCTAAATGGATGGAAATTTAAAACCGAACAATTGTTACCCCCGTTTGGATCACTAGTGCTTTCTATTCTCCGGAAACACCAAAGGTCTCTGGTTCCAAGTGCGGGGGGGTATGCCAAAGGGCAGATAGTCGAGACCCAACAAAGCCAGTTTTGCGTGTTAAGCAGCTCGTTCAGAGCATACGTTAACTCTAGCATTTACCATAGACGCTATTTAAATAACAATAGCCAATACTGAATTTGCCAGTTTATCTATTGTGAATCTTCGTTTCATTGAAGCGCCGCTGATTTCGTTAATGGTTGCTAGTTTCTCTGTACGTACAATTACATTAAACTCGACAGTAGCGTCCGTCTGTTCACGGCACACCATTTGCAAGTTTCATGTGCCCATATTAATACGTACCTAATACATTCTATTTAGTCGTGGTTGAGGTTTGAGAATAGAGAGAGAGAGCGAAACTCAGTCGTTTGTTTTTTCGTAAGTGCAATGCAGTCAAATATGCAAAAACCAGCAGCCATTTGTATAGATCGGTTGAATATGGCCGATGTAAACTGGAGCACATAGAAATGAATAAAAGATGCATTGTCAAACGAATTCGATTTGATGCGACTCTTCGCATATATTGCAACAGTGTCTTTGCCAGTTCAGTTCGTTCGGGACAAAAGGTAATAGTGGTGACTATGCAGTACATTTATGATAAGTTTATAAACTAGTTTGTGAATGATGAATGTCCAAGTATTGTCTCGATTGCTTAATGAATACGCACGCATACATTGAATGGTGCGGAGCCATAGAAATTTTGTGTAAAATTTGCGCAATTTTTGGTAAAATCCGAAAACTCGATAGCGGATGTGTCTTTGTTATAATGCAACTTTCGCTAAGCGTCGGAATAAAACAATCAGTCATATTTCTGAGCTCTTTATTTTGAAAAGGCATGCAATCGCTTGAAAATGATTTGGTGGGTAACTCCCAATACCTAAGTAGGCTGTGCCTGCGTTAGACATGGAAACTCGTCGAATAACTTCTTCAATTCTTCGAATGTTTTTCGCCCTTCTTCACGTCGTCAACATCCAAATTCCCATCTTTAAAGTGACGAAAAAATTACAGCACGTTGTTTTACTTAGTGCTTTCTTCTTTTAACTCTCGATGCGCTTCAGTCACCATTTTCTTTGTTTGAAATGAGCGAAGTAACTCTTCCCGCAATTGACGATTATTTGGCACAAAATCCGACATTTTTACACAACTAGAAGTATATAACGCTACAATAAAATCACTAACGTGTCAAAGCGGTTTGTTCGCCATGTCTCTGTTCATTACGCACCTAGTACAAAAAATATTAAGGTGAAAATAAAGATTATATTTTACTTACCTACCTACTTACTTACTTACATACTTACTTACTTACTTACTTACTTACTAACTTACTTATTGCTTTTTGGTTTTAGTGGAAGTTAGCCAAATATGGTCCAAACTGCTATATGCATTTTTTTTGTCAATTGAGATGTTGGAAAACCTTTGCGAAAAATATCGCTTCGAAGGGGAAAAACGTGACATTTTCAATGAACTCAATTTTTTTTTGCTTCATTCTGCCCAACAGCCAAATATGAACTGGAAATGGATTACGTTTAGATATATTGCAGTAAACTTTCCATTCGCAAAGACCCACTTTCCAGTAAGTGTGGTATTCGATCCGGTATGGTAAGCGTTATTGAAAAAGTGCAGTTTCGTGCAAGCTGCCCAGATTTAGTGCAGCCAGCGCCATCGTTCATACGCAAATTGACGCCATTAATCAGATCGAAAAAGCTGAAGCAACAAACCCAGTGTAGAGGAGCAGCCTTTGTTAGGGTGATCGCAAAATTCTGTTTGTAGTTAATATGTAGTTGTAGTAAATATATTAAGTGTTGTTTAGCACGGCCACCCTACGGTATTGTATAATTAGAGCCAAATGCACAGCATCACTAACTCTGTTCACTTCAGCTTCAGGAAAAGGGCAAATAATATGCAGTTTCCGAGCTGCTCCCCCTCGTAGGTAGGTAGGGTCCACGTATCTCTGTACAGCATAGGCAACCATCGGCGAAGCATAAATACTAATCCCTGCTGAGTTAGAGATACCGGAGTACCGACTACATGTAGCAAACTAGATGCAAATGTAGCAGGAAGCGAATGCAGAGGCCAAGCGCAACAGAGCATTGATCTACGTGATAAAATTATTTTCTGTGGCCCTTGGTGAAATTGAAAATAAATCTAATAAAGGTATGGGCATAACACAATTTGGTACAACCTATTTTCAGTGTTTGCACATGTTTGCTGTCGTCTGGAGTCAGACGTGATAGCAACGATTTTTTTGGTCATTAAATCTAAAAATGATTTAATCTATCAATTAATTTGTTCATCTTTGTTTTCGTAAACAATAATTCCTCGTCACTGTATATCTTCCGTATACAGAGTTTATTATTATTCTGGATGCTTACAGTCAAACCGGTTTCGGTAGACAGCTGATATGCAGATTAAAACCGGAACCCCCACCCGCGTTGGCGTCGGGGACTGAACGGTTTATCGTTTTGTTTCCTTGTTCAGGATCCAGCAGAAAATACGCCGATCATTAACAGTTTCGTAGCAGCAAGAGGATGTGAGTGCATTTCCGCGTACAACAAAAAAGACCTGTTTTATAGCGGTTTCGTTTCGGTATTAATGTGGATTCGATGAAGAAAACAAAAATCTGCTTCGATCGTTGCAGAATCTTTAGTGCATTCAATTTTAAATAAAAATAAAATTTCAACGAAAAGAAAATTATACCTATCCTGACTTTGTGGTTTTAGAAATAATTTATCTTCTTTTATGTAACGTTCTTCTTGGTTTACATGATTAATTTACTGTGTTTTGAAATTTACGCATTTAAATTGCCAATCGATTAAAATACATTGTATCTTTTTCTCAGTAAACACTTCAGCTGTGACAAGCTACTGAAGTGTCTGTGAAAAACGGAAATGAATTATTTTCAAGAACCACCTGAGAAAACATGCAGGAGCCTCGTCAATTTATGGTATATGGCAATGTTATTTCTCGTTGTGGATGGTCAGAATGATATTGTAATCATCAGAATATTTACTCATATTTGTCATTGTCTATCTGTGTCATAAAATTGATTTCAGTTTAGAGTGTCCTCTGTCTGGGAGATATACCTGTCCAGTCTAGGCTGTAACATTTCGATAACGGTAACAAGTGTTATATTTTATATTATTCTATTTTTTAATTTTTTCCTGTTTACTTTGTATTCAAACTGATATCTCAAAACTAGAGGAAAACACCATTAGACATTATAACAGGAAAGACAATGAAATTTATTCTAGTGTACGCATTAATGCTCTGTTCACGGTCGCCAAGAAAAAAAGGCGAACAAATTAAGTTTAGTAAAGCGGGCAATGTATGCAGTTTGCGAGGATGCGAAAATGAACGGGAATAGAAGGTGTGACCTGTAGGCTTAGAAAAAAATTTCCCTCGTCCTGACGAGAAAATCCCTGTCTGGACGAGGGAAATTTTTTTCTAAGCTAAAGGTCACACCTTCTATTCCCGTTCATTTTCGCATCCTCGCAAACTGCATACATTGCCCGCTTTACTAAACTTAAAATGTAAGTCATATGACAAAAATGAAATTAGTTCGTAAAGGCGAACAAATTACCGTTTCTGTAAATAGATAAATGTTGGTAGCACTTTTTTCTAATGTTTGACTAGTCTACGTTATTCAACAATCTTATATTTAAATCTATGGATGTAACAAACCTGTATAAGTATAATGTTTAATTTATAATTATGAACCGGCTTCGAAATGGTCACGGTAGAACCACTTTTCACTGCGATAATCGTCTTCTTCTTCCTCTGACGCTACCAAGGCTCACTGTCTGAATACATTCTTAAACTAACATGTCAAATGAGTATCGCCATCACGACGTTATTTTCCTCAAACGTGTTTTGAAATTTTTTCTAGAAATGAGAATTACGCACGTTGAGTGCGTTTATTCTGGAAATTATTTATATCATTGATCTTGTAATAATATTTCTCAACATAAATGAACGAAGTAGACAAAAATAGGCCGAAATAGCATCGCTAAACGATTGACAGTGTGCATCTTTTTGATACGCGAGTGTCGTTTGACTATCCTTTTCTTTCTGTGACCTGAACGGCGATGGTTTGGTTGTTTTACATTTACGAGCGAAAGCCGACTGTGACTGTGGAAGCGAGATCAAATGAAAATGGTGACCGTTTACAAGCCTGATTAAGAATGAGTAACGGGCTTTCAGAATAAAAATACAATACACTCTCTAAGCTTATAGTAACCGAAATCCATCTTTTGAGGCATTCATGGACGTTTTGGTGTTTCAAAGATGGCAAACTTTATATAGTAGACTCAATTTATCTCTTTGAACATATTAGAAGCAATCCTTCCGAAGGATACGAATGTAAGCGTCATAGCAAATCATGAAGAATGGTCTTTTTGAGAGTAGTATTTATTTGTTCCGAAGCTAAATCTTCTTCAGTCAGTACGTCTTAAACTGTCCTACAGATCAGACGTGTTTTCGGTAGCTTGAGGACTGGTCTATAGCTTCAAAGTTTGCGTTTTGTCAGTGCGTCTTCTGAACACTACCTGAAAGTTATCTTACATCAGTCTTTATCAAGACTACCTACTTTTGAATTTAATATTTGTTTTTAACATTTTTCATATCACCTGTAATGACAGGGCGAAAAAAGAAACGGCGCATCTTTACGAGGAGAAAGAGAGAGCATTTTCTCTCGGAAAATTCGAGTGTCTGCAGCGAAAACGTATTTGATATTTTGCCTGAGCAAGAAGCCGGCGAAATGGAAGTTGTCACCAATGAAACTTCACAAAATGTAAATTCTCTCTAAAAGGAGAAAGTTCCACCTATTGCGGTAACTATTTCTTCTGAATTTAATATTTTCAAAAAGGAACTTTCAACGTTTGTTTATGACGTTGAAGTTACCTATCGAACTATGCCGCCTTATTAGCCGACTCAATGAAAGATCGTAATCGTCTTGTTCAGTATTTAACTGACAAGATGTACAAATTTTTAACCTACGACACTAAAAACGCCAAGCCGTTCAAGGTTGTCTTGAAAGGTTTCACCAACGCTTAAACCATTGATGAGATCAAAATTACTTTGGCAGAATTACCGTGCTGGATCGAAACCCGTACAGTATCGAAATCCGTACACCTTGATGTTTTTCGTCAGTTTTAAGCATTATAAGAATAAAAATCTATATGATAGTTACATGTTTGTACATGTAACTATCATATGAATTTTCATTTTTATAATGCTTAAAACTGACGAAAAACATCAAGGTGTACGGATTTCGATATTGTACGGGTTTCGATCCAGCACGGTACTTGGCATAGCCCCAACCCAAATAATTCCTATGAAATAGAAACCACGAAATAAAAGCAACCAGAGAACTTGAGTTTCCCTTGTAAACTATTCAAATTCATTTTAACCGCAGTGAGGTTAACAATTTTGAATTTTTTGAAAAAGCACATGCTTTAATGTGCGGGTAAATGGGAAATTTATAGGAAGTTTGGCGGGGATGAAAAGCATATCACCCAATGCCATATTTGCCAACGTCATGGCCATGAATCTAATTTCTGTAACATGGACCAAAAATGTCTTTATTGTGGAAACTCTCACCAAAAGAACACATGTCCTGTGAGAGAGAGTAAAAATTTTCGTTGGGCGAATTGTAACGGCAACCACACGTCAAATTTTTACGAATGCCCTGTCCGTTTAGCCATTGTTCAGGCAAGGCAGGGTGGACAAAAGTCAATTTCCCAATCAAAACAAACTTCAAAACATAATTTTTCAAGCATACCAGCTGTACCGCCCAATTTTTCTACTCCTTCGCATACCCGTCTAACGTATGCCTAGGTTACGGGTAGTTCGAACATTATTCCGCCTAATAGGTAAATCGAAAATGACTATTAATGTGGGGGGTAAACAAAAAACGGTAGGAAATGAAAATACAATGATTACCCCAGCTAATATAGCTACCGAAAATATTTTTTCTAATCTCAACTGCCTGGGGCCTATTACGACAGGTAAACTTTCTTTTCTGCAACTTTCTTTTTCTGGCAATGTTCGGTCTTATTATGAACGCCATGTTGCAGGTAAATTCCATGTTTGAAGCAATTCAAATTGGATCAAGTTTAACACTTAAAATTGTTTCCAATTTGAAATAAAACAATGATTGTAAAAATATCAATCAAAATATTAAATTGGAATGCTCGCTCCTTGAAAGCCAATGAGGACGAGCTTTTTAATTTTTTAACAGTATAATGTGTACATTGCAATTATTACTGAAACATTTTTGAAGCCTAACATTAAATTAAAATATGATCCCAATTACGTGGTTCATAGATATGATAGGATTCAGGGTTCCGGCGGTGGAGTTGCAATTGTTATTCATCGCCGAATTAAACATCGTGCTCTTCCCCATCTTGAGACGAACGTTATTGAACCTTTGGGAATTGAAGTTCAAACTGAATTTGGGATTTTATTATTTTTGCCGCGCGAGCACCAAAATTATTTTAATGATGATTTGCGAAAACTCACCAGAAATCGCTCAATTTTTTTATAATCGGCGATTTTAATGCTATATTGGTCATGGAATAATTCTCAATGTAGTTCCAATGGCAAAATTTTATTCAATGATTGTTTCTCAGGATACTATTCTATTTTTGTCTGTGAATAGACCTACATGTTTTTCTACTGTAAGGAATCCTTCAACAGTTGATTTGGTGCTAACAGATCGAAGTCATGTATGTAGTGAATTGATCACACATGCACACAATTGATCACACATTGATTCTGACCATCTTTCAATAACTTTTTCTATATCACATGAATCAGTTTTAAGCCCTATGAGCTCTGTTTTTAATTATCACAAGGCTAATTGGATAAAATATAAAACTCATATTGAGAGTAATTTCATTAATGAGCAGGATTTGCAAAACGAAGTAAATATTGATTCCGCTTTGGAATCATTAAAATGTGCAATTATTGATGCCAGGAATTATTCTCTTCCAAAGGCTCAAGTGAAATTTTATTCACCAATAATTGACGAAAATCTTCAACTTCTAATTCGTTTGAAAATTACACTTGTATCCGTAACCGAGATGTTCCCTCAGGTGCTTTGTAGAAACCTGCACTAGCCATATTGGATTTAAAAACGGCCTGTAAGGTTGATTTTCGACCTCTGGGCATGATTTGAAGTTGGTTTCTGTCACCTGGACATCATTTGGCCGATATTTGGCCAGAAGAAACCGAAAGTCGTCATCTTGAGTTTCACAATGACGTCTCGAGTTGATTCCCGGCTTTTGGGCGTAATTCAGCTGGTTCAAACTGTTTTCAAGGAATCCATTATCTTGATTTCACAAAAGCATCTGATGATGATTTGTTGTCTCTAGGTATCATTCCGATTCCAAAAATGTCTATGTTGCGTGGTATCGGAAACAATAAAATGTTGTTTGCGATATCTACCGTTAGCACGTACTTCTTTTGTCAAATCAGCATCATCTAATAAGAGTCATTTAGATAGTAAGGAATAACGAGCAGATATGAGATTTGTTTGAAATACATCGAAAAGTGGACTTGTTCAATCTATATTATTTGAATCGTAAAAACTATTTTTTGTTACCACACAAAATGATCAAGTAATAAATCAGACATAATAACCAATTTGTAAGTTCCAAAGTATTTCTACATAAACAATTACTTTGAATGACAAAAATTGACAGTGAAAAAATCAATTTTTTTCTATAGTATTCTTATTGGTAATGCAAATTCAATACTTCTTCCTGCTAATGTTTCTCTAATAAATTATACCAATCTGCTGAAAGGATAAAGTATCATTGCTCTGATGACAGAATTGTGCAAATGAAAGATTAGAATCGTGGCCCATAACAGTGTTCGTAAAAAAAACATGATAATCTGAGATTCACTGGTACTCTTAGCAACGACCAACTAACAAGAGTTAAGTTTTATTACAATATATATGTTGATGGTCCTCCCATTAGAATCTCTTATGGCCAATCACGTCCAGCACTTTGCCAAGATCGTCACATCAACGCGATGGATAAAATATATTTGGCAACCAATTGGCCTCCATTGACCTTTGTAAGCTCGAAGCTTACATATACACATGCCGCCCATAACCGAGACGCATATTGCTGGCAACTTGCTTTTTTTATCACTTCATATTCGCAATCATCCGGAATAACAAACTTATTACGTTATCAACAGCAGCCCCTTGATTGCAGGCCGTTCGGAGTAGACACAAAAAACTCGCTCGCCAAATAAAATTGCGCGCCCAGAGCCGGTTGCTGTCGGCTTGGGCTCGGGTGCACTCAATCGGTGACCAGTCAGGGCATTGACGCAATTTAATCTGTCGAGTGTATGTTCGTGGTAACATTTGCTTAACTTTGTTGGAAAGTGGCAGCAACCCGGCGGCGACCGATCGAGCGACCCAGCGGCCAGCCGGCGGTCGAATGGCGTGCAAAAAAAAATACATTTCTGTCTACGGACAGATTGAGTAACAGTATGTAAAGGCTGGTACTTCTGTCAACAAGTTGATTGGACGACAGTCAACCGATAGGGTGACGAAATTAGTCTTACGTGAATGCGAATTATTTTGAAGGCGTAAGGCAGCACTGCGCTTTCACGAAGTGATCGTTCGATGTGTCGTCATCGATAGGATTTTTTCTGTTTTATTGATCACCAGTTTTGAAACTGTTGTAGCCCTCTGTGGCTAATCGGTATGATCTATCGAGTCGAGAGTCAATACATAACTTTCTCAGGACTAATGATTAAAATAATGGGTTATTATGTTTTCATAAATTCAATTCATGCTTCTATGAAATTTACACGAGGTAATTTGTACTGTCACCACGAATGTCGGATGAATCTACTTATCCATACGTGTTCTTTGTACAAAGGAATTGGTCATGGAAATATTGGGAAGGACGGATATAAAAGTTAGGAATTCTCATGCATCATGGAGCATTTTCAAATGAACTCGATGATTTTCGGTCCCTTGGTTACGTTTTGAGACCGAAAGTGAATGTCCAGAGACTGAAATATGATGTTCGGCGCTATTTAAATCTAGTGAAAATGTTCGCAAACCTTCAATATTGGTATTTCCGGAGCAAAGATTACGCTTAGAAGCCGGATATTTGTATTCGACACTATTTGGAAAATCGAGTTGCCGACTTCCAGTTTCTGGAGATCTGCAAATATCGTTTATGTTTTCTGAAATATATGGTATTTTCGAAATCGAGATAACGTCGTCGTGTGAAATTCGATCATTTACGCTCCCATTATAAAGACCAAATATCGATGTCTGACACGATTTATTAATCCAAAATAACGCCCCACAATTTTTGTATTTTCGAAATTGAAAGGACTGGCGAAAAAACAGTAAATTGATGTCTAGCGTCATTTCAAAAGCCAGCAGGTTTCTGCTATGTAAAATTATAAAATGTTCAAATTCTCCCCAATAATAATATTTTAAGAACCGAGTATATGCCAAAAATTTGAATTTTGGGGTACAATGCCAATTTTAAATTCAAGAGGACATCTCATGGCATTTGAAAAAGTGATAAAAATATTTAAACACATCTCAATATTCAAAACCTTGAAAGTTATAATTGTGCTTCGATGCCATTTGGCGACGACGATAATTAGGAAAGAGAATTAGAAGAGATAATAAGAAGAGAGAATTGGAAAAGAGGATAAGAAGAGAGAATTAGAAGAGGGAATTAGAAGAGAGAGATAGAAGAGGGAATTAAAAGAAAGAATCAGAGGAGAGAATTATAAAAAAGAATTGGAAGAGAGAATTAAAAGCGGAAAGTAGGAGAGAGAATTAGAAGAAAGAATTAGATGAGAGAATTAGAAGGGAAAAGTAGAAGAGATAATTAGAAGAGACAATTAGAAGAGATAATCAAAAGAGAGAACTAAAAAATAAAATTTAGAAGAGAGAATTGAAAGAGGGGATTAGAAGTGATAATTGAAAAAGAGAATTAAGAAAGAGAATTAAGAAAGAGAATTAGAAGGAAGAATTAGAAGAGATAATAAGAAGAGAGAATTTGAAGAGAGAATGAGAAGAAAGAATTAGAAAATAAAATGAGAAGTAAGAATTGGAAGGGAAAGTAGAAGAGATAATAAGAATAGATAGTTTAGAAGAGAGTATTAGAAGAGAGAATGAGAAGTGAAAAGTAGAAAAGATAATTAGAAGAGAGATTTTGAAGCGAGGATCAGAAGGGAAAAGTAAAAGAAAGAGAGATTAGAAGGGAGAAGAGAGATATAAAACAGAGAATTAGAAGGGAGAATTGAAAGAGAGTACTAGAAGAAAGAATAAAAAAGGAAAAGTAGAAGAGAGAATTGAAAGAGAGAACTAGCAAGAAGAGAGAATTATAAAAGAGAATTAGAAAAAAGAATTAGAAGAGGGATGTAACAGAAAGAATTAGAAGAGAGAAATAGAAGGGAAGAAAAAGAGAATTGGAGAAGGGAATCAGAAGAGAGAAATAGAAGAAAGAGTTGGAAAAGAGAATTTGAAGAGTGAATTAAAAAATAAAAAAATAAAAGGGAAAAGTAGAAGAGAGAATTAGAAAAAAGAACTAGAAGAGCGAATTCGAAGAGAGAAATAGAAAAGAGAATTAGAAGGGAAAAGTAGAAAAAAATAATTAGAAAAGAGAATTTAGAAGAGCGAATTAAGAATGAGAATTAGAAGAGAAAAATAGAAGAGGAAATTAGAAGAGACATTTTAGTAGAGAGAATTTAGCTGAGAGAAGTTGGAAGAGAGATTTAGAAGAGAAAATAAGAAGTGAATAGTAGAAAAGAGAATTAGAAGAAAGGATTAGAAGACAGAATTAGAAGAGTGAATCAAAAGAGAGAATTAGAAGATGGAATTAAATAAAAAGAATTAGAAGAGAGAATTGAAAAAAAAAGAATTAGAAGAGAGAAGTAAAAGAGAGAATTGAAAAAGAGAATTAGATTAGAGAAGTAGAAGGGAGAATAAGAAAAGAGAATTAGAAGAGAGAATTAGAAGATAATTAGAAAAAAAATTAAGAAGAGAGAATTAGAAGAGAATAGAGAGAGTAGAGAGTAGAGATTGGTAGAGTAGAACAAAAAGATTAGAAGAGAGAATAAGAAAAGAAAATTAGAATTGAGAATTAGAAGAGCAAATTGGGAGAGATTAACATAGAGAGAGAGAGAAAACTTCTGCATTTTTATACATGACAATGCCTTGAAGAACTCTGCAGTGGTAGCAAACTTGGAGAATAAATAATAACCAATGATGGTGATCGGCGATAAAATCGCCGATAAACATTTGGTCTTTTCAGCGTGTGAGTCAACTTCGTCTCTAAGTCGATTGTAACAATTTTCGTATGATATGCTGGTCCCAGTGAACTAGTTCGGAGATTTGCTGAGATAATTTATTCTCTCTCAGTGATTGAATTTCCAACAGCTCTACAAAACGATGATTCACTTCTCACTGGATCGAAGGGTCAAAACACAAGAGAACAATCGCGAGGTGATAATTATCGGAAGAGAGAAAAGATTGCGATCGCTTGAACAATTATCCCCTATTCTTTCTGAGTCGCAATTGTTGACAGTAAAATAGATTTTCCATCGTTCAACAAAATGTTGCTTGCTATTGTCATTGTCAACTCTATATACCTTTGTTTGTCGGTTTTATTTCCATCGAAGGTGTATGTTGGTCGATGTCGAAAAATTTTGTTTAAACAAGCAAAAATCTGCACACATTTTGGAAAAAATCGCGTAAATGTAAATAGATTCACAAAAAAGTTTGCAAGCTAGGCAAAAATAAAAATGAATGTTTGCAAATTAAAAAAAAATGGCCCACGGACTCCTAAAATCTGCATTTCACAGACAAATCTGTATCCCTGTTTTTTACTGCCTTTTGGTCGTTCCTATTTATTTTGGGCAAAATGGCCCATACGGGATATTCCTACAACTTGATTAAAAATTATAGATTGAATCAAGATATAGAATATAAACTGTCGAATTCAACCAATTAGTCCTCAGTAACAGAACAAGGAGAGCTAACGTTGGTTTCCGCGTGAGATCGGATATTGAGCTAGTAGGTTATAAAATTGCGGTTGTAGAAGAAATATATGCACTGTAATTTTTTTTCTGTTCCAAATGTTACAAATTGTCAAAGAAAAGCCTTGGTGCTACATTCCGATACAGAACTTGACTTTCTGTTTTATTATACACAGACTTTGCAGCCGACTGTTTAGTTGTACAGGACAATTGCGGGGCTAGCGCTACGATCCTACTGACACTAACAGTTTCTCTCGAGCCGAGACTCGAACCTACGACGACTGGCTTACTAGGCCAGCATCGTACCTCGAGACCATCTGGGAGATTACAAATTGTCACAAAATATTAAATATCTCAAAAAGCAGCTTTTTTAAAAACTAATTTTTCACCGATTGAAGATAATAAGAGACAAAAAAGTTACAACTTTCAAAATAAATATTTATTTTATTTGAGCCAAAATGGTTTGTTTGATTTATGTTATGTCTTCAGCAGAGTTGTAGGTAGTGCTGTGGTCGTTCCAGAAAGGATATATACCGCAAAAAAATATTTCCTGAAAAAAGGCCAAAGGAAAAAATCATCTCATAACATCCACTTTTTACTGAAGTTTTTTTCTGCAAAAGCTACACATTGTAAGCATTTTCTTACCTTCAGTTGCGTTCTTTGGATTTTTGTTTTTTCCTCTTAACGTGTTCGTAGTCACTTAAAATTATATTCAGGACATGTTTCTTCTCGGCTTCTTCTGGACTTTAGGGATGTTTTTTTAGCAAAAAATTATGCTTTTGTATGCTTTTTTCTACTTTTTAGAGTTTTTTTTAGGTTAATTTGGAATGCACTTCTGATTGTCGTTTTCGGCCATTTTCTGACGCAAGATAAATTCGAGCTCCAATTTTGTTTTGTTAAAAGCCATTTAGGAGT
Source organism: Wyeomyia smithii (assembly GCF_029784165.1). NCBI lineage: Eukaryota > Metazoa > Arthropoda > Insecta > Diptera > Culicidae > Wyeomyia > Wyeomyia smithii. Next base: position 80,921,444 of record NC_073696.1, on the reverse strand, counting down.
GCATTTTGTTTTTTTTTTGTTTTTTTTTGTTCAGTTCATACGCCCATTATGCCCACAGTATTAGACAAAAATTATTCATTCATTTCGGGCATATTAAGCAGATAGAATTGTTAAAAGGTGCCTCCTGTTGAGTTATCAAGTATTCACTACATTGGAAAATAAAACTAGTTTTTATATAAAACGAGTTAGTTTTGATATAACTTAAAAAAAAGCACCGTAACATATGAACTGAATAAAAGTTTAAAATATTTTTTAAAAGATTATGTATGTCATGGCTACAACTTTCTGTTGCTCTGTGAGGTTTTTAATTTTCTTTTTTAACATGGTAAGCAGTGCGAATTTTAAATAACAATTCCAACGGCAGTGAGTGAACCGATTATTGGAAAAACTGTTTGACACACTAATGTTAAACGCTCGCTCTGTCGATACTCCGTAACTCCCGTCCTCGCGTCCCAGAACTGAATGCGGTACCACGCATATGCGATGCACGCTTAAGTGTTGTTTTGAACTTTCTGTTTTTTTCTTCTACTTACAGAGTCGAATGCACACTCGTCATCAATTGTCTACCAAAAGTTTTCAGTCGTACAAACACACACACTTCAAGTAACAGGCCCACGAGGAAAGTCAAGTGAATAAAGCGAAAATCTACCTCCCGCCACCCCGGTATAAATATGATATCATCGGGGGTGCCGCTCGAGACTACTTCGGCCAACAGCGATAGCCTTTGTGCGCTAACATCGGGGTTCTCAGTACTTGTCACCGATAGCGGACTATTTGGAACGCGTTTGGCAGCAGCTGATCGGTGGTTCAAATCGCTACTAAAAAACCCATCGATTCTCATCGGGAGGTCAAAAAAGTAGTTCAAGTTGCTTGCCTGTCTGTGAAAGTGCATTTGCATTAAACTAGTTTCAGTTAATAGTTAAGCATTGCTACAAGCGGAGTGAATCGTGACCGGTGACCAGTATGGGAAAACTCAACACCAATTACGGCCAGCACTGCTACGATGGTGGAACTGTGATAAATCGAGCTGTGACAAAATATTTCAGAAACTGCGGCACACAAAATGATTCTTCCGATTCGTGCAGTGAGCGTGAAACTGGCCTTCGGTTTGGCCGGATTGTATGCTGCAGGGGCAGTCGGTCTGATAGCATGACGGTCGAACGAAAGCCAAGTAATGAGGCGGCGCTAGCGCAGGAGGAAATTTTGCAACGCCGAACGGAGAGAGCAGCAGTATCGCATCGGGACATAGGAAGCAGTGAAGAGGAAGATGACTCCGAGGGACACGCTGTCGTTGAGTTGATTGACGAAAGCCGGCTCGTCTACCGAGCCGAGGGCAATGCCAATATTGTGCTCTCGGTTGCGGACAGCTGCAGAGTGTTGCGATTGCGAAAATCAACCATCGACAGCCAATCCGGGAAAGGTGAGAAGTTTTGTTTAGTTGTTAGCAGTTTGCTGTGTTACTTTTAGTTCAAGCTATTTTGGGTTCGCATTTTTTGTCTCCATGGCATCATTAAAGCGAGAAATTGCTGAAACGAATGGGTAATAACTTCATTTGATTTTTTTCAATTTTCATGATTGTAGGTCGAACAAAGTTTCTGTTTGATCGCAATTGATCGATTGTAATTACGTTACAAAAGAAAATTGAATTAGCTTTCAATTGCCATTACTGGCGCAAATGTGACTGTCATACAGTACATTAAACTGGTATATAAGGACACATAGCAATATAACACTTACGCTTTCTACACGTAAACCGCAGAGGTATTTCCTTTCAATAAATTTTTAATAAAACTTTAAAATATAAAAATTAAAACTTTCACAATTTATTTAACAATATTCTAATTTAACAGGATATGCTTTGTTCTGAACTTCACTGTCCTTGTCAAAAGTCCTAGGTTTTAAGAACACAAACTGCCTTTATTTATATACAAATTTTCTTCCTATTCTCATAATTATTTGTTGGTTAGTCAAATTTTTGCCATTTTATCTTGAAAACTTGATGACAGTGTTGGTAATAAGCATTTTTGACACTTTCAAATGAAATTTTGACCACGCCTATTGCATGAAAGACTGCTTGTTTTGTATTCGTGGAATTTTTAGAAGTGTTTTTGAATCCTTTTTACCGGATATTTAATATTGATGAGACGCGAAGGCATGTTTCATCTCATGATCGGACCACCTTCTTCTGAGACTTTGCCGCTTCCCTTTTTTGTGCGTGACATCATGATGGGTGTCACGTGCAAATCATTTGAATGTTGAAGCTTATTATTCGTGGTATGAAACTTCATTGCAGTTTAAAGATAAAACGAAAAATTTAGAGTTCAAAGTGCCGGGCATCAAAAAAGGAAACGGTTGAAGATATCTCTCCTAGGTTGAGGGGCTTGACGGTTTTGCAATTAGTAATATCTGGTTTAAATTCGTGAACTAAAATACTCTTTTCGGTTATGTATTATACAAGATAGACCCAGTCTAATAAGGCCAGATGCTAGTTGCAAAACACCTCAAACGTTCTTTGAACAGACTTTGAATGGCTTTTCGCTGGTAATCAAATAAAGAAGCAATAAAACTTAACCTAATACTGCAAACAGCATGACCATTGTAAAACAATTTTAAATGTCTATAAAGCTAATCAGAATCTTTCATTGCAACGGCCGTAATAAGACGAAGTTGAATGTTGATGATAATGATTGGGTGGAATGTTTGAATCATTTAACAATTTGATAAAAGGTCAGATTGATTGATCTCGTCTTTTACGGAATAAGCAGTTTTAATTGACTATTGTGACAACTAAGACATGCTTTCTACTGAGGTGCCGAGAGGGCTCAGTAAAGGAATTTGGTATAGTAATCAAAAGATTGCGTTATCAACTTTTTCAAAGCCAACGCTCAACCAGTAGTTAGATATATGCGCGGTCGTAATTTAGACTTATTTATATCAATTTTTATTGTTCAAATCAAATTATTAATCCAGTTTCCTCTTTTAAAAAAAAAAAAATGCGAGAAAAATCAAGAATTAGAGCAAACGAAGAATCAAGCAATTACCCTGAGGAATACAATCAAACAAGGGTCTATGAAAGAGTGATCAAAGGTAACAAACATGAAACGGGGTAAGTAAAGGATGAGGGCACAGCAGGTATGTAAAAAAGCAAATTACTATTACTATTGTTATTACAACCAATGTCTTATTATGTATGGCTAGTGATTTACTCGAAATGAGACAGTTGAAGTGCTTGAGGGTTGCACGATGTCATGCTCAATTACAAAGATTCGTGCAAAAATCCAGTATTGCCGTTCTGTCTTAAATCAGTAAGTTGGACAATACTGTTTTGATCCGCTTGATCGCTTTATTGTTCCATCTCCACTATTCTACTAGTATAGCATGGACGGTGTATACACTGGAGACCTGGCCCTAGGCCCCCTTCTATACTACACAATTACAATATAATCAAGGTTTAAAATATCACAACGGCTTGGTTTTCAGAAATTGCAGGACCTAGAATCATGAATCAGCATCGAATATTTTTCACAAATTGCAGAAAACCTCTACAAACCTGCTTATAGTTCAGAACTATACAAGAATGCATTGAATGCTTTGTTATTATATAAGCGTTGCTTGAACCATAATTGATTGAAATTCATCTTACATGAGAAGGCAATATTTATATTTGAAATGGTAGAAAGCGTAGTGTGTCATATCAAACATCTTGAGTAAAGCTTTTGAAATATCTGCATCGCTAATTGTGTTACGTTTGCACACTGTGAGGTCAGATTTTATTATAATGCTTGACTCCCAAAAGCTGTAAATGTATCTTATTCATCGCAAATCTGGGTTCAACGTACATTTTAATATATATTTTTGAGTTAGTGAGAACGGTAGCTTCGCAAGCGAGAACAGGATTTTAGTAATAATTGTAGTTTTTATCTATTTCGAATCTTTAAGAAAAAGCTATTGAAACAAAAAGCTAATTTTTTATACCAGTAAAGACGCACTACGGAGAGTATAAAAATTATGCAAAGTTGTCGATGATTGTTAATTTCCTTTGAAATATGAATATTATTAGAAAAAAATCCAGAGAGAGAAGAAGAGAAAGACAGAGAGAAAGAGAGAGAGAGAGAGGGAAACAGAGAGAAGAGTGAGTGAGTGAGAGAGAAGTTATTAAAAAAGTAAAATAATCAATGCCTAAAATATACTTTGCTCAATATTCTAAAGTTCAAGCAACTCATAAAAAAATCTGGCTCAGTATGATTTTCAGAGAACTCTGGAGCTTTCATTTGAGCATGCGAACATCAAAATCGGGATATGCGTTCTGTGAAAAAAGTGTTATTTTTTGTTTTTTTTTTATTCTATTTTGATATACTATACATATAAACGTATTCACACATACTTTCATACTGGAACACACACACATACATACAGAAATTGTTCGATTCATCGAACTGAGTCGATTGGTATATATTACATAGCCGTCCGTGCCATTCATTTTGAGTTAAAGGTTAAATGTCTCATACAAAAATACTATTTGATCAATATCTTAAAATCTAAGCCACTATTCAAAAATCCACTCGGTAGCATTCTGGGGGAGCCCAGTAGCTTTCGTTTGCATATAAGATCATCAAAATCGGATATTGCATTCTGTAAAAAAGGTGCGTTAGTATTTTGTGCCACATACATACAGACAACACACATACACACACACATACACACGAACAGACATTGCTCAGTTCGTCGAGCTGAGTCGAATGGTATATGCTACCCGGCCCTCAGGTCTTCGGATCTATTTTGCGTTTTTCGACCGATTTTATAACCTTTGTTTAGTATTACAAAGGTAAAACAGCTAGGCATGTTCTGCTAACAATGCTTAATCCGTTTTAGAGTTTGACTTTAGTTGAAAGTTTGAGTTTTAGTTTGACTGAATGCACTTATCAATAGTTGCACTCCGTGGTTAATCCAAATCAGTAATCAACTGAATGGGGCTGGCAGTGTCAGACCATTCTCATTGTAAGTTTCAATGACGCAATACTTTAAAGGGTCAATAACGACGCTGGTTACGTCCTTGTAATTTGTTGGGAAGAGGGAAGGGATGTTAGTGTGACCCTTGCTATTTAAAAACATTGTTAACCTCTGCATCTCCACAAAAGTCACAGGAAGGAGGTTTATATTAGCAGGGAAGGTTGAATTGGATCAGGATTCACTTTAACAAGTGATGCAATCATACATAATATTTAAACCTGATTTTATTGAGCTATTTTCGGGTTATTTTTTAGTTTATTTAATTTTTATATTTATTTTTGGTACTGGTTTAAACTGACAGACACTAATAACGCTGTAGAGGCCACGTGCGAGTGTGTGATTTATCACTAGGGTACAAAAGTGCTCGGTTTTCTGATTTGAGTAGTTAGTGATATATTTCACGCAGTGGATCTGAATTATACCATAGAAAGGCTGTTGAGGCCACTCACAAGTTTAAAGTTCAAATTGAGTTAAATGCAAGTCATATCATTTTTTTTTTATTTTTACAACCGGGTTAAAACTACAAACATTAAATCTGTTTTTGGGTCATATTAGAAATGTAATTGATTCTATACAGTAAAGTTCTTTTTTACACGATTCTACGTATCGTGCGAAGAAAAATACGTATAAAAAACCGTGTTTTTTGGAAAAACGTCGTAAAAAAAATCTTGTAAGAAAAATTCGTGTAAAAATGAAACTATATAAAAAACAGCCTACTATAGTCTGTTACCGTTTATGTTACTTACTGTAACAATTTTACGCGCAGACGAAAAACCGTGCAAAAGAAAACCGTGTAGAAAAACCACGTTATTTGAAAAAACGACGTAAAAAAATCGCGTTATTTGGAAAATCGTCGTAAAGAAGAACCGTGTTAAATAAAACCGTGTAAAAAACAACTTTGTAAAAAAAAAGACTTTATTGTAATTCGGTTTAGACCAATATTAGGAAATGCTTTTGGAGCCAGGCACATGAGTTCGTGGTTCGTATTCTTACAAATACAAATTTTGTCTATATTTGAATGGGTAGTTAGTAACGAAGCAAAACACTATTTGAATCGCGAATAGGAGAAGTCACACGAACGTTATGTAACATTAAAGTGATACGTTTACACGCGATTATTTCTTATATATAACGTTGGTGCTTTGGAATATTACCTTCAATTCTTCTCATACCACGACAACCATGACGAAGATAATAACGCAGCCATTGCTCTCTTTGACGTAATAAAAGTAGTCCTATAAAATTGTAAATCTTGGCCAAAACTTTTATTATTGGTTCTATCTTTTCGGACCTGTACTACGACGGTCCTTGGAAACATAACGTTTTCGTTAACACCCTACCCGAGAGCAGACAAAGTCTCAGCACGCACTATATGCGGTCGAGCAAGAGAATGAAGGAAATACTTATACAGATATCATTACATACTCTGTATGCAAACAGATTTTTTTCCAAAAACACACAGATTCCTGCGTTTTACCCTTGTTATTTATTTATTTATTTATTTATTTATTTATTTATTTGTTTATATCATCTGACGTAAAGTCTTAATGAATGTTAAAAGAGCCATTAAAAGTTTCTACAATTAATTAATCTATGTTTAAAAATATGACTGAGCTCACCATACTCAAATAAATGCTCTACACTCGTGAAAGTTCTTACACTAAACGCAGCAGGTTCATAAAAACCAAAGTTTGTACGATGGTATTGGTTTGCAAGCATAGAAGAGGGCCTTAGCATGCGTTGTGATGCACGAAAATTCATCATGGACAGTTATACTATTACCTTTGTTATACTAAACAAAGGTTATAAAATCGGTCGAAAAACGCAAAAAAGATCCGAAGACCAGAGGGCCGAATGGTATATACCATTCGACTCAGTTCGACGAACTGAGCAATGTCTGTTCGTGTGTATGTGTGTGTGTATGTGTGTGTGTATGTATGTATGTTGTCTGTATGTATGTGACGCAATATACTAACGCACCTTTCTTATAGAACGCAATATCCGATTTTGATGATTTTATATGCAAATGAAAGCTACTGTGCCCCCCCAGAATGCTACCGAGTGGATTTTTGATTATTGGCTTAGATTTTGAGATATTGATCACAGAGTATTTTTTAACATGGGGTATTTAACTTTGAACACAAAATGAATCTGTTGAGGGCCAAGTGTCGTATATCAATCGACTTAGTTCGTCTAAATGAACATTGCCTATATACATGTGTATGTGTGTATGTACGTTAGTATTTGTAAATATGTTGTTCATATGTGTAGTATATCAAAATCGAACAAAAAAAAATCAAACAAAAATCAAACCTTTCACAGAATGCGTTATTCGATTTAAGTGTTTACAAGTGCCAATAGAAACTCCAAACCCTTCCGAAAATCATACTGAGCGAGTTTTTTATTGGTTGCTTGATTTTTAGAATATTTACCAAAGAATTTTTAAACATGGAGTATTTTACTTTTTGGATCATTTCTCTCTATCCTTTTTTAAATCACTATCTCCCTTTCTCTCACTCTTTTTTTTCAACTACTCTTAATTCCTCAGCAGAAACTAAGAGTAAAAGACATCTGTGCATAATTTTCATACTCTGTGTAGTTCGTTCTAACTGGTGTAATAAATGACCCTTTTATTTTTAATAGCTTTTTACTAACAATTTTCAATAGATTCCAGAGGAAACTGCAATGCTTATTTAATTCCGGTTCTTGTTTACTTGATACACTTCGCTTTTATATAATATAAATATTGTTTTCTAAATTTATTTTAAACTTATTTAAAGGTCAGTGCAAACAGAGTATCCATCGTTTTGGCAGCAAGTTTTATAAAGTTCTGAAAGTGTTTCAGATTTTACCATACAGCCTAGGTCTCCAACAAGAGTTACGTTTTCGAGTACACTTTAAACAGTCAAAATTCTTAAGTCTTGTGAAAAACTTTAATTTAAAAAAAATGCATTTGTAATAGAATTAATTTAACAACTCTTAACAGCATCTGATGTGTACTGGAAATTTACATTTCAACAGCAGTTATAGGAGTTTCAATGAAATCTTTAAGCACTTGATCCTCACAAATTTTATCAAATTTTTTGTTGATTTCTTGAAATAATCACACGTATGATTCAAGCAACTTTTCTATGGTGGCATTCTATGGTGGCATTTAACGCGCTGTATAATTCTGAGCTATAATTTCTTGAGAGCATGTTTGTAGGACTTTGCTGCAATTTGTAGGATATATCCGATGCTAATCCATAATCATTATGTTCTTTTCTGGGCCTCGCGATTTTTGAAAACGAAGCCGTTGTGGTATTGAGAATATATGTGAGAACCTCATCGAGGTTTGATTCAGTGATGTTATTTGGTTCACCATCTGAAAAACTATCTTTTGAATTTAATTTTAAACGATTTATGGTTTACTGGCATAGCAAATTTATATGTAGTAATAGTTAGTATAAATTTATATGTAGTAATAGTTAGTATAACGAAGGTTTCTGCACTGCTAGGTGGATTAATGCAGGTTTTTCTCATCATTTCATTGAAAAGGATGTAAAGCATAAAAAAATGCCTAGTTTGACATCAAAGCAGAATTTCGCAGTAACTGCAGCACGAACAGAATTTTCCTATATTGCCGCACATCGACAATATGCAACACGCAACAGTTGCAACATTTATACCTGCTTCTATCTGACGCGAGAACAACTTGATTGTGTTCCATCTAAGCCGCAACATTACCCAAAACGTGTTATATTGTTGCATTTGCAAGAGCTCTATCGTTCCGGTTCCACTGGAAGGCAACACGAAATGAAGTTCATTTTTACACATTCGTTTTGCGAAACTGGAACAAACTTAAGAACTTGAAATAAAAGCGGAGCTTGTTAGAAGTTAGATCTCAAATGAACGTCAGGTACAGAAAGGGAGTTCGTCATTGGATAGCCGCTGCTTTTTCAATTGTTTTTAAGTAATTTTTCACTGGTTTTCAGTTGGAAAGATATAGCATTATACCAAAAGTTTGGGAATCACCTATCGATTAAGACATTTAAGACAGATTAGGACAAAATTGTTCAGGATTTGTTTAGTGAAAGTAACATTGCATGCATTCAAAACGGCACTGGGCACATACGATTCTATACTATATAATCCTGTTCTCAGCTATAAAAGCGAGCTGGTTGAATGCTGCGAAACTTTTGATTTTTAACTTAAATTTTCATCTATTTCGAATTGAAAAGTTATGCCAATTATTATACCACAAGTTTGGCCAACCGCAACGTCCGTTAGAATCCGTTCAGGGGTACTAACATAATATGTATTTTAGGAGGGCACATTTTTGTTATACTATGTACAGCATCTCGCCGTAAGACGTGTCCCATGTCAAAAACTTCAGCTCATTTCAAATGTTAATCTAGATAATTTTTTGAAAATAAAGTATGAAAAATTAAGTATAAAGTAGTCAACATGTGATACTACTGTTTCATAACAAAAATTACGTCTATCGAAAAAATCTGGGATGTCTACTTGAAAAATCATGTATTTTCTAGGGTTTGCAATTCCGGGAACGATTTCCCGTGAACTACCTTTTCCCGGGATTCCCGGATCCCGGGAATAGAAATATTGATTCCCGGGATCCCGGGATTCCCGAGCTTCTCGAACAATTTTCCATACAATATTGCAATAAAACTAAATATCGTATCAAAACACGAAACTTCCGTCGTAGAAGTGTAAAGCTGCTTCGAAGTGTGCATTATACGAAGCAAATAATTGCCTGAAATAACGATCAATATTTGCTTGCCGTGTAATATCAAATAATTTGCTTAAATTTGTTGACAAAAATATATGCTATCTTATTCAGTAAACGAACAATTAGGAAATATTTTCTTCGTCTAATGTCTTTTTTTGCTAATGAGTTTACTACTATGCGGATAGTTGCTTGATTGTTATTTTGTTTATTGACAAAAAATTTTGAAGCCCGTAAATTGATAAAAAAATTGTAACCCGTAAATCAATGCGACCAGAATTAATAAGTAAATTAATAAAACTCAGTCAGTGTAACTTGGATCGTGGCCGCGGTTTCACATTAATTACGTAGGCATTCAAACGCTCTAAGTTCTGCCTGCCAAACACTCAACTTTATTTTCAACAAACTAAAAGTATTGGACTCTTCAGTTTCTAACGAAATGTAGCAAGAGCTGGAATCGGTGTTTTAGAAGTATTCTAAAAATCAGACACCAGCCGTGATTCTGCGATTTTAAGCAGAGTTTTACAGATGGGAATTACATTATTTGGGCTTAACGAAATATTGTCAGCGGTTCTGAGGCGGTTGTTCGACGGCATAAAACCCTGAAACCTACTCTTCTGATAACATTTGCTACAAAAATCGATCATGAATACCTGGAGTGCACTTGAATAAGTTTCCGTGTTTCATGCGATTTGATAATGAAATTGTAAACGATTGTTTGATACGTTTTTTTAATAAACTTTGTTTGAAATCTCATTTTTGCTAAGAATTTTTTTCCATTCCCGTTTCCCGGGAAATCTATTCCCGGGAATATTGCAAACCCTAGTATTTTCTAGTACGTGAGAAACCCCAAGACTTAAATTAGTGCAGATAGGATGAAACAATATCGATAATGAATTCTCTCAACTAATCTAGTTGATCGAGACCGCATAAGCCCCCCAGGCTTGCGTGCGATATTGTTGTTAGGATGAAGCATTTGGACAACAAATACCGTACTTAATTGGTTAGGTTGTTAAGCGTTATCTTTGTCTGTCAAGCAGCTATTTATACACTCATACAGGAAATAGTGGTGTAAACAAGCGATGCTTTGTGTAGATCCTTTTATCAGCTTCAGTACACGCAACAATGTTTATTTGCTTTGTTCTGACTAATAATAGGTATGCAAAAATTACATGACTATTTGAATATCCAAGCTATTAGAATCAATTTGTTTTAAAATTTTTAAATGACTGCTTTTATTCCTAGAAAATAGAACATGAAATCTGTTCTTAATTTTTTTTGCAGATTCAATCGTTGATCTCAACCGCTTCGTGAAGTATTCCCAGGTAGTGGCGAGTCTGTTTTCGTCACAGTATGTTTCAGAGCCAAGGTTGGGTTGGCTTAACACGTACGACCTGGAAGCGTTCAACAAACGGTTAATCAAATTTCGACCCGGTAAGTTGTGTGCTTGAGTTGATTTTATTGAACTGTTGTTGCGTGGTAGACAGTCAACCTCAGAAATATCACGTAAATGTTAACGATCAAAAATATCCGAGAAACATTCCGGCAAACAATAGTTGTTTTAAAAAAATAGAAGTTTGTTTTAAGAAGTATTTAACAGTGTAGCGTAAAATGAAGCAACTACACATATGAATCTAGCGTGGCCTGTTTACTACGAAGTCAGTCGTAAATAAAGCGATAAAGTCTTTTCCATGGTGAATGGCGTTTACTGCGGCTTTCGGTTCGCACTGTGAGCGTGCGTCACATGTCTATTGAGTGTCACAACAAGTGGCTGTCGAAGGATTGTGACCGACTAACCAGTCCTTCCAGCGGCGGTCGTCGATTCGCTGCCATCCGCTACTCGAGTCGATGACGGTTGTTTACGACGAATCCGAAACTGATCGAAACGAAAATAAGTTCCATACGCAAATCTACATAGAAGTAATTTTTATTCCTTCTTTGCTCGCAGCATTCGCCACTGGCGCCGCCATGATCGAACCGGATTCTTTGTAATTGGAGTTCGGTGCGGTGAGCGAAAGTATAGGTTATGGTGCTACACGCGGCCTGCGGGAGGGCTTAAATCAGTGCACCTGCTTGTTTTAGTTCGTAAGGATTTCTGTTCCTGAAACTAAGCTCTGGCGATAATGTCTGTCACTGATTGATTAGGACTTTTTTTGTTGGCCACGCTGGATATTTCTGTTTCTGGAGCACTTTTGATTACTTTAACTTGTATGCGGTTTTGAGTTTATCTAATTTATTTTAATTTTTTCCATAATGTGTATGCCTTCCAAACGAATGGGTATTTTGCCAATTGAATGATACGCATCAACAAGTGAACCGGTTGGAAAAGGAAATCCACGAATGTGACGGTATCCTGTATCCCGACGTAGCATTTCTACCGATAAAAATCGATCCCGTGATGCTTCTGCAACAGGTTTTCGAGCAGGTAAGTTTGAAAAGTATATGCTTAAGTAATTTTACGATGTTGTTTTAAGACGCGCTTGATGAATCTATTTCATGATAGTCCACTAAATGAATTACAATGTAATAAAAGAAAATATTATTCATCACCAAGAAAACATTGTATTACCCGAAAAGATATTGATCACGAATGCGTGAATTTATTTTTGGAAAGCGGCAAGAAAATCTATCCGCAACCTTCGCATTCCGACTGGGGTTCAACCCAACCTGCCACTCTCCATCTTCAAAGGTAGTAATTTAAAATCTGAAATTTAAACTACCGTTATTTACTACGAGCGTTGAGTGCACTAACCAGAAGCTGAGTAGCGTAAACAGGCTGGGATTGTTGTAAATATTGTGAATAATTTGTTCGGGAAGCGACTTTGTTTGTCCGTCACACGGCAGTCAGTTTTTCTCGTAACGGGTCGGCTAGAATCTCCGTGTACTTAAATGACGACAAAAGTCGTTAAAGTGTTCTATAAATAGCCCTTAGGTATTGACTTCGTATCAAGCGTCGGTTATTGGCTTCAACAAGACATGCACAAAACTCTTCCTGAGGTGTAAGTTCGTGAAGAAATGAGCATTTTGATGTTTCTGAATTTAGTTATTAATCATCAGATTAGCTCTAACAAACTGCTGATTATTTTACAGTAAATTAATATACTAATTTTGCTTTAACGATGTCTGGTTAAATAGTTAAGAATTTTAAAGGTGTTTTATAAGATTTTTTTCACAGGAAAATTGATGACCGTTTCCGTTTTTGAAAATCTGTTTTAAGTCCATAAATCCTGACTGCTATAAAACCGGTGCTGCAATAAACGTATGCCGGTTATACACATTCATTTAATTTTGATTGGAAACGAAAATCGCAAAACCTCGTTTTGCAATACTCAAGAAACTTAGTAACCTCAGAATTTTAGGAAGTTTATGGAGCAACACATTAACTTATAACCTTGAGATTTGTTGTTGTATTAAGGCTAAATTTTTTTTGTGTTTTTCTTTGTTCTTTATTCTGGTATGCATTCTGTAAAATTGGAAATGAAACTGGCAAATGTTGCGTAAGACGGATAACAATAAACAATATGTTGTTGGATAGATAAAATGTTGAACAATTTTGTAATATGCTAGTTATCATTGTTTTTTCATTGCAAAGTTGTAAAAATCGATAAAAAGTGTCATGGACAAATTTACGCGAACAATGAACCAATCACATGCGAGCCTCCCTAGCACAGACGACATGAATAGACACCAATCATTCCCTGTGATATTCTCTGTATCAATTTTCAAAAAAAAATTGACAGAGTCTCCCCGTCCCAATAGGTCAATTTATGTTTGCTTCCATGAACCTAGACTAATTTGATGTTTCGAAGGTAAAAGTTTTCCGAAAAGTTCGTAACAACTTTTCTTGAACAATTTCTAAACCTGCTGTTCTCTAATAAAAACTGACGTCTTGAAAGAAAACATGCTGGTAAAAGCAACAGTACCGTAGAGTATATGTGGAGCAGACCGCCGCTAGTTTCTCGTCGTCTATCATTGCAGCGGAGACGACTTCTATTCGCGTGCAATCAAAACTGCAATGCTGCTACTGATGGTGAATGAAAATTTATCTCATGGATATGATTATCATAAAAACCATAAATTACTCAACAAGAATTGAACATTTTTGCAACGGTCATAAGTTATTTTTATTCATTTTTCATCTTCGATATTCACTAAATAATCGTGACCGACATAATATCGAACGAGTAAGTTCATAAAAATACTAATTTATAGAAGAGTAAGAGCCGGCGAGTGCTTATGAATTTTTTGTCCACTTACTAAGATCTAATCAGATTTTTTTTTACATACCAACATTTTTAAATATTTTTTTAAACTTTAACTTTACAAATAAAATAATATATTTATATTAGCTGTAAATGTAATTGTTGGCAAATGAAACAAACTTGTGAAGCAAAAAACAAAACTGAATCATTTTAAACTTTAACTTCGTTTTAATTGTTAAATGTTGTTTGCACAAAAAAAAAACACTACAGGCACAAGATCACCAAGTGTAAATGAAGTTTTTCGAGTGTAATTAAATATACTTCTGAAAAATGAAGGGGAGGCTGAGAATTAAAACACGTAAATCACTGTACAAACGAATTTATTGTGTCTGTAATTACAGTAATTATAGTGTTTAGTCCCACGTCACCATTTCATACAACCCTAGGGCTGTATACCTTGTAGTATTTTCTTTGGTCGTACAATGACAAGGATGCGGTTTTTACTGCCCAAACTTTTAAAAATGCATAGAACCCAAAAAGTGGAAAAAAATTTCAATAAAATTCATATTTTGCTTTCTTGATTCTTATTATGTATTTAATGGAATAAACTTTGGATTTTATTTAAGAGAATTTAAGAAATTCTGAGGGTGCTCTGAAGATTACTTTTTAGTCTCCCTTAGTAATTAAACATAAACATTTGTTGTTTTTTTGGATAGACTAATTTAAGAAAAAATCCCTTTTTTCTCTTTTGTCAAGCTAAATATATTAGGGGCCAGCCACATTCCACATGGACTGATTTTCTAACGCTTTTGACTACCCCCCCCCCCCCCGTGGACAACTGCCTTTTTAAATTCTAAAAATTTTGTATGGACCGTGGAAAGTGGATCGCCCCTTATACATAAGTGAAATGAGATATTATTTGAAAGGGTCATAACATAGATGTTGCGCTTTTTTTTTCGCCAAAAACTGAATGATTTGTGATTCTTGAGATTTCTATCGAAATTTGATACCTATCTAGCGAATATCGGTACTAGACAACATTTTGAAATTCAAGGATAACGACTGTCGGTTTTCGGAAAACAGTCTTCTTACTTTTACCTTTATGGCGAGAGATCATAGAGATCCTATGCCGAATCCAGATAACGCCTTCAGAAAATTATGGGCTGCTCCTCTCCAGTCGCCCCTGACACTTGTTGATCGGGTCAGCACACATCCAACGCGTGCGGGGTCTGTCTCGAAGTTGTCGGCCTGTATTCTGATGAATACCTGCTGAATACTATCTTTGCCGGTCGCTCGCCATCCACCGTGTTTCGCCAGCTTGACAACATCAGCGTGTTTGTACACTTCGTACACGCAAAATTTTTCCTTACTTTAACAGCAATAACGCAAAAAATGCTCCCTTCCCAGCTCCAGTCAAGAAACATCACATACTGTCGCATATGTTGCACATGTTTCTAGTTTCTTTTATCTTCAATTCATCCGGTGTGCGTGTATTAGTTTGTACGTTGTACGTATACGGTGTAGAAAAAAAATATGACCAGAGCTGCCAAGCATAATTTTTTCCCGTTATACAGTATGCAAAAATTGCGAATTCAAAGACTTCATATGTGTCTTGAAATCACATCACGATCTGTGAACTGGGTTAGAAATAAACACAAACATTCGCTTTTTTGCAAGCGGCTACAACAATGTTGAAAACACACACTCACCGCCTCACGAAACTCATTTGGACCTGTTTCAAGATACAAAACCTGTGCCCATCTAGAACAAAATTAGAAACTCCGGCAACTTTGGTCACACGGTATTACATATTTCTAGTTCAAGTGAACACTGGGGAACGAAACAGTGGTGTTTCTAGTTAGACATTTGTGGCTGACCGGTGAGCTTCTGCTTTTTTAATACAGGGGACAGAAACGAACCTGATCCTTGCATCAAAATACATGCAGCGAGTGAACACATGCATTGCGTTTCTTAGTTGTATGTTCTCCTGCAGAAACACATACGAGCGTGTAGTCCACATATGTTTCGTAATTTTTTGATTCTTACTTTTTTTTCTAATGCGCGGCCATAAGACACAAAATTTAATAAAATGTTGCTCAAAAGTAACAAAATCTTCCTCATTAGCTCATGATTCATGCGCTTGCGCCACACTCTATTTGCTAGTTTGCTACCGAGTTTTGATTGCAGGATTCTGCGCTTGAAGACCCCAAGCACTCACCGATCGGCCTTCTTTCACGTTCACGGTTTATATCCATAGTGTGCCACCAGACGTGTCAGTGTCCTGCGGATCCCTAGACTGCGGGATCTTAGCTGGCTACGCAATTCGCAATAAGTTCTGTTTACTGTCGCAATCCGTGTCTCTTCACGTCGCACCTTACCTCATTATCACACGTTACGAATGTACTAGGATGAACAATTTCACCAATGCCCGTAGGGCTACCACGCTCTCTGCCGGCCACCATGTCTTTCGTTTTGGGATTGTTTGTACTTAGTTCAATTCCCGCAACCTCCCTTCTGAGAGCAGTGAAGGCCTTTTTATAGCTCTTCGATTAACACCGATGATATCGATGTCATCCGCAAAGCCTAGAAGCATGTGAGTCTTCGTACAGTACTTCCAAGGCTATGTTGAACTGAAAGTTCGAGAGCGCGTCCCCTTGCTTCAAACCATTCAACACCACAAACGCGTCTAAATCTTCGCCCTCTGTCCTGACCTTTAATGTGAAACTGTTAAGAGTTGCACGTATCAGCTCAATCAGCTCCTTGTTCAAGCATAATCTTCCACAGCTCATTGCGCTTCATTTAATCGTACATCGACTTGAAGTCTTAAAACAAATTATACATCTGTAAGTTATGCTCTCTAAATTTAAGGGCCGTTGTAGATCTTCTCACTCGAAATTCACAACAAAGCTTCTTGCAATGGCATGATTCTATTGGAAAAACAGTGAAGAAAATTTTTATGTGCGGAATGAAGAGAGTTATACATCGATACTTGCTACAGTCGAGTCTATGTCCCTTTTTATATATAGGACATATAAGTTCTTTCAACTAGTCTGTAGGTAATTTCTCCTTGGATAATCTGATGATTCCCACTATGCAGCCACTTGCTACTGACTGAAAAGTTTGGCCGGTAAGGCCTCCTTTACAGCGGCTTTGTTGTTCTCTGTAAGCTTTTTAACCTCGTCCAAGATTGTTGGACCCATAGTGTGTCCATTTTCCCCAATTTCTCTCCTGTTTCGCTCGACCGCTTAACACTACTTCAATTTGTTGTTTCAAAGGCCTAGCCACCTGCGACTTATCGGTAATCAGGTTCACCACTCTGTCATTACATATAGCAGGATATGGCACGGTCCAATTTATGATTCCGTTATTCGCTTTACAGAAGCTCCTCGTGCCGTATTTACCTCCCCGTACCGCCATATCTATCACCCCTCGTACTGTTCCATTGACCACATCCAGGTTCTACTTCTCGTTCAGGTCCACTTCGACTGGTTCATCAATTCGTCCATAAATATTCCAAGTGTATTCTGCAGCAAATCCTTCCACTGATAGCTTTTGGAGGTACAAGCGTATTTTTTTTCTTCGATTTTGATTCAAATACGTTAGACAGCTGGGCGTGAATCTTGTCTACTACGAGATAGTGATCTGAATCGACGTTTGACTGCCAAAAAGACCGCAAATCGATGACGTCTGAAAAGTGTCGGCCATGTACCGGCATGTGGCCGATTTGGGAGCAGAACTCTCTATTGAGGCCT
This sequence comes from Wyeomyia smithii, assembly GCF_029784165.1. Classification (NCBI taxonomy): domain Eukaryota; kingdom Metazoa; phylum Arthropoda; class Insecta; order Diptera; family Culicidae; genus Wyeomyia; species Wyeomyia smithii. The sequence continues at coordinate 80,903,754 of NC_073696.1, read as the reverse complement.
CTTCAGGTGGGCTTCCGAATGTTTTTTTTTCTGTATGGACTTTCTCACTGCAGCCAGAATCGTTGATCTATTGTGAGATATGCTTGAGTTTCTGCTGTATCATGCACTTCTATTCCCGCTATTGAGAAGTGGCATGCATATTATTTATCCGTGCTTATGTGTAAAATTTTTTAACCCTTACTCTTACACACTGATTGTTCTACTATATCAAGCTTCATTCCTACTGCCAAATACCGCGAATTATAATTCTCTAGAGAAGTTTCATTTAGCATTCTTCTGACCAGTTTTATTATGAGAGAAACTTATTTGTTTTTGTTAAGATGAAGTCACATCAAATTATTATAGAATAGGGGGAGCATAAGAATAAACCCATACTTCAGTTCTTTTTGATACCAAACAGCCTGATTTTACTACGATTCGAGCCCACGACCCTCTGCTTGACGAATCGAACTCTGTAACCTTGAGGCTACGCAGCTTCCGGTACTACAGATGATCACTCCCCTGGCCGCAGCGCAGCTTATTAGTCTCGAGCAAGCTTGTTATCCCTTCAGAGAATTACTAGCATGGTGGAGAGTATTTTACACTTCGAAAACAACTGAACTCTCACTGGTGGGCAATGGGACGCACTTGCTTCAAGAGAGCAGGGAATCGTGTGTACCTGACTAGCTTGCAAAAAAAAACACCACTACGGTGACATCTGAAATATTTCTCCAGAAATTTTGCTGAGTTTTCGACTGTTGGGATGCTGTGTACTGATGTTATACTTTCGGCTGAGCAGTCGCTAAAAATAAGAACGACTTATTTTATACTATCCGACGTTTCATCACTGGTCAGTGACATCTTCAGGGGAAAAATATTATTTGTTCGTTCCTTGTCAAACAAAATACCAATATACCACGTAAACTTTCCTGATGTGATTTCACATCCCAACTGTGGCTTAGATATTTTTTATATTGGAAAAATACATCGTTCTTCAAGAATATTTTCAACTTTTCTTCAGGGCGTATGACGTTTTTGATCAAAACTTGCACTTTTCAAGCTAGAATATTCTACAAAATTTATAATTAGCTCCAGGAACAGTTGTCAACATTCGAATAATGAAGGTTAGTATTAGCTTTTCAAGGTATTTTCATTGGTTTCTTGCAGACTTCAGCAAAGATTTCCTGATACGGTTTTTTGATAAACAGTATAAAACTGCCAAAAATCATGCAAGACGTCATTTTTAAATCCTAGATAGCGATATTTCTGGAAAATATAAAAAATGTAATAATATTAAATCATATTCCTGATTCTTCCGTCAAGAACTTGAATGGTCCCCAGAAGCTTAGTTTTAGCTGTAGACACCATTTTGAAATCCAAGATGGCGACTAATGGTTTCTGGAAGACAGCTCAAAAAAGCCAAATACCACCCAACCGGTATGATGCCCAGAGGATATAGACGCTAGACACCATTTTGAAATCCAAGACGACGACTTATGGTTCTCGGAAAATAACCTAAACTGGCCAAAAACCATAGCATACGGACATTTCGGGACCAAAAGCATGTTTAGGGACCAAGAATAAACCTCAAACATTACTTCTAAATCTAAGATAGCTAAATGAGAAGTGAAATATAACAAATGATTGCAAATTTTGTTAACTATTTCGAAACATGATAGGAAAACTAGGTCCCTCAGGATTCCAAATCAAATATAATATTTTTCTCCAACCATGTTTTCAAAATAAAATAAAGTCTGCCCTTTGATTGTTTCAATTTTATTTTGTCAGTGGTATTGCTAATGCTCTACCAACCTTAGTTTTTTTGTCCTTATTTTCTGTTACGTCCTGTTACTCAAAATAAAATAAAGTTTGCCTTTTGATTGTTTCAATTTTATTTTGTCAGTGGTATTGCTAATGCTCTACCAACCTTAGTTTTTTTGTCCTTATTTTCTGTTACGTCCAGTGATAGCTATAAAATCTGTGTATGTTCCGAAAAGTTTACCTCAGCGCTGTGACAAATTTTCATAGCTTTTGGGTCATTAATCCTATGTTTCAAGTGAATTGAATTTAAAAACAATCCTGACTGCTCCCGCTTTTTACACAATTTATTGACTTTTTCGTCAGAGAATGACAATCTCGGAGGTGTTCTATTTTTAGCATTTTCACTAGCATGTCCTCATAGTGGAAATTTCTATTGTACTTGTTAAATAAGCAATAGGTTACAAGAAGAGTTACACAAATAACATTTTTTGTTGTATGCAATTGTTTTGAAGCGATTAAAATATGAATGCATCCGCAACCACTATTTCTCACATTTTATCATCTTGTATTTTTTAGCGCTTCAGAAATGCAAAGATATTTTAAATTGTTTGCGTTTTATAAACCAGAGCTTTTTATATTTTCTGTTAGTGCTATGTTAATTTTAGTTCTTTGTTCAATTTCTTTGCATCGCTTTTTCAGATTTCTTTGTCAACAAATCCATGACCCATCTTACCCCAGTACATATTGTTGTTCACTTTAATTTATTTGTTTTTTTTTTCGATTGTTTTCTTCCCCCCATGCAGGATGCCAAGAAGCACGCTTCCCCAACCTACTGCGTGGAGATTAAACCCAAACAAGGTTGGTCCTTCCGAGATGACGGGAGCTGTGAGGATGACTTTACCCGAAATGTGCTGTTTTCGAGCTGTGACAGCACACTGGCGGAGCTGGCTGGACCTAACGTCGGAAAGTGTCGATACTGTTTGTATCAATATTTGAAGGTAAGCAGATGTTAATCTCTTAAAAGTTGTAGTATGTTAATCTATGCTGTGTTTTTTTTAGCTCCAGAAAAAATCGATCGATAAAGTCAGCAAATATTGTCCCCTTGACTTGTTCTCCGGGTAAGTAATACATAGTTTTAGTGTGGTTTTAGTTTGAGGTATTATTGTCATATTGGGACCAGAAATGAATGTTCTTTCCGCACGTTTCCATGAGCGTGAGAGTTTAGATTTAATGTTACAAATTTAGCAACGATGTTTCAATGTTCAACTGCCATGTTTTCCATTAACTATGATGAAAATATAACTGAATGCGTGACGCACCTTTTGCTTTCGGTTTTGTTCAGCACTTAGGCAGGATTTATGTGTTGTATCACGGATCGTAAATTAGACAACTAAATAAGCATTTCAACGTTAGTCAAGTTATTTTCGTAGGATGAGAACGCAATGTTCTTAATTCGTTTGGTACGTTCTATTTTTACTGCGACTATTTCCTACTGAATTAATAATTTAAGGATAAACTTAGCTGAGTTGAATTGTTTTTTTTTTGTCCATTCGTGAATAGAATACGTTATTTTAGTTGAGTGGTCCCTGGCAATTTTGTTAAGCACGTCTTGTCTATATAATACACGTTCTGCTTCATCTATGCCTGAATTCAGAAAACCCATCCGGATGCTGAATGCTATCAAAGGACTCATCGGAGCACCGCAGAACAATTTCAAACTTTTGAAAAATGGCCGCATTGTGTACGGTGAGGAGCAGGAGAAGGCCGTTTTCAATCGGATGCTGAAGGAAATCTTCCAACGTGATGGACGCACCAAAGAGGAGTAAGTTGAACGTAATAACGGGACCCGATTTTGAGGGTGTCTGATATCGGACATTGTTCGCTCCTTTACAGGAGAAAAACCATTTTTATGAACCTGATGAAAGAGATTCTGCTGAAGGATTTCACCAGCTATGAGGCATTGTGTGACCGAAAGCTGCTATCGATTCGGAAGGATAGGAAAAAGGTACGGAATATTCGATTGAATGTTTTATTGGGTCGAAAGCTGATACCTTTGTTGAAGTAAATCTTTTGTTTTGTTCTTGTGATCCACCACAGAAGGATAAAAATTTCATTCAACATCGTACCTGCTCTCCAATTAATTACCAGTTACTGCCAAAAAACTGTGCGCTCAAACAAATTCTGGACATACAGCTCCTGGTTAAGGTAGAACAACCAAGAATGGAGATTATCCAAATTATCCAAGATATATAATTCTTTTGAAATTTTCAGTCATGTCTAACAAAACTAAATTCCAAAAAGGTTTACGAAAATTCGGCTGATCCTTTTGCGTATGTGGATGTGTTGTATGAAAAACATTTGGACTGTCTAGAAGATTGCCGCTCCAGTGTGGGCTTCAGTGGTAAAGCTGAAAGCAAAAGAAGAGCAAACCCAGACGAGAGACTGATGAATTTCACCAATTTTTACCTGAACGAGGAGGAAAAATACCAGCTGGGTGCCACTGCGTTGGATTGTTCCATTATGATAACTTTTCGAAGCTTGTCCGATCGGGAGGAAGACAGGTATGTAGGCGAGGCGAGATTTAAAGGTCCAGGTGCGATTGATGGATTTGAAATTTGTGCCTTCCAATGAAATTCGAGTTATCATATCCTCAGACCTACGCCACTAAGACGGCCCACCTGTCGATTATTTTTTAACGCTGGCGTTGGCTGTGTAATTTCGATATTTACGATAACATATAAATTTTATTTTTTTAGATTACCTCCAACTGCCAGAAATCATATAATCAGTATCGAAGCGATGAAATTTCTCGTTAATGTGACCATCACTGATTTGGACCCGAAGTCGATCCACCATCACAGAAAGTACCTTAAGCAGATCCAAGATTCCATTCGAGCCTATCGGGAGTTTATGTCTAGAACCAAGCGATAGCTCGTAGAAGCAATATAACAATGTTCTCGTTGTTAGATTATGCCATGTGGTTCGGTGTCTGTTTTAGATCAGTTTTTACTGTTTTACAATAACAAAAATGCTATATAGTTATATATGGTAATAAAATCTAGTTTACTCTTTACTGCTAATGAGGTAATTCAATAGCGAGTTCGCATTAAATGTAGGAAGGCTGAAATTGTAATTACTGAACTAACTGAATGTTGCAAAAGCTGAAACATATATTTTTAGCAATAAATTACCAAAACAGTGAGGAGAGAGAGACTAACAATAGAACAAATTTTATTGGAATTATTCCAGGCTATGGCTATTTTACTACAGCATATAACACGCACGAAATTAAAATAAAAAAATAAATATTAAATATTTTGATTTATATTTAATTAAACTATGTAAATCGGCATACGGCTACGTAACCAAGCGACAAAATGAAAAAAGCAAGATTGAAGAGGCAGTATTTTACTGTGAAATTCTATTTATTGACCGCAGTGATGTGTACACGATATAAAGAAGGGTAGGATTGAAGCCTCTATTTGATAAAATAGTAAAATTGTAAATCAACTACCTTAGGTGTGCAGATAACAACAACTGGATATTTTATGTAGACATCCTTAAGCGTTTTCATTTCGATGAATCTAAATATAGTCAACAAGAGCTAAAAAATTATCATCAACATTGGAATTGTAACATCTAATGCATACAAAACAAAAGCAATTGATTTCGGTGCAAAGTAACGAATCTCACCTAGCCTGTAGGCTAGCTAACCATTCAACAGCAGACCTGTCAATGAGCAGTTCGATGATTGTTTTGTTTTACGAGCGTTCGGTGAACTTTTTTTTATCGAAATGTCAGTAAAAGTTAAGTAATTTGTTATAAAAATACCTAATTCGGTTAATATAATACTGATACATATTACAAATAAGCAGCTGGCTTGCTAAGTTTAATTTACGATTCTTTCAATAATTATTCCAAAAAAAATCCTACACATCAGGATCAGTTAATCCTGTAACTGTTAACTCTAGCAATGCAGGGTTATCGGATTATAGTTAAATTGAAGAAAATAGAATCACGAAAAAAATAGAATCATGAAAAGTTATGCTTGGTATTAGGAGAACAGTTAACTTTTGTAAAAATACACTCCACTGATTTTATACTTGAAACAAACGAAACCATTTTTCTAGAATTTTTCAAAACGTTTTGACGTTCACGCCTTCACGTATTCTAACTGATCTCTGGTAGTAGCGAGGCAAAACGACTGACAAACAATTTTCGTGAAAAAACGTTACTCAGTAAAAGTTAACATTCGTAGTAGGGTATCGAACGTCTTCGTCAGTGGTTTTCTTCGGCAGTTTTTCTGCAGCAATCTTATGCGAAAGGGGGCCGAAGAAAACCCCTGACGAAGACGTTCGATACCCTAGTTGAATTTTTATTTGTTGAATCACGTTAATAATTGACATAGATTTACAGTCCTTCTAAAATAAAAAAACAGCGTTCCATTGAATTTATGGAATGAACGCGGAGAAAAAAATTACATTTGAGTTGAAAGTTTATTATGATATTTTCATACACTTTGTAGAAAAGTAACCATTTATTCATATATTTAAATAACATATGCTGATGCACTGCACACAAAACATATTTAATTCAATATTTATTTAAACATATTTAATTTGTCTTTCTTTATTCGTTATTTGCTCAAAGTTTAAGTACAGATATTTTCGTTTTTTGTTTTCCTCTTCTGCAAATGGATGCCCGTATGGATCTGAATTTAATGAAAAACCTGTCAGAACGACTTTAATTTGTTTCGCAGTATTGTAAACTATTTTAAAATCAGCTGTTTTTAATTGATTAGTTGCGATTACTCAGTTTTTATCATAATTAGTAGCACTTGCTATTACTTCTGCTGTATGTTACAGCTTGTAGTGTTTCAGCCTTTTGCCATTCAGATTATTAATTCCAGCCTTCCGAGGCGAACCACGCAAAAAATGATATTTTACAGATGCAAAATGCATTGTTAGCTACTTACAATTGATGTGAAAAGTGAGACTTTCTAGTATTTATACGTATATACGCTGTTATACAATATAGGCTCTATAGGAAACAACACAACGTGTCATATTTATACTACTTTATTGAAACAATTGTTAGCAAATTTTAGCAAACTAAGTATGCAATACATGAGTATAGCCAAACAAAATGCAATAGAGTCACCTTCTAACTGCCATGACCATTTTCAGAACGCATGCAATTCTTGATAGTCCGAATATATACATAACATACGTGGTACGAAATTGTTGAATTTATTTAAACTGAAAGAACAGTATCAGTGTAGGTTACGGCAATGCAAAATTATACAACTCGCCCATTTTGATGTTGACAGTTGCCTTAACGGTGAGTGTCTTGTCATTTCTCTAATATACAGGTTCCCTAGTGTAGGTAAAATTTCAATAGTTCTATAGCTAATATCTTTACCCTGATATTTACTCTTCCCATTCCTTGATTGTTTTTTTTTTTTATCACAGCAGCAACTCAGATGTTGAAAAATGTATTGATAATGTTATATTATAAGAAAACACCCACGAAAGTCCAGTAACAGTACCTATAGGCTTGAGATAAAATTGATTCTAACAAGCTAAACGATATTTTTACTAATGCGATATTTTATCTGTAATCTGAACCTTCCTACGACAATTTTGATTCGCGGAACAAAAGACAAAAGTGTGCGGAGTTCAAATGACGACTGAAACATCGTTCAAAAATTGAATGAGCATGAGCATGATTGACCGCCCGCGGTTGCTACTCCGTTATTTCCAGATCAGCTGTAATTACACAGAGAACCAATGGATGATGCTTGGGACTAACATTCATCCTCAATGTGTAAAAACTGGTGATCTTAATCTTTGTGTTAGGCAATACCAGGGCCGGCCGCATCCGAATGCAGGTCAAAGAAGGAGTGTGTATTGGAATATGTTGACGTGATACTCGCTTTATTGGAAGCCGAGAACACCTCTGCACTTCCACGAGAAAGCACTGGGATGTTGGAGAAAAGGGTAGGTTTGCAGCAGGTTTCGTTTTGGTAAACGATGCGCTGAGTTCAAGTACCGGGTTCATAATAACAAATATCGCGCCTACAAGTTCATAATAACCTCCGCGGAAATTATTACGCCATTCGAACTCGTTCTGTTTGATATACCACCGAAAAAAAAGGGCACGCGAGGATACCGGGCCTGCGACTAAATTAAGACAGACTAAAATATTCGAACATTCCCTCATCAAATCATCATGCAACTACCGAAGAGAACCTCCCATTGATGTATCTCAGCCAACTACACAATGTTACGAGAGCTACGAAAGTTCTATCCACGTTAACGTCTCGACACTTCTATTGTTTCCTCGATGAGGTTATACCGAAAACTATATCGAATACTAAATCTATCTGTAGAAAACACGAACTCATGGAAGGTATCGACGTGACATTCGGACATTCGGACATCTGTTTATGAAGTCATTATGCAACTACCGAAACGTATCTCCCATTGATTTATCCCAGCTGACTACACGATATTACGAAAGCTACCAGAGTTGAGTCCACGTTAACGCCTCGCCACTCCTATCGCTTCTTCGTGAAGTGATCCTCTTTGTGCCGAAAATTATAACACGGTTATAACCAATCTGTAGAAAATGCGACCCCATGGAAGGTATCGACGCGAAGTCTCTAGATATTCGGTCACCCGGAGATCTGGCTTTCTACTTAACAGGTCTTCTAACGACATTTGCCTGTTCCTAAAAAGCGATTTCCTGACCTCCAACCAATTCAATTCCGAAGCATCATGCACGACCGCTCTATTCCTTCCTACCGATGTGGACGCGTAGGGACGCGGCGTTTCATGTCGATTCTCTTTTGTTTGTCTACGCAAGAGTCGCCTATCAAATACAAAAATTGGCAAAGTTCCATGCATCCAAAGCCCCAATAATTTGAAAAATGCAGGTACACATACTTGCCAAAATGTAGTTTCAAATTTGCGAACAAAACGCCAAACTAGCCATAATTAGAAAACAATATTTAAAACGATTATTCAAAAGCTAGAAAAATCCAAAATAGTTAGCATCGATTCTGGTTAGCAGCAAAACTTACATTTCAAACTCTCATAAACCATGTGCATGTTTACTGAAACAACTTTAGCTATTTTGTTTAGTCACTGTTAGCAAATTATGACCCAATGGGGGTCTCTATCACTAATGATATTTTCATATATAACAATATGCGTGGAGCCGGGTATTCAAACTCTACTTCTAACCGTGATTTAGTTTCGACTTAAAGAATTTTATCCAAAATTGATTACTTCTAAATATTAAATGCACGCGAACATGAATATCCTGCTAGTTCACTATCCCATTGATCAAATGTTGTGTCCTCTTATTGCTTATCATAATTTCTTACATTTATTTCACTATCTTTGTTTACGTGTGTACACACGCACATACACCCACACACATACGCACCTACATCTTCACACGCACAAGAACACTCCTACAATCTCGCGCGTACACGCACTTTTGTTTCATTCAATCGTATTCAGTAAGAAAATCTTATATAATTATGTGGTTAATATAATAAGTAGGTGAAACAAAATAAAGCCCCAAGTTTATTTACAAAATGCCAAAACAACTAAAATAGGAATTTAGTCGTCATCAGACTTCATAAAAAAATAACAATTAAAAATTGCCTATGTATAGCAATATTTTTCCAAAAGCTAGTAAAATCATTAAATTTATTATACAATTTCCATTACCATAGCATGGTGTATGCTATTTAGTATCGTATAGATATAAAAGCATAGTCTCCAGACAAGCAAATACTACCAGCCGAATATATACTATTCGGCTATTTCCCCTTTAACAAAAGTTATCTCTGCTTTTTCCATTTGGACTGTCAATACAATCATGAAACAATAATGTGGGCATAATCTTAACGCGAAATTATTCTTTAACACCCGAGAACAGTAGGATGTAGTTCGAAAACACGAACAACAAAAAAAAAAAAACAATTCTATCAAACGCTGTACGAAAAAAAAAAAAAATGACGGAGGTGATGAGTGTAGTTTCGTTTTGCTGTTTGTTTTCAAACTGAAAAGTGCAGTTTGGAACGGCGCAGCACCGTCGCGAAAAAGAGTTCGGTAAAATATTCGCTACTGCTTCTACTTGATGGCGCACACATCAACACATTCAGACTCTTCACCATTATAACACAAAGCCTATTGATTCTTCAAAAGTTTGACACAAAAACAAATACTTATCTGAATCATTTGAATGAATCCGGTGAAACTGACGCCGACCAGCACCAAGCGACACGTCGCAGTGCAACGCTCAATGCTCTCCAAGTATTGTCTTGCCATTCTTTTCACTCACATCACTATCGCTATGCAGGCCATTGTTCTCCTATATCATACGACTAGCTTGCGCGACGCAGAGCTTACACTCACACTTACACAATTTTTCGGGTTTGTAATTTTAAAACCGCGATAATTTTTTCACTTGTATTCACTAAATCACTAAATCTTTACTTTTCTCACGTTAATATAGCATCACACGACACATCTTTACACTTTACAACAATTTTGCCTGTGGAAATCACACAAAAATGAATAACTTGAACGGAGAGATTTTGTAGACGGTTCTGATTACGCACTACAATATCTCTTTCTAATATTTAATTGTAAGTTTATATTTTATTTAATTTCTTTTTTTTCTATGTCGCGGCACTCGTTTGGTCAGCCATCTTCGAGCGGTGTTTCCTCCAAACTAAACTCTCTCTCCTTTTTTGTCCCTCTCGCTCCGTCAAGCTCCCGTTCGTCCAGCGCGCCGTGTTGCCAGCTGCGAAGTCCAAGGGGCTCGCTGCTACATCCCCCTTAACACTTCTTGATCTAGTGAGGCACGAAGTTTTGAAACCAAGACGGCTCCCGGTGGTTACGGCTCCTGTTCTGCTTCACAACCTCACTGTTTGCTGACGGACTTCCGTTTTGCTGTTCTCGTTCGACATCCTCCTGATAATCTGGTTCTGCTGGTTCCTCAGCTTGAGGAAACATGGTATTCTCTGACGTGCCATCCTCATTACTGCATTCTAACTTCTTCAGATGAGCCGTATTCCTACGATACTCTTTTCCCGACCTCAACGATTTGATTGTAACGTCCGATCCTTGTTTGGTCATAATTATAAATTCTTCATTTATGAACTCCGTGCTGAGCTTATTGTCTTTCTTCATCCTCTTAGTGAGTACACGATCTCCCACCTGCAAATCACTTTCCCTAGCTCTTCTCTTCCTATCGCTGTACTCTTTCCCTTTCTCCTTTTGAATTCTGTCTCGGTCTCTCGTTTCTTCGTCATTCGCACAGAATTTTGGGAGATGTGGAAGTTTAGTACGAATCTTATGGCCGAACATCAGCTCAGCCGGTGATCGACAAGTCGTTGAATGGGAGGAAGCACGATATGTAAGAAGAAACTTTTGTAATTCACTTCGCCAATCTTGACCGAGTTCCTGGGCAATTTGAAGTCGTTTCAGTATCGTCCTATTTTGCCTTTCTACTTCCCCGTTCATCTGGGGCCAGTAAGGTATTGTATTGATGAGCTCGATGCCATGTGTACGACAGAACACTGAAAATTCGTTACATTCTTCACTCAACTGAGGAGCATTATCAGCTGTCAATGTCAGAGGAAATCCGAATCGGCTGAATATGGCTGTAAGTTCTGCTATGGTAGACTCTGCTGAAATACTGGTCATCTCACATACTTCAAAGAATCGGCTATAGTAGTCTATAACTACTAACAAGTATTGGCCTTCTGGAAGCGGACCTAAGTAATCTAAAGCGACATCCTCCCATGGTCCAGATGGTAGATCTCGGCGAGTCATAGGTTCGGGAACATTCGGAGCAGACACGAGCGTGCATCCTCTACATTTCTTCACAAATCCTTCAATATCGGCATCTATTTTAGGCCACCATACTGATCCGCGTAGTAAATTTTTCATCATTTGGGTACCGGGATGGCCTTCATGAGCTAGAAATAATACTTCCTAACGGAGAGATTTCGGAACGATCACGCGATCATCTCGCATCAAAACGTTTCCCACTTGACACAGCTCTGGCCCAATGACACGGTATGAAAGAGGCAGCTCGAATAATCTGCCATCGCTGAGCGTTTTCAAAATCAGTTGTATCTCCTCATCATTTTTCGAAACACCATTGATCTCCTCCCATCTGATCGCTACATTAGTTGCTGCTGCTGTAGCGACTTCATTGACAAATAGCTCTTCCGAGAGGTCGAAAGGTGTTGGGTTTAGAGTTGATAGTCGCGATAGGACATCTGCCACGTTTTTTCCGCCCGGAATATGTTTGACTGTATAATCAAAAGCTTGAAGCCTAAGCACCCATCGCTCAATCCGAGTGCATGGTTTCGACCGAGTGGTAAAAAGAAATTGCAATGCCTTACAATCAGTAATTAAATCAAAATGTTTCCCCAAAAGATACATCTGAAAACGCTCGACTCCCCAAACTGCTGCCAGCGCCTCCTTTTCCGTTTGACAGTATCTTTTCTCTGTGTCAGTCAATGACTTAGATGCGTAGGATACAACATGGTGAACACCACAGTCGTTCGTTTGAATCAGAATGGCACCCAAAGCTACAGGACTTGCGTCTACTATCACTGAAGTTGTGAGATCGACGTTGTAGTACCCCAGATTAACTGATTTTGACAGAGCGCTCTTGATATCGTCGAACGATTTCTGCTGTTCGTCTGCCCAACAAAATCTAACTCCCTGTTGCGTCAGTCTACGGAGTGGCTCGTAAATTGTCGCCAAATTATGAATATATTTGTTCATGTAATTGGCCAACCCTAAAAAACTTTTTACCTCGGCTGCGCTTTCAGGACGACGAACAGAGACCAGAGCTTCTACTTTTGAAGGTGATGGACGAATACCTTTAGCCGAATTGACATGGCCCAAAAATTGAACCTCAGGTACGCCTATTTCACATTTGTCCTGGTTGAGAGCGACACCACGGCTCTCAAGAGCATCTGTTACTTGTTTTAAACGATCATCGTGCTGCTTTTGATTCTCACCTTCAACATAAATGTCATCCAGATAGCAAACTGTACCTTCGCATCCTGCCAAAATCTCATCCATGACTTTCTGGAATATTTCAGGAGCCGATACTAGACCAAACGGAAGCCTTTTAAAACGGAAGAGTCCTCGACTGAACGTCGTTGTATCGCGGGACTCGATAGCTAGTTCGGTCTGCAGGAATGCCTCCCGGATGTCCAGTCTACTACGAACAGCACCTTTCCCTATTCTTGCTAGCAGCTCATCAACTATAGGCATGGGAAAACGCTCTCTTAACACCGCTTCATTAACTCGTCTGAGGTCAAGACATACACGAGGTTCACCATTGGCTTTGCCCACAACAACCAATGGGGAGACCCACGTAGTTGGTCCCGTTTTTACCTGAAATTTTAGAGTATTTGTATTCAATTCGAAATTTAATATAGTCTTGTATCATTTCAATTATTTATTATGTATTACATTTCAATGATGAAATTAACAAGTGATACATTTGCTTAAGGATTATTCTTCAATATTCACCTCAATGATATCTTGGGCCAATAACTGGTCTAGCTTCTTGTTTACTGCCCTCTTCATAAGGAATCGGTACACGGCGTACAGGTTGGAACACTGGTTTGACCGAAGCATCCATATGAATCTGGACTTGCACGTCTTTTATCTTAGCAAAGGGTACTGTGTCTCGCTCTAACTGGTTCACTTCACGTCCAATTCTCAGCACACCGAGTGCCTTTGCGGTTGCATCTCCCATCAGACAACGTTGCCCATCATTAACCACGAAGAATTTGGCCATGACCGCCTTGGCACCAATGGAAACCTTGGCGACGAACGATCCTATAATTTGCAGTGGCATATCGCTGCCATATCCTTTAATGACATCCTTTGAGCCTTTCGCCATCTGCTGGACTCGCACGTCTCGTTGTTTGAGCTTTTCCCACTCAAGGGCAGTAAGCAAATTCACGTCAGATCCTGAGTCTACCAACATGTTAATAGAAACGCCACCCAGTGTAAACTCGAGATTGTTATTCTTGGTTCCCAAATAAAAACAGTAATATGATTTTTGACTGGGTTTCGCTTCCTGGTCGGCATCACCAATGGTTGATGCAGCATCCGCATCAATTTTCACTTCTTCCAAAAGACGGACCTTTTTTTCCTTTGGTTCACCATTGGACCATTTCCGATTTTCGACGAATCGATTCGGTCTCTTCCCGCAAACAGCTTCGAAATGCCCCTTTCGGTTGCATTTACGGCACGTTTGATTCCGAGCTTTGCAATCCTTCGAGGAAGAGACATGTCCCTTTACACCGCAGCTGTAACAAGTAACAAAGTTCGAAGCCTCGTAATTCCGTTTGATGTCTACCGGACGCGTTTTTTTTCCTCGATTGGTTTCCACCCGGAACACCTTTTCCGAAGCGCCTTCACCAGTTTTCAGTGAGCCCAAATCTTTTACTTGCTGCTCGATTCCCTCCATCATGGAGCCCATCTCTTCGATCTCTGACACCGTTACGTCCTTCTGCAGAATCCTTCGTCTCAGCTCTTCCGATGCGCAGCCCTCCACAATGATGTCAACGATAAAAATCTCCGTGAGGACGCTTCGTACATCTATGGCATACTTTTCAAAACCGCAGTCAGCCAGTTGCTGACGTATACGCATCACGAAGTGAGCAAACCTCTCGTTTTTCTCTTGTCGAATCTTCCGCAATCGGCAACGTTCGAGAATGCATTGGTGGCCGGGTTAAAAAAATCCGTCGAATTTGGCAATCGCAGCATCGAACCAGTTTTCTTTAGTAGACACCACGGGAATCTTATTAGCGTCAGGTAAATTCTCGTAAACACGTTGCAACTGATTGCCACCGAAGTGCAATAACTTGGCCCGCATCACCTTCTGGTCCGATACACCGTACGCTTCGAAATAAAACTCAAGTGACGATTTCCAGCTCTTCCACTCTCTGGCCAACTGATTTCTTTCTATTTCTTCGCACCGGAAAGGCGGAACCGGCCGAGCGTCGTTGATCTGTAAATGGAACAGACAGAAAAAATTACTTTTCGTGTTCCCTCGTCATAGCAGACAATAAAACTTTTGAAATGACACTATCAATCCCTCAGGTTAAAATCTGTGACTTCTAACGTCATACTACTCTATAGCTATAGTCTATAGCTTGACATTTCATACTCCTCAGAGAAAAAAACCTCACCGAACTCATTCGATAGCAACACAGTAATAGTCTTCACTTTTCATGTTCCTCAGAAAATGAAATCACATTAATTCATTTGTTTATCACTTCTCAAAGTGCTTTTGCTTCACATCTCAATATGAATCACGGTTCGGCTTCTCAAAGCATTTTTATCGCACTCCTCAGAATACGCAAAACCTAATAAGGAAATGAAACTAGCTTGCAGCTGGCTTCGAGACAGCATCGCATTGATTCATTCCCAAACAAAAACAAAAAAAAACTTCACTCTACATTTTTCCCGCTTCCCCATATCACCTAGTAATCTCAATGTGATGGAAGCAGTATAAAACTTTTCAGCATGGGGCGTTGCAGCACTTTTTCTTTTTGGCTGATAGAGTTCAATTATTGGGGCAGAGCTATGCCCCATGTAGCTTTTCGTGAACCATTTGCACGCATTCAACTTTCCCGTTTTCGCGAAAATTTTCATCACTTACCAGCTTTTCCATTATCCTCGTCGCCAATTGTAGACGGTTCTGATTACGCACTACAATATCTCTTTCTAATATTTAATTGTAAGTTTATATTTTATTTAATTTATTTTTTCTATGTCGCGGCACTCGTTTGGTCAGCCATCTTCGAGCGGTGTTTCCTCCAAACTAAACTCTCTCTCCTCTTTTGTCCCTCTCGCTCCGTCAAGCTCCCGTTCGTCCAGCGCGCCGTGTTGCCAGCTGCGAAGTCCAAGGGGCTCGCTGCTACAGATTTCAAAGCACGTTTTTTTTAACTTCATTTAGTGCATACATAGTGATGTCCGATTACTTCTCGATTAATCGAGTGTATCGATTATTTGCAAAAATATTCGAATTATTTTTAATCGATTAACCGACTTTTTGATTATTGAATAATCGAATGGTTGATCCCGATTATTGTTCGATTATAGTTCAACTTTGTCCGAAAATGGGAAAATTGGTTATGCCAGCGGTGACGAAAACACAAGAGATTTCGAAACCTCTGTTCTCACTTATTTTATATTATCCATTTAGGTTGAAAATTGTAGTTGTCCACTGGCGACAATTGATTTTACTCGCATGCCGCACATTATACCTTAAGTCGCAAACAGTGCGCTGTATAGCCTATCTGATGTGCTGTACAGCGCACTACTTCCCACGTACCTAAGGATATTCAAAGTCGCAGCGAAAAGTCGCGCGCAACAAAAGTCGCGATTTCGATTTAGTGCTGCGACGTTAATATTTCGTTCAAAATTATAAAAATGCGTGCACGAACGAAAACTAAACTTGTTTTTTTGAGTGTTTACAAACAAAGCTCTGGGCGTCGCGGCTACGAAGTTAAAAAAGATTTTAAGGGCTGTTCGCACTTACGCGAACTCACATAAGCGATTGTTAAAATATGTGTGAGTGCCAGAGCTAAAATATTTCCTTCCTTTTTTTTCGCATGCAAGAACCGAACGAATTCGCGTTGACGGTGTTGCTGATATTTTGTTTGTTTTTGCATGCGAAAATGAAGAAATGAAACATTTTTGCTTTTGTCATCACGCAGAGGTGATGATGATGATGATGGTCCCGCCACATACCCCTACACAGGTTTGAGCTGGACGATTTATCTATAGATAATTAATGTAGTCACATTTTAATCAGTTATACAAAAAAAACGAACTGATTTTACCTTCAGATATAAACTTCTTCAAAAACTGTATACTTGATTCATAGAGCACACAAAACTAGCACAGGGTTTCAATCACAATCAGATCCGTTCGTATTAAACTTTGTCATTTACAAGCTTCAATAAAACAATCAATATATGAATAGAAACCAAAACAAATTGTTCATCCAAAATAAATCCCGTTGTTAAAACTTCGTCATTCAAAATCCGTTTGTTCAAACTTCGCCAGGTAAACTCTACGTCATTTTGAAAAACTTAGTGTCGTTCTATACAAGAGAAACTTTCCCGTGTGAAATACATTGTCTCTTAAACTCCGCAAGTGTTGGTGCACGATTAACATGTCTTGGCATCGATTTGAAAAATTTATACCTTTATAAAACAATGAACTTTGTGAAGCTCTCGTTAGAAAAAAGGTGTTCTTATTTCATCCGCGTTTCTAGTGTTATATCTATGAAAATCTCTTCCTCTTTCAATTCGATCACTCAAATATTGAGGTAGCAAACCATTAATTATTTTAAAAATGAACACCATAGACAAATAAACAATTCGTTGCTTCACGGATAGCCATTGCAAAGCGTTCAACATGAAAACAGAGGAAGTTAATCAACAACAACAGGAAGCAAGTCAGGCTAACAAAGTATGTCAATTATCTCTGGCAGATTTTGAGAGCTGAACACTGAACAGTCACATCTAAAACGATTTCTTGGATTGGTGAGTATGACGAAAAATGTTGCTTTTCTCAGTATGGACATATGACACATTTAATATAATTTTAGTTAATATGATGCAAAAAATTACTAGGCAGTGTAGAGAGGAGCAACCTGAACCAGTCAACATCGAACCAAGTTATGACCTGTGGGCTGCCCACGGTACTCTTGCTAGAGAAGCATTAAGATACAAAAACATCAACCATATGGTTAGATTACCCGGGGAGCTACGGCAGTATTTGCATGGCGATTTGGCACCAATAAATTCTGACCCAATTATAGTATGGAACCGAATTCAAGGACAGATTCCAACGCTTTATGAGATACCGATGAAATACATGTCAGTTCTAGGAACATCTGTTCCTTCAGAAGTTTATTCAGCAAAGCCGGTCGAACGTTTACAAAGCTGCGAAATCGGCTCCCAAGACCCCACTTAAAAATGTTCCTAATCTAACAGTCGAGAGGAGAGGATGCATGGTCCCACTGACGGCACCTACTCACGTCACAGGATTGCTAGGGCCATTCATTGTAATTTGAATGTTTAGCAAACGAATGCACAATTGTAAAATTGAAGAACTAATTGAATCGGAAAAATACTTTCTCGAAGATTCATAAAGAACTAGGCAAATTGAATTAATAAATATATTAAATAATGTGATTTCAAACCGAATAGCAAAAAAGTCTCTTAAAGAAAGTTTTAATATGTTGTAAAATTGTACAATATTTTTTGCTGCAAAAAAGCAAAGTTTAGGTGTTACACTATTTTACACAGAATTTGCAGTAGAGATTCGATCATAGGCTTGTTCGATGAACCAACTTCGTACATCGAAATCAAGAGGTAGGCAACGGAATATTTCTAGAGCTTTCTGCCAGATTTGTCAGTGAAATCTAGAGATTCGAATCTCGAATATCTCGGTTCAGCCAATCGAGTCCAATTAGCGGACACAAGCAAAATAATCGATTAACAATTAATCGATTAGTTGAAAAAATCGGACATCACTATGCATACATACCTGAAGCTATAGGTACCAAATAATCCTGTTTCGAAAATCGAATGAGGTATGTATGTGTGCGGAAGTATGTGCATGTGAGAATATTTTCATTCTTACGACCATCATATCTCGATTTTCTCAGCACCGGCTGAACCGATTCGATTGTTCTTAGTCGCGTTTGAAAGAGCTAAAAGTCTAGTTATTTGACGAAAAATATCGTTTTGATCCGAAGGTTCATTCAGAGATGACGTAACGGAATGTAGTCAGCTTATATAGGAACTGATAAACTAACCGATTTTTTCTTTCAGCGGTTTGACTGATTTGAGTCCTTTTGGTGCTAGATGCGTTTGTTAGGATTTGAAGGGTAGATTTCATTTCAACGATATACTTAAAATTAAATGATAATTTCCAAAGGTACGTTAAAAAAAAACAAAACAAAACAAAACTTGTGGAAACGCCTAGTACATTGCAGTATTTTGGAGGTAACCAAATGAAGAATATTATGCGTAGTGTACAAAAACAATCTTGAAAAATACATTTGGATTATCTCAGCAATGGATGTATTGATTTGATTTCCTTGGCTGCAATTGGAAGGGCTTGAAGGCCATTAGGTCATCATCGGACATTTGTTTGATCCGATGGTTCATGCAAAAGTTACAAAACAAAACGTGTTTACATGATATGAGACCAAAGAAACATGCTATGATAGCAATTGAACAAAAAAAAATCCTAACATCGGTTTGACCAAATGAAGCAAATGTTCGTAAGAATATTCTGAAATCTATGCTAAGCAAAGTAAGCAAAACCTTGGTGCTACATTCCGATTCGTTCATCATACACAGACTTCGCAGTCAAATGTTTAGTGTAAAGGACAATTGCAGGGTTAGCGCTACGATCCAACTAACACTCCCGAGCCGAGATTCGAACCCACGACGACTGGCTTGTTAGACCATCTCGGGAAATCCATTCTAAATTTATTTCAATATTCCTAAAAGTGCGAGTATACTTGTCTTGCAGTAGACATAAAACTGTGTAAATGTTGAACACTGCTCAACCAGGCTGTGCAAACACTAAATAGCATTAGCATATTCGTAACCCATATGTGTAAAAATTCTCACACTGGGATGGAACAAATAAACACATACTTTTACACATATCCCACGTAGCCTTTTGATTGATTTGATTTTGATGCGAATTACAAGAATGCACCTTTTTTATCAGTCAAACCGATGAAAAAAATCAATTAGTTTATCAGTTCACATGTAAATTGATCACCTTTTGTTACGTCATTTTTGAATGAACCTTTGGATCAAAACGATATTTTCCACAAACTAACTAGACTTTTAGCTCTTTCAAACGCGACTAAGAACAATCGAATCGGTTCAGCCGTTGCTGAGAAAATCGAGATACATTGGTCGTAAGAATGGAAATAAACACACATACTCATACTTCCGCACACATACACACCTTATTCGATTTTTGAAACAGGATTAATTGGTACCCATAGCTTCAGGTATGAAAGCACTCATTGAAAAAATTTGTTTGGGGTAAAATTAAGTTGTTTCTTGTCCAAAATAAATTCGAATGTTGTATGTGTGGAAATCCACACACCAGGGTAAACAACGTAAGTTTTTAAATATCTCATCAACCAAAAATATTTTTCCCTTGGAGAAAATGTATTTTGTGTAAGATTGATGGTTTAGGAATTGTCAAGAAATTTCATCAAAATCGATCGAGAAATTTTCGAAGAAAAATCAAAACAAAATTCATTTGTGTGGTTTTCCACACAAGGGTTCAATGAAGGTTAATAACATAGATTCATAATGGTCAGACGTTGAATCTATTTCTTAGGCTCAAGATGGGTCTATTTCAAAAAACAAATACGGTCGAAATTGCACAAACATGAATCAAACGGGTATATAGTTTAAAAAATTGAAAAAATAAACTTTGTGCAGGTATGTTTCAAACGTTGTAGCATTTCATGTACAAAACTACAATAGAATTACCAAGATGTTGAACATTCACGATCAACGATAATATTCATTTTCCGTTGATTTGTTGCTGCAACATTTTCAACGTGATTTTTTCGTCAGCACAGGTTTTGCCTTATAACTCAAACTGGAAATAATGGAATATTATGACTTCTAAACATTGATAAATGGCAGAACAGTGCGTATCATCAGTATTTCGTGTAATTGCAGGTATAAAAAAGACCCCGTTGTGTTTCGTAGCATACTGCCCAGTAACCTCCTCGTGGTACCAGTCGGAATTGTAGTACCCAAGCGAAAATGCGTGGTTGAACTTCGTAAGCCGACTAAGAAGAACGAGGGAAGGCTGACCTCCTTGAAAGAGAAACCAACCTTTTTGATCGCCTGTTTCCCAGGTTAGGGGCGGCTCACAGCAGCGTTTGACCCGGAGAAATTTGTTGTTTCGAACGCTGTAGCTAAGATGGCAGCCTTATCATGAGACCCGTTTAAATGGTCCTAGTAAGACTAAAAATGGAATGGAAGGAGTTGTATACCCCAGCTAAGGTTTGGTCTACTTAGTATTTGGCCGTTTTCTTTTATTTACTGCTGCGCCTCTAGTTCTTTGGCCGAGAAACTATCGACAGCGTTTTGACCAGGAAGGTTTGTTTACTTAGTGGTGAAAATTTCGTCAGGATTAGCACACGCGTTGAAAAGTTATCAAAGATGGAACGCGAGAGACGAGAAAAAGGTGTTCACATCTACGTTGAAAACCCAACATGGTCAGGAGGAATGATCGCCAAGTCTCTCAAATTACCGAAATCGATTGTGAATACCGTGCTCAAACGTTACCGGCACACTTTAAAGCTGGATCGTGCCACACAAACCAAACGTGCAAGTGGAACATTGGACCTGAAACTACGAGTGAAGGTTATCAGAGCAACCCGGAATAATCCTGGTGTCCCCATCCGTGATTTGTCAAAAAATTTAATGCAGCACATAGTACAGCTTGTCGAACAACCAAACAGGACGCTGAAACAGAACCTGGTTGCCAAAATCCGAGCAAGAAAGCTATAAGAGCAAGTCCTGAAAGAGCGCAACGGCTGTATTTTGATGGACGATTAAACATACGTCAAAATAGACTTTGGACAAATCCCGGGTCAGAAATTTTACCTTGCTAACCCTAAGGGAAATGCTCCAGGTAGGTTCAAGTTTGATCAATTTGTTGGTTCATCTGTAGCTGATGAGAGAAGACAAAAGTTTTCATTACTAGAGCAACCATGAATGGACCAGTTCACAAGAAGAAGTGTCTTCAGGAGATAATTTTGTCGTTCATCCAGTCTCACGAAACCCCGTGAAGTTCTGGCCCGATCAAGCTAGCTGCCACTACACCCAGGATGTATTAGAATGGTACAAGCAGAATAATATTGATGTTATCGAAAAAAGGATTAATCCACCAAACTACCTACAGTTTCGTCCCATCGAAGACTACTGGGCAATACTATGGTTAAGCGTAAATTGAAGAAATGTGGCGAATAAATGAAAACATCATCTAATATGGCGAAGTGGTGGAAAAATGGCCACTGTGCAGAAACTGATGGGGGGTGTTCGATGAAAAGCTCGAGAATTCATCAAAACCGCAGACAAATAATTTTTTTTGTATTTAATCTTTGAAGTTTGATAAAAACATATTTTTACCAATTTTGTACGTTATTTCCTCATAGAGTATGGGATTTTATGGGATCAAATTGTAAATGAAACAAACCTTATAAAAGGGCCTCGATCCACACCACCTACAAAGTCCTGTCCCTAATTCAGCTCTTCCGTCTTTCTCGTCTAGCAGAAGAATTCGTAGGGCAGTTCACGCAATCACGCACTACTACGGATAAAATCTTCACTCTCCGGCAGATCCTTCAGAAACGGCGGGAGTACAACGTGCACACACATCACGTCTTCGTTGACTTCAAGGCAGCGTATGATATAGCCGATCGAGACCAGTTATGGCAAATAATGCACGACTACGGGTTTTCAGGTAAACTGAAACGACTTATCAAAACGTGCACACACATCACGTCTTCGTTGACTTCAAGGCAGCGTATGATATAGCCGATCGAGACCAGTTATGGCAAATAATGCACGACTACGGGTTTTCAGGTAAACTTTGAGTCGAGTAATGTGTTAATGTGCGTGTCGGGGACACTCATAAGAAGAAGGACTACCCTGCACGTTGTTCAACATTGCTCTTGAGGGTAGATTCCGACGAGTGGGCATCGAAACGAGAGGCATGAATTTCAGGTAGTCAACTTAAGGGCTTCGCAGATAACCTCGACCTAATTACGAGAAACTTTGGGACGGCGGAGGCAATCTACGCCAGACTGAAAGTGGAGAGTTGGAGGTTAGGAGAGTTGGTCTAGAAATTAAACTGTTGAAAACCACGTATATGAAAGAGAGAGGCTCGCGAGAAGCCAACGTTCGCCTCCCCCGGACGGTGATCATGGAATGATGATGAACACGTATACTTATGATCTCTGGTAACCGCCGACAATAACACGGTACGCTTCGAGCTAGGAGCACACGGCGTCGCACGAAGCTGATGACGTACCAAACCTTAATTAGAATTATGAGTTTGAAACCGTGACACTGCTTACGTAGGACATACGTGAACTGTCAGTAGTTGAACGGGAAGTGTTGCGGACAATATTTGGTGGAGTACAAATCGGAGGCGGTGCAAGTGTATAAATCACGAGCTTCAGGCACTATTTGGGGAGATTCTCATAGTAACCCGACAAAGATCCGGAGTTTGCGATGGGCCGGACATGTCGTGAGGATGCCGGACGAATGAGAGAATACTCACTACTTACTTATCAATGAGACGAGAGGCGTGGTGGCTCGTGCTGTATCAAGATGTTGTCGTAATGCTGCTCTGTTTTGGACTGTGTTTCACCAGTTTCCCAGGCGTCTTATTACCCGCAAGTCTCCTTCGATCTGGTCGAGTCATCGTGCACGCTGCGCCCCTCTATTTATAGTGTCGGCAGGGTTGCTGAAGAGAAGTGATTTCACAGGGTTGTCGTCCGGCATCTTGACTTTCGCCAAGTGCAATGGGATTCTCTCCAAGCAGCCTTTGCAGTTCATGGTTCATGTGTCGTCGCAATTATCCGTTGTCCGTTTGTACTCCACCGTAGATAGTCTGCAGCACCTTCCGTTCAAAACTCTAAGAGCGTTAAAGTCCTCCGCGAGAAGCGTTGTTGTCTCGATTCCGTAGAGGGCTACCGGTATTATCAGGGTCTTGTACAGGCAGCGTCAACTTCGTGCGCCGTCGCACTCGACTCGACCGAAGTGTATTTCGAAGTGAAAAGTAGGCACGATTTCCAGCTTGAATGCGTCTTTGCTGGTGTTATTGTCGGTGGTCACCTTACTTATCTTATACTTTTATGGCGACAGATCGTTGAGATCCAATGTCGAATCCAGAATACGCCTCCACAAAACTCAGTGTTGGGCTATTCCTCTCTAGTAGCCCCTTACACCCGCTGCTCTGGCATCCTCGTCGACAGCACATAACCAGCGCGTGCGAAGTCTGCTTCGAAATCGTCGGCGTCTATCCGATTCTCTGCTAAATATTGGGGCTTATTACGGGAGTCACTTCACGGTGAAATGACAACCGTAAAAGGCACGGTTAAAGTGATTCCCATTTGATTTGCACGCGTCTTTTTTACCATGAGATTTTTTCACTTCGTTCTCACCGTGAGGTGACATCCGTAATTAGCCCCATTGTCTTTCCCGGTCGCTCATCCGCCGTCCGTGCTATGTGGCCAGCCTACTGTTTCATCAGCTCAACAATATCAATCTGGACGAATGAAAATCTTTTCTAATTCTAGTCACACCTTCTATTCCCGTTCATCTTCGCATTCCCGCGAAACTACATACATTGCCCGCTTTACTAAACTTAAAATATCAGCATGTTTGTATACTTCGTACAGCTCATGATTCTTGCGCCTTCGCTACACCTTAGGGACCATTCATTAACGACGTCACGCAAAATTTGGAAAAAATTAACTCCCCCTGTCATAACTTCCTTGACCCCCCCACTTAATTAAGTCACGTTTTTATACCCCTCCCCCACTTCTTTGGTTATAGTTGACTGAAAATTAAGAAATCTGTAAAAAATGCTTTTTTTAAAACCAGAACGATTTTGCTTTAATGGAAACTGAAACTAAAAGGAGAAGAAGAGTATAAAAAATAACTATAAAAGGCATTTAATCTTTAGTCCAAGGATTCTGTTGATGGAGTCGCATATCGATGACATAGAAAGCCGAGAAAGTAACTGCAGCATCATTGCTGATTTCTGAAAGACCATCCATGTTCAGTTCCTCTTCTTCAATCAATTCGCAACCCAAATCTTCTTCACATGTTAGTAGGGTTGAGAGAGACTGAAAATGAATGCGCTGTCAATTATAAACAAACATGCACGGTAAAACGGAACTAACAAACATTATTCTGTTTAAACGAACAAAAAATTTGTCATTTATTTTATCTTAAGCAAATTTTAAACAAAAAAGGGATAGTAGAACTATGAATGAATGATGCAAGTATCATAAATAATTCTGAGTTGTACTCTGTGGTATAGGTATGTGTCTTTTTTTTTGAGTTGAAATGTGATGTCACACTCAAGTTAAAGTACATCACAGTTAGTACATCACTTGCGCCATGGTGGCCATGATCAGTCGAGTCAGTTTATCCGGAAATCCATTGCCGTGCATGGTCTGCCATAGCTGTTCTCGATCGACTGTATCATAGGCCGCCGTGAAGTCGATGAAGATGTGATGTGTGAGCACGTTGTACTCGTGACATTTTTGTAAGATCTGTTGGATCGAGAAGATCTGGTCCGTGGTGGCAAGAGCTCCCATAAAGCCCGCTTGGTACTGGCCCACGAAACTCCCGGTTAAAGGTGATAGACGACGGAACAGGATCCGTGAGAGTATTCTCACATACTAACAGACATAACAAGTCGGAAAAATTTTCAATAAAATCATCGTTTGGATGATTACAGTACTTTACGTTAGTAACAGTAGCACCATCTGCTGTCGTGCTCGCGTTGCGTCATGTATTCCGACCTTAGTGCATGTGTCAAATGGGGAACTACAAAATATGTATGAGATTGCATGACAGCACCCCAGACGACGTTTTCGCGCGATGACTGTTATTCGATTGAAAATTTGGAATGAACGTTTTTTTGGCGATGTAGCTAGGTTCCAGTGTTACGTCTGTTAGTCTGTGGTATTCTGTTGTGTATTTTTGTGGCATTGATAAGCGAGATACCGCGGTAGTTGCGGTATTCCAGTGTGTCGCCCCTCTTGTAGATGGGGCAGAACACTTCCTCCACTTGATCACACAAATCTGCATCCTGCCCAGCAAAATAAAGCCGGTACCCTGCTTATTGGTTGTGTCGCCGCTCTGGTAGTACTGTGCTCTTGCGGTCTCACATCCTTTCCGGCAAAGCTTCTGGAGTGCAACGATGTCGAAGTGGCGGGGTTCTAGCTGATCCAGCAGAATCCGGTCGCCACTCGGTGCGTTCAGCGATCTATATACCGAGCTTCCAATCATCGTTCTTATTTCGTCGGTTTGGTTGTTGTCGAATGATCTGGTTCTTATTCAATTCTTGATTGTTCGTAGTATTTTAATTTTCCGGCATGCTGCCTTACTAGGGCTGCGGATGCCTAGTCTCACCACGGGGTTGCCGTCTTAGGTGCAGCTGGCTAGACACCGCATTTCATAATTTAGCCGTCCGCTCCGGAGCAGACGTTGTTTGAGCCGCCCCTAACATGAAGAACAGACGCTCAGGCTCACCGATTTTCCCTTGATTGCTCGTATTTCAGTCGGTACCAGATAAGAATACATTTTATTGAAATTTAGTTTTTGAAAAAAGAAATCATCGCGGAAGAAATACAACCATTTGAATCTTTTTTTGAGATTGTATGTTAAGATGTGGTGGTAGTGTTGAACAAAACTAATCGTCAAAAGCGAAGAAATGCTGCCCTGAAGTTCAAAATAGTTGTCCCAGAAAGATTATAGCTTTTTTACCATTCCTGTGAATTTTGGTGCCCCTAAAATGCGTCAATTGTCAAAATGCGTCAGCTTACGTCAAAGTGTCGTATACTGGTCGACGAGCAGGGTGCGTCGCTTCTACGTTATATTTGCGAGAAAACTTATTTAAGTCTCTGGAAAAATGTTGTATTTTCATCTGCGATAACTGCGTTAAAGAAAACACTGGTCGACAAAAGTTAAAGAAACATTTGCCCTTGAATTCAAGCTGGTAAAAAAAATAACTATAGCTTATTAACCGTTCCTGTGAGTTTTGGTATTTATTAGATTATTGTTGGATGCGTGCATATCTCAGCGACGGCAAGGTGATGAACAGATGTTTAAATTCAAATTCAGAAATTTATTAGAAAGCAATTAATATATGAATATGAATATAAAGAAACTTAAGGTCGGCACAGTGGTGCGAGAGCTTGAAAACGTGAACTTAATTCATTTGCTCTCCAAATAATGGTTTTATTGACATACTATCTTCCGAAGATATTTAGTATATAAAAAGGCTCAAATCATGACAAAAAGTTTTAGTTCGAAACTCAACCGCTAGTGGCGCTTCAAAATTTAACTTTTTAGTCTTACACTTTAGAGAAATGGTGTCTTCAGCAAAGTTATAGATTTTTACAAAAAACTTTGTCGAAGACACTTTTCTTCTAACTCTTCTTGTTTTGGATATATATTATTTCTTATTAGACATGTCTTTGAAATTAGTTTTTTTCGAATATACAAAAAACTGTAACGTTTAGAAGGTTATAATGTTCTACATATATTTGTATATCATCGAAACACACCACTTTGTAGAAGACACAAAATAGATAGCTTCCACACAAACTGAGTTATTGCAAAAAAAATGTTAAAAAAGCATAATTTTTTGTACAAACCAAGAACACAAAAAAGCAAAAACTAGCGGACGAAACCTGCATAGAATGAACTATTATCATAATCACACTACAAAATCACTTTGATCGTTTGTCCCTTTTAGTATCTTCATTACCTGTTATAAAATTCAAAAAAACAGTTCATAGAGCAATTGCAGGGCGAATATGTCATAAAATTTAACTAGTAATAGCATTGGACAAATTCACGCAAAGGATCGATCTCACTGTATCGATCTTTTTTTTATAGGTACAGATACTTATAAGTACTTTTATAGATACAGATTAGACCACATCAAAAAGTTTTCTAGAACAGCCGTAAATGTTGATTTACTACACCGTTTTCTGGAATCAATAGATCTAGTCATAATCAGTTTGCGAGACAAGCCATCTAATAAGATCTGCGGTGATGAAAAATACAGGCTAGATATTAATTAGGAGGATAATGCTTATTCTGATGGGGATGATTTTTGAACTTTATATTTTTTATACATTTATTTTAGCAAAATTAATACATAAAAATATAATTTAATTATTAGAACAATGCAATAGACGATACAACATTTTTAATTTGGAAAAGGTATGCAGTTTTGACGTGTATTGTCATCGAAAAAGTTGAGTAAGGCTGTTTTTTAAACAAAACTTAGGCAATGAAGATACTGGAAGGGACAAACTTTAAAAGTGATTTCGTAGAGTGATAATGATAATATTTCATTCTATGCAGGTTTCGTCTGCTAGTTTTTGCTATTTTGTGCTCTAGGTGTGTACAAAAAATGATGCTCATTTAACATTTTTTGGCAATAACTCGGTTTGTGTGGAAGCTATCTATTTTGTGTCTTCTACAAAGTTGTGTGCTTAAATGATATACAAATATATGTAGAACATTATAACCTTCTAAATGTTACAGTTTTTTGTATATTCGAAAAAAACTAATTTTAAAGACAAGTCTAATAAGAAATGTTATATATCCAAATAAAAAGAGTTAGAAGAAAAGTGTCTTCGACAAAGTTTTTTGTAAGAACTTTATCTATAACTTTGCCGAAGACACCATTTCTCTAAAGTGTAAGACTAAAAAGTTAGATTTTGCAGCGCCACTAGCGGTAGAGTTTCGAACTAAAATTTTTGTCATGATTTGAGCCTTTTTATATACTAAATATCTTCGGAAGATAGTATGTCAATAAAACCATGATTTGGAGAGCAAATGAATTAAGTTCACGTTTTTGAGCTCTCGTACCACTGTGGTCGGGTACAATAGAATCTTTGAATTCCCTGTGGAAATTCTTTGACAAAAGACATTCATTGAACGAATGTTTCTAAGGTCAAAGCGATTTGTTACTTGTTGATTATGTACACTTAGGTGTGGGTGTAATAATTCATGCTTTTAAATATTTTCACAATAATTTTTTTCAGGTAATAAAAATGGTTTAGGTCAATTCATTTGAGGGATATTTCAATTAAGTGGATTCATAATGTATGCTTTAACTGTTGTAGGGAAAAGAGATACTCTTGCTTTTTTATATAAATTGTTCATATGATCATATGACATATGTGACCCACTCCCTGTTCGAAAGGCCAAAGCTGGAGCAAGTAAAACTCAATGGTCATAAGTTTATGCGAGCAATAAAAGTAGTAATAGTTTAATGAAATAGCTATTTTACTACTTCCAGTCAGAATCAAAGACACTGTTTCCTCTGAAACCTTAATGAGTAGGCGTTTTATAGTCACTACACAGTCTTTTACTGGCTCCTGTGTACACTATAAAAAACTTTCAGCAGTCAAATACTGTCAAAACTTCATTATGTCTCCAGCTTTCTCGTACAATTTTTATTTCATTTTTTTTGATGAATTTGCCAGAACTACCACATCGTAGAAAAACTCACACACGTTATTTCTTCTAGATACTGGAAGGAACAAACTTTAAAAGTGATTTCGTAGAGTGATAATGATAATATTTCATTCTATGCAGGTTTCGTCTGCTAGTTTTTGCTATTTTGTGCTCTAGGTGTGTACAAAAAATGATGCTCATTTAACATTCTTTGGCAATAACTCGGTTTGTGTGGAAGCTATCTATTTTGTGTCTTCTACAAAGTTGTGTGCTTAAATGATATACAAATATATGTAGAACATTATAACCTTCTAAATGTTACAGTTTTTTGTATATTCGAAAAAAACTAATTTTAAAGACAAGTCTAATAAGAAATGTTATATATCCAAATAAAAAGAGTTAGAAGAAAAGTGTCTTTGACAAAGTTTTTTGTAAGAACTTTATCTATAACTTTGCCCAAGACACCATTTCTCTAAGTGTAAGACTAAAAAGTTAGATTTTGCAGCGCCACTAGCGGTTGAGTTTCGAACTAAAACTTTTTGTCATGATTTGAGCCTTTTTATATACTAAATATCTTCGGAAGATAGTATGTCAATAAAACCATGATTTGGAGAGCAAATGAATTAAGTTCACGTTTTTGAGCTCTCGTACCACTGTGGTCGGGTACAATAGAATCTTTGAATTCCCTGTGGAAATTCTTTGACAAAAGACATTCATTGAACGAATGTTTCTAAGGTCAAGGCGATTTGTTACTTGTTGATTATGTACACTTAGGTGTGGGTGTAATAATTCATGCTTTTAAATATTTTCACAATAATTTTTTTCAGGTAATACAAATGGTTTAGGTCAATTCATTTGAGGGATATTTCAATTAAGTGGATTCATAAAGTATGCTTTAACTGTTGTAAGGAAAAGAGATACTCTTGCTTTTTTATATAAATTGTTCATATGATCATATGACATATGTGACCCACTCCCTGTTCGAAAGGCCAAAGCTGGAGCAAGTAAAACTCAATGGTCATAAGTTTATGCGAGCAATAAAAGTAGTAATAGTTTAATGAAATAGCTATTTTACTACTTCCAGTCATAATCAAAGACACTGTTTCCTCTGAAACCTTAATGAGTAGACGTTTTATAGTCACTACACAGTCTTTCACTGGCTCCTGTGTACACTATAGAAAACTTTCAGCAGTCAAATACTGTCAAAACTTCATTATGTCTCCAGCTTTCTCGTACAATTTTTATTTTATTTTTTTTGATGAATTTGCCAGAACTACCACATCGTAAAAAAACTCACACACGTTATTTCTTCTAGTGTCCCCATTTCACCCGAAGATGCCCATCCCTCGAAGGCTGGGTGTGAATGGCACCAGAAGGTGTGATATATTTTCGCGGCACCCGTCTTATCAACCCACATATCAAGGTGATTACCATCCAACACATTTCTTTCCGGAGGTATTTCGATGCGCTGCAGCGACGTCCGCTCCTTGCGTGTCATATTTCCGAATGTAGAGTTTCCAATACTCAGCATGCCGGTGCCGTCAGCTCCCCCGGGGGAGTAGTTGAATATAGTAGCTCTTCGGCTTCGACTTCTCCTGGGAGTGTTTAATAATTGGATTTAATTTCCTGCCGTCCGTCATGCAGCAGCTCTCGCGCTATCCAGTAGCGTCCTAGCGGTCGAGCCATCAAGTCGTACGGATCCGACTGGGAGAGAGACAAAGAAACTGGTCGAATGGGTAACAAAGTGGTCACTTTCACCGATCAGCAGCTGGAGGACTATCAGGATTGTACATTTTTTACTCGGAAAGAGATCTTGAGGGTGCATAAACGCTTTCGAGAGGCAAGCCCCGAGCTGGTCCCGTTGGTGATGACCGAGGGGCAAGCCACCTCCATACGGGTTCCGAGCGAACGGATCGGCAGGTTACCGGAGCTGGTGGAAAACCCTTTCAAGGGTCGAATGTGTCAGGCGTTCTCACGTGATCGGGACGGAAATTTAACGTTCGAGGATTTTCTAGATCTGCTGTCGGTATTTAGCGAACAAGCACCGCGAGATATTAAGGTCTTTTATGCTTTTAAAATTTATGGTGAGTTTTCAAGTGTGTTGTTCAGTTATTGTGATGTTTATATTAATAAACTCGTTTGAAGGATGGTTTCAAGTAAATACTAACGGTGGCGCATCAGCCTGTGGCTAAAAGTCACCTTAATAAAAAAATAGAGTGCTTTTTCGATTTCATCAACATTCGTTTTTATCACTACGTACCAAATTTACGCACGGTTTTCTCACGCTTTCTAATTCGATTTTATCACGCTTCTGAAAAAGATCTCTAAAACAAAAATAATGTATTTTCATTTGTGGAAAGTACATTGAGAACATAATTCTCGTATATTCCTTGCCTCCTTATTGCATGTGTATAGTTATATGAACTCAATTTATAATCTCATTTTTCTGGATAGGACAACCAAGTGTCATATCTGTTACAATTTACTTGTATCATAATTTCGTGAAAAATGAGTCGTAAAAAGCGTATTGCATTGACTTTAGAGCAGATATTACGTTTTATTCGATCAGTTGAGAGAGAAGATCTATTCAAAGCTCAAACTGTCAGGTAGTTTGGTGTTTGGTGACTTGACAATAATGAAATCTTGTGGTTCCTAAGTTTCACATAAACAAGCGTTAGCCTCTCTTAACTATGTTAGAATAGGCAGAATAAAATAAAATTAATATTGCATGTATAACTGTTTAGAGAAAATTGACGAAAATTCTCTGGAGAAAAAAATTATAAACTAGTTTTTGTTTGTTTATTCGTTAGAATCTTGAACTTGTGTTCCATTGAACAGTGCATTATTTTATTTAAAATATCATCAATTCAAATTATACACAACAGAAAAAAAACCGATTTTCATCATTTGGTTAAAATCACGGTAAAATTTTTTTTGACCGTGATAAAATCGAAAAAGTAGTGTAAAAAAGTGAATACTAATCAAGTAAAGTGAGGTGATGAATAAAAAATGGTGATGCACAATACAAATCAGTACGTCTGGTGTTGATTTCACACTTTATTAAAATTTCGCGACAAACATTCAGGACCGACAGGAACCTGGGACCTGGGTTCCTGTAAATCCGAATCTTCAGAACCATGTTCCAGTATACAAATCAGTAGAATTGTCAATAAAACCGAACAACATTGCTATACAAATTCATGAATTCACTACAGGAGTTCATTGTCATTCATTTTGAGTCCATCTGATGAGTTGTCTCGAAATGGCCATTCCAGAGCAGATTTTCGATCTTGAACGTGATCCGAAATTACGGGAACTATACGGAGACCAACGGCTCTTTGCTAAAAATAGTCAAATTTTCTAAGATTTTGATGGGTCAAAATTTCAAAATCGATCAAGAATTGAAAAAGTTAAAAGCATTTCATTTTGAGGGGTACCCGGGTGTTTTACTGAGCACTTACGGGTGTTAAAACTGCCAAATACATAATGGTGAACTGCTGTATGACTGGAAAATATGAATATGTCACCGTGACAAACTTGTTCTTTTTCTCCGCATCTTAAAATTTTTCATTGAGTTTTGTTGTCACTTTGGCAGTATACATGTCAAAAAACGTAATGCTGCCAAAAATTATAGATGAACAATATTCTGCGGTGTTAATAGAACGTAGTTTTAAAAACTTAACATTCGTAAAACGTTAATTCCAAATTCTTGCAATTTGGGGTTTGTGTTTCTGAATGTTAGATTATCACTTACACTTACTAACTTTCCTGGTGAAACATTCCTCAGGATTCCACATGCGTCACAATGTTACGCCAACGCACTCGGTTCATGGCAGCTTGTCTCCAGTAGCGTTCTACATTTCCGAGATATGCTCCACTTGGTCCAATTATCTAGCTCGTTGCGAGTCTCTACGTCTTATTTTTTGTTTCAGGGGGGGATGTTTTGTGATGAATTAATTATTTACTAATATTTGTTCAGAATTTTTTTGTGTGTTCTGCCATAAACGATGTCTCACTATTACATATATTTCAAATTTTATAAATATAATATAGGAATATAATTGTAGGAAAATGGTAAACCTACTTGTCAAGCAAAAAAATTAATTTAAAATTAAAAACCCCTCTACGTTTTGTTTTGCCGTATGCGAGACGTACAGTTATCCGGCATTCTTACAACATATCCCGTCCATTGTACCTTACCAGTTTAAGCGGCTTTCTGGATACCGGGCTCGCCGTAGAGTTGCTACAGCTCGTGGTTCATTCTTCGCCTCCATACGCCATCCTTACATACTCCGCCGAAGATGATCCTAAACACACGTCGCTCGAAAACGGCAAGTTCTTGCAAGTCCTACTCGAGCATTGTCCATGCCTCGTGCCCGTAGAGGACTACCAGTCTTATGAGTGTCTTGGAGGAGTTTGCCAAGCATTAAAGTTTTGTGGAGTCCGTAGTAACACGACTTGTAAGTCGTACAATACGTTTGTGGATTTCTCTGCTGCAGTTGTCTGACGTTACCAATGATTCGAGGTACACACATTCGTCATCTACCTCGAACTAATCTTCATCGATCACTACGTTACTGTCTATGCGAGCCGTATTGCGATGGGTTCCCCCTGCTAGCAGATGCTTGGTCTTCGACGTATTCACCTTTATTTCCACCTTTTCTGCATCAAGTTTCAGCTTGATGTAGTGTGCAGCAATAGCCTAGAACGTCCTTCCGGCAAGGTCCACGTCGTCAACAAAGCATATGAACTGGCTGGATTTATTGAATATTGTGGTCCGCATGCTGAAGGCCGCACACTTTATCAGTCTTGTTAATTTCGCAGAGAAGCTATTTTCGGCGATAATTTTCCATAGCTCTACGCTTTACAGCTCTTGATAATGTCGTAAGCGGCCTTATAATCGATGAATAGGTGGTACATGGGCACTTGGTATTCACGATACTTTTGGAGGATCTGCCACAGCATAAAGATTTATCCGTTGTCGATAACCCATCCTCAAAACTAGCTTGATAGTTTCCCAAAAACCTTGGTGCTAGCGGCGAGCGACGGCGAAAGTTGATCTGGGAGGGCACTTTGTAGGCTGCGTTGAGAATCGTGATCGAACGATAGTTCTCACATTCCAACTTGTCGGCCATCTTCTATTTTAGGTATTTTACTTCCTCCTTCCACTCCCCCAGTAGATGTTCTGCATCCTAGATCCTGACAATCAGTTGGTACAGACAGAAAGCCAACCCATTCGGACCCAGCTTGATAAGCTTCGCAGCGATGCCATTCATTTCAACGGATTTGTTGTTCTTGAGCTGCTTGATAGCATCCTTAACTCCACTTATAGTAAGAGGCGGTACGTCTCCATCATCCGCTTTGTTGGCGAAGTCGTTCCTCCTACCGTTTTGGTCATCTGCCTGTGCGCCATTCAGGTGTTCATTGTAGTGCTGCTTCCACCTATCGATCACCTCACGTTCATCCGTCAAGATACTTCCATCTTCATTTCGACACATTTCAGCTCGTGACACAAACTCTGCGCGGGATGCGTTAAGCTTCTTGTAGAATCTAGTGTTTCTTGAGAACGATACTGTTGCTCCATTCTCCGGGTCCTTTGCTGCAGCATTATAGTCCGCGCTGCATTGTTCTTGTCTAGAATCGTTTGACGCTCCTCGTCAAACTAGCCGTTACGTTGATTTCTCTCGACGAATCCAACAGCAACTTCCACTGAGTTGTTAATGGCTGCTTTAATAGTACTACAGCAGTTTTTCAGAGGGGCTTCGGATAGCTATCCATCATCAGGTTACACTTCCTCAAGGCTTTGCGCGTACTCACTAGTGACTTCGGGGAGTTCAATTCGCTCCAGATCATACCGTGGCAGGTGACGGTAGCGGATGTTGTAGACAACCGAAAGTCTTTAGCGCCTTTTGACCGTCAAGAGATAGTGATCCGAATCGACGTTCGTGCCACGATAGGTTCGGAAGTCGATAATGTCCGAGAAATGCCTTCCGTCTATCAAAACGTGATCGATTTGTGTTTCAGTCTGTTGTGGGGATCTCCAGGTGTACCGATATGTGAGGCTATGATGGAAATAAGTACTACGTATGGCCATGTTCTTGGAGGCGGTAAAGTCAATGAGTCGTAGGCCGTTTTCGTTCGTAAGCCGGTGTGCGCTGAGCTTTCCAATAACTGGTTTGAATTCTATCTCCTGGTCAACCTGAGCATTGAGATCCCCGATATCGATTTTGATATCATATTTGCTTACTGCACTGATTGTTTTTACGGCTGGCTTGTAAGTCTCGCCGGAGGACCATCATGACAGCACTGGCACCAGGACGTTGATCAGCCGCCCCTAACATGGATTACAGAGGCTGTTTTGGGCCACACCATCTTAACGAACAAACACTCGAGTTGGCGAAGCATTTCCTCACTTAGCTGTTGTCGGATGACAACATTTTCCAGGACACACCAATCAGTTGTGTCCATGTTTCAGCTGGCAGTCTATTGTAATAATATAACTCATGGAGGTGTGGGATAGGAACTTGTGAGGGCCGGAGCATGATTTGACGCTCTTTGAAGTTGTAAACTCACCATTTAAGTCCTAATTTAGTGCTGTAAATCTGTATATTCAACGCAGTACATTAAATAAAAGAAGATAAAAAATAGTCCGACGCGACGGCAGACCTTTACTCGGAGACCTTAGACTATCCGCTATCTAATATGCAAAAAGCATGTCATGAAACATCCCAAGTAACAATTCTATAGCTACTTGGTTTTCTAACGGTTTTATCACAGCAATGGATATTACCAACGGTTTCATGGCGGTTAAACCCGATGCCAAAAATAGCAAGTCGTAATGAGCACTGATAGCTGTCAATAAAACTCTAATAAAACTTAGAATATAACCGGCAAGAGTCAATGCGATTTTGCTTTATTATTGGTTTTATTATTACTATCTATTGCCCCATAAAACCATTCCAGCTTGCTGTCATATAACATAGAAACCAGTTTTATTGCGGTCATTCGAAATCTAAAAAACTACTAGTTGGCTATGAAAAATATCTCATAAAATTGTAATAAGTGCCCCGTTTTAACCTGTCAAACTAGTAAACAAATATATGCAGGCAACGATATACATACAGGTGAGACAAAAGCGGCTTATTTGGTATAATGTGATGCAGAATTCTGTCGCTATCTCCGAAAGATGCGTGTAAAATGCTTTAGCGCATTTGTGAACATTGATGACGTAGAACTCCAAGAATCTTATAAAGTAACACGGCAAACTTAGTATTAGTACTTAGTACTGTTCGGTAGTTTTTTTTTTCAAATTTTATCGCCAGTATTGTCTTGTTTCGGTTGAAAATAATTTCCTGTGTCGTTTAAATTATGCGTCCTTAAAAATAAGGTAGGGGCAAAACACTATTGATATATTTATAAATATTTTTTATAAATATAAATATATTTTCGTGCACCTCTATTTATATCAAAGCACGTTGATTCCTCATTATCGTCGGTGTGATGTCAGATTTTTCATAAAAATAAAGTTGTCTAGGCCCCAGGGATTTACCATATTTTTTTCTCATAATACAGGCATCCAACTTTTGCCGCACCTTACAACATATATATCATTGAACTAGGCTTATTGCGGCTACGATTGATACCAACTAATTACCAACCGCGCCATATTGATATTTTTAAAACTTTTTATGATCTAGAAACGAAAATCGAATCGTCGTCTGACTAACAAATAAATTGAACATCCAAAGTTGATTTTGATCTATCTCTGTATTGAAGAACACGGCTAGATTTTTTTTTTTGAAAAACTGAGCTGAAACAATCAAATTCATTTTTGCTAACAATGAGATCATTTTTGTAAGCCCGTACTATTTTGATGGCGCATAAATTTTAAGCGTCTATGTTCTCAAAATGCACGACAAAATTTCATGCGCATATGCTTGAGAGCTACAAAACCTAGCAAAAACCCCTCTTTATTCCTTATCTTTCTACAATATCACCATCAAATAAAATCGATCGCACGATGAAAACCAACACAGGTGAAACATTTCTCTCACGACGAGAGATTTCCTTATAAAAAAGTGGCGTGATGTTCTGGTGTGTGTGCAGGAACAGCACAACAAATCAACTTATTACGGTTGTTGTCAAGCAATGAAAAGTTGAATTGGACTTATTGTGGCAAGTAGCAGAGCGCAATAATGCAACCAAACTTATTGCGCTCCTAAAGAGGTAATGCCAGCTGCTTATAGTATGCGGTACTCTTTCCATGTGGTTTTAAAGCAGTTTTATTTCCATTCTTATAATTGCTTCAATAAGCTTGGCAAGGGTGGGCCACCTGGCTGGATAGCAAACTTATAGCGGTTATCAGGAGGTTCTGATAGTATTTTCTAGTTTTAACAGCAGTTTTGCGAAATTGGTCATGAAAACCGCTAAAAGAATGCAATACGACTTAAATTGTTACTTGGGATGCCAAGCAATCAAACTTGGTTGGGAATTTTGAAATTCTTCTCTGGAGATATTTAAACGAAAGTCTATAAATGGCTGCGAATACCGAATAATCTATATTTTCAAAACATATCCTAGCCATAGCCATAGCCAAATAGCCTTAAATCATCGATGGAAGCAACTGACATTAATTTTGAATGCAGAAAACCTGAAAATGTCGATTTGCTTTTAATATAAATTTCTTTTGAAAAATAGATTTTGGAGTGTTTTTAGCTTTTCACAAACTGGAAGACGCCATCTCATACTTTTAAAAACTTTGAAAAGCTATTTGGTGTCCGATTTGGCTTCAAGGCGTCATATCGGTTCTGGAAATATAAACAGTAGTATTCATATATTTTTAGCAGCTTTTCGAAAAGCGAAAAGAGCAGGGTGAATAAATATTCATCCTGCCTCTCACCCCTTACTTCTTGCCCAGCACGAACGCTGCTTATAGCAATGTGTTGCGTCGAGTTTATTCATTTTCCTCTGCGCTGTGTTTCTGCCGCTCGCAGAAAAATTATACACTTACTGCTTACACCACAGTTGATCTCTCTAATGAGAATACACAAAAGTAGGGTAGTTTGGGGTAATTTGGACCCCCTAAGGAAAACTCCTGTTATTTCGTAGCCTGTGCTTTCTATTCCACAAACGTAATGTATTACACTAATATTGACCTGTTTTCTATGTTTTTACACAAAAAAATCATGATATTGAGGTCAAAAGAACAAAAGAAATAACGAAACTAAAAATAATGATTTTCGGACATAAAAAATCGTTTGGGGTGAAAATGGATAACTATTGGGGTAATATGGACAGTGTTTGGGGTGATGTGAACAGAGTAAAA
This sequence comes from Wyeomyia smithii, assembly GCF_029784165.1. Taxonomy (NCBI): domain Eukaryota; kingdom Metazoa; phylum Arthropoda; class Insecta; order Diptera; family Culicidae; genus Wyeomyia; species Wyeomyia smithii. The sequence continues at coordinate 80,865,325 of NC_073696.1, read as the reverse complement.
AATGTGAGTTATCTAGTATTAATGGTTACCTAATACACAGTAGAAGGTGGTATTAGGCATACGAAATGATAATTGCAATTCTTAGGCATTGCAATTCATAGGCATTTGCATTGATTCTACCATAGACCAAAAAAAATTACCCTTTTCCAATTATTCAAACTAGCGCGCGCGAACACACACACATGTGACGGTTAGTAGAGTAGAAGAATGCAGCACGGGCGAGAATGCTGCAACACCGTACGAGAGCGAACGTGGAACGATACCGACAGGCACGGAACAGCCAAAACTCAGTCCTCCGAAGGAAGAAGCGCCAGCTCGAGGACCGAGATCGCGTAGCGATGGAAGAGCTGTACCAAGCTAACGACACTCGGAAGTTCTACGAGAAGCTGAACAGCTCCCGCAAAGGCTTTGTGCCGCAAGCCGATATGTGCAGGAGCTTGGACGGCAACCTCCTTACAGACGAGTGTGAGGTGATCGAAAGGTGGAGGCAGCACTTCGACGAGCATCTAAACGGCGATGCAGTAGAGCGCGAGGACGGTATGGCAATTGATCTTGGTGCACGAGCAGAAGATATCAGTCCAGCCCCCGATCTTCTGGAGGTGGAGGAGGAGATTGGTCGGCTGAAAAACAATAAAGCTGCTGGAGTGGACCAACTTCCCAGCGAGCTATTGAAATACGGTGGAGAAACACTGGCTAGAGCCGTGCACTGGGTCATTGTCAAGGTTTGGGAGGAAGAACGAGTACCGGAGAAGTGGATGGAGGGTATTGTGTGTCCCATCTACAAAAAGGGCGACAAACTGGAGTGCTGCAATTACCGGGCAATCACTCTGTTGAACGCCGCCTACAAGGTACTCTCCCAAATACTTTGCCGTCGACTATCACCATTTGCGAAGCAGTTCGTGGGGCACTACCAGGCGGGATTTATGGGTGCCCGCGCCACCACGGATCAGATATTCGCGGTTCGGCAGGTTATGCAGAAATGCCGCGAATATAACGTGCCCACACATCATTTGTTCATCGATTTTAAATCGGCGTACGACACAATCGATCGAGACAAGCTATGGCAAATTTTGCACGACTACGGATTTCCGGACAAACTGACGCGGTTGGTCAAAGCGACGATGGATCGAGTGATGTGTGTAGTTCGAGTTTCGGGGGCACTCTCGAGCCCCTTCGAAACCCGAAGAGGTCTAAGGCAAGGTGATGGTCTCTCGTGCCTACTGTTTAACATTGCCCTGGAAGGTGTCATCAGAAGAGCGGGGATTAACACGATTGGCACGATATTCCAAAAGTCGGTTCAACTGTTTGGTTTCGCCGACGATATTGACATTGTGGCTCGGACCTTTGTGAAGATGGCGGATACGTACATCGGACTAAAGGCTGAAGCCAAACGGATTGGACTGGTCATCAATGCATCGATGACGAAGTACATGAAAGGAAGGGGCTCACGAGAGGACAGTGCTAACCTCCCACCTCGAGTTCAAATTGGTGGTGATGAAATCGAGGTGGTTGATGAGTTTGTGTATCTGGGCTCACTGGTAACTGCCGACAACGATACCAGCAGAGAAATTCAACGGCGCATTATGGCAGGAAATCGTGCATACTTTGGTCTCCGGAGGACGCTCCGATCGAGTAGAATTCGTCGCCGCACCAAGATAACCATCTACAAGACGCTGATCAGACCGGTAGTCCTCTATGGGCATGAGACATGGACTATGCTTGTGGAGGACCAACGCGCCCTTGCGGTCTTCGAGCGGAAGGTATTGCGTACCATCTTCGGTGGACTGCAGATGGAAAACGGAGTGTGGAGAAGGCGAATGAACCACGAACTGCAGGAGCTGCTTGGGGAGCCATCTATCGTCCACACCGCTAAGATAGGCAGGCTGAGGTGGGCTGGGCATGTTGTAAGGATGTCAGACGACAGCCCGGTAAAGATGGTTCTTGAAACCATTCCGTCAGGGACGAGACGGAGAGGTGCACAGCGGGCAAGGTGGATCGATCAGGTGGAAGACGACCTGCGGACCCTACGCAGACTGCAGAGCTGGCGAACTGCAGCAATGGACCGAGTGGAATGGAGACGACTCTTACGTACAGCAAAGGCCACACCACGGCTTGGGACTGTTTGGTAAGGTATGGTAATTATTACTGGAGTAATGGCCGTTTCCCCGAAACGCTTTTTTTGCAGAGGCTTGCGGTGATCTTGATAGAGACTCAGCGGGTCAACCGAAATCAAAAAACTCATATTATTTCATTAGTTTAGAAGTGTGCCGAGTCCTTGAACGATCGCTTTTATGAGTATTTTGTTTTCAGTGCAAACGGGAACGTTTTTCCCAAAAAATGCACGTTTTGCGCGCTTAAAATTGCATTAAAAGTTTTTTTCGGGCAAAATGTAACTGTATGTTTCAAAAAACGATCGTTCAAGGACCGGCAAATTTAATAAAGAAAATTAAAAAAAAAGATGAAGGAAATAGGTTCAGTAGTTTTCCCGCAATCAGGATCACGGCAAAGTCATTTTTCGGAAAACACTATTCCGAGATAATCGCGTGTAAAGTTTCAAGTTCAGCTTATGTGGCCGTGGCGAGGCGCGTTGCAAATCGCTCTAACTTTCTTCCTATTGCTCAGATCTTTATGAAAATTTGTGGAAATGTTCTCAAGATGTTGTATTTGAAAATAATGCAATAATTTTTTTTCGGTTTTTTGGAAACTGAAAAGGTATATAACCCCTTAATGTTTGGTCTTTAGACATTATTTCGATTCCAAACATACCCGAATTGCTAGTATTAATTGGGTTTCTCAGATTTCCATAAACCGGAACCTGCATCATCTTGCGGTTTCTGCATGTTTTCTACATTTTTATATAGTTTCCCAGAGACCGATAATTGACATCTTGGATATATAAATGGCGTCGAACATGTTCCGAAAATCAACTTCCGGTCTCCAGACATGGCGGAACGCTCGGTAATCATAAAATTCATACAGAAAGTTCTCATAAAGCACGAACATTCTTGACTTTTGACCCTCTTCAAGGCAGCGTCGTTACCGAAAGTTAAATGTTTTTGCTCACAGTATCTAAAATTGTGTAAAAATTCAAATAGATTTTTTCTAAAATCTAGAAAATCTATAACGAGCGTCTTAGCAGAGTGATTGAGATCAATCAAAGAAATAGTTATCGGTTTCCGTTATACTCTACTAAATTTTTTAGAAATAAATATTGAAATTCAGTCCGCAAATATATATTTCGACTGTGACGTACAGTCTTCCTCAATGCTTATGTGGACTGGTTTACCAGAGTATAACGGAAACCGATAACTATTTCTTTGATTGATCTAGATTTTTTCTGCTCAGACAACGCTTCGAATAACAACTATGATTATAATTTCACTCGGATTATTTCGTTTCTCGTGGTGTTCACAGATTACGACAATGACGGTTTCATCGGCCAGTCAGACCTGCTGGAAGTCATCACCGCGCTGACCCGCAACGAGCTAACGGTGGAAGAGCACCAGCAGATCGTCGACAATGTCATCGAGGAGGCGGATGTCGATGGCGACGGTAAACTGTCCTATTTGGAGTTTGAGCACGTGATTACCAGAGCACCGGATTTCATGTCCACGTTTCACATACGAATTTAAATGAAGCGCGCTCGCGCGATTCGAGCGCTAGTGGTGGAAATGAATGGAATTAGTGCGTACCGGTGAAGGATGCTCTCTAGTGGAATTGCTGCAGAAATTGTTTTGGCTTTCGTACAGTAGCGAGGGCAACAACCATCCCGTATAACACTTTGTATGTTAGCGAGGAATCGCATACAATGTGCAATTGGCGCAACAAAAAAATAGAGAAAAAACTGTTGGTTTCGTTGATAAGGGGACCTTATAAAAATTAGATTTTTGAGAAACCAAATGCATTACCATTTATTTTGAACGAAAGAAGAGTTTGAACAAATTAATAAGTAATAACAAGACATGATAGGACATTATAAAACAGCAGTGACACAGCAAGGAGAAATCGTTTGAGTTAACCAAAATGGATTGTCCCACACACCGAAAAGACACCGGCTGTCTTCAAGTATACCATTATGCCCGCATAATTGGCACGTCCTAAAAGGTAAATTCAACCCGCTCACTTGTTTAGGGAGTACAATTATATGTGTATGCCCGATGTACATCCAAAGTCATACCTACTTGTTAACTAACCAAATATCTAACGGAAAGGCCTAGGACCGAAACGAGGAGTCATATAGAACACGTTTTATCGTAGCCTCTTTTTGTCGACATCTCCAGCATATTTGTGCCGAAAAATATGCAGCATAATATTCCTTCTGTTGACTCGGTATTCTGCTGGGAGCGGTGCATAAGTGTGCTGCTCTTAGCTCGTTAAGGTGCCATACGGCCGTACAATCATCATAATTTCCACCGGGACAGATGGTTTAGTTTTTATTTCTACTTCTTCATAGCGGATGCTAGCGGTGCATGTTAGACGCAGAGGAAATATTGTTACTTACATAAGCACAACCCTCCTCGCTTCATAGAATCCTTACGGATTAATATGTAACATTTTCCAGCGAAAACTATGAGAGAGAGAAAGTTTTACGGAAGAAGGTTCAGAATAATACGAGGAATGCATCAGACAAATAAGACTGCCATGTGCATTTAGTTGATAATTGCACAAGAATTTCCCTGACGAAGAAAAATAATGCAATCTTGGCGGTACTGCGGCGAAAATACTTTACCAGATTTCCACGGCATCATCGCAAAGCATCTCCTGTGTTTCGGAACGCGCGCTGTTGAGTTTGCTAGTGAAAAAGTAACATATTTCCCATCCTTGTTTAAATTCCGAGCGAGGAGCATAAATGATAAACCATTACCCAGGAACGCCCCAGGACGACGTAAGAGTTTTCATCTTCCCGCTAACTATATGCGATCTAGACATAGTTCTCTTCCACTTATCTCGAAGATCCATTTAAACTGGGGTTTTTGACGGCATGCGATGTTGATTGCATGATTATCTGAAACCCAGAACAGCCAAAGGACCGACCGTTTGTTCAATTACCGAGAGAATAACGTTTTTAACCTTTGAAAATCGGTGCAGTGTTTTCTTTTCTTTTCTTATCCTTTCCTCGAAGCATACCGTTATTTCATTGCTCCGCTCTTTAGAGTAATTTCATCACTCCAGCTTGGAAGACTGTTCTTCCCGCTGCGGAGTTTTAAATACTGTTAGCGTAATTATAGAGGTTATAGCCTATAAAATTTTCAGTGAAACTTTGGAAGTTTGGTGGGATTGGTGTAAACAATTTTGCATACATAAAACTTCAACAACAAAAATCAGACATCTGCTTTCGAAACCGTCACTCGTATTCCAATTTTTGTACGATATTATGTGTCATAATAGTCATTAAATTAGATTGCCTAACTAGTGAAAATTACAGCTTATAAAATATTTAAAAATCCGCCCAGAATGTTCTCAGCCGCCCAGAGTGTACGCAAAGTTACTACAATTACTGAACAAATTACCAAAATTTCTTTGAAATCTGATAGGGTGCTGAGTGAATTGCTGTTAAATCCCTGCTATAGTTAAAGGGTTATTTATTTGTTCGATTGTTCAGCCATGATATTATTTCTCAACAAACTGACTTTTTAAGCATAGCTGTATAATAACTGCTTCAAGTTTAGTCCAGGCTATTTTTTGTACAAATCTGATAACAAATGCTAACATAGTCAACACCTAGTCCATTGGAACTGATAACACTCCATAGAACCTCTGATCAGTCGTCCGTTGAAGAAATATTTGCAACGTATATATCTTAATCGAGCAAATCAACGAACGGGATGATAAGGGATGATAGAGAAAGCAAAAAGTACGCGTAAAATCCTCACCATAAGCAGATTAGATCGACAGCGTAGAAGTAGAAGAGGAAAACATTTTCTGCGGTGCATAAATCTCGTCAACCGAAAAAGGATGCAAATTCCTGGCGAACCATTCGCACAGATTTTTGTTGACCAAACTCATGCTAATACTAGGATTTTGACGAACCGAGTTCCAGATGAATGATAGCAAAAAATAATCGGATAACATTCTAGCGGAGCCCCCTCCACTGGGCGAATCAATGGAATTACTTTCAGTAATTTAAAAGCTTCCAGTCCGATGCACAACTGAACGGAACCGGTGGTGCTACGATCGAAAAAGTTTAAAAGCATAGGAATCAATTATGTTAATGTTATGCCACACGATTAAGAACCCCGGTCCAATATAATTCACAGCTTATTATAATTTGATTTTCATTTCGATATGAACATTCTACCAAGCTATTATTGGTCCAATGAAATTAATGTGCTGGGATCTGGGTCAGTGGTGATATGGATGATCGGGTAGGTCGGAAGAAAATCTGGGCCTGGCGGAAGGTATGTTCCCACAAACAGGCTCTAACTTTTGACTCCCAAAGCTGCGGTGCTCTTTGTGTGGAAACTTTTTGTTTGTTTTAATGAAGTGTTGAGATTTTGTAAAGATTTTTGTTCATTTTTTTCCAAGTTTGTGCTTCAGTCGATGTTTCGTGTCTTGGTTTTAAGGTTTTGAGTTTATACATCATCGGTTTTATGCTTAGCTTCCTAGTATTTAGGTTTTGTATTCTAAACTTAAGATATTTTTACCTTTGTTATACTATTACCTTTGTTATACTAAACAAAGGTTATAAAATCGGTCGAAAAACGCAAAATAGATCCAAGATCCGGAGGACCGAACCGTATATACCATTCGACTCAGCTCGACGAACTGAGCAATGTCTGTTCGTGTGTATGTGTGTGTGTGTGTGTGTGTGTGTGTGTGTGTGTGTGTGTGTGTATGTTGTCTGTATGTATGTGCCGCAAAATACTAACGCACCTTTCTTACAGAACGCAATATCCGATTTTGATGATCTTATACGCGAACGAAAGCTACTGTGGTCCCCCAGAATGCTACCGAGTGGATTTTTGATTAGTGGCTTAGATTTTGAATTATTGATCAAAGAGTATTTTTTATATGAGACATTTAACTTTTAGGGCAAAATGAATGGCACGGAGGGCCATGAGTTGTATACCAATCGACTCAGATCGACGAACTGAACATTTTCTGTATGTATGTGAATGTGTGCCTGTATGTATGTATGTGTAAATATGTTGTTTATATGTTTAGTATATCAAAATCGAACAAAAAAAAAATAACTAAAAAAACACCCTTTTTACAGTACGCATATTCCGATTTTGATGTTCGCATGCTCAAATGAAAGCCCCGGAGCTCTTTGAAAATCATACTGAGTGCGATTTTTTATTGGTTATTATTTATCTCTCTCTCCATGCTTTTCCTTCTTATCTATCCCTCTTTTTTCGTATCGCTATTTATTTCTCAAAGGAAAGCAACAATCATCGACAACTTTGCATGTTTTTTACACTTTTCGTAGTGCGTTAAGATCAAATTGCAATACTTACTTAGCTTCTTCTCTTGCTTGCGAAGCTTCCGTCCACACTTTCTTTGAAATATATAATCAATTGTACGTTGAACCCAGATTAGCGAAAAATAAGAAGCTTTTACAGCTTTCGGGGAGCATTGAAGCAGAACCTAATCCCACAGTGTGCAAATGTAACACAATTAGCGATGCAGATATTGCAGATGCAGAAAACATAAAAAATCGCTGTTTTGTTTGCAATGCTACGTTTTGAACAGCTGAAAAAATTTTCAGTTGAACTTTTATTTGATGTTTAATATTAGGTTCTAAGTATACTTTTATCTCGTGACCAAGAATTTAAAAAATTGTGAACATCGAGATGCGATCATTTGTAGTTTGGATGAAACTGAAGCAACTTTACATGGCTATACACGTTTACTAGTGTGCGCAGGTGGAAAGTCACTTATTCCTATGATATGATACACTACGCTCATATAAGATATAAATATTGGTTTCTAATTTAAGACCAAGTGCAAATATGTTATTCCATTTCTCGTTATCGCAAAAGTTTTATAAAGTCTTTATTTCGGATTTTATCGTACAGCCTAGGCCTTCGAAAAGAATAATGTTCTCGTCTACACTCCGAAAATCCAAATCTCTCAAATGTCGCGAAAACCTTCATTTTCAGATTATGCATTTGAGTTAGAATTGAATTGACAACTTTCGTCAATGGTTATATTTTTTTCTTTGTTTTTCTGAGGTTAGTAGAAGTTTGCTTCAATTCGTAAAAAAGACTTGATGCTGCTTCATAATTCTAGGTCCTGCGATTTCTGAAAATATTGCGAATGTGGTATTCAAACCTGGATTATGGGGATTTGAAAAATTAGAACTGCCTCGAACTAACATACATATTTGCTGTTCTAGTATGAAATCAGCATCTTTGTTATCTATTACTATTTACTGTTTACTGTTTCTGTTTATTTAAGAAAATATGTTGCTTCTATCCAGCATTTAAATAAGACTCATATACTTCAGTGATAACATCCATAATATTTGCGAAAACCACGTCAAGCTATAGTTCAAAGATCGTCTTTGGTTCACCTTCTGAAAACTATCTTTTGAATTCATTTTATTCATAATTGAAATTAAATTTACGTTGCTATATGATTTGTGATTTACTGGCCTTAATAAGTATACAATTATAGTTAGTATAACAAAGGTTTCTGCACCACTAGGTGGATTAATTTTTATGATTTAGATTTGCGTTCAGATGGGTTACTGTAATTCAGGTGGTTTGTGTACTGGTCTTGAGAATTCCTGTTTTAGTTTCGAGATTTTATGTTCTAGCTTAAAGGTTCGTGCTGTGATTTCCAATTTTGTATTCTAATTTGATTCAATGAGCTTCAGTTTTGAAATTTCATACGTGGTATGCGGATGGCCCCATATTCCGGATTTGTTTCCTAGTTTGAGGTTTGGACATACAAATGAAACACAAATTTCCGCATAACTCGAGACTTATCAAGCAATGGAGCTAAAGTTGGCATGTGAGAGATTTTAATCGGGATGGAGTTTTCTTTCTACATACTATTTTGTTTTTCTTTGAAGTCTTGCAAGTGAATTGCTTCCATCAACGGAACTTTTTGGGTGCTTCTCGCTGACTTACCGAACCCTTGTTGTTGAACATGTTTTGTAGAGAGCGGGGCATTTTCTTATCCATTATCTCCGTTGGACGGCCGAGAATTTTGTGCATCGCCTGTTTCGTGCGGCACCGTATGCTCCTGGTTCTAAGCGTCTAGCGAGGGCCAAAGTAGGCCCAATTTTCAGCTTAAATACGTCGTTGAATCTTTTTACGTGTTTTATTGTCGGCGGTTACCAGAGATCCCAAATATACCCAAGTCCATGATCACCGTCCAAGAGAGGCGAGTGTTGGTTTTATTCGAGCCTCTCGCTTTCATATATCTCGCTTTCACCGCATTAATTTTCTAGTCTAACTTTCCTGGCCTTCACTTTTGGTCTTGCGTAGATTGCCTTCACCGTCGCAAAGTTTCTCTTAATAACATCGAGGTCGTTTGCGAAGCCTATGAGGTGACCGCCTTTGCTGCGAATCGCGCCTTTCTTTCTTTTCAATGGATTACACCCTCAAGAACAATGTTGAACTATGTGCAGGAGAGTCCATCTCCTCTAACAGCTAGCTTAGCTTTATTAAGTCGTGTCAGTTTATCTGGAAAACTGTAGTCGAGCATTATTTGCCATAGCTGGTCTCGATCGACTGTATCATACGCTGCCTTGAAGTCCACGAAGACTTGATGTGTGGGAATTTTTTTTTTTCTGTGTGGACTCATCACTGCGACCAGAGCTTAGATCTAATGTGATATTACCCAGGTATTTTCTGTACTCCGCACTTCATATTATTAGTAGTAACACTATCGAAGTAAGTGATACGCTTATCATTCATATCAGTGCTTGTATGTAAGTTTTTTCACCTTTCCGTTTGAAGCTTATGTTCCACTATACCGAGCCTCTGTCCATCCTAAAAATATCGCCTAGTTACAATTCCCTGGAGAGAATTTTATGTTACTCACACCAGTTTTATTATACTGGGGACTTATTCTTGTTAGAAGAAAAGTCAACAGAGGTACTGTAGAATCCAGATTGGAGGAAGGGTACGTGGTGGGGAGCCTGAGTATCAACCCATGCTCAAAGTCCTTTGATAACCAAATGGCCTGATTCTACTAAGATTCGGACTCATGACCACCCGCTTACCAAAGCGGACTCTATTACCTTGCGGCTACGGAGCTCCCTATGTGTGGACATATTGTACTTCCGGTATTTCTGAAGGATCTGCCGCGAAGTGGAGATTTGATCCGTAGTAGCACGTGCTTGCGTGAAGCTTTTGGTAGAGGAGAAAGATGGCGGAACATAATCTGGGAGGGGACTTTGTAGGCGACGTAATCAACATTATGCCTCGGTAGTTGCTGCATTGTAGCCGATCGCCCTTTCTATAGAAGTGGCATACAAATCCTTCCATCCATTCTTCTGGAAGTATCTCTTCCTCCCAAATGTTGGTCTGAGTCTATATCCGCCCTCCAAAGGGAGCGTATATTTGTTAAGTTGTAGAATAACCGGCCGTCAAAAAAAAAGTTGTCAGTTTGATTTGTTGGCCGGGGGCCTAGCGTAGTTGATAACATCTCTTCCAACCTCGCTGGTGGGTTCGAATCCCACCGCCGCACATAGGAGTACGTAGAGCAAAAACCTGGCCAAAATTATTCTGATGAGTTTTCAGATAACAAATGTGTCTTAACATAAGACATAAAAACTTATTATTAACAAGATTTCATCAAGATTTAATCACCTAGCAGTGATATAACAACTTATCTGCTATTACTCTGCAATTCTAAAAAGTACAAATATAGTAAGATCTTGTTCTGGTGAATACTTTTTGCCTTTCTCCTAGAAAGGTATAGCAATCACTTGCAAAACCGAAAGTATAAAAGTGCTCCAAAGGGCCGAATGGCATATATCACTCGACTCAGCTCGACGAGCTGAGCATTTTCTGTGTGTGTGTGTGTGTGTGTGTGTGTGTGTGTGTGTGTGTGTGTGTGTATGTGTGTGTGTATGTGCAGATTTTAATTCTCACTCACTTTTCTCAGAGATGGCTGGACCGATTTTCATGAAATTAATTGCAAATGAAAGGTCTTGATGTCCCATAAGACCCTATTAAATTTCATTGTAATCGGATTTTTAGTTTAGAGGTTATGTTTCAAAATGTAAAAATCATGAAACATCATTATCTCGAAAACTACACAACCAATTTGAACAGAATTGATTCCAAATAAACGGGCCACCTGAAAAACTCTTAACTTTTAAATTTTATAAAGATTGAACTTGTGGTTCAAAAGTTATGACAAAAAACGTGTTTTGAAGACTACTTAATCTCACTCATGTTTCTCAGAGATGGCTGAACCGATTTTCATAAAATCAGTGTCAAATAGAAGGTCTAGTTGCCCCATAAGACCCTATTGATTTGTTTTGCAATCGGACTATTACTTTGCCTGTTATGTTTAAAAATGTGAAATCCAGCTATGAAAAGGAACATATTCCAAAGACTACTTGAACTCACTCACTTTTCTCAGAGACGGCTGACCCGATTTCCACAAAATTTGTGTCAACTAATAAGTCTAGCTGCCTCGTAACACCCTATTGAATTTTACTGCAATCGGACTGTAACTTCGTCTGTAAAGTACTGAAATGTGAAAATCACGAAACTTCATTATTTCAAAAACTACACAACCGATTTGATCAATATTATTATCAAATGAGCGGGCTAGTTAAGGGTTAACTGATGAATTATGATTGAACACGTGGTTTCAAAGTTTGGCTGCCCTATACGTTCCCATTTCATTTGATCATAATTGATTTAAGCCACCGTTATGTATTAAATTGTTAATAAAACAATGAAAGTCTATTATTTCACATCACTTATTTGAACATAACTAGAGTCATACGAACGAGTCATCTCTCGAACTTACAAATAACAAACTTCATAACAATATGATATGTGGCTCAAAAGTTATGGAAAGAAAAGAAATTCAAAGACTATTTAAAACTATACCTGCTTTGATTGATATATTTATGTGGCCTCAATATAATTTAAATGTGGTTTTGTACTATTTGAACGTTCCAAAGTCATTGATTCCTTGCGATGTGTTCAAAGTCTGCAAATGCACGACGAATCGGCCATAGGATATGATCAAAGTCAAAATACAAATCGTTTGGTTTATCGGTTTTATTGATTTTATCGAAATGACAACATCCTCGACTTTTGGCTTCTGTGCATCGCCCTAATTCTGAATATATTCATATTGGGTGGTATTCGGTCATTTTCTGCAAATTTTCTGGCATCAATCTAACACCGGAAATACCAATATTGGGAGGTATTTAGTTATTTTGGTTGTTTTCCAGAAACTAACAGTGGTCGTCTTTAAATTTAAAATGGTGTCAAGGGTGAATGTTTGGTTTCTATGCATCATCTCGATTACGGAAATATCCATGTTGAGTATTATTTGGTCATTTTCGACTGTTTCCTATAAGTTGCCATTTAGCGATTCAAAATGGTGTCTGAGGTCAATTGTTAGCTCATTGCATCATTCTGGTTCCAGAGATACTCATATTGGATGGAATTTGGTTATTTTAGGCTGTTTTTCACAAACCGGAAGTCGCCATCTTGGATTTCAAAATGGTATTTAATATAATTTCTGGCCTCTGAGCGTCATTCTGGTTGAAAAAACACCCATGTTGGGTGTAATTTGATCATTTTCGATTTTAGCTGCTGTGTATCATTCTAGATCCGGAGATACTCATGTTAGACGGAAATGGCCGATTTTTTGGCTGTTTTCCAGAAACCACAAGTTGCCATCGTACAATTCATAATGGTGTCTGAAGTCGATTTGTGGCTCCAGTGCATCATTACGATTCCGAAAATAACCATATTGGGTGGTATTTGGTCGTTTGCTGCTGGTTTTCCGTAGCCGGAAGTCGCCATATTAGAATTCAAAATGGTATCTGTGGTCGAATTTAGCTCCTGTGTATCTTTCTTGTGGTCCCCGTGGCTCTGTGGTTAGCGATGTCGAGGATCTTTTTGAACTGGAAATTTTCTCGACTCAGCACTGGGGCGCGGTGTATCGTTGAACTTATCCTACACATGCAAAATGTGCCAAAAACAATATCCAAAATGTTGCCTGAGGTCGATTATGGAACATATTTATTACCACTAAAAACATTCACCTGCCAAATATGGTTCCATTTAGTTGATTAGTTCGCGAGATGTGCAGAAATTTGTGCAGTAACATGTGCTTCCATAAGAGGGAGGGGCGTCGAACCATTATGGACACATTTATTACCCTTTAAAACATCCACATGCTAAATTCGGTTTCATTTGCTTGGTTTGTTCTTGAGTTGTGCAGAAACGTATGTTTCATTTGTATTGGACCCCTCCTTTCCAGAAGAGGGAGGGGTCTCAAACTATCATAGGAACCTTTATCGGGACCAAAAACCCCTACATACAAATTTTCACGTCGATCGGTTCGGTAGTTTTCGAGCCTATATGGATCAAACAGACAGACAGACCGGACTACATTTTTATATGTATAGATTACAACATCAATATTTTAGAACCTAAAAAGTGACATACCTTTTTGGACTGAAGCGTTCATGTAAATCTATTTTTACAAATAAAAGTTTGAATGAGAAAGGCTGGGTCTGACCGCTAGGTGGATTAATTTAGGTTTTTGTCAATCACTCGCTTACAAAGGATCGTCTGAAATGGTCTTAATAATGTTGGAAACCGCAGTGCTCCCAGTAGATCATTGAGTCATGGGAACTGCGTAACTCAACTCATCCAATGGTACAATTTCTCGTTTGCGTTTTGCGTCTCTTGCTTCGATCACTGCCATCTATCCTTTACTTGGACGACATAAATGCGAAGCTTTCGACCAACTTTACAACATTATGGTTGAGCTTTACCAGTTTTGTCATATTTCGAAGCTGTCAATTTTATATAAACTAACTTTTGAAGCGACTCTGTTGACATCTTAAGACCATGTGCTTCTTGGAGGACATTTGGGTTTTTTTGTGAGACTTTTACCCTTCGATCATTATTTCGATCTTTTGTGGTGACATTTGAGGGTTTCTTTAAGTTTTTCCTCCAGAATCAGGAACTTTTTAATTATCGAATGTTCATAGCATTGCGCAATCAATCCGAATAGGGATTTCTCGACAAGTTATCACAAAACCTGAAAAAAAAACTAATCAAATTTTTACAATCGATGTATGACAAAGTCATGATAAATGCACTCTTTCAATAAAAACAAAAATTCAGCAAATCTGAATGTTCCAACTTCGCATTGGTCGCAATTACGAATGGGTGAGCATGGGGCAGATTTTCTTTCTGGTACTTATTGAGAAACACATAACCTTTCCAATGGTTGGTGAGTTTTTGCTGGGACTTGCTGGGAACCCAAACAAAAATTCTTTATTGTAAAAAAATTGTCGATCAAAAGAAACTGAAAAACACGTGTATGACAATGCCTTGTTTTTAACAAGATTTTTCAACCTATACAACACATCACCGACACAAATTTACTTAACATACCTTTGTTGTATCCGCCCATATTGAATTTACGCTCAAGAATCACTTTAAAGTTATAATAACATGTGGTAGTTTATAGTTTTCGTACAACAATTTGTGACTTATTCATTGGCTCTAATTAATAACAAGATTATGATAGTTACTGTAGTTTGTAAACAACTCAGATAATTTCAAGATGGCCTGCATACAAAGTAGTAAGTATCAGAGAATCCAAAAAGGATCAATAGCACGAGGAACACTTGAATTATTTTTTTCGCATTTTGAACAGGTTTTTGACTGAAATACTCCTATGTGCGCCGATAAAGATGTTGATGGTTGTAGGGTGATCCCCTCACAATCAACCCAACTGGTCTAGATTTAACCCTAGCCGACATCAAGAGATTCTCTGAGGCAAAAAATCTCTGGAATCACGCCTTCCATCGCATGAGGAAGTAAAGCCGTTGGCACCGGTTCGTTAATCAACGTGTTATGAGTTAGGATTTTAATCACAACGACTCGTGAAGCTGTGAAGTTGATGCACCGTTGCTCGTTGTCGTTCGTGTCGATGTGTAGGCTGTGAAACCCTATTACCGGTCTATACATCACTTCTCTACAAAACTGGGCGTTCATATCCCCGACAACGATCTTGATGTGTTGTGGTGAGCAGCTGTCGTATGTTACCTCCAACTGCGCGTGGAACGATTCCTTCTCGTTAGGCCTGCCTTCCTTTCGGGCAGTCTACGTTGATGATGCTGTAGTTGAAGAAACGACTTCTAATTCTCAGCAAACACCCTACAGTTGATTACGCGATTCTGCATTTTGCCCAGCACGTACAAACCCGTTCCCGCGTCGTTAGGTTTCCATCACTCTGGTAAAACTGGGCTTTGCCGCTTTAGACTCTTCACACTTTCTCACTTTTGCGATAAATCCTCTGTAGAGTGACGATATCAAACTTTGGGGGTTTTTACTACTCAAGCAGCACTCTGTCTTCGCCAACAAAATTTAACGATTTGCAGTTCCAGGTACCGAGTTTCAGCTCGAGATCCGTTTTTTGTTGTATTCGGCCGTGCCGAATAATCCGAGACTTTTTTTTCATTGTTCGTTATCTCATTGTTTATGTACGTTGCCTTATTGAATGGGGTTGCCATCTTAGCTATAACACAGGTGGCACGATTTTAAGAAAGTCTGTTCAGCTCTTTGGCTTCGCCTTTTTTTTAAAGGTGGCGGGGAAATCTGCGAACAGACAGCTGAGAAGAGATCTCAGGGTGTGGGGATGAGACTAGGGGAGTCCCGACCCACTAAAACCCTCCAGTCTCCAGCCCTGGTCTTCCCGGGACGACGGTTAAGTAAGTAAGTGATGCACCCTCTTTACTCTTATAACCTCCTAGCAAACTACCTGGAGACTGGTGATTAGCTACCACTGGCGTGTTGGTGGTTGACTCGCCACACACGTTGCAGCTCCAGGACAATCTGAGAGGCAGCCGCACAGACCGCGTTCCAGATGTCCGGGTCGACGCACATCCTCTGGACTAGGTTGTCCGGAGTAGTGCCAGGCCCGCTCACAGCCATCTTGTCGCTCCTCGCTCTTACGAAACGGGGGCATACGAAGAAGACATGCTCAGCAGTCTCCTGCTCCTCCACGCACTCGGGACACATGAGGGATCCCACGTGTCCGATCCTGTGCAGATATTGCCTGAAACAACCATGGCCTGACAGGATTTGTGTCAAGGTGGAAGTTCACTTCACCATGTCGTCTCCCGACCCAGCCGGATATCTCCGGTATAAGTCGGTGCGTCCATCTGCCCTTTGTGGAGTTGGACCATTCCCGCTGCCAGCGGAGCATCGAGAATGACCTTCTGGTATTTCGTATGCCCCTTGTGTCACGTTGGTTGAAACACTCTCTGTCCTCCTTGATGGCGATGCTGATTGGCATCATGCCGGACAAGACACAGATTGCATCGTATGACACCGTACGATACGCACTCGCAACTTTCAGGCACAAGAGCCTGTCCTGTAGGTACTTTCCAGTTTACCACGGTAACTGTTAGTACCTAGCGCTCTGGACCACACTGACCCACCATACCTAAGTATGGACGAAACCACGCTGGCAAGAAGTCTTCGCTTGCTGCCATGAACCGCTGAGCTATTGGACATCATACGAGATAGTGCTGCAATAGCCGATGAGGCCCTCTTACAGGCATCGTCAACGTGACTCCCGAACGTGAGCTTGTCGTTCACCATAACCCCCACGAGCTTCAGAGATCGCTTCGAGGTAATGGTGCAGTCTCCGACTCTGACCACCGCCTGTTGCTCCGATTTACGGTTGTTCACAACCGTGACCTCTGTCTTATGATGCGCGAGCTCCAGTTTCCTGGAGCGCATCCAGTCCTCGACCTTGCGTATACAGTGCGCGGCCGTCAACTC
Organism: Wyeomyia smithii; assembly: GCF_029784165.1. Classification (NCBI taxonomy): domain Eukaryota; kingdom Metazoa; phylum Arthropoda; class Insecta; order Diptera; family Culicidae; genus Wyeomyia; species Wyeomyia smithii. Next base: position 80,848,361 of record NC_073696.1, on the reverse strand, counting down.
GACCTCCTCGATGGACTCGCTGTAAACCTCCAGCGTTATGTCGTCTGCAAAGCCGACGATCAAAACCCCTACAGGGAACTTGAGTTTCAACCTCCGTCATACATGACATTCCACAACACCGGACCCAGGATAGAACCTTGCGGAACTCCTGCGATAATTGGGACCACAAGTTGCATCAGCTGCTGGGAGAACCACTCATCGTACGAACGGCGAAAATCGGGATACTACGGTGGGCTGGGCATGTCGTTAGGATGTCGAACGATATCGCGGTGAAAATGGTTCTTGATAACGACCCGACTGGAACGAGGCGACGGGGCGCGCAGCGAGCAAGGTGGCTCGATCAAATGGAAGACGACCTGCGGGGCCTCCGCAGATGACATGGCTGGCGAGCTGCAGCCATGGACCGAGTTGAATGGACCCGACTTCTTCGAATAGCAAAGGACACTTCGGCCTGGAGCTGACTGGTAAGGTAAGGTACGTATCTTAGCTATAGCGTTCGAGACAACACGTTTCATAATTCAACCGCCCGCTTCGAGTCAGACGCTGTTGTCAGCCGCCCCTAACCTGGGAAACAGACGCTCAGAAAGGATGGGCTTTTCTTCGAGGAGATCAGCTCTCCCTTTCGCTTCTCTCGTTACTCGTATCACGGCTGGTACCACGAGAAGAAAGCGATAGGGCCAGCTGGAGGGCAGGATGCTACAGAGCGCAATGGGGTCTATTTTATGTCTGCAAGTACATGAAGCACTGCCCAGCCATTTACCTACCGGAATGCGGGTATAGACGACTTGGATCCTGTCGAGCCTGAGCGTTGTTTGGTTTGTAGGCTTCAATAGCTGAACAAGCCGAGGGGACGCTTATATGATTAGCCTATATGAAAGAGAAGGTTACTGGACCGAAGACTATGGATCTCTGAACATAAAGTAGATAAGAGGTGTTAGAAAAAGCGAAGAGATCAGTCAGAAACAGAGCTCAGGATGCTTTTATCGTCTGGTTTTGTGTTTAAGTTTCGAAGTTATATTTTCGCGTTTTAAAAATTGTTTCATAGCGTAGAGTTTCTCTCTTTTTGTGTTAAGGGTTTGTATCCTGATAATTATTATAGGTATTCTTCGTTATAACGCAATTTTTTTCAAATCGTTATGTTATATTGTATTTACGTTACATTAAATCATGTTTTTCCATTGATATTTTGAATATAATTCACAGTTTTAGAGTACCGTACTTTTCATTATTGATTTTCATTGTTTAAATTAACTATTCATTTGTCTTAACAGATAGGAACCATAAAGTGACATAAACACAGGAAAATATTTGAAATATATATAACATGCTTTATCTGCTACCTGATGTTTGTTCTCGATTATCTTGAAGAGTTTTCTGGTCATCCAAACAGTCAGTTGTTTTAGTTTTGAGGTTTTGTGTTCTAGTCTGAAGCTTTATATTTTGGCTACGATTTCGGTTTGGTTTTAATCAGGATGAGTAGAACATGGTGTAACGGTTTGACCAAAAAGTAGGCGCTGGGTGAGGAAGCGTTTTTTCACTTTGGAGGATCACTATGCAACAGCGAATAACTTTTTCGTATTTGTTGATATATCCTCACTAACTAGGCAATTGAATACTGCAAATTCAGGTTTTTAAGTCGAAAATTGTTTCTTAAATTATTGAATAGTGAGAAGACAGAACTTCAAATGTGGAATACAGTACAGGTCGGACTCGATTATCCGGAGACTCGATTATCCGGGGGCTCGATTAACCGGGGCTCGATTATCCGGAGAAAATGGTTCGATTATCCGGAGTATTGTTTGTTTCTGTATTTCTATAACGTACTTTTGTCTTCCGGGTCATTGGGAGGTTCGAGGTTGTTCATAATTGTAGCGGTACAAGCCCCGTTCCGCTTAGGCAGTTTGTTTTTGGCAGCTTTTTTGTCGTTCCTTCAACCAATTCTTACTCAATAATTTCCAAAATCAAGATATTATGGTTTTTTGTTGCCAATGAGGACAACCGCTATTAGTGAACCAGTTTCGGAATTATGGTAGGAACATATCCCTGTAATATAATGGCCATGATCATTGCAGTACTTAGAACCGCAAGCAGGCCTGTCCCGGTTCTGTTCCGGATACTCTCGGATTATGGAACCAAAACTCATCAAGCGAAATTAATAACGACTTGAAATCCACAAAGTAGTCCATAACGAGTGTCTAGGTCGTTATAGATCACTCAAGAAATGGAAAAAAATGAGTGTTTGTTTTTACATCTTCGAGATAATCAATAAAACATAATTTATTATTACGCATATATGTATAACAAATGCCGACAAACAGTCTATAGACAATTTTTTAATTTTTTTTTGTCGGCACATGAATTGTATACAATTTATTATGATAGAAAACTCACTGTTCTAGATGACAGATATTAAAAAATCAAATAAAAAAAAGGCTCGATTATCCGGAAGGTTCGATTATCCGGAGCGAAATGTTTTTCAAAACTCCGGATAATCGAGTCCGACCTGTACTTTGAAACTAAACACATATCATTAAAACCATGATGTATAAAGACATAGTGTAACGATATGTCAAAAGCAGAATCGGCCATATTGAAAAAAAAAAATTCCAGCGAGTAGGTTTGTTTATAAACAACTGGGGTATAAAAATTATCGCATCTCATCATACATCATTTAGATGCATTTAAATTATAAATATGGCAATGATACATATCTTGCTATCAATATTCATTAGTTTAAGAAACAATTTCCAACTTAAAACACCTGAATTTGCGGAATTCAATTGCCTAGTAAGAGAGGATATATCAACAAACACGAAAAAGTTATTCGCTGTTGCATAGTGATGCTTCATCTCCAACCCTCCGAAGCGGAAAAACGCTTACTCACCCCGCGCCTACTTTTTGGTCAAACCGTTACACCATGTTCTACTCATCATGACGTAGTGTTTTGGTAGACATCGGTTATGGGGTGGTCAAAAATCCGCTGCTTTAACGAAAGCAGCATTCTGAAAAATATTACCAATACCAGTACAAATCATCATGGCAATACTAGCACCGGTTAATACTTCAAAAGTGTTTTTATTTTGAGCCGTCTAATACAATGAACATTCAATGCGCATCAAATGCATCAAATTCGTTATAAACAACACACATTCGTAACTCTGGAAAGACACAATTTTGATGTGGTTACGCACAGTCCAACTTTTGCGTGTATCGACCAGTATCACTTGGTGATTAGAATAGACCAATGACTTTCGGTTGTCAACAACATCCGCTATCATCCCTGAAGTTGTCATTAAGCACGTGCAAAGCATTGAGGTAGCGTTGCCGGATGAGGGACAGCTCATGGAAGCCCCTCAAGAGACGAGCAGAATGTAGCGCGAGCATTCATGGATTCGTCAAAACATGAAGCGATAAAAAAAGAAACGGAGACAGCAGACCCATCGTTTCTGGGACAAAAAGCGCCGCCTGTAAGAGATTTAGTGTGTAGAAATGGAGCAGGTGTATCGTTCTCGAGAAACACGTAAATTCCACATACCAAATTTATCTCGACTGATCGAACTCGGCAAAGTTTTCGCAAATGTCAACAAAATATTTAAATGAATATTCTGTAAAAACATCGATCTGAGTAAGAATGGACATTTCGTTTGCCGAAGTTCTTGGAAATTTTGCCTAAAACTTGTAAAATATTTCGCTGAGTTCATCAGCTGTTAAGTTCTTGGCGTAAGCTTTAAGCCGCGAATTAAAATTTGGGATAAGGAATGAGAAATCTTGACGGATGAATGTGAGGTGATCGACAGATGAAAGAAGCACTACAATAAACACCAGAATGGTGCACAGGCAGAGGACCAAGACCGCCCCCACCCTCACGATAAGTGAAGTTAAGGATGCTATCAAGCAGCTCAAGAAAAACAAATCAGCTGGATCACAACGGAGCTCATTGAGCTGAGCCCGGACTTTCACCATAGCCTACAACGTGCCCACATCAGGGTTACGATGGATGGTTTACAGTATTGATTGAAACCTCGTTAGGAAGACGCAAGTGACTTCGACAAGGCGATGGTATTTCCTGCCTATTGTTCAAATGTGCGGCCTTTAATATGCGGGGCACGTCCTTAATAAATCCAATCAGTCAATTTGCTTTGCCGACGACGTAGACCTTATCGGAAGGACAGGCTCCAGGCGGTTGCTGAACAGTACACCAAGCTGAAAAGTGCAACAGAAAACGTGGGTTTTAAGGTGAGTACGCCAAAAACCAAGGGTTGCATTGCGCAGCACGATTCGAACGATTTTCGCTATTTTCGAAAAGGTCACATAATGTCAGTTATGCTTTAAGCTTAAAAGAAGCTGTCATTGTCATTTGTCCTGCGGCTCATCTAACCCGCGAAATCGAAACAAACACGAAAAACTGAACAGAACGCGCCCCAGCGATCATTTAGTTTTGTTCGAGTTGCTCGAAACGAAATGCGCAATGTCACCCCAAGTATCTGATATCAGGGAGAACCGAGCGCGATAGGGCTCGTATAGGTAGTAGCGTTGTAATCGACTTAGATGAGTTTGAGGTGGTTGACGAATTTGTGTACCTCGGATCATTGGTAACGTCAAACAATATCTGCAGCAGGAAAATCCGCAGAAATATCGTAGCTGGAACTCGTGCCTACTGCGGACTTCACAGAACCTTGAGGTCTGGTAAACATCGCCCCCGTACCAAGTATACTATGTATAAGACGCTTGACAAGTTGTCATGGACCGAGTTTGTTAGTGTAACGCAGGTGAAATCAAGTGTGGGGTCTTTGTTCTGAACCTAAAATGTAGTGTTTTGACTTGAACATTAGTGTTTTGGGTTTAAAAATTATTGTGCAGAATTTGAGGTGTTGTGTTTCTCAGGTTTTGTTCTTCAGTTTTCAAGCTTTGTGGTGTAGTATTTTGATTTTGTGTTTTGTTTTTAAATATCATATGTTTTTAAAATTTATATGTAAAAAATACGAATATGAAGCTGTCTTTTAAAAATTTTATTTTTCATAATTTTATACTCACTAAATGTACAATATTAACAGTGGACTACATAATTTTTTTCAAATAAATTTTAAAATATTTCATTATTTTGAACTGTGTTAAAAATAGAAAAATGAAGATGCTGCATTCCGAAAAAAAGGAGATCCTCACGGATTAGTTCAAAAGTCAAAGCGAAGTTCTATATTAAAATAACTCAAGATCAAAAAGCCCTAACTTCAACGCCAAACAAAATTCGAAGGCAGAATCACATGCTCGAAAACTTTATTGTGATTATTAGGCGAAATTTTCATATGTTCGTTATATTATCGTCCATACTTACCTTACATGCTGTAAAATTTCAGACAACTTCCAGGATTGTTTTCCCATATCACAATTCACAATGGTCCGACATGTAACACCTGAATAGTTTACACGAAAATTTTCCTACAAAATACCTTGTTTAGCAAGCAAATTTGGGTCTTTCATCACCAGTGGTAAGTACAATAAAACAAGGAAATGTTCCTGAAAAAAAGTGCCCGCAGAAACGGTTGCTACCGTCCATCAGAAGCGACGATGGAAAACTCTTGTTTTCACTGATCTGACATCATGTTTGACCCGACCTGACATCATTCTGGGCTCTGAAATTCGTAATTTCGGGAGGTATTGGTCTCTGGAAAAGCGGGTGCTTTCGGGAAGCAAGCAGGAAGTTAAAAATGGTAAACATTTCCAACAAATCTGGTTCAAAGCTCACAGCAATGTCACTGGAGAATCTGTACAATCTGGTGGTAGGACTGGAGGGAGGCGCAAAGTTTGATTTTTTATATGGATAGATTAAGAATTTTCCATCAGCTATCACTGATTATTGTATGAATGTACTGGAAAATGCGTCCAATCAACTGACAATAGTTAGTGAAACAAAACGTTTTTCAATAAATACGAAAGTGTTATCTCTATAAGTACATAGTACCTCTATGGGAAGGTAGGTAATTATTAACCAGCTTGTCAGTGATTTCAATTATTTTGGCTGAGATAAGGAGGCTTGAAGTGGTTAAAATTCCAAAAGGTGTTTGATTGCGTAACCATTTACAACTAAGCTATATCGCTCTTTGTCTTTTACTACGAGCCATGATTATATTTGTTCTTTTTTGTATATCTCGTGAATATTTCACAGCATAGACATCTTCGGTATACGCAGCTCGTATGCTAATGGAGCACAATTTAAAATATGCATGCTCGGCCTCGGAGAAGCAGACAAAGAAAAGCAGCAAATACAACGTGTTCGCAACTGATGGAATATCAACGATTTTTCGAATGGGATCGCAGTCTTATGACGTAAGATGCCTGATTGTCGTCGTACATATTCCATCATCATGATGATAGAGAAGAATTATAATGAGCAATCTGAGGCAGCTACTGTTTTCTTTGTTCCACACTGATTTGCTGATACACAGGCATGTTTCGGTCTTTAGCTTCGTTTTCATCATCTCTAGAATAACATTTGCAAATGATTGCATAAAAAAAGGGTTCGGAAATAGTTGGTTCTGAAATTGGATCGATTTTGGGTTTCAACGTGAGCTTCATGCAAACAGCAAAGTAACAGTTGCATCTAAATTAACATGGTGTTGAACTAATATTTTTACTCAGGTTTACATTTTTGTTTTCTAAGAGGTATTGCCTACTTTTTTATGTAATAATAACAAAATACTACAAAAAACGCTAGCAGTTTATTCTTCACAACCTGTCGTCGTTTGATAACAAAATATCTTTTCACACTTCTATTTGGGTCCCTTGTTGGAGTCGTGAAATGCAAAGCTATAAATTGTCTGACCAAAATAAAAAGTTGACCGGAGTGAATGAGTCTGCGAATAGGAAATTCAAAGTAAAATTGGCACTAATGTCTGGTTCCACACTGTGTAATATACTGGTTTCCCACTGTTAATCCATCGAAGCACGCGCAGTCGTCTTTACGGAACACATTAGGCTTTGATGTATGGCCAGTTCTCTGGAGAAGTACCGTTTTTATGCTGTTACGGAAACACCATAAAAAAAACTCCCATGCTATAGAGTTCTTCTAATGAGAACCGGCGTTTGTAGTGATATTATAAAAATGCAAATTTTGGACCTGTCGAATTAATTTGGAGCTGATTTATCCGCTTGTGGAACGGAACTCAACCTTGATGTATTTTTATGCAACCTAGTTTTCCCATTGCTGAGTCAACGCTCAGCCAAAATATTGATGTTATCGCTAGATTGAGCGAACATTTTTTCAAAGGGGTAAATTCACTAGAAGGTCTTTCATACAACAAAGAAGGCCATTGTATTTAGTGTGAGCTACTCGTCCGAAAGAGCCCTATAATGTGATGTGACAATTTCACTGATAACTTATCAGTGAATAAATATAGTAAGCTCAAAAAGTTGAAACCAACGGTAAAGAAAGTTGGATTCAATGTGTGATAGCGGGTAGACACAGACACGCACCTGTTTATTTTTCGAGGAATCGACTCTAGTTTTCATGGTTCATATAATCGACAATAGTGAATCGAAGCTGCAAGTTTATCAGTAAAAATATTGCTCACTCTCGGGAAAGGGTAGAATAAATTGAGGTGTTCCTTTATTACCTGCAACTGTGCCATCAATGTTTGTTAGCTGGCTGGTTGTTTGAATAATTGAGAATGTTAATTGAGGACGGGTTCAGGGTTCATAGGAAGATGTAAGAAAAAATTGTAATTTCTCAAGAAATACAGAATGTTTTAAAACTAAGGTGGCAAAAAAACTACGGCGTATGGCAATTCCTAAGAACGAAAAATTTCACTATCAACCATCAGGCCATACTCTTCTCTAATGAATTTCATGACCAATTTCAGTAATATTAGTGTAAAAAACCAAATTTAAGGTATTGGATAATTACGCTTCCAGATTATATGACTCTTCCAACGCACGAACCATTAACACTCACAGGAAATGACTACGACAGATTGCTTCGCCGAACGCAGATTAATCACTTTACTTTCTCGTGTGCACTGCACTAGGTACCATGTGCTGGATGCGATTATTTGCTTCCGGACAGCAAACAAAGCAAACTAGCCGTTTAATGTGGGGAAAGATAGAATCTTACGTTACACAGCGCAAGGTCGGTCTGCAAGTTGAAAATGCACCATTCGCGCCACACAATGATTACCGTAATCAATCATGAATAAGTGTGAATGATGATTGTCCTATTGATATTTCTCTGTGATTAGATATGCGATCCGATTGCATCCATCAAATTAGATTTAAACACGATTGGTGCGAGCTTGATGTTCTCAAATATCATAGAAGCAAATTAGATTAGCTATGGTGCTAGGCACAAGGTATTGATTGCTCGAAACAGATAAGCCATGTTGAATGAATAGGTGCACCCGTGGGACATGTCCCACAAGTAGGGAAATTGATTAGGATTTGACCGGTTACAAAGGCACTGATGTCTTGTAGCAAAAAAATCTGGTTAAAGGAGATAGGATGAAGGTGGAATTATGTAGGGGTCATAGATGGCCGATTTCGAATTTTTGAAGGAACAAGACTCTGAAATTGTTAATGTGTTGCCTGTGGAACACTGTGTATCGCTGTGGAGATCGCTGTGGAATTACAAACATGGTTCCGAGTCTTGTGGCTATGAAAATTCGAAGTCGGCTATTTGTGGTTTTAACACGATTCGACCTTAATCATAGGTTAGGGGCCGTTCAATAATTACGTAAGCATATTTTTCCACTTTTTCAATCCCCCCTCCTCCCCTTGTAAGACATCGTAAGAATTTTTGATACCTCCCCTCCCCCTAGTAAGATCTTACTTTATTTACTAAATATAGATTTTTATTATAGTTGTATCATCCTGAAGCAAGCACAATACTTTCGTCTTCTGTCCTTAATTCGGGTTAATCATCCTTTCGTAATTTTCTTTGTATGAATTTTACCGTCCACACTTTGATGAACATGATTTTTTGAACAGCTCCATTAACAATGTTTTTCTTACGAAAGATATTCAATTCACCCCCTTCCTCCCCTGTAAGATAGCGTAAGAAAATTTCGTATAGAAAAACACAAACAAAGAATGTTCACAACGAGAACGGCTGATCGACTAAACAAAGGGAAATTGTGAGTAAACACGTTCTGTAGAGACGCTATAACGGTCGAAACTTGAGGCAGAGACTTCTATACTTCAAATTTGAAACACGATAACGGTCATAGGTAACTTCTGCTAGTTTACAAAGCCTCGAAATGGAAAGAAAAACGAGCATCGCCAAATTAAATGAAAAATGTGATTTTGGAGTATAAAAGTTGTTCGGTAAAAATTGATTTAAACGAACTTTGAGTTTAGATCTGTACTTGGGCGATGTAGATTTTGATTCTTGGATAGTTCTAGCATGATTTAGCAGATAAACAAATATGGCGAAGAAAAAATATTTTTTTGGTAGATATTACCCCTTAACTCATCCAGATATTCTATACAGGCGAAGAGAACTTTCACGGAACACATATCATTTTCTGTGAAAAGATACAACTACCTACTTTCGAGTAACCCCAGTTCCGTTGCATTAGAGGCTATAAATAATGCAGGCACTTTGAACACTTACGATTAGTGAGAGCTACAGGATGGATACTGATATAACATTCAGCCCCAAACTTCTTTTCTTCGGCACAGCATATCGATGGTGCTTTTGCTGCCAGAACAAAAGGAAACATACTCGTTCCCTTTTGCGCGTCTATCCTCAGGCACTCTCAAAATTCGGATACTGATTGTGCATCTTACACACCTACAGAAGTTATATCACTAGTATTAATTTGCTTTGGAGTAAGCGGAGCTGATTGCGTCAGGATTTCACTTTTTTTTTGTACGGCGGTGTGATAGAATTCATTTACTTCCTTCTCATAACAATAGTAGTAGCAGAAGTGAGTATTATTTCACATGGTTTTTTTTTCTTCTGAAGAATAAAACGAAATATGGCCGCTAACAGAAATCTGGTTGATTTTAAGTGTGACGGCTCGTAGCCACACTTTTTTTTCTGCCTTGTCTTCTATGTATGAATCTCGCTTCAGGTATAAGACAGAATCATTGCGTCTTCAATAAAGTTAAATGCCACCCCTGCCCCACAAAAAAGGAAAGATTATGTGATGACGATTTGTTATTGTATCTTCGAATATCTCTTACACTCTTGATATTACATTAAACAGATTTCAAATAAGTTAATCTAACGTCGAAATAAATCTATTTTAGTGTTGTAGGGGAACTGGGGCACAATTGACTTACTAAATCATACATAGAAGCCAGGGCAAAAAATGTTGCACTGTGTAATCGTTGAAACCACGCCTACTGACGAATCGAAACTCCTATGCGGAACGACGGTGCTCAATTTCTCTTTTTGGCTTCATTTGTTAATCTTAACCTGGTACGATATCGGAAGGGTGTTTTCTAGTTTTACCGTCTATTATCTGCGTGACCACATCTTTTCTATAAATTTCGCAATTTTATTTTCAGTGATCTAAAAATATATACGAATAGCCATATTTGAGGAAAAAAGTGTTTAAATCAGTCCCATTATAAATAATAGTAGAAAAAACTCTAAACTATTTTCACTTTTTTGTTCAAGTAAAATAAACTAAATCCTTGGGAAGATTTTAAAATGCGGTGCATGCAAACAGAACAATATTTGGTTGAAAACTTGCACACATTTTAATGGAAAATTATGTAACTTCTGGGAAAATAATGATATCTAGAAAACGTTGAGGACAAACCTGATCCATGTGTCTGGAATATTTAGCATACCTCGTAGTTTGGCTATCCTCCACTCGCTGATGATCTGCTAGAAGTGAGATGGTTTTTTGGACAACATTGGGTAAAATTACCTTGGATGGACCACGTCTCTTAGGGGACCCCCGCCGGTCAAATTAACTCAATGTATGCGAAAACTCGAGGGAATTCCAAAAAACTTACACCCGGAAACATTTCATCACGCTAATCTGCCCCAGAATCACGAGAAACATTTGTAAATTCCGGTTTATGAAAAAAGAAATCGAGTGAATCTGACGTGTGGTCCACCATAGGAAAGAGGTCCACTAAAGGTTAATTTACTCTACGGTCCAAGGTGGCCACTACTGTAAAAGAGGTCAATCTTCATAAGTGATCAAAAAGCTTTCCGTTTTTTCGAAACTAGTGAAAACTAACCTATTGTCGATAGCGGACCGAGGGATTGTGTAAAAACTTGCATTGGAAAACATCTTATCCAGCCAATCTCCATCTGAATCACGAGAAACTTTCATGAAATACCGATTTATGTTAAGGCAAATTGAGGTAATCTGACAAGTGGCTCACTATAAGAAAAGAATACACTATAAATTAATTTACCTAGTTCTTTAGAGTTAACTAGAAGGGAAATGTTCTTTCGAAAGGAAATTTTCGTCCATGATGCAGGGTAAAATTACCTTCGATGAACCACTTCATTCAGTGCACCACCCTGACGAAAAACTGTTTATTTTTTTTGTTAGGCCGGTACAAATTTCATTTTCATTTTATGTACTGTATGTAAATTGAGATGAATTGATGTTCCTCGTGCTTCTGACGCAGATTAACTGATGTTTTCTGAAGGAAGTTTTCTGAAAATTCTTTGAGTTTTCGCATAAATTAAGCTAATCGGACCGGTGGTCCACTAAAGCAAGTTGTCCATCCAAGGCAGTTCTATCCTATATTTCAAATTTGTGACATCGAAAGTGAAACCTCGCAACACCTAGAGTAGTACTATCTTGGATAGACCAATTTCTCCTGTTTATTATCTTGATGTAGGGTAAGTTTACCTATAGTGGATCTCTTCCGTACAACGGACCGCTCGCCAGATCAACGCAGGTTATGCGACAGTTCGAGGGATTTCCAAAAAACTTTCATCAGGAAACATCTCATCCAGCTAATCTGCCTCAGAATCACCAGAAACATTGAAACATTCCGATTTATGTTAAGAAAAATTTAGTTAATCTGATAAGTTGTCCGCTACTAAATTGGAATTCACAATTGTTTCTCGTGATTTTGATGCAGATTAGCTGGATGAGATGTTTCCTGATGGATTTTTTCTGGAAATCTCTCAAGTTTTCGCAATAATTGAGTTTTTTTGACCGGTGGTCCACTAAGGACGTGGTATATCCGAGGTAGTATTACCGTAGATACAACTAAAGAAGCTAGGCTGACTTGATGATGATAGAGTAAAACTGCCTTGGATGGACCACGTCTTTAGTGGACCACCCGTCAGCTAAACTCAATTTATGCGAAAATTCGAGGGATTTCCAGAAATTCCTATCGGGAAATATCTTATCCAGTTTATCTGCATCAGAATCACAAGAAACATTTACAAATTCCAAGTCAGGCTAGAACTACCTGGTATGGACCACTTTCTTTAGTGGACCACCAAGCTTACGGTAGCGTAAACACGGTTTATTTCGTAGATTGCAGGCTAATTCCTATCACTTCCACTCGGATTGCTTGAGGAACAATGTTTTGGTGTAACATTTGAACCAATCTAAGCTGAAGTAAGCCTGACAGTCATCATTACTGGCCACGTCTAACTCGGGGATTACCTTGGGGATATTAGAAATAACATTGATGATGCGTATGATGATGGTATGATTAATAGGAGGCCATCGACTAAGGGACACTCCTGTAAGTACTGAAGGAATTCAACCGTAAATTCTAATTTATATCAAGAGAATAGGCAGTTTTTTTAAGGATGGTCCATCCAAGGCTATTCTATCCTAGGGTAAATAAGGTATAACTTGATTTATTTTGGTGGGTGGTCCACTACAGGTGAGGGAACTACTATAGGTTAATTTACCCTAAATTCCGATCTAAGTTAGAAGAAAATGAGTTAATCCGATGAGTGGACCACTATACGAAAGGGGTTTACCATTGGTCAATTTACCCTACAAGCCACCTTTGCGACATCGGAAGCGAAACCTCGTAACACCTTCCTACTCTACGAATGACGAATATTCATGCAACGTAGAATGCGTAGGGTTAATTAACCTATACTGAACACCTTTCCTAGAGTGGACCACTCGCCAGATGAACTCAATTTATGCGGGAAGTCGAGGGATTTTCAAAAAAATTCCATCGGGAAACCTCTTATCTAGCCAATCTACGTCACAAACCTTTTTTGTATTCCGATATATGGTGAGAGAAATTGAGTTAATCTGACAGGTGGTCCACTATAAGTGAATAAAGTAAAGGGGACCGCTATTGTTTTTTACCTGTATGGACTTCCTCACTGCGACCAGAATCGTTGATCTATTGTGTGATATACCCGAGTGTATGCTGTATCCCGCACTTTTATTATTAGCAGTACCGCTATTAAGAAGTGGCATGCTTATTAATATTTTATCAGTGCTTGTGTGTAATGTGATTTTACCCTTCCTTTTACACGCTTACTATTCTACTATACTGAGCCTCGTTCTATTGGTTGATTTATTCTCTATTCGGTAAGGGACATGCCGAATCTGCCTATATTTGGAGCGAATGTCCTGAGATAATTAACTTCATACGGAGTGCGTAGCCTTGTACGTACATAAAGTAAGCTGAGGCATAAAACAATAGATTAAACAATGGTGGTTCTTACTCCTACAAGAAAAAACAATGGTCCAAGGTGCAATCTTCTATAATTTCGGCAGGTTTATCTTTTTTTTTGAATAATTTTTTTGTCATTTTTCTTTTGTCTTACCAAGACTGTGAAGTTAAAAATCCAGACACTAATAGTAAAATTATTTAGTAAAAATCAGGGGGTTCCAGGATCCTTTTTGAAAATTGATCTTTTTTACGGTATGTGTTTCTGGAATTTCCGAGACTAACCGGTGGCCTGCTGAAAGCTGAATTTGGGTTCAGTGTGTAGTCGTGTACGTACCCATTAGCTTTGTTGAACTAGCCTAAAATACGAGTTGATCCTGAAATAAATAAAATCCCCTTTGTTACAACATAGTCACTGATACACTAGCCAAAACAAACAAATCTTTATCTGGAAGTACTCAATCACTTGAACAACTTTGCTACAGATAAAAATTTTCTATGTCCTAAGATTATCGAGCATCCAACATGCTCAGACTGGACATAAGCCACTTATGCTCTCAACGGAATGTGGACTATGTTAATTAGGTGTTCCTGGGGTAAAACGCACCAGTTAACGAAAGCAGAGTATATTTTTGTCAAAGCTGAGAGATAAAACCAATGTTATATACTGATCAAAACATGAAAACCCCTATTTATTCGTTCAAACTCGCATCAGATGCTAAAACATTATAGAAAATGCATAATACACATTTTTTTAGGTGAGTATAAAAATCTACAAAAGTCACCAATCGAGGCAAAATGCACTCTTGCTGGGGTAAAATGCACCGCAACAAAGCGGCAAGAAGCATCATGCAAATGAGGTAGAATGCACCCCATCAACGGGGCAGAATGCACCACAATATTGGGGCAGTACGGCTCATTTTGTTATCTAGTAAATAATGGCAAAATAGTTTTCTTCGAAATTCTATATGCTCGAGCGGCATGGTTTTTGGAAACACCGTTTTTGATTGCCTGTAGCATCATTCGTAGCTGTTCAACGGTCCAGGACCACCGATTGGACTTCCGGACATTGCTGGAAACGATATGAAATGTAAGCAAAAAATTTGTTTACAAACAGTCCTTTTGCCCCGAGCTACGGGAAGCGTTATGCCCCAATCGTAACAACAGAACGTTTCTGGTTGCATAACGGTAAGGCCAATTGAAACTTACAGATATTTCATCGGAAATATGTTGGTCGACATATATTCGATACAATAACATATTTTGCTAGTGAAAAACAACAATGAAGGGCTAAAAACACTTAATTCAGCTGGGCATAAAATTAGACTTTTGCTACGAAAACAGTTTTTTGTATATATTTACATTTTCTGACATTGTAGTGCTGCCAAATCAACAGGGTGACTATAGAAAACATAAATCCAAATAATTAAATTATTATTTTGTTATTAAAACGCTTCTCCATTGTAAATCAGAGGGGGTGCATCTTGCCTCAACGGTGCTTATTACCCCAGGTACCCCTACCAAAAATTGTTTTGGTTATCACTCTGATTCAATTTATCAGATCTCGTTTTTCAGATATTCAAGTAGGGTATCGAACGTCTTTAGCAGAAATCCACTGCGTTCGTTCGATACCCTAAATTGTTGCGTCCCGCATCAATTTTCTGTAAAAAAAACTGCCAATGTTCATATTATAGACGTGTTTTTTTTTATCATAGTCCCTCCATAGATTTATCTTTACTATTTACTACGAATATTTTATTGGCCGTACACAACTGTACGGGTTAACGAGATGCCAACATTTGTTTTTTTTTTTTTATTCTCGCTTATTTACCGTCGGTCTAGTTCCGCCACTGTTGTGGCCAATCACCGACGCCCAGGGAGACGACTCCACACCCAGGACCCTAACTCACGACCCGTTTATTAACGGACCGGCGCCAACGGCTTTACTTCCTCATGCGATGGAAGGCGTGATCCCAGAGATTTTTTGCCTCAGAAAATCTCCCGGTGTCGGCTAGGATTGAATCTAGACCAGTTGGGTTGGTTGTGAGTGGATCACGCCACCTCACAACCATCAACACCTATGTCGGCGGTGGGATTCGAACCCAGGCGTCGAGCGTGGTTGGCAGAGACGTTACCAACTACACTAGGCCCCCGCTCGCCAACATTTGTTTTGCGAAGGATCTCTTATAAGATCTGCACTGTAACGCTGCTTTAGGAAAATTAGCCAATCGTATGGAAAATGTATGGATGAAAGTAATGCTGCTAACCGGAACAGTGGAGTAAGGAGTTAGCAGATCATCCTGAGTAAGCTTCCGAAGTCTTGTTTATGTTGGAGTCGCGCACACCAAATACGAAAAATGATTGCATACAAATTAGGTATGCTTGCAGTGCCGTCTGGCAGAGAGTTTTTTGTTACTTGAAGAGTAGTATCTATGGTGTGTCGATTACAAATTTAGGATGAGATTTCTTCTACATTTCCATTAATTTAAGTTTTTTTCACTCTCGTGTTTACGTAGTTGAACAAATTCTCAGGGCATGATTTGACTTAATTACCGCTTCACGATTATATCCTTGTTATATTTAATGTTGAGTTAGTTTCACATAGCTCGATAGTATTAAAATTGATGCTAGTGTTTTATTTTTGTTAAGTTTCTGTGCTGTTTGATTTCGATTTTTCAATTTTCTTAGTTGTGGGTTAAGCCGCACAGAAACTAATAACCAACTGTAGTAGTTTGATTGACTAGTGAAGAATTTCTTTAACTTTAGGAGGATAAAACAACATTGTTCTCATTGTTCAGCGAAGCAGACATAACTATATTTGTTCAAAATAGGAACACCGTGAAAAGGGTGCTTGACTGCAGTAAGTCAAAGTTCCTTTTGAAACCACCCAAAGAGCTGAACATTTGTTCGCCCCTGAAACCATCGCTGTTTGCTTAGGTGTAAACGGTCATATTTGGTGTCAGGTGTCAGGTCTGCGGTATCAGGCTTGTAAATTTATTTCACTCCGATGAACCAGTGACCTGATTTAATTCAATTTCTACAGTATTGTTTGTTCGAACGTCGTGATTTATCAGCACCCTTCTCTGTTTGTTTTGGTGATAAATGAATCTTTAAGTTACCGTTTATGGAGTTGATCGGTCACTAGTGGAGGAGAGTAACCTTGGAAAACGGCTGGGCATGATGTATTTTTTGTTTCACTGATGATTTATTAGACGTTTAGACATTTAATGCTTCTTGTAATATTATGGTAGTATCGTCTCGGAATCCGATTTTCAGCTAAATCATTTCTGATTGCAGATCTGCTATCAATTGTCTATTTTTGTAAGAAAATTGAAACGTAAGAAAGAAGCTCTGGAATTATTTCCGTATAGTTCTCTTTTTTGTCTGGATCTATAACCGCTATTAAATTCCTCGTAGTTTTTCACGAATATTGATCACGAGCAGTTTTGTGAATTATTTCCGTGCAAGGCCCATGCCTTTTACTATGTAGTACTCAATAAGTATTTTAAACCCTTATTTCAATTTGTTATGGTTTCATTTCCCTTTATTCATTTGTTCCCTATATATGGACTATAATGACACTCACTCTATTTTGCTATCAGGACGGGTCATGAACTTTGAGAAATTTTCACTTTTCCGTCGTGATACCGCTTTTGCGGTATGATGCTGGCACCGTAATGAAGTTGCTAATGTCCGTTATTATACTACACACAGCATGGCATATTGTCAGCTATTCTTCGTCCTCGCTGGAGTACAAAGTTAGTAGCTGGATACGAATGCTTACCACTAGAGTGTGATTAAAGGGTTGTGAACGCCATATGATAGCGGGAATGTAATATTGCTGGTAATCATGTATGCGGAATAACTTACTCTTCGTGGGGTTATTCATATTAAGGAGTATGTAATTATTTTTTATTCAATTTTCTTCGTGCCTATAGGGCATGCAGATGTCATATAAACTTTAACAGGCCTATTATTGATATCCACAATGAAACTGATTTAGAACTTTATAGATTGTTTGATGTTTTGTTTTAAACCCAACATAATTATTTTGTTGTTGTTTTTTATTTAACAACACATTATTTATGTTAATAATAACATATAAATCAAGCGGTTTATCATGAAAGCAGTGAATCATAACTCAATTAGCCACCTATAAACTCAACCTATCTATGCTTATCGACGTAATCTGTATGTCATTGTTTTTTTTTGCTGTTGATAAGAGCATGGCGCTCCATAATAGAATCACGCGGCATGTCAAGTGCTTTACATCGATATACATCGAGTGGACCCCTCAGTGCTCTTAGTGTGAGTTTTGCCACCCATCAATTGCAGTATGGAAGCCCAACGTCAGCTAGTGGTTAATGCCATCGGAGAAAAATAATCTGCATAAGTACATGTTTACAATACAGATTGTCATAAGAAGAGATGTTCAGTGGAAAAAGGAGAAATATCAATGATTGTTTTGAGGCAGGAAACTTAATTGATTTCTGGGTGGATATGTTTTGTTCCTTAAAATAAAAAGTTTTAAATTCAGAAATTCAAAAACTTGTTTCAACTAATGGTAAGATTCAAATTTTGTTGAAATCTGATTAAGATTTTTCTTTTGTTATGACCAACACTAGTCCGGGTAAAACATGTTAGCGACATGGTAAGGTATTTTAATCCAATTTGTCGATCCAAAATTGCCGATTTTTATCACAATAAGGTTCGTTGATAGTGCTTGCGAGGAGAGTTTCTGGCAGCACGGCCATTGGTAGGCGCGTTAAAGATTACTCCGTAATATTTTCGCGTAATTCGAGTGTATTCTGCTGGATTTATGGAAGAAGAGTCTGAAGTTTGAATTGATATAATAGTTCAAGTTTGCATTGTGTGAAGTTGGAATGAAAAAAAAACGATATCATGTGAAAATCGTCCGGCAAAATGTGTTTCAATTTTCTGTTTTTTTTTGTAAGCCACATCCAACGAAGAAAAAAATGTCAAAGTGTTACGTCATACAGTGGCAAGTGCTATTCGGGTTATTCGCGTTGAAAGAGATTTTGAAGGCTGTTCGCACCTAGGTGAACACTCATATGCAATTGTCAAAATGTGCGTGATGACAAAAGCAAAAATATTTCCTTCCTTCTTTTTCGCATGCAAAAACCAAACAAATATCAGCAACACCGTCAACGCGAATAGTAAATGTTGAACGAAGGCGGAAGGAAAAGGGTCGAAGAACCTATGTACCCAAATCTAAGTATTCTGCTTTTATTCGTTCAATTATTGTGTCATATAACTAGCGCCAGTTAGCAAAAAATGTTTCAATAAGAAAGCGCTAGAAAGATAATTCTAATTGGAAAATTTTGCTGTAACACCTGCATTGTCTGTCTGTAGGGATGTGCAAGTTGTTACGTGTTAATCGATATTTTTTCGATATATACACAGAAAAAAAAATATTTTAATTTTAAAAGTGAAATAAATCTACAAGCAGTAAGTGTCATGTTTAGTTTTTGCGTTTCATGCGTTTCGTGGGAGCAGTGTACTGACGTCGGCAGGGATACTTTAAATACCCAGCCTGTGTTGTCAATTAGCTGTTTTGAAAATAATTGGTCTTTTATTTGTTTATTTTTTTGGTAGATCCCAATTTGGGTGCATTGCTTACAATATGTCGAGATTTATTTTAGCGTGGTTTTGTGGAGTCGTTTCATTTGCTAAAGCTCTGCTTGAACAATCAGAATTGCCCCAATAAGTGAGAGCTTTAAATCTTTGTACACGCTGCCTCTAACAACACGGCACTAGTAGCATTAGAATATAATTCAGAAACTTATCGCGGCCTGACCGAACAGCTATGGACGTTTGGGTATAAAACTGACCCTTGTTTTATGATTTTTCTAGCTTTTGAACAAATATTGAAACACATAGACAATTTTTATTAATTATGTGAAAATCTTGTTGGTCGGAATAGCAACTAAATTTTGATTGCGATTGCTTTGGCATTTTATCAATCAACTCAGAATTCTGTGTTGTTCGATATGCATATTGCATTTTTTTAAATTTTTGAGCTATGAGTGCATGAAACTCTGCCAGTTTTTATACTCAGTAGGTGTCTTAACTTAAATACAAAACAAAAGATTATCGGGGCGAAGCACCGTGTCCTTTCGCGTATGCGTCGGTGAGAGGGAATATAGCGGTCGTACATAATGCTCCGGTGTAAACGTGTTTTCGGCCTTGGTGAGCTTTGCTCATCTAAGGATTATCGGTGTATTGTGATTTCCGAGATGTACCAAATCATTATTTCGGAGACTGTACGCCCGTTGGTTCTTTTTTTAGCACGTTACGATTCAGAGTAGGTTTCGTTCGTTCGATAAATATTGTAATTATTCAATCGCGATAAAGACAAACCCTGCATGGATGCCAAATCTATTTCT
Organism: Wyeomyia smithii; assembly: GCF_029784165.1. Taxonomy (NCBI): domain Eukaryota; kingdom Metazoa; phylum Arthropoda; class Insecta; order Diptera; family Culicidae; genus Wyeomyia; species Wyeomyia smithii. Next base: position 80,828,388 of record NC_073696.1, on the reverse strand, counting down.
GTTTCGCCGGGTCCCTTATTTTCCTTTTTTTTCTCTTTTTAATAAAGCAGGTGTTTTGGCTTTTTCGTCATACCAGTGGTCGGAACGCTCTTGTTTGCTTTCGGAGAAGGTAGTTCAGTTTCGCGCACGGTATTTTGACTGCGCTCAGTGTGACTATCTTAATACGGCACTCTATCGGTTATTTGAGCTGGTAACAATAGTTTTCGTAGTTTACGGTCGGCGTGCGGTTGTTGCGTTTTATGAAATCCATTCGTTTCTAGGTGAATTTGAATTAAGTTCACGGCATTAAACGCGAAGTTTGGTGTGATACAGACTGTTAACGATAGGTAGGTTGCCGAAGATCGTTGCGCGGTTGGTGGCCGGTTGCCCAGAGACCGAGAAGTAACCATATCGTGCGCGAATTTGTGCAGAAAAGATCGCACCATCAACCTCGATGGATCCAGATCAATTCCTTTCCTCTAACACTAATTCCTTCCTCTGATACTTGTGGATGATGCAGAGGATTCCTCGGTCTCTAGTAGCAACAAGTATTGAACTAACACTCCCGATATCCCTTCCTCTATTGATCTGCATTGGGCGTGGCCAGCTTCATTATTGACCAGTGAAAAGAAAGATCACCAGGAATTGTACACTGAAGATGGTTTGCTACTCCTAGGCACCATTTCGACGGTTCTTTGTGCAATTTCAGCTGATTCTGGTCAATCGCGGGCAACACACGGGCGATCAAATATGCTATGCTATGCTAATAAGGTTCGTTGATAGTGCTTGCGTCGGATCGATCGAACTGCGGATATGGATTTGTGTGGCATATCTATACATTAGCAATATGTAATACTCTTATGTGTCTTTTGACTCCTGCATTTAAGTGTTTCGTTGTCAACTCAAACACTGCCTGAATGTATCGAATGTATGATGTATCAACGAACCCTGCATAAGAGGGACTACTTTAAGCTGTCTGGTACTAAATTCAACAACTAAGCAGTAGCACCCCAAAGAAGCAAGAAAGCTTATGTGCACGAAACATAATAAGCTAGCCCTAGCGTACGCGCTGTCAATGAATGTAACTAAATAGAAAGCCATGTCTCTGGATGGCGCGCAATGACGATGGCCTGGTAACGAAAATGCTTCCCGGGAAACCATACGACACGTAGAATGATAACGGGAGAAACGGTAGCTGAACGGAATGCCCACCAAGTCAATGACTACGGCCTAACGTTGAACGAAGGAATTATGTAATATGGGTGCCCTTTCTCTCTCTCTATAGAGCGAGCGTATGCCCATCTGAATCTATTAGAGTTGAACCATTTGTCAGCCTATAGTGCTGTTGACGTCCTAAAAGATGAAGAGCAGGAGAAGTTGCTGATATCAATGTGGTTGTTTGTGTTAATTATTTCTATGGATAATTCTTATACTTGATAGTAAAGTTGCTGAAAATCGCCATGTGTGCTATTACAACTTACAAAAATCATTAGAAATCATTAGAAATCATTGTTACCAAAGAAGCGAAAACAAAATCTATTTACGCTTTTCTATGTAACAAGTTGTGACGCCCATTGATGGGAATGCTATTTTGGCTGAATTTTTGTCTTTTTTGTGTTTTGCTATGTGTTCAACGTGTAACCAGTGATTGTGTACCGTTCATGTCCGATTAACTTTACAATAACAACATTTTAGTATATTTTCTACTAATCCGATGTCACCAAGTATTGAACTTATTTTTTTTTCATTTCCAGTTAGCACGCAGTGTATCGAAAATTCTTGACCAATTTTTCTTGAATTCTGTTGATACTCTGAGCTACTATTTCTGTCCTCTCAATGACCCGCTTCACAATCGTGCAATTATGTTCATTTAATCAGAGCTCCGAACAATTGGGTGAACTGATGTTCTTCTCGGTAAATCTGACACTAATTTATTAAAGCCACTGTAGGTTTAGCGTAGTTTACAGATACCAAATCTACCCAGGAAAGAGGGGCAAACAAGTACAAATTTAGCCAAACTAGCATTTGCTGTCTTCACCGATTTTTTGAAGAATCGAGACCCTTCGAGCGTTTTCAAATCCATTTTGACGTCAGTTTCGTCAGCCATCATAGTTGTCCATCATCCGGTCCGGTGTGTGCGTGCTCTTGATTTCATTTGTGATTGTTGCGTTCCTTGATATCTTATGTCTTCGAGGGTTTGCTGATCTTCATTCTCTGGATCATTTCGGTGCGGGTTTTAACCACATGACACCGATCGACGTCGATTGATACATTGGAACAAAATTGCGTTCCAGATCTCGACAAAACCCTTAAAAGAACTCATTACCATACTTAATGATGACGTTTTTCACACCCGTTTGATGAATTTTGAACCGATTTGTGATGAGTTTATACTATATGCAACACCTTTTTTTATGCACGAAGCGTCAAAAAAAAACCTGAATTAATCCACCTAGTGGTGCAGAAACCTTTGTTGTACTAACCACCTATTACTTTATACTTACTAGGCCAGTAAACCACAAATCGTATACCAACGTAAGTCCAATCTTAATAAAGAATAAAAAGAATTTAAAGAATAGTTTTCAGAGGGTGAACCAAACACGATCATTGAATTAAAGCTCGACGTGGGTTTCGCAAATATTATGGATGTTGTCACTGGAGTATATGAGTGTTATTTTTTCGATCACAAACCAATTTTTAAATGCTAGCTAGAAGCAACTCAATTTTTTTCTTGAAATAATCGAACGTGAGGAAACAGTAATAGATAACAATGATACTGATTTCATACTAATGCAGTTATTTTTGAATCCCCATAAACAAGGTTTGAATATTACTTTCGCTTTATTTTTAGAAATTGCAGGACCTAGATTTATGAATCAGCATCTTATATTTTGTACTAACAGTTGTACTGCGAATACATTGACATAGAATGAAATCAGAATATGTATCATATACCGACACTTTATTTCTCACGTCGAGTGTATTAGTGACTAGACTAGACACATCATATACAATTTACAGGTTGCTCTTTCGCTTCTCTTTCGGTTCGGATTGCGACACGCAAGGCGATATTTCGTTGCTTCACGAAATGAGCGAAACACCCGGGCTGTACATACTTGATACCATAGTGTTGTTAGTCCCACTCATACTGTCGGTGCGTGCTTGCTGCTATTCAGAGGAATGCATGAATAAGAAAAAGTATCTCGAAAGCGTGTGTGCAAAAGACTTGAAAAGCGTAGCATATGTTTCGTCCTCAAGCAGAAAGGAGGAGGATGGTTTTGCTTCTCGCTCGCTTTGCAATGCTGCTTGATACCAGTTGAAACTGTTTAGGTGTAGTAGTTTGGAGCTTCCAAATACATTGGAGAAACGCTAGAGCATTAATTGCGTTATGCCAAACACGCAATCATTGTACTGGTTCCGAATTACATCAACAATTGCGCTAAAACGCACAATTTTGTACTGGTTTCGCACCATCCAACTTTCGCGTGCTGTTTTCGAAAAATTATAGTTCAGAATTATACAGAAAAAAAAAACTATTCATGAAAGTTGTCAATTTAGTTCTATCTCAAATGCATTATCTGAAAAAGAAGGTTTTGTACGACATTTGTGAATTTTGGATTTTCAGAGTGTAGTCGAGAACATAATTCTTTCCGAAGGTCTAGGCTGTATGATAAAAATCGAAATGAAGACTTTATAAAACTTGCTGCGATAACGAGAAGCGGAATAACATGAATACTCTGTTTGCACTTAGTCCCAAATTAGAAAGCAATATTTATATCTTACATGAGAATAGTGTCTCATATCATAGAGGTAAGTAACTTTTCACCTGCGCACACTAGTAAACGTGTATAGCCATGTAAAGTTGCTTCAGCTTCATTCAAACTGTAAATCATCGCATCTCGATGTTCACAATTTCTCAAAACTTTTTCCTTATTTTGCCAATTACGTTCACCATCAACTGTAGATTCCTAGTCACGAGTAAAAAGTATATTCAGAACTGAATTTAAAACTTAGAATAAGTGTTCAACTAAGAAGTTTTTCAGCTGTTCAAAATGTAACATTGCAAACGGGTGGCACTAACATATTCGTACGTAAATTGGTCTGTACATTTTTGGTAAAGCTTTTAAAATATCTGCATCGCTAATTGTGTTATATTTGAACACTGTGAGATCAGACTTTGCTACACTGTTTGGCTGTAGCTGTGAAGATTCTTATTCTTAAATCTGGGTTCAACGTACAATTTAATGTATATATTTTAAAGAAAGTGAGGACGGAAGCTTCACAAGGCAGAAAAGGAGCTAAAGGTGCCGCCACACGGACGCTAATTCCCTTAGTTTCTAAGTCTTAGTTGATTGTAAAAAGCATTTTTTCATCACTGAATAGTACGCTATGAACTATTCGGGCATGACGAAGTAGTTCAGGGTCTCTATGTTATTGATTTTGACAGTACAATCCCGCGTTATGATGAAAAAAATGCTTTTTACAATCAACTATGACTTAGAAACTAAGGGAAATAGCGTCCGTGTGGAGGCACCTTAAGTGAGCATTGCGGTTTCCTCCAAAATCTAATTCAATTTTTTAAGAAAAAGCTAAAGGGTATTTTTTTACACCAATAAAGACGCACTACGAAGAGTGTAAAAATTATGCAAAGTTGTCGAAGATTGTTGTTTTCTTTTGAGAAATAAATAGTGATAAGACAAAAAAGACATAGAGGGATAGAGAAGAAGAGAGAGCAGGGAGAGAGATGAATTATCCAAAAAGTAAAATATCCCATGTCTGAAATATACTTCGGTCAAATTTTCACAGTTCAAGCTACACTTAGTATCATTTTTAAAGAGCTCTAGGGCGTTCATTTGAGCATGCGAACATTGAAATCGGAATATGCGTTCTGTAAAATGAGCGCTTATCTTGTAATTTTTTTGTTTCGATTTTAATATACTATACATATAAACAACATATTTACACATACATACATACAGGCACACATACACATACATACAGAAATTGTTCAGTTCGTCGAGCTGAGTCGAATGGTATATACGGTTCGGCCCTCCGGGTCTTGAATCTATTTTGCGTTTTTCGACCGATTTTATAACCTTTGTTTAGTATAACAAAGGTAATATAACAAAGGTAAAACAGGTAATTAATCATGTCATTTTATCTATATATAAGCTTTCATCTATATAAAAATTACCAAAAGTTATCCAAATATTGATGGTTGGAAAAGGAAAAACTTTTATAGGTACCGTAAACTGGGGTGACTTTGATCACCGGGGTGACTTTGATCACTCTACCCCTTTTTTGAATTTGTGATAAAAAGCGCTCGAAAAGCTTGATATTTGTCGTAGTCTTCACTAATTATGTTTAGATATGTCTAAATTGCTACTATCCATGCATTTCCAGCTAATAAAAGAATGTTTTTCATGCTAGAATATTGATTTTAAAAAAAAGTGGATTTTGAGCGATTTTTATTGCATACAAACAATCGGTTCAAGCAGATACAAAACAATAAGCTGCGATACGTAAAGTTTGTTTATTTTGTGCCCAGACTAGTTTTTAAGCTAAAAAAATATTAATACTACGATTTTCATTGTTGCTTTTCTAATTTTTTTCTCAAAGGTAATGTTGAGTCCTAATAAACTCAATAGTACATTATATGTTTTTTTTTCTCACGACAACCCTTTTCTCTCCGTGGACAGTCGTTCATATATATATCCTAAAATTCTGTACAAATTTTGGACGTTCACCTAATAGACTGTTGACGTGGAATGTGAATATCCCCTGAATTGCTTTTTCATATAAATAAACTCATTTAAGTCGTTTTCAATTATTCAAACTTGGTAAAGCAGTATAGTTTCACTTCAAATTCATCAAAACAATGAAGTGATCAAAGTCACCCCGGAATGATGATCGATGTGGAAATTGTTGGGCACCTTCAAAAACAGCAGAACTGTTGCTAAACTTTTGAGGTAGTGACATGATCTTGCTCAATGCGTGCCAGTACTCATTTTAAAAATGTCAAACAATTTGGTTTTCAGTACATTCTCAAAATATTTAAGATATATTCAAAAAAGTGATCAAAGTCACCCCAGTTTACGGTACTTCGTTTTACTTTTGTGGCGACAGATAACAGTGATCCTATATCGAATCCAGGGTACGTTCCCATAAAATTCGGTCAGCCCCCCCCTGCTTGGGCATCCTCCGCGACAGCACACATCCAACGCGTAAGGGGATGCCTCGGAGTATGCTGTATATTATTTCTGCCAGTCGCTCACCCACAATACGTGCTGCGATCGCTAGTTTCTACGCCCAAAGATCCCAAGCGCTCGCTGATCATCCTTCTTCCACATCCACCGCATGTCCTAAAGCGCCACCGATTGGATCAGCGTCTTATAGAATTATAAAATTACCACGCTTTCTGCCAGCCAGCGTGTTTTTGTCAGTGTTTATGGTAAGTCCCTAAGCAACAATTGACACACAATAAAAATAAATTGTGATCATTTGTTGCACTAATGAAATTCCGAGGATTTAAGAAACATTTTTTGTTACTACGATGAAATTGTAAAGAAATGAGCAACACCTAAAGTTGCATCGCTGCTTCAAAAAACTTTACACCAACAACGTCATTCGCGTGGTTGGATTTGTCGTTGAAACGTGTAAACGGCATTTGAAAACCTTACCTTACCTGAATAGATCTAGTGGGTGAAGCATATAGGTTGCCAACGTGATGCTTGCGAGATACACAAAACAAACACACAAAAATACTTTTAAAAGTTGCTGTCATGTTCTGAAGCCATGTAACAGCAATTTTTGCTCGATCGTTCGCCTTATGTTTGTTTCTGAGATGAGGTTATTCACTGCGTTGTAAATTTTGGGTACTTGGACTAGAACTCGTCCAAAAAGTGTGGGTCTCTAAAACGAAATGAGATAAATTGCTCTGAATTTCATTATCACGCTGAGGTGCTGATGAATTGAAGAAGCAAAATTAAAATCTGATAATGACCATTGGCATGATAAGGGAAGCAAAATTTGAAACTGAGTCATACACTTGCAAGTGTTTCTACAGCAAATAACATAAACAGTAGAAACGAGAAAATTGAATAGAAATAGATAACTGGAGTTGAATCCTCATCAAATTCCTGAAAATAATCAAAGTTAAATCGCTATATAGACAATCTTTTACGATTCGGACCATTTTCCAACAACGAAAATGTTGCAATTGGTTCCACTTCCGCTTTTTTTGTCATTGTATAAGAAACTGAGATGTAGCTGCAACTTAGTTTCGCATAAGAATTTGTTGCTGTGATGCACAAAGCTCACAATCGAAACAAATTTTACTGCTTGGGTCCCATTCTCGCACTTTTCTTTTCGAGCACCAAAAAGTAAAAACTTCGTCAATAAAAAAACCGATGTAAAACTGAAGATGTCAAGCAAATGTAGACTACATACTACATTCATCCCAGTATTATGGGCCAATGGACTTTGTATTGGTTTCTAACGTATGTTCATAACATGTAATAGTCAAATTTAAGTTTGGTGAACGTTGTTTACGTTCACTCAACTTAAATTTGACTATAAACAGTTATTGAAATATGCTAAAAACCAATACAAAGTGTAGACTGGCCCATAATATTGGTTGGCCCATAATACTGGGATGACTGTATATTTCATTACAGTTGTTACTTATAGTGATTTACAATGTTCTTCTTACGTGCTAAGCATTATTTGAAACCGTCAATATTCGCACGTATCAGATTAACCAGTTGTGTTGGGAAACCATGTTCAATCTGCCACAGATCGTTTCACTGAATCGTACACTGTCTTGAGTTTTTGAACAAATAATGTATCTGCATCTTGAAATTTGTCGAGGATCTGTCACAAGATGAACCTCTGGTCCGTCTCATCGAAGGTTAGCAAACATTCTGCAGGTTTTATTTTGTATGGACCTCACTGCGACCAGTAGTTTTTTTTACCTGGCGTGGCATTGTCCGAACGTTCTTGCTGTTCGCACTTTTCGTTTTTTACCCTTTTGCAGTATTACTTATTGAGGAGTAATCTTTTCCGTGTTATAGTACTTTTTGTCTTCTCCATCAGACTTCCCCTTGTAGAAGACTGAACCACTGCGACCATTGTTTGATCTATTGTGGTATGCTTCACCTTACTCTAAGTGCGTACGAGCAGGTACATCACTATTTGGCGAGTTGATGTCCTTGCTACATTGCACATTTATCCCAGTTGGGCAACGCACTTCGTATGAAGTTTATTACCTCGCCAGGACTTGCCCTCCAAATTTCCGTAGGTTCTATGTGTCTCTTACTGAAGATATGCAATCTGCGTTGTATTAATACTCGACATTCGCAGAGTAGATGTTCTGAAGTTTCGCTTTCGTTGCCACACAGGCGACATTTATCATCATCAAGTTTGCCTATCTTCTTGAGATGATACTTACTCGGACAGCGCCCTGCAATAAGACCTGTGAATGTCCTCAAGTCTTTCTTATTAAACCTGAGCAGCACGAGGCTATTCTCGCGATTTGGCTCTATGAATCATTTCGATTGTCGTAAACAGCTTATGACATCCCAGTTTGCTTTGATGGTCGCTTTCTCCCATTTACCGAGTTCAGCTTATAGAGCGCTCGGGGAGACTCCACAGAAAGGTTCTGGGCCAACAAAGTTAGTAGATGACCCTTGTCTGGCTAGTAAGTCGGCCTTCTCGTTCCTTCGATTTCACAACGACCAGGAACCCAGTATAAGTTAACCTGGTTTTTCATAGCTAACTTTCGGAGCAACAGGATGCATTCCCACACTAGTTTAGAGTGGCAGCAAGGAGAATTCAGGGTTTTAAGTGCTGCCTGACTATCACAGAAAACGCAAATATTTGCGTGTCGATAATTTCTTTTCAGACACGTATTCGTACATTCTATTATCGCGTATATTTCCGCCTGGAATACTGTTGGCCAGTGTCCCATGGGAAAAAATTTATTAATTCCTGGTCCTGTGAATACCGCGATGATGATTTATGTGGTCCCCGTGGCTCTGTGGTTAGCGATGTCGGTCGGCCACCACACGGTTGTGATATCGGGTTCGATTCCCGATCGAGTCGAGGATCTTTTCGAGCTGGAAATTTTCTCGACTCAGCACTGGGGCACGGTGTATCGTTGTACTTATCCTACACATGCAAAATGTGCCAAAAAAACAATATCGATAACGAAATCTCTCAACTAATCTAGTTGATCGAGACCGCTATTAGCCCCAAGGCTAAGCGTGCGATATTGTTTTTTTTCCTGTGAATACCGCACCCGCGGAACCATTCATTTTAGAACCGTCGGCGTAGAAGCAAAGTGAACCGTCCCGAATTTTGGGTCCACCTTGTTGCCAACTTTCTCGTTCTATCTCTAATTTTCTGTAAGGAATTTCGAAATTTGGTTTCTTCTCCAGCCAATCATCCTTACTTTTTATTAAATTATTTATTTGGAAATCTTTCAGTATTCTCAGGTGTCCTGTTAGATCTCCTTCTTTTAGGTTGCACCTTCGATTTAGCCTTAGAGCACTTTTTTCTGCTTCTAGTTGAACCACCTGATGAAATGGAAGAAGGTAAGTATTGCATCTAGGGCTTTTGATGGAGTGTTTCTCATAGCGCCACAAATCGATGCCAAGGCCAATCTTTGAATTTTACCTAGCTTAGCTTGAGTGGATGTTTCAGTGGTTTTGGGCCACCAAACTAACGAGGCGTAGGTTATTCTGGGTATGATTATTATTTTATATATCCAATGTACCATGCTGGGTTTGAGACCCCAGCTTTTTCCAATGGCTCTGCTGCATACCCATAGGGCGTTTGTGGCCTTGGTAATTGTTTGTTCTATTTGAGTGTTTTTTCGAACTTAGTAACCTACTTCTTTGCTTATCAACCCTATCCTATCATCCTGCAAGCTATCACTCTAACAGCGTATAACGTGCTATACTGCCGTGAGATGGCAAAGTGACGTAAGTGCCATTTTCTCGAACATGAGTTTTTCATGCCCACTTGTTCATTATTCGAAAACCTATCTTTTGGTATCTTTCTTTTTGTTGTTACTTATTCGTACGTTGCATAAATTCAAAAAAACAAAGTGACTTTGGTACACATTTCCATACAAAAATGACGAGAATTTTTTTCGTTTTTGGGCCGTACTGAAAAACTGATCATTTGGATCTACGTCACAATGTCATATCACGGCAGTATAGCCTGTGATATTATCGAAGCTGTAGATCAGTGGTTATTAAGTCTGGAAGAAAGTTTTATGTGGAAGAGCCTGAGAATGAACTTATTTTTAAAGTCCTTTTTTTGCAACGAATGGCTTGGTTCTACTAAGATTCAAACCTATCACCACTCGCTTGTCAAAGGGGACTCTATAACCTTGCGGCTACGAAGCTCTGTTTTTGTTAACAGAAATTCTGCAGCTTACGTAAAAAAAAGATTTTTTTTATATTTTAAATCTCATTGTCAAATTCTATTATCGGCGAAATTTGATTTTCGTCAGTAACGAGAGAAAGAAAGCTCATGAAAATATACTCGACTAGTCAAGCTAATAGTAAATTCAGTAAGTTACTTGCTGAGTTTTCTCAGGATGTCGCATGACTACAAGGATCATGATTATCAGTTTTTCTTATACCTTCCACAGCCATTGAGAGATGTCACAGTTGATCATATAGCTATTGACGAAATTTTTACTTCCTCAAATATAATATATATCTCAATGTGCGAAGCCTACCTCACTACCAATATTTTTAAAATCAGTCGCAAAGGAACTTGCACAACCTGTCGTCAATAGTCACAAGTCATTGAATACACGCTTCAAACGAACCCCTTTGCCATATTTATAACAAATCTTTCGAGCAAGGCAAGTTTCCCACAGTTTGGGAACATTCTTACATATTCCCGATATTTAAAAACGATGACCGCCGAAACATTAGGAACTACCGTGGCATCACTAGTCTTTCTGCTGCATCTAAATTATTCGAAATAATTTGAGTACGTTTATGCTCTTACGCACTAAAAGTTATATTTCTAGTGACCAACACGGTTTTATGCCTGGTCGCTCAGTAAGTACAAACTTGCTTGACTTCACGTCGACTTGCATATCGCATAAAGCTCAAATCGACGTAATCTACACAGATTTAAACGCAGCGTTTGATCGGATTGGCCAGAAACTATTACTAAAAAAATTCCTGCGGCTTGGTGCATCGCAGAGGTTTGTCGGCTGGCTTAGCTCACACTTATGCGATAGAGTTCTACGAGTATATATTAATTCCTGCTGTTCGTCACCTCCGGCGTTCCACAAGGTAGCAACTTAGGACCATTGCTGTTCACGCTGTTTTTCAATGACGTTTCCTTACTGCTGGATTTTGGCTGTAAACTAGTATACGCAGACGATCTTAATTTTGTCTGTAATGGTCAAAATAATGCAAAATGTTCTAAAATGCTTTTCATTCAACTGATATTCTCTCAAAATTTTATAAAATTTACTGTTTTGACAATCATAGAAAAAGTTATAGACAAAAAATTGATTTTAAAGAGGGTTATTCTACAAAAAGCTCTTTTTTGTCGTGTCCAACCTATAGATAGGACATCGCAGTATTCAGCAATTGTTTACTTTTTAAAATTTTCCACAACTTTGCTGAAGTTGTTTCATAAAATGGTGGTTGGAATACGTGCTTTACAATAAGTATTACGTTGTTTTTATATCACTTTTTTTTACTTTACGACCTTCAAAAGGGCATTATTTTTTCAACAGATAACAGATTTCAATAAGCTCATTGAAAAAGTATATTTATATAGAAACTACATAAGTCTAGCTAAATGGAAAAAAGAGAAATATTTTTTTTTTCTGAAAACGAAAAACGAGGAAAATTAAAACCAGAACCTTTTGTTTGATTGGTGTGATGTCTCTGGCAAAGTTGTAGACAGTAATTTTGTCCTTCCAGAAAAAGTATACACCGTTAAACAAAAATAAAAATAGAATAAAGAAAATAACACAAAAATAATAATATAAATTCCACTATTTAAAAATCTGAGTTTTTTTCTACGTAAACTAAACAAAAGTATAAAAAAGTTGAACATTTTCAAAAAAATGTATACTCCTGAAGTTACTTTTCTCGTGAGTACAAAGAACAAAAAAATCAAATTTTACTGAGCCGAGTGCCTATCAATGATGCAAATAGTTTCTAGAGTCTAGACGGTTTGTTTGATCGGTATAGTGGCAGTTGTTCATAATGACATTGTCCTTCAAAAACAATTCTTGCCCTTAAAAAAATAATAATAACACACACTGTAAGGAAAAAAAAAGACAGAACATTTTTTTTTAATTTGAACTTTTTACATCTTATTTCTCCAAGTTTATTCCAGTGTTGTTAGTCTCACTCATAAACAGCATGCAACACCTCAAGAAAGGTTCTCGTAGCTGCCGATATCACACACTGGAGAATTCTCCATTCAAGCTATTTTTCGTTCTTTCTCGCTGTCTTTCTTGCTAGCGTTAGCTCCCAAGATCATATCGTCGGTTTCGTGCAACACTGGCACAACTCAAAAACATAGTTTCGAGAAAAAAGCGTTTGAAAATTTGCGTCAAAAATTTATTTTTCGATTTTCAAGAAAACTTTGAAGTTTAAGATTACCAATCCTTATGTAACACCTTTAGGTCTATTATGCATATATTATGAGCATGTTGTCCAAGTTAAAACCAACAACAAAAACAAAAACAAAATCAAAAGTGCAAAATTTTGAGTTGTGCCAGTGTTGCACGAAACCGACGATATGCACACACGCGGGCCTACTCTTTTACTTGCGTGTAGTCCCCTTCTCGCGAGCACAACCAGCCGAGTACAATTGTTTCACGATGCATTACGATTTTTTTTGTTAGGGATTTGAAGAGTTGTCAATTGATGTGAACTTTTGTAGTAACGCATTACGATAGTTGCGGAGGGACAAAAAAAAATGTTTCAAATAGGGTAACGAACTACTTAAGTAGCGGTTTGCTTCGCCTGGTTTTGCATTAGACTGCTATAAAAAAACTTACCAAAGCAGTACGATACAGTTCCAGTATGGAAGACTTTACAGATTATTCCCCCACGTTCGACTGGCGGTGCACGAAGCAAAACCGGGTAGATGAAAAAAGCATTTTCGTTTTTGAGCACAGTTTTTCGAGCACACCTCCTAGTCGAGCAATTTTAGTCGAGTACTTTTACTTGCTAGCAGGAACTCGCGTACTCTTTCACAGTCCCTAAGTAGACATACAAAAGAGTTTTTGTGTGTCGGTGCGTGCTCGCTGCTACTCAGGGAAATGCATGAAGAAGAAAGAGTATTTCGAAAGCGCGTGTGCAAAAGACTTGTGAAGAATAGCATATGTCTCGTTCTCAAGCAGAAAAGAGGAGAAAGATTTTGCTTCTCACTCGATTTGCAATGCTGGTTTAATTCTCTAGTTAATTTCTAGACGGGCTTCGGTAAAATCACTATGAATCATTATTAACACTTTTTAAGTATTTATTGAAGCTTTTTAAAGGTTTGACTGAAGCCCGCCAAAAGGCGGCATTGGGCACTAGAGGGTTAATCAACTATCCTTGTTCAGCAAATATTGTTTAGTTTTTGTAAAAAAAACTCAGATTGTTTTTGCCTTTCTCCTAGAAAGGTATAGCAATCACTGAAAAAACCAAAGGTATAAAAGTGGTCCCAATGGCCGAATGTCATATACCACTGGACCCCTTTCGACGAACTGAGCATGTTCTGTATGTATGTATGTATGTGTGTATCTGTGTGTGTATGTGTGTATGTGCAACTTTTTTTTCTCACTCACTTTTCTCAGAGAAGGCTGGACCGATTTTCATAAAATTAATTGGAAATGAAAGGTCTAGTTGCGCCATAGGTTGCTATTGAATTTCATTGTAATCGGCTTTTTAGTATAGAGGTTATGTATCAAAATGTAAAAATCACGAAACATCAATATCTCAGAAACCACATAACGGATTTCAATAAAACTGGTTTCAAATGATCGGGCTGTCTCCAGAACCCTAAACTTTTAAATTTCGTTATGATTGAACATATGGTTCAAAAGTTATGTAAAGAAAAGTTATCCTAAGGTTGTTCAAACTCACTCATTTTTCTCAGAGATGGCTTAACCGATTTTCACAAAACTAGTGTCAAATGAAAGGTCTAGTTGCCCCATAGGTTGCTATTGAATTCCATTGCAATCGGATTGTAACTTTGTCCGTTGTTTTTGCAATCACTGCAAAAACTAAAGGTACAAAAGTGCTCAAAGAGGTCGAATGTCGTATACCACTCGACTCAGTTCGATGAGCTGAGCATTTTCTGCATGTGTGTGTGTATGTGTGTGTATGTGTGTGTGTAACGCTCTCTCAATCTCACTCGATTTTCTCAGAGATGGCTGAACCGATTTCAATGAAATTAATTGCAAATGAAAGGTCTAGCCCTATAAGACCCTTTTGAATTTTATTGTAATTTGATTTTAGAAGTTATGTATCAAAATGTAAAAATCACGAAACATCAATATCTCAGAAACTACACAACCGATTTGAACAAAATTGGTTTTAAATGAACGGGCTACCTAAAAAACCCTTAACTTTAGAATTTTATGAAGATTGAACATGTGGTTCAGAAGTTATCGAAAGAAACGTGTTCTGGAGACTATTTAATCTCACTCATGTTTCTCAGAGATGGCTAGACTGATTTTCATAAAATCAGTGTCAAATGGAAGGTCTTGTTGCCCCATAAGACCCTAATGATTTTTTTTTGCGAACGGATTATAACTTTGTCTGTTATGTTAAAAAATGTGAAATCCAGCTATGAAAAGAAACATATTCCGAAGACTACTTGGACTCACTCACTTTTCTCAGAGATGGTTGACCCGATTTCCACAGAATTAGTATCAAATGAAAGGTCTAGCTGCTCCATAACACCCTATTGAATTTTATTCCATTATCTTAGAAACTACACAAACAATTTGAACAGTATTGATACCGGATGAACGGGCTAGTTAAGGGTTAACTGATGAATTATGATTGAACACGTGGTTTCAAATCTTGGCTGCCCTATACGTTACCTTTTCATTTGATTTTAATCAAACTTAAGCAACCGTTATGTTTTAATTTGTCAAACAACGAAAGCCTATTATTTATTTATTTATTTTTTTTATTAATTTATTTATTCAATAATTCATCCGACAACAGTCTTAATGAATATATATAAAGTATGTGGCTGGGAAAAGCCGCCTCGAAAGGCCACGAAGGAAACTTTCGAGCCGGCATAAAAACCCAGCATCTTTTAGGAATACAAGTGCAGTATAACATATATCATAAAATAAAATACATCAATGAACAATTCACAATACACAATAAGTTACTAAAAATTAAAATTTTCAAAGTATCGATTGAAGAGCAGAGCCATTTGGCGGATAGGCTGGTTCAGGCCGTAGTTTGTGCGATGCGCATTTGTATGCAATAAACGCTGGTCTCGTCGAGGTCGTAGAGGGCAATGCAACTGTAACAAAGCCAAGATAGTTGGACAATTATACCGGCCTGTCAAAATTTTGTGTGTCATTTTGGTAATTATTTCTTTGCGGCGCTGTTCGAGTGGTGTGATTCCAACTAACAAGCATAGGCTTTCATAGGGTGGCAGGTGATCGGGATCTCTCCATGGTAGTGTGCGACAGATTCTTTTAATAAAGGTTTTCTGAACGCGCTCAATTCGCTGAATCCAGAACTCATAATGCGGGTTCCATATAGCGCACGCAGTTTCCAAAATTGAGCGAACCAAAGAGCAGTAAAGAGTCCGCAAGGTGCCATAATCAACGAACTCATTTCCGATTCTGAATATTAACCCAAGTTGACGATTAGCCTTAGAGATGATCATCGAAAAATGCTGCCTGAAAGTTAATTGCGTGTCCAACAGAACACCCAAATCAGTGACAATATCGGTACGTTGTAAACAAGTACCAGCAATGTTATAGTTGAACAATAGCGGCTGCTTTTTGCGCTGGAAACTAATCACAGAACATTTCGGAATGCTTAGCATCATATAATTGCGTTGGAACCAGTCATTAAATAAGTCAATCAACGATTGAAGCCTAAGGCAATCTTCAACAGTCTCGACGAGTTTGAAAATTTTTGTATCATCCGCATACAGTAAACGTGTGCCAGGTGGTAAAACTTTCGTAACGTCATTTATGAACAGCGAAAAGAGTAGAGGCCCAAGAATGCTACCCTGGGGTACACCAGAATTGTTACTAAACCAGGCGGATTGCGACTTGCCCAACTTAACAGCGATCTTACGATTACGTAGGTACGAGTCTACCCATTCCACCATTCCAATTGAAGTTCCAAGCTTGTCGCATTTGGCACAAAGTAGTCCATGATCAACGCGATCGAAAGCAGCTTTCAGGTCCGTGTAGACAGCATCGATCTGAAGGCCCCGGTCCATACCGCGAAGGCAAAATGAAGTGAACTCTAGTAAATTGGTGGATACAGATCTACCAGGGAAAAACCCATGCTGTGCAGTAGAGATGTAGTTCTTCACGCTGAACATCAGATGATGATGCATAATAGTTTCGAAAACCTTGGAGCAGGCACACAAACATGAGATACCACGATAATTTTCGACATTTCGTTTGTCACCTTTTTTATATACCGGAAACATTAACGACTCTTTCCATTTACCGGGAAATTGATGTTTTAGCAAGAAAAGATTGAAAATAGCAGCTAGCGGTGACTCTAAACTTCCGGCACATTTTTTCAGGAGTACAGCAGGAATTCCATCTGGTCCAGGGGAGTAGGACTGTTTTAGATCGCAGATGGCTTTGGAAACCTCCCCGATTGTGATCTCGAAGACTTCGGCATTGAAAACGTCGCTCGGCACAGAAGCCATTGCCGCGGGAATGTCGTTAGGTGAAGCGTGCTCCTTGTTGAAAACACTAGCGAAGTGCTCGGCAAACAAATCGCATTTACTGTTGTTAGTAGACGCTTCACTATTCAGCAGGAACACACTAGATGGTAATCCTTCTTCCTTACGCTTCGAGTTAACAAACCTCCAGAAGCTTTTCGGATTTAAGCGTAGGTTGCGTTCCGTTTTACGCACGAACATCGTGTACAGACTTTTATTCAGCGTTTTGTATGATCGACTAGCAGAAGTGAACCGTGTCCGATTGATAGGGTTTCTATTTTTTTGATATGCACGCAAAGCTGACTTACGAAGGCGGTTAAGTTTAGTGAGATGTCTATTTCCCCAAATAGGCTTACGACGAGGACGAGCTTTGGGAATATGGCGATGTATAAGTTCCTGAATCAATTCAGTAAATTCAGACACGGCCTCATCCAAATCTGTACTCCGGTTGATAAAAGTCCAGTCGATACCTCTCAATTCTGATTCGATAGCATCATAGTTTCCGCGCCGAAAATCAAAACTGGATGAATCAAATTCGTCTATGAATAGAGCCTCAACAGGTCTGTCGAAACTAACCATCAATGGTGGGTGATGTACGTCAATGTTACAGAGAGGGTCGGGTGCTGTAGTGACTGAACATGCTGATAAAGCATGCGAGTTTACGAAAATTAAATCGAGAAACCTGCCATTCTGATTGCAAACAGGATTAATCTGGTGCATGCACTGAAAAGCCATACCGTCCAATAAATGGGTGCTACCTGCATTTACGGATGAGCGCAAAGCATCAACGAAGAGATAATTTCCATCTGTGTGAATCGACCAGGATAAGCCGGCACGATTGTAGTCACCAAAAATAAGAACATCGTCGTTAATACAAGTAGAATTAACAGCTCTTTCCACTGAAGAAATATGCCGATCGATTATCTCGACTTCATTCCGCAAATTAGGAGGAATGTAAATAGCGCCGATTACAACGTTCAGTTTATCAGTTTTAATCGTTATCCAGAGCTGCTCAAGCGAATCATCCATAGCTAGAATTAACAATGCCGATGCCAAAGATCGTCGCACAGCGATGAGAACTCCTCCACCCCTTGCTTTGGTACTATTCATCAAGCATCGATCAGTCCGATACACGGTATAATCCATGCCGAATAATTGAGAAGAAGAAATATCTGAATCTAACCAGGTCTCAGTAAGAACGATGCAGTCGTAAAGCGAGCTGGAAGCTTCCAAAGCAAAATCTGTTACTTTGCTGCGTAGACCGTGCACGTTCTGATAGTAGCAGAGTAGAGATGAAAGAATAGTGTCGCACGGTGTATCGCATTGCTGCCGACCAAATCGCCTGCCGCTATTGTCCGAAAATAAAACAGTACTGGCTGTCTGCTGCTTGCCAACGTCGTCTAGTGGTAGAGTTTGCAGTAAAGGGGGAGCAGTAGCAGGCGTCGAGTGAGGCATAATTTCGCACTGGACAGTGCGGTTGGTCATAGAGCTATGGGGAACAAATTGTGCATAAATTTTTTGAAAATCATGAAATTGCAAAGACTTAACTGGGCTGGGGGCCAGTGGGTCCCCAAGCTCCCTCGGAGGTTGAGAAATCAATTCGATGGTGTCAAATGAGGATTTATTGCGGGCTGTGAGATTAACGTACGTGGAAACTTCGACGATCTCGGCTTCCAAAAATCCACAGATGAATTGCGTTCCTCAAACAGTCGAAAATAAATTCCCTCCGGCCAGTTAGCAGCGTCGAGGGCAACATCTTTCAGTTGCAAGTCGATACCGACTTTAAAGGAAACGAATGCAAATGATTTTATATCGGCATCTTTCTTAATGAGCTTTCTGACAACTGGTTGTGCACCTGGAACGCATTCTCGAACAAGAGCAGAGATTTCATCCTCAGAAACGTGTGGAGCAATGCGCGAAAGGTAGATCCAACATTTTGCAGCAGGTTGCGGAACGGTTTCAACCAATTTAGGGAAGTTTTCAATAGACTTAGTACCACTAACCAAGTCAGCAAATCCTTTTGAGTTTTTAGGAGTCAAATTCGGTGAAATTATTCTCGGACGCTTAGAGCTGCGACTAGCCGTTGAAAAAGCAGGTGTATTGGTAGCAAGGAGCTTTTCAGATATTGACCCAATGACGGCATTGATCTGACCAAGTTCAGCTTTCACTTCGTTCATGCATACGGTAATTGAATCAGCGAATGATGATGTCACGTCAACCGCAGTTTCCGACGAATTTCGCTCCTTTAGATTCTGAACGGAACTCAGGCATTCAGTACAAAACCAAAGCAAGTTGGATTGACCATTAACAAAATCTAAATTCGATCTGGCCCATCCAAAGCATTTCATGTGAGCAACGCACTCGCATAAATAACATTTAATCAAATTCAGATTGGCAATGGGTTGTGAGCATTCGTAGCAATTTTTGTCTAACATAGCGGTAGCTTTTTGTCTCTCTGAAGGCATAAATTAAGGCGTTTTAGTAGACGGCACGAGATTTTAAGATTTGGCGTATACGGCCCTTCCAGCTAGCAAAAAGGCGACGACGTTTGCAGTAATGACTTCCAGATGTCGCTTCAGCAGCAAAAAGAAATGCACGTAGCAGATGAAGCGGAGACAGGTTCAGATTCAACCGAAAATATCAGTAATATACAACGGCTGAATTCACACGATTAGCTGGTAGAAACACTAAGAATCCACTAAATTCACAACGATAGATATCGCGATAGGCGGCACAGTCACTTTCAAGGTATTTTATAACGTAATCAGGCGAAAAATGCGAAATAAAACACGAACTCAAAAATAGTCACTCAATCGTTACACAGGCAAGGTTGCCAAAAAAAATCTCAAGTATTACACGACTTATTTGAACTAGTGTCATACAAACGAGTCATCCCTCAAACATACAAATAACAAACTTCATAACAATTTGATATGCTGTTCAAAAGTTTTGGAAAGAAAAAAAATTCAAAGACTTTCTTACTTTACTTTTTTGGCTAACGGACCGTTCACCGGTCTAGGGCCGAACGAATTAGAGATGTCCTGCTTCTTCTGTCTTGGGCAGCCGTTCTCCAGTCTCCCCGTACACCAGCAGATCGTGCATCTTCTTCCACCGCGCACATCCACCGCGTGCGAGGCCTACCACGGAGTCGACTGCCTCTTCCTGGTTCTCTACTGAAGATAGTTTTGGCGGCTCTCTCGTCAGGCATCCTGGCTACGTGTCCAGCCCAATGAAGCCTGCCCGCTGTACTACCTTCACTATATCAGCATGTTTGTATACCTGGTACAACTCGTGATTCATGCGTCTGCGCCACACTCCACCTTCAATTTACCGCCAAGTATCGATCGCAGAACTTTACGCTCAAAAACTCCGAGCACTCGTCGATCAGCTTCCTTCAGCGTCCATGCTTCATGTCCGTAAAGGGCCACCGGGAGTATCAGCGTCCTATACAGCGCTAGTTTTGTGCGAGTTTGCAAACTACGGGACCTTAGCTGGTTACGCAGTCCGTAGAAAGCCCAGTTCGCAGCTGCAACTCGTCGTTTCCTTTCACGGCTCATATCGTTGTCACATGTCACAAGCGTACCAAGATAAACGAACTCGTCAACCACTTCAAATCGTTCCCCATCTATCTCCACCTCAGCACCAACACCACGGGGACTCCCACGCTCTCTGCCAGCTACCAAGTACTTCGTTTTGGCAGAGTTAATGACAAGTCCCAATCTCGCGGCTTCTCTCTTAAAAGGTACGAAAGCCTCCTCCACGGCCTTACGGTTGATACCGATGATATCGACGTCGTCCGCAAAACCAAGAAGCATGTGAGATTTCGTGAGGATCGTACCGTTTCTTTCGACGTTTGCTCTTCGTACTGCACCCTCAAGAGCGATGTTAAACAGTAGGTTGGAGAGCGCATCCCCCTGCTTCAGTCCGTCCAACGTTACGAACGCGGCTGATGTCTCGCCAGCTATCCGCACGCACGATTTGAATCCCTCCAGTGTCATACGACTCAGCTTTATTAGTTTCGTAGGGAAACCGTGTTCCAGCATGATCTGCCACAGCTCATTTCTTTTCACTGAGTCGTATGCCGCCCTGAAGTCCACAAACAGATGGTGAGTCGATAAGTTATACTCCCGGAACTTATCGAGGATCTGTCGCAGGGTGAAAATTTGATCCGTCGTGGAACGCCCTTGTCGAAAACCAGCCTGGTATTCGCCAACAAAGGATTCCGTTAGCGGTCTCAATCTGAAGAACAGGATACGGGAGAGCACTTTATATGCGGAGTTGAGCAACGTTATCCCTCGATAGTTGCCACAATCCAATCGAGGGCCGAGATAGGGCATATGAGGCCTTCCAACCAGTCGTTCGGCATTTGTTCGTCCGCCCAGATTTTTAGTATTATCTGGTGGATCGCATAGTACAGCCGCTCGCTTCCCGCTTTTAGAAGTTCGGCCGGGATACCGTCCTTCCCAGCGGCCTTGCCGTTTTTCAGCTCTTTCACCTCCTCCTGTGTCGGTGGCTCAACAGCTTGTTCGTCACTCATAATCGTCATCCTGTTCCTGCTCTGCTCATCCGGCTCCTCACCGTTCAATAGCGCCTGAAAATGCTCCTTCCACCTGGCTGCAACCGTCGGTTTATCAATAAGCAGGTTGCCATCCTTGTCATTACACATGACCGGCACAGGGAAATTCCTGCTTCTGACTCTGTTGACAGTTCTATAGAATCTCCGCACGTCGTTTTCAGCATAGCTGTTCTCTGCGCTGGCGAGCACCTGCTCCTCGTACTCGCGCTTCTTCCGACGGTGAGTTCTATTTTCGGGTGCTCTTGCCACCCTGTACCTCTCTCTGTTCTGACGCGTAGCCGCAGTGAGCATGCGGCTCCTGGCACGGTTCTTCTCATTTGTCGCTCTCTGGCACTCAGCATCGAACCAGCCGTTAGGCTGTCTTCCACGCGTCGTACCTACCACCTCTCTCGCAGTCGTTTCGATGGCGCCATTTATGTCTCCTACTCCTTCCTCCTGCTGTTCTGCGATCCGTTGATCCAGCTCTCTGGCGTATTCTGCTACCACGCCATCAGCTTTCAACCGCTGAATGTTGAAACGCGTCGTCCTCTCTGTACGAGATTTTAGCACGTTCGACAACCGTGCGCGGATCTTACAAACGACGAGATAATGGTCAGAGTCAATGTTTGGTCCCCGAAAAGACCTAACATCAGTAACATCCGAAAAGTGCCGACCGTCAATCAGTACGTGATCGATCTGGGAGCAGGCTTCTCCAGGTGTGTTTCCGAATATTCAAACGTGGAAAATAGGGGCTACATATGGCCATTCCTCTGGCCGCGGCAAAGTTTATCAGCCTCAGGCCGTTTTCATTGGTTGACGAGTGGATGCCGGAACGAACGGAAGAATTCCTCCCTCCCAACCTGTGCGTTTGCGTCTCCGATGACGACTTTTACGTTGTGTTTTGGGCACTCGTCATAGATTCGCTCAAGCTTGTCATAGAACTCATCTTTGACTTAATCGGATTTGTCGTTTGTCGGTGCGTAGGTGTTGATTAAACTGTAGTTGAAGAATTTGCCCTTAATCCTCAACACGCATATACGGTCATCTACGGGCCTTCACCGGATGACTCTTGTTTTCTGATTTCCCAGCACTACGAAACCGACGCCCCGTTCCGCTGCTTTGCCGCCACTGTAGTAGATGTGGTACTTGAAAGAAGTGCGTGCAATAGGGTCTACTGCACGGAGTTCCCTTTCTCCGGAATTTGGCCACCGAACCTCCTGAATCGCTGCGATTTCGACTCCCTGCCGCTGTAGTTCTCGAGTAAGCAAGCCAGCCCGCGCCGGTTCATTGAGAGATCGGACGTTCCAAGTACCCAATTTCCAATCGTTTACCTTAATCTTTTCCGTGTTCGTAGCCTAGGTCTTTGCCGATTGATCCGTTCCGTATTTCTAAATTCGTTGCTCGTGGTTGCTGAAAGGTTTCGGTATGCTACCTTACCAGGGTCGCGATACCTACATCCTGCTGATGGGGCTGCCATCTAAGGTGTAGCTGGCGGGATACAGCATTCCATAATTCAGCCGCCCGCTCCGGGTCAGACGCTGTTGTACGCCGCCCCTATGGGGATACAGCCGCGTACGACCCCCTTCCCAGTCAGCATACGACCATAGTTTCCACCGGGGCTGGTTACCCGATCTCCGCTAAGGTTACTCGTATTCCGGACGGCACCACGTGGAGGTTGGGATAGGAGTTGCTGGACAGAGGTGAATGGCCACATTAGGGTCTCAAGTTACACGTGTCCAGCCATTTGCCAACCAATTCAAAGACTATTCAACACTATACCTGCTTTGATCAATATATATGGCCTCAACATGATTTAAATGTGGTAGCGTACTATTTGAACGTTCCCGGTATCGCTCGTGATTAAATTGTTCGAAATTAAGAGTAATTTAATTTATTTCGCTATTTCTTAAGCACTAACATTACGTCAAATTTCATATTTTATGCTTCAATTAAAACATCAATATTTTAGAACCCAAAGAGTGAATATACCTTTATTGGATTTAAGCATTCATGTGAATTTATTTTTACAAATAATAAGTTTGAATGAGAAAGGCTGAGTCTGACCGCTAGGTGGTTTAATTTAGGTTTTATTTTCTTTATGCATTTATAGTTCTGTTCAAAATAGCGTCGATACAAGAAGCTTTTCGCAAGGGCATTACACAGTTCGCTATGAACTGCGCAACAATTTCGGCAAAAAGTTCACGGTGAACCATTTAGAAAGCGAAAATCTTTTGGTTGCTGTTGCGGATGATTCCCTGCAAACCTCAACTATAGTCGGCCAAAAAGAAGTGGATGACCGGCCAGAGTAGTAGACAGAAAAGAACTTTTTCTTTTTTGTCGAAATCATGGTTCAAGTGGTTTGGCTATGAATCAAAATGTATACCAGAACGAATGTTTGAACAACATTATGATTTCATTTTTTCCAATACTCCATACCGATAAAAAGTAGGTGTTTTGGCCAGATAAAATATTATCATATTGCGTCAAAAAACACAAACGTTTTTGAACAACCAATCGACTCCATTTGTACACCAAATATGTAACCCAAGGAATGCACCTCAGTTTCGTCCAATCGAAGATTTCTTTTGTGCAAAAATAACTGAAGATCAACGAATTGCGAACAGTTGATTGATAGAATCCAGAAATACAAAAATTAGAAATTTTCAGTTGCAGAGATAGAGACCACTATCAAAACATAACATTTTCAAATAGTACGTATCATGTGTCTGCCAGTTTTTGTTCTTCAGATTAGGAAGATCGTTTTGTCGGCGAATTCCAAGCTGGTCTCCGATAGGTTTGTTACAAGATGAATCAAACACCTTCTAAGTGACTAAGATCATGTATAAGTTTTTGGAGCAAATATGCAGGCTCATTTTTAATTTGTGGATTTCAAGGCAACGTATGACTCAGTTACGTGAGTAAACGTTTTATTTGAACACTATCCGTTGTCAGAACTGATAGATCTGCGTCGAATAACTCTGAAGTGATCAAAAGAAAACAGTGGCTCACTCCGTGAGGTAAGATGGTTTGGAGCAAGGGCATGCGTTGTTAAGCTTATTATTAAATTTTTTTCTCGAATGTGCCCTATGCAGTGCCGATATACCAAGAAAATGTACCATTATCATAAAATCTGACATGCTTCTTGGCTCTAAGGATAACATCAAAATTATTGAACAAGGTTTATCTTGAAGATTATAGAAAAAAACGGAGAGATCGGAACTGATCATTAGAATTAATAAATAGAATGACGTGGTTCATTTTTTTTATTAATAATAATATATTTGACATGGTCATCACGTGGCAAATGGTAACGAACACACTGAAGGATGCCGTTTGATTGGTGCTTTGAGTTTTTGAGCGGAACTGTGATCAAAATTTGGTGGTTGAAAGATAGTGGTAAAGTGATAAAGTAAAGGTTACGGACGCGTGGTCTGAATGCCTTTTTAGATATTTGCGTTCTTACCATAGGCAAGATTATTGATTACCAGTTCACTAGCTACCGATGATCAAGTCTGGAAAACAAAGAGAAGAACTCATGGATGTTCGCATTACATGGATGTGGTGAAGGAAACTGAAATCTGAAAGACTGGTGGACCAAATTTTGGCCAGACTAGCTGGTTCATTGGTTTGATTCGCATCGAATATTATCCGTGAAGATGAAAGCTAATAAATTGTTCTGATTGGCACCCCGAAAACAAGAGCCTTTGAAACATAGTTTTGCGTTGGTACAAATGTTTCGTTCAGACATATTCATTCGTAAGGTTTGTTTGCATACTGACGCTTTGAATGCGAATTTAGGAATGGCAATGCTAATGCGAGTAAGTTTGGAAAACATTCAACCTAATGGTGGTACGGCACCCTGATGAGGCTTATATGAAATCGGGGCCCGCAAAAAAAAACAAATCTCTGGTCGCAGTGAAAATTGTACCCAATAGGAAAAAAAGTTTGCTAATAGGAAATAATTTTGTAGACCCAAATTTCTTATTTATCAACAATGCTTTTCAAATTGTATATTTTTAAACTTTTGCTTTTATTTATTGATTATGTTATCCATACCAAAACAAAATCAATATCTTTTCGTAAATATTCTTACACTGTAACTTGCTCACAAAAACCGGCTTCCACAATTCTCCAAAGGTAAGTCACAGCTCTGCGAGTGAGTATGTTATGCACTTAACGACCACCTTTTAGGAGCCGGGTGCATGCTTGACCGTAAAAAAGTGTTGCGTCGCTTTTTGTTGCATTCTACTGCAGCATTTCTCTCTCCGCGTTTACCCTGTCCCAAAATGCTGACTGCGGTCCGGACCGAGTCGAGAGCGGTTTGTTTCGCTTAATTTTGCTGACGAAGCGTTGGAGGTTTTAATTTAATTAAAATGCCTCCCATCGTGCTACCGGTCTGCTGATGCATATTCAAAACAAAACAGCGTGGAAGAGTAGAGGCCGCCGTCGCCGCCGCCAGCCGAGTCCGGGCTGAGTAATTTTATTCGATCAGATGAAGCACCGATTAAGATGAGTGCAGTGCCGAAACAAAACGGGGCGCCGTACGTGGTTTTCTACGCGTCTCGAATCGCAACTTTAATCTCTGCAGTATTAACATAATTGATTGTCCAACTGATTAGAATGGAGACCAGCCGATGGATACAGTTATGCTGGAATAAGCCGATTGGTCCATTAGGAAACTAATTTTTGATTAGAATTGGCTGGCTGGGCGATGGAAATGAACATACTTTACGATAGGATCAGCGATTTTGGAAACTATCGGAATATGTGAAAGCTCTATTCACAGCATTTCGGTTTGATTGATATATAAATATGTTAATGGCGTGTGATTTGTGGATGTAAGCTATGGATCGTAGAACGTAATCTTCTTATATTTATGTGCGGAAACATCTTCGAATAATGTGTGTCATTTTGAGCTTCTTTATTATTTGGTTTAGGTATATAAGTTACCATTCCGAAAGTTTTCTCTATCATTTCAATCTAGTTTATTGGAACAGAATAGCAATAATTGCTTTGTGAAGGTATGCTCATAAAATGATATATTCTATACATAACCGTGTTTCCTCTCTCCTTTTCACTTGAGGGGTTTCACCCAAATAATTTTTTATTGCTTCAGAATAAGTTCAGTTAAAAACAATATCATTTACGTGGTTTCGTATTTATTTTTCTAAATTTGCACACAAAATAAATTGCTTTTGGATCTATTGTTGTGCATTTTTATTATTTTACTGTAAGGTATGTGCAAGTAATTAAAAGTGATTTAAAATTCAGGAAAATCTCTTGGAAAGAGCAATAACACATACCTTCGTTACTTAGTTGCGCAGTCTCTCATCATTTTACTAAGAAATAAGTGTTATTCATCTCGAAGAATTCCGAGCAATCTTATCCATTAATACACACCAGACTAATTTGGTGTATCACCGGCTGTCGGCTAATGTTTACACTCTCATTCGTTCGATCCACGTTTTGGTCATTACCATTATCATCGACACCACCATCATCATCATCACCACCACCACCTCTAGTCATTCTCATTTGATCGTGAATGACTGGGAATTGTTGACAGCGATTTCAATGACTCAGTGCCAAACAACGAACCACAAACTTGGCAGCAGTAGTAATCATCCAGCAGCAGCGGAGCGGTTTTCTTGTTTTCTGCGATTCGCGAACGTCTTGCCCTGTCGTACCGCGTGCCTGGTACCGGTGATCTCGTGTGTGACTTCCTTCACAGGTTGGCGGCAGTACCGCGAAGGTATCGGCTCCTTCATCGGCATTCACGATGGCCGCGTTCGCGCTGGCGATTATGCTGAACTGACGCTTGATGGTGTTTGTTGCCGTTGTCGGTTCTATGCCTACGTTGCTTCCTGCCTTATCGGTCGTCGTCTCGGCCATAGGTAGCCAGCCGTTGTCTATTTACCAGTGTAGAGAGAGGGGCCTTTCATTCGTGAATAGTAACTAACGCGTACGGACGTGGTTTATGCGACGTTCCGACGTCTTACGGTGCTTCGCGTTGTGCTTTTCAGGTTGACACGAGAGAAGTTAACAGCGCTATTAATTAACATTTTTCGCGCTCGTTTCGTTGGGATTCAGCAGGCGGTTCGCAAGCCGGTAGTGTTTTGTGTTGATTTTGTGTTGATGAGGAGTGTGTTATCCTGGATCTTGCAGATTGTTATCGGAGAGTGAATTCTTTAAGATATTGTCCATGAAATTGTTGTTTGCTGAGGTTTAAAATATTTTGTGAGATATTGGCCATGAAATTGGAATTGCAGTAAAATTGTGGAACAGATCGGTGGTGACTGATAAAATTCTCGTTGAAAATTGAGCAGCTCTCGTTGCAAAAGTGCTGCAATATTTTGCTTCAGTGCAGCTCGTTGAGAAAACATTGGAGGAGCTGCAGTGCGCTAGATAAGCGGGCTTTCTGTATGTGTGAGAAATATGATGTACGGCCGGTTTAAATTGCAAATCGCCCCAAGGGGCTTGTGAAGTAACGAAGAGAATGAAAAATTATCGTGTTAATTGTTTAATAAATTATCGGCATTTGTTTTGTTTGGCCGGAGCGAGCGTTTGAGGCACCATCAGTTAAGTTAATTTCCAGTGCAGTATCGCTTGATAACGAACAACAACAGGAATACCTTTTACTGGAAAGTAAATTGGTGTCAGTTATTTGAAAAGAATTCCCAGAACAACGAGAAGTGTCAAGTAGAAGGAAATTATCTGGCATTGAAGGTAAGTTACATAATTAGTTTTTATCATTCAGTTTCTTGATTATTTGGCTATGAGTCTAAAAAAGAGTCGGTATATAATAAAAATACAACAAATATAATAATAAATAATAAATATAATTAAATTCTCGATAGAATAAATCGTTCGAACTAAGATCAAAATAAAAGCACAAGTTTAGTAGTATTTACTTTTAGCAGATTGTTCTAAATAACCTAAGAGAAAATTTAAAAAATCGTTCGGTTTAGGTGAACTCAGATATTCATCAACTTTTACTAGTGATTAGATTTATCATTTATTAATTCGTATAGTCAAAAGATTCTGATGCATAAAACTTTTAATACTTTTAACTTTTTAGTTAAAACTTTTACAAACTGTTATAAGTTGCATTTTCCCCTATACGTACTTGAAGTTATCTAAAAAATAATCTAAAATATACTATAACTTCATAGAGAAAAATCCTGGAAATGGTCTTCGAAAAAAACGTGTATTTTGTATGCCTTCTTAAGAACAATGTTTTCTTGTGAAATTCAACTAACGAACGTTGAATACAAGAAACTAAATTTCAAGTAATTTTCATTTAAAATACTCTGTAACACTTTACCGAATGAAAAGAGGAATTGTGTTTATTCAGCAAAGATTCATATTTTTACATTATGTGAACCTTTGCCAAGAAACCATTCCTTTATCTCTTAACACAAAAAATGTTAAAATAAGAAAATATGCTATCACTTTCTAAGGAAAAGTCCTGTGGTTCTGGCAATAACGTGTGTTTTGAGTACCCTAACAATGCCTTTTATACAAAAAAGATTTTTTTTCTTTTGACATTTTAATATCGTATACAAACAATCACATTTTCAAACTAGGATAAAGGTGAGGGCACTATGAAATTAAGGTCCACGTTTTGCCCTTTTGGACTACTGTGCAGTGTAATTGTATTTGTTAACCCAATATAATGGATTTCGCAAAATATCTTTCACTTTGAAAATGTTATGGTGAATATGTTATACTTGCCACATTTTATAATTTTGCCACATTTTTAAATTCTGCTTGGAAATTTGCTTCCCGAGCAACGTCAATTTTCTACTATCCATCTCTCTCTGCATTGAGGATTTATGCATTTATAATTTTAGTTTTCAATTCTATTACTACCACGAATATTAAAACTGGAAAAGATGAATGGTTTTAAAAATCCTTACATTTTAAATTTACCGAAATATTGTATATTTTTTTACAAAGCTGATTTTATAATTATATTATCTAATTATAATGATAAACTTGTCATTATTTAAAATTTTTAATTTTTGTTGTGTTTTTATTCAATAGCGGTTTTTTTAATAGAAGAAATTTAAATGCAATTTTATTTTGAAAAAATAGTTTTAAATCATGCAAAATATTGCCCCCCGCTAGCTACAACTTTGTGCCATCTTTCTGGTAAAGCTCGAACACCGTGACGATAAAAGGGTTAATTTTTTACGTCTTATCTTCGTTAACTGCTGATCTGTTAGGTTATGTGTTATCGAACGATGCATTAAACAGTGAGATAAGACTTCCGATTTGAGTGTTTCTATGCATGTGTTAACGACTTTGGCAGTATGAGACCGAGCATTGTCATGCAGTAAAATCACTTTTTTGTGCCTCTGCTCGCATTGTTGCCGGTTCTTTTGGTAGTTTCATTCTGTTTCAACAGCTCATAATAAATATCATCGAATGGTCTCATCAAATACTCTGCATAACTCTTGAAGCGTTTATTTTCGGCCGAGCCGATGGCGTAGAAGCATGACCGAGTAGTCTCCATGACTTTCTTTTCTGTAGATTGCTGTAAAGAATCTTTGTGTCAACCATCTTGTCATGATGCGATGAAAATTGACGGGTAGCTCATAATACCGAAGCAAGCTGTTCCTGCGTTCAGCATGAATCCACATCTAGCGATTCTTCCAATTCAGTATGTTCGAATGTTTTTGACCTTCCTTCACGCAGACAGTTGTCAACATCGACATTATCGTCTTCAAACAGACGGAACCATTCTCGACGCGTTGTTTCACTTAGAGCAGCTTTTCCACAAGTTTTTTACACCTCTTGTTACGCTTTAGCAGCCGTTTGCTTTAAATCAAATTCGAAAAGTAGCACTTGCACACACATGAAAATTGGTGTTAAAAATTACGACTTTCATTTACTAGTAAATCTGTAAGTTTAAAGCTTCTCAATATTATTAGACCTATTCATGCTTATTATGCACATGTTCCAAGCAAATTCTACGAGTCAAAAGCCAATTTTGGTAATTTTTACTAGGAAACTGAGAAATTTGAAGTTGGTTTTTGACAATACTGTAGCTGTCGTGGAAATAATTAAGACATGAGGGTGATTGATGACTCTGAGATTTAAGAATCTATTCTTACAGAGAGATTCATGAAAAAGTCTTGCTCAAGTTAGAACCTAAAAATTCCAAACATTATTTTTTTATGACTAACCAAGCAACTGGCAACACTTCTGGTCATATTTTTTTATTTACCAAACCTATTGGTTAATTTCCTTCAAATTGTAGAATTACAAGATAGTAAACAGGTGTGAGCTTTCTCGAAGTGTAGTGTTTCTAATGTGTGCTTCTTAAGCATATATAGAATGAGGGTAGCATCTAGGTAGAAAAGTAGATTGCGTTGTTTGCTTTGCATCTCGAAACTGGAAAAAAGTAGGGGTTGTATCCAAAGTACGACCGCATAACTGACGTAAACACGTACACTTCCTGACAAATAATTTTGTTTATTTATAACTTAATAGACTGATTCCAGCTTCCTACAAAGCTGGGAATCAGTCGAATATAGCCTTTTTTTCTTGTTTTATTTGAAGGCAAAATAGCTTAGATATTCGCGGGAACATTTCCCTGGGCAGTTAGTGACGCCGGATAAAAGCTTGTTCGGTTTCTCGTCATTGAGAATTGCCACTTGCAGAATAATTCTCGTTCTATTATCTCTAGCAGCATTCTCCAGTAGTTTCAACACTCCGCAGCAAAGTACATTGCAGCCTCCAGATAGATAGGTACTTCTGTACCAACCAGCGTAATTAACTGGTCGTGACGTCAGCAGCCTTAGGACTGGCTGCGCGTCTTCTCATACGTTTACCACCGATATGGTAGGAACATAATCAAGCGAAACAGGAAAGAATTTATCTTGAAATCGTGAACTGGAACCAATTTTAAAATAAAAACCCGAATTGCGCGAAAGCCAGGGGATGGATGAACGAATGATGATGTGATGAAATAAACCCTCTGCGATTGTCTTAAATACCTACGGAGAGCACTAATATCACAAGTAGGCGGGGCCGCGGATGCGGTATTATGGAAATATGTGGAAAAAAGGGGGACTGCGTTGCGCATTGGTTTTAGGTATAAAGACATACGTTGTGCGAGAAGTATATTAGTTTTTCGTTAACTGTTCAATCGTCAACAAGCATATCGTTAAGATGGCACCAAGGACACAAGCGGGCCACGGACAAGCGGCAGAGCAGCCAAGTTCAGACTCCCGTACTTTTGCTGCTACCAAGAGAGTCAGCCAAGTATGCTGGGTCCGTGGTTGAAGCTATCACGAAATGCACTAGCTTAAATTGAATTGTTGCGTTCCTTCTGCCTAGTACAAATTACAAGTGGTCTTTTTCAACCTCTTTACTATGAAAAAAAAATGTTTCAAAAATTGATTTCATAAACTAGAGAAATTCGTTCTTCATCAATCAAGATATCAAAGACTAAAATCCGTTCAGGGGTAACGAAATTCCGCCGTTCCACTTTGTTTTCGATATTTTGGAATGGTACCATATTCAAGCAAGACGTATTTTACGTCGAAAATTAAATCCAGTCGCCCGTCACGCATGTTTGCTCTTCGAATGCTATTGAATTCATCTCAGCAGAGTGCACCGCGGTGTACTTCTGGGTTTTTCTCACTAAAGGGATTCACCACTTTTGCTTTGCTCAGCTGCGAGGCAAGCCGCAAGTGTGTCAAATTTTCTGTGAGCAGCAGAAACACAGCACGAAGCAGAAGAAAAAGTGTGGTGCGAAAAATGTTTTTTTTTGTTATGTGGAGCTGCTTAGGACACTTTAGTTTCATCATGTTTTTTAGCAAAAATATATTTCAAACTTTTACATTCTCTTATACATGTTGATAAAACAATGTATTCTGCATCATTTTGCGTAAGCTCGTTCGTGCTTGTCAGAATATGATTAAGCTTTGACAGCTGTGTCGAAAAAGTTCTAGCTGCTGAAACTTTTGTTCTAAAGCGTTGTTTCTGCTGGCCATTAATTTTGGTAAATCGTAGCTTTATCAAAAAACCATTCCATGTTTATATTTGGCCATAAGTTTTATTGGATTAAAGTTAAAAAATGTTATTTTTGCAAAAAAATGGGAGGCAGTCAATTTGTTTTAGTAAAAATCCAGAAATTTCCGGAAATATACTACAGTTGAATCCTTCTAAAACGACATTTTTTTAACGACAAATCTCGCTATAGCGACATACTCAAAGGACCTTCAGTTTTATACTAAAATTCTTCGTTTTATTGCGACATTCTGCTATCACGACCATCCTCTATAACGGCATACCAAAACTCATACTTGTCATTTTTTATTGCGACAATAGTACAGTCGAATCTCTCTATAACGACATTGCTAAATCTATAACGACATTCTCAACGGTACCTTCTGTTCTACATATACAAAAATTCTTCGTATTATGGCGACACGACACATCGGACATCGGTAGCATTCGTTCGTGTTCGCGTTTTCGGCTCTCTCCTTAACCGAGCCAATAGTCCGTTGTAGGTGGTGTTGAAATTTCCACACTCACGCTGTAGGTTAACCGTTCGCATTTCGCCTTCCTTCTTGATGTGGAATACCTCTGCAATCATCCTGGTTGCCGGGTCATCTATGCGTTCTAGAATTGTGGTGTTGTCGAAATCGACCACATGCCCTTCCTCTATTGTGTGTGTGGCTAGTCCAGATTTCGGGTTTTTATTCCTACAGTTGTTCTTGTGTTCCGCTATCCTCACCTCCAGCATGCGTTTCGTGTGACCGATGTACGTTTTACCATCGTTCGTTCCACATGGTATGGAGTACACCACGTTCTTCTGTTTGCCTGGTGGTATTTGATCTTTCATTTTGCTAAAGATTTTATGTTTGATCTTGTTTTGCGGTCGTGAGGCTAGAGTCATATCATGACGTAGCACCGATAGGCCGATAGGTTGCACATAGCTATTTGTAAGTGTTAAATGTGTAATTGTTTACAAAAACCTAAATTAATCCACCTAGCGGTCAGACCCAACCTTTCTCATTCAAACTTATATTTGTTTGAATAGATTTACATGAACGCTTCAATCCAGGGTAAATATGTATAAAACGCCCCCCCGGGGCATAACGCCCCAGTCCATTTATTCGGAAACACACAAAAAATAAAAAATGAGACTATTGGGAATCGGTAGCGGGTCATAGGACCAATCTTCTGTGCAAGTTTGATAATTGTCACTAGCAGCAAAAAATAAACAAAAATCAATTTTGATTTGAGCTGCTTCAGATCTAATTTCTTGCAGCGTTTCCGTAACGTTTTTTCTCTAATGTATAAAGTTTATTACCTGGTTTTTGTACTTATCTATCTCAAATGAACCTCTAAGCAGCTGTATCTAGTGAAGAAACGATAAAAATTGTTTAATTTGCTTGAGTATTCAACGCTTTTTGCTACACTACAGCTCGCGGGCAATATGCCCCACCGCTAGCCCGGCTGATTTGTT
This sequence comes from Wyeomyia smithii, assembly GCF_029784165.1. NCBI lineage: Eukaryota > Metazoa > Arthropoda > Insecta > Diptera > Culicidae > Wyeomyia > Wyeomyia smithii. The sequence goes on along the minus strand of NC_073696.1, from coordinate 80,794,441 downwards.
CATTGCTTTAGCGTTTGCTTCCGAGACTTCAAGCACTGTTTCACTTCGCATGCTGAGCTGGCATATGAAGCTACTGTATGGGGCATATTATACTGCATCTGGGGCGTTTTGCCCCGGTAGATTGGAAAGCTTGCAATTTAGTCAATTTTTTTAGTAAAATTTTGGCGTTTTTGTGTAACAGTAATTACAAAACAAAGTAATAGCAGTGCATTACCAACTAAATAGTGTATCCAACTGCATGAAAGATTTGTTGTTTGTGATAAACATAGCTACAATATTGACGATGTTCCTTAGGGGGGGCGTATTATACCTGTTTACCCTATATTCACTCTTTAGGTTCTAAAATATTGATGTTGTAATCTATACATATAAAAAGTCAAATCGGTCTGTCTGTCTGTCTGGTCCATATAGGCTCGAAAACTACCGAACCGATCGCAGTGAAAATTTGTATTAATGGGTTTTTTGTGCCGAGAAAGGTTCCTATGATAGTTTGAGACCCCTACCTCTTCTGGAAAGGAGGGGTCCCATACAAATGAAACATAAATTTCTGCACAACTCAAGAACAAACCAAGCAAATGAAACCGAAATTGGCATGTGGATGTTTTAAGGGGTAACAAATATGTCAATAATAGTTGGACGCCCCTCCCTTTTCTGGGTTCCACACAAATGAAACACACATTTCTGCACATCTCGAGAACCAATCAACTAAATGGAACCAAATTTGGCAGGTAAATGTTTTTAGTGGTAAAAAATATGTCCATAATATTTTGACACCTCTCCTTCTTTTGGAAGGGAGGGGTGTCATACAAATGAAACACAAATTTCTGCACATCTCGAGAACTAACCGAGTAAATGGAGCCAAATTTATGTGAATGTTTTTAGGGGTAACAAATATGTCCATAATGGTTCGACACCTCTCCCTTTGGAAGGGAGGGGTTCCATACAAATGAAACACAAATGCACATCTCGAGAGCTAACCAACTAAATGGAACCATATTTGGCAGGTGAATGTTTTTAGTGGTAACAAATTTGTTTCATAATCGACCTCAGGCAACATTTTGGATTGTAAGATGGCAACTTCCGGTTTATGGAAAATAGCCAAAAATGGCCGATTTCCACCCAATAAGTTAAAGGAGTTAAAATCGATCGAAATTGTCTTCAAATGCCATTATGAAATCCAAAATGGCGATTTCCGGTTCGGAAAAACAGCGGCAAACGACCAAATACTACCCAATATGGGTATTTCCGGAACCGTAATGATACACTGGAGCCACAAATCGACTTCAGACAACATTTTGAATTGTAAGATGGCAACTTCCGGTTTCTGGAAAACGGCCTGAAATAGACCATTCCCATTAAATATGAGTATCTCCGGAACCAGAAAGATGGACAGAAGCTAAAAATTGATCACAGGCACAAACTTGAATTTTAAGATTGTGACTTCCGGTATCAGGCAAACAGCCGGAAATAACCAAACACCATTCAATATGGATGTTTTCGGAAACAGTGTTACGCCTAGATGACTGAAATTGATTTCACAGGCAATTTTAAAGTCCAAAATGACGACTTTCGGTTTCTGAAAAACAGCCCAAAGTGACCAAATACCACCCAATATGAGTATCTCCGGAGCCAGAATGTTGCAAGAAGCTAAAAATTGACCTCAGACACCATTATGAATTGTAGGATGGCAACTTATGGTTTCTGGAAAACATCCAAAAACGGCCGATTTCCGTCTAACATGAGTATCTCCGGACCTAGAATGATACACAGCGGCAGCCGGTTCCAAGGAAACAGCCAAAAATGATCGAATATCACCCAATATGGTTTTTTCTTCGACCAGAATGACGCTCAGATGCCAGAAATTATCTTAAATACCATTTCGAAATCCAAGATGCCGTGTACCGGTTTGTGAAAACAGCCTAAAAAACAAATACTATCCATTATGAGTATCTCTGGAACCAGAATGATGCAATGAGCTAAACAATTGACCTCAGGCACCATTTTAAATTGTTAAATCGCAACTTCTAGGAAACAGTCGAAAATGACCGAATAATGCTCAATATGGATATTTCCGTAATCAAGATGATGCATAGAAACCAAACACTGACCCTGGACACCATTTTGTATTTAAAGACGACCACTTTTAGTTTCTGGAAAACAACCAAAATAACTAAATACCTCCCAATATGAATATATTCAGAGTTAAGGCGATGTACAGAAGCCAAAAGTCGAGGATGTTGTTATTTCGATAAAACCAATCATTTTAAACGATTTGTTATTTGAGTTTGATCATATCCTATGGCCGATACGTCGTGCATTTGGAGACTTTAAACACATCGCAAGGAATCAATGAGTTTGGAAAATTCAAATAGTACGATACCACATTTAAATTATGTTGAGGCCACATATATCGATCAAAGCAGGTAACGGGTGTTAAATAAAAAATGAGAATTTTTTCAATCACATATAAAAAAAAAATTTTTTTTTCATCGATTTCAGTATTTTTTATTAATAACATTATGTATTTTCTTCAAAAAAATATCAGTGAATGTTTGAGTAAGGGCCGTGGTCTGCAGTTCGACGCAACTTTGTTGCGATGCTCTCACAAGAACGTTGTACTGCACTTACGTCCATTTTCCGGATACAATTCCGGATTCTTGTAGTCAGTTGCTTCGTATCCTTGGCCCTCCAATTGTTTTTATATACTAGGGCACTGAGTGAGCCAAAGAAATCCTCTATTGGGCGGCACTGGGGCAAGCTTGTTGGGTTACGATCTTTCGGCACGAACGGTATCTTTTTCTCCTCAAGATACGCCAGCGTCTTCTTGGCGTAATGGGAAGACGCCTTGTCTGGCCAGAAGACGTACTTCCCATACGCGTGATGCTCGTTCAGGAACGGAAGCAGGATTTTATCGAGGCACTCTTCTTGATAGATATGTTGGTTGATTGCCAGGCCGCTCGGCTTAAACCAAGGCTTTGAATTGCCCCGGTCGGAAATGGCGATGTACAACATAACCTTTTTTTCAAACTTGTGCTTGAACTTGTATTTCACTTCAGGCGGTGTGGATGACTTGTCGCTGGAGTAGTAATTATCATTTCCTGGAATATGCGTTTTGGACAGCGGAAAATAGCTTTCGTCGTCCAGAACGAAAGACGTCCCGCGGTATTTTTTGGTCATCCACCGACACTGTGTTTTAACCGTCTCAATCTGCTCCTCCGTGTACTCCGGCGACCTCGTCTTCTTCCTGCAGACGATTCCTTCCATCTTGAGGGTCCGATGGATCAATACGTGGGAGCAGCCATATTTCCGACCGGCGTCACGCAGGCTGGTTGCGTCCTTGTTGTCAAACAGCTTCTTTAACGATGTCTTCCTCTGCTTCGTCATTATCGTCACCGGACGACCACTTCCGACCTTCCACTCTACGTTCAGGGAACCCAGGATACGATATACCGTACTGACAGGTACATTTTCTTCCTTAAAATGTGTCACCGTGAACTTTTTTTCTTGCTGGCAATGCGTTTCGTAGAACTGTACAATGCGTTCGCGGAGCACGTGTTTCTACTGCACTGTACTGTGTTTCGCCTACTGTTTCTAGGGAGTCCAAAAAGCAATTTTCTTGGAGAAAGAAAATTTTACGCTCTGTATTTGAGTTACTGAAAGGTATTGAAAAAAATCTCATTTTTTATTTAACACCCGTTATAGTTTTCAATAGTCTTTGAATTTTTATTCTTTCCATAGCTTTTGAGCCACATATCAAATTATTATGAAGTTTGTTATTTGGAAGTTTGAGAGATGACTCGCTCGTATGACACTAGTTATGTTCAAATTAGTCATGTAATCTTTGTGATAATAGACTTTCGTTATTTTATTACCAATTTCATACATAACGGTTGCTTAAGTTCGAATATAATCAAACGAAATGGGAACGAATAGCAGCCAAACTTTGAAACCACGTGTTCAATCATAATTCATCAGTTAACCCTTAACTAGCCCTCTCATCTGATAATAATATTGATCAATTCGGTTGTGTAGTTTCTGAGATAATAAAGTTTTGTGATTTTCACATTTCGGTACATTACAGACGAAGTTACAGTTCGATTAGACTAAAATTAAATAGGGTGTTACGAGGCAGCTAGACCTTTCATTTGACACCAATTTAGTGGAAATCGGGTCAGCCATCTCTGAGAAAAGTGAGTGAGTCCAAGTAATCTTCGGAAAATGTTCCTTTCATAGCTGGATTTCACATTTTTAAACATAACAGGCAAAGTAATAGTCCGATTGCAAAACAAATCAATAGAGTCTTATGGGGAAACTAGACCTTCCATTTGACACTGATTTTATGAAAATTGGTCCAGCCATCTCTGAGAAACATGAGTGAGATTAAACAGTCTCCAGAACACGTTTCTTTTCATAACTATTGAACCACAAATTCAATCTTTATAAAATTCAAAAGTTAAGGGTTTTCCAGGTATCCCGTTCATTTGAAACTAATTTTGTTCAAATCGGTTGTGTGGTTTTAGAGATAATGATGTTTCATGATTTTTACATTTTGATACATAACCTCTAAACTATTATTCCGATTACAATGAAATTGAATAGGGTCTTATGGGTCGGCAAGACCTTTTTTTTGCAATTAATTTCATAAAAATCGGTCTAGCCATCTCTGAGAAAAGTGAGTGAGAATAAAAATCTGCACATACACACACACACACACACACATACACACACATACAGAAAATGCTCAGCTCGTCGAGCTGAGTTGAGTGATATATGCCATTCGGCCCTTTGGAGCACTTTTATATCTTCGGTTTTGCAAGTGATTGCTAAAAAATTTTAATAGAGAATAATAAATATTTTAAGGCGTCTGATGATGGTCGAAGAATAGTAGACCGAAACGCGTTACGCGAAATAAAGCTGTTTTATTTAATTTTCCCGATAAGAGCCAATAAAACAGATAAGTTGTTTCTACTGGCCATTGATTTTCGTAAGTCGGAGCTTTAACAGTTTTTGATCACTATATGTACCATTTCTGTTTTCTCAATGAATTCAACTCAAATAATTCATGAAGGTTGTATGGTTGTATTCGCGTTAAATGTAAGTAAACAACATTGAATTCCATTTACTACAATATGAGTTAAAATTACATAGAGTTTAAGGACTTGCAAAAATAATGCCCTTGTCTCTTCTTACGAATTCGACAATAATAGATAGGTATAACTTTTGCATTAATTATCCAACTTTCTAACTACAAAAGAGCGAAATATGGTTTACAAATTCCAATGAACTTTTGGTTGTCGCGAGCGATTCTTCATGGAAACGATTAAAATTATTACAACTATATACTCTTATGTGCTAGCCTGTATATCAGCTCAGATTCATGCAGAATCACGTCCAATCGTTTTACCATTTGGTGCGGAAATGCCTCTTATGTATTTTGTTCAAAAACTGCTAACAAAATGATCACCCACAGCGACTATACGGAGGAAGGGCATTTGTTTTGTCCCGCAAGTTTTTCGCGGTGAGACGATAGATTTATCGGTTAATTAATACCCTTGTAGATTTCTTCGGGATTTCTCACTTTAGTGGAACCCTGTGTAAACGGAGCGCACCAAAACTCAGCAGAGGGATGAGTGAGGATGTCCGCCTTCGCTTTCGATGATGAGGTGTCCGTCCGAAAATATTCGAAAATTTTAATTGCACAATATCAGCGGGAAACCGTTACCTTGACCGCGTTATTGCCACTACGACGAGTGGTGAGTGTATGGCTGCGGTAATAATCGGGCAAAGAATCACGGGACTAGTCTGGGAAAGCAGAATGACGTTCCTCCGCACCGCATCATCGTCTCGCACCAGGCAACGCCAACGAATCATATCCAATCCAATAGACGGACAGCCTGCGGTCAAGTGATACTGCTGACCTCGCTGGATTCTGATCAAACAAAGTAACTATGGTGAGAAATGCTGTACTGCCACTATCGAAGGTTATTTGAAATTTATAAAAAAAGTTTTAGAGTTTCAATAATTACGTGAAAACATATTCAATCTCCGTAAAAGGTCAAACCCAGAGGGTTGATTTTACGTTTAAAAATGTCTATAATAACAACCAAGTCGAGCCGTACTTCGAACTGTGAAAGTTTAAACTGTAACAGTTTGTAGTAGTTGACAACTCAAGGCCTTCTAAAGCCCTGTGCGCTAATCTGGTGCGGTAAGTTGTAATCACTATATTTTCTCCGACACCCGCCGGTGTCTGCAATTGGATACGGTTTCTTCGCAGTTCAATTGAACCGGAAAAATGCCGGTGATTGTGGCCAGGCGGCGACGAGGCCTGCGAGCGGCGATTTTCCTAGGAATGAGAGACCCACGTCAATCCGACAGAGGTAAAAAACACAAACCCTTCAATTCACCGAACACTTTGAGTGTACCTTGTCGAAAACTATTCGCGGCTCTGCCTTTCTTTCGGTGCTTCGGTCATCGACAAATGGACGCAACACTTTGGGCGATGTTAGTATTATAATAATTTGAAAGCTCGTGCACGTGCTATTGCAGAAGAGCACTTATTGTAGGCCGTCATTCCAGTCCGCAGAAAACATCCAATGTACAGCTATCTCTTGTGGATAATTACATAATGCGGTCTCTTCTACTGCCAAAGTAGTGTTTGATTCCTGCCTGCAGCGATCAAGCCGTAAATTGGTGTGTAATACTCCACTACCTGATCACATTTCGATCACTTTGTGTCTTCTACTTTGTTTTTCTTCGCCAGACGCCAAGCTCTCGGTTACGCTGAATTGTTTTATGTGGGTACTCAGCTGAAGTGTGCCACAAAACCGATGCCACTTATATACAACTATTAAAGCTAACCACGGGGTCCACGAGCTGGAAACACTTAGCCGTGGTGTGGAGAGAAAGGCACTTCGCCCGGTTGTTCGGCTAATTTCGGGAGCCCCAAGGGATTCGCCTTAGCAAGCGATAGCATCTGTCGGCAGTTTAGACAGAGTCCGGGCAACATGATATTGAATCACACCTCTCGAAAATCTGTGCACATCTGGAACTCGGTTAGGAATTGTCGGTCCAGTTACTTACGAGGATTTTACACCAATTGGAATTTTAAGGGTTGTTCAGCAGCAGCTTTAGCTTTGAATGTACGGTAGGAAATATCCCTCTTATTGGTATGCTACCAATACAGTATCGCATGAAATGCTGAAGCGAAACGTAGCAAAGTGTGGAGACATTTGCTTTATTACAGGTAGCAGTTTGATCGCAATAAAAAGATCATCAACACATTCCAAAGCATTCGGTAATATTTTAGCATAACACCACATCCCAATTTGTAATCAACAGGAAAAAAATTCAGACGAAGCGGATTACCAAATAATATAGCTTAACGAGTAGAGCAAAAAAACAACATCAACGCAACGTTCTTCTGATTGATCATCAAGGCTTCGTGGAGTGAAACAAATCACGACCGAAGGTGACAAAAATTCGAAAAATTGTCTCACCTGCCAGTTCGGAATCATAAATCACACAAGCACGGTATTTTTTACCCCTCACTTTGGAACCGCTCTTAGAAGCTGCAGCCTTGGCCTAGAGCCTAGGCATGTTATTCAACAGTTGGCATAATCAAGTGGAAAAATTTGAATAAAAGAAGATTAATCGTTCCGAATTGAGTTCGGTTTTTAAAAAGTAGAGCCTATATTAAGAAAAGAAAAAAAACAACATCATATTGCGAAAGTGGGTCCAGTTCGATAAAATATAGGTCTGAATGTAGATCTACTGAATGTAGATCAAAGCCAAATGGCAAACGGGTTGGACACGATTGTTTTTGAGCTGAATGAACTCTAGCTGTTGTTTCACTAGATATCATTTTTCATGAATTATGATTTTTCCTCGAGAAAAATCTTTGCAAATGACATATTCGAAAATCAACTGTCTTATTGTCGGAAATATCATAACTTGAAGTCCACAAGTTTAATTAAAGTGACGTCAGCGACAGACTTGTAGATAACACTGGTTGACACAGGTTTTGTTTTAGAGTTCGAACTGGGAAAAAATAAAGATTATAGCTTTTTAACAACTCCTGTGAATTCTGGTGCCTCTAGCAAAGATGACTCTTTCAGAGACTTAAATAAGTTTTCCCGTAAACAAACGTCGAAGCAACGAACCCAGCGAGCAATTACTCAGCGGCCTTTTGACGTACTCCTGTACCTTTTTTTTCGGTTGAAGAACAACTTTTTTTTTGGTTTTGTCATCTAGTGTAAATAATTGTTGTGTAAGGAAATAAGAAATACACTGTTAAAAATATATGGGTCATTCCATCTCAAGTGTGCATAAATAAGGTAAAAATGTCTCAACGACCTACTTCGATTTGACTCAAGATAAAACAACAATTGTACACACTAGCTCTGAAAAAAAATCTTTGAATACATTTTCCAATGCATTTGAATATTAAGTATTTTTGGAAATCAATAAAAAAAAAGGAAAGTTTTACCAAAATTGAGAAATGTGAAGCTTTTACTGACTATACTGTGTCTGATATAAAAATAATTCTGAGATGAGTGCCTACATTGTCAAACTATTACCATTGGATTTGAGAATTTATTTCTTCAGAAAATTTTATCAATCAAATAATTTTTTATTTTGCAATGTTTCAGTCAGAACTTAGAAGATTTCAAAATAATTTAAAAAAAAATCTTTTTTTTGGATATCCAAGCAACTAGCTACATTTTCGTTAAAATTTTGTGATATTTTCGAATTTCTTGAAAAACTCCTTCAAATTGCATCATCCGAAATGTCTATAATCAAAAGAGTTTCGGAGATATTTGCAAAATAGGAATAAAAACTGTAAACAAAACTGGGTAAATTTGACATTATTTCCTGAAAAATATTAGACAATGAACGCTAAACTACACTACAGTCTTTTTCTACGCTGGGAGTACGTATTGCGTAAAAAGAATACGCGTGAAAAACCGCGTAAATTCCGAAATCCGCCTTAAAAACCGTATAGGTTCCAGAATCCACGTAAAAAGACTTTAGTTTATATATTAGATCGCTGAGTTTTTTTTTTCAAGTTTATTTTTAAAAAACTTGCCATTCAGCCGAAACTTTTGATAAAATGTTTTGAATAGAGAAATATTTGTTAGATTTTCAGTTAAAAGGCAAATTTCACCTACCTCATTTTTCAAATTTCAATTTTTTAAGAATAGTCAAATTCTAATGATGCAATATAATTTTAACAGTAATTTAAAATTTTTAAATTTTGAAACATCATTGCACAATGGTCCAGAAACCGCATTTAGGGGGAAACTGGGGCCTAGAGTTCTATAGCAATATTCTCAATATTCTAGTGAAAAACTTTCTTCTATAAAGCTGTTACATATGATAAAGCGCTTATTGAAAAATTATCAAAAATTGGGGTAACGAAATTTTTCGATTAAATCAATAATCTAACTTTTTTATTTCCGTAGATAGAGGACAAAGTTGATCTACAATATTATAGCTCCGTTAATTTAGTGCACCTTTGAAGAGAATCGATTTTCTTCATTTTCAAAATTAACAGATTTAGATTAAAAAATCACGTTTGTCGCTCTATCTTTTTTAATTCAATTTTCATATTCAAACTGTCTTTGAACGACTCGTAGAGCTTTTGAAGAAAAACAATTTGCAATGCTGACATAGTGAATATCTCAATTCTGCTCAAAGCTATTATATTTTTCATGAAAATATATGTTTTTTTCCATTTGTTTGTTTTTCTTTTTGGGACAAACATAGAAAATTTCTCTTGACCTAAATTTGCCCTTCATTTGTATTACCCTTCTATGTATGATTTTTTTAGAATTACATTATTTTTCATATTTGAGTTGATTTAATATGAAAACATGACGAAAATTAAAATAATTCATATATATTTTGCATTTTTTCTTAAAAATAGAAATAATTGACTCTAATTTGATTTAAAAAGATCAAAAAACGATCTACTGGTTCAAAAGTTATGAAATTTTGAAAAAAAAAACATCGAATGAAGCAGTTTTTTATGGTCACCCTGTTTCGGAGTTGGTTATTTTTAGGAATTCATAACTTTTGAACCAGTAGATCGAATTTACTCAAATATAAAATAAAACATGTTTTTATAAATTTCTCCAATCGCAACACTACAAATGTTCCCCTAAAATTGAGCTCAAGAAATATTTTTTATGTTTGCCCAAAAAAAAAGATAAACAAATGGAAAAGCTAAATTTTTTATGAAAAGCATGAACAACATTGGGTAGAATCAAGATATTCACGATATCAGCATTACAAATTGTTTTTCTTAAAAAGCTCTAAAAGCTGTTCGAATGATGTTGAAAATTGATATAAAAAGTTGAAGCGAAAAAGTTTTTTTTTCAATCTAAATCGGTTATTTTCAATAATAGAGAAAAATTTTGTTGTACAAAGTTGTTTTGAATTAACGAAGCTATAACATGCTAGAACAACTGTTTCTTCTTTCTACAATGATAAAAAAAGATACATACTTGATTTCATGGAAAATAAAATATATCGAAAATAAGGTGGGGTGACCTACCTCACTTTCGATATATTTTTCAAAAAGCGGTTTACTATATGTAACAATTTTGTAGAAGAAAGTTCCTCTCTTAAAAAATGTTTTAGAGCTTCTGATTCGAATTTGCTCATAAATTTGGTTTCTGGATCATTTTGCATTGTAATACAATTATTCTTAGAAATGTTAGAATTGAAAAAAAACTTTAAAACTTTACTTTCGATATTTTATTTCATTTCTTCATCTTTGACTTTTTACCCAAAGCTTTGCTACTTCAAGTTTCTTTAAATAAAAAAAAAAGAAAAATTCAAAATTTTTTTATTTAGAATTTTGAAAAATTCTATAAAATTTATTCGATGGTTACTGCCATAACTTGGAGAGTGAGAGGGAGCTAGAGAGAGAGAGTTAGAGAAAGAAAGAGAGAGAAAAATAGACAAAGAATGAGAGAGAGAATTAAAAAGAAAGAACGAGAGAAAGAAAAAGAGAAAGAAAAAGAGAAAGAACGAGAGAGAGAGAGAGAAAAAGAGAAAGAAAGACAGAGAGAAAAAGAGAAAGAGAGAGAGAGAAAAAGAGAAAGAAAGAGAGAGAGAGAAAAGAGAAAGAAAGAGAGAGACATAAAAAGAAGGAAAGAGAGAGAGAGAGAGAGAGAGAGAGAGAGAGAGAGAAAGAGGGTAAAGAGATAGAGAGAGAAACAGATGAAAAAACAGATAGAGAGAGCTGGAGAATGCTAGAGAGAAAGAGAGTTAGAGAGGGAGAAAGATAGAGAAATAGAGATAGAGGGATACAACTTGAGAGAGAGAGAGAAAGAGAAAAAAAGAGATAGTGAGAGAGAAAGAGACAAAGAAAGAGAGAGAGAGGGAGAGAGAGTGAAAGAGAAAGAGAGAGAGGAAAAAAATGAAAGAGAGAGAGAGAAAAAGAAGAAGAAAGGGAAAGAGAAAAAGAGGAAGAGAAAGAGAAAGAGAAAGAGAAAGAGAAAGAGAAAGAGAAAGAGAAAGAGAAAGAGAAAGAGAAAGAGAAAGAGAAAGAGAAAGAGAAAGAGAAAGAGAAAGAGAAAGAGAAAGAGAAAGAGAAAGAGAAAGAGAAAGAGAAAGAGAAAGAGAAAGAGAAAGAAAAAGAAAAAGAGAAAGAGAAAGAGAAAGAAAAAGAGAAAGAGAAAGAGAAAGAGAAAGAGAAAGAGAAAGAGAAAGAGAAAGAGAAAGAGAAGGAGGAAGAGAAAGAGATAGAGAAAGAGAAAGAGAAAGAGAAAGAGAAAGAGGAAGAGAAAGAGATAGAGAAAGAGAAAGAGAAATAGAAAGAGAAAGAGAAAAAGAAAGAGAAAGAGAAAGAGAAAGAGAAAGAGACAGAGAAAGAGAAAGAGAAAGAGAGCTAGAGAAAGAGAGAGTAAGCTGGAGAGAGAGAAAGAGAGGTAAAGAGATAGAGAGAGAGAAACAGATGAAAAAACAGATAGAGAGAGCTGGAGAATGCTAGAGAGAAAGAGAGTTTGAGAGGGAAAAAGATAAAGGGATAGAGATAGAGGGATAGAGATAGAGGGATTGAGATAGAGGGATAGAGATAGAGGGATTGAGATAGAGGGATAGAGATAGAGGGATAGAGATAAAGGGATAGAGATAGAGGGATAGCGATAGAGGGATAGAGATAGAGGGATAGAGATAGAGGAATAGAGATAGAGATAGAGATAGAGATAGAGATAGAGATAGAGATAGAGATAGAGATAGAGATAGAGATAGAGATAGAGACAGAGATAGAGATAGAGATAGAGATAGAGATAGAGATAGAGATAGAGATAGAGATAGAGATAGAGATAGAGATAGAGATAGAGATAGAGATAGAGATAGAGATAGAGATAGAGATAGAGATAGAGATAGAGATAGAGATAGAGATAGAGATAGAGATAGAGATAGAGATAGAGATAGAGATAGAGATAGAGATAGAGATAGAGATAGAGATAGAGATAGAGATAGAGATAGAGATAGAGATAGAGATAGAGATAGAGATAGAGATAGAGATAGAGATAGAGATAGAGATAGAGATAGAGATAGAGATAGAGATAGAGATAGAGATAGAGATAGAGATAGAGATAGAGATAGAGATAGAGATAGAGATAGAGATAGAGATAGAGATAGAGATAGAGATAGAGATAGAGATAGAGATAGAGATAGAGATAGAGATAGAGATAGAGATAGAGATAGAGATAGAGATAGAGATAGAGATAGAGATAGAGATAGAGATAGAGATAGAGATAGAGATAGATATAGATATAGATATAGATATAGATATAGATATAGATATAGATATAGATATAGATATAGATATAGATATAGATATAGATATAGAAAAAGAGATAGAAATAGAGATAGAAATAGTGATAGAGATAGAGGTAGAGCTTGAGGTAGAGATAGAGGTAGAGGCAGAGGTAGAGGTAAAGGTAGAGATAGAGAAAGAGAGAGCTAGTGAAGTTTCACTTGTTTTATCTAGTACTTATCTCTTTTTATTGAAATTTTTCCAATGTGACGCATCTCGCTGCAGTTTAAAGTATTTTTTGTATCCTGATGCCACCTGTCCCAGATCATTTTCTGTAAATTAGTACCGTGCTTTTTCGGTTTTACCACGACCAAAAAAAAAATATCACCGTGAATTTGTCGAAACCGTGAATTTAGCGAAATGATAAAAATTGGAATTTTTGTGTTGGATTGTAAAATTCATTTTTCAATGTAAAATAGAAACACAAAGGAATTATCTGTTGCATTTGTTTGAAGGTAAGCTTGGATATGAAAAAGTAAATTCTAATGATTGTTACTCTGTGTCGCATTCACCACTAAAAAAATTGAAGATACACACCTTTTTTGTAACCCCTGTTGAGGAGTTCTTGGAGGATTGTTAAATGATGGATTTTATTTTGTTTCGGCAGTGTGGAAATCATCAAATCCTAAAAAGTGTTTGAATCCTCATTTAACCTTAGATTTAGTTTCGTAACTCTCAATTTGAGCTTAGTTAGAGTTTAAGAAATAGACTAAATTATTTACAAGCATTATTGCAGACATTTTTCTTTAATAAACCTCCCTCTGTTTATTGTTTTGTATGCTTCGTGCTCAGCAGGAGACTCTTCACGTTAATTTGTACTTCACCAAAAATTCCAAAACCGTCAAACACAAAAACTTATGCTGCTTCGGGAATCCCTATGCGGTGCAAGTAAGTTACGATAACATCACCACATTACTGGGGCAAGCAGCTGTTCCGGGCATATCCGCCGCGTAGCGTGTCGCCTTCAAGAAGAGGAACCGAACGCGTGCCATACGCGTTATCTGTTTCCGGCTGAGTGTGTCGCACCCTCTCCTGAACTGTTTGGATCCGCGGTATGCACAACGCGTACGTAGACGAAATGAAAGCGTAAATGTGTATTATTCTCAGGTATCCTTTTTTTTCTCGTACGGTACATGTCATTATTTTTTTGTCGTGTGGCAGTGGATCATCACTGCCGCCTTCGCCATATGGTGTCGCGGAACGTTATGGGTTTCGAATGTGGAATCAACCACATTGTTGTCAGTTGGTTGGTTGTTTTCCGAGAACTCCAAAATAGACACAATTTGAATGGTTTTTATATGCTTCCTCGAAGGGGCTCTTTTGAATTGCTTTTCAGGGTGTCAGTTATGTATGTCATGTGAGTGTATCGTCTGCTGAATGGAAAGGGGAGTGGGTTTCTAAATGTGGAATCGAATGGTAATTTATTTGGTGAGTGTTCAGGAGCACACAAATTTGATGATTAGATGCTTTGTTCGCCTTGGAACGGGCCGGATAAACTCAATTCATAAGTACAATGAAGCTTCGAAAGCATAACAAGTGGAAGGGTTGGTGGGCGTTGAAAGCTATTGAAAAGAATTTTATTGCAGCCAATTTAGCGAACACGCTAGGCCAAAAATTTATCCTCGCATATCGATAAACAGTTGAACATAGATTGACGAAGTTTTTTTCATCGTTAACTATAAAACTTCTTACGTTTTTTACACGTTATCAAGCATTTAATTAAAAAGTATGCATAGTAATGTGTATTACTAGTAAGAACAAATAATATTCTGAAAAAAAATATATATATTCCACTGCAATTACAAGGTTACAACAGATACATGACATGAATTTGGTTTATTTTCGATGGTTGACATTCGATCCTGTGTTTGAAACAATGAACATAATTTGTTTTATTTATGTAGGGTATCAGCTCCATTATCGTCAGGTTTGACCTACTATCGTCCGGGGGGTTAATGAAGTCATAGAGAACCAATATTTTGCAGAGAGGTACTCTGCATTATGAAGAACCATCATGCAAGAAATTAACGATCTTGGACATCATTTACCCCCTGACGATAATAGGTAAAACCTGACGATAATAGAGCCGATACCCTAGTTTTGTCAAATCGAAAAAAGAAATTTTAGACAATTGAAACGAGGCAATTGAACAGGGTTTGAACGAAAAAAACATTCTAAAACCTATTGTTCAAGCATAATAACAAAAAAAAAAAAAAACAATGAGCACAGTTTTTGACTCGCTTGACAAAAAATTGAGACTCAGCATTTCGAAACCTAAGTTCTGAGTGACGCTAACAGTTTTGCTTATAAACTCGAAAATGAACAAAATCATCGAAAACAAAGGTTTCGCAGATGTTCGACAATTAGCGAAATTGCTAATTGTTTTCGTTAATAAGCGGATTGATGGATTTGGTATTTGGTAAGTCATAATAAATTTTTTTTACGAAATAAAACACCCTGTGGAATGCTGTTGCTACATATTGCATATTTTAATCAAATATAAATGTACACAGCGTATCATGAGTGCATCATTTGAGGGCCGAACAAGCCTCATGCTTGTCAAAAATGGAAACCAAATTTATTTGAACAATGAATTGATCAACAGAAGAACAAAAAATGAAGTACGCTTCACTTGAAAAGAATGGAAGCTCTGCAAGCGAAAAAAAAGTAATCATTAAACGTGAGCAGCGTTTCAGAATATATTCTCTCCGCCCGGTAACGTCGTGTGGTAATCCGAAATCAAAGCATGCACTCCGTGACCATACCAAGTAGCCATCAGTTAGTCTGGCGGCGTTCCACAACGGTATACGTGTACTGATTATAAACAAATTCGATCCTACCTTTGACAAGCTGCTTAATTTTCTAAGAGCCGCTTTAAATTGCTTCTTATTCCTCCCGCTCGGACGTACGGCGCAGAAATTTTTAAGCCCAAATGGGCTTTCCGAGCCTGCGTCTCCGGTCTGTAAATGAAGCCCGTTAGATTGCGGTGATTCAGCAAAATAATAATTGATCACAGAGGTCGTGACTGAAGTTTCCGCGAAGTCAGCAAACAACTGTGCACACCTCATCATTACCGCAAAAGTGTTGAATCAATAATGGAGGTTGCCGTTTGTACTGCAATTCCGTTTCTCTCAATTACTCAGCGGGAATCGGCATTCTTTCTGCTGCCGCGCAATAAAACAGGTTGACAATAGCTGACAATTGCAAAGCAGAAGCAGTGTCAGGCGCATTGGGAAGCCCAATTGTGAAATTGTAATTTTAACTGGTTGAAACACAGATCAAATGGCAAGCGCATCGGTTCTACATTCCATGCATGTGCTATGAACTAATAAAGTATTCCTCAAACTGCGCTGCATTATTTACCAGCAAATTGTAATTCATCATCGTTTAGCTTGCTAACTACTGCCTTCGTTCGAGAAATTAAAATATTTCTGCGGTGCGTCAACAAACCTTAATCGCATATGAGGAAGAATTATATTGCTTCATTAGAGCTCCCGAGCATTCCGGTCAGGTGTGTGAGCTAATGTAAACGTCATCCTAGTGAAAAATTGATACCCATCCATAAAATGCGGGTGTCGAAAGCGCATCGCGCCTGAATTTTTGCTGCTAGAGAGCCGTCGTAGGTTCATGCACAGGAGACCTGGTCAATTTATGCCACTGGCCGAGTCGGTCGTGTGTTCTCTGTTCTCTCGGAATCGCCACCACTTCGGTCTGGGTTGCGGCGCGGATGGAAACGTGATACTTATTGATTTGAAATTATCCTCCACTATTCTAGGCATGTGCGGTCATGCGGAATGCATTCTGAAGTCGTTTGCAATTGTGTCTGTTAGGTTGGTTCAGGAGAAGAAGAAATTTTTTTATTGTTGTTAAAAATTGGCTTATTAGGAAAAGTTTCAAATGTAATGATCGTATCGGAGTTGTCTTGCAACGGCAATATTATTTAAAAAAAAAGTAAAATGTTTCAAATCTACGACGAGACAGACGTAGGAATGTAGAAAACAAATTGTAAACCTAATTAGGAAACCACAAAGCGAATATAGCGCGAATGGATAGTGTTGGCTGGAGAAACTGTATATTAGAGAAATGACGAATCACTCACCGTTAAGGCCACTGACAACATCAAACGGGTTGCCGATATATGTTTTGGTGTGTCAGCTGCCTTAACGATGAGTGCCCTGTCATTTCTCTAATATATTATTTGTCTAGTGCTGGTTAGCATCGGTTACTGGTCGATTCTACGCTGACATTCTTTATTGTTAATACAATTTTGAGAATTCTTAACGATATAATCATAATTAGTTCAGAAAACATTACTAGAACATAAATTAAGTAATATTAATGTATGTTTTGAATTTTATTTTCTTAGCTAAAATTTGGTATCTGGTGCAGAAGACCGTTTAAATATACAGTAAGTTTCCGTTTTTGGCAACAAAATTTTAAATTTCAGTTGCCAAAACTGGAACCGTGCCAAAAAAGGAAACCTTTTTTGTCATCAATAAATTCAATTTGAGACTTCTAAATTATTATGATAATTAATTATTTATATGATTAAATGGGTTTTTAACAAAATTCGTTTTATATAACGTACACACAGAGGAGTTTCTTTCGGCTTCGCAGTCTTTAAAATGTGAAAAGAAAACGATATTTTTCTCTTACACCGACGTTTCGAATAATATAAATTCTTTATCAAGGCTCTACAAGTAAATTAAGATCAAAACGATTTTTAGAAACAAATACATAAATTATGCACATATCATCATTACCGAAAGGACCATTTTCCTGTGAAGTGGTTCTTCGGCTAGAGCATTAATTGTCAAAACAGAAAGTAATCATCCTAACAGAACATCCAAAAATACATTAAATTAGCTAAACATGATATCAAATACAATTTATGCTTCTTACATTATGCAAATTAAAAAAAAAAAAAACAAATTAAAAACTGTACACTTTAACGAAGCGGAACTCGTAGCACTCTCAATCATACTAAACCATTTTTTCCGTAACCAGCAACCTTGCATGCAAACTCTATATAACGTACAGTAATAACAAATTTCAAATTTGTCGTCACTTTTATTCTCTCGCGCAGCGCTTGTACAACAGTGTCTGTCACGTCAAACTCTCTGTTCCATTTGAAAGCAAATGAGTGTAAAAGACGGCTGGTTTTAAATTGCCAGACCTGTTATATACGACAGTGCGTTGTTTACAGTTGGAGTCAAATACACGTTAAATTTAAGTTACCCATAAATAAGAGAAATTTCACCCATATTTGGAATAGTTGCACGATTTTTCATTGCGTAAAATTTTTACCCATTTGATGAGTAACAGCTACCAATTAGTTTTTTGATAACTTTTCAATTGATTTTCAGAAATTGAATTTTGCGCTTTGTGAAATATCACTCTAGGGGAACTGCATTTAATCACGCTTGCTTTATTTGAAATAAATTATGAATAACATATACTTTGCGTGTAAACAAAAAAAAAAGAGAAGACAAAAGACCTCGTGGAGGAATTCCATCGTTACAAAATTATTGACAGAACAATCCCCACATAACTAAGCATATGTCTACGGAACACATAGGAGTAAATATGTTTCAAACTTGATCAAAGGTGAAAAACTCAAAGTAAGTCAACTTTGTTGTGTAGTGTTTCATTTTGAAGTGTGATGTTTGCTTGATCATTTGACAGCTTGTCAACATCCAAAAGTTATGTTTACGGTCGTAACGACAGGTTTGAACCGACCGCAATTGAACAGTTTTTTGTGGATGATAGTCGAGTCGAGAAGCCCGGATCATTTGCTCCCTTAATCCCCCCTCAAATCCGGGCCTGGTTATCACTATATAATACGTTTTCAGTGCAAAAAAAATATTAAAATAATTATGATAAGGTTTGATGTTCTAAGTGTTCCACTGTGCGGCATATCAATAGTGTTGGTAGTTATGCTCGTTAGAAACCATCAGGCGTAAAATGTTTTCAGTTTCAATTGTATCAGTTTCAACCTAGAACGGGTTTGAAACCCGTCAATCAGCTCAGTTTGTTGTGTAACTCATTGTATACTTTGTAGCATAAAATGTTGCCAAAATCGGAGTGTGCCAAAAACGGAGCATGCCAAAAACGGAACATGCCAAAAACGGAAACCTACTGTATTTCTTGAAATTTTGGACGTAGTTCTGAAAATGTTCGCTTTTTTGTTTAGTTGTCATTTTTCATTAAATTAATGATTGAATCGCGATTTTTGGCATATTCACGCTGAATTTTGAGCGCACGTAAATATCTACTATTTTTTTTTTCTCAAATTTCAGTGTTTCGCTTTTTTGGTTTAGAACAAATGTGAGAAACATTCTATGTTTTTGTTCGTTATAATATTTATGTTAATGTCATGAGGCTGTTTAAAGAGGTCTTCTAGCGATTTTAAAATCATTACTGTAGCACATTTGTCCAATTTTTGGTCAAAATAAGTTTCATTTTTTGTTTCTGTTAGTCTTTCAGACTCATCTCTTTCATCAAGTTCATTTCTTGTTTTTGTTTGCGTTATATACATTTCCTAGATATTTGAATTCGATCGCCATAATTAATCAGGATTTTTTTTTCACTCTTCTTCACGTTTAGTTTTTGATACTCTCGAATTTATTACGTAAAGTAATTCGGTTTTTTCACGTTCAGAGATGTATGAAATATATTATGAAAAGACGAATGAATCCACCCAGCGGTGAGATCTTTTCTTGGACTTAGACTTTTTCTTAGTTTTAACAGCCATAAAAAACGATGCGTATCCGTAAAAAAAATGTTTGCATTCAAAATTTTAAAATCGTTACATTTTAAATTGCTCTTTATGGCTTTTTTATTCTGCCATCACCATATCTCTTTTCGACTGAGTGTGTAGGTGAAAAATGACTAAAACTAAACCGTTGTTCTCTCTATTTAAACAACAAATTCATTATTTTATCGTTCAACATTGTAGCTGTTACGATAAATCAAAAACGACTATGTTTCAACGACTCTGGCAGTATGAGACCGATCGTTGTCATGCATTAGAATCACTTTTTCGTGCCTCTGCTTATATTGTGGCCGCATTTCACACAGTGCTCGTTTCAATCGCATGAATGAATAAACAATATCGTTTCTCATGGTTTAGTTCTATTTCAACAGCTTATTATAAATAGCACAAACCTGGTCACACCAAATAAACCTTCGTAGTGTGTATTAGACTGACAGCCAAAATGGTCATTTCGGATTGAAAAAAAAAACCTGTATAAAATGTTCACCTGCCCGAAAAAATATTCTGTGCAAAATTTCAGCTTAATCGGACTTAAAAGTGGGGGAGGGGGGAAGGGGGCGAAGTTATTAAGGTTTAATTTTTTTGAAATCCAAAAAATCACCCTCCAATTTCAAAAGTTACCTGAAAACTTGGTTTTCGAAAAAAAAAACTGAGACCAGATGCTTTAAAAATGCAGAAACGTCGAGATCTGGTGTCATCTTATTTTGAAAAAATTTACTTTCTGGAACTTTTTCTCAATTGCGTGGGGCGGAATTTGGAAAGTTTGGAAATAATCTTCTGAAATTGAGCGTTAGTATCTCTAAATAACTTGCATAATATTATACACCGTAGATAGCACCAAATGTATTTTATTTTATTAGAATTGTTTATTTTTTCAACATAGGGTAGTTCAAAATTTGTGGTTAAAAAAAAAATCACAAGAGAGTTATGTGCAAAGCCATGACCGTAGGTTGAAGTAGAATACTTTTACGAGAAAGATAACCCGGCTGCTTGCATGTCAGCCATTTTTAATAACTATTTATTATGCTCTTCCAAATACATTTAGTAGCTTTGAAAAAGGCTGATTGCTGCAATTGCAATTTTCATTCAATTATTGCATAAATGCTTCATGGTCAGATAGCGTGCGGTATCCGCTCTGACATAATAAATTTTTCGAACGTTGTGGAATGATATAACTCGAAAAATAGGTGTGACTTAATTATTTCCAGTTATACCATTCTACAACGTTCGAAAAATTTTATTTCGTATGTCGTAATACTAATGTACGAAAAATACATCTCATTCATTCTGGCTCAGAGCGATCGTTTGATAAGCCCCGCCTTAATTTTCAGTTCCTACAGTTTTTCCTCAGTTTCGTAACACAGATGTACAAAAATGATTTCTTATGGACATTCTGTCGAGCCGGACTGATAGAGCTCTCATGTTGCCGTCCCCGTGTCGCATGAAAACAGATTGTTGCGTGTTTGATATTGCCGATGGTAGACATGAGTATGAAGGTCGAAATTCTGCTGTGATGTCGAACTTTAACTGTCTTCTTCAAGACGTTACATCGTTGTGAGTAAAGTGCTGTGAATTTTCTAAAACAGACTCAGCATCGTGAGCAGAACGTGCCGAACTTTTCTGTTTGAAATCGGATTTGTTTCGTATATACCGCTTGTTATGCACAGTATCAACAAGTCATAAAAAAACATCACACTGCTGTGCATTTGCAGCAGCATCAAACCTCAGTTGCAGTTTATTAATAGCCATTCATTATGCCCCTCCAAAACATTTAGTAGCCTTGAAAATGGCCGATTGCTGTAATTGAAATTTTCTTTCAATTATTGCATAAATGCTTCATGGTCAGATATACCCTCTGCAACTGCTACGCTATGCGTAGCCATGCCACAGTTGTGGCCGCTATACGCTGCCATTGGTATCCGCTGTCCCTGCATCCGCAGGCCTAGCTGCTATCGATGCTGAAATCCGCTGCAACTAGTACGCTCACACACACAACATTTATTTGACACGACATACTAGTGCTAGTGCTATCGCTGGTATCCACTGCACTGCTACTGCTGCTGCTAGAGGGGACTGCTGTTGTCGCTGTCTAGAACTATTATCGTCGGCTTCGTGCAACACTGGCACAACTCAAAATTTTGCATTTTTGAGTTTTTGATGGCAAACGATGCGAAATCTAGTTAAGTTTCATCCCACGAAGCCTTGTTTCAAAATTCCCTAAATATGAGTACAAGTGCCTTTGCTGCACAAATTGAAATTACTCCATAAAGTTAGTAAAACTAAGGTTTTAACTTGGACAACGTGCTCATAATATGTGCATAATAGACCTAAAAGTGTTAAATGAGGATTGATAATCTTAAACTTTAACCCTCTAGTGCCCAATGCCGCCATTTAACGGGCTTCAGCAAACCTCTAAAAAGCATCAATAAATACTTAAAAAGTGTTTATAATGCTTCATAGTGATTTTACCGAAGCCCGTCTAGAAATTAACTTGGGCACTAGAGGGTTAAAGTTTTCTTGAAAATCGAAAAATAAATTTTTGACGCAATTTTTAAACGCGTTTTTCTCCAAACTATGATTTTTGAGTTGTGCCAGTGTTGCACGAAGCTGACGTTAAGAGCGGCTACGGCTCAAACAGGCTCTTATATAGGCCTAATAGCATATTTTCAATTGCAAGGTATATGATTCAGTCGACCGTGCTTGGGAAGCAATCATATAACGACCAATCAGAGGTCGAATTTTTCGTTTTGACAAGGCTTGACTATTTTCAATAGAACAATAGTTTGAATGATAAAATTACTATAATCTTCATTTGAGAAGAATCTTAGAAGATTTTCCAATCTATAGCTGCAAGAACGAAGGAAATCCATCGAATATTAACCGATTTATTAGCATTTGAAATTGGACATATTTTTCACTTTTTTCAGTTTTAGATTTTCATTTCACATCCCTATGTAGCCGAACTTCCTGAGAGAAGTATTCTACTTCAATAAAATTAAAAGATCACTATTTTTACTGAATACCACTAGAATTTCACGTATCACTTCCGCTCCCTCCTTGGGTGATTTTTCGGATTTCGAAAAAGCCAAACTTCAAACACTTTGCGACACCCTATTTTAAGTCCGATTGAGGTGAAATTTTGCACAGGGTGTTTTTCGGGCAGTGGCACAATTTGAATAGCTTTTTTAAACTTTCTGGTTACATTTTTCCCATACAGTGATTTGCATGGTAGTGTGTATATTCGGCTGCGCCAACGACGTAAAAGCATGAATTTATTTGCTTTGGGTAATAAATCCTTTTTTTTTAATCACCTATTACGATGCGATGAAGAAAACTCTTCCTTTTTTACCACTGGAGCAGTTACTTACAGGTGAAAAAAACGATGCTAAACGCCTTAGCCGTAGCTTAAAATAATAAAGAACCCAAGTTCCATGTTTTTAAATAAGTTTCAAAATCTGCAATCACTTGGCAACAGCTTGGCGAGTAGCTCCTAGTAACGAAGCAAGCTGTTCCTGCGTTTGGCCTGGATCTTAATCAAGCAATTCCCTCAATTCAGCGCTTTCGAAGGTTTTAAACCTTGATTTACACGAACAGTCGTCAATTTTGAAATTACCGCCTTTAAAGCCAATCACGGCTCTCTATTTCGCTTAAAGTAGCATATCCGTTTTTTAAACTCTCGATGGACTTCAGCTGCCCTTTTTGTTTAAATGAAATGAGAAAAATAACACTTCCCGCAAACAAATGACGACAATTTGAGCTAGTATCAGACATTATCACACAACTTAAAGTATATGACACTACAATAAAATCACTGCGTGTCGAAGCGGGTCGTTTACCATTTTTGTTTTACATACCAAGCACTAATCTCGAAAAATTTCTTCTCTTTTTGTTTAGAATCACTATTAATTTTTTATCTGTTTCTATCGTTCCCTAGCTATTTGAAATCGTTTTTCATAATTATTAAGGAATTTCGCACAACTAGAAATTGTAACGAAAAAAAAATAATTTTCGTCTGCAAATGTAGACTACAAACAATATTTCTTTACAGTTGAGCAGTTCCACAAAAAGTCACAGTTTTAATATTTTTTCAATTGTCATTTTTGACTTGGCTGAAACTTTGCGTAAACGTTTCTATGGACAAAAGATACCATTTTGCACTATTTTTTGAAGTACGACTCATTTTTGAGAAGCTATTTAGAAATGCTACGGTGGAAAGGTATTGATGATTGAAAATATTTTTAGAACCAAAACGATTTGTTTGATCGGTATGACGTCTTGGGCAAGGTTGCAGATAATAATTTTATCGTTCCAAAAAAATTTACCTTATTTTTATCAAAAAAAAAATATATTTTTTTTAACAAAGCTTTTTTTTTTAATCTATTTTCTATGAAAATCACAAAAGATTGTTTAATTATTGATGGCTGTCCGATCAATCTCCCAGTTGGTCTCGAGGTACGATGCTGGCCTAACAAGCCAGTCATCCTAGGTTCGAGTCTCGGCTCGGGAGAGACTGTTAGTGTCAGTAGGATCGTAGCGCTAGCCCCGCAATTGTCCTGTACACTCAACAGTTGGCTGCGAAGTCTGTGTATAATAAACAGAAGGTCGAGTTCCGATACGGAATGTAGCACCAAGGCTTTGCTTTGCTTTGACTGTCCGATCATGGGAAATCAAGAAAAAAATATCACTAATTTTGTGAAAAAAAAAATCAAGCGGGATGGTGTACGGGTATTGAAAATTATGGCTGAGCCTTACTTATAGTGAAGTTGAAGTGTTCTGCAAAAGTTAGCATGGTTTCCAGGACCACTCTTTAATGCCTAACAGTCTTGCCTTTTGTTGTGTTTAATTTTTCGACAAAATTTTATTGCGCTTCATTTTTGACATTGGGGCGTTTATTGTAAAAATTGTAGAATAAATTGACTTCTTCCGGAATTTTTTCTGCGTTGCTAGAGTTGATGATTTCGATGAAAAAAATCATGTTGTTTGCGTAAATTAATATATTTTTTTTAGCACGAGAGAAACGTCATTTACATATAAAATGAAAAGAAGTGGTCTCAAATGCGTACCCTGGGGCACTCCAGAGGTGACTGAAATAAGCTTTAAGAGCTTGTTTTTAAGGCGCACTTTTTGTTTGCGATTCGTTAGGTATGACTGGAGCTAACATAGAGGTTGAGATGCCAATCCATTTTTTTGCAGTTTGAAGAGTAATAATGGTATGTCGATAAACCTGGAAAAGAATAGTTAAAAGATAGTTTGGAACAAAACGAACAAAAAAGGGGCGGCACTTTCCAAGCGCACTAAAACCACTTTCTGTTTTGTTTAGTATGTAAATTTTGGAACTTACGTGATCAGATGATATCAAAAGTTGTTAGACTTACGGAGGAGAAATTGCTCAGCTCTGTAGTCTTGTTTAAAGGATTTCTGTATTCGTGGCTCACGGGAATTTTTTGCGGTTTATATGGAATTTTCGCGCTGTTTGAACTGATTTCTTGAATATATTTGGCATGGTGATTTTCTTCTACGTTTGGAGTGTTTCTATCCATTTATGCATATCTGATTCTTACTTTTCTTGTTTTTTGGAAGTCTAGTATAAACAGCCGTTTTTGGCAAAATTTGTAATTTTTCATTCATTAGCAATTGATCAAATTCAAGCATCAGCTTGCGAACTTTAATGATGGTAGCCGCAATGCATTTTAACTTTGCACGGTATGTTTTGAGATAAAATAGATTTCAAATTTTTGCGTATGGAACAATGAAAGTAAAATAATATCATAAAATTCCTTAATAAGCAATAGATTTCCCTATATTTCAATAATTTTCTTTTCAATATTTTTGGTTGTTCAAAGCCTGTAACCCAGTTCAGTTATTTTGGCATAATTAACCGGTATTGGGATGCATTCGATGACAATACTACTGGGTACGGAACATCATTATGCACTGCGCTTCGCATCCGTGGAATGCCCTTATCGGTTGTGATTTTTGTCCCAGTGCAGAAATCGTCCAGGATGATTATGCAGAATCCCAGGAGGCATCGATTTGCATACGTTGTGGTAACCCGCCCTGATAGTAGGTCATTAACGTTGAGGTTGACCGGTTAGGGAAAACTAGATACCGCTCATTCCTATACGATTGTGGTTCCTGGCGTTTAGTGTGTTGTAATAATGACTTCCCGGACTAAGTTGATTAATAATCGATGAATTGCGCTACCAACAGCGGTCATTTAATGCGGCGGATTGTGGCCGAAGCGGGAGTTGCTGAATAAAATTATAGAGATGCATGGTTTGGATTAGTTCTACCATCATGGAGTAAAATGACGGAAATGTTCGCAATTATAGATTTCAAATCAAGCAGGTTTCCCTCAGCTCCAATAGATTTAATAGCGTTGCGATTGGGCCTTTCTGGATTACTGAGAAGAACAAAATCAATCCACCAGCCGTTCAAAAAGACACCAAGTCAACAGCAGCACTGAGTAAGACACGCTTCGCAGCCATTTAATAATGCTTTCATCTTCTCAAAACGCCTTCTGTGTGCTAAATCGATGTCGGATGTTCAGAAGCGTAGCAACATGTACCCTCCTTCCTCGGTGAAGTTCATACACTTTTTGCGCTGCTATAAAATCAAAATTGAAGGTTTTAATAAAAATCTCAATTGAGTTTCACGTGTCGTTACTCGCTTGGATAACATGTAGAAGAATGGGGGACGAATGAAATCAATGCATTAAGGTCTTACAGCAGAGAGATGAAGTAATTCTGGTGAATTTTGTGGAGCAGGTCTAACGATTTATTTACGACACATTAAGGTCGCAACACTGAATCAAAACCAAAGTAAGGTTCTGCTTGTCGTAAATTCACCTGACAAACGAAAGACAGCAGCCGTAATTTCATTAGGATGATCAATAAATGTAAGCTTTCAGTGTTTTTTGCATTGCATCTCTGCTGAACTGACATGAACCGCTAGTGATGTTTACCTCACAGTATCGAAGTATCATTTTCTTTCAGATGAAGTGCATTTTCTCACTTTGATTGAGTGAGGTTTCGTGATATCAAGCTCTGTTCAATTAAAACACCTTGAAAAACATTGATTGCGTATTCGTTAGTGGTGTCTAATTATTCGTGGCCTTCCAGCTTCGTTGCTCAAAGCATAGAAAAAGAGTACGAACAAGTGAGAAAGTGCGTTTGGAAATAACTTCTTCTTGTGGCTAAAATAAAAGTAAGTTTTGTAAGCATTTGCAACCGAATCAAAAAATGTAAGTTTTTATTATACCCGAATGCTATCGATCGAGCGTTTGTTTGAATTTTGGCTTTTTACCTCTGTAGCACCAATAAGGATTAGCAACCGCTATCCTCAGTGAGGCTCATCGTTTTGATTAATATGTGAAAAGCGAGATTCACTCTCAGTGTTCATCGCTGTGTGTACCCACGGGAAATTAATTTTACTCGTCTTCGTCATACGAAATCTAGTTTTATCAAGCGTAATTTTCAAGGTGCGTACATGTACAAAAGCTATTTTTGAACGCAACTGTTATCTCAGATATGTCAACATCTCTTTCTTGCGAGGCGTCAACGCGATGAGTCAGGTGCTTTAAACGTATGACAAAAATATATATTATCGTGTTATTAAACCTGACGTTGAATGCGTGCACATTCAAAGTTCGTGATTCATTCATGCTAACATCAGTTTCGTGTCATGCGTTTATTCCACAACGGATGAATTGCTGGCTTTGTTTGTTCCATTGTAAACGCTGAGTTAAATGGTATACATCATATTGCGATGTAGCGATGTGTATTTTTGGGTTAGTAGCAGCGTTGCCAGGTCATTTTTTCAAAAATCTGGAAAAGGCAAAATAAAAATCTGGCAGTCATTTCGTGGGGTGAAAGGTTAATTTTTCGAATAAAAGTCTTGGGGTACGCAAAATTTGAGGTGACAAAATTGCAAAATTTCGCGCCAAAATTGAAGTGATGACCTTTTTGCGGAACAGAGAAAATAAAATCTGGATAAAATCTGGATCATCCATGAAAAATCTGGATAATTGGACATCAAAGCTGCTACCTGGATACATGTTCAAAAATCTGGCTAATCCAGCTAAATCTGGATACCTGGCAACGCTGGTTAGTAGTCAACATTTTATTGCCCTTTTGTAGTCGATCTGTCGTAAGACTTCACATGTTGTTTGATTCAAGTGCCTGACAATGAAACGTTGCTTTCATGTATACAGGAAAGCTCAAAGTGAAACGGAATGACCCAGCATCTGGAATAACCGTATTGGATGGAGTGTGGATGGTTTTTAGGCTGTTTTTCAGAAACCAAAAGCTCCTACCTTGGATATCAAAATAACGTCTTGGATCAATTTCCGGCCTTCGGGCTGCATTTCGGTTCCGGAAATATCCATATTGGTTGGTATTTGGCCTTGGCTGGGTACTGAAAACCGGAAATAGCCATTTTGTAATTCAAAATAGCGTCTGTAGTTGATTTCTGATCTCTGGGATGTTCTTAAAATACCTATAAGGCAGAATTTGGTCAATATGGGCTATTTTCCAGCAAGCGGAAGTCTTCATCTTCAAATACAAAATAGCGTCTGGAGTCGGTAACCGGCCACTGCATATTATCCTGGTTACGGAAATACTTATATTCGGTAGTATTTGGCCTTAGTTTTTTTGCTCTGATTGATAGAAGTCTGCGTTCGAAACAAGAATCGACATATTTCAATAGAACAATAGTTAGTATCTGCGATGCCGACCTTTAAAAAAACTGGTGAATTTGGAATAAAATACTGCATATATAAATTTGAAGCTGGTACAGAAATTTGTTTGATTTTCGGTTCAAAAATGTTGCGTAAATGATGAATATATACATACATCGTATTATTGCATGTAAACAAGAAGGGTGAAAGAGGTAATGCATTGCTATTTTAATTTTTTACTGATGGGGATTATAGTCACTAGAAATGAAGTCAGGCTTACCCAAAATTTTGAAGATGCGACGAACCAGAAAACCGAAGGGCATGAATGCACGAAATACTGGAAAGAGTTCATTTAAGGGGGATGATTTCTATGAATGCGGTGACGAATAAAAAAGCTGGTTAAAATTGGAACAATTCTTAAAAACTGGATATATTCATCCTTTAGCTGGATGAATTTGTGTACGACGCTAGTTAGGCGTCGTACACAAATTACGTAACGTATGAAAGGGAGGGGGGTTAAGTCTGCTTTACTTATTGCTGCGTAGGGGGGAGGGAGGAGTAGAGACAGTTACGTAATTGTAATGTTTGCTCGAAATTAAAAATTTCGGAGGGGGGTCAGGCTGATCAGCGTTACGTAATTTAAGAGTCGTTTAGAGTCATGTCGAACGTTACCTATCGTTACATAGAGGGGAGGGGGTCTGAAATTTAGATTTTTAGCGTTACGTTATTTGTGTACTACGCCTTAGTATCCTAAAATTACAAGTTTCTGGTTTTAACGGACGCATAGGAATAGACTGCTGATAGAACGAAAGAAATCTTTTGAAAGCTAACCGAGTTATAAGTATTTGAAATCGGACAAATTATGTTTTAGATTCTTATTTTACTTCTTTAGAAGCTTCATCAAAGACGCAGTTTTACGTCAGAATACAAGTAGTATTTTGACGTAGAACTGTTTCTATTGAAAAAGAATACGTAGAATCCTAACGCCATCAGTCTTGCATTCTATTAAATAAATCATAAACTACTGAAATATTTTTTGAAATATTTGTTAAAGAACAAAATTTAAAATATAAATTTAATATACAATACATGTCATTACCATATGTCGATGAGACGCATGAATACTGTGCTGTCGAGTCTGTGTTTGTGTTATGCACAGTGGTTAATAAAGGCCATTTTTCCTTTGACTCGTCAAGCTCTCGTTTAATGTTAAAATTGGTGCTCAAAATTTGTTGTAGTTAGTTTACATTGGATTTGCGTCCTGATAATCGCATGTTTAATTTGTTCTCGCATGCCTTAAATCAGTAATAAGTCCCTACAGTTTCCCCTCAAGATGTCACTGATTAGTGTCGAAACGTGGGACAGTATAAAATAACATTTAATAAATTTAAATAACTTTTTGCCTTTCTCCTAGAAAGCAATCACTGAAAAAACCAAAGGTATAAAAGTGCTCCAAAGGGTCGAATCTCGTATATTAATCGACTTAGCTCGACGAGCTGAGCATTTTCTGTATGTGTGTGTGTGTGTTTGTGTGTGTGTGTGTATGTGTGTGTGTGTGTGTGTGTGTGTGTGTGTGTGTGTGTGTGTGTGTGTGTGTGTGTGTGAGTGTATGTATGTATGTAACGGACTCCCAATCTCACTCAATTTTCTCAGAGATGGCTGGACCGATTTCAATGAAACTAATTGCAAATGAAAGGTCTAGTTGCCCCATATTGAATTTTGTTTAAACTCACTCACTTTACTCAGAGATGGCTGGACCGATTTTCACAAAATTAGTGTCATATGGAAGGTCTTGTTGCGCCATAAGACCCTATTGAATTTTATTGTTATTGGACTTTAACTTTGTCCGTTATGTATGATAATGTGAAATCAGGCTGTGAAAAGAAACATGTTTTTCTAAGACTGCTTGAACTCACCCACTTTTCTCAGAGATGGATGGACCGATTTTCACGAAATAAGTTGCAATAGAAAGGTCTAGTTGCCTGATAAGACCCTATTAGATTTTGTTATAATCGGACTGCAACTTTGTCTGTTATGTATCAAAATGTAAAAGTTATGAAACTTCATTATCTCAGAAACTACACAACCGATTGGAACAAAACAAAATCGGTATCAAATGAACGGGCTGTCTTAAAAACCCCTAAATAACGAATTTTATGATGATCGAACATGTAGTTTGAAGGTTATGAAAAGAAGCGTGTTTAGAAAACTTTATCAAATTAACTCGTTTTGCCAAAGATGGCATCACTGATTTCAACAATCTTAGTTTTAAATTAAAGGTTTAGTTGCTTTATGGCAAGTTGACAAAGTCGAAAAAATGCTGCTCTAAAGCTCATAATAGTTGCCCTAGGATGTAAAAATTCACAGGAAAAGCTATAATTTTTCATTTTTTCTTAGTTTGACCTTTTTTTTTATTCTCGCTTATTTTCCGTCGGTCTAGTTCCGCCACTGTTGTGGCCAATCACCGACGCCCAGGGAGGCGACTCCACACCCAGGACCCTAACTCACGACCCGTTTATTAACGGACCGGCGCCAACGGCTTTACTTCCTCATGCGATGGAAGGCGTGAACCAGAGATTTTTCGCCTCAGAAAATCTCCCGGTGTCGGCTAGGATTGAATCTAGACCAGTTGGGTTGGTTGTGAGTGGATCACGCCACCTCACAACCATCGACACCTATGTCGGCGGTGGGATTCGAACCCAGGCGTCGAGCGTGGTTGGCGGAGACGTTACCAACCACGCTATGCCCCCGCTCGGTTTAGCCAGATAACATTACGTCAAAGAAACACGAACGTTTCTGAACAACCACTTGGCTCCAGTTTTACCCCATAATACCCTACAAATCTACTTCAGTGTCGCCTACTCGAATATTTCTTCGATTCTTTCGTCACCCGTTATTACGGGGCAACATTTGTGTTGACCAGTGTAATCGGACTTTTATTTATCCATTATGTGTTAAATTGTAAAAATATTGAAATAATAGTATATTTTGGCCATTCATTGGATGCCTCTCAGAAACGCTCAGTAATATCAACTGCGTTAAAGAATTTCAATTTTACTGATAAGATCATTCAAATTAATGTATAAGGAACAACATTTAATTATACATTATTTGAAATCTACTAACTAACGTTGACTTAAAGAATCTGAATATTTATAGGCAGTATATGAGTAAAAATCGATTATACCACAATCAAATACAAAATTGTATCATATAGTTGAAAGAATTTAATGTTATTTTCATGTATCTGAGTTAATTGATATTCATATCGTCGGTTTCGTGCAACACTGGCACAACTCGAAAAACATAGTTTCGAAAAAAAAACGCGTTTGAAAATTTGCGTCAAAAATTTATTTTTCGATTTTCAAGAAACTTTGAAGTTTAGGATTACCAATCCTTATTAAACACCTTTGGGTCTATTATGCACATATTACGTGCTCACGTTGTCCAAGTTAAAACCTTAATTTTACTAACTTTATGGAGAAATTTCGATTTGTGCAGCAAAGGCACTTCTACTCATAACTCTGGAGTTTTTGTGATTTTCGAAATGGGATTTCGTGTGATGAAACTTAACAGTATTTGGCATCGTTTGCTATCAAAAACTTAAAAATGCAAAATTCTGAGTTTTGACAGTGTTGCACGTAGCCAATGATATGTTAAATTTTAAATGTTCGGTATAGTTGGCTACCAAAAATTTGTTGTTTCGAATGAATAACAAATCCAGCAGAAATAATCAAGATGTATTTTTTGAGTGTTGGAGTAAATCTGTTTTAACAAATAATTAGTTCGAAGGAGAAAGGCTGGGTCTCACTCACTCAAATCTCTGGGCTGGGTCTCACTCAAATAACTTTTTTGTGACTGCTCAGCCGAAAGTACAACCAACACCAACAATTTAACAGTCGAAAACTCAGCAACAATTATTCTTGATAAAATTTCGAAAAATAAAGCATGCAAAGTTGCTTAGTTTAGAATGGCCTACGTGTCCACAAAGTTTAATCGAGTTCTGAGAAGGTGCTGCTAACATACGTTCAAGTTGGTGCGAAATCCGTACATCGCGAGGTTATTCAGGATCAAAAGCCGTTAAGCTATTGTTTTGAGGTAGTCATACTGAGCACAATCACAATAGCGCGGACGAAATCTGTGCTAAATTGCCCACTATGGGAGTAAAGTAGAGTGTAATAGAACAAACGAGGAACGGTTGAGCTTAGTCTGAATATTCGATTGTTTAAACTGACAAAGTTTCATGCATTTAAATTCTAGGAAGGAGTACGGGGAATAACACTAAAATCTAAGTTTTACTCTATCTCATAAGCGTGCAAGTGGGGTAAATTTGTTTTCTGTAAACTCGAAAAATTTTTCCACGATAACTGTGGAACCTAAGCACAGACAGTTTTTTTTTATTATGAGGCGTATTTCTTAGACATTGTTATGTCATTTATCGCCCAGGTGGTCTCGAGGTACGCTGCTGGCCTATCAAGCCAGTCGTCGCAGTCATCGTAGGTTCGAGTCTCGGCTCGGGAGAGACTGTTAGTGCCAGTAGGATCGTAGCGCCAGCCCCGCAATTGTCTTGTACACTAAACAGTCGGTTGCGAAGTTCCGAATCCATTATTAATTTTGATAACGCCTAACCGATTGCTTGGTATATGAAGGTCTCATGGTAGCGTCTTCGTTTCATAAGTTTTATTTTACCTATAAATAAATAACAGTTTTATTCGGCATATTTTATTTTGAAAAAATCATAACTTTAAAACAAGTTCATCCATTTGTGATTTTCTTAGATAAAACTAAAGGTAATTATTTCTTTTCCAGAAAAAATAGCTATAAATCTAATCTGTGTAAAATTATTATAGTTGTTGTCATGTATGTATTCGATTTGAATAAAAAAAGTCAAAAAATTTTCATTAAGCAGACAATGTGTGCAGTAGGAAAAGCGAAAAATAAGCGAACTGGAATCATGATACAGATTTGGAAGAAGATACCGCATCCCGACGGGACTTGAACCCGCAATCTCCCTGTCTCCGGCACGGTGTTGCTTAATGAACTTGAATGTTAACAGGTAAAAACCGTTGTTAAAAATAGAAATTTAGTTCAATTTTTTTTTGTTTTTCAAAATATCTCGATATACTACAGAGTCAAATGTGTTATTCAAAATTAGATCAAGAGATATTTTTTTTTATGTTTGCCCCAAAAATAAGGACAAACAAATAAAAAAGGCATTTTTTTAAGAAAAATATTAATAACTTTGAGTATAATTGAGATATTTTCGAAGTCAGCATTGAAAAATGTTTGTCTTAAAAAGCCTTAAAAGTCGTTTAAAGACAGTTGTGAAATATGAAAATTAAATTGAAAAAAATGGATGCAAAAAAAGTTTTTTTCAATCTGAATCAGTTATTTTAAAAGACAGAGAAAAACTTTTCTCTACAAAGTTACTAAAAATTAACGGGGCTACAACAATGTGGAACAGTTTGATTTTTCTTTACAAAGGTGAACAAATTAGATACCTGATTACATCGAAAATGTGTCTCACTCTAATTTTTGATAATTTTCAAAGAAGTGCTTTATCATCTTCATCATCTTTGTAGAAGAAAGTTTTTCTCTAGAATATTGTTATCGAGTTTGAGACCAATATTTTCCCCCAAACTTCGGTTGTGAAATGTGATCAGATATTTCCTAATCTCACACGCTAAGAATAAATTTGTAATCTTTACAGTAAACTTTAATATGAAAACCAATAGGAATATTCAACTAACAGGTTTCGGCTAATTAGTATGCGCTAATTTTCGATCCTGGCTATGGCACCTGATTTATAAGAGAAAATGAAAATTCAACTATTCGAGAATGGATTTTAATACAAATTTTTAGAGAGCCAGTTATAGTAAGCCGAACTCTAACGACTGTCCATTACATCGAAAAACAAAAACTGCGATAGTAGGTTGTTGAATTTTCATGTAAATAGTTTTCGGACGTGCATTGTAAAAATAATTTTTTTAAACTCTAATCATATCATACAGAATTCACTGTAACGTTAAACTATTTGAGAATTCGCAGTTATTTACAAATACATAATGACAATAAACTACCAAAAGCTAAAGCTTGGTAGGGGCTGGTTTGACTTAGTGTGCAGCATCTCGCATCACCTTTCCAGTCTTCTTCATTATGTTCTTGGTTATCGTCCGGTACTATTCGATTGGGTGAAGTTCAGGGCCGGCGTTCATGTGGGTAGTGTAGGTAGTAGTAAACACTCGGAAAATATCCCTGTGAGTACTTACCCTCACGGAATTATCAGACAAAACCGAAAAAATGTAATGTTTTCTATGTTCGAACCTTAAAATTGCCGTGCACATGTGCGAGCGACCACTTTTCAATGGATATCGTTGAGCGAGAGCTACAGATTTCATGCATTTCTAAGCGATTTGTTCTCAAACTAACAAAATTTCGATTCCGAGAATTTTAAGAGCTACTCTTGTGCATTTTTTCATTGGTCAGAAAAGTGAGACTTTCGCTACTGTAAGTGAAGCCTTAACATAAATCCGCTTAGATTTAAATTTTGGATGGAGAATTTTTTCGAGGAGACAAAACTGTTTAGCCCTAACATTTGTATTAAAAATTTCGATATTTATATGATCTTGGCACTATTGGAAAAAAAACTGTGAAATTTACCTAGCGAACATGGATGGCAACGACTGGCAGGGCGCGTCGTATTTTACTTCCTTCACGAAGGAAGTGAGCTCCGAGGGGAATTTCATTTTACACACCAGGTTCCCCAAGAAGGTGCTGCTTTGGCTGAAAATCAGCGAGAAGAGGATGTCAAAGTTGTTCTTCTTGCGCTCCGGATTGGCCTGGAAAATTGAAAGTAAGAATTACCTGCCGGAAGTTGCGTCGTTCATCAAGAAATACCATAAGGGTGAAAAGCGGTGAACTGGCTCGATCCGCCGTCGGCCCACTACTCAAAGCTTCCCCTAGCTGGCCCCATCGAAGTTTCTGGGTAAAATTGAAGAGTAAGATCTACTCAACAATTTTGTCGCGAAAATTGATAAATAAAACGAAGACATAACTCAAACATGCCTACACGCATGTTTTCGTCCGCCATGGCGATTGTTCCGATTAACTACAGGAAGGCCACGCATTAACCTTTCCCATTCCTTACTATCCAATCGGAAAAATAGTTTGACGCCAGCCCTGGTGAAGTTGGGGGCAATTGGGTGGGTTAAAATTCTTTGTGATGAAATTCGTCTGAGGTGACTGCTTATCAAATCCAGTCAAACTGGATTTGACACGACCTCACTGTGCCCTAACAAACGATAAAACTCGCTTTTTGATACACTTTTACTTGTATCCCGTTAAGTTTATCGCCTTTTTCCTTGTTGACAGATACCTTTGTCTAATTTATCACCGAAAATCAACTTGAATTTGGCGCAGACATCACTCTGTACTTTGAAAAGATAAAATTTCGTTCCGGGAAGCTGTCCAAAATCCATCTAAAAAAATTTTGGGATTTTTTGAGGTTCTCTTACTCCACAATAAACACGTTCAGAGAGAAATGAGGATACAGTCATGCCTCGATATAAGGCAACTTTATTTTTATTTTCGTTACGTTATATCGAGTTACGTTATATCGAAGCAAAAAAAATATTTTTTTTTAATTAATGCAAGAATGTTAATGATTACGCAAATATGCGCAAAAACCCATTTTCCATCACCTATCAGTATTTTTAAACCTTTTTTTATGCCCATTTAGAAATATTTTCAGAAGCAAAAAAAATTGTTTTTTTCAAATGATACACAGGTTGCTCAAAGATGCGTGAAAACCTATTTCCCTTCACCTATCAGTAATTTTAAACCATTTTTATGCCCATTCAGGACAATTTTCAACAAGCAAAATAAATTTTTTTTAATTGATGCAAGACTGTTGACGGTTACTCAAAGATGCTCGAAAACCTATTTCCCATCACCTATCAGTTTTTTCAACCTTTCTTATGCCCATTTCGAGAAAATTTCAACAAGCAAAAAACAAAAATTTTTTTTTTCTAATTGATGCAAGACTGTGAATTGTTACTGAAGGATGCGTGAAAACCTATTTTCCATCACCTATTAGTATTTTTAAACCTTTCTTATGCCCATTTAAGACAATTTTCCCATTAGTTTCATTAATTTTAAAACTTACTACAAACATATTTTTGAAGCAATTTATACCCCAAAAACAATTGCTGTATCATTTATTTTCAATTTCAATACATTTTCAAAGTTACGTTATATCGAGGTAAAAGTTACGTTATATCGAGTTACGTCATATCGAGGTTGCCTTACATCGAGGTTGCCTTATATCGAGGTATGACTGTATTTATATAAAAAGCTCTTTCTTTTCACTTCATACCAGTATTTTTTGTTTGGTTTATGCATGCCAAGTTCTGTCCAAAATGGCGTCGAAACAAGAAGCATTGAGCAAGCGCAGTGTACAGTTCTCACTGAACAACGCAAAAATCTTAGCAAAAGTTTACGATAAACCATTTTAAAAGTGAAAATCTTCTGATTTTGATTGTGTGTAATTTCCTACAAACCTCGATTAAAATTCACTAAAATAGTAGCATTTTTCGAAAAAGCAACACGCAATAATCAAAAACTGAAAAACGAGAAATTTAACGATATAAAAACCACAAGCAAATTAGCGAGAAGTTACAAAAATTGCTCTGCAATAGCGGTGAGCAATGGGGATGTAAATTCCATTTGAAAATACGATTTTTTTCCTTATTAGTTTAATATGTTCCACCACATGAAAAAAGGGCTTTCGTATTATACATTACTATACTTGTTATCAATAGTATACATTCGTTAATCACAATGCGTGGTTGACTTGAAGTGTTCAAGTTTGCTGAAAAAATGGCACTCACGTAGAGCATCGTTGAAGATCACAATTACGTGGGGCCTAGATAATTGCAGCCTCATTTGATCTCATTTGATTGTCGACATGTCGGCTGGAAAAACTAACCTTTTTATTTCGCACTATTTGCTCTACTACCCTGATTAGCACTTTCACTTCCATGCTTCAAGTGCATCCAATCGTATACAAAACGATATTCGTTGCATACTGGTGTAATAATGTTTCCTGGTGGGCCACAGCATTGATATTGCTTCCCGCTAGGCACATTTGGATTCCAATTTCATCAGTATTTGTGGTGGGTATTTAATTTCAGCATCATTATAGTCATCTGTATTCAGTAGCAGCAGCAGCAGCGCATCATCAACAACAGGTTGATCCGCGATGAAGCTATCCACGATGAGCGCAGTGCAGGAAGAATAACTGAACGCACGCACGGTTCGTTCGGTAACCTCGTGCCGCCATGCTGCGCATCACGCTCAGAGCTACTGTTTGCCTTCTAAATTACATGCGAAATGTGGCGCGGCCTTGCTGCTGATAGCCTGCATTTTGTTCATTCTGCGATGATGATGGACTACTGAGCGGTGATATCATAATTACGATGCAGGTTGCAGATGATGCACATTTCGCTATGCGGCCACCATGCATACACACACACCGATGGGCAGTCCGGTCGTTAAGCAACGTGCAGCAACCGTACTGAGATGAGGAATTTGGTTGCTTGCGCCTGCCAAAATTGATTACAACTATTCGGGGAGCTCTCCAGGTTGTGATATACGAAGCTAATTATACTTGTAACTATCCGGTCAAAGAGTATCTAACTTCTGGTCGGTGGCTGTGCTCGTAGCAGGAAAGCATTTTAGACACGAGTTAATGGCATTTCGAACAACGAAATGTGATGCCGTATAAAAGTATAGAGTAATTAACCAGCGAGTATATTTGATAGTTTTGAAATGTCTAGGATAACCCTAACAAGCGTTTAAAATTAAAGAAAATCTTCGTAAAAAACAATCAAGTCCATGTAGGTACGCGATGCTCAACGTACTCACAACTTTCCCCGTGTCCATCGAGGATCACATCATGGAAATTATATCTCTCGCGAAGGTGATTGTCCCACTACCCTCCTAGAAGTAATGATCAAAATTACATAGTTCATTGGTAGTGGGATCAATTCCTAACCTTTCCAATCAGAGATTTTCGATGCACATCATGCAGAAGCTAACATGCTTCTTTTGATTGCATGCTGTAGAACAGATAGCGCAGCCAAGATGCAATGGCAACTGCAAACACCGTGTATTTTGCCATTAACAGACAAACCGACATAAACTGTGCCACTTTT
Source organism: Wyeomyia smithii (assembly GCF_029784165.1). Classification (NCBI taxonomy): domain Eukaryota; kingdom Metazoa; phylum Arthropoda; class Insecta; order Diptera; family Culicidae; genus Wyeomyia; species Wyeomyia smithii. Next base: position 80,755,943 of record NC_073696.1, on the reverse strand, counting down.
GCAGGTATATTTGTGTTCATACGTATGGGATAAAAAAAGGTTTAAGCAATGGGATCTTTCAGGGTAAAAAATGTAAGCAGAAGATGTGCTCTTGATTTTGCATTCACAGTGTAGTGGTAGTGTAGTCAAGAAAAGGCTCCGTTCCTGATTCGAGGACTGTGGACCAACAGCAAAAAGAAAAAGAAATAAAGAAGATGGATTCAGACACAATAGAAACGACGGGGACGTCGAAACAGTTGCCTTTTGTGACGCTTATTCCGGCTCTGATAGCACACAGCAAAAATAGCGAAATTGATTCATACATACAAACGTACGGGGAATGACATTTTCGATTCAATGTGTTCATATGTGTCTTATTTTGTAGTGCTCTTTTCAGTAACGAGGCACTATTCGGTGACCCGTATAGGGAAGAAGCTTTTTTTCCGCTGACTTCAACAGCGCTACATGTTTAGTGAAATGTGAGCCGAATACAGCGCGCGATATTGATTCACTGTTTTGTACCGCTGAAGCCAGAAGACTCAACGAGGTATTTTACGTGTTCGTTATGTTGATGTTGATGCAGGAGATATTGCAGAAGGTAAAATTGATGACTGAGCTGCGGTATGAGATTTAAATTGATATCAAATAAATAGTCTATCGTCAGCCGATCTGCAGTGTGGCAGTAGTGCTCTCGATAAGCTGCAACACACCTATCTCCGTCTGTTTGATGCCAGTCATTTAACTATCACCGCCTAAGAAACATTAAATGCTGTTTAAACATGAATTCGACAAATTCCATCATGGAAAAGGTTGTTGAGGGGTTTCTTTCCTTGAGTTTTTGAAAATGTTTATATTTTTTTTTTCAGAATGGCTGAGAATAATTTCGAAACGGGTCCTGCTCGAACAAATTGGTAAAATTTAATACACATTAAACATTTCAGGATGGCTATCCATTTGAACTATATGGCAAACAAAAATGTTAACCATGGCCTTTTGAGATGATTTAGCAGAAGATGGAAAAAAGTTCACGCAAAATTCGATTCATCAGATTGCTATAGAATCGAGAACATGCGCCAATTTGAAACTTAAAACATACATCATTAATCAATCAATAAACGACAATAATATGAAAACGTTCGGTTTCCATTATCAGCACACTGGTAACCTTTTCTTAAGATTGATTACACTTTCTGAAGAAGCAGATTTTTCCGCTTTCAATAGCGTTATTCACACTAAGCCAAATCGGCGATAATGTCATTCGCTAACGTTTAACTTAACTTGTAAACATCAATTTCCAATTTTTGCGATACACATCTGGCCTTTTTTCTGTAGCTGCTCAGCCAAGCAGTCGGCAAAATTTGGCGCGTACATTAAATCATTTTCCTTCTCAGCTTTTCAACCGACAAACCTCAGCTGTTCTATGTGTGCCACCGTTGACGCTATGCATAAGTAAAATAAACAAAAATACACCGTTGAATAGCAATATCAGCAGTGAGCGATGATTTTTCGCCTTTCTGCCTTCTAGGTCCTCCCCATTGAAGTCGCTTTATTGTGTCTGGTATACCGAGGTATGGGTTGACGAAAGTTTACCGTATCTTCGTATCGCTCCCTTCCAGGCGCGCCGTAAGATAGTGTGGAAACGTGTGCGTTAGTCATAAATCCTGGCACCTCCCTTGCGGAGATTGTGTATGCGAAGTCTATGTACCTAACCTATGTTGCAGGCTTCCTTTCCTACTGTCGAATTCTTCCATCGTAGGGTCGGTGCGCAGCAAACTCAGCGCGCGCTTCACCGAAATTCTGTACCACTTTCATTGATTTAGCGTAGCATCAAGTACTGTTTTGGGCAGAGTGATAATAAGGATTTTTCAATAGAATATTAATTAGAAAAATTTTCTGTTTCTATTGCAGCTCTCTCTGAACACTACATTTGATTAAATTTTCTTTACAAGGAAATTTTGATTGTAAGTAATGCTAAATATTAGATATACAACACCTGAACACATTCTAAATTCCCCTGATGCAGCCCTGGGTCCATTAGCTGGTGGTTCGGGACTCGAAAATAAATCATCTCTGGTTTATCGTTGCACGAGTGTGTGACTGAGTTTCTGCCGTTGAGTAATTCATGATATTTGCTTGCAAACGTGGATATTTTACTGATAAACATCAGTTCGCAAGGAGCAGTCTAGTCCTTCAGAATTGGAAGCCAAAATTCAAGGCTAGCATGCAAACCAAAGAAGTTTCTCGCCCTGTACGATGCTTTACGGCGTCAGAAGGCTCGTTGAAATGATGTCGAATTTAAGATGAATTGAGCAAACGGTAGTAGAATTCAATGATTAGAAGATGCGATTTATGAATTATTCAACTGAATAAAAAGAGATGAAAAAGTTTTCTACACAAGGGTTTTTTTTAACGGATTTGCTTAGTTTCTGCAGTAATCGATTGGAAATCTAACTATGCGTCCACAAAACGCGGAAAATTGTAATTTTATGATGTTGAGTTAACATCATAAAATTAGAATGCCATTTTAAATTATAAGTTGGCCACTTTAAACTACCGAATACCATTATCACTCGGAAATTTACTGAAAAGGAGAAGTTTGCTTCGAACTTATCACTTCCGAACACTCTCAAGTACTTGTACAAGTAATTTGACAACAGCCGTTCTACGTCAACTTTGCGGACGAGGCTTTGCTTTTCTGTTGTTTTTTGAAAATTTCGTAAGAGCAACATTTAAAAGGTTGTAAAGTTTTTCAACCCTTGTTTAAATTAATATGTCTGAATAATAACGAGAGATATGAACAAGTTAACCAGGAATGACTTTAGGAAATTGTCTGAATTGTCATTTACAACTATTGTAAACATTGAGTTCGAAATTCTACAGTGACCAAAATTATTTGAGGAATTTGAAAAAAAGTTCTAATAAATGGTCATTTCAAATACTTCGGGACATTTCAAATTTTTTCTTACAACTAATAATCACTTTTTTTTCATGTCTAAGAAACATTTCCAACGTGAAACTTTTGTTATAAAACATTTTTTACTTATTCGGATTTTTATTCGGAAAGACAAAATTATTAACTAACATTCTGTCGAAAACGTTACACCGGTCAAAAGACCGTTCTGGCTCCAAAAATATTGGCACTCTTCAATAACTTTTTTCCATAGGCTTTTTTTTTGAAAATGAGGCGTCAAAAATAACTTTTAGACTGAAATAGTAGTAAATTTATAGGAACATCAGAGCCGGATTTAAGGGAGGGCCCAGGGGGCCCGGGCCCTGACATTTTTTGGGCCCCCACAAAACGAGAAAACAGTTCTTTTCGCTATCGAAAATGAGATTCAATCAAAAGTTTAATTTACAGCAAGAAAATTTAAACAGACCATTCCAATCTAGAACTTTCCTTCAGTGTTACTTTTTCACGAGCGCCAATATCACAACTACATCCACAAGAGTTCACCTTCGATTCTCTTGGAATGACACACATTAACACACCATTTGAATCGAACCAGCGCGCATGGGAGGTAAAGCAAAGAAACAAAATAATCCAGAAGTTTTTTTAATGCATCGCTGTTGATTCCAAATAAAAATAAGCTTACTTGTCCGTGTGCAGATTTTTTTGACCTGCAGATGTGTGTAGTTTTTTCATAGTTTCTGTAGATTATTGCCAGGGTCGCCTTATATTTGCGCAGTCTTTCTCAAATTGTGTGCAAATTTTTACCTGTGGATCGCAATTTTTTCAAATTGCGGTAGGATTTATTTTAGATATCAAATTTGCTCAAAATGTGCGATCGCCACAAAACCCCTCGAGTATATCAAAGTGGAGCTCAAAAAAGAAGATTACATGAAGAAAAAAATCAAAAACTCGTTAGTTCCTTCAAAAATCATTTTATTTGAGGATATATTTGAGCCTAATACCTCGTTCACACTACATTGCTTATTACCTGATATCGGACCATTCGTGCTGTCGAGGCCATATCACCATGTCATATCCATATCACGTGATATTCCATACAATCGAGCTGTCATTGGATATCACCTCGGCTGCATGGTATCGCGGATATCATGTTCGAAAACCAATAAAAACCAGATTTGCAGCAGTTGGCACCACAGCCAAAAGACATTTAACGCAACCCTACAAATTTCGAAATTCGCGTTGCATGCCAAATAGAAGGAAGGAAATATTTTTACTCTTGTCATCCCGCACATTTTGACAATTGCTAATGAGAGTTCGCGTTGGTGCGAGCCAACTAGCTGAAATCTCTATTCTAATTACATTTGCTCTTGTTGTCTTGTTTTAGCCTTGACCTGTTTTTGTTTTCTTCTCTTTTCAATTAGCAAAGTAAATGTCAAACCATGTCATCTGACTGTAGAGTGAACACCCGAGGTGATATCCGATATCATCTGGCGATATCAGGTGATATGCGGCGTAGTCTAAACAAGGCATAATGATCTCGAACGTAACTGGAGAAAGGTCTTTTCTAAAGATGAAGATGAAGATCATTTAAAATAGGTTGCGTACGACTACGAAGAATGAAAGGCTGTCAAACTTAGCATTACGTTGAGAGTTAAGTTGAGAGTACGATATTCTGAAGGAGTTGAATGTTGTTTAGTTAATTAATAAGTTCTTCGAAAAAAAAAATCTTACAAATTTTTGGTAACTTTTCAATACGATTTAACATAAGATTTTTTAGTCCCTAGATAAGTAATGTCGCTGGTGTCGCTGGATTTGTACAGGTTATGTATAGAGTTGATCTGCTTGGGAACGTAACGTCAAACGTCGTCACACTGGACGGAATCGTCGAACCTTTCCTCATTACACAGAAGTTTCAGATGGGTGAAATTCAGAAAATTAATTGTCGATAATTTACAGCATGAATTCAAGCGCATGTGTGTAAGAAAATCATCCATGTCAGCCTCATTAAGGAAATAAAATACAAACATGAACTGTTTTACGATTTAGTTTCACACCGTTTTACTTTTGATGTGCTCATCCATAATCTTGCCCATAGTTAATAACAATCATGCTATTTTTAACTGTTTAGTGTTTTCCTTCTGAAAAGAATACTTTTCCTTATTTATTTTAACTGTGCGAGCAAAGGGTGATAATCAGTTCTAAAATGAAATACAATCGATATGGTGCTAAAGTCAAGCAACGATGACACATTTATGTGCGAGCAATTATGTTCAGGATAGTCTGCTTTTTCTTTTGGCAGCTTTTCCCCATAACACAGCTCAAAATAGAGGTAGGTCTACTAGATCATGATTCTCAAAGCTGTTTTCAAGTCGAACCGCGACAAATCGACTCTAGTGCTTGGGATCTTTTGTGCAACATGATTTGCCTCGATTAAAATGGGCACACTAGCGACATTACTTATCTAGGGACTAAATAATCTTATGATTTAACTCGTACGATAAAAAAAAACCGTTTTGTTTTATTTGGGGCCTCCACTGTAAACTGGGCCCCGGGCCCCTACAAACGTAAATCCGGCTCTGAGGAACATCTATGCAGAGGTTCAAACAAATAAAAAGTGACAATTTAGAAAATATAATAAAATTGTCTTGTGTTGCATAGAATTGATCTTCAGCGTTTTTCGAATGTTCGAATGAATCTAGAGATATTATTTCGAAAAATGGCTTGCACACTCACAAAGTTTCGATTAATGCGGAGAGTTTGCTGTTCTGGTCGAGTCGGCGCAAATACCTTTATATATAACATGTTGTAATTTCTGACAATTCCGACATTCTCACCATTGGCGCACACTTTAAACACTTTTGAAATTGATTTATTACTTTGATTCTTTCATACTTTTGACTTTTTTCAAAATTTCAACATATAGGCAATTCCCGTTTAGACTGTGTTGTCACTGTTTACATGAAGTTGTTAGGCACAATTCAAGTTATGTTTGTTCAAAACCCCATGTCGATTGAGTAAAAACCTGCATCGGTATCCTGCGCGCCTAAATGGAAAAATAAGGAATTGCTTCTGCTCTCGTAAAGCCTTGGTGCTACATTCCTTATCGGAACTTGACCTTCTGTTTATTGTACACAGACTTCTCAGCCAACTGTTAAGTGTACAGGACAATTGCGGGGCTAGCGCTACGATCCTACTGACACTAACAGTCTCTCCCGAGCCGTGACTCGAACCTACGACGACTGGCTTGTTAGGCCAACATCGTACCTCGAGACCAGCTGGGAGAGTCTTCTGGCTTCTGCTCTCGTACTCTGGATAAAATCCTGTTTAGTGGATCACAGCATTCTGAATATTTCTCGAATTTGTCGGACGTTCCGCAAAGCAGTAATCTAGGACCACTGCTTTTTGCGTTATATATGTATGACGCATCTTTAATATGATGACACCCCGTTAAGCAGGCATAGTACGCTAGGCATAATGGACGGCAGGCATACGGACGCGAGGCTGAATAGACGCGAGGCTGAATAGACGCGAGGCTGAATAGACGCGAGGCCGAATAGACGCGTCAACATTTAAAATTATATAAATCAGTGGAGCATGCGACTTTCCTTTTGGTATTTCTCGGGCAAAATGCTCAATGCGGTAAATGAACGTTTCTAGCTCGTCTACCAATCCGTCATATTCTGGGATGCAGGTCTGGGTGTGTGTGTGGGTGTGGGTGTGTGTTTGTGTGTGTATGTGTGAGTGTGTGTGTATGTGTGTGAGTGTGTATGAGTGTGCGTGAGTGTGTGTGAGTGTGTGTGTGTGGGGTTGGGGGGAGGTGGGCGGGGGTTGTTGTGGGTATGGGTGTGTGTGGGTGTGGGTGCGGGTATGGGTGTGTGTGTGGGTGTGGGTATGGGTGTGTGTGCGAATTTGTCGGGCGTTCCGCAAAGCAGTAATCTAGGACCACTGCTTTTTGCGCTATACATAAATGACGCATCTTCAATATTGCCAAACAATTGCCGTAAGTTGTTGCAGAGGATGTGAAGTTTTTGCCTTATTGGACTAATGTGCGGTGGTAAGAAGGCACTAGCCACAATCGCAGGCAACATACAATTACGTAGTTTTTTGATGAATATTATATCGAGCAAAATTTTCTATACTACAAAATAATTTTTCAAAATTATTATAACAACAAGAGCTAATATTAAATCCCGATCAAGATCGAATACTCAAAAAAACTACAGCTTCACCTCATTAAATTGATTAACCCTCGAGTGTATTCCCAACCTTATAGTAAAAAAAATATTGACATAAGAGAGGCTCTCGTAATTCTAAGTTATCTTTGCGGTCGTGTTCTATAAACGACATCTTCAACTGTTTTAAGAAAAATAGATTTTTGACAAAGTGGCCTCCAACTCACATTAAAAGTTCTTGCTCTATTCTAAAGCTTACGCTTTTTCACATTATATATGGGAAAATTAGAGATTATCAAAACTTATTTGCAGTGGTGGGCACCATTCCGCTAATTCGCTAATTAGCGACGCTAAAATTCAGTTAGCGATTTCGCTAATTTTTGAGCTGGTTAGCGAAACTGTTAGCGTCGCTAAAATTTTGGCCTTCCGCACGCTAATCGCTAATTCGCTAAATTTTGTAGAGAAGCGACAATAGAAATATTTAGAAAAACTGTGAATTGCTGATGGCGTACGTAAATTGCTACGAAAGATGAACATACTTTACTGCGAAAGTTACTTTTGTCAGTTTTTTCAGCCTAGAATGGAGTTCCAGCTATCGTACAAGCCACAGAAGCATTTTGAAGAACAAGCACAAGGTCTAGATTAAATTTTCGGCACACCAAGAACTTTGGTAAATTGCAATGCGCTTGAAATTATGACAACTTTGGTTCTACTTTTTCGATTCAGATAATAATTGAATTTTCATGAAAACATTCCTTAGAGTACCTATTTTCAATGCAAGCTAAATAACTTTTGTTATTCTTGTTTTTACAAAATCAAATATGAATACCGTTTCGTGAACCTCTTACTGTAAATAGCTTTAAAAAGTAATTGTTTTCGTTTGTTTAACCAAAACAGATCAAAGTGGTCCAAATCTTACAAAACACGAGCAATAAATATAGCGATATGTCTATTTACATATTAAAAAGTTAGCGATTAGCGATTAGCGAAAGTTCCGCTAATGTGGGTTTAGCGTTTAGCGTTTAGCGATTATCGAGCTGAATTTTCCGGTTAGTGACTTAGCGATTAGCGTCGCTAAATTTTCGGTTAGCGGTGCCCACCACTGCTTATTTGACAAAACCTTTTTTTTTGTTAAATCTTACCTTACTCAAGTTGTGCAACTTATAACATTCTCCATAGTATATTTTGAATTACTTATCGTTAGAGAGGGGATAACAAGGGTATTGTTTTGCATATTTGGTAAATTTTAGGTAGTAAATATAGCTCAATGTTGGATTTTTCTGAAGAAAAACAATATAGCAGTCAAATTAAATTTGGCGACCTTGGTGGTTAGATGTTTTCAAATCCTATCCTTCTCCTTTCGAATGATATGTTAGTTCGATAATATCATAAATTAAAGTAATTCAATAGTACGTTTGTTAATAGCTATTTTGGTAAGCCAAATTTCAACGTAAAATGAAGGGTCCATGAAAAAGTATATTTTCCATATTCTGAGCTTTGTAATATTTTGAAATTTGTGACTGTTTTGAGATTTTGGATATTTTCATCACTTTTGGCATATTTGACAATTTTGATAATATAAAATTTATTGACGTATATAACGTATTCTGCGTTTTTGAAGGTATTTTTGTCCTGAAAAGTGAACTTCACATGCTTCAGTCGGGCATTGTTAGAATTTTGCGCTCCAAACAGATGTGCTATCTTTCATTTCATTATAGCTCTATTGTCCTGCTTATGCTAACTAAAAGCATCCTGCTTCTTCGGGAAATTTAATATATCACCGGGGTGGGCTTTAATCATGACATTGAAATAGCTAAAATGCGTGTAGTGTTCCCTGGTATGCATGCCTTCAATAGAAACTCGATTGAAGTAGAATTAACAGGCAAGCAAATATTTTAAATGAAATTGAATATTAAAAAAATAACCAGCCCCGAGTTTATGTTTTGAAAGGAAGGTTAGTCATTGTAACGAAGTTGCGTAAGCTCAGCTTCTGTTTCAAAATTTCCCTTTTCGTGAATTCGATTAAGTTGTTAATTTCCGATTCACTCATTATCGTTTAATCTCGCCACTGTATTATTTATCGTTAGCATGCTTCTAGTTTGGTTTTGTGCTTTAGTATCGCGAAAATTTAGCAATAAACCGTACCGTATTGCGACCGGCGAAAATTGCCTGCCCCAGTCCAAGCTATCCAGCAATAACAACCCGGAAATGGCGTAATTACTGGAACGTGCCAGCGAGAATCGTCCAGATGTAATGCGCACAGATGGCTTTAAACCACACCGTTACTCAGTCGTTAACGAAAGGATCGCCCAGCTGTCGCTAAGGCAGCCCGTAGTTGGTCGTCCTCCTATGGCGGCGATATCGCACCTCTCCCCTGATACGCGAGCTACCAAACATTCCATACATGTACCTATGCTGGTAGCGCACTTTCGTCACCGAGCAGCAGCAGCAGTTTTGTGATGTTTTCATTGCCGAGTCCTTCCCCCTTCCTGATATGATGCGAAATGAAATGCAACGAAACGACATATAAGTCCTGACGACGATGACGGTGCGAGTGCGAGCGAATAGTAGATACAAGATTAGGACCCCGGTTTAAAGCACTACACGATGCATCGCCGGTTTTGTTTTGGTCGAGCAGTTCTTACAGTGGTTGTTATTGTTGTTGTTCCAAGTAAGCACTACTTGCAGGCCACCGTTCTGGGTTGGCTGGGACGAAACGTACGATGGAAAGCAGACGGACGGAGAGGAGAAGGCAAAAGTGATGAACATCTGCTCGTGGCGCTTTACTTGAACGTGATGGCGAGGCCGGCTGCTAGGTACACTGCTAAGCGAGTCGAGCTCGAGAGCTGCGTTGTGGACGTCTACCTTTTCTAGGGGGTGACAGGGTGCCGTACCGTACGTTGGTTCGCCAGTTCATATCGGGTAAATATCGGGAACGGTTCGACAAATCAACGTATCCGTCGTTCTTCGGGCTGAAGCTGTTTGTCGTCGCGGTTTCTGCTAACGGCCGCATGATGGTCGTTCGATGCTGCACAGATTTCTCAACTGTTTAGGGAGGTTTTCACACTGGAGACACTGGTTTACAGTGAATGTTTATGTTCATACATTGGTGATTGTTTTGTGTGTTACTAGCGTCGTTTGGGGATTTTGGATGCAACGACGGTTAACGATCGGTGGTTATTTTTGGAGTACTACAACCACTATCGTAAAGTGTCAAACCAGTGAGCTATAAAAGCTGATTCCCGAACGCGTCCTGTTTGGAGACCGTGTTTTGAGTGATGTTTTATGGGCATTTTGGAGTTTAGGTGCATTCAAGCAGGACGATAAGCAGTGGATATAAAATGCGTTACACGAGAGGATAAAATGGATATGTTTAAGGATACAGCATATCTTGGAAGCGGCTTTCGGAATGTAAGTTTGAAGAAAATTAATTCAGTATGAGCAGTTTTAAAAATTTACATAATGAAAATGTTGCTGTGACGCAGCCAGTTCATAAATTGTCCTCACATGTATTATGAACCATTTTGAACAGGTAGTTAGGTATTTGGCACCGAAAGCCCATGGCCTGGTTACGAAGTTAGGTACGGCACTTGCAACTAGCAAAATGGTTTAAAATGGGATTTTTCTACAAGTTTCCTTTTACAGTTATTTGCTGGTACCGATTGTAAAACAGATTAAAGCCGATTGAGAAAAAAGAGAAAATAATCTATCATAATCCAACAATTCAGCAGAAAGTATTTGCCTACCTTTCAATGTTCAACTCAATTCGAATTTCAATTCATTTGCATACTTCTACTTAAGCTCCTCGTTATGATTGTTAGTTGAGTTATCACATGAATTTCTCCGAGTAAGATTTCAATGCAAGTGCGATGCTGCTACTTTAACGTTTGCTTATATACTGGAATAGCGCAGACACTTTTCAATTCGAGTTTTTTTTTTGCGTCAAGGCAATACTAGATAGGGGAAAGTAGGTAAAGACGGACACTGCGGGTAAGATGGACACTTTTAATATTTCACAAACTAGAATGTATTATGATAGTTGAGTGATGCGAATACCTTCCTTATAGTGTGTTAATGCTTTTGAGTTGCATTATCGGTTTTTAGTAAGCAAACTGTCAAATTTGTAAGTAAAACAAAGAATATTTTCGTGAACGCGCAATTCGATGTAATTTTTATTCCATGGAATTCGATGTATTTTTATTCCATGGAATTAGTGAACTCAATTTCAAATTGAAGTAGGGGAACTGCTCCATTATTCATCTCAACAGCCAGCTGCACCTATATTCATCATATTCCACTTATTTGTCCAATTTATCGGCAAATTTCTACAAATGAATGACAGAATCCGCTCAACTTTTGAGACGTGCAGACGTGTTTTTCGATTGCGCCTATCACAAGTGAAGCATTTGCCTTTGAAAATTCTTATTCTTGATTTATACCGTGCCGCGTCGCGTGTAGCAGTGTTTCCGCGATGAGGCGCGAAAATACCTTCAAAATTGACTATTCACAGTTCGCCATAAAGCCGTCAGTTGAAAAGCTCTACGGTTTTTGTCGCTCAGTTCTCGGCTTGAAGAGAGAAGAAATAAAAAGATTACAGTGCCACAGAGGTGGATCATGTGCGTTTATAAAGGTCAGTGATCTGACGCTTGCCCAGAAAGTCGTCGACGAACACGACGCAAAACATGAGGTGGAGTGTGAAGGGAAGAAACACAAGCTACGAATCACGTTAGAAGATGGTAGTGTTGAAGTGCGTGTTTACGATCTCCCTGAAGATGTGGGGGAAGAAAAGGTCGTTGACTTCCTGAAAGGCTTCGGAGAAGTAATCTCTATTCGCGAAGTGTCGTGGAGTGAGAGTAACGAATCCGAAGGAATACCGCTCGGCATATGGTCTGTACGTATGTTAGTGAAGCGGAACATTGACTCGTGGGTAACCATCGACGGAGAGCAAGCACTTGTTGTCTACAAGGGACAGCTGCAATCCTGCCGCCACTGCAAGGAGCAAGCACACACTGGAATATCGTGCGTCCAGAACAAAAAGCTGTTGTACCAAAAAAGCTACGCAAATGTAGCGAAACAAACTGGACAAACAAACAGGCAAACTGCTGGTCACCAATCCAAAAACTCAGCTAGCATGAGACCAACAAACATGAAAACAGTGGGTATTAAATCCACCGCTCCTTCGCTAAATTCGTTCACCGCCTTCCCCAACCTGCCGAAGAGTGCCACTAAGCAGAGTGAGCCAGCAGTCCCGAAAACGCTCGGAGAAAACCAGCCCACAGTCGGGTTAGTTGCATCGCATCAAAACATGCAGCAAACGTACGATGCGTCACTGCCATCCGTATCACAGCCGAAAGCTGTCGGAAATCTGGGAGATATTTTTAAAAAACCCTTCCTTACGCTGCGATCGCAAAGTAAGAGCAGCAACGGTAACGAAACCGACGATTCCACCACTTCAACTAACAGCCGAAAAACTCGAGGACGACCTGCTGGTAAAAAACCACGACCGAACGACGGCGATGATGAGCAGGAGGAGAACTACCAACTATAAATGGCTCTCACATCCTACAATATCTCGTCCATCAACATCGGTACCATAACGAACCCCACGAAACTCAACGCACTTCGGACCTTCATCAACAACCACGACCTAGACATCATATGTCTACAAGAGGTAGAGAACGAGCAGCTATCTTTGCCTGGATACGTCGTTTTCTTCAACGTGGACCAAGCGAGAAGAGGTACAGCGATTGCTCTGAGGCAACACATCCGAGCCACTCACATCGAGAGAAGCTTAGACAGTCGACTTCTCGCATTGCGAGTGCGAGACACGACGATATGCAACATCTACGCTCCCTCCGGATCAGCACAACGCGCTGCGCGGGAGAATTTCTTCAGAGAAACGCTTCCCTACTATCTTCGTCATCATACAACACATACAATTCTAGCCGGTGATTTCAATTGTGTGCTTAGAACATGCGATTCAAGCAGCCCGAATACCAGTGGTGCCCTCAGAGCAATCGTACAACAAATGCAGCTTCACGATGTGTGGGAAAAATTATGCCCACGTGATGCGGGCTATACGTATGTCTGCCGAAACGCGAGGTCGCGCCTCGATCGCATCTATGTCAGCAACGGCTTGCGTGATCAGCTGCGAGCAACACATGCCCACGTATGTTCGTTCACCGATCACAAAGCGCTAACACTTCGGCTCTGCCTTCCTAGTTTGGGACAAGAGTATGGTCGTGGTTTTTGGTCTCTTCGACCCTATTTGTTAACCGATGAAAATATAGCGGAGTTCCAATATAAGTGGCAATATTGGACTCGACAGCGCAGGAATTATGCTTCATGGATAGAATGGTGGCTTGCTTTCGCTAAGCCCAAAATAAAAAGTTTTTTTAAGTGGAAATCCCACGCCGTCTTCGAGGAATTTCACTGTCAACATCAACATCTCTATGGCGAGCTACGGCTAGCTTACGATAGCTACTACCAACATCCAGAAATGATAACCACCATCAACCGGCTGAAAGCCGAAATGTTGACACTCCAACGTAGATTCTCTCACACATTCATGAGAATTAATGAGACGCACGTGGCAGGTGAACCCATGTCAACGTTTCAGTTGGGAGAAAGACGAAGGAAAAAAACCGTCATAACACAGTTGCAAACAGAGCGGGATGAAACGATAACAGAACCAGGGGAGATCGAAACGCACATGGTCAACTACTTCTCGTCCCTATACTCGGAAGAGGCAGGAGAAGAGTTTGACAACAGCTTCAACTGCACGAGAGTAATTCCAGCCAACGACCCGCTAAACGAAGCCTGTACGAATGACATCACGACGGCAGAGATCTGGTCAGCAATACTATCGTGCGCACCCCGAAAATCACCCGGATACGATGGTATTCCGAGAGAATTCTACCACCGCCTGTTTGATATCATCCACCGTGAGATGAACCTTATAATGAACGAGGCAATGAACGGTAATCTCCCTCCGTCGTTTGTGGAAGGCATTATCGTGCTGGTGAAAAAGCGAGGCGGCGATGATACAGCCCGATCGTACCGCCCGATATCTCTCCTAAATAGCGACTACAAGCTCTTCTCACGCATCCTCAAAACCAGGCTAGAGCGAGTGATGCAGGAACATCGCGTCCTGAGCGATGGACAGAAGTGCTCAAATTCAGAGCGCAACATTTTTCAAGCAACTCTCGCTCTGAAAGACCGAATCGCAAATCTTCGTCACCACCGGCGGGCAGGCAAACTGATTAGTTTCGATCTCGATCATGCATTCGATCGGGTTCGGCACTCATTCCTTTTCGGAACCATGCGGGCGCTCGGTTTCAACGATGAATTTATCACTCTGCTCTCACACATCGCCAGCCGATCCACATCTCGGCTGTTAATCAACGGACATCTCTCCCATCCCTTCGAGATTCAACGTTCTGTGCGGCAGGGGGATCCACTGTCCATGCACCTCTTCGTACTGTACCTTCACCCACTTGTGTGTAGGCTTGAACGTGTATGCGGCGACGATCTACTGGTGGCATATGCAGACGACATAAGCGTGATCATCTCATCGAGAAGGCAACTCGAAGAAATGAACGACCTGTTCACCCGCTTCGAGGTAGCTGCTGGCGCAAAATTAAATTTGCGCAAAACTGTTGCTGTAGATGTTGGGTGCAGCGAAGGGAACGCAATTAACACCCAGTGGCTGCAGACAACCAATGTTGTCAAAATACTAGGTGTGCAATTCACAAACTCGATACGCCTGATGACTACATTAAACTGGGATGCGTTGGTAGGCAAGTTTTCACAACTAATGTGGTTGCATTCTTTACGCACACTGACACTGCATCAACGGGTCACCATGCTGAACACGTTCGGAACTTCGAAGGTATGGTACCTGGCTTCCATCCTACCACCGTTGTGCGTACATACTGCGAAAATAACAGCAGCAATGGGCAAATTCCTGTGGAGAGGGATGGTCGCTCGAGTCCCAATCATGCAGCTAGCTCGTAGCATAGAAAATGGCGGGTTAAAACTGCAACTACCGGCATTAAAATGCAAATCTCTCGCTATCAACCGACATCTGCAAGAAATTGAATCACTTCCTTTCTACAGATCCCTCCTTTTGCAAACAAATCCTCGCCCAACGATCTCGATAGACCTCCCTGATCTTAGACAAATACAGACAAACCTGAGACAAATTCCCCATCAAATTCAACAGAGTCCCTCCACCGGCCATATCCATCAGCATTTCATCAATCAAACAGATCTACCAAGGGTAGAACAAAAATATCCAGGAAGTGGCTGGACGCGCGCCTGGCGGAACATAGCAACGAGGAGACTAACATCAGAACAGCGAACACAACTGTACCTTTTAGTAAACGAAAAAATAGAACATCGCAAGCTGCTATTCGTGATTCAACGGGCGGACGACGAGAACTGCATACACTGTGGAAATCGAAGTGCAGAAACTGTAAAACATAAATTCTATGAATGTGATCGCGTAAGACCAGCATGGACAACCTTACAGCAAAGGACAACAGCCATTCTGGGTGGATGGAGACAGCTAAGTTTTTCGGACCTAGCCAAACCTGCATTATTTGGAATAAATGAACAACGAAGACTCAAAATACTGAAGCTTTTCAAGGAATACATCTGTTTTATAAATCAATGTAATAGTAGAATTGATACTACAGAATTAGCGTTTCATCTCGATTTAGTGAACCCAAGCTAAAAGTAATTTTTATGTACATATAAACGACCTGACAAATAAAATCATTTTACAATTAAAAAAAAAAAAATGTTTGAAAGTAAATCGATTTGCTTCTCGATTTTGTCAAGTAGTTGAAAATTGTACGTTGAAAATATGGTAAAATTTGACGATAAATTGATCCAAAAGGCGTGATGAGATGAATATAGGTACTGAGATGAATATAGGAGCGGTTACCCTAGATTGACGTGGCAAGACGAATATTATTGTATAAACTAGTTTACTTTACAAATCATCGGATATATTAGGCCAAGTTTACTATATTTTCATCACTGGTCGTTTTCATAACAGTCTACTCTGATTTTCTTCGGTGCTTTCGTAGAAAGTAGTTCTTGGAAACAGAATGTAGTTCCTAGAATAGGCAGATATCTCGTGTTTCTGACGCCGTAGAAAGTTACGATCTTCGAAAAATTTGTTCGGTAGGTCAAGAGCTTCTGGTTTCTGAATAGTTACGTGTTAAATTTGACCGTTACGTGGCGCTAGTGAGCACGAAATTCTGCATATTTTGATCTCTTATCTCTTAATTACGATCTACTAAAAATATGCTGTCTATATCAAGGACTTTTGGTTGATGGTCAGTTTAGTATAGGATTTTCCCCCTATGTGGCACCAGTATGCACGCAAGTAACTGATAAACATGAAATGGCAAGCTCAGTCCACAGACTTAATTCCAATCGAGTTGTTTTGGGATAAGTTTGACGGTTAGGTAAAGAAGATGCGACTTCAGAAATAAAATTAGTGAAATTGCTTAACATTTCCTGAGAAATCTTAATTGCTGCGTTGCTAAATACCGCCTCTTTAAGTAGCTGGAAATTAATTCTGTTCATAACACTTTACACATAACACTTCGACTACCTGTACAACTTTGCTGAAGACCGCAACTCTCTAACCGATTTAATTTACGAGATATACTAAGTAAAAAATACTGCAGAACTTAATGGCCACGATTACCACATTGTTGCATATTTTAGAATTAAATTACAAATATTCTAGAAGCCCTTGACATACTCAACAACTTTCCTGAAGATCGCAGCTCTCTAAGTGGTTGGATTCACAGGATGAATTTAGTTCAAAATACTCAAAATAATTTGCACACTATATGTTAGAAACAAGCTGTACACCAAATGAAAGTCCTTACTCCTAAACTACTTTTCTGAAGACGGTAACTTTCTAAGCGATCGAATTCACAAGACAATTTATGTTCAAAATACTCAAAACTACACGCAAACTGGTGCCGCGTTGCGGTTGAATTTCGAACCAAACTGTCCGCCGATTAGAAGCTTTTTACCTCCTGAACAACTTTGTCGAAGATCACAACTTTTAAGGAGGATAATTCACAAGATAAATCACGCTCAGAATACTTAACATCATATGCACATTTTATATTTGAAACGAAATTTGCACCAAATGAAAGCTCTTGCCTCCTAAAAAACTTCTCTGAATACATAACTGAAAACTAGCACCGCGTGGTGGTTGAATTCCGAACCAAACTGTCCGCTGACTACCTGCCTTTAATCTCCTGAATAACTTTGCTGAAGACCATTTCATTCCCTTGCTTTGTTGAAGCGCAGATTGCGACCAATTAGATCTGTGCTACCTGCATTTCGAAGCCGGGGAAATGACGTAACTTGAAAAAAAGGCGGATTCACTAAGCACAACTGAAAATTTTTCAGTTTTGAGTTTTCAAGCGATGCTAACTATTGTGAGGTTTCATCCCACAAAGACCTGTTTCAAAGTTCTCATCGAATCTAGAGTTTTTTCTTCAAAATTATGGATTTGGTGTTCTGCCAGTTTTGAATTCAAACAAACAAAAATTAGAAAAGATAAAGGATATCATGTCAGTGCGGATTTCGTACGCAGTTTGATCATGGCGCCTTCATGCAATAACTGAATGAAAATTGTAATTGCATTAATCGACCTTCTTTAGAGTTATTACACATACTGCGAAGACGTTGGTGAATAACGTTTGACAAATTGCATGTGTGGTCAAATTCCGCCACAGGTACGCAGTAGTTTGATGTTCACCACAACTCGATAATACTGTGCATAAATAGTGTTATATAAAAAACTTATAAAACCTATCCGATTTCAAACAAAAGTTCGGCGTGTACTGCTGAAAATGCCGAATTTACCTTGGAAAATGTATTATACTTCATTGAAAATGTTGGGATGTGATAGGAAAGACGGTTAATTTGACTTCACAGCCGCATTTCTAACTTTTTGATTTTGATTTTTACCACCAGTCGTCGACAGGAAAAACAGAATTTGGTTGTCCGCCAGACAAACAACTGCAATATGCAACACGTGGCTGAGAGAGCGACATTTTCTGCTATCTGATTCCATCCGACACGAGAAGAATTACATTGACTTCCCTCAAAGCTGCAACACGATACAACGTGTTATTTTGTTGCGTGGCTGAAAGCTACGCACTTTTGTAAAACAGATTAAAGCATCTTACGAAACTGGGGGAATAACATAACTTGAAAAAAAAAAGTGGAGCCTCTTACAACATGAATCTAAAAATAAACATCGTGAACAAAAAGCGAACTTGTGATTGTTTCGCCGCTGCTTTTCCTAGAGATTTCACTGGTTTGCAAATGAAAAAAATGTGCCAATTATTATACTAAAAAGCTTAAGAAAAATTTCAACTATCAATTAAGACGTTTGTGTTCAGTCTGTTTGGTGAAAGTAACAAGGCATTCGAAACGCCACATGGTACCAATAGTTCTTCACTCTACTATCCTGTTTTTTGTTATAGAAGTAAGCTGCTGAGTGGTTGAATGCTAAATAAAAAGAAAAACAAACAAAACCGGGGACATTTTAGAATCTCGCCAAAAAAAAAAAAAAAATAGAAAAGCCCTTCCCGAATGATGAGAAGACCAAGTTTCAAGGCTAGATTTTAGCGACACGCAACTCGATTCATGAGTTGTATTTTGATGATTTTTTTTCTTTCGTTTCCGATTTATCTTGATCCTAATCAAAGCAAATAAGTTTTGCAGGAAAAAGAACCGCCTCAATCTGTTTACATAAGGCGTTAATAGGTTCGGGTTTGATTTATACCAGAGTTCTTTGGAATTATCGTATGACTAAGAAGTCTGTTTTGAGTTTTTTAACCTCATTAATGAATTAGCAACACGCGAATGACGGAACTCTCAAAGTAAATAATAACTGATTGGAACTGAATGCAAGGAAAAGTTTTGTGTTACCTCTTGGCATAGGAACGTACATTTTTTATTTATTATTATGATTACCCGAACCAATTTTTTCGAAAACAAAGCATGATGGGCTCTCAGCGAACGATTTTTTTTTGTATTCAACTGACAAAAAGTATGATTCCATGGAAAGCTAAAGGTTAGGCTTAGCCAAAAATGGCTTTGATAACTATTCAAGCTTTCATTTGCATCTATCAAATTGTAAAAATATTCTACAATTCACACTCGTACATTCTAGACGTATAATATTTGTTAAATTTTTTTTATTGTAGAGAATGTTCAGAAAAAAAACTGTCTTTTCTTCTCGTTTATTAGTTGCGAAACGTTAGTGGCATTGATGCGATATCACAGACTAACAGACATAACATTAGAACCTAGCTCCATCACCACTAAAAACGATCGTTTCAAATTTTCAGTCAAATAACAGTCGTCGCGCACAGACGATATTCTGTGGCACTGTCATGTTATCTTTCTCATTTTTTGTGGTTCTCATTTTGACACATGTACGAACAATGGCGCTGCTGTGGAAAAAGGACCCTTGGCGAAATGGTGCTAGCGTTAGCTCTGTAAACTACTGTTATAATACGAACGATGGTTCTATTGGAAATTCGCTCAAAATGTTATATCTGTTAAACTGTGGCGATACTGTTTGACATATTTGTTGAATCACATGTATTTTTTTATTTTTATCAAAACAGTGCATTCGATGCTGAGAGTCGGATAGTAGCACAGCATTCGAGCATGAATTGCACACATGAAATAGATAAATATTCCAAGAAAAATACTAACTATTGATTTTTTCGAGCCTATAAGGGTACAATCGAGTGCGATTGCGATTGATTGATTGTCTACGTTGAGCCCTGGCTCTGGTATTACACTCTATCTCTCTGTAATTGTAATCGTGATACCATTAGAAGATCATCGTCCCGGTTTACTGTTTAGAAATGTTGAGTAAATGGAACATGGATTAGAATCGTTGCATGGCTTATTGTTTATAACTTCCTTCAGCGGTGCTGACGGGTTGATTGCTCGTAAACCTATTTGTTGTTTCCGTAAACGGTTCACCGAGAATCGCCATTAGTGACTATATCCATTCAAGTCGAATCGATCCAGCTCTTTATCGTACCCTAGCAGCCGAGCAAACAGTCCGCTCCGGTGTTTGAGTATTCGATGAAGGAAATAACATATGTTTCTATTATTCCAGATACGGCTATTACTTACACTATTTGCTGGTTGGCCACAGCAGTGTCTTAAACGTTTCCATTCACAATCGCAAAGGTAAACAAAAGATCACTCTCTCCTCTTGTCGAACGGTGAAGCTTGTGCCACACAGCTGCGGTAGCTCCACCAGTGGGTTCTGTCTGAGAGACACAGACATTCCTTCTGTTTTTCCGAATGAATCACCCGGCAAGCACCTTAGACCACCAGGCAATGTCTGTGTTTTATGGGCCACAGTTCACACGTAGCGATCCTATTATTTCACCGCAGATTAGTCATTGCTGAATTGCTGCTACCGGTCGCCAGCACCATTGTGGAATGCCACACTTCCTACTGGAAGTAGTCTGAGGGGCAGAGTAGCAAATACTTGGTGAATTAAAGCGCCATCAGTTCGTAAAGTAGTTATAAAGTGTAGCCTTTAATCAATTCGATTTAAGTTTGTCTTTGTCTTTCTACAGTTCTGTCTGGGCCTTCTCGGAACCACTTTAATGATTCAATCAATCGTAGCTTTCCGAGCAAGCTGCAAGATATGACATACACAACTGGCTGCAATTTAATTACTGCATCTGTTTTCATCGAGCGCATAGAGACCGACTGAGGACAAAAGAAAATTCCGCCTAACTCTCATATTACCTCGCCCGTTCGTTGTGAGGCGCTGCAGCTGGTCGTTTTGCCCGGTGCGGAAGAACAATGATAACGGATGCCTTGTCGCCCGGTCTGATTACTTCATGCAGGAAGTCTGCCACACGTTTTGCCCTTTTTTGCAATACAGAACTGTGAAACACTAAACATGCTTCACACGATACATGATGAGTAACATTGTAGGTTTACCGAGCTTAGTGAGAAGTAATTTCTAGGTTAGACTCACACAGCAGGGTCTGTGTGTGAAACGTACAGCATTACCACATTTTTACGAATATCACCTAAATTTTGCTCCAAAGTCCGATGTTATTGCGGAATGGAACCGGATAATGCTCCCAGGACCATATTCCGAAAACTATCTCCTCACATTATTATAGGCAGCACTCATTCACGAACAGGGTACTTAGTATTATTGAATTATTTTCTTACAGGCTGTGAAAAGTGTAACGAAAAAGTACCCTTTCAAATGCATACAACCTTACTATCACTGAATGGACTTCGAAGAAAATATCTTGATCACTCTGTCCATTTTCTGTAATACCATTCATAAAAGTATAAAAAACAGGAATTTCGAAAATTTTCGAAAGTTGGTCAATTTCATTGAATAGAAGAAATCAAATAATCATATTATGCAAACCTCGAAAGTAATAGGTAATACATTACTTAACAACCGCGGTTGATGACCCAAATACTGTGGTTTGGTTTATTGTTTACCAAATTTTGAAGTGCAGATTTCTAAATATTTTCCTACAGAATCGTTGCTTTGAGCTCATCAGCAGAATATTGCGAATCAGAATTCTCAAGGAGTTTAACAGGGTTTAAATCCGGAATCAACTTCCTGTTCCTTCATTTACTGTTTGGTTCTCTTGGTGGTATGAATTGGAGCATCATCCTGTTGGAATGAGAATTTTTACCGCTGGTTTTTGCATTTCCTGTGCCCTTGTGAGTTCTTAACTTTTTAGTCAGTTTTATTTAACCCTCTAGTGCCCAAATTAATTTTTAGGCGGACTTCGAAAAAATCACTATGAAGCTTCATAAACATTTTTTAAGTTCTTATTGGAGTTTTTTAGAGGTTCAATTAAAGGCCGTCTAAAGGCGGCACTGGGCACTAGAGGGTTAAGGACTTTTAGTTGACAAAGACTTGGAAGTTCAGATAACGTTCATATTTAAAGTATCCTTAATTTTCACCAACGATTTCGATGAATTCGAAGCTGCTCTTACGATTTCCGTTTTATCACGACTGGAAAGCATTGATTTGCGTAAATTCCTTTCAGGTTTCTCGTGTCCTCTGGGATTACAGTAGATGTACAGTAGCAGTAGTTGGGGGCGGCCACTCACACGAGTGATTTCTCTTGATGAAATGCTTCAATTAGTCCCTTTTCTCGCTCTGTGCTCTGTGTCATATCTCTTTTATTATTGCTGTCATTCCAATAAACTATAAATTCAGGTGTGCTTTTCTGCTCTGTGTCATATCTCTTTTGTTATTGCTGTCATTCCAATAAACTATAAATTCAGGTGTGCGAACTGAATTTTGCACTAGTATAATGTGTTTTCAAAAGTATGTACTATTACTACTGGTGACACAGTCGTATCATTCACACCTGAAATTATGCTGTTACCGGTAGTGGGCCCTTTGAGATGCCAACTGCAACACACTGACACATTTCGGAAGCTCAATCTTTCCTGCTCTCCGTTGAAAGGAGCAGAATGCTTTTTGGACGTTTTATCTGTTGCACTGAATTGCAATCGTCCATCCGAATCTCTTTTGGGATTAGAATGTGCAATTTAGATAACATTATTGCACTTTTGTGATACGTCCTGACATTCGAGCTTTGCGGCAGAACTCGGAAGATTTTTGTCATTGATCTTACAGTTACATCAAGCTCAGCCAGGTTGATACTGACTTTGCTGTACCGGTCCAAAAAATGTTAGTATTTCTATGATTCGGAAAGGTCCTCATTGCTACAATTCGGCAAATGAGAATCTACGCATTCCCGTTTGGAAATTGGACCAAGCAGAGGGACAAACGATATTTATTGTCCTTTGTGGCGGTGGACACCGAAAACGTGTTCTCAAACAAATCCGTTGTAGTAGAGTTGTATCCCACAGTTGTTCTTGCAGCAAGGGACAAATTTTTCCCCACTATAAATTTAAACTAGAACATTTGTCGTAGCTCACCCGTTTCTCTAGCTGGAAACGGCAGCGAATGGTTTTGTGATGATGCATTATGTACGGGAGGATAGCTACGTTGGTTTCCTATCCGAGTATTCATTGGAAACGGTGTAGGAGCATAGCTTTTATGTAATTGTATGCCTCCTAAAACATTGAATTCAAAATAATTTTAAACAAATGGCCGTGTTCAATTGCAAATGTATGCGACAAATGCATTTTCGGAAAGTGCTACGAAACAGCACGTATGTATTTGATTTCGCCTCACGTTGGTTCCTAGGGAACGGTTTTTTTCCCGGTCGTTCCATTCACTCTAACTACACTTAGAACACATACACTACACTACACTTAACACTTACACTTAAAAAAATATAGAAGTGTTATGGAGTAATAGAGTAAAGCAATTCCATAGAACATGTATCAATTTTAACATATTTTTTAATCCAAATTTTTGATATGGCCGAAATTTTGCATAAATTTAGAACAGAAAGAGTTAAAGAAATTATTTTATGTTATGATAATTTTTTTTTTGAATCACGACTAATTTTTGAAAAGGGTTTATGTAAAATTGAACTGATGATTACAAATATTCTAAGAGTCAGAGCGGTTTATTTGATTGGTGTGACGTTTTAGGTCTGGCTTCTTCCGGAGAAAAATATTTCGCATTAATTTTCTTCAGGAAAAAAAAAGGTATATGAGACACCACCGTAAGTTAACGTCGTATTACGAAAGCCTGTCTTATGTCAATGTATTTTTTCTGCGTTAGGTGCACTTGATTGAGGTTAATCAATCCGATGGTCTGAAGCGAAAAATTTAGGAGGGAAGTTATAGTACTTTTTGTCTTCGAAGCTTTAGACGAGAGGGTATTAAATCTGGAGAAAAGATTTTGTGTGGAAGAGCCTGAGAATAAACCCATACTTAAAATCCTTTTTGCGAACGAATGGTTTGGTTCTACTAAGATTCGAACCTATCACCATTCGCTTGTCAAAGCGGACTCTGTAACCTTGCGGTTACGAAGCTCTCCAAGTGTGCATTTAAAACAAAGCGAACACAGTTCGAAAAAGTTCAGTTTTCCA
Source organism: Wyeomyia smithii (assembly GCF_029784165.1). Lineage (NCBI taxonomy): Eukaryota > Metazoa > Arthropoda > Insecta > Diptera > Culicidae > Wyeomyia > Wyeomyia smithii. The sequence continues at coordinate 80,731,791 of NC_073696.1, read as the reverse complement.
ACCATAAATTGCGTGTCACTACAAGAGCGTATAAGCAATAATTGAAAACTCAATTTTATCCACAGCACTACATTATATATTATTTTTCGCATGTAGGGTATCGAACGCCTTCGTCAGGGGTTCTCTTCGGCCCCCTTTCGCATAAGATTGCTGTAGAAAAACTGCCGAAGAAAACCACTGACGAAGACATTCGATACCCTATTTAAATTTGATTTAATTCTACGTATTTTATGATTCATGGTTTACCTTCTACTTGACAAAAGTGAGAACAACAAATTATGCTGCAAAGCAAAAAAAAAATGCCTTAGAAAGATTATAGCTTTCTAACAATTTCTTTGCGCTTTGGTGAATCTAGTTTGGTTAGAAGTGCGTCAGTTAGACGCACAGTAATTGCTTGTCGGATTCGTTGCTTCTGCGCTGGATTTCCGGAAAACTCATTTAAGTTTCTGAAAACGGTTATATTTTCTAGGAGCACCAAATTTCACAGGAACGGTTAAAAAGCTATAATCTTTCATTTTTCTCTAGTTTGATCGCTATGGCAAAAGCTGTGTTTACCAGTGTTATCATCATACGTTTAATAGGTTCAATTAAAATGGAAAGTTTTCGTGAAAATGGAATAGCGTTTGAGCCAAATAATACTGCTGCTGCTGTTTTTAGCAAAAGTGTTTGGATTTTATAAAATTGAATTTCTCATTCTTAATTTAAGGTGAAACTGTGTTGAAGCCGCAAATGAATTCGATTTCGAATTCTCAAAAGCACGAGTGGAAACGCTATTTTATAATAGCTGTGTTGATGCAAACATAAAACAGCGTTTTCGGAGGGAACAAATTAACTATTTTCGAGCCTAGTGCTTATGAAAATTCGAAATCTATCACGTAGTGGCCTCAACACAGTTTCTGAAGAGTTACGTTTATTTTTCCATTGACAGTTAACTCACGAGTACTGTACTGCCGCTCTACGCATGATTGTTCCATGTTTATAAGAAATTCTAGAGAAACTGGCACAACTATGCACAACACGTTCAAAGTTTTATTATTATCTCCAACAACGTTTCCCGCCAATTCCAACACTTTCGCAACAAAATACTCAATTACAGCCGCCAGATAGAAACCTAAAGCCTCCAGACAAGGTAACTTGGCGCGCCGTAGGTGATAGAATGAGGGAATAAGAAAAAGAGGATGGACTGCTTTCTACATTATTTGCAGGTATACAGACGAAGGTTATGCGCAAATATACATTAGTTTTTCGTAAACTGTGCACCGTCAACAAGCATATTGTTGAAAGCACTATGTAAACGTTGCGGTTAGAAAACGCTGAAGAATTGTTTCGTTTTCTCTTCCGATCTATCGTCTACAGGCCTTCTTCCCCACTGAGAATTCGCTTTTATATATCATTTTATCGCCATGCATCATCCGTGTTTGGGTAGCATCATTGCGGGAACGCGATTGGTTGTATTTTAATAAAATTGGCTATGAGTTTTCACTATTTCACAGTAAGTGAATGTTTCAAAAAATAATTTTATTAACTAGAGCAAATCATCTCAAATGAATGTTAACCGAGCTTCGAGTGATTTTTATTCGATTTTAAAATGAAAACAGTTTAACATGGAAATGATTGCATATAATGAATTCATCACCAAATATAAACTTTACATTCTCTGTTGAAGAAGCCTGTAAAGCAAACAAAGCATTCAAGTAATTTAATTTAATTAAATGATGTTTTATTTAACAAATACTTGCCTCTAGCGTAAAGATGTTTTCATCAGAATCTCTGTAATCTTGTGATGGAAGAACGAAATAAGATACGAATTCGATTCTTTTACACAAATCACTTACCTTGCAAAAATTTACAGATGTTATCCGGAAAATCGTCGAGCTTCTGAGCCGTGTGACACTCGCTGACTTATCATCAGTCAGCATTTTTCTACTTTTCAGCACAAACGGCACTTCATTTGACATATAAAAACATTACAAATCAACTGAAAGTGTTACCCACATGATAATCACTGTGATGAAACAGTGGGGCAAATTCAAGTGCAATTCACTTGAAAAGGATGTTGGAAACATACGGTCGGCGTGCCACCAGACCGAACCAAGCGCCAAAACCATTATTTCGAGTAATCGGCGATCAAAGTTTAACCACCCCGTATGTTTCCTGCAAGCTGCTGCAGAGAGTTTATGTTATAATACCATTATAAAATGTTCAAATGATTTCGTTTTTTTTTTTCATGAAATATAGATTATTAATTTTAACATTTACTGGCGTTGAAAACTCAATTTTTAAAAAAGTAGCGCTTGGTTCGATCTGGTCACACGCCGACCATACGTAAGTGAAGTGCGGCTCGTAGATGTAAGTGTATGTGTGCGACAACTTGAAACCATAGTGAAAAATGATTGAATTCGATGAAAAACTTCAAATAATAATTTGTCATTTTCATATCCATTTGATGAAACACTTGGATGGAGCGTGCGCAGTTCTTTTAGTGTAGGATCCAGCACATAATGCTTGCTTGTGTTGTTGCCAAAAATTATTAACCCTGAATTACTTCACCCTAAATTACTTGAGAAAGGCATTTTGCTGTTCAAAAACGAGTACGCTGAAGCCTTAACCGTGGGGGATTAAAGGCATTTCGACAATATAAACTGAAAAGAACCGCGCTGAGACATGTAACCAACTTGGTAAGTGATATTTTTTAAGCCGAAAGCAAATTCGGAAAGCCAGCTGATACTGGTGCAACTTGCTGCTGCTACTTCTGCAATCTGCTGCTACTACTGTCCCAGCCCGCTACGTTACTGCCAATGTTGTAGACTGTTTGTCCAGTTTACCTTGCGCATTTTATAACCGAAGGGATCTTTGAAATAGGGTCCGCCTTTTGCAAAGTTTCACCACATTCTCTCATTTTCTGTAGACGAATGATTCCACAGTTCGCATTTAATTTTTAAGCAGCCGGCAGAAAAAAAAAACCGATGGCGCTCTCACATATCCAGCGATCTAATCCGTATCGTGTTGCGGCTTAGAACATCAAACGATTTCTTTTGTTCACTGTTGCGTGTTGCATCATGTTGCAACTGAGCAGCTAGAAGATGATGAAATTCTGTTCATGCTGATTGATTGAATCGACTTTAAATTATTTCTGTAGAGTCGGGTTAACCGCCTTTATTAAGGCGTTCTAACATGGCAGATTGTTGTTCAAAATCGTATGTGTTTATGGCAACTTTTGTGCTGCCCCGACAGTGGAGTATAAGGCATGAGCCGACCTGATTTTAGGCGGTTACAATTAATTTTCATTCTCTTCCAAAGAAGGATTAAGAAAAATCCTAAATGGAAAAAACATCTTTGGAAAAACTTGTCATTAATATGCATGGACAAGATGATGAAATCATTTCTCTTGTCAATTTGTTTCAACATCGCAAGTGTTGAAACTTGAAATTCCATCCACCACTCATGTTATGAAAATATGAAAAGTGGATCATAATCAAAGAAGGTATTGTTTTGATTATGGAGGCAAAAACAATACCTCAGTTATTAAATCGAACGCAAGTTCGAATGTTTTAAGTTTATATTTACAGCAAAAAACTCCAATTCGCGGATGTTTAATCAAAACATGCAACCGAGCGGATTTACGAAAAAGTCAACAACGATTGCATCAGCCGTGCACGGGCACGTTCGCGAGGAAAGAGACAGAAGAGCGGCCCGCTCTCGTGAGAAGACGACGCCGCGGGAAAATTCGGAGTGACCGGAGTAGCGGCGAATACTTAAGCTGGGACTTCAAGGAAGTCCGAGGTCGTTATAGTGATACCCCTCGTGAGGCAGGTGCCTACGTCGTTATAGATAGTCCGCGGTTCGTTTAGGTGTTAACTCTTAAGTTTTATTCCGCGAGGCAGAAGTGATGCCCGTTGTTTAAGTTTCGGTTTAGTGTTTAAGTGATTTAATATTTTTTCAACTTAACTGATAGATTAAAAGTAATTAAAATCGAGCAGATGTAGTGCAGTTAATCAAAGGACATATCACATCCAGCAGTAATAGTGTCTAACCACTCGGTACGTATTCCGCTTCATTGGTGACAGCGCAAAAGAGCCTGAAAAGATAGGCTCAGGTGCGCCGTTTTCTGGCTGGGCCAGTAGTGAAAAAGTAGAAAAAACTTACGTGCTTAAGTGACTTTGACGTATCGAAAAAACAGACCCAAATCAACGAAAGTGAATGCCACGAAACGTGCAAGTCCAATATTTCTAAGGGCTCCTCCTCGAAGATGGTCGAAACCTAAAAGAACAAATAAAAAGGATTAGAAGAAGAAACAGTGAAAGTGTTAGAGGAACAATAATAACAATCCGAGATCGACTGTTGACCAGTGTTACGCGAATTCAAGTTTTCGAAATCCAATCGCAATAGATCCCACGGACAGGGAGCAGCTCACAGGGCACTGGAACCAGCAACAGGATTCAACCTACAAAAAAAAAATGAAAATAAGGAGCATTTTTCTTCTCGTTAACCTATTCTGGTTAACGAATGGTGGATTCATTTTAGAGGAACAACACGAGCCGTTGATAAGAATGGGCACATACGTGTTGAAGAAAACAAAAGGAGTATATTTACAGATTAATCCTGCCTAAAACCTCAAATCAGGGGGGGTTTTAGGTCAACAGCAATTTACCAGGCGATCCACAGAAGACGAGAAGGAAGATAAACCAGAATGGTGAATAGAAGGAAGGTAAAACAGAATGATGGTATGGTGAGTGTAGATTGCTGCTATACGGTAATGCAAGTGTAATTTTGGGTTATCCTTTTCGGTATTAAATACTTGCATTGCTGTAGACCTGTTTTTTTTTTTTCATATTTCCAATATTTTTACTTTTAATTTGGTATAAGATTTTTTGGCTTAATTATTGACAAGAGGGGTGAATTATCATGAATTCTCAAAATTATATATTTGTGAGAAAAATATTTTTCTTGACTCTATATTTTGAGTAAGAAAATGGAAATATTAAAATTAAAATTGTTTTCATTATTAATAAATATTAAAGACATATATGCTTAAATGGGAAAACATGAAAAAGGTATCAAATTGGGAAGAAGTTGACAATAGGAGAGAGTAGAGAATAAAAAAAAAAAAAAAAAAAAAAAAATTTTATTTAAAGTTTATTACATTAATTAATCATTTGAAAAAAAAAAAAAAAAAAAAAAAAAAAAAAAAAAAAAAAAAATTATTATAATATAAATAAAATACACTAAAATTAAAAGTAAAGTAACATACAATTTAAAATATTCAGAGCGTAAAGATAGGGATATAAAGTTAGGAACTAAGACTAGGGTCAGACAGTAGGAGAACGATAAAAGGATCAGTACTCACCGAACGGACGGCGGAGATAAAAGACGGATGGAGAGAGATGAATCTAGAACGGATTCAGTAAATATATATTTGACTGAATCAGAAATTAATATAGCAGTTGAATAAAACGGAAGAGAAAAGCAGTCTTTCATCATCAATCAAGAAAGATGTTTAAGGAGATAAGACTATTCTATCAGCTAGGAGAAGCCGGATAAGTCATTATATACACACACTTTACACCACTTGCAATGGGATAGACCTGAAGAGCAGGATCGATGAAAACGGGTTTATGTCTTCAGGGAACAGGAAGAATCCCAAATTTATCGGCAGGATTATAAGTGTAGAGAAACACCAGATCAAGTCTTAGGACTACGTGCAACAAATGATCGGTGTTATATCCGAGCATAAAGATTAAAAGCTGTAACATCTAGGATATATCTCAACAGAATTCAGGACTTAGGTCAACCAAGAAAGATCCTGAAACAACAAATATTCTTCGTGTTAATGGGACGGATAATACCAAGGAAGGAGGATAGACAGGAGTGGATAGAGGAGCGAACGAAAGGGGGCGGACGGCTCTCAGGAAAGGAGAAGGAGAAGGAGTACGGAATAGTATGGATAGAACAGTAGTAGCTAGGGAATAGAGTAGTAGGGTACAGAGGCAAAAGATCTTTCATTTCCAAATTATCCAAAAATCAGGTTCCTTCAAATTTTTTTTTTTGTAACCCATGCCAAATACTTTCATCATGTTTTTAATGAATTGCATTAATTAAAAACTCGATCAGTGGGGGTTTTATGAGCCGACCTGATTTTAGGCGGTTACAATTAATTTTCATTCTCTTCCAAAGAAGGATTAAGAAAAATCCTAAATGGAAAAAACATCTTTGGAAAAACTTGTCATTAATATGCATGGACAAGATGATGAAATCATTTCTCTTGTCAATTTGTTTCAACATCGCAAGTGTTGAAACTTGAAATTCCATCCACCACTCATGTTATGAAAATATGAAAAGTGGATCATAATCAAAGAAGGTATTGTTTTGATTATGGAGGCAAAAACAATACCTCAGTTATTAAATCGAACGCAAGTTCGAATGTTTTAAGTTTATATTTACAGCAAAAAACTCCAATTCGCGGATGTTTAATCAAAACATGCAACCGAGCGGATTTACGAAAAAGTCAACAACGATTGCATCAGCCGTGCACGGGCACGTTCGCGAGGAAAGAGACAGAAGAGCGGCCCGCTCTCGTGAGAAGACGACGCCGCGGGAAAATTCGGAGTGACCGGAGTAGCGGCGAATACTTAAGCTGGGACTTCAAGGAAGTCCGAGGTCGTTATAGTGATACCCCTCGTGAGGCAGGTGCCTACGTCGTTATAGATAGTCCGCGGTTCGTTTAGGTGTTAACTCTTAAGTTTTATTCCGCGAGGCAGAAGTGATGCCCGTTGTTTAAGTTTCGGTTTAGTGTTTAAGTGATTTAATATTTTTTCAACTTAACTGATAGATTAAAAGTAATTAAAATCGAGCAGATGTAGTGCAGTTAATCAAAGGACATATCACATCCAGCAGTAATAGTGTCTAACCACTCGGTACGTATTCCGCTTCAGGCACTCTGATAACACGCACTGAAAAAGCTGCTTTGACACTTAGCAGATTGAACGGCCGCACCAGATTTTGATTGCTAGGATCCAACACAGAATGTGTTGTTGTCAAAACCCAAACCAAACTTCATCGAAGCCCTTAACCGGCAAACCGAATTGTTTGCTGCAAGCACGGCGCTGCTGAATTATATGACCAACCGGCAAGTGATTTGTTTAAGCCGAAAGCAAATTCGAAAAGCCAGCTGCTTCTGGCGCAACCCGCTGCTGCTATTACTGCAATCCGTTACGCTACGGCTAACTAAGCATATTATTCTGGCGACCTTTTCAAGGAAAGCCAGCAAACGACCAATTTGAGGGCGTAATTTTCGTTTCAACAAAGCTTGATAATATACAATAGTTCACAATACTAAACCACGTTTTTCTGCATTTGGGCGGATGCGTGTATAATTTTCCAATCGATTGCTGCAAGAACGATCTTCCAGTTGGTCTCAAGGTACGATGCTGGCCTAACAAGCCAGTCGTCGTAGGTTAGAGTCTCGGCTCGGGAGAGACTGTTAGTGTCTAGCCCCGCAATTATCTTGTGCATTAAATAGTTGACTGCGAAGTCCGTGCATCAATCAACAAAAGGTCGATTTCCGAATCGGAATGTAGCACCAAGGCTTTGCTTGTTGCAATAATGATGGAAATAGGTTAAAAACAAATCGGTTTAGTGATGAAAAAATGCGCGGAGACGTGTACTATCATCAACTTTTCAGTCAAAATCTGAAGTTTCTTTGTAGATGAACTTAGTTAGTTCTAAGGTCTTTTTATATATTTTTTTTCTCTCAACTTAGCTGTAAGCTTAGACTGTAACTTCATTACATTAATTTTCGTAGAGGCGCTAGGGACGCCCTTTATAGGCTTCCAGGTTGCATACTTATGAAATAATAGAATTATTTTTCTATAAGTCTCGAGGTACGATGATGGTGTCAGTGAGCGCTCCAACTTGCCCTGCAGTAGAGGTTTGCTGTAGGATTCTTTACTTTTTTTATTTGAGTAGTTTGTATTTAAGCACTGATTGTACTAAAATTGTGTTTTGTTATGAATATTAAGTTCACTATCATTTTTTTTAAAAAAAAACAACAAGAACAAGAATGTTCATTTTTTAACATTTCATAAAGGTTGAGTTTGGAAACCACAATATAATTCACCACAAAATTTTCGATCGACAATGGTATCCTTTTTGAAATGTATACTGTCAAAGTGACTAAAAGCCATGCCAACGAAACTTGATAAGAAATATCAAGGTACGGAAGAAAGCAGAGTTGATCGGCATAAGACAGTAAATCTTTAGTAACTTCAGGCTCAGGAAACAAAGTTAATTGTTTTTTGAGTGTAAGATCATGAAATCACGCTTAGTTTTATTTGGTTTGTCAGGCGCTAATTCATATTCCACGTGGAAAGCCTAGCGGGGTTAAGATGATCGTGGAATGTGAATGGCCCCTTATTGTTTTTTCAAACACTAAAATGTAACTATGGCTTAGAGTTGAGCATTCTCACCCTCATTTATTTCACTGAAAGGAACTTTTTTTAAAAGAAATAAATTGATAATTTCAGAGGAGAAATATCAAATATGCATTTTTAGTTCAGTGGCATTAACACGCATACAGGGTGTTCAATGAGTTCGAATATACTTAAAACATGTGGTGAAAAATTAAAATACAAGATATTCTTTCCTAAGTTAATTTAATTGAAGTACTGTTTATTGAAAACCTTTACGACATATTAGCTGAGAGAATCGCACCGGAATCGATTATCCGGAATTCGATTATCAGGAATTTTTGACTCGATTATCCGGAATTTTATTTTTTTGTGATCGTTTTTAATTTTTATTCCGAAATTTTTACCTTTACCATCCCTTCTGGCATATTTGTGACCATTTATGTAATTTCCGGCATGTTTGGGACATGTTCGAATTAAGTGAAAATAATCAATGTCCAATTTATTTTTTTTTCTCAAGATTTTACCCCTTTTCACCTCAGAAATAATTTCTGGTTATGTCACTGCATCATATAAGTAGAATAAAAAAAGGAAATATTTATTTTATGTTCGTTAATAGCAAAAATGAATATTTTTTCTGTGATTCAATTATCCGGTAAACTCAATTATCCGGAATGATTTTTTTTTTGAAATTCCGGATAATCGAGTCCGACCTGTACATGTTTTTAACAGGAGCAACATCAGTTTTTATAAGGAAAACAAAAGTAGGTGGTCCGTTATTGGACGATAAATACTGTTCTCGAAACAATAAAAATGAGTGGCAACGAGTAATAGTTAAAACAGTTATTCAATGGTAGGCCTCAATGCGAATGCTTCACTGCTTCTAGAAAACAATTCGCAAGTGATGTAACGCTAGCATATAACGCGACACGGATACTGGAAGGTTAGTTAGTTATTCCAATCATGGACGTTACTGTATTTGATTGTTTTAATTTCAATACCTTGTCTGTATAGTGTGATTTCCGGTGGAATTTAATTATGCCACTCACTGGTTTTATTCTACACTGACCACTGTGACAGTTATTCGATTTTCGCGAAATGTGTTCTTCAACAGTTGCACAGTAGATTTTATACAGCCTCTGTATATCATATCAGATTCACTTTTCGAAATATTATAACAGCTCATCACTTTACAAGGTGGTTTTCGAATGGAATGACATGAACATGCAATTTATGAAATTCTTGTTTCTCAATTTGTAATTAATGGGTGCTTGGGCATCTCAAAGGTTTTAATTCTCATTATTTATTTGCCCAACGGTTAATGAATTTGATGTCCGCCTTTTTTCAGATGCCACGTTCAACATTCCAACGTTCCTACAGTCGAGTCTGGTATGGGGATAGTGCTCCGGATAATCCGTTCTATGGTGCAGGTTTCGGAATTGGCAGTGGACATTTATTTCATCATAATCAACTCCACGGTACCGGAAGACAGCCTTCTTCCTTTAGACCCAATCTACCTGGCAGTTTTTCCGAGCTGGATGAGGAAGAAGAGCTGAGTTCGCAACGAACACCGGAAAAACAAATTAACAGTACTCTGAATGGCAGCACTGGAAGTGGAAGAAGTCAAATCGTGTGGAATTTGGCGACTCGTCAGGGCAGCCCCGCTAGTCATAAAAGTCAGGTAAGAATGTTATAATAAAGCTCACATTGAAAAGTGTGTAAATTATACTTTTTCAATATTTCCATACAGGATTCGGGATTTTCTGACGCTGAACATTCGCCTAATATGCAATCAATCAATAGCAGTAATTGTAATGAGAACAAATCATCTCCGGATAAGTTAACGCCAAAGCGAACAATCAACGAACAATTATTTCAAAGGTCACCATCAATTTGCAGCGAAGCTCCAACCCCACCGACGGTCATCCGAAGACCACCAACAGTTGCGGCAGAATCACGCGATGAATTTATTGCACGCCGAATATCGTACAGTGAACCTAACTCACCCACTCTTCAATCGTCATCAGCGCCTGATGTATCACTAACCAGGAAGCTTGATTTTAGAGATGCGTTGCCGCTCGAAACTAGTCAGCTGAGCCAACGGCTCGGTATTGCCGAGGATGAAAGTTTCTCTTCTGGCCCATCATCCTTAACTTATTCTTACCAGTCGCGCAACAGTGCAAGCTCCTTGCGACGAGGTCGAGTCCTTACCAAATGTAGTCGAGTGAAACGCAACCTTTCCCAGCAGCTGCATGATTCCGACGAGGAAATGATCTCGCTGGACAGCAGTGAGCTAACGAATCTACTCAACCAAACTCTGGCTCAAGACGTCAGTTTGTCGGAGTTAAAGACTCCCGAAAGCCTTCAAAAATCTCCCATCGCCTATAATAACGAAACAGTAGTTTTCGGGTATGTTTCTCCCGATTCTAGCACACCAAACCACGATGAAACTCGCGGAAAAGAATTACCAACCTACGCTGATTTGTACCCGAACGGAACCTCTACTCCGATTCGATATCCACCAAAATTTTATCGATCTCTCCCGCCCACTCCAACGCGAACGCAACGGAACAGCGTCAAAATCTGTCCAACCAAACTAGTCGATAACTTTTATGAAGAACCCGATCAGAACCCACTGAACCGTCTCTCGAGCGGTAACGAGTTAACATTCACCGAGTACGAAAATCCCCTCCTCAACGGACACACTCCAGCCGTTCAGTCCTGGCTGGATGGTTTGCGGTTTTCCTGCCAGAGTGAAGTGATGTCTATTCTGCAGACTAAATCGATCAGCGTGGAAGCTACTCGGAACCTGAAAATGACATCTGCAACGGCCGTTAAGCTTATCAGACATCTGCAGTCGAAAATCACCGTGCTGCAGGGCGAATTCGAGAAGGTGGAGAAGGTGTTTGCGTCAATCAAACGCTACCAACAGCAGCAGGAGGAGGATGACGATGATGATGACGAGAAAGAAATCTACCAGCGAGCATCGCCGCTGGTTCAAAGTCTAGCGGCAGATATCTATCAGTTCGTGCAGAAACAGAAGACGATCGACTATTTTGGGAAAGAACAGAACGAGAGGGCAGATCATAAAAAGTTTTTGGAGAATAGTCAATCACTAGGGGATATGACGACGGATTTAAGAATTGCGGCTGCCAATGGCGAAGCATTCGATTACCGCTCTGTTGAAGAGGAAGTGCAGATCATCAAGCGTTACTTCCTGATAACGGTACGTTTGATTTTTAAGAATCTGGTTAAGGTGATTGTGGATGCGATCGAGGACTCCAAGTGTGATCTTATGTTACGTTCGAATCTAAGCTACGTGGCCACGCTGTCCAACCTGGACTATCAGGGTTTGGCTTCGTTGAACGATGCGTTCATCTCCAATGGTACGGTCCGTGCGTTACTGATCGTGTGCATGGACTCGAAGTTCTCCTCGATACGAGCACTGGCGTTGCGTGCTTTGGCCACGGTTTGCTCGACTACGGAAACCATTCGCCAGCTGGAGAAAGCCGATGGGATTGAAATATTGCGTGACATCTTGGTGGACCAACGGTCCAATCTGCGCGGTGATCCGGAGCTGCGGGAAGCGGTCTCGGTGTTGACACAGATTACCGCACCCTGGCACGGGGAGGAGCATCGCATCGACGGACTGCGGCAGCACGTGCATGCGATCGTGGAAGCTGTGACGGGTAAGTTGGTAGATAGGAGAAGAAAATTTTTATACGCGTTCTCAAACCTCGTGGACATTTATTGATATGGTAGCGCTTGATAGTTTTTGAATTCATAACAGACCCGCGTACCATTTTTTCTAGTCTTCTACTAGACACGTTTGCAATTCTGCTTGATCTTATTTTGAAAAAAAAAAAAAAAAGTTTGAATCGGAAACGTTTGCCACCTGTTGCTTCTTAGATTTAGGGAACACAACGGAAAGATGCCTTGAGGTCTCGAAATGTTGATACAGTAGTATTATAAATAAAATTGCAATCCTGTTTCAATCCAGAATGAAGAAATGATTAAATTCCATTCAATATTTAATCGTCTTGATAAAGACGGTTTATCAGTGACTTCATTAGGGGCCATCCACATACACGTGGAAAGCTTGGGGGGAGGTCCACGGTCCATGCAAATTTTTTAGAATTTATATGAGCGGTTGTCCACGGGGGGGGAGGGGCGGGGGTCAAAATCGTTTAAAATCTGTCCACGTGGTATGTGGATGGCCCCTTATGGTTGAAAAATTATGCCAAACTGTTGAATTTCCCCCCAAATTTGCGCTAGTCTGCTGTTAAGAAACACGTCACTTATTGTAACACGTGTTCGGGGCAAACTTCACCCGTTTATTAAGACGTTGGAGTGCAAAATCCGAAGAAGCTTTATAAGCATTTGAATAGGGCACATTTTCTCTACACTTTTCACAGCATGGAACCTTAAACAAGTAAGACGTAGTCCTACATTAAAAAGATTTACCTTATCCCCGACTTTAAAGCACATTTGAAAAACAGAATTAAATAAGGTGTGGAACACAAAAACATGTGTATTTATGTGAATGTGTGAACTTGTGTTCCAAAATACAGTTGAAGTTTTTATCTTTTTTTAAAGTGTTTCTTTAAGAGGAAACGGTAAAGCTTTCGCAGTAAATCCACTTCGGATATCACTCATTTTACATTCATCTTTTAATAAAATAAATCTTTTTTTTTGGCACAAAAGTATCTTGAACGTGTATCATTTGAGCCTGGTGTGAATACCTGCCTGTTAACTGTCTACTCAGTTATCTGCTTCCGTTGTCACTTGACGGTTTCAATTGCCATCGTCGTTGTTGTCGTCATCGCGCGCACCATCATTGTTTTTATGCTCGAAGGCTGCTACCGAAGGGGGTGAATTCTCCAGGTTCCAAACCCGGTAGAACTCCGGTGCTTGACCAGGGTGTATTTGCTCTTGAATGGTGGTTTGCTTGTTTCATTTGACTGAAAGCATCGTAATTTTCGAGACACTTTTCCCAAAATGATACCATCAGGGACAGTCGTCGGCGTCATCCAATTTTTTTCTCTTCCCGTAAACGCGGTGATTTTTTCCCCTGTAATTGACTGAAATTTACGCCTGTGGGTAAAAACCTCTTCGCAGTTGTCGTAATTTTCGTAATGGGATTGTATTATATCTGGTACACTGTGAATTTAATGGCTTGCATTTGGTCGTTTTGCTAGTTTTATCGTGGTCAGATTCTCATTCCAACACGCGTCCAATCGCATGAATTCGTTTGCTTGTTTGGGATGACAAATAGGCTTATCTGTCAATTTGACTAATTCACTCAAGCGTGTTTTCATTCTACCCCACAAACCGGTGCGAACGGCTTTCGTAGATCGCCTTTTCCACTAGAGCAAAGTTTACAGATAGTAATGTATTTTTCTCTATCCTGTTTTTTTCCCCGTAGAGATCGTCGAAAGGACGACTTGCTGTCAGACACTGCTGCTGTGCTCCGCCTGTCTGAACAATCTGACCAGGATCGAGGTCACTGCAGTTTACTCGCTGATGTCGCATCAGACGGCCATGAAGCTGAAGGCGGCCGCGGAGCGTCGTGGTCCTGGCGCATCGGTATTCCTTTTCGTAAGTATCCAACATTAATTCGTCTTTGTCCGTTGATTCTTCACGCCTTCGTCGGAGAAATGGTGAAGCAAAGTCATGTGTCTCCATTAGACGCAATTATTTTCCTGATGGAAATCGAATTATTCCAGCGGAGCATCATTCAATTAAGGCTCCGTTTTTTACTGCCATACGCCGGAGAAAACACTCACTTCCATACTGGGCGACTGCAATCCCTTCAATTCTTTTTCTCAAGAGACTCAGACTAGATGCGAACAGTTCGAGGAAAGAATAATATTTTTAATCTTCATCGCCGTTTGTTTTATAAACCGGACTCCATATGGGAGAAATTTCAACAAAATGCTAAGCCCGTCCCAAAGCGTGGTCTATTTTCGTCACCTTCAACAAGAAAACAACCAGCTCCACTGTAATCGACCATTTAATCAACATTGTTTGCGTTTTATTTCTCTAGCAGCCATCGCATCGCAGTGTGATGCATGAATAATGGGCGCAAATTAATTTTGCTATTAAAGTGTCACTTCCCGTTCCCTGAGGTGAACTCCAGCAGCACAGAAGATAGAATTGCTGATGTGAAAGCGGAAGCTGGCATTTTATGGTCCGATAGAGTTTTTTTTCCAGCATATGCTACCAAAGCACGTGCATCGCATTTATCTCTGTGTTTGTTTGTTGTTTTATTTTTGGAGCAGAAAAAAATGATGCTGAGGAATTCGTCAACGCCGGCATCCCCATGTGAATTTGTGTTATACTGTGGCTTTATATTTTGACGTGTGATTTTTGTAATGTTTTGCTTGGTTTGTCAAGCGGCTACGTAACATCATAGCAAGGCAGATATGCAGAATTATTTGTATCAGAGGGAACAGGGAAAAAACACATTGAAATGAAAATAGGCATCAGATGGGATTGTAAAAAATGACTAACTTGTGACTATAGCTAGTATATCAAGGCCATGTAAAAAGATACAGACCGAAACCTGATGTCTGTTTCCTAGTAAAAATTCTCAATTCGGTATACACTGCCAACTGGAGTCTAAGATCAGTATAAATCCATAATGTATAAATGTATAATTGAATAATTTCACATTTCGTCTTGCTACATTTCGACATTTTGGGATTTTGGTAACTGACATTTTCATGTTCGGAAATTTTGACATTTTAATATTTTGACATTCTGACGTTTTGATATTTTGACATATCGACGTTTTGACAAATATGATATTTTGAAATTTCGAATTTTTAAAGTTTTGTCATTTTACAATTTTAAAATTTTCACATTTTGACATCTCGTCATTTTGGTATTTGGACATTTTAACACTGACATTTTCATATTTTTTCACATTAAAAAAATATTCAAAAACAAAAAGTGATTTCTAAGAAATGATAGAAAATTTAGTTGCCTAACAAACCAAAATAGGTACACCCAACGCAAACGGGGAACATTTTACTACTTTAGGGCAATTTTTCATTACTTATTGTGTCTTATGACTGCGCATTATACACAAAGAGTAACAAACAAAAAGTAATAAAAATTATGACGGCCACACGCTTGTATGTGTTTCTGGAGGAGAACATACAGCCAAGTACCACAATGCATGTGTTAGCAAGACTTCACTCGCTGCATTTGTATTGATGCAACGATCAGATTCATTTTGCCCCCATCATCCACACATAATGAGAATCTCACCCGTCAACCTCAAATGTCTAACTAGAAACATTTTCGTTTCGTTCCCCAGTGTTTACTTGAAATGGAAATATGTAATACTGTCTGACCAGAGTTGCCGAAGTTGCGAATATTGTTCTGGATGGGCACAAGTTTTATATTTATATATTTTTTTTATATATTATATTTTCAAACAGGTCCAAATGAGTTTCCATGAGCCAATGATTATGTGCTGTAGATAGCTTGCAAGAAAGCGAATGTTTTTGTTTTTCTCTAACGCAGTTTACAGATCGTGATGTCATTTTAGGGCGCATTTCAAGTCTTTGAAATCATCAACGTTTGCATACTCTATGACGGAGAAAATGCTGCTTGGCAGCTCTTGTCATATTTTTTCTCTAATCCGTATGCGAACTAATACACGCACACCGGATGAATTGGAGATTGAAGAAACATGTAACATCTGCACCATATGCGACGGTGTGTGATTTTTTTTGCTTGAGATGGAAAGGGAGCAGTTTTCGACAAAAAAAATCTTGCATGTGGTTGAAACGACCATTATTAGATAGTCGTACTCGCACAACACGTGCTAAATATATGGCAGTATGTGTTATTACTTGACTGGGGAAGAATTTTATTGCCTTTTAAGTAATAGGTTTATTACCCAAAAGGCAATTTTGCGCTATTGCTTCTAAAGTAATAAGGAAAAGTTTTGCGTGTACCGTGGAATGGGGTGAAATTGATCAGTGGGATGAAATTGATCACCTGAAAATTCGTGATGAAAAATACTAATCAAAAAATATTGCTCTTCAAACAGTAGGCATTGTCCTTACACGCAACTTTTGCATGATTCACATACCTGTCAAAGTTAACCCTTGCATGCCCAGTGCAATTTTTCATATTTTCGAAAAATTCTTCTAACTCAGTCAAAACTCAATCAAATTTGATCAAACAAGTTTCCAAATAACAAAAAAAAAGTATTGAATTTATTTAAAGTAATCTTAGTTGAGGGTTAATTACGTTAAATTTGAAAGAGTAAAGTTTGATAAAAGCTCAAAAAATGTAATTTTCAACAATGATCATTCCATACCATTAAAGAAATACTGATAAATTCGCAGGAAACCACAAAGATTTTAATTTCAGGGCTAGGTTTGAGGTTCTGCAACAAACCAAATTGAAATCGGTCTAACAACGACCAAATAAGAGCAAATTTAGCAATAGGCAGCTCGTGAACCAAAATAAACAAATTTTAATCTGAAATGTCGTTTATTCGTTTCCAAACTAGCTGTAAATGATATTTTTCAGTACAGAAATCATCATTTATCTTCAGCATATCGAAAAAAAAACCACATTGTCAAAGGAATGTATGGATTTCAATGGTGATCAATTTCATCCCAATTTATCCCATAATACCTTCTAGAATTTTCGGATTTATTTCATGAAGTAGACGATAGAAATTTCACCAATAGCCATAGAGGTTTACTGGAGTACATACCAGTACTTGTTTTAAAGTTATACTATTTCTGGAAAAATGTACATGAAGCTAGCTAATTGGAAATTGTTATAAAGATTGATCAATTTCACCCGGTTCTAGGGTACTTTTAAAAAGAAAATTTGTTTTTTTTTTCTGAGTGTTCGAGAGCCGTTTGAAAAAGTTTTGTTGCAACAACTTTTTTAACTTGAGAGTGCCCGCTTTGGTTTGTTCAGAAGAGTTTTATACAGCTAAATTGTTCATCTTAAAATTTTATTTTGAGAGGATCCATTTTTTAATACCATTTCCTGTTTCTGAAAAATCTCAAAAGTAAGAAAAGTAAAACCACGTCAAACATGAAAAAATCTTCGTTAGAGAAAGTTTATTCCTCAAGATTGCTCAGTCTGGTTTATTTGGAAGAGTTGTAGGCAACTGTCTTTTTAAAAAGAATTTTAGATGCCCGATTTTTCAGATTTTTTTTTGGGTTTTAAAATAATTGTTTTCAGTGTAGCATTTTCAAATCAATGTTTGCAATATTTTAGAATGGAAGCTCAGACAATTCCCTAGAAATCATCTCCGAACAACTTTTCGCTAATTATTTTCATTACCGTATTCTAGGCGAACACAAGAATGCCCGTTTCGATAAGTTCAGAAGAATTTTGGGTAACTCAATTTTCTATCTTTAAAATATATTTCGAGAAAAATCTGAGATGACCGATTTTTTTAATTCACATTTTATTTCTAAAATTTATTTTTAATCAGTGTAAGATCTCAAATTCAATTTTGTCATTTTTTTCTATTGACTTTTGTTGTATCTCTAGTCATTATAATTCAGATATACCTACCGATTTATAAAAACCTAAATTAATCCACCTAGCGGTCAGACCCAGCCTTTCTCATTCAAACTTTCATTTTACATGAACGCTTCAATCCAATAAATGTATATTCACTCTTTAGGTTCTAAAATAATGATGTTGTAATTGATGATGTATAGATACATATAAAAAAATGTAGTTCGGTCTGTCTGTTTGATCCATATAGGCTCGAAAACTACCGAACCGATCGACGTGAAAATTTGTATGTAGGGGTTTTTGGTCCCGATAAAGGTAAATAGTCCCTCTTCTGGAAAGGAGGGGTCCAATACAAATGAAACATAAATTTCTGCACAACTCAAGGACAAACCAAGCAAATGAAACCGAATTTGGCATGTGGATGTTTTGAAGGGTAACAAATATGTCCACAATGGTTCGACGCCCCTTCCTCTTCTGGAAGCACATGTTTCTGCACAAATTTCTGCACATCTCGCGAACTAGTCAACTAAATGGGACCATATTTGGCAGGTGAATGGTTTTAGTGGTAACAAATATGTTCCATAATCGACCTCAGGCAACATTTTGGATTGTAAGATGGCAACTTCCGGTTTCTCGAAAAAAGCCAAAAATGGACGATTTCCACCCAATGTAATAATATTCGGATAATGAATGATACAGAGGAGCTAAAATGGACCACAGATACCATTTTGAATTCTAAGATGGCGACTTCCGATTTCGGTAAAACAGTGGCAAACGACCAAATACCATCCAATATGGGTATTTCTGGAATCGTAATGATTATGAATACCATTATGAATTGTAGGATGGCAACTTGTGGTTTATGGAAAACAGCCAAAAATGGCCGATTTCCATCTAACATGAGTATCTCTGGATCTAGAATGATACATAGCAGCTGAAATCGACCGCAGACCTCATTTTAGATTCTAGGTTGGCGACTTCCGGTTCTTGGGAAATAGCCGAAAATCATCGAATTACACCCAATATAGGTGTTTCTTTAGCCAGAATGACGCTCAGAGGCCAGAAATTATCTTAAATACCAGTTTGAATCCAAGATGGCGACTTCCGGTTTGTGGAAAACAGTCTAAAATAACCAAATACCATCCAATATGAGTATCTCTGCAGCCAGAATGATGCAATGAGCTAACAATTGACCTCAGGCACCATTTTGAATCGCTGAATGGCAACTTATAGGAAACAGTCGAAAATGACCAAATAATACTCAATATGGATATTTCCGTAATCGAGATGATGCATAGAAGCCAAACATTGACCCTTGACACCATTTTGAATTTAAAGACGACCACTTTTAGTTTCTGGAAAACACCCAAAATAACTAAATACCTTCCAATATGAGTATTTCCGGTGTCAGATTGATGCCAGAAAATCTGCTGAAAATGACCGAATACCACCCAATATGAATATATTCAGAATTAAGGTGATGTACAGAATCCAAAAGTCGAGGATGTTGTCATTTCGATGAAACCAATCATTTCAAACGATTCGTTATTAGACTTTGATCATAACCTATGGCCGATTCGTCGTGCATTTTCAGACTTTAAACACATCGCAAGGAATCAATGAATTTGGAACATTCAAATAGTACGATAACACATTTAATTTATGTTGAGACCACATATATCGATCAAAGCAGGCATAGTTTCAAATAGTCTTTGAATTCCTTTTCCTTCCATAACTTTTGAGCCACATATCAAAATGTTATGAAGTTTGTTATTCGTAAGTTCGAGAGATGACTCGTTCGTATGACACTAGTTATGTAAAAATAAGCCATGTTATCTTTGTGATAATAGACTTTCGTTGTTTTATTAACAATTTAATACATAACGGTTGCTTAAGTTTGATTACAATCAAATGGAATGGGAACATGTAGGGCAGCCAATCTTTGAAACCACGTGTTCAATCATAATTCATTGGTTAACCATTAACTAGCCCGCTCATCTCATAATAATATTGATCAAATCGGTTGTGTAACTACTGAGATAATGAAGTTTCGTGATTTTCACATTTCGGTACTTTACAGACGAAGTTACATATCGATTACAGTAATATTCAATACGGTGTTACGAGGCAGCTAGACTTATTAGTTGACACTAATTTTGTGGAAATCGGGTCAGCCATCTCTGAGAAAAGTGAGTGAGTTCAAGTAGTCTTCGGAATATGTTCCTTTTCATAGCTGGATTTCACATTTTTAAACATAACAGGCAAAGTAATAGTCTGATCGCAAAACAAATGAATAGGGTTATATGGGGCAACTAGACCTTCCATTTGACACTGATTTTATTAAAATCGGTTCAGCCATCTCTGAGAAACATGAGTGAGATTAAGTAGTCTTCAAAACACGTTTCTTGTCATAACTTTTGAACCACAAGTCCAATCTTTATGAAATTCAAAAGTTAAGGGGTTTCCAGGTATCCCGTTCATTTGAATCTAATTTCTAAAATCTAATTTGTGTAGTTTTCGAGATAATGATGTTTCATGATTTTTACATTTTGATACATAACCTCTAAACTAAAAATCCGATTACAATGAAATTTAATAGGGTCTTATGGGACAATTAATTTCATGAAAATCAGTCCAGCCATCTCTGAGAAAAGTGAGTGAGAATAAAAATCTGCACATACACACACACACACACATACAGAAAATGCTCAGCTCGTCGAGCTGAGTCGAGTGATATATGCCATTCGGCCCTTTGGAGCACTTTTATACTTTCGGTTTTGCAAGTGATTGCTATACTTTTCTAGGAGAAAGGCAAAAATCGGCCCTCTTCAAATGTTAATACCCATAAAGTTAAAAGAAAATGTACAAAGTTTCTTAGGGTAATAATTTTTTAATTTTTGTATTTTGAATTTTTGATATAAAAATATAAAAATGATAGAACTTTCATATATTTTTCTCATTTGAATTCTTTGTTTTAGTTTGAATTTACTACTTTTTGTAGTTTTAAGTTTCTGTATATTCGATTTTTGAACTTTTCGATTTTATAACTTATTAACTTAAAAAATTGTGCTTTTTAGCTTTCAATTTATTGGGTTTTTTGATGTTTTAATTTTTTGAGTTTTTGACTATTCGAGTTGTTTACTCTTCGGCTTGAAAATTTAATACTTTTTTTGGTTTGCTCTTTTAATTTTTTTACATTTTCAATATATAATATGATGACTAGGGGAAATGCTCCATTTTTCATCTCAGCCCATATATTGATCTCATACAACATGAAAACACAATTGAAAACGAGAAAAAACGCATATTTTCTAACCAAACCAATCTGCTAATCCATGGAATGGGTTCTTCTTAAGTCACTTTGTGTTAGTAGAATCCTCAAAAACTTACTTAAAAACTCTAAATTTGATATTATAGTCGGGCATCTGTACTCGAAAACTGATTTAATTCAATCACCTACCTTAGAAAACAATATCCACGCATTGTTCTATACGGCTACAACGGGACTCGTTCAGCAGCCAACCAAAGTTTTTTTTTATCACTAGCGGAACACTTTTTATTTTAATCACTAAACAAGATCACTCACTACACTAAGAATACCTTAATCTTTGAAATATTCACCTCAAATTTTCAAAAACAGGCTGGAATTAGCAGAAATATATGAGATGAGTTTCTACAATTACTAAATTTCAACTGTATGTATTTTCATCTGTTTTCACTGCGTTGAAGAAAATCAAAAGCTGCCAAATCAGTTACTGTTAATACGAAAAAATCATACTGAAAATGTTGAATCATTCCGACATAATTGACATAAATCGACAACACTGCAGTGGTTACCTAGGTTACCAATTTTGCACGTAAAAAACTACAACAGATAACTAGGTAACCTACTACGACGGGCTGCGGCTACGTTCATTCATGATAATGTGATTCATTCTTGATTAACAGTGTGATGAATATGGGGGCGTCGTGAGATGAATAATTGAGCAGTGATTCAAGTTTTGAGATGGATATGGAAGCGTTGTGAAAAATGGTTTGTTTTACAAAATTCAGGATAAATCTAGCCAAGTTTACTAAATATACAATGCTTAACGATTCCATAGGAGCACGTAAGTGTATTTTGTTTATTTGTTCAATGATTTCGTGAAATTTTGGTGTTAAATCCGTGCATTCTTCGTGAATATCGGCTTAATGAGATGAATAATGGAGCAAAAAAAAGCAAAGCCTTGGTGCTACATTCCGATTCGGAGCTCGAACTTCTGTTTATTTATACACAGACTTCGCAGCCAAGCGTTTAGTGTACAGGACCATTGCGGGGCTAGCGCTACGATTCTACTGACACTAACAGTTTCTCCCGAGCCGAGACTCGAACTCACGACGACTGGCTTGTTAGGCCAGCGTCGTACCTCGAGACCGTCAGGGAGATAATGGAGCAGTTCCCCTATATACCTCACTTATTATTTTTTCATGTCTTAACTTTCAGTTTTTTGATCTTCGTGTTTTTGACTGTTAGTTTTTAACTTTTTGACATTTATATTTTTGATTTTTTTCGTCTTTTCATGTTATTTTCACTTCTAACGTTTGACTTTATATGTTTTTTTCAATTATTGTTTTTGATATCTTATTTATGATTCCTGATTTTGGTTCTTGAGTTTTGACGCATGATGTTTGATATCAGTTTTTATTTTATTTTTTAAGTTTTTTTTAGTTTCAATTTTCAATTTTTGAATAGGGATATATTTGATTGTAGTGTTTGTTTCTGGACCAGGGTAAAAAATGTACCAAGCCACAGTTTTTTATGACATTCGAGAGCGTTTTCTCTATGACAGTAGTTGTATTGGCAAAATAAAGACAACGGCAGAAAAAATGTTTTGCGACTATAATTTCTTTGCCGTTCACCTTATTTTTTTCATGTCGACAATGGTATGTATGGTTGTATAAAATATTCGGTATGCGATACGCACATCCTTCAGTACACAGCCGCTCCATTGTCGAGTTTGCTTTTCTTTACACGGTGGCTGTCGCTAAGGTGCCGAGAAGTCTGCATTTTACTTCTTACGTTTATTTTTTTTACAGCCTTTACGCGGTGGCTGTCGCTAAGGTGCCGAGAAGTCTGCATTTTACTTCTTACGTTTATTTTTTTTACAGCCTTTTTTAACATCCGTCAAACGACATTCGTCATAGGAAAATAAAATAAAAGGAAGAAAATGTCTCGGTCGGATTTTGAGCAGTTACCGTGGCAAAACACAACTTTTTCTCTCTTCTACATTAACTCTCTAGTGCCCAGTGCCGCCTTTAGACGGTCTTCAGTTTAACTTCTAAAATGCTTCAATAAGAACTGTTAGAATGTTTATAAAGCTTCATAGTGATTTTTTTCAAAGTCCGTCTAAAACTAATTTGGGCACTAGATGGTTAAATGTGATTACTCGACTGCTAGTGCGGGTAGGTATCACGAACAAACTGCAACAGCTCATCTGCTGCTGCTCATCTTGCAACTTCGATTCGACTGCACACTCTTGAATTCTTTCATGCAGGTCACAACCGTAAGCGAACCGTCCGAAGACAATTTAACCCAGGCTGACAAATTCGCATTGTAGGAGAGTAGTAGTACTGTTTCCCTGGTTTTCCTTGGTCCGTTGTCATCGAGATGCCCATGAAACTTCAGCTTTGTGTTGCTGGTTACCATGAATTTCGCAGGTTTCAAATTGGTATGTTTCATGATGGACATAAATTGTTGCTGTTTATCTTTACTTTCACGGCATTTCGCGAATTTTTGTTAATTTCGCGGCCGATGCTGGATTTCGCGGAATTCGTGGCTTCCGTGAAATCGCGATTTACCCCTGTCCCTACTTATGACTATCGACTTTCGAAAGTTGACTATAGAATTTCGATCTTCGAACTTGCACTTAAAAATTTTAACTTTTGAATTTTCGATTTTGTATTTTTGAACTTTGTGTCTTGCCTTTGCATATTTTTAATTTTATTTATTTATTTATTTATTTGTTCAAAAACTTTGTAGTATAAGGAAAACTTTTTAGTTTACTACAATATGATATTTTATAGTAGAATAACTTAAGTTTCTGATGGTAACGAATATTTCTTAAGTATTATTTTTTTAACTTCTCCCATTATTGAACCATGCTGTACATTCACGACGGAATGCATTTAAGGATCGTAAATTTTTGAGCTCAGAAGGTAGCAGATTCCAAAAAACAATGCCCTGCACGAACAGAGTATTTTTATAATGTGATGTTTGAAATATAGGAAGTAAAAAGCTTCTGGTACGACTGCTTTGTAAGGAATAAACCTTTTCTCTTAAGTATGGAGGTGATGATGTGTTTATAATTTTAAATAACGTTAAACATGATCGTAACTTAAAGAAGTCATAAAACCTACAACCAATTAAATCTTGTTGGAGATGAGATACTCTAGAGAAACTCGACAATCCAAAAACAAAACAAACACAACAATTTAGTGCAATACGCAACCTTTCCAACGCTGAAACTGAAGCATTTAATAGAAAAACATCTCCATACAAAAAGTGAGGCAAGATAAGAGCTTTAAATAGCTTTAGTTTCATAGCAGTTGACATAGTACTTGAAGACAGTTTTAGAACCCTAAGTCCATTATAAATTTTATCACACTGACTACTTATATGACTCTCCCAAATAAATATTACTACTTTTAAATATTATTACTATTCTTATAATATTACGATTTCGGGAGATTAGCACCACCTTGGTTTTTTAAGGGATTTATTGGTAAAAGATTGCTATCAGACCAGGCGAGAGTTCGTGACAAATCATCATTAATGAGATCTGCCATTGAAGCCAAAGAAAGGTCACGTGAATAAAAATAAATTTGAACGTCATCGGCGAACATATGAACCTTACAGTTTTTCAAGGTATAGGGCAAATCATAGACAACCATAGAGAAAAGCAGTGGCCCAAGGATTGATCCTTGCGGCACGCCTGACAAAATTTCAATTTGGTTTGAGAAACAACCATCCGTAGTAACTACCTGAGATCGTGATGTCAAATATGGTTGTATAAGCTGCACAGCGGCTCTATTGAACATGAACTGGCTTGACAATTTCTTTAGCAACTTAACGTTAGAAACCCTGTCAAAAGCCTTCGAGAAATCTACAAGCAGCAGGAATGCTATAGCTTTTTTGTCAATATCAGAATATCATCATGTACTTTAAGGAAAGCGGTTGTAGTACTATAACCTCTGCGGAAACCGGATTGCTCAGGACACATCAACCTTAAGTCATGTACGTAATCATTAATTTGAAACTTCAAAATTTTTTCTAAAAGTTTTGAAAGCGCACACAGTATGCTTATTGGACGTAAGATGTTAACTGCATTACTTTTGGGATTTTTGCGTATAGGAATAACTTTTAGTTTAATCTTTTGTGCAATTCCACGCAATTTAGGGCAACCATTTTAATCGACCATTTTTGGTCTGATGAAACTTTTCCTAAATATTCCTATAGGATGAAAATGCTATTTGGTGCTGTTAGAATATTTTGTTTGAATCACGACTAATTTTTGAAATGGGCCTTTGTAAAAATGGTATTGATGTGTACAAAAATTAATTATTAAAACCTGAACGGTTCAATTTATTGGTGTGACGTCTTCGGCCTTTGAAAAATGTACACTGTAGAAATACAAAGCTTAGGGCAACTAAAAATAGTACAAAAATAGTTGAGAATTTTGTTTATAAGGCACGATAGTAAGGTTAACGTAGTATTATGACAGCTTGTCCTGTGTCAATGTATTTTTTGCAATAGGTTTGGAATCCACGCAATTGGGATCAAGCAATTTAATGGTGTGAAGCGGTAATTTTTTGAGATAATTCTCTTTCAACTTCCTCTTTTAATTAATAACATTGAAAGCTTATCGTTGATTGGTAACCTTGAAGAGAAGTGTTGATTTTGGATTGCTTTTAACCGACGACACATTTCTCTTGTTATTCTCCGCTCTGCACACTGCAGTAAGCAAATACACTATGGTTGCTTTTTACGCGGTTTTTTTACGCGGATTCCGAAATATACGCGGTATTTTTTTTCGCGGATTTCGGTTTCTCTTCACTCGGATCGCAGAATTTACGCGGGTTTTTATTACGCGGATTCCGGAATTTTCGCGGTTTTTTACGCGGATTCCGGAATTCTCGCGGTTTTTTTACGCGGATTCCGGAATTTACGCGTTTTTTTTTTACGCGGCACGTATCCCCCGCGTAAAAAGCGACTTTAGTGTAATACATAACGATAATGACACAAGCTACCGATACAATCACAGCTATTAGCAGTGGCCTTTGAAGTTTAGCAATGCTATGTAGTGCTGTGGTCTGCCGGTTGGACCGTGTGGAACACTGCGGTCGAATGAGTCCCCTGTTTAGCCTTGCTGCGCTGAAATCAACTGCTGCTCTGCCGGTTCAACAAAGCTCTACTTTTTTCAATAGTCCAATAGTTTTAATCACAAAATCACAATTTTCAGCATTTGGGGCAACCATTTTAATCAACCATTTGTGATCTAGTGAAACTTTGCCCAGATGTTCCTAAGGGGCTAAAGATGCTATTTGGTGCTGTTAGTATGTTTTTTAAAGTTTCCTGGCAAACCGTGGACTTAATTTGATTTTTTTTTCATTTTCTAAAATGACTCACAACTCGCTCTAAACCACATGTAATTTATTCAAATATATATAAGACATCTTAAACTTGAATTTCATGATTCATTTGTTTTTTACTAGGGTAATTCCGGAAACAATTAAAATGAAATTTATTATTATTGAATCGCAAAAAGCAATCTTAGCAGGACACTTATTTCTTTAACATTTTTATAGTCGCGCCATGAGTAGCAACACTATTGAAATGGGAAATTACACAGAGTTTTGTACAAATTACCACAGCGCGTGTTGCGGAGGATTTAGATACGGGTTTTCGTGTAGGTAGGTAAGTTGTCAAACGGTTAAACACAAAATTTCATGAAAATAGTAACTACTGTTTGTCAAAAATTTTCTTTGCAATTTTAATTTCCTTGCTATATGGTCCGATAAGGATTCGTCTCTGTCAGTCTGCGTTAGCTAAGTAATGATAACGCTGAACTTGAAATAGCGTTAATTAAATGAAAGAGAAACGCATATAATCTGTGTCAAAAAGTCACAGAAAATCTGTGGCTGAGTCCCAGAACATCGATTTTCGGGCATTTTGTTTTGAGATTCGTGAATTTGACATCGAAAAAAAATAATCGATTTTCCCAATTTATGTTCGATTTTCGATGCTCAAAAAATCACAACTTTGAACACTTTGAGGCGCAGTTAAATCATGTCCGATTAATCTGAACTTTTGCTCAGGTCATTTTTTGGGCCAATAAACAAAATGTACATGGTCGGTTTTTGAAATGCGAAAAAATATGTAATTTTTATTTTTAAGTAAATTTGATTTGAAAATATGATAACAATTACAATAGTTTGTGAATTTAACATTCAAAAGTACACGGATTTGTTACTTGATATATTTTCATAAACTGGAAATAGTTTCCTTCAATTTGATCCGAAAATCGCTTTACTGGT
Source organism: Wyeomyia smithii (assembly GCF_029784165.1). Lineage (NCBI taxonomy): Eukaryota > Metazoa > Arthropoda > Insecta > Diptera > Culicidae > Wyeomyia > Wyeomyia smithii. The sequence continues at coordinate 80,704,303 of NC_073696.1, read as the reverse complement.
TCAAAAGCTATGAAATTTTGAAAACAAGTCATATCGAAAAAAGCCGTTATTTTTTGGCCACCCTATTTCGGAACTGGTGCTTCAAGTGCTTCAATTGTGCTTAAAATTGCAGTGATCTTATTTGAGAATAATCAGCCCCAGACTATTTTGTTCGGTCGTTGAGGGGCTGTTTGACTGTTGAGCTTCAACTTTTGACTTGTATCTCGACTTTTAAATTCCAAACTTCTACAACTGAATTTTGTGTCTTAGATTTGGAAATTCTAGTTTTCATTTATCAAACAGTCAACATGTTTTTTAGTATTTTTAGTGGTTTAAGTGCACTTGATTCACTACATTCAATTTGTATGCAGAGAGTTACAATTTAAACGCATTAATTTCAATTCATTCTCAGGAAAATCTCTTTTAAATGAACCACTTTTCTATTCAACATCACTTGAATCTATTTTACATCTGTGTACCCCCGACAGGTCGAGTGGAATTAGCGGGTGAGTTGAGAGTCCCATTCAGACAACAAACTTGTCCATAGCTTCTATTGTTTACATCAATTTACCCCCAACTTTCATTTGAAATGCAGCTTGAACACATTATTGCTGAAAACAGTTGATTCGAATGCCAACCGGTCACTCGAAAACGCCTTCAGTAAAATACCCTCACTGCAGTTTTTAAAAGCTGGGCAAACATTCTTACAATTCCCCCGGGCAGACTAAACTCTTTTGCACTTCGACTCGTTCAACACTGGCAATGCCAACCATCGAAAGGTCCTGCCCGGCCAACGTGGTTAGGATGAAACTCTTTTCCCGCACAGGGAGAAAAATCGGTAGGGCAGTTCGGGGTGTGATAGAATCTTGTAGCAACAGTCAACTCTGAACCTGTTCCCGTTTCACTGTCCATTGGACCACAGTTTCCCTGCAGATGTACTCATACGAGCACATACGAGCGAATGTCTCGTACCGTGACAGATCCGATACATTCCACAATTCACCACTGTTCTCGTTGTCTATTCGGTGCCGGCATCGATGATTCGACAAGTTTCGCCAAAGTCGAGTATGTGTGTTTAGGTATTGCAGCGAAATGGCTGAAGCTTGCAACCAGAGCGGGCTCAATCATTTTCACTTTGTTTCGAAGATAGGTTATTTATTTATATATTCATATAAAAATGTACCCACATATTGGTTTTTTGCGAATTTGAAAATCACAATTTCGAAATGAATATCTATCTAATGGGTACACCGTTTGTCTTCGGAATGTGTCGATTCTTTGTTTCTGCGGTATTGCGCATTATGTCGGGTTACAAATGGCGTCGCGCCATGACAAATGGCGTACAATATATTGTAATCAATTTGCGATTTAGAATGGAAGGTGGCATATGTTGCTGCTGAATGCTATTCTCGGTGATTTCCGTTTGGTGCATCCAGTTCCGTACATATTTTATTTATTGTTATTGGTATATGAAACATATTCCGAACACGTTGTCTATAGAATATCTGAAATCTGGCAGGAGGTCTTGAGAAAATATTGAATTGTTTTCCTATCAGGTTAGTAAAAAGAGATGCTAAAAAGAGTAATGCCTTTAATGGAATATGTCGTGCTTATTCCTAGACGTGCCGTTGACATGGTTTTAAGGTACTCGAGATTGTATGGAAGCTGGCAACAAACTGTTGAAATTCCCATAAGCAGCAAAAAAAGACAATGTATATGTGAGCTTAAGTCCTGTCCCACGGGAAAAGTAGCTGAAAAAAAGGAGCATCTTTTCGTGTTTATTCATCAAGTGTGTAAGAAGACGGCTGGAATAGTCTTCAAGCCTAGGCCTTCTCCTGAAGTGGATGATGGTGCACTGAATTTTAATTTCTGTTGTCGTAAATTCTGGCTACGGCTCTTTTATTCACACATGTCGTCTAGACTTTAATGTCACGTTCGGTACACTGATTATGTTTAAATAAAATTCATTGTTAGCAAGTGAGGAGCGACAACTCCGCTCCACTCGGTTCACAGCTGAAAATTTTATTCTTTCTGACTGTTAAAAAAAGCGTCGCCTCGGTGCTTCATTCCGATTCAGACTTTGCAGCGGACTGTTTAGTGTACAGGACAATTGCTACGATCTTACTGACACTAACAGTCTCCTGCCGAGCCAGGACTCGAACCTACGACGACTGGCTTGAAAGGCAAGCATCGTACTTCAAGATCATCTGGAAGGTTCTTTCTAACTGTTAGCTCATATAATATAGCAGCAGTTTTAGCTACTGCAGATGTACGCATTTACCAATCGGACATTTTTCAATCAATAATGTGCAGAAAAGGAAAACAGAGGAACTTGACCCCGTTTTGCGCCCTCAGATTGCGATGTTAAGTTATCAAATCATTTTTTGATGCAAATTAACAATTTCAAATTACTGCACTCAAATAAAAAATCAGGGGAAAGGATTTTTTCAAAATGTTTCTTAAATTTATTAAAAAAAATGCCATAAAAGTATGCTTCTTTTCCATGTAGACCCTTTCCGGGATTTTTTATAAGACTTTAACCTTATTATGGTAGGTTTTTAAATCATGAGTCACACGGAATGAACATGTTTTATATCAATCAGGTAGAAAAGCTCTCTCTTTCTTCCGTAAATCATGAAATTGAATTACCATTCAACGAACTTTATTCTAGCAACCATCTTTTCTAATGAAACATCCATTTCACTCTCTTCTCTCCGCAGGAGCAAATCACCTCGATGCTGTTCAATATGTCCTCGAACAAAAAGTCGCACCACCACCTGGCGGCCCGGCCCCTGGTGCTGCTGCTGACCGGTATCTTCAACCAAAAATTCTACGAACGCTTCGCCAGCCGGGTCGAGTCCGACGCCCAGCACAAAACGGTGAAGAATATTCTGCACACCCTGTCGCGTCTTTTAGCGACCGGAGCCATCGGTTGCCACGACGAGCTGCTCGAGAGTACCATCGTGCCCATCTTCGCCCGGGTCGAACGCAGTCTCGACGACCGGAGCGTATACTTTCGGGATGTAACCCTCCTGAACCGGCGCATGAATGAAAGTCTTGGTCAAAGGACTACCGTTTCGACACCGCCCGAAGGACCGACAATTGTGAGCATCAAGCAGCCCGATGAACCCACCCGGCGAGTTCAGAATCCCTACGTAACGAGATTAACGATCGAACGGCAGCCAAACGGTGGCATCGTTATGCTGGACAAGAATCGCCAGGAGAGTTACGTTTGATTTGTGGCCTTCGGCCTTATCGCTTATTATCGCTACCCCACCAAACGGTCGTAGAGAGGATAAGCTTTTAAAGCGATTGAGCGATAGCAGCAGGATATGATTTCAAACCATCACGGAGGAGTAACTTAATCAGATTCGAATTAAGGATTAAGAATGATGCTGGGGACGGATGGAGGGTGGTCAAACCGCTCGATGATTTGTTTCGCAACTCTCCCCCCAATAAATTATTCATGGCGTTAACAGTGACAGCGACTGAAAAGACCGACTGGATCGAGGTCATTATTACTGCTGCGAACCAACAAACAATCCAATTTGAAAGGATGAAGGATAAAGGAGCGGAATCGAAACACAAATTGAAGCACTTTGTTGTGACAGTGCCAAATTGTGTGAATCGTGCCGTTGATGAACGGTTTGATGAATCGAATATACAATCAGTATCAGTGTATATATCAGTGAGGTGCCATAGAAATTTCACACCGAGAGTGCTAGTGAGCGTAGGGTTTAACTATGTTTGGTTAGGATCAACAATATCGTTTTTTAATATATTGATGTTACTGAAAATAATTCTTTACCGGAGGCAAAAAATTAATATATACCTGGGTCGAAAACGTAATTTATTGCACTATACTAAGAAATGTCTTGTACTGAATAAGCGGCCGTAAAATAAAACTTTCTTTAATAAAACTTTCTGCTTCTGTTCTCTGCATGCAGTATCACAATAATTGAATATGCACGGTTTTCCCGTTACGAACATGCATACAAAACGCCAAACTCCGCACGACGAGTCCAATTTCAGCCCCCAAAGCTTGCTAAAAATTCATATCCCAGGAATGTGATTTATACCAGTGCTCTAGAAGTTTTGCGCTGATAGCTGTTGTGCTGCATTTTGAGTTGGAAAAAAAGATTCCGAAAGTAATTAAACATACAGGCAGAGAAAAGTTTCCTAGTAAGAATTTGCTGCCCGGAGGCGTAAATAAAATGCAGAAAAGTCGTGTACCAACCGTGTATTTCGATTCATCCAATCTTAGTTCGGTTTTTAATATGACGGGTAAGCCAGGCGGAACATGAAATAAGGATGAAGTTTTTCCGCTTGCAGTAACGTTCGCTGTGAAGTGTATTTTTGATGCATCGTCGGGTTGTTCGCGTTCGCGATAATGAGTAAAAATAGAAATTTTAGCACAAGTTGACGCTTGTAGTGAAATTATTATTAATCGTCTTCATTGATATTTGAGTTGGATTACTTACTCTGAATTTGACCTTTTTAAATATGATAATTCTACTTTTTTATATATCAATGGCATGTAAGGTGACTAAATTTCTATATGTGTTCATTGTCGAGATACAGCTCGGATTTGATCCATGCCAAATCAAACGGTCTGAAAATACGCTAAAAAAGGTCGGCTATTTTTTATGTGAATGAAACTTTGCACACTTTGCATTTGGCTAAATAAAGCGAGTATCTTTTAGACTTAAGAGTAATTTTCTGAAAGGGTGTATGTATTCTTGCATAGGTTTTATTCATAGAAAAACTGTCTGAGAATGGGTTATAGGGAGCCAACAATGTTCAACCAAAATAATATTCAAAGCAAAAAAAATTGTTGACCAAAAAAAAAAATTATAAAACAATACTACCTAATGTCAATTAAATAGTAAAAGTTGTGTTTCCGCCAACGACAACAATTACGGTAGACTAGCTTTCGTGAACTTGAACAGCTCTTTATTTCACGGATTATAAATTATTAAGTCGTTAATTTTTTTCTGTAGAAGAAATCATTGTTATGAAAAATTTTTGTGTCTTAAAATACAATTTCATAAACAAATGTTCTTAGCATAAAGATCAACTGGACTCACGTTTAGTGTTTTTTTTTTACCTTCCCGCTTTGGCCAGTCTGTGGTATCGTAGGACACAAATCAGTAAATCTATTTTCACCCATCCTGGCTTACAGATTTATAACCTTAAAATAGGGGAATTTGTATCATCCAATCGTATTGAATTTAAAAACTCAATATCGAATTAGCTTGGTTCACTTATTTAATAGACTTCACTATTTTTATCTTAGATTTCAAAGCAGTTTTATGAGTAATAATGTAACTAACAACGTGCATCTGTTGAGTGTAAAGTGAAATTACGATGGCGCATCTGCTATACAAAGATCTCACCGGACCAAATACAAAGGATTTCCCAGGGTTGTTTTATGGGTTCTCGTTCTATGCGTCTTCTAATCTGTTGAGAAGTAGTGGTGTAGATCCCTGATGGGAATCTGATGTGGACGAGGGCGCGTTTGCATATTGCGTTACAACACCCGCTCCCCCAGTACCCCGCTCTAGACTCCTACTTACTTAATGTTGCGCCAACGTCCAGTACCGAAAGCTTTACCGCAGGGCGCTCGTACATCTTGCCTGGAGCCCTCATCGTTGCGCTACGTACTTTGCCGTCCTAACAGTCGATATCCACCCCTCCCCTCTTGGGCCACGAATTTCGAGGTAGATCTGGATCGACGATCACCACCACGTCACCAATTGCGATTAGCTTAATAGGATAATGCCACTTGGTTCGGCGGCTTATTGTTGGGAACTATTCGCGTAACACCCTTTTCCGAAAAAAATTAGCCTATATAGACTTGCGAGATTCTCCAGGTATTGGTTAACGTAGCGGAAAGTTTAGAGTCAGAACTTCGCTCTCGCTTTTCTCGATAGGTACATATGTAAGAAGTCGTGAGTTAATGACATTCTCAAGGTTGTTCCTTAGAACCTCGTCTGTCAGCAATCTTGGCAGCTGCATGTTGTTTAGTGGCTTCTTTACGGATTACACCAATCTCTCCCAGCTTCCCTCCATGCGAGTACTACTCGGTGACATTTGGTGTTCGGTGTCACGAACTCCTCCGACAGCTTTTTCTGATCCATAGCAAGAAGAGCAGTTCGCGTTCTGCTCCAGCGAAATTCGTTCCTCGATCGTAATAGATCTCAACGGGGGTTCCACAGCGGGCCATAATGCAAGTGCTGGTAGTTAGCGAGTGAACGACTTCTAAGTGTACAGCACGAACTAAAGTAAAGGCTAAGTCTATTCCCCGGTTGGAACTCCAAGCGGCAAAAATCAGTATCCGTCTAGCGAAAAGCATTGGGGAAACTCACCTAATAGCGCCACGGAGACGGTTTTTCTGGTCTGATTCACGAGACGTGCGGTGTTGGTTGCGTTCGGATCATAGAAGGTACAGTAAATTTTTAGAGACAAAAGTTGGCGAAGTACTGGAAAATACCGACGTATCGTAGTGGTTCTGTATCTCAACAAAATTGAGCGTGGCGGGTGAAGGCATGAAATGACAGGAAATTCCTGATCTCTCGCCATCGAGTCGCTGGTTCACGGGACCGGACATGGCCAAGTCAGCCGGAGAATCTAACAACGAACTGAACTTGGTTATAAACATCCACGCCCACCGTGTTCCAGTCATCAATTTTTCCAAACACTCTAATGGAGGAAAGCTCGTACGGATTGTCGCATATGGCCTGCGATTTTACAAGAACCTTTGCGCAAAATAGCAGCACACTAATAGGTCTACCGAAGTCCTCAGTCAGCAAAAACTTACAGCCGCAGAGAACTGTATCTATCGGCAAGCGCAGATACATTCGGTGAAGAGATTACGTTGCTGACGTGCACAAAAGCGTTCACTGGAGTGAAGAGAGCACCGATTCCGAATAGTAGCCCAATTACAAACTGACACTCTTCATTGGCGATGTCGTAGTGCTGCGTATGTGTGGAAGAATAGCTGGCTGCAGGCAAGTCATTTCACAATTTGAAGTTTTCTTCCCTCAAAATGTTTGCAACTACCCCTCATGGCAGACTCCCTACTTGGACGCCGCTCCATTTTACGAACTGCTCATTGGTTATCAGCTCGCCCCATCCTGCCAGGTGTCTTGAAGAAGGACTTTGAGATACATCAGTAAATTTGCTAGCAGCCCAATCGGATCGAAAACTGACATCAGAGCTCGCAGAACTTATCGCTTGGTGGGCACCTACTGATCAGAGTAAATATTTTTCAAATCGCTTTGGGATTTTGAACGTTAATGTGTCGCTGACTGTACCCCGCTGTACAACCTGAGTACATACCTTTTCGGTCCCCAAACGTTTTATTTGACTCAGCTTCTTCGTGCTCGTTCTGTTCTCGCCCAAAGAACCTACCACCTTCTGGAAGTTTGACAACCATTCACGAATCTTGAGCCCGCATTCAGCGTAAATGAAGCGAACATCTTGCGCAAGTTTCGTTGCTTTTACCTCAGACTCAACATTGTACACTGTATATCGTCCACATACGTTCCCTTGCGAATCGCCTCTACAGCTTCTGAAAACTCGTCCCTGAAACGTTCTGCGTTTATGTTTTCGACATACTGTGCACTGTTGGGAGAGCAGCTCTCACCGAATGCTACCGCCTGCATCACGTATACTTTGGAAATGCAACCAACCATGCAACCGTCATGACAGAATAACTTTACACAATGCTGATCGACGCTGTTCATCAGAACTTGTAGGAAAATTTCGCGAACATCTCAAAACCACAGTTTACAGTAGTAACAAAAAAAAATTGGACGTGCGGATAGTTCTATGAACAGAAAGGTAAAGAAGATTTTGGAGAGGAGTTGGAACCTATATAGGAATGTTAAGGAATGTTAAGAGGATTTGTTCAGTTACACAGAGTCAAGAAGTCTCCAACCGACGATACGCAGAATTCGACGGCAAAACGCGGTCTCGAAAATTGTATTGCGATGAAATATACGTCGTGGAAGTTTCTAAACAACTTCCAGGATTAGCTTATTACACTGCAAAAGCCCGAAATGATACCGAAGAGTATTTTAGAACACAAAAAGATGGTTAAATTCCCCACAAAATTTCTTGTTTAGCAAGTATGCGCATAAAAAGCTCATCTTCTATCATCACAAACACAGTTAATATGGAAAGTTCGATAGAGGAAGTTTCTACGAAAATGATTGCTGCCTTTCTTGAAGAGGTACGAAGCCAATAATGCCAATATTGTACCAAAACCCATCAATCTCCTAACCATCCACAGCTGTGCCCAATTGAAAGATATTGGGCTCTGGTGAAGCGGACGCTTTTCGGAAAGAAGCAGGTAGCAAAGAAGATAAACATTTTCATCAAATCTGGAATAAAGCTGCTAGCAAAATCACTTAAGAGACTGTAAAATACCTAATGGATGGAGTGAAGTACAAGATTGTATAATAATGTTGTCCTAACCGGTGAATTTGTAAACTAAATTCCAAAATTAAGCATTGTTTACAGTTCCAAGCGAAGTGAAAAATCTGACAAGTGAAAAAAGCTTACTTTTTCGACCGAATACTGTTTCACGACACGGTTGTGGAATACACAAACAATTCAATAGCCAGTAGTTTACAGTTTATGCGAAGCGAAATACACGAGTTTACACTTCAAGCGAAATGAAAATTGGCAGGAACGACAGAATATAATACACTAAGGTCGCTCTTTAGGCGGTTTTTTTACGCGGGATTTTTTTACGCGGCTTTTTTTACGCGGATTCCGGAATTTACGCGGATTGCGGAATTTACGCGTTTTTTACGCGGAGTTCGGAGTTTACGCGGTTTTTTTTACACGGATTCCGGAATTTACACGGTATTTTTTTGCGCGGATTTTGGTTTTTCTTTACTCGGATTGCAGAATTAACGCAGTTTTTTACGTGGATTCCGGAATTTACGCGGTTTTTTTTTACGCGGCATGTACAGGGTGACAAAAAAGCCGGTCACACAGGAAAATCTCAATATTTCAAAGAATAAGAAGAAAATCTGAATCTGGCTTTCATAGCTTTATTCAGTAACTTTACAGGCGATGTTACACCACCTTTCTCTGATCGAACCAGCTTCAGACGTCTCGGAAAATCGTCGCAAGCGGCGCGCACGTGCTCCATCGGCATCTCGTCCCAGATTTTCGTGATAACTCGCTTGAATTGCTCCAAATTTGTTATTTTATTTTCGTTCAGCTTCGACATCATGTATCCCCACACGAAATAATCCAGTGGATTCAGATCCGGAGACGACTGAGGCCATTCATTCTTTGAAATGAAATCGGTCATGTTTTCCTCACACCACGCCTGAACAACCTTTGCGGTGTGGGATGGGGCGCCATCTTGCTGGAAGCAGTAGTAATCGTCTTCAAACAATAGTTTGAAGGCTTTCTGCTTGAGGCAGAACATTTTTATTCAAAACCGTGTCCAGGTGGTACGCTGCGTTGATTTTGACCCCTTTATCGATAAAAATAAGAGGCAGTTTACCTCTCTTGCAAATGGCTTCCCAAACCATCACTGACGTCTTATTTTGTAACCGGGAAACGTTCAGCTTGTCTGCAGGAGCTTGCTGGAGGCTCACACTCTAAGCTCGATCATTTTGGCGATTGACTGTTTGCTCCAAAACGAACAGCTTCTCGTCCGAAAAAACAATCGCGTCATCTGCGCGCCAACCGAGTAACTCCCGCGACCGTTGGTACCTCTTGTCCTTTGTAGCTTTGGTAACCCCATGAACCACCTGTTTTTTGTACGGTGATTCCGAGCGGTTTTAGGTGTTTGAATATGTGTCCGGGTTTGTACCTTTTCACATATTCAGCGATAACAGCTGCTCTTAACTCTGCCATGGCTCACAACTCAATGTAAACAAACTACACAGAAACGAAACTCTGCCACTTTGGGCAGCAAAGTTAATCCTTTCATTTGACATAGAGATGGCACCAGAGAGATGCAACGTGTAGGCTACAGGCGACCCCAAAAAAGTGTGACCGGACTTTTTTGTCACCGTGTATTCCCCGCGTAAAAAGCGACTTTAGTGTACTACTGAAATGTTAAGTTATCGCTAGAGGCTTCTTTTTTCGTTTTCGCTGGATCAAATTTATTGACAGTTCCAAGCGTAGTGAAATCTTTGCAGGTTGCATTATTCACACACGTATTTATGAACATTTTGTAGGAGATTTCGACTTCGCTTGAAACTCTGAACAGAACTTTATGCAATGAGTAGTCGTGTAAGAAGTACAATGCTATGTGAGTGTTTTGATAAATTTTTCGGGTGTCCGGATTATTGCCGATACAGCCTTACTACCTCTGGATAGTAAATATTTTTTATGTGAAATTTTCTCTAGAACACGATGAAATTGTTAAATTTAGAATAAAAGTATACTAATTCACCGAAAGTAAAATTATTAATTTTTAAAGTGGCAACACTGTCGCTCAAAATTGATATTTTTCGGATTCCTTGAGTAACAAGTGTCAACTTAAAAATTGGAGTTTTCTAGAGGTTCTCATATAAAAATATTTACATGAAATCTCTCTCTCCCTCTAATCTTCTTGTCAGTAGTTTTGTGGTTTGTTTCTGCATGCACAGTTCTGTTCAAAATGGCGTCGTAACAGGAAGCGTTGCGCAAGCGCATTGCACAATTCTAACTGAACTGCACAACAAATTTGGCAAAAAGTTCACGGCAAACCATTTTGAAAGCGAAAATCTTTCCTGCAAACCTCCAAACAAACTGACGAAAGCAATGTGTCTTGGACAGATGAAACATCGTCACATTACGTCAAAAAACCCCAAACGTTCCTCGACTCTATTTGTACCCCAAATACGTAACCCTCAATCATTCGTTGTTTTGCTTTCGTCTCGATTAGACGCAAATTGTTCATCTCCGTTTGAGTTTGCAAAATAACAATACACGAGTTATCGAACGGGTGTTTTTTTGTCGATTAGTTCTTGTGCTGCGCGATAACAATAGCCGGTAGTTTATCGGCAGAAACATCTTCTGCACACTGGTAGGGGCAGGCTACCCCGCCAGTGATTCGATACGCAGCTGATATATCAGCAAGAATAATACGGTGATTCCGAGCGGTTTTAGGTGTTTGAATATGTGTCCGGGTTTGTACCTTTTCACATATTCAGCGATAACAGCTGCTCTTAACTCTGCCATGGCTCACAACTCAATGTAAACAAACTACACAGAAACGAAACTCTGCCACTTTGGGCAGCAAAGTTAATCCTTTCATTTGACATAGAGATGGCACCAGAGAGATGCAACGTGTAGGCTACAGGCGACCCCAAAAAAGTGTGACCGGACTTTTTTGTCACCGTGTATTCCCCGCGTAAAAAGCGACTTTAGTGTACTACTGAAATGTTAAGTTATCGCTAGAGGCTTCTTTTTTCGTTTTCGCTGGATCAAATTTATTGACAGTTCCAAGCGTAGTGAAATCTTTGCAGGTTGCATTATTCACACACGTATTTATGAACATTTTGTAGGAGATTTTCACTTCGCTTGAAACTCTGAACAGAACTTTATGCAATGAGTAGTCGTGTAAGAAGTACAATGCTATGTGAGTGTTTTGATAAATTTTTCGGGTGTCCGGATTATTGCCGATACAGCCTTACTACCTCTGGATAGTAAATATTTTTTATGTGAAATTTTCTCTGGAACACGATGAAATTGTTAAATTTAGAATAAAAGTAAACTAATTCACCGAAAGTAAAATTATTAATTTTTAAAGTGGCAACACTGTCGCTCAAAATTGATATTTTTCGGATTCCTTGAGTAACAAGTGTCAACTTAAAAATTGGAGTTTTCTAGAGGTTCTCATATAAAAATATTTACATGAAATCTCTCTCTCCCTCTAATCTTCTTGTCAGTAGTTTTGTGGTTTGTTTCTGCATGCACAGTTCTGTTCAAAATGGCGTCGTAACAGGAAGCGTTGCGCAAGCGCATTGCACAATTCTAACTGAACTGCACAACAAATTTGGCAAAAAGTTCACGGCAAACCATTTTGAAAGCGAAAATCTTTCCTGCAAACATCCAAACAAACTGACGAAAGCAATGTGTCTTGGACAGATGAAACATCGTCACATTACGTCAAAAAACCCCAAACGTTCCTCGACTCTATTTGTACCCCAAATACGTAACCCTCAATCATTCGTTGTTTTGCTTTCGTCTCGATTAGACGCAAATTGTTCATCTCCGTTTGAGTTTGCAAAATAACAATACACGAGTTATCGAACGGGTGTTTTTTTGTCGATTAGTTCTTGTGCTGCGCGATAACAATAGCCGGTAGTTTATCGGCAGAAACATCTTCTGCACACTGGTAGGGGCAGGCTACCCCGCCAGTGATCCGATACGCAGCTGATATATCAGCAAGAATAATTCTCCCGCACCGCTGTTACCCCGCTAGCAGCACGGACCACCATACGATCGAGCGAGTGGAAGTCAACTACAAGTGGCATCTACAAGGTCGCGTGTAGGATACGGCCACTGTGTCACAACACGAAGCTGGATCGTCATTGTTTGTTCTGCGGAGACGCTCGATTAATCCTACTATCAGCCGTGAGGTCGTGACTTAGACGTTCGGTGAAGTATTCACTTTAGAATTTTTATCATTATTATTAATAGTATTATTATGATTGTTATAATAATAATTATTATTACTATTATTATTATTATTATTATTATTATTATTATTATTATTATTATTATTATTATTATTATTATTATTATTATTATTATTATTATTATTATTATTATTATTATTATTATTATTATTATTATTATTATTATTATTATTATTATTATTATTATTATTATTATTATTATTATTATTATTATTATTATTATTATTATTATTATTATTATTATTATTATTATTAGTATTATTTTTATTATTATTATTATTATTATTATTATTATTATTATTATTATTATTATTATTATTACTATTGTTATTAGTATTAGTATTACTGCCCTTTTTTTATTTTGATCCATTGTAGTTTGAAAAATTGTTTTTAAAATTTAATAGCAACTACTTGACCCCCCCTCCCCCACATTCGAATATTTATCGTTTGTGTGCGGTAGAGCGTAACGCTCCCGCAAAATGGACGACATGCAGGTGCAACTATTCCTGGATGTGGAAACAACTGGGGAAGAGATTGAGATCTCCCCCATCAATTCCTCTCTACCTTCCCCGCTACCTAGCCCCGTACCAAGGGTACCGGCAACACGGGTGAAAGCTTACCCAGATGCTTCGAAAGGTCCGTTCGTAGTTTACTTCAGGCCCATAAAGAAGCCTCTAAATATAATTCAAATCGGCAAGGACCTGGCAAAACAGTTTTCGGACGTAACCGAAATTACAAAGGTTAGACCGAACAAACTGCGAGTTGTTGTGAGTAGCTTGAAGCAAGCAAACGCAATTGCTAGCTACGAGCTCTTCACGAGAGAGTACCGCGTGTACATCCCTGCCAAGGACGTGGAGATCGACGGTGTGGTTACCGAAGGAAGCCTCACGGTCGATGACATTTTGCGTCACGGGGTTGGCTGCTTCAAGAACCCCCTGATTCAAGATGTAAAGATACTGGATGTCAAGCAATTGCATTCAGTATCCATCGAAGAAGAAATTCTTTCTTCGGATTCCTTCCGTGTAACATTCGCCGGATCCGCACTGCCAAACTACATCTCTTTGGACAGGGTTCGTCTGCCTGTACGCCTGTTCGTACCGCGGGTCATGCATTGCCAAAACTGCAAGCAGTTAGGTCATACAGCCACCTACTGCTGCAACAAGGCACGCTGCAGCAAGTGCGGAGGCAATCATGCTGAGACCGCTTGCAGTGAGGATACTGAAAAGTGTCTTTACTGCGAGGGAACTCGGCATGACCTTTCGGCGTGTCCCGCGTACAAACAGCCCGAGGAAAAAATAAAGCGTTCCCTCAAGGAACGATCAAAGCGCTCTTTCGCAGAAATGCTGAAGAGTGCTGAGCCACCCTCGACAGGAAACATCTTTTCCTTTTTGCCAACCGATGAGGGTACATCTGAGGATCCCGTCGAAGGGTGTTCTTATGCCATGCCAGAAGGATCTAGGAAGAGGAGAATGATCAACTCTCCTAATCTTTCTCGCAAAGGTCGCAAGATAACCCCTAGCGGAATGACCAATAAGCCAACACAAAAAGGAAGCGGTGAAGAAAAACCGAAGCAAGTACCTCCAGGTTTTAATTTTAAATCAAACCAGGAGTACCCACCGCTTCCTGGGGCACCAAAAACCCCTCGTGCACCCATTTCTCGATCAGAAGATAAAATAGAAACAGGGTTCATAAAATTTTCTGATATTGTGGACTGGATATTTAAAACATTCAACATACCAGATCCCCTACAAAATATTCTTCTTGCCCTTCTTCCTACAGTAAAAACCTTTTTGATGCAACTAGCAGCAACTTGGCCCCTCATTTCAGCTATCATATCTTTCGATGACTAATACGGCGAAAGAGGTTAGGAATTTTATCACTGTATTACAGTGGAATTGCAGAAGTATCATCCCCAAATTCGATCTATTTTCTCATTTAATAAATACATACAATTGTGACGCATTTGCGCTCTGTGAAACCTTTCTCAATTCAAACGATCAACTCAATTTCCACGATTTTAACATTATTCGTCGAGATCGAGACTCACACGGTGGAGGGGTACTTTTAGGGATTAAAAAGTGCTATTCCTTCTTCCGAATCGACCTCCCCTCGATCTCGAATATTGAAGTCGTTGCCATTCAAACGAATATGAATGGAAAAGACCTATGCCTTGTTTCGTTATATATGCCTCCATCCGCGCGGATTGAACAGAAGCATCTCACTGATATAGCAGAGTTGCTTTCCGCGCCTTTTTTGATATTGGGAGATTTTAATTCTCACTGTTCGCTATGGGGGTCGCTGTACGACGACAACCGATCTTCTTTAATCTGTAACTTGATCGACGACTTCAATATGACAGTTTTGAATACTGGGGAAGCGACACGTGTACCTAATCCTCCAGCACGTGAAAGCGTGCTTGACCTATCCCTTTGCTCGACATCACTAGCGTTAGATTGCCGGTGGAAAGTAATCAACGATCCCCACGGTAGTGATCATCTTCCAATCGTTATATCAATTGCTAATGGTTCAACTCCCCCGAACCCAATCAATATTTCCTACGACCTTAAACGTAATATTGATTGGAAGTGTTATGAGTCTATTATAGCGCAATCTATCGAGACTCACGAGGAACTTCCTCCGGAGGAAGAATACGCGTTCTTAGCTGGCTTGATAATCGACGCCGCGACTCAAGCTCAGACGAAACCGATACCCGGGGTAACGATAAGACAGCGCCCTCCCAACAAATGGTGGGACAAAGAGTGCTCTAAACTGTACGCGCGAAGGTCCGCGGCGTATAAGGACTACCGGGAGTACGGCACTGTCAACCTGCTTCGAAAGTACGAGGCACTGGGCAGGCAGATGAAGAGCTTAGCAAAGGCGAAAAAACGCGGGTACTGGCGGCGGTTCGTAAACGCGTTGTCCAGGGAAACAGCGATGAGCACTCTTTGGGATACCGCCAGGCGCATGCGGAACCGTGACGTTTCGAATGAAAGCGAGGAGTATTCAGATCGCTGGATACTCGATTTTGCCAAAAAGGTCTGTCCAGACTCTGTACCGGAACAGAAAACCTTTCGCGACGCGTTATTAGTAACTACGGAAGAGCCTCCATTTTCGATGTTGGAATTTTCAATGGCTCTCCTGTCGTGCAACAATAAGGCTCCAGGGTTAGATAGAATAAAATTCAACCTGTTGAAGAATCTACCCGACTCTGCAAAAAGACGCTTGTTGAATTTGTTCAACAAGTTTCTTGAGCTAAATATTGTTCCGCATGACTGGAGGGAGGTAAAAGTCATTGCTATTCGGAAACCCGGGAAACCTGCCTCTGATCACAATTCATATAGGCCGATTGCGATGCTCTCTTGCCTCCGGAAATTAATGGAGAAAATGATCCTCTTACGGTTAGACAAATGGGTCGAAACAAACGGGTTACTTTCAGATACTTTGGCTTTCGCCGGGGCAAAGGGACGAACGATTGCCTAGCGTTGCTTTCTACTGAAATTCAACTAGCCTTTGCTCGAAAAGAGCAAATGGCTTCTGCGTTCATGGATATTAAGGGGGCTTTTGACTCTGTCTCTGTAGAAGTTTTAAGCGCGAAACTTCATTCGCAGGGACTTTCACCAAATTTGAATAACTTTTTGCTCAATGTGTTGTCAGAAAAGCATATGTATTTCTCACATGGCGATTCGACAACTTCCCGAATTAGTTACATGGGCCTTCCCCAGGGCTCATGTTTAAGTCCTCTCTTATATAATTTTTACGTCAATGACATCGATGAATGTCTTGCAAATTCATGCACGCTAAGGCAACTTGCAGACGATAGCGTTGTATCCATTACTGGTGGCAAGGCTAGCGATCTGCAAGGACCATTGCAAGATACCTTAGACAATTGTAATTTTATTATTCACACTATTGTACTATTGAAAATAGTCAAGCCTTGTCAAAACGAAAAATACGACCTCTGATTGGTCGTTATATGATTGCTTCCCAAGCACGGTCAACAGAATCATATACCTTGCAATTGAAAACATGCTATATGGCCTATATAAGAGCCTGTTTCAGCCGAAGCTGCTCATAATAGTTCTAAACAGTGACAATAGCAGTAGTCCTTCATTAGCAGCAGCACTATCCCTGTGGTTGGTCACCACGTCTCAGGAGCAGCGCGGTTCTTCTCAGCGTGTGTCGCCAGACTGCCATTATTCCCCCCGTGGTGGGGCAGCATGAAGATTGCTAAGATTGCTATCAGGAAATCCAATTTTGAACATCAAAATGCCTTTTTCAAGGCAAATAAACAAGTCATTGAAAGTTAATAATTTTTGACAACGCAAGCAAGATTCTGTGTTGGATCCTAGCAATTCAAATTTGTCACACCCGTCGAATTTACTGAATGTGAAATAGCTTCCACAGTGCATGTTGTCCGTGAATCTTGAATCCTCCACTGTTAGGGCAGCTCAAAGGTTGTGATCAGCAACCGATTTTGAACCGCAAAATGCCTTTTTCAAGGCAAATATAATTGAAGGTTAATAATTTTCTGGCATCAACACAAGCAGACATTCTGTGCGGGATGCAATCAAATTCGGTTGTAGTTGTCTAATTTTTACTTTATTTAGTAAATAAAGTAAATAATTTAGTTATTTAGTAAGGGCAGCGCAAAGGCTGCGATCAGCATAACCGACTTTGAATAACAAACTGCCCTCTTAGAACGCATTCACAAAAGCAGTTAGTTCGACTATGCAGAGCTAATATGAAGTCGATTCAATCAATCAGCATTAACAGAATTTCGTCGTCTCCCAGCTGCCAAGTTGCAACATGATGCAACACGCAACAGCGAGCAAACGAAATCGCTTGATGTTACAAGCCGCAATACGGTTAGGGGTCAAATCGTTGCGTGTGTAAGAGCACCATCGGTGTTTATTCGCTGGATACAAAAACCAAATGCGAATTGTTGAATAATTCGTCTGAAAAACATTAGGAAATGGTAAAACTGAACAGAAAGGCGTGGCCTATTACGTAGCGCCCTTCGGCTATAAAAGAGTGTTTCTGGGAAAACTAGCTACATCCATTAGTCGGAAAGTAAGCAGCATGGACTGTCCACAACCTTGACAGCAGTAGCAGCAGATATCAGCACTCTGCAGTAACAGACAATAGCAGCGGGTTGCGCCTGTGGCTGCCTTCAAATTAAACAAATCACTTGCCTTGTGGTTGGTCACCACGTCTCAGGCCTCAGCCAGGCTGAACGCCAACGCGAGCGATCGGGCGGGTTTTTGTCGTACACCAGCCGGCACTGCCTCTAATGGAAATGTTGGATCATTTTGTTCAGAAGAATATTACTGTCGGTAATATTGCACAGATCATTGCATTATATCCGATTGGAATTGATCAATTGTTCTTATGAGGACAAATAAAACACTTAATCTGAAGAGTTAATAGCTTTGGGTACCAGTAGCAGTATGGTAACAGCTTCAGCGGTAGGTGCATCCGGTACTTCCCTAAGGCCGATGTTATAAGAAAGTAGATGGAAGCGGCACGGCGAAACAGTTCGGGTGTGCTTAGACACGCATCATTTTTCGTTGTTGAGATTATTCCCCACATGAAACGACGCGCTTTCGTACGATAGCGGCGGTATTAGCGGTAGATGCATTTGCCAACACTAACTTCAGTAAAACCGTGTCTAATTTTTAATGTGAAAACACCTTTCTATTGTGTTGGCCGTGCGCATCAGGCCTCTGCCAGGCTAAACACGAAAAGCGGCGCGAGCCGATTCGCCCGGCCGTAGGTTAATGAACAGCCGTAAGTAGAGCTGTGTAAAAGTATTCTACTTCTACCTTGCGGTCGTGGCTTTGCACACAACCCTCCTGTGAATTTTTTTTGTAAATGATGAGTAATGAAATCTTCGAGTGCAGTAAATCAGTGTTTGTTCTAGTATCTAGTATCTGAAACCAATTCCAGATTTGTAGTTGTCACTCGTTAATTTTCTTGAGAATGCAATTTCTAAAATGTTAATTGATACAACATTTCCGGAGATACTAAAAATTCAGAAAATAAAAACTTAAAACCGAAGAAAATTTTACTATTTTTGATGAAAATGCTATAACTCGCGTTTTACTAATAATATCTCAAACGGATAAGTATTTTTTCTTAGAAATGCGATAGAATTATCAAATTAGAAATCAAAATATACTTATTTCCGAAATATGTCATTGATTTTTTTAAATCTCCTAAAATTATGTATCATTTAATTTTAAATAATTTTGTATTTGCGGCCATAATTAAAAGTAAATAAGGATCCAATTGCCAGCAAAGTTAGAATTTTTGCATAGTTATCTTATATTTAACCATTCCCTCAAACAGTTTGTTAAGAATGAAATAATGTTGTTTGCTTTGTTAGTTTCTTATAAATTTGAGTGAGAATGCATTTATCTAGTTCCCCATTTTCCTAAGCTCGTTAAACGTATATACACCAATGCATATACAATTATTGGAGAACATATTGTATGTGTTTTCATTAGGCGAGTATGATTCTAATTGTAATATCATAAGATCCCCAACAAGTGTCAAATCCGCATTAAAACTGCAGGAACGAATGGTATAGAAAAGCACATGCAATGGTATCTCGTTGTTGTTCTGCTACGATTAAAGCTTTCAAAAGGCAAAAAACGATTGCATACTTGAAGGCGCATGATATTAACGAATTGACAATTAACCCGAAAACCGGATACGCAAGAGCGTATTTAACTTGCCGGATACAAAGTGCCAGGTCAATCTGATGCGTTTTCAATTTTAATGAATAAAACTGATAATTTGGCACGATTTAAAGGTTGCGTTATATTTAGATATTTTTTACCTAAAAATATACTTCCTTAATCTGAAAAAACAGAAGAAATTAAGGTTATGAATATACCCAGAGCCGGATTTATGGGGGGGGGGGGGGGGGGCAGGGGGCCCGGGCCCCCACATTTTTGGGGCCCCCACAAATTGAGAAAAAGATTTTTTCTCTTTAAAAAATGAGATTTAATCAAAAGTTCGATTTACAGTAAGAAAATTTGATCAGACCATTTCAATCTGACACTTTCTTTCAGTGTTATTTTTTCGCTAGCGCCAATATCACAACTACATCCATAAGAGCTCACCCTGGATCAGGGTTGCCACATTTATTTCTGTATTTTTGCTCAAAAATGTCTGTATTATCTGTTTCACGGGCTAAAAAATCTATATAAAAAATCTGTATCCAGCAAACTGAAAATGTTGCATGAAAATCTTCTTCTTTAAAGAATATATTGAAACAAATCACCATTTTTTGCTTTGGCCTAATTTTTTATTGGTTCCAAACTTATAATTAGGCCAGTTAATCAAATGTAGTTACTGAACACGGTATTGCTTATTCATCTTTACGTGATGTTCATGCATGTTTTTGTCAATTAAACTCTAGTAGCTCCTGCTTGTTTAGCAACGTAGCTTTTAGCTTTTAAAATTGAGCTCATAAGCTTAGGGGCCATGAGATTTCTGGCTTTAGACTTGCTGCAATTATATATTGAAAATATGCGCTCTACAAAAGCCGAAGAATGTGGAATTATTGAAAAAATTCGCACAAATGATCTCAGTAACGGAAACATGAATTTACCATTGGCATTGTGGCGTCCAACTACTCAGACCAAGTTAAGTCATCTGTTTCATCGAATCTTCCGGTCAAAAAGTTTGTTCTTAGCGAGTAAAACTCGTTATTCATGTCTTGTCGATCAGTTACTGTTACGAATTTTGGAAATCAAATCATTTAAATTTTCCAATTTCACGAATGTTTAGAATTGAATAAAGCTACCGTTTTTACAACAGAATCGATAAAATCGAACAGCTTTGCAATTTGTTTCACAAATTTTAAATAGAAATCCCGTCAAATATTTCGAAACGTTATTTTCCGCCTTCGTCCAAGCCTCATCCCTCTTCTTCTGCAACGATACTAACATAAACAGCATCAGGTTTTTTCACAAAAGTTTGAAAGTCGTTGAATTAAATTTAACCTTCCAAAAAATTGATTTCATTTCGAATAACAAAAGATTCTGTAAAATCTGTATTTTTGACAATATTCTGTAATTCTGTAATACAGATTCTGTATTGCTTTTTTAGTTCAAAAGTCTGTAAAATACAGGAAAATCTGTATATGATGCATCCCTGCCTTGGATTCTCTTGGAATGACACACATTAACACACCGTTTGAATCGAACCAGCACGCATGGGAGATAAAGCAGAGAATGAAAATAACCCACAAGTTTTTTTAATGCATTGCTTTTGCTAACTTGTCCGAATCAGGAACACCAGATGTGCTTTGCAAAATGCAGATTTTCTGAGTTCGTGTGCAGATTTTATTGACCTGCAGATGTGTGTAGTTTTTTCCTAGTTTCTGTAGATTATTGTCAGAGTCGTCTTATATTTGCGCAGTCTTTCTCAAATTGTGTGCAAATTTTTGCCTGTGGATCGCAATTTTTTCAAATTAGGTTTTTTTTTCAGGTGTCAAGAAAAAAAAATCGAAGATGAAACTAATTAAAAATAGGTTGCGTACGACTGTGGAGAATGAAAGGCAGTCTTAGCATTATTAAGTTTCGAGTACGAGTATACTGAAGGAGTTGAATGTTGATTATTTAATTAATAAGTTTTCTGCAAAACAACACGAAAGAAAATTTTTTTTGATAACTTTTCAATAGCAAATAAATGTTTTTAACTCGTACGATAAAAAAAAGGTTTTGTTTTATTTCGGGGCCCCCACAATCGTAAATCCGGCCCTGAATATACCCATACTTAGGAAAGGCTCCCAGTTGGATTAATTTTTAAGCGGTAGTGCTGTAAGGTCTCAAAGGAAAAAAAATTTACGAAGCAAACTTCAACGAAAGCATTTATACAAGAATAACACTGGTCGACAAAAAATATACGCGGCCCTAGAGCTCAAAATAGTTGCTGTTGACAAATTTCTGTGAATTTTGGAGCCGCTCGTGTACACAGAAGTGCGTCAAAGTATTGCATAGAAATTTCTCGCCGGGATCGTCGCTTCAACGTTAAGTTTACGAGAAATCTTATTTAAGTCTCTGAAAAAGTTATCCGTTCTAGGGGCACCAAAATTCACAGAAATTGTTCAAAATTTATAGTCTTTCATTTTTTTCAGTTTGAATTCTAGGGCCAAACCTGTGTTTACCAGTGTAATCTAGTATAGATAGTAATAAGGGAAAACTCATTCCATTTGACCAGACGCAACCCGGAACCGACGTCAAATTTTAGCGGATGGCTTAAGCTCCACTCCCAAAGAAGGCCATTCGCCTTTCTCTGTTGCCCAACTAATGAGACCCCTCTTGCGGGCGGGTACCTACTGTTTGTTTCTGAGTTTCGGTTCGAAAACGGCTCGTCTGAGTCAGAATCCACGTCAGCAAGTCCTCACGCAACCAAGAAAATTAACCATACCAAAAACTCTATTCAATCGAAGTTGCCTATTATCATCACGAAGACTGTTCTCTGACCGCTTTGACTATGAACGCTTTAGAAATTATCAGAGGAGGCTGAATATCTTTGCTGCGAGCTTTCGGTTGATCATTCATAGTCAAGGGGTCCATTTTCGTGAAGAATTTTTAAATGATAATAGTTTTGAAAGTAAAGTTTTCAATGCAGATTAAACTTAAACGAGGCCAACAGTGCGTACTATTCTTTTTTTATTTTTTTTATGTTTTGCAATTTGCTTCTATCTTCTTTATTTGCAATTTTCTTTTGCAAAATCACGAAACATATGTTTCGAAATATTTTATCATGATTGCTGTGAAAAATTTCTTTTGTACTGTTAATAATGATGATAAAATGATTCTGTTTCACTATTCCAAACGGTGAAAGGTGAAAACGATTTCAACTTTCCAAGTCGTAATTTAACATCACTGTAGAACACGATGGTAAACTTAATCGAGCGCAAATTACCAAGTTTTTTGGGTAACACTCCGGAAACCGGAAAGAATACACCTCTGCACACAGTTAGTAGCAGATTTTCGCCGTTCAGTTTGCCCTTCCGACGGGCATAAAATTTTATTATTGAAGAGGGTAATGATCCATTAAATTCAATCATTTGATGCTGATTATAAGTTTGGTTGTACGGAACGAAGGTAGTACCCGTTAACCCCACCCCGAAATAACTGCCCAATCAGAAAACGGGAAGCTTCTTTTCATCAACCGTAATACGTGCAGAACATATTATTCTTTTATTTGCAAACAATGTTAAATGAACATTCTGATTTTTCAGCACCGGAAATCACTTAGGTATATATACTCTCTTTCAGTAGTGCCAATCAGTTACGTCGTCTACTGATTGGAAGGAATTACGAGTTTTATCACGTGCACCTGAAGGAGCGCAGATTGATTCCAGGAACATTCATTTTTCGAGTTCGAAGCTGATATTCAACGATTTTCACGAACCTGCTGTATTTAATTGATGTTACTGATTTATCGCACAAGGATATAAGCGAGAAAAAGATTGAAATAATTTCGAGATAGAGAGAGAGACCGAGGTAGCCTTGACTCTATTAAAACTGTAAGTAGACACAAAATATTCATTTTCAATTTGATAGTGAAAAAGACGTTATAGACTTTTTCTTCCTGTTTCCTAAGGTTGAATATTTTGTGACAGGAAGTCGATTTTACGCATCATCACCTCGTCAAATGGGCGGAACTTATTTGAATACGATAAGTTGGTAGGTAAACATTCAAACCGCAGTTTTGTAATATCTTTAAAAAAGGATAGCTTAAAGCGAATAGTGAAAGTGTTGTAAAAGTGAGATAGTGTAGCGTTTGTTAGTCATAACCGCGATTAATGTTAGAAGTAATCACTTGTGGCCTGTCTCTCATTCCCAAAGGCATCTGACGTATAATTCCTATTATTGTGTACAGAATTTTCAAATACATACCTTAAAGGAATAATAATTTACTTCGCAACGATTATTTATGCTATCTCGCATGGCTTGTATCTGATTAAATTTCCTTATTTACTTAGACTTTCCGTTTTTGCGGCTCTGTTGACGATAGCAAAAGTTGGCAGAATAAACTTTCTGAAACGCTCAATTTAAATGCACATAATCATACCGTAAACGAATCACCGAAACTGGCCCGGATCATCGTTACTTAACTTTACGTTTTCCCGGCAAGAGTTACCTAATGCAGGAACGCTCCCGGTTCTTGCCTACTGCTGCTGCTTATCGTACAGTTACTACACTATTCGACAAAAACCGTCGATTCCGGCAATCCACACTTTGTCGTCGGCTTATAACTCGACGGTTAACTCCCTCAGCCGTGCAGGCCAGGACGACACCTCTGTTTGTGCTTCCGGTAGCTTTGGAAGCCTTTGCTTGCAAAATGTGGAATTTACGACAGTTGTTTATTCCGCTGATTCAGACAGGAGTCACAGTCTTGTGAATGATAAATGGGGGAAAGTTGCGCCAAATAAATTACCAGTATAAAGGGGGCAAACAATGGAACTGCTTTTCGCTATTTACTGTAGTTACGTCGAATTATTCTGGTTAAGAGCATAGTTTTGCATACCGAACGTCTTTTGGATAGAATGGCCTAAATGGTTTAACCTAAAATATATAGCAAATAAAAAAATTCTATACTTAATGAGTTCGGATATGTGAATGTAAATGAAACGTGAAACGTGTGAGTAAAATTTCTATTATTGGTCATGCAACAAATAAACCTTTTTACAAATACATAAAAATTGATTGGAAATTTATACCTCGTTTTAATCTTTGGGTAGATAAATTGATTACTTATAATCGGATTTACACATAGAGCACTCGACAATGATTCAATTTACAACGCTTGGGTTCCCATGAACATCTATATGCTGCTGCTACATTTTGGCACCTTCAAACATAAATAATAACGTCCCTATCGTCTCAACTCCTGCGGTAAGTACATCGCACCTTGGGATGTCCATCGAGAAATTTGCGTCACATTTTCTTTCGCTCTGAGCAACTGCTGTTTAGGATTCAAAAATAATTCTCTAGCTCTGCATTAAAATCTGTGACATCTCAACTGTTCAACAGGGTAATAATAAACAAACGACATCTCATACACTTCTCACATCTGACAGCTGTTCACTATTAAAAATTGATTTTCTTATCATGATTTCGTATCACAGTACGGTTTCCAAAGCGCTGCGATTTGTTGTTGGTGTGAGTGTTTAGTATAACGACCCCATAACTTATTGGGCTCCTCATCCTAGCCGAGTGTGTCACAGTCAATAGGCGATAAACGCCCTTTTCTGCCCCATTAGTTATCAACACCAGACAGTGATGGGTAGCGCCGAGCGATTTATATTGTCGTTATCCTACCTCTTTCGTCTTATAATTACACAGGATTGTTTTTTGTTTTTCTTTTTCAACACGGGGGAGGCAGGGTATACTAGGGAGGCAGTATTAAGGATATCTGGCGCTTGAACATTTCGTTAGTCGTTTGAAGCTTACAACAGCTCGAACCTTTTAATTGACAGTCAGGTCTTTCATAACAGGTTTCTCGCGAAGCCGAACGCTAATTGGAATATGCTGGACAACTAAATAGGAATAAATTAGTTTGGATTGACGGGAAATAAAAAATTCATCAATTTTTAATAAGTACCAACAATTGTTATATAATATTGAACCGTCGCTCCAGTCGCTCATGATTTTTTTTTTTTGCATCAAGGATTACTCATTTTCATTGTCAAGTTATAATTGTATCAAAAAGTTGCACCTTATAGTGTAGTAATAAGATTGACGAAAAGTGGAAAATTGAACAGCAGAAAAACAGCATATGTGCGGCTATACAACAAGCGGTTTAGGCAAGCAGCTGGGATGATCGATGGTGTTACTTTCGAAAGTACCGCTTTAGCTATAATCAACTTTACTGAAACCCTGAAGCAGAGTTGGTTCGCAAAAATATTGGATACCCGCCCTGATCCGCCCCATTCTTGTAGCCATGCATGCCATGGTATGCCATTGAGAGGAGAAATATGGAAACCGCAACCAGGCACTAGCAGAACTTTCGCGTAATATTTTAAAGCATGACCCAAAAAAAGAATGAACTTTACGATTATTTTTTTGCGTGACTGCTAATTTAGTGTATTTTGGAGCGGCTTCAGTGGTTTTGGTAATCGTTTACTTTTGGTTACTGTTCAGGGATGAGTGCTTCTAATAACATGAGCTGCTTTATGTGAAGTATTGATTTTTTTCAATATACTTTGACTCGATTTGTTGTGAATCAAATTTATATTATTCATTCACTCGTTGTTGCTCGTTGTTACGATTGTTATGAAATTATATGTATTTGTGTTGTTGTTGATGCATGTTGAACAACGATAAATAAACAAAATATTCAGTGTTGTTTTCAAAAGAAATGGTTTGGGTCACAATATTTGTATTTTGAAGTTTACATTCAACCTAACTCCAATCAGAAATCAATAGGATCCTAAAAAAGGAAAGGGAATCTGAATAGTAATTGGCTGAAGACAGAATGATTTTATGTGTTTTTTGTACAAATTATGAGATCATAAATATATCGCCAAGGGTAGGCAACCCACGATAGGAAAAGATGTCTTAATTGAACCAGGATGATGATTCGAATCTGAAAATCGACGCACGGTAAAATTCAAAATGGCGACTTCCAGTACTTTACGTTAGTTATACTAGCACCATCAGCTGCCGTGTTCGCGCTGCGTCATGTATTTCGACATCAACGCCAGCGTTATTGCATGTGTCAAATGGAGAACTATAAAATATGTATGAGATTGCATGACAGCGCCCCAGACTACGTTTTTGCGCGATGACAGTTATTCGATTGAAAATTTGAAATGAACGTTTTTTGTGGCGATGGAGCTAGGTTCCAGTGTTACGTCTGTTAGTCTGTGATCTAGGATTACTTTGCAAAAGGACCTAAGTAACATTGAAAGACTCTCTTTGTTTATTTTCTCTTTAATTTTTACATATCATTCGAATTTTTACATTTTTCCTTATGCTTTGTGCATAGTAAGCAAGGTTACGTTATAATTTTTCGATTTTTGACAAGAAACCGTTTAAAACTTTCATAATGACGCTGTAATTAACGAAACAGTATCTCTCATTGTTACTTAGGTTTTTTTGACTAGTTACGCGAGAAATGTCGATGCCTAACTAGTGTTGCCAGATATTCAGATATGTCTGGATTATTCAGATTTTCTAGCATGTATCCAGACAGTTAAATTATATTTCGTTAGATTTAATTTGCTTTGTCACGAAAAAAGGCCATCACTTCGAATTTTACACAAAAGTTTGCAATTTGGTCACTTCGAATGTTGCATACTTCACAAATTTATTCCAGAAAAATGGCTTTTTGTCACACAAAATGACTAACAGTTACTTCCCAGACTTTTTATTTAAATTTTCCAGATTTTATTGGAAACCGAATGGCAACCCTGTGCCCAGCACCAGTTTTAACACAAGATGGCGATTTTCGTTTTAAAAAGAGCCTTTTTTCCCTATATGAAGCTGCTCACTGTGACCAGAATCATCGATTTTTTGTGAGATATGGTCGGATATCTGCTGTATTCTGCATTTCTATTTCAATACCGCTATTGAGCAGTCGCATGCTTATAATTTATCCGTGCTTGTGTGGTTTACCCTTCCGTTTACTGCTCTACTATACCGAGCCTTGTTTCTCATGCCAAATATCGCCAATTTTAATTCCCTGGATGAGTTTCGTTGGGCGTCCTTCTGGTCAGTTCTGTTATAAGAGGGATTAATATTTTTTTCAGAGAAAGTCACACCATGGGATTATAGAATTTAGCGTAAAGGAAGGATAAGTTGTGGGGGAGCCTGAGAATTAACCCATGCTTAAGTTCTTTTTAACATTGAACGACCATCCACTTGATGAAGCGGACTCTGTAACCTTGCGGCAATGCAGCTCCCAGCTCGTTAAAATTGGGGAAAATGCTTTGAAACTACCCAGTATTGATAAATTTAGAACCTGGGAGTATGCCCAGAATCGAAGAATCCAACACAATCTCAAAAATTAATTTAATTTCAAGTGAATAGGAGTATAACGTGACTTAACTGGTGGAGGCTAGGATTGTGATGAAAAGAAGTAGAAAAGATTATGGGTTTTCATAAGCGGCCATAAGATCAAGTGCTGATATTGATTTTCGAGTAAAATCGGGTAATCAGTAACCTTATAGATAAATAGTGGAATTTTTATGTTAATCATTTAGCTGGTAAAATAAAAATTTAATGAATGAGTCGAGAAATCACACTAGCCGCTGCTCTTTGCAATTCTTAAAATCAAGGCAGTAGGTAATTGCCAACTTGTAACTACTATCAAATGTATCTCAGGGTCTTTCTTTCTTACGATCATTTCTCATCTCACGTGACTCTTGTGGGAACACATAGAGTTCTTTGCGGTTCTTTCCAGTAAATGTTGACTGGCTGCAGCGCATCGAGAGTTAAAAAATGTTAACGGATAAACTGCTCCCTTGACCAACGTACAGTACACCAAATTGACCATGTTCTCATCGGCCGGTTCTTCTTAGACATTACAAACGTACGCACCAATCGCGGTGCGGATATTGACTCGGACCACTACCTAGTTATGGTATCTTTGTGCGCTCAAAACTGTCGACCGTAAACCACGGCGATATCGTCGAACCCCGCGGCTCAACATCAAGCAGCTCCGAGACCCCCAGACTGCGAAAGAATACATGCAACAGCTAAAAGCGGTACTACCCACGGGGGAGGGGTTTAGTGCATCGCCTCTCGAGGACGGCTGTTGCAGCATTCGTACAGCTATCGGGGAGACCGGATTGGCGACACTAGAACCGAGTAGAGAAACGACTGGTATGACTGGTAGCGGAGAACGAGAAGAACCGGAAGTGGGCAGGTCAACGAGAGAGAACAAGGCAAAGTACAAACGAGCACGGAACGACATGACCACGATTCTCAGTCGAAAGAAGCGTCAGCAAGAAGATCGTAAACATGAGGAGCTGGAGCAGCTGTACCGTGCCAGTGATACGCGGAAGTTCTATGAGAAGGTAAACCAATCTCGCAGATGGATGGTGATGGACTTTCCTGCTTGCTTTTTAACATCGCCCTTGAGGGTGTGATTTGGCGGGAGGGCATCAACACGAAAAGCACGATTTTCACAAGGTCTGTTCAGTTTTGGGCTTCGCTGATGACTTTGACATCATAACAGGTAACTTTGCGAAGGCGGAGGAAACTTAAGTCCGACTGAAAGCCGAAGTCGGTGAATCGGACTGCGAATGAATGCGTCGAAAACAAAATACATGCGAGCGAGCGGCTCCAAGGAGAACAACATCAGCTTCCCAACTCAAGTCTCTGTTGACGGCAATGGGCTTGAGCTCGAGCTTGAGGTGATCGACGAGTTCGTGTATTTGGGGTCACCGGTGACCGCCGACAATAACACCAGCAAAGAGATGCAGTGACGCATCCAGGCCGGAAATCGTGTCTACTTTTCACTTTGGAAGACACTTCGATCGAGTCGAGTGCGACGACGCACGAAGTTGACGCTGTACAAAACCCTGATAAGACCGATAGTCCTGTACGAAATCGAGACAACAAAGCTTCTCGCAGAGGACCTCAACGCTCTTGGACTTTTCGAACGGAAGGTGCTGCGGACTAGTTACGATGGAGTACAGACGGACGACGGACGACGGACGACGGACGACGGACGACGGACGACGGACGACGGACGACGGCGCATGAACCATGAGCTGCACATGCTGCTTGATTAGAACCCCATTGCATACCTGGCGACAGTCAATAGGTTACGGTGGGCCGGTCACGTTGTAAGGATGCTGGACAAAAACCCTGTAAAATCACTTCTCTTCAACAACCCTGCCTGCACCAGAAATAGAGAGGCGCTGCGTGCACGATGGCTCGACCTGATCGAAGGAGGCTTGCGCGTGATGAGACGCCTGTGGAACTGGCGGAACACAGCCCAAAACCGAGCAAAATGGCGACAAATGCAGCACGAGCCACCACGGCTCTCGTCTGATTGGTAAGGTAAGGTAGGAAAAAACTGCTTTAAGTGAAACAACGTGTCGTGATTGGTTTCGTCGTTTTAACGACAGTAATTTTGATGTTGATGATTGTCCGCGTCCGGAAGACCAAAAACCTTCGAAAACGCTGATATGGAGTTAGTGCCCGATGAGGATCTATGCCAGGCGCAGGAACAGCTTTCCTCCAAAAGAATGGGGAATAATTTGGGAATTTGAGATAAGCTGGCTTCAAATGGTGAGAAGAAGCGTCACAGTTAGCTCCGGTCCTCACAAGTTCCTATCGCAAGCCTCAACGAGTCATATGATATCAATATACTACCAGCTGGACAAAGCTGAATGGGGCAGCAGGAAAATGTTGTCAGCCCGGCAGCAGCTAAGTGAGAGGGTGCGACGCTATCATTGGTGCATTAACTAGATTTCGGCAGCTTATCAACGTCCTAGTGCCGGTGTGCAACTCTGAAGAGTGGGGAGCTTCGTAGCCGCAAGACTACAGAGTCCGCTTTGATAAGCGAGTGGTCGTGGGTTCGAATCCTAGTAGAATCAGGCCATTTGATTGTCAAAGGACTTAAACATGGGTTCATTCTCAGGCTCTCCACTACATACCTTTCTTTCAAGCTGAATTCTATAGTACCCTTGCTGACTTTCATCCTAACAAAATAGTCTCTCTTATAATAAATCTGTTCTGAGTAACATATAATAGTTCTCTTCAGGGAATTGTAATTATGACGCGGTCTTGGCTGGCAGAATGAGGTTTCGATAAGACTCCTTTCTCTTGAAAAAATATAAGTCCTACTTATAATAAACCTGACCAGAGGTGAAGCATTGAGTGCCTCTTCAGGGAATTGTGATTGTGACGCGGTGTTGGTAGGAGGAACGAGGTTCGATAAGACTCCTTCCTCTTGACAAAATATCCTTCTTATAATAAAACTGATTTCAAAAATATTTACCCTCTACAAAATAAATAAAAGTAAATGGCGATATTGGCACGAGGAAAGAAATTTCGATAAGACTCCTTCCTCTTGACATAATAAGTCCCTCCTAGAATAAACCTGACCAGAGAGGAACGTAAGGTGTAGCCTCAGTTTAGGGAATTGTAATTTGGCGATATTGGTAGGATAGAAAAGAGGCTCGGGCTAGTAGAGCAGTAAGCTTGAAACGAAGGGGTAAACTCTCACACACAAGCACGGATATAAATAAAAAAGCGTATCATTCACTTCAATAGAGATACTGCCAATAATATGAAGTGAGGAGTACAGAAAACACCTGGGAAATATCACAATAGATCAAAATGTCTCTGGTCGCAGTGATGAGTCCACACAGAGGAAAAAAAAATTCTGAAGAATGCTGTTACGATGGTCCTGCGGCGAGACAGGGGGTTGGTGTAGGTCTAACAATCCATCCGTAAATATCATTAGTTCAGGAAGCAGACAATGTAAGTACGGACCGGAACAATCGGCATAGAGCCAGGCAACGAAAACGGATTAGCGATTGGTAACTCTGATCATCGAAGTGAAAGTCCCTTAGCTTTTTGGAAAGTACTCGCATTCTCTTCGACTTTTTGAGGATCTGCAAGTTCGACATTGTAGCACTGCAGGAGGTATGCAAGAAGAGAGTATCGGTACATTCGTATGCGGGAACACATACGAGCAGGGCACAGCTCTCATTGTGAGGGACAAGCAGAATGCGCAAGCTGAGGATTAGAGGTAGTTTCTTCAACGTTAGCATCATTAACGAGCACAGCCCTCACTAATGAAGTAACGATGACGAAAAAGACGACTTTTACGCGCAGTTGGAGCGTGCATACGATAACTACACAAAACATGACGTCAGAATTGTCATCGGAGATTTCAACGCTCTGGCCGGACAGGAGGTGGAATTTAGAACGGTTATTGGAAAGTTCGACGCACACCGGCTTACGAACAAAAACGGCCTCCGATTCACTGACTTCGCATGGTCATACGTACTTCCATCATACCCTCGTATATCGGTAAACCTGGAGATCACCACAAAAGACCGAATCCCAAATCGATCACGTTTTGATTGACGGAAGGCACTTACTGGATAATATGGACGTCTGAACCTATCGTGGTGCAAGTTTTGACTTTGACCACTATCTGCTGATGGTTCAAATGTCCAAAGACTATCGGTTGCCAACAGGTTATACTTCTCAAAGTCGTCACTGAGTACATACCAAGCCTTAAGGTAGCGTTGCCGGACGAGGAGGAGCTCATCGAAGCCCCTCTAGGAGACTGCTTGAGTAATATAAATGCGAGCATCACCAGCGCAACGGAACTATTGGGTTCGTCGGACTTGTCGAACAGAAACGAAGACGGCGGACCTATCTTTTCCGGGACAACCTGGAAGAGCTGGAGTGTGAGGAAACGGAGCAGCTGTATCGTTCTCTAGAAACACGTAAATTTTATAACGAACTGAACGCATCCCGCGCAGGTTTTGTGTCGCGAGACCAAAATGTTTTTGAATTAGGACGGAGGAATCTTGATTGTTGAGCGTGATAGGTGGAAGCAGCACTACAATGACGCAGAAGGGACAATTTCGTCAGTATAGCGGATGAGGGAGCTATGCCTTCCTCACGATAGGTAAACTTAAAATGATATCGAGCAACTTAGGAACAACAAATCAGCTGGAAAAGATGGTATTGCTGCGGAGTTTATCACGCTTGGCCCGGGTAGGTTGGCTTCCTGTCTACACAAGTTGATAGTCAGGATCTGGGATACAAAACAGCTACCGGAGGAGTATAGGAGGGATTAATACGCACAATATACAAGAAAGGCTACAAGTTGTAATGTGAGAGCTACCGAGCGATCACTATTCGCAGCACAGCCCACAAAGTGCTCTTCCAGATCATTTTGAACCGCTAGCAAGAAGGTTTTGGAAAAGTATCAAGCCGGTTTCGTGGATAAGCGGTCGACAACGGACCAAATCTTCACGCTGCGGCACATCCTCCAAAAATTTCGCGAATATCAAGTCCCACGCATCACATTTTATATCAATTTTTAGGCCGTGTACGACACTAGCGACCATGTAGTGTAGGGCTATGGAAAATCATGAACGAAAACGGTTTCCCTGCGAAACTAACAAGACCGATCAAGGTCAAGGTGAATGGTGTACAGTTCTGTGAGAACATTCCAAGTGCGTTATCAAGCCTGTTTGAAACACGCAAAAGACTTCGACAAGACGATGGTCTTTCCTACCTCCTGTTCAACATTACGTCTGAAGGTGTTATGAAACGTGCGGCGTTCAACATGCGTGGCACGATAATTCCAGCCTGTTCTTCTGCTTCGCTAACGACGTGGACTTTGGCGGAAGGTCGTTCCAGGTGGTTGCTGAACAGTTACTGAACAGCTTAAACGTGCAGCAGAAAAGGTTGGATTGAAGGTGAATACAGTCGAATCTCTCTATTACGACAATTTATATAGCGACAAATCTCTCTATAGTGACATTCTCAATGGTCCCTTCTGCTTCATATTTATAAAACTGATTCGTTTTACTGCGACATTTCTCTATAACGACGGTACCTTGCGATAGAGCGATTCGACTGTACGTCGAAGACCATGTATCTGCTAGCAGGAGGAACCGATAGGCAGTAGCGTGGTAATCGACGGAGATGAGTTTGAGATGGTTGACAAATTTGTGTACCTCAGATCATTGGTAACGTCAGACAACAACTGCAACAGGGAAATCCGTAGACGTACCGTAGCTGGAATTCGTGCCTACTACG
This sequence comes from Wyeomyia smithii, assembly GCF_029784165.1. Lineage (NCBI taxonomy): Eukaryota > Metazoa > Arthropoda > Insecta > Diptera > Culicidae > Wyeomyia > Wyeomyia smithii. The sequence continues at coordinate 80,670,888 of NC_073696.1, read as the reverse complement.
GACTGCTCAAGACCTTGAGGTTTGGTAAACTTCACTGTCATACCAAGTGCACCATGTACAAGACGCTTGCAAGAACGGTAGTCCTTTACGGGTACGAAACTCGAGAAAGACTTGCAAGCACTAGCCGTTTTCGAGCGACCTGTGTTTAGGACCATCTTCGGCGGAGCATACTCCGGAGGATGGCGTATGGAGGCAAAAAATGAGCCACGAGCAGGCGCTACTCTACGGCGAGCTCAGTATCCAGAGAGTCGCTAGAGCTGGGATGGGCGGGACATTTTGTGAGAATACTGGACAACAATCCAGCAAAAATGTTGTTCGTCTCGAATCCGGTCTGTACAAGATAATGAGGCGCACGACGAGCTAGGTAGTTGAAAAAAGTGAAGACAAGCTGCCATGAACCGAGTTTGTTGGCCGGGCATTGTGACTCAGGTGGAATCCTGGGAGATGTTTCACCAGGAAAATAGGTGAGCAAGTACGTGCAGAAGCACGAAAAAGTGATACTACTGCATGACAACTCTCGGCCTCATACTACCAAAGTCGTTAAAACTTACTTAAAAACACTCAAATGGCGAGTCCTACTTCAACCACCATATTTGCCAGATATTGCACCATCCAATTGTTACTTGTTCCGTTCGATGGAAGTTCTACTCATATGATGACATCGAAAAATGGCTAGATTAGTGGATAGCCCTAAAACGACGAACTCTTGATTTTGCATACTAACATAAAAAAAAACCGAGAGCAGTTTTGAAAGTTTTGAGGTATTAATAATGCTTCTCACCATTCAATGTAAAAAGTTATAAGTAAGCACGGGATTGGACACATTATGATAAATTCTATGTGCCAAACAAAAAAATCAACTAAAATATTCCCTCACCAATGTTTCTTACATCAGAGGTAAATTTGATTGCGTTATATTAAATAAACCGAATTTAATCTACCATGAATTTAGCCCTAAAATTGTGCGGAAAAGAAATTCCACAAAAACTATTACTGTCAACCTCACGCATAAAAGGAAAGACACAATAAAAATATTACGGCCTGAAGGTAATAAATTTAGAACGTCCACTGAAGCTAAGTTTCTGAGAACATAATTGAATCAGATATTAAACTGGAACACAAACTGGACCCCAGACAGCGCTTAAAGCACTAAGCACTGATTTGTAACTTCAAGCTAGCGTATATTGAGAAATTGTTCCACTCCGACAGTTGACATAAAAGAACCTGATCTATATACGTAAACTGAGCTCCAGGACACTGTAAAGTAGAAGGTAATGAAAAAGTCGATTCACTAATTTGCGACGAAGCCGTAAGTGCAGTGAAGATAAACCTTACAGTGAACAACCTAATGAGGCGACCTTACCAGAAATATGTTGTTTATCGTAGATTAACTCCGAATTTGGGTCAAAATTTTCATTGGAGCATATGACTAAACGGAAGAACTATCTCTGAAAGACGAGAAGTCATTGCTATCCGATCACATTTAACGAAAATAAAAAGTGTCCTTTTATTAGTTCATACGTGCATTAATGCACAAGTCTAAATTAAAAAAATTATTTTGAACTGCGTTCTCATGCACCATATATACCAGTTTGTTCTGTTTTTTTTTTTTTTTCAAAGATACCTATATTAACGGCTTGTTGGTAAATAATGTGCAAACAACCAAACATCCCTTGAATAAGTGGAACTTAGAACTTGTGACACAACTATGAAGTCCAACTAAATAGGACAAACAAAACTGACGTATACATTTTTTTTTCTATTCTTGGTCGCAATCCTTAAATATGGGATGGTCTTCCTCAAACAAGGCAATTTAAGTGTAGTGATTATCGAGGTAAAGCATTAAACGCTATCGCAACTTGTATCAGGGATTTAAGGTAGCGTACGATTCAGTTAGACCCAGCGAGATGTGACTAATTCTATCATATGCTCCTTTATAAAAAACCAGCTGCTTATTTTTCTACAGCAGTGTTGGCTGCAAAATATCTTTTCATTTCAGATAGCACGTTTAGTTTCTACATAAACTACGTAGCCAGCGAATATTTCGCAGTCTGCATGTCTGCACTAAATTCGCGTTTAAGGCTACCTCAGGGTGCTGTTGACAACAAATCTTGATCCATGAAGGAGAATTAGTAAAGGATATTTGGTGTTTTCGGGAGATTGAGCTTGAGATTAATACTTAATGGTAAGTTGAAACAAAAGGGGTAGACGCATGAAGCACGAGTCGTATCTGTAGTACTAAAAAACAGAGGAAAATGGCATACGACCAGCAAAGGTAACATTTTTAGATTTGAGGTTTTTTAATAAACGAAATTTATTGAAATGTATACAACCCTGTAAGTTTGGTAGATCAAAACTGATTTCAGAATGCAATCGAGAATAATATGTATAGACCACAAAAGTAATTTTTCTTTGTCTGTAGCTTCAATTGACTTGAGCTCGGAAGGAAGCCATCGGTTTGTTCATGATATGCCTACGACTAAAGTATCGTACCCGAAATTCTACAAGAGAAAACGTTCAATCCCCTCACCGTGGTGGTTCGTCCTTAATACTGCCTCCTTCGCGCTGTTCCCTTCCCATTCGGACCAGTAACAAAATACTAGCGTGTAGTGTAGGCAAATATTTTCATTGTACTCACTCTTGCCCCGTAAAATACTATTTAACGGGCTTCCGCTAACAACAAACTCAACGATTCGATGGTTGAATGTTTATTCTCATTCATAGAGGAAACCTTCCTCCCCTCCAGCAGGATTCATGCTATATACGAAACATATTTGCGCGATAATTCTATATGTACAATATTTTCGGCGACCGTCGGTCGGAATTCAGTTACGTATTGCGTTCATAATCCACGTAATAAACCGTCGATAGAGCAAACGTTACAGTAGCGGTTGATACGTACTCAATGTCGTTGTAGGTGGTTGTGTCCTCCTCCTCCTCCTCCTCGTCGTCGTTGTTGTTGTTGTTGCTCCGAGGCTGGTGCCGTTGTAGTTGCTGTTGATGTTGACGGAACTTGTTGCCGGCCATCATCATCATCTTCGTTATCTTCGCTGAGCCCGTCGCCCCCGTGGATGTCGACGGATTCGGACATTTCGACTTGTTGCTGCTGCTGTTGCTGCTGTTGTTGTTGCTGGTGCTGGCCGTTGTGGGTGGTCCGGTGGTGTCGACCGTGCTGCTGCTGTTGAGCGCAGTGGTGAGAAGGCCGGCGCTGGCGGAAGACCCGTTGCCGGCCCGTTTGGTAGGCCGTCCACCAAACCAGTGGGTTCCAACGGCCGGGGCAGCACCGGTGGCACACGATCAGGTCGTAGCATCATTGGGGAATTCCTACATGGGTTGAATCGGTCGGTAAGGAATGGTTCTAAACAGGTTTGATGTGGATGTAGGTAGTGTTATAGTACGGTCCAACGACATGTTCATCATCAGCAAGCGAATGACGCCGCCAGGCATGGCATGGCAAAAAATAAACAAGAATACGAAAATCAAATTGAATGGGCTACCAGCGATGATTGTTCGCGGGTTGGTAACACGTTTAGTAAATTGAAAGTTTGAAGGCATAATAGCATAAATAGTGATGTGATATAAAACGATACAATAATAACAACGGACACATTCTATTGTGAAACAGCATGCATTTATAAAGTGATGTGTGGGTGTTAGTTTCGCTATACGGGTTTTCGATTTGCTGTCTAGTTGAAAAAGATTGTCATGCAAACAGACCTGTGAACTTGATGACATCGTTCATTTAAGTAACTTTGTATGCCTCAAATCAAATATATTCTGAAATTTACAAGAGCCAAACAAGTTTAAATCAAGAAATTTTGGTTTTGGAGACAAGTTTTTGTTAGCTTATAATGTGTAGTTTTTGTGGTAAAAAAATTAAGATTCAAAGAAGAGAGTCCTTTGAGATAGTTTATTTATAATTATATTTTTCTGTTTTAACTATTTTAAAACAAATTTGTTTCGTCTCACGGTGTATTTTTTTCTGGAAGGACAAACTAATAGTGAAAATGAAATTTCTATTTTCTAGGGAATGGAGAAATCTGCTAACATCAAATATACTATTATTGATCAAAAATATCTGCTCACAGACACCTGAGAAGATAGCTCAGGGAGTGGGGTTGAAGTTAACCGAACCCACTGAAACCCTTACAGTCTCCAGCTCTTATCTTCTCGGAACGACGGTTAAGTATTACGTCTGGAAGTGGCTTTTTGTGCTCTTATACCTCATGGTTTACCACCTGGAGACTGGCAGTTAGCTACAGGACTATTTGAGAGGCGGCTGCACAAACCGCCTCCAGATGTCCGGGACTTCCCACATCTTCCGAACTAAGTTGTCCGGAGCAGTGTCAGGCCACTCACTACTATCAATAGTGAGATGATGGTCGCTCCTTGCACGCGCAAAACGCGGGCGTAGGAAGAAGATGTACTCAGCAGTATCCCCCAGATTCACGCACTTCGGAGGGATCTCCCGTGCCCGAGCCAAAGTAAATATTACCCAAAGCAGCTATGGCCTGACAGAGTCTGTATCAGGTGGACAAGTAAAAAGTAAAGACTGTCAAACTGGAAAAAAATGAAAGATTACAGCTATTGACCCATTCCTGTAAATTTTGGTGCCCCTAGCCATTAGAGTTACGCGTCAAAAGCGCCCACCCACTCCAATGCGAACGTTAACAGTGCGCTTCCTTTCATCGTTGAACTGGTGGAGACGACAAGTCAATTATTCAACAGCCTTCTAGGGAACGAGCTGAGGGGGAAATTTGGATCTAGAGGTTGTTTGTAATATGCTAGAGAAAAACCTTCTTCTACAAAGCTGTTAAATAAAATGGATTGTCATATCCATTTTATTGTCATTGATTGTCATGATCATATGTAACAACTTTGTAGATAAAAGTTTTCTCTAGAATACAGGAGAATTTCGATATAAGGTATATATCGATTTTGAAATTCTACATTATATCGAATCATAAAACATTTTCAACAATAGGCCTTCAAATACTTTATGTGGTTATCTTTTGTCTACGTATAGTTTATTTTGGAAATGGAATCCAATTATAAATTATAAGTGTGAACCAACTTGTTTTAAGTACAATTCAAATCGCGTAGTTTTTTGGCTTTTTAAGAGACTTTTGCCGCGTGTGATGGTTCGTTTTCAAAAGCTAGGTCATCTAGAGAGTTAAAGGGCGAAAAAATTACAAACCGTAATATAATTATTACTAGTTTTTTTTCATATTTATTAACATACATACACATTTTTATCGAAACGATTTCTTATATTTCTCCTTATTGTTATTTATTATTTGGTCCGATGTTTAAGAACCATGAATATCTACTTACGGATTGAGTACTTTCTCAATGATTTCTTTGTCCTTCTGGATTTCGAAATCTGCATTTTCTTCGTTGAATTTTAAAGATGACCGTTCAAACTTACTTTTTATTGCACATAAGGGTGACCCAAAATTGTACTATGCACAGTGCAGTGGTTTAAAACGTGATCGTCAACCTTTTGAGTGTAAAAATATCATTCAATTTTCGAAAAAGTATATCTCATGGGGAAACTTTTGATGCAAATAGATTTTTGAATAATCTACCTAAACGTGAGATGAAAATTTTATTTTTTTTATTACTTATCAAATCAAAGTGAAGTCTATAGCAAAGTTTTAGGTTATCTTACGTAGAAACTCTCAACTGAAGAAATCGACCACATACAGGTGGTTAGTTTTCGACATCGGAACGAACACGTTGGGTCCGCGTTCCGGTCCGGTCCGGTCCGGTAAAAAATCGGAACTAGCTCGTTCCGGTCCGATTTGGGTTCGGTCCGATTGGCTTCGTTCCGGTTCCGGTCCGGAGTCTGGCCCGAAGTCCGGGAACAAAAGTTGCCAGTTTTTTCGAGAGCGTTATTTTAGTGAAAAAATTATTAAAAAGACTTTTATGCATGTTGAAAAATGTTTGACTAAATCAATACAATATAAACTAAGTTTTGCAATTTGTTTTTCTATTTTTTTATTATATTTTTTTTCTAATTGAAAAATTTGGAGTGTAGTAACAAAAAAGGCTGGTTCTACAATTTTCCTAGTTTTGGAACATTTATTTAAGCCAATATTTTAGTAAGAGTAGCTGCCGGATTCTTCTCCTACTTGGTCTGTTTATGCGTGATGTGACGAGGACCCGTCCCGAAGAAAATTTGTTTTCGAGTGGAACACTCGATGCAGAAACACACAGGACGTCTCTTGCCATTAACGACAGGTTCGGAAATCTTCCAGAATTGTCCTGAATGATGAAAAGAAAATAAACAACACCAAAAATGAAACAAAAATTATGTATATTGTAACTCACTTTCCACCAATTTAGCCGATGGCATTCAATTAACAGGGTTGCCAGGAGATTTCCAATTTCAAATTCCCGGTTTTTTTCCCGGTTAGAAATTTATGTTTTTTCCGGTTTTAAAACGCATGAATATTTAAGTTCAACCACGTTTATTTATTGAGAAAATAATTTTGTGAGAGAATCTTGTTTTAAATATAATTATTTCATTTCAAAACTTGAAAAAGGGTTAACTTCTTCGGCCAACATGTATTTGCTGTTGATTTTTCGACTTTTCATGGCTGAGATTTTCATTATTTCACTCAGGTAAAATCGGGATATGATTTAGAATCAATTTGTGCTTCATGTTTCAGAATATTTTCACATAAATTTTTAGTTTATGTTGAACCGTTTTTTGAAACAATTTTCTGTCATTTTAGACTTACGTTAATAATTACTGGTTTAATTTAACTGTTTAACTAAAGCAATATTTGTAACTTTCTGCACTCTCTGGTTGAGATTTTCTGCGTTTTGGTTTCTGCTTTTTCAAGCCTTTAATATATATTTTTACAAATTTGGAATTTAATTCAAAGTTGTTTTGGCTACTGTTGAGCTTCGGAAACGACAAATCTTTGAAATCATTTTTTATCATCAAGCCTTGTGAAATTTCATTAATTGTTTTTAAGCTTTGTTACGGATTTTGGGCTTATTCAAAGTGCTTATTTAAAAATAAGATATAAAAATTCATTTTCCACTGATTCTAAATTGAATTTCAAATATGATTGTGGATTTTTTTTTAAATTCAATTTGGAATCTTTTCTAGATTTTCTTCTTCTGATTTCTCGTCAGACTAAAATTTAGCAATTTTTTTAGCTAAATTCCCAATTCTGAGTTCATTTTCTCTCTTAAAACCTAATTTAAAATTGAATTGACTTTAAATTTTTTTTTCGAATTGGCTTTAAAATTCATTTTTCAGAGTTTTTAAAATAATTAGAACACATTTTTTGACCCCGTTATTTTTCAGAGTTTTTAAAATAATTAGAACACATTTTTTTGACCCCGAATCGAGATTGTTTTTTGCCTTGCCTGAATCGGCAATTATAGCCGTTTTTGGCAATTTTATATTTGTTTAAGAATAAATATAAATATAAAGAATAATTTTTTGCATTTTCAACCTAATTATTATCCATTTCCTAGTGTTCACACACTTCAGTTTTAAAATTGATTTTAAATTGATATTATTAGTTTCTTTCAGTCTTCAATAAAATTTAATGCTACTTAGAAACAATTTTTGCCTTTTTGAGCCAAATAAGAAGATTGTTTTGTTTTTTTCTGAATCCGCGTTCTAAATTACAGAATTTTCAACAAAAATCTATTTGAAATTCTAAATTTAAATCAATTTAATTTTATTGCTACTTAGGAACAATTTTTGCCTTATTTTGCTTTTTAAGAAGATTGGTTTGTGTTTTCTGATTCCGCGTTCTAGATTTCAGAATTTTCAACAAAAATCTATTTTAAAAATTGAATTTATTACTCTCATAATATCATTGAATTCTTTTCATATTTATGGCTTTGAATTAAAATCTGATTGCTGGCTTTTATCGAGAACTTTAGAAACATTTGAACATATCTTTTATCTTTTTATAGTCTCTGTAAACGTTTCATGGCAATTGTGAGCTGAATTATGAACAACTGTGTGTGTTTCTGTCGTTCAAAATATTTTTTCCGTTTTCTTAAGGATCTCTTGAGGCTCAGTTATTGTCTTGACAATATAGAAAGGACTGATTTGATACCATTGTGTCGATATCTTAGCGGATAACAACAGATGTGGCTGCGTTGGTTTCTTCACAGATCACTTTTAAGTTTGTTTTATTTCAGTTCATGTAACACGTTTTATTTAGCTTTTCACTTCATTAATTTTCTCTTGATTATGAAGGTTAATTTCACTTAATTTAAATATATTTCAGTTTACAACTACATTTTTAAATCTTATATTCAACTTTAACTTATGTATTGATTGGAAACGCACTATCAAGGGCTCATTTACAGTACTGAATACCATCCGTGTCGGAGTAGAAGAGGGGTATTTCACGTGCTGGAACGCTATTTATACCTCGGTGAATATTCTAGCTGGCGGGACAAGGAAGTCAACAAATGACAATCGGCATTCTGCATCGATGACAGTTTGATGGGATGACTTCGAAAATTCGATGACCGAGGGATCTTCGCACAAGGTTGTTTATAAGTTTGACAGCCAGGCCGCGCTGGTTTATTCGTATGCGAACATTTTGGCCCCTTCAGAAATCATCATTTCTGATGACTATTGGTTGCTGTTCCCGTGATGACAGACGTTGACTGTTGACGTTTCCGCTTCTGCTCGAAGTGGTTATTGTTATCGGCGATCGAACGTGGTTCTTCCAGCTGTATCATTTTTGCATTGTTTTTTCTCATTTCAGGTGATTCAAATGTTGAAATTGCATCGGGATGTAATTAGCGACGAAATTGGTAGATGAGATGACTCATTGCTGTTATTTTGCTTCGGTTTCTGGTCGACTTTCGGTTGGTGTTGGTGATTCATTAGACGGTGCGATTGGCAGCAGGCAAATTTTGCTTACAGGACGAGTGTAATTACCTTGGGCGGTGCGGAGTGTGACCACTCGTATGATTCCATCGGCTCCTGGATGTAATTGTTCGATCCTAGCGGTCGGCCAGAGCATTGGTGGCGATCTTTCGTCCATAAGCAGGACCAGTTGACCCGTATGTAGGTTGATAGGTGGGTCGCACCACTTTGTTCTTGGCTGTAAAGTGGCTAAATATTCCAGATGCCATCGCTTCCATATTATCTGGAATTTCTTTTGAACTAGCTGCCAATTGGTTAGTCGATTACAAGGAACTTCCGCAAGGTCAAAATCAGGAACGGATTTGAGTGCGGACCCAACCAAAAAATGACCAGGAGTAAGGACCTCGTCGTCAGTTGGGTCATCGTTTAGGGGTGTAAGAGGACGTGAATTCAAGCAGCATTCGATCTGCGTCAATAGTGTTTCCATATCGTCGTGGGCGAGTAGAGTAGTACCGAGAACCCGCACAAAATGCTTCTGGGCGGAGTGGATGGCTGCCTCCCACAGGCCGCCAAAGTGTGAGGCCTTGGGAGGGTTGAAAATCCATCGTATGTTGTTGGCTGCACATTCGGTGGCTAGTGCTTGGTGGTGTTGCTTGTCTTTGATTAGGTTGCGCAGCTCGTTCGCTGCACCGATGAAATTTCGTCCGTTGTCTGAGTAGATTGTGTTGCATAGTCCTCTTCGTGCCACAAATCTTCTCAAAGCTTGCAGGAACTTGGCTGTAGTTAAGTCGGTAACCAGCTCTAGATGAACAGCACGGGTAGCGAAGCAGACGAACACTGCAACAAAAGCTTTTTTGGGACCGGCGTGGCGGTGGGGTGGTTTTAGCAAAATAGGGCCCCAGTAATCTATACCGGTGGTGGAGAACGGTCTGCTTGCTGTGACTCGGGAGGACGGTAACTCCGACATAAATTGCTCCAGCAGTTTGGGACGAGCTTTCACACAGGTAATGCAGTTTCGGACGACGATTTTCGCCAAGTTTCTGGCCCCTGTGATCCAGTATCGCAGGCGGAGAACATTCACCAGTAGCTGAGGGGCGGCGTGCAAATGGTTGTGATGTAGTGAACGAAGCAAAAGAGAGGATAGTGGGTGTTTTCCTGGTAAAATAATTTGATGTTTACTATCGTAAGGTTGGGGCGCTTGAGTTAGACGGCCCCCGATTCTCATCAGCTGATCACTGCCAATAAAGGGTTGAACCCACGAAGTTTGGATTTAGATTGCATTGGTCGTGAGTTTTGCAGTGCAATCTATTCCTCATTGTACGACTGTTGTTGTACCAGACGAATGACGACGGCTTCGGCTTCTTGTAGCTTTTTTGAGCTGAGGAACGGATGTGCTGGTGATGTAGACGGTTCGGAAGTTGGTTTGTATCTTCGAACGAAACGGCGACAATATGCGATGATGCGTAGTAGTTTATTGTAGTTCGAAAACTTGCTCACTAGCGAATCGATAAATGAAGGTGGGGTGACGGCTGCTGTTGCATTCACTGGTACCTGGCGTTCTTCAAGAAAAACCTCCTCGTTTTGTGTAGATGTCGATTGGTTTGGCCAGAAACAAGGGTCGAGCTGCAACCATGGTGGCCCGTGCCACCACAGGTTGTCGTTCAGAATTTTTCCTGCTTCTGTTCCGCGGGAGATGCAATCCGCGGGGTTGACTTGGCCAGCAACGTGATTCCAAGTGCAGTGTGACGTTACCTGTTGAATTTTTGATACGCGGTTGGCAACGAAGGTGACCCATGTGGTAGGAGGTGCTTTCAGCCAGTTGAGGACAATTGTTGAGTCCACCCAAAAGTAGACTTCGCCAGAATGATTCAGAGATTTGTAAACCTGTTGGAACAGCTCCGTAGCTAGGCGGGCGCCACACAATTCTAAGCGGGGAATGGTCTGCTGCTGAAGAAGGGCAACGCGAGATTTAGCTGTTAGTAGTGCAACTTTGATTGTGCCGTAAGCGTCGACAGAGCGAAAATAGCAACATGCGCCGTATGCATGCTGTGAAGCGTCTGAGAAGAAATGGAGTTCAATCGACGACGGAGTTTCGCATAGAACCCATCGCTCGTTTTTCAAATCGTTCAGTCGCGGAAGTTGATTGCAGTAAGCCAGCCATCGCTCCTTGATGGCCCTTGGTAATTGATCATCCCAGCCCCACATTTCTCCAGCGTCATTTTTTAAAGTCCACAGCTCTTGCATGAATAGTTTTGCAGTCGTGATTACGGGCCCCACTAGTCCAATGGGGTCGAAAAGTCGGGCAATTTTCGAAAGAACATTTCTTTTGGTGCTAGTTATTTCTGCAGGATCAGATGTTAATGAGATACGGTAGCGATAGTGGTCGGTGGCAGGTTCCCAATTTAATCCGAGTGTCCTTATGCATTGGTCACGAGAGAGATCTACTGATGGTTCTAGAGCCAGCTTATCAGTAGAGACGTCACGAAGAACTGCAGGTTTGTTAGATGCCCATTTACGTAGGACGAATCCTCCTCTTTCAAGAAGTGAGGTAAGTTGCTCTCGAAGTTCGATGGCCTTCTCTATGCTTTCTGCTCCGGAGAAAAGGTCATCCACATAAAAATCCTTGCGCAGGACTTGAGCAGCTTCTGGAAAGTCGTGTTGTTCGTCGTCGGCCAGCTGTATTAAAACTCTTGTAGCTTGAAAAGGTGCACAGGCTGTCCCATAGGTAACCGTTTTCAGCTCGTACGTGTCCAGTGGTAAATCAGGTGAGTTTCTCCATAGGATTCTCAGCAAAGCGGTGTCGCGGTCATCAACCAAGACCTGGCGGAACATTTGTTTAGCATCAGCAACTAGCATAACGCGATGAGTTCTGCCGCGAATGATGATGGATCTCATATCATCTTGGACGATGGGCCCCACCATAAGTGCATCGTTCAGGGAAGGGCCTTGGCTCGTTTTCCACGACGCATTATAAACGACGCGAACTTTGGTGGTCGTGCTTTCTTCTCTGATAACAGCCTGGTGCGGAAGATGGTAGCAAGGGTTGGGCGGTGTTTCGTAGTCGTCGACTTTTTTCATATGTCCCAAGGTGGCGTATTCGGTCATCAAGTCGACGTATTGTTCACGAAGGTGCGGATTCTGAGCCATTCGCGTTTCCATGGCTCGAAACATTCGGAATGCGGCGCGACGGTTGTCGCCAAGCCGGGCTAAGACATCAGGTTTTACGGGTAAGCGAACAATGTATCGTCCTTGTTCGTTACGAGAGACGGTTTCTTTGAAGTGAGTTTCACAGGCGGCTTCTTCGACAGAGTGGCATGACGACGGATTTCCCTCTTCAATAGTCCAGAATCGTTCCATCATTTGCGTCAAATCGCCGATGGTAGCAACATTTGCGACGAACGGTCTGTTAGATTTTGGGCTGGAAATTCTTCCTGAAACTACCCAACCGAACGTAGAATTAATGAGAGGCGGAAGATCATCGCCAATTCGAATTCGACCCGTGACGTTAAAGACCTCGAAAAAGACATCTGCCCCTAGAACTAGATCGATTACTTTGCGACTGAAGAAAGCTGGATCCCGGGCGGAATGTTCCAAGTAGAAGCATCGATGGAGGTGGAGGGCAAGTCCAATGTCAACCGGGGTAAAACTAAACATTCAACTGTAGTAGAGTAATTGCAGACTCGTGATTGGATTTGTGGGAGAACTGCAAACTTAGCGTTGACGGTAGCTTGACCGATTCCAGAAATAGGGACGGAAACCTTTCTGCGTTTGATTTTTACTGTTTGGAGAAATCTTTCCGACACGAAACAGCACTCACTGCCAGAATCGAGGAGTGCTTTAACTACATGCTCAGTTCCATTATCATCGACGAAAAGGACCACGGCGGTGGCGAGAAGTACACTAGTATGGTTAGTTTCAGTAGCGGCGCAGCTGGGAATCTCGTTAACAGTCACTGTGGCTGATGTTCGTGGTTGGGTTTCAGAAGTGAGATTCACTGTTGACTTCGACGACGCTGTATGATGTTGGCTCGCAGCCATAGCGGGTTCAGTGGAACAAAGTTGAGTATGGTGACGGTTTTTGCATTTGCGACACGAGCTGGAAGACTGGCAGTCCCGAACGACGTGTCCTTTACGCAGGCAGTTTCTACATAGTTGTAGACGACGAATCTCCTTTTCTTTGTCCTCAACGCTCATTTTCGAAAACGTAGGACACATGTAGAGCAGATGCAGCATTTCCGATCAGTGGAGAACTGGCTGACAGTGTGACAGGCAGTCGGACGTTGGGGAAACCTTTTCGGCTGGTTTAACGACGGTACGGAGGGCGGAGTTTCCACGCTTTTTTCTTTTAGTGTTTGAAGAACAGATACTCTTCGCTGAATAAAGCTTGTTAAATCTTTAAACGAGATACCGTCCTTGGACGAAGAGTATTCTTCCCAATCGCGACGGGTAGTGGCATCTAGACGGACGCTGAGCATTCGAATGAGAATAAGATCCCAGAACTCCGTTTTCTCTCCTAGTTGCTGTAGCACTTTTACGTTTGACTCGAACTTTTCGACCAGGGCGTGTAAATCTGCTGCCGACTCGCGTTTAAGGGGAGCGAACTCGAAGAGGGCGTTAAGGTACGACTGTTTCAACCGTGGCTTGTTCTTATAATGCTCTTCCAATAAATTCTATGCGACGGGGTAATTTAAAGCTGTGATGGGAATCGTTTGAACAAGTTTAAGAGCATCACCGGAGAGCGAAGAGCGAAGATAGTAAAATTTCTGGATATTGGACAGATCGTTAGATGAGTGCACCAGAGAGATATAGAGGTCATGGAAATTCAGCCAATTATCCAGACTCCCATTGAAAACCGGAAGTTTTATGTCTGGTAGACGAACGTGGGATGACGTAGGGCCTTGCTGGTTTGAAGTAGAAGTCGAGGCGGGAGGTGTCGGAGACGACTGTGGCGATTTATTTACGGACAGGAGAAAGCCTTTAACCCTGTAGTACGCCGATTCGTAGGTGGCTCGATCCTTCAGATGCTGTTCCATACCGGCTTCATCTAGAGCTTCTAGTTCCGACTGAACAGTAGAGAAGTCAGTCCACACTTTGTTCAGGTTCTCCAGGCGAACCGGTACTTCTGGAGCGTGTTGATCCTCTTGGTAGTTATCTGCAAACGTTTTGATGAGCAAGAAGGACGTCTGCAGACTCTTCATTCGATTTTTAAGGGCCTTCACTCGTCGCTCGTTAGACATGATGGCGGGAGGTAAGACGAAGGCCGGAACGTAAGCGAGAACGTAGATCGATCTGTGAAATCGAAAGCAACGCGGAGCACAAACGTGACAGGTTGTGAAGATTTGGAAATATAATCACCTTCTCAAGGCAATTTATATGCCTTGTATTAGAAATTTTAGCAGCAACTCGAACTTATGCCGGACTACTTCAGGTAGTGGCCAAATCCACGGATAGCAATTAAGGGGTGTTCCAGATGACCGGAGTGCGCGGCCCATCCGGTTCGAAGGACCAGATGTCGATATCTCAGCGGATAACAACAGATGTGGCTGCGTTGGTTTCTTTACAGATCACTTTTAAGTTTGTTTTATTTCAGTTCATGTAACACGTTTTATTTAGCTTTTCATTTCATTAATTTTCTCTTGATTTTGAAGGTTAATTTCACTTAATTTAAATATATTTCAGTTTACAACTACATTTTTAAATCTTATATTCAACTTTAACTTATGTATTGATTGGAAACGCACTATCAAGGGCTCATTTACAGTACTGAATACCATCCGTGTCGGAGTAGAAGAGGGGTATTTCACGTGCTGGAACGCTATTTATACCTCGGTGAATATTCTAGCTGACGGAACAAGGAAGTCAACAAATGACAATCGGCATTCTGCATCGATGACAGTTTGATGGGATGACTTCGAAAATTCGATGACCGAGGGATCTTCGCACAAGGTTGTTTATAAGTTTGACAGCCAGGCCGCGCTGGTTTATTCGTATGCGAACACATTGTTATCCTTACGTGGTATTGTTCCAGGTTTTTTAGGCGAATAATTTCCGCAATGGCCCTTATAGTTTTGCCTTTTTTTATTCGCAAGATATGTCTTTCTGATTTTAGAGGAGTATGCAAGCAATTTGAGAAAAAAAATAAAGACAGGCTCTGCATTTTAAGCCTCTAGAATACTATTCAACAAACTTTGAATTGAATTTTAAATTATTTTCGTTGCATCTGGTTTTTGAAACGCAAATTCTTTTAAATCAATTCCTGAAATTTCTGGCCTCAAGACATTTTCTCAAGCGGATTTAAGCTTAACCGATTACCGGTGGAGAAAAATCAGTTTTTACCTCAAACAATGAACTTTAAACTCTTATTACTAATCAACTAAATGCATAATTAACATAAACTGTATTGCATATTAAGCATCAATCTACTCTCTAACGATGCTGAATAGTTTCCTCGTGTTAATTTTCAAGTATAAATGTTGAACTCAAATCAAAGTTTGAATTTCAGGTAATGCCATATGGCATCATACGCCGGGAATGGGTTAGGCTACGATTTTTTTATTTTTGCTTATTTTCTGATGGTCTATTTCTGCCACTATTATGTCAATCACCGACACCCGGGGAGGCGACTTAAACTAGAATCTTAACTAACGATCCGTTGATTAACGGACCGGTGCCAACGGCTTCACTTTCCTATGCGATAGAAGAACCCAGAGATTTTTCGCCTCAGAAAATCTCCGGAGGCTTGAATCTAGATTAGTTTTGGTTGATTGTGAGTGAATAACGTCACCACACAACCATCGACACCTATGGCGTTGGGATTCGAACCCAGATCCAGCGTGGTTGGTGGAGGCATCAATTGTTTCAGGTTTAAAATATTTTTTTATCACAGTTAAGTTTTTGCCTATTTCAAGTTGACATATAAAATTTTATTGGAATCATTCTTGACTTCTCTGGCCTTCAAAATATTTTTTTTAGTAATTTGAAGTTTTTACCTTCCCTGGGCTTTGTAGGTTTTTGTTGGCGATTTGTAACGCAAGAACAAATCTTGTTTCTTTTTAAAGAGTATTTTTACATCAATTGTGAAGAATTCGGTACACTGGGGTCGCTTTCTACGCGGGTTGTTTTTATGCGTTTTTTTTTAACGGGATATTTTTACAATATCGCGGATTATTTTTACTCGATTCGGAAGTTTATTTGTACGCGGTATCAAATAAGTTTAGCATTAATATATCGAATCTTATCTTTTAAATTCGGTACAACCAACCGCGTAAAAAGCGACCCCAGTGTACATAACTTTGAAACAAACTCAGCCATAAATGACATTAGACGTTGATCCTGTAAAGTAGTGGTTGTTTTGATGTTTGATCGCCACTTACTGTTGAAGCCCTAATCAGTGCGAATGAGAAGGGAGACAAATTACAGAAAAACAATCGCAGCCAACTGTTAGTGTACATAACAATTACGGGACTAGCGCTAGGATCCTATTGACTCTAACGGTCGTCTCTCTTAGCCGAGATTCTAACGTATGGCGACTGGCTTGTTACTCCAGCACCTTACCTCGAGACCAACTAAATGGTTCCTTGAGCCTTCCAGTGTTTGTGAGATGGCAGAAAATGTATAGTGCGTTGAACTAATACAACAGATCCCAAGCATGTGTAAATGAAAAATAATGTTAAAAATGGACATGATAAATTTCCCGGTTTTCCCGGTTCAGTTTCGAATTCCCGGCTTTTTCCCGGTTTTCAAGGTTTCCCCGGTTCGCTGACCACCTTGAATTAAGCACAAGCTCAGAACAAGTTGTGCGAGTCTATCAGTTGTTCACTAGTTTCGAAGTGATAGCAGGAGCAAAATTGAAATAGCAGAAAAAATGTAACAATCAATGTCTTTCTAATTTTATAAGAACCATGTGATCAATTAAAGCATATTAAAGCACAGGTTAAAAAGGCGAGCAAGGCCATATGGGTTGACTTTTAATAAAATCAGCAGGAAAATCAAAAAGGATGAAAACCTTGCTGCGTTCTATGGCCTAAATTAATTTTTTTTTTTTTTCACCAAAAAATTCCCGGGTCCGGAAAGCATTACCCGGTCCTTTCCGAAGTCCGGATGGCTTCGTTCCAGTCCGGTCCGGAAAAAAATCGGACTTTGAAGGTTCCGGTCCGATCGAACTTCGGACCGGACCGGACCGGACTTTTACCGGACCCTATCCGGTCCGATGTCGAACACTACAGGTGGTGTTATACATCGACATTCTTAAAATGTCTCAGAATCAAAAAAATACCCATTAACTTTTTCGGATGTGATTTTATAGGCCTACTATGTTCTAGAAATGTTTTCATATTTAAAATATATAAATACATCCCAAGCAGCACACATTGTTGTAATGAAGCAAATGCAACTTTCTATGCAGCAATCAAGAATTGTAAAAATTCGCATCCCGCAACCAAAAAAGTGCAAGAGATGGAGCCTACATGC
The DNA here is from genome assembly GCF_029784165.1 of Wyeomyia smithii. NCBI lineage: Eukaryota > Metazoa > Arthropoda > Insecta > Diptera > Culicidae > Wyeomyia > Wyeomyia smithii. Next base: position 80,653,560 of record NC_073696.1, on the reverse strand, counting down.
AATTGACAGATTCGATAACCGGTGTAGCATAGGAGGGAAAGAGAGGAGATGCAGAATTTTTTTTTTTGATGACCTATACTCTCCGAAAAGCAATCGGTGGTTGTGTCGCGATGTTTCATATAGGGGTACTGGGGGTGAGCCCGGAACTGAGGGTAAGACCGTCACCCCTAGGATTTTACTAGAAAACGCTAATTAACTGTGTTTTGGAATATGTGAAGTGTTGGTATTTAAAATTTTAGACATTTTAAGACACATCGAAGCCACCGTGAAACGTCAAACGTCAAAATAATAGACAAAACATACGCTACTGCAGCAGATGCCTAAACGGATGTAATTTTTCGTGAGTGGAACTTAAGCTTTTATTCATTTGAAAAGACTAAAATAATTTTTCGTTGCTCTACAATTTATTGCCTGTATTGTTAGCAATCACAGGAATTAGATCTGAGGTAAATTGAAGCGATAAATTTGTAGAAATACTCTTTTTAATAAAATGTGTGCTGTCGGGGTAACACCGTCACCCAGTGAGTGGTGTAAGCCCGACATGGTCTGAGGCTAGTTGGATGTTACTGACACATATTTCTCATCTATTACCGATGTCTCTCTAATAAATAAATTAATTAATCGACTTAAACCATGCACTCAAGCTCTTCTGTGATTTATGAATGATTCCAAGGGTTATTAGAGGTGCCAAATGTACTGAATCAAGTCACAAAACTGACGGCTTTCCCGGTGGTATTTGAAATATGCTCCCGTGTGGTCAATGTGATACTGACTTCAATGAAACTAGTTAATAATATGGTTTAAAGTGCCATATGATAGGCTTGCCGAGTATCAAATTGTTTCATTGTTTATACATAATGTTCACCAGAACTTGTTCCGGCAATCTGCCCAGAACCAGCTAACCGACAACAACCAAATTCAACAGTAACATACAGAAATGTAAGATTTCCTATTCGGCGGTTACTGAATTCAAATTGGTTCAGTTAATTCGAGTTAATTCATGAACAAACTTAGGTGCCGGTGTTACCCCCAAGGGGTGCCGGTTTCACCCGCACTGCTTGCTAAACGTCATTTTTATCTTAGTTTCAAAACTTCACTATTCCTTGTAAAATAACAGTTTGAAAGCACTGGAAACCTTCATATCTTGTAGAAAACAATTTGGGCAATGATTCTGTGAAAGAAAAATAACAATATTCGCCATCAAGTGCTGCTAAAGAATCATTTTCCTTAGGGGGCCGGGCTTACCCCCAGTACCCCTAACTACATACATTGTAGAAAATCTGAATCATTCAGATATATTGGAATTTTTCTTTATTTACATTTCTGAAAGGCAAGTAATTTTACTTGCGATTAAAAATTTATCGTGCAAAAAATGTTTTTACTTCGTGATTATTGACGTGCCTCTCAGAAAGTGTTTCAAAATAAATTTTATAATAAAAATTCACTAAATTATGAGCATGTGTCGAGAAAAAACAGTTCAGAAAACCATGCCCAGTGAATATGCAATGTTATTGATGCAAAATTTAAGATAATGAAAACATATTTTTTTATTATTCAGATAAACATTTAAAGATGACTGTTTACTGTGTGGTATTTTTAGCAAATATATGGTTTAACACGATGTTGCTACACATTTTCATCACTAGGTTGCTTTCTTGAAAAAAAAAAAAAAAATATTTATAAAACAACAATATGCAACATCATGTGAAAATTTAAAAGCTTTACGAAACATGCAGTTGGGATCAGATCGCAGTAAGCTATTGAGCAATTACTAGCGTTGAAAAACGAGAGTGTAACACGTAAATAACAAAATGTTGCTCAATTCTTCCAAAATTTATTAGAGCGCCCGAAAAAGTTGCATGCACCATTAGAAATATTTTAAAACAACAAATATTGACTAATAGCATTTTACAATATGTTGCAGGTGCTGCTTAGGATTAATCTTCCCAACATACCAAAATGCACTTTTAAGAATTAACATTTCTAGCTCAAGAGTCTCACAGATGATCTCGAGGTACGATGCTGGCCTACAAGGAGTAATCAAGTGCGGTTTAAAAAAAACTGGGTTTGGAACATTTCATCAAACATTTTTTGCGATTCTATTTTTAGTAAAATTTTGTATTAAAATATTTCAAACAGATACTTCAGGGATCAAACTTTAAGTTGAGTTTTTTTCTAATCAGCTCTACCGCTCCCGTCCCACGCTATATCATGTTTTTTCATCAACATTCAATCTTTTGGACGGTTTTTTTTACTGTTCGCTAAGTGTAACGTGATTTATGGACACTGCATGAACGATCAATAGTAACCAGAGATGTTGTCAAGATAACCAATATATTGTTTATAGAAGTTTCCATACCAAATTACTTCATATCGAGATAAAGTGTACCTTATATCGAGTGACGCTATATCGAGGGTACGTTATAACGAGGGTATTTTATATCGAAGTCCACCTGTATTACTATCGAGCTCTAGGTCCAAATTTTCCTTTGAGCTCGTTCCCTAGCAGGCTTTCGAATAATTAATTAAAAAAAGCGTCTTCACCGAATCAATAGTAAAAGAAGCCGCACGGTTAACGTTTACGTAGGAACTCCATGGTTGATGAAATCAGTGACCGTTTTAGGATTGTTACTTCATACCTGGCATGGAGTTGAAAGGTAACTTCCGAAGAAGTTGAAACTCGATGAAGCTGAGCTCTCAGCGTATCTACTTTGCTTTTCGGTTGGGAAGTTGCCGGATTTATCTAAATGATAAAAAGCAGAGCAGAGTGTCCAGTGAAGAGTCCTCCCGAAGATGCATAGTTCAGTACGCGTTAACTAAGTAATCTTTGGATAACCGCAAGGCTTGGATAGATAAACTGTTTAGCTTGTCTGCAACCCTACGCATGTTGCCAATGAAATGCTATTTCTAGCTTTTCCCATGTACTTTTTTCACCATTAAAGGTGGATGTGGACATACCCCGAAACGGTTCAGGTTCAATGAATTGCTCAGCAGATCCTTGATGGGCATGTTCATTTTTTTCGATTCCGCAGTGACCGAGTACCCAAAGTAGTATAATTTTGTAGAGATGGGAAAGTTCCCCGAGTGTTGCAATGCGCTCCCAAACTAGTCTGGAAACATGAGTGGCAGACTTTAACGCCAGTAACGCAGCATGACTGTCTGAAAAGACTCCGATTTTGGCATGTATATTGTGTATATCTCTGCTTGTGGCCTGGTTGGTAGATCCCTGATCCAGTCTGGGATCCGATTTTTGAGCCATACGGGCAGAAACACAAGGTGCCCGATGGAAGCCTCGGCCCTCCATTGTTCCACATCGAGCGATTTGTGACGATTCGCAATCACCCTGTATGAAACGTTTAGTTTGAGATTGTTGTTACTAAAGGTTTTATTTCTTAGCAGCCGTAGAGATGTAGAGGCAGTAAGCATGGCAGTCGGCGTTGTGCGCAGGACACTGGTAACTGAAAGACAGGCCAATCGTGAAACTTTGGTGAGTTTCGCCTGAGCTGTTGTTTCATTTACCTTAGGTCACCGTGCGATGGCTGAGTAGGTTATACGCGGCTGAGCAATCGTAATGAAAGACCAGAGCTCTAATTGTAGTTTTAGTCCCAAAGTCTTGCTGAATAGCCTTCTATATCAGAATAAAGCTAGCTCTTAAAAGGCTGATGAGTTCGGACATGATGTTTGGTAGAATGCCTTGTGAGTTCATCGGCTTAAAAGCGCTTAGTGCCCAATCGATAAAACTCTCCGTGAACAGTCGACGAGCGAACACTTCAGAGTCACGGGTCATGCGTCTGGATCCGAGGCTCCGAGGCTTTAACGTTCGACCTGGAGGTCACTATCGAGTCAGGAAAATTAATGTTCATAAAAACATCCAACGTTTCTTTGGTAGTGACAGTCATACTTCCATCTTCGTTTTACAATTACCCAAGACCATTCGTATGATTTTTGGACATCGCTTCTTGCAGTTGTGTTGCCTCAGACAAAGTATAAATGTTTTCATAAAATCGAACTTTGAATCTCCTCTTAGCTTTGCGTACCTCAGCGTTATATTTTGTAAGGGATGCTCAATAGGCTTCCCAGTTGTCGTGCTTTTAGCCCTGTTGAACAAGCATTTAGCTTTCCGACGAAGGTTGCTAGGAGTTTCGTTTCCCCAGGGATAATCATGACTGTCCGTCCGGGAAGTTTAAAGTGAAAGCTCCCGTGTTTCTGTATTGTAGGTCACTTACCGTGATATCCAGTTCAACTGAGTTCGAATATTTTTGTGACAGAATGTTCTTGGAAAAGTTCCTTAGAAGATTTCTAGTTGGTTTTGTTTGAATTCCTGAAGTGTTAAAATCACTATTACTTTTAAATTTTTAATGAAATTTCACAATAAGTAGTTGAAGGAGAAAATCCCTTTTCATATAATTTTCATTCTTTACTTTTGTATTAGTGAACTCTTCTTGGCAAAAAAGCGTACACTAGCTGTTGACGTCTTTTGTTTCATTAGACTTCTCCCGGTAATAGCAAGTGAATGGCGGTTTTAAATTCCCGGAATCGTGTTGACAACACGATTCCTCTAACCAATATTGTAATATGGTCTATTAAGTATTTGAAGAATGATTGAAACGGAGGAGTTGGCTTCGAACTTTTCACATGTGAGCACTCTTGAATATAACAATGCAAGAAATACAACAAGCGGCCGTAAGTAGTTCTATATCAGCCATGCTGTAGTTTCTTGTACCGAACATTTCTGTAAGTTTTTTGAAGTGAGAGATTTCTATCACGAGTTAGATTTTATTGTGAAAATTCAAAAAGATTCTATTATTTTATTCCTTTGCTAAAGTACTGTGAATAATATAGTTTTAGTGCAAACGAATTAAAAAAATGTTAGAAAAACTTCGATAAAAGTCCTTATACGCGCGATATTTTTCCGGTCGCGCGAATCAAATCGTTGCAAACAAATTCGCATCCACTGCAAACTGATTAATATCCAATGATAAAATCAATTTAGCTTTGCTTCCACCGGAGAAAATAAATCTAAGCGGGCAATTGAAAGCACTTTTCCCACTTTACAAGAGCAAGAAATTCCGATGGTAGCAAACGCACCCAATCACATTCTGTGCCGACAGTTCCTGTCCGTTTGGCAAAATAAATCGAGAATTCTACTCTGCCTAGCCGATTTTTCGCTACACACGGGGCCCCGTCAGGGTTTCGGGACGTGTTCGATGGGCAATGGTGGGGATGATTGGAAGGATGATTGAATGGTTTGCTCGAGCAATGGAACGGATTGCCCCAGCGTAATTGAAACTGCATCAATTCGATCTAAAATCATTGAATCGTTTTTCTGTACTCGTACACTCGTGAACCCATTAATGAACGCGGTTTACAAGATGCGAGTGAGTGTAGGAAAAATTCGTCCAGCCGATGCCACGTGATGTATTTTGAATTGTATTACGGGCTAGAATCGTGCTTGATTGTTGTTTATGTTGGATTAGGGTTTGAATTAGTAAACAGCACATATGGAGGCTTCTCGGTTATAAAACTCAAAAAAAATCTGCATTAATCTTGAAAGAAAAGATTAGCAGACGTGATGGAAACTATTCCCAAACCCATTCGTAAATAAAATATCATCATTATCACCATTGTAGAGCTGTAGCAAAAAAAGTACTGTACACTGTAAAAGTAGAAAATTCTTTAATCGACTTGAATTCGCAGACTTCCGTCTGTAGGATCACTTTCGCAGCAATAATCTTCCATAAACACAATACTATTTTACATTAACCCTTTCCCTTCAAACTCTTATTACTCAGTAATTACATGCACAATTGACACAAACTGAATTTCATATTTAAAATCGAACTATTCTTGAATATAAAATAGTTTCATCGCTCGAAATTTCAAATATAGTTGTGAACTGTATATATTTGAAGTTCAGATGTCAGGTGATGCCATATGGCATCACCCACCGGGAACGGGTTAAGCTATCAAGACAAGACATTAAATTATCCGCATAAATTCAGCTCTCCTCAAAATCCTTGTTTGTCATTCCGATAATCGAACCAATCTGTCTTTAAGCATCTGTTTTCCTCGATTTCTTGCTATTATTTAGGACACACGGTATAATCAAAAGCATTGTGGCGGATAGAAACCAATCAATAAGGACGTTGACGGAGTCGAGGTCATAACAATAAAATGAGGCCAGAAATCGGCAATTTAGAAGTGTTATTTCCCATCAAAATAATAGGAATACATAAGCTAGCTCTAGGTAGAAAGCAGAAACCGAAAAAAGGCACGATCTTTATGCTGTTATGGATTTGCCTTTTATGAACGAAGGCTTTCGCAGACGAGTCATTAGTAGGCACATTTGTGGCGAAAATTTCGCAGACGAGATTGGCGATATAGTATATAATGGTTTACTTCGCGAAATGAAAATTGGTTGGCTGTTCTTTGGCTGCCTCTAAAATTATACTGCGAACAAAAACTTAAATGAATACTGATTTTCGTGTGGCGTTCAAAACGAGATCATAAAGTTACGACCACAAGTCCGGTTGATAAAATGACTTTCAGGTGTCAAAAAAAGAGCTGCTAGCTGGAAAAAAATCCGAATAATTTACACAGTCGATCTTGTTATCGTGCGTCTCCATCGATTAAAAAAGCGTATGCATAAGCAATTATTTTCGTCGGAAGCTTAACGAACAACCTAACCTAACGTTATTTTCTCAATATGATTTTCGTAATTATCGATTTCGTTTTTTCGTGAACAGCTTAATCGTCCCTAAAATTGATTTAAAACGGAAGCACGGCAAAAACCTTTATCATGTATCCATTTCTAATGCCTGTCGTTTGTTTTTTCCCGGAGCTGGGGCAATCCACTCGGGTCGGTCATTTTTTTTCTGTATTATAGTTGCACTCATCAAGTATTGAAAACCGTTTCGGGTAATTTCATTTTCGACTACCAATCGACTGCGGGTTTACTGCTGCATGGAACCAGCGGAAAGCTCCAACAGCATCTAAGGTGGGAATGAATAATTCATGATGAAACGATAAAATCAACTGACTGCCGAAAATAACACCATTGTACACAGAGGTTACGTCATGCAAGACAGGTTGGGATAAATTTAGGGTGTAACTAATGTTAGAATTCGGGAATTTATCCCCAATATGAAAAGTAAACTTCAAGTGCAACAACAAACTAATCTACTAAAGATACAACAGCATAAGCTGGTTTGTGGTACTGTAATGCGTGTGAATTTTAAAAAGCTGAATTCAACCTAGAAAGGAATAACACCTGTAGTACTCACGTGCATCGGGATTCGCTGGTTCAGTGAGTGGTTTTTGTTCTTTTTCAACGAGCACAACAGTAGCTCCCGCATCCCTTTCCGGAAGTTCCGGCTCAGGAAGGCGTACAGCAATGGGTTGACGCCCGAGTTGAAATATGTCACTAGAAAGGTGAGCGGCGTAAACAATGCGTTGAAGTTTGAGTCTCCTTTGTAGTCGGTTGACCTGTGGAAAAAAGGAAGCAGGGAGTCAAGCTTGAGTTGGGGCTTGTACATGGGGTTGATGACGATGGAGGGCTATTTCGGGGTTTCGTTATATTTCGTGACAGACGTGATTGATTTCGGGGCCAGGAATGACGGGAACTAATTTGATTAAAACAGTGATTTACTGTTGTTAACGGTAAATGTTGGAGCTTATAAATCTCTCACTGTATAATTGATGTGACATTGTAAGTAAATGACCTTGAAATTAATTTGTGTTCCGAAGCTGGTGGAAGTTAGTATTTTCCTAATATTGTGTGATGGGTTTAATTTCGTTGCTACTCGGCTGAAGGGAAATGTTGCGAGGAACGCTGTTCCTCGGGATTAGATAAAGACTATATTCGTAGTATTTTGCTGTTCAAACAACTTATTCCAAGCAATAATTATTCGTTTATTATTTGCTGAAATAAACAATTCATTTCTTAGAATAACTTTACAGCATAATAATTTCTGCTGGATAATTTTTCACTGTAAATAATAAATTTTTGGTACCTAACCCTGCTTCGAACAGAACTAGAAATCAGAGGCGGAACAATCGGGTGAGGAGTATAAGAAGAAGATTTGGAAATTGGATTTTATTTACATCGCCTTAACAATAACTTGGTTCCCTTTACAATTGGCACTGCGAAGATTTTTGTTTCTTTTCACTGGACTGTGCCTTTCGTGGGACGGATTTCAACAAATTAAACATTTTAGATCTATGTGACAAAATTATGAGCCATAATATCGTTGGAAAATATTGCATCCAGTGATATACTTTTAAGTTCCGTATAATTTTTTTCGCTTTTTCCAAAAAAAATTTAAATTGTCAACCTCATTGCAGATAAAATGTACTGAAAAATTCACTGGAGAAATATAAAATTTATGAATGGATTCGCCTCGTGAGTTTTGTTCTATAAGAAGAGTTCAGGAAAGGACTGTCAAAGTAATTTTGATCTCATCAATGGTTTGATCGTTGGTGAGATTCTTTAAGACAGTTTTGAAAGGCTTGGTGTCGTAGGTAAAAATGTGTTTTTTTTTCAGTCAAATACTGAATAAGACGGTTGAAATTTTTCATTAGCTCGGCCAGCAAGCAACATTCGCTCCTATGGCCAATTTGATACTTAAATTCAACGTCAGACACAAGCGTTAAAATTTCGTTTTTTGAAGATAAGAAGACGCAATAGTTTCCAAAATAGGTGAAACATTCACCTTATTAACACTATAGCCATTCACTACTTCTTCTGGAGTGCCGCAAGGAAGCAATCTGGGCTCATTTTTGTTCTCACTTTTTATCAACGACGTTACTGCTATATTACCGCGATGTACAAGGCTCCTTTCTGCGGAAGTTGTGAAAGTTTTCATAACTATAGCCTACCTTGATGACAGCCTGGAACTATAAAAGTTGCTTGATGTCTTCGATGATTGGAGCAACCGAAATCTGTGCGTAGATAAATGTAACGTCATCACCTTCAGTAGAAGGCTACAGTCAATCAGCTTTCCATACAGCCTGCCTCGGCAAGGACCCCAGCGCGTGTACCAAGTTAGAGATCTTGATGTTGAACCTGTGATTTTGGATAGCCAGCTTACTTCCCGGATACACTACAAGCATGTCATCTCTAGAGCCAATATTCAACTGTGAATCATCTTCAATTGTCGATGGTCTCTGAGATCTAGTGCGCATGAAATCTTTGTACTGCGCCATGGTACGTTCGATGCTTTTTTTTCCTCTGTGTGGACTCATCACTGCGACCAGAGACATTTTGATCTATTGTGATTTTGCCCAGGTGTTTTCTGTACTCCGCATTTTATATTATTGGCAGTATCACTATTGAAGTGAAGGATATGCTTTTTTTTATTTATATCCGTGCTTGTGTGTGAGAGTTTACCCCTTCGTTTCAAGCTTACTGCTCTACTATACCGAGCCTCTTTTCTATCCTACCAATATCGCCAAATTACAATTCCCTGAACTGAGGGTACACCTAACGTTCCTCTCTGGCCAGGTTTATTCCAAGAGGTACTTATTATGTCAAGAGGAAGAAGTCTTATCGAAATCTCGTTCCTCGTGCCAATATCGCCAATTACAATTCCCTGTAGAGGGTGAATATTTCTGAAATCAGTTTTATTATAAGAAGGACTAATTTTGTCAAGAGGAAGGAGTCTTATCGAACCTCGTTCCTCCGCGTCACAATCACAATTCCCTGAAGAGGCACTCAATGCTTCACCTCTGGTCAGGTGTATTATAAGTAGGACTTATATTTTTGTCAAGAGAAAGGAGTCTTATCGAAACCTCGTTCCTCCAGCCAAGGCCGCGTCATAATAACTATTCCATGAAGAGAACTATTATACGTTACTCAGAACAGTTTTATTATAAGAGGGACTTTCTTGTTAGAATGAAAGTCAGCAAGGGTACTAAAGAAATCAGTTTGAAGCAAGGGTATGTAGTGGCGAGCCTTAGAATTAACCCATGTTGAAGTCCTTTGACAACCAAATGGCCTGATTCTACTAAGATTCGAATCCACGACCACTCGCTTATCAAAGCGGGCTTTGTAACCTTGCGGCTACGAATCTCTCTCTGTTCGATGCTTGAATCTGCTGTTGTTGCTTAGTGTACATGACGTGCCCAGAAAAGTTCGTGCGTGTGGCACTAAGGCATCTTTAAGGCAACATAACATAACATAACATAACATAACATAACATAACATAACATAACATAACATAACATAACATAACATAACATAACATAACATAACATAACATAACATAACATAACATAACATAACATAACATAACATAACATAACATAACATAACATAACATAACATAACATAACATAACATAACATAACATAACATAACATAACATAACATAACATAACATAACATAACATAACATAACATAACATAACATAACATAACATAACATAACGTAACATAACATAACATAACATAACATAACATAACATAACATAACATAACATAACATAACATAACATATCATAACATAACATAACATAACATAACATAACATAACATAACATAACATAACATAACATAACATAACATAACATAACATAACATAACATAACATAACATAACATAACATAACATAACATAACATAACATAACATAACATAACATAACATAACATAACATAACATAACATAACATAACATAACATAACATAACATAACATAACATAACATAACATAAAATAACATAACATAACATAACATAACATAACATAACATAACATAACATAACATAACATAACATAACATAACATAACATAACATAACATAACATAACATAACATAACATAACATAACATAACATAACATAACATAACATAACATAACATAACATAACATAACATAACATAACATAACATAACATAACATAACATAACATAACATAACATAACATAACATAACATAACATAACATAACATAACATAACATAACATAACATAACATAACATAACATAACATAACATAACATAACATAACATAACATAACATAACATAACATAACATAACATAACATAACATAACATAACATATAAACATAATCGTTCTATGGAAAAATAATGACAACCAGAAAACGTTTAGAGCAAAAGTGGTACATGTCCAGTCTGAGCATGAAGGATGCATTATAGTTCGCTAATCTTAGGACATAGAACATTCATGTCTTCAGCAGGGTTGTCCAAGTGATTGAGTACTATAGGATGATGATCTGTTAAGGAATTCTGTTACTTCGTGGCGCTAGTGTATATGTATTTGGTAACAGAAGAAATTTTACATAATCTAGAAGCCAATTCAAAGGAAAACACCCTAGCATCTTTAGGATTGTTATTTGGCCGTGGAAAACTACACGTTGGACACAGGTTCAACTTCCGGTAGACTACCGGTTGCTTTCTGGATCCAGAAAACCCGTAGAAGAGGGAAACTGAGAATTGTTTTGGCCATTTTTCCGGAATAATTTTTCAGATCTCGGCTTTTCTTTGATATTATGGTATATTATTGCGTTCTGCATCAATTTATCCAAAAAGTTAAAGAATGGCCCGTTTACCATATTTGTTTTCAACGGCTCATATGTTGCTTTATATTAAGCTTCGATTTGATAAAAAATTATGCTTAACAGTTGAGAATATGTTGAACATGTTGAACATTGAATATCGTTTTAATCTATTTATTCAGAGGAAACCCTTTTTTTTCCTTTTTTAAAACAAAAATATTTCAAATATTCCACGTGAACATTTTCTTTTATTTGACATAGATGAGCAATTCCAATTCCATTCCATTTTTGATTTGGATTAAACTTTACACAGATGTACCTATGGGCTGAAAATGTCATTTTGTGCTATTGGTAACTTTGTGTAGAATTTTATACATATTACAAAAATCAGAACCACCCACACTTGTGCGTAGCCCCAACAGCATTCTTTTTGTCTGTTAGTCTAAACCAGTAACATATATAAATATATAATCTGAGCATCTTCTGTCAGTCTATTAAAAAGAGGATAGACTGGAAGTAGCTAGACAGAAATGGATATAAATTATATCTGTGGCGAAGCAAAGATGGGGAGGGGTTGGGGTTGGCCTTTCCTTGAAGCCTTTGATTTTATTTTTTTTTCTATATTAGGATAATGCAATACTGTTTATTGGGGTGCCAATGGAATGTATAGGAAAATTTGACCTTCGAATTTTGTTTAGCCATAGGGCTCAAGTGGTCCCCGTGGCTCTGTGGTTAGCGATGTCGTTCGGCTAGCTCTTTCACTCGGTTGTGATTTCCAGAAAGTCGATTGATTAAGAAAAAACAGAGAAAACATCTGTTCTCAACGACTAATTAATAAGATATTTGGCATAAAAAAACTCGTTTTATGCTTTTCAGGTACTGGAACTTTGACCGCTCTGATGCACCGCTTCTGGAAGTCCAATTGCAATTTAGACCTTTGTCAGGGACTTGTAATACATAAATCCTCGTACGTGCAGAAAAATTTGCGACCATCCGGAATCAAATCTGTTGTTAGATTGAACCTAACCTACTTTCGATTCGAATTCCTGGAACTTTTCACATCTGATAACTTCACTTCTGAACATAACGCTGAGCGGCGTTTGTTGTTATACACGTTTCAGCAAGATAATCACATCAATAAGGTGACATCGGGGAAATATACCATTTCTAAGGCTAGGAACAATCTCTATTAAGTCTCTCCCTAATGTATTCATGAGTTTTGTTTCATTTGCGTAAAGAATGCAGCGGCAATCGTAGCTACGACGAAGAAAACTTTAAAATATGCAAATATTGGATGAAAAAGAGCAAAAGAAGCCCTTTTCCGTGCCCTGCACAGGATTTAACCATCACCGATAGAATTGCTGACCAATTTTACATAGGAAATATTTCTATATTTCCGGTTGATAGCTCAGCGGCGTTTATTCAGTGGGAATTTTGGTGCTATTCTTCCAGTATGCGCTGGAGAAAAACCATTTGTTTCCGATTTTTCTCCCTGTTCTTTTAAAGCTTTAAAAATCTTCGCTTTGTCTCTGTGGCTATAGTTACCCTTACACTGGCCGTCGTTGTTTCTTCCACCGGAAACAAGGTGTCTAGTATCAGCACTTCATTCATACGGAGGAATATCGTGAAAATATACTATTGCAGACTATGCGACTATGTCTGTCAGTGGGAATGGAATTTCGTGAGTATATCTGGTTCTGGGAAAGAGACTACCGCACGACTGAGCGGGAATTTTGCATGGGAGCTCTTTCCGAGAAGACGAAATTGTTTAAATCTACCAACCACTGAATCAAATTCGATAGCAGCACTTCAATCGATTCCGAAAGCACTTCATCTTTTACGCTGTTCTCTTCCTTTTTTTTGTGTGGACTCATCACTGCAACCAGAGCTTAGATCTATTGTGATATTGTCCAGGTGTTTTCTGTATTCCGCACTTCATATTATTAGCAGTAACACTATTTAAGTAAGTGATACGCTTATCATTCATATCAGTGCTTGTGTGTAATCACCTTTCCGTTTCAAGATTACTGCTCTTCTATACCGAGCCTCTGTCCATCCTAACAATATCGCCTAGTTACAATTCCCTGGAGAGAACTTTCATATGTTACTCACACCAGTTTTATTATAATAGGGACTGATTTTTGTTAGGAGGAGAGTCAACAGGGGTACTGTAGAACGTGATGGGGAGCCTGGGAATAAACCCATGCTTAAAAGTCCTTTGACAACCCAATGGCCTGATTTTACTAAGATTCGAACCCACGACCACCCGCTTACCAAAGCGGACTCTGTAACCTTGCGGCTACGGAGCTCCCCCCTGTTCTCTGCCTACTACAATGCAACCCGTATTGAGAGTGCATCAAAGAGTTGTTAAATATTGTCATATTAGCAGCTCTGAGCAATCAGCAAATCTGCTATTTGGATTTTTTTCAGCCAATGTGCTATTTGGAATTTTTGATACTGCATATTCAGTTTTAAAGGATGTTATGCCGCAAATCAAAATATTACACGTTACTTCAAATATTAAAAAAGAGACGCAAAGATTGACGAATTGCAAATTTCGAAGGAAAATTCCTGCGTAGCGCGCTGAATGCATTGATTTATTTAATGTTTCTGGCTACTTTCGTTTTAGGATGCAAATAGTGCATTGCTTCATGAGCTCCCGTGAATATATGTAAGTACACCGGGGATTTAACCCGAATGTCGTGAATAATCTACGCTTTATATTCGTAATTTTGTGTTTTTTCGTTGCCAGAGAGAAATGTACACAAGCGCTTGTAGACACGACGCTTCGTCATGGATTGGGTTTGCCTCAGTGAGGCGTAGGGTGAGCAGTATCGGAGCTTTTGTGCTACTGAGATCAAAAAGCGAGTTGAATACAAAATGAAAAATCGTTATTTGCTTTTATAAATCAATTTACTTTCCTTCAATGACTTCAATTTAGATGCAATACACTGTCAACGTGTTTTTTTTCTCAGGATTCGCAGCAAGTCAAAATGTTCTTTACCGGAATATCCTTCAAAGTTTTTTTCGTTTCTGTTTTAATTAGAGTCCTGTGCTTTTATATTCTGTCTAATCGATTTCCGGTCTTTAGCAAACACAACGAATTCATTCTTCTCCTGTTGTATTTTTTTATTAATAAATACTTTTGATGATCTTTAAAAGAATATTTTTTTTGCAATTCGAAATTTTTTTTTTTGCAGTAAAAATCATGTAAAAATTCCCAAGAATTTTTTACCGATGAACTGTAATAAACATATTACATTACATTACAGAAACTGATTCTAACGATGTAAACGATACAATTTTACAAAAATTTCCAGCAAAATTATGGATTATCTTCGCAGAGGTAGTTGACAAAAATGTTTTCTAATTCATTCTAATTCGTGATTGGTGAAGTTATAATTAAGTTGAAACTAAGTCTTGAATCGCTTAAAAGCCGATTACATCTGGCATCGGCTTGGAATGCGTACAATGAAAATAATTCTATTTCCTAGGACTGCAGAAGACTCAATTGAAAACCACTGCTAGTGAAACAAGATGCTCCTAGTGTAGGACGACATGTGGAATTCGCATTCACGTGAAGCGCGTCCACCACTCGGTATACGGGGAAGCACATGTAGGATGCGGGATTGGTTTACCAATCTGATTACCACATGGCGCCTTGTTCATCAATTAATTTGACTGAATTGGAGTCCAATGCACAAATCTGCTGCAGTGTAATAACGACAAGCGATTGTGTGTTACTCGCAGTTACAATTGCATTGCATTGGCTCAGTTTGGTCGTTTGCTGGTGGTGAAGCGAGAAATCCGTTTCTATATTCGATTGCCAGAGACGAACGCGAGACGCCGAAGATTGATTTCAACTCATGCAAGCGCGCGTTTTCTATTGTACGTGTACCGCACCGCTTCGCACCGCACACCGGACTGCACGGATGGATTCAATGTATGCACTTTGTATTCTTGGTTTTGCGGTTTGATTGTTACAGCTCTACTGCTACTTGAGCGGCAATTTGTAATTGAAACGAGCCAGTTAGTAGAGGTTAGTTCGAGTTGTTTGTTGATTTGTTGTTTGCTAAAGTTGTGAGTCGCACGTCATTGCTGATGGTTTGTGTGTTTTCATTGCTGTTCCAATGTTTTGCAATTGATACGTTATAGAAACGATCAAACGATTAACGTACTGTGTGTGAGCTCCGCTGTTATGACTTGTTCGACATCGAGGAAAACAGGCAGACCGCAGCAGCACTATTTTAAACCAGTAATCGAAGCTGATCTACGTTGCTACTATTGTGGGATTTTTTTTTGTTCACATGATTTAATTTCAGTTTACGAATAACCCGTAGCATAATTGGTACAAATAATATTGTAACTTGAAAATAACTTCAGTTGAAATATTCAGGTCCGATTTTAGTTCAAAAGTAAGTGACAGTTCCACTGTAAGTCTAAAAAATTATCTACTGCATACTTTATTTACGGGCTTTTTTAAAATGGCAATAGTTTCCGACTGTTATTCTGTCATATTTGCTTTTTTTATGAAGTTGACATCTGGTGATAATTCTCTCTGTGATTTTTTTGTATATTTTTTAAAATTTTATTCTGTCATTATTTTGTTTAAAGCCTCAAAACCACCCACATGTGTACTGATATGGGCAATCTAATGCCCATTGAAGCAGAACAATCTTAAATTGGCACATATAATCTTCAATAATCATACTCTTTCGAAATGTTAGTCAAATAAACTAACCTATTCCTGAGAGATCAGTTCAATTATCTAAGTGTCAGTGGTGGGCACCGCTAACCGAAAATTTAGCGACGCTAATCGCTAAGTCGCTAACCGAAAAATTTAGCTCGATAATCGCTAAACGCTAAACGCTAAACCCACATTAGCGGAACTTTCGCTAACTTTTTAATAAGCTAAACCCACATTAGCGGAACTTTCGCTAACTTTTTAATAATCGCTAACTTTTTAATATGTAAATAGTCATATCGCTATATTTTTGCTCGTGTTTTGTAAGATTTCGACCACTTTGATCTGTTTTGGTTAAACAAACGAAAGCAATTACTTTTTAAAGCTATTTACAGTAAGAGGTTCACGAAACGGTATTCATATTTGATTTTGTAAAAACAAGAATAACAAAAATTATTTAGCTTGCATTGAGAAAAACATTCTTAGGAATGTTTTCATGAAAATTCAATTATTATCTTTTGGTAGAACCGAAGTTGTCATAATTTCAAGCGCATTGCAATTTACCGAAGTTCTTGGTGTGCCAAAAATTCAATCTAGACCTTGTGCTCGTTCTTCAAAATGCTCCTGTGGCTTGTTCGATAACTGAAACTCCATTCTAGGGTAAAAAAAACGACAAAAGTAACTTTCGCAGTAAAATATGTTCATCTTTCGTAGCAATTTACGTACGCCATCAGAATTCACAGTTTTTCTAATTATTTCTATTGTCGCTTCTCCACAAAATTTAGCGAATTAGCGATTAGCGTTACGAAGGCCAAAATTTCAGCGACGCTAACAGTTTCGCTAACCAGCTCAAAAATTAGCGAAATCGCTAAATCGCTAACTGAATTTTAGCGTCGCTAATTAGCGAATTAGCGAATTAGCGGAATGGTGCCCACCACTGCTAAGTGTTCATTGTTTGGTTAACCATCATAAGCATGTTCACATCTCACTGTTACGCTACGATCGGTTTCACAAAAGATATCACACTTACCAGTACTGCCACATCTTGCGCGCATGAAAGGGCAAATTGCAGAGGGCAAACGTCAGAACCACAACCATTAACATGCGGATGACGCCACGTCTCGCCCTCAGTACATTATTGGACGAATGGGACATCTGCGTCAGCTGGGTTCCGTGGTGCCGCTGATGGAAGCTGTTTTGTGCCCGCCAGGTTGTAACAACCACTTTGTCCGATTCGACCGAAACCTGTGCAAAGAAAGGATAAACGATTAGTACAGCAGTAGTTATTAATAGCTACTTTATTATATTTCGAACGGTGTAAGGATGAGAAAAATTTTTGAAGTGGATGGATGAATCTGGTGCTTTCGAATCAATAGTACCAAAAACATATTCCCAGGAAACATCTTTTCCGAGGGTCTGCGCCACAAACCACTGGCCATTTGTCATGCATTTTGCGTTGGTAGGAGTGGCAGAATCACAGCCAGATATTCTATCGTATTACTCATATTGGTTGAACATATGTTAGTCAGCAAACTGACCTGGCTCTCGGTGACTCCTACGCTTCGTTTCTCGTATTTGCTACTGGGTTTCCGGTTGAAATTGGTCGAATAGCTAGATGTGGTGGTGTTCTGGAGTGCAATATGTCGCTCCAACCCCCGCGAGCTCTTCCACAGTGCTATCGCTATTCGGCTGTACAGGACCTGTGGTTCGAAGAAACATAAAGTTAGTGGAATCCACGTCAAACACAGGGTAGCGTTTCTCTCCCACCCACCCGAACAGTCTGTCAACTTACCATCATGAGTAGCAGCGGCAGAAGATATAGTAAGGCAAAATTAATGATATCGAAGAGCTCCGAGTTGAACGCTTTCCTATTGACAATACAGATTGTCTCCAGCTGGTCATCGCCGAGATTATTGGTAATCGTCCGGACAAAGATGAACTTTGGCACGGAATAGACGGCCGACGTGATCCACACAGCAACGATGACCAACTGTGAAATGCAGATGAATGGAGAAGAATACCGGATACGGTAATAAAAGGGTTGGTGTAAAAGGATACGGTAAGATTGTACGATAATGGAGCTATTCATGATTCATGTCAATTATGTTTGTTGGCTGCTGGCAGCAGACAGGACAGGCAGCCAGTCTGGATGAGATTCATCGATGAGACTCATTGGATGATTGATGAGGTTGTAGTAAGATTATGTTCGCGGTTAGAATGAGTTTGCCCACGCTGATTAAAACGATGCATAATTAGCTGTTGACAAAGAGAACATGGACTATCTATCCCATTTAATTCATTGGTTCATTAAGTTTGTCTGGGAGCACGTAAGGTTTAGCAGATAATGAGCCACCAGTTTGATGAGTAAAAATTAAAAAGTTTGAAGTGTGAAATCTTAAATCTTAAGTTTAAATTCTGACAGCTAATGAATAAAGTGTCTAAAATCCTTAGTCTAAAGTCTAATGTCTACAGTCTGAAGTCTAAAGTCCAAAGTCTAAAGCCTAAAGTTTAAAGTCTTAAGTCTAAAGTCTAAAGTATGAAGTCAAAATTTAGAAGCAAAAGTCTAAAGTCCAAAGTCTGAAGTCTTTAGTCTAAAATATTACGTCTGAAGTTTAAAGTCCAGAGTCTAAAGTTTTATTTCGGAAGTCTTGAGTTTAAAGTCTAAAGCTTAAAGCCTTAAGTCTTAAGTCTAAAGCCTTAAGTCTAGAGTTTATAGTCTTTAGTCTAAAGTCTGAAGTCTGAAGTCTAAAGTTTAAAGTCTGATGTCAAAGGTCTGAAGTTTAATGTCTAAAGTTTAATGTCTTAAGACTAAAGTCTAAAATCTAAGGTCAAAAGTAAAAGTTTAAAGCATTAAGCCTAAAGTCTAAAGTCTAAAGTCTCAAGTATAAAATCTAAAGTCTAAAGTCTAAATGCTGAAATCTAAAGTCTAAAATCTAATGACTATAGTCTAAAGTCTTAAGTCTAAATTCTAAAGTCTATAGTCTTAAGTATAAAGTCTAAAATCTAAAGTCTAAAATCTAAAGTTTTGAGTATAAAGTTTAAGATCAAAATTCTAAAGTCTAGAGTTTAAAGTCTTAAGCCTGAAATCTTTAGTCGTAAGTCCCAAGTCTAAAGTCTGAAGTTTAAAGTCTAAAGTCTAAAGTCCAAAGTCTTAAGTCTAAAGTCTCAAGTATAAAATCTAATGTCTAAAGTCTAAATGCTGCAGTCTAAAGTCTAAAATCTAATGACTATAGTCTAAAGTCTTAAGTTTAAATTCTAAAGTCTAAAGTCTTAAGTCTAAAGTCTAAAATCTCAAGTCTAAAATCTAAAGTCTGAAATCTAAAGTTTTGAGTATAAAGTTTAAGATCATAATTCTAAAGTCTAGAGTTTAAAGTCTTGAGCCTGAAATCTTTAGTCGTAAGTCCCAAGTCTAAAGTCTGAAGTTTAAAGTCTAAAGTCCAAAGTCTGAAGTCTCAAGTCTCAAGTCTAAAACCTAAAGTCTTAAGTCTTTAATTTAAAGTCTAAAGTCTCATGTCTAAAGTCTAAAGTCTGAAGTCTCAAGTCTAAAGTCTAAAGTCCAAAGTCTGAAGTCTAAAGTCTAAAGTCTAAAGTCTAAAACCTAAAGTCTTAAGTCTTGAATTTTAAGTCTAAAGTCTCAAGTATAAAATCGAAAGTCTAAAGTCTAAATGCTGAAGTCTAAAATCTAATGACTATAGTTTAAAGTCTAAAGTCTAAAATCTAAATTCTTAAGTCTAAAGTCTGAAGTCTAAAGTATAAAGTCTAAAATCGAAAGTCTAAAATATAAAGTTTTTAGTATAAAGTTCAAGATCATAATTCTAAAGTCTAGAGTTTAAAGTCTTAAGCCTACAATCTTAAGTCGTAAGTCTTAAGGCTAAAATTTAAAGTTTAAAGTCTAAAATCTTCAGTATGAACTCTAAAGTCTAAATTCTAAAGTGTCAAGTCTTAAGTCTGAAGTTCAAAGTTTTAAGTCTACAGTCTAATGTCTAAAGTCTAAAGTCTAGAGTCTAAAGTTTAAAGTCTAAAGTCTAAAGTCTAAAGTCTGAAGCCTGAAGTCTAAAGTCTAAAGTCCAAAGTCTGAAGTCTAAAGTCTAAAGTCTAAAACCTAAAGTCTTAAGTCTTGAATTTTAAGTCTAAAGTCTCAAATATAAAATCTTAAGTCTAAAGTCTAAATGCTGAAAGCTAAAGACTAAAATCTAATGACTATAATCTAAAGTCTAAAGTCTAAATTCTTAAGTCAAAAGTCTAAAGTCTGAAGTCTAAAATCTAAAGTCTGGAATCCTAAGTTTTAAGTATAAAGTTCAAGATCATAATTCTAAAGTCTAGAGTGTAAAGTCTTAAGCCCAAAATCTTTAGTCGTAGGTCTTAAGGCTAAAGTTTAAAGTCTAAAGTCTTAAGTCTAAAGGCCAAATTCTGAAGTCTCAAGTCTAAAGTCTGAAGTTTGAAGTTCTAAGTCTACAGTCTAATGTCGAAAGTCTAATGTCTGAAGTCTAAAGTCTAAAGTCTAAACTCTAAAGTCTGAAGTCTAAAGTCTAAAGTCTAAAGTCTAAACTCTAAAGTCTAAAGTTTAAAGACTAAAGTCTAAAATTTAATGTCTGGAGTCCATAGTCTATCGATTCACAGAAAAGAATTTTATTTAAGACAGATAAGTAATCGAATTTTGTTATCATTTTTGCTTAGAAAAAATAATTTTCAGTCGATCCTTGATAGTTGATAGTTCGTTTAAAACTAATTTATTTTAAATTTCTCAGTCTTTCCAGTAATTCTTTTCATGACAATGTTTCATTGCAATCAAATCAAATTGGAGTTTTGGGAGAATACTCATACGAAAAAACTGTTTTAAAATTTATTATTGAGCTGGAGTGATATTCATTTGGAGAAATGGTTACAGTCGGAATAATCAGGGTCCCAAAGTTATCCTATTAATTTTCAAATAGCGGAACAAAGCGACCGCTTTGATCATTAACATGGCCGAGTAGAGAAAACCCACTACCTAATGACATTTTAAACAACTGTGGCAAGAAATTAATTAGCAAGTGAATGCCCAAATAAATCATCTAGTAAGTGACAATCAAATATAACTTTCGAATGCTCATCAGCACTCTGTTTCACGTCCCCAGTATTATGCAGCCTCAACCACTGCACCAGCACTTTCTATCTTCTATTTCAAGAAACTAATTATAACTGCTTTCCAAGAGTACCACAAACCACAAATCTTCGTCGGGATTTAATTCCCAGCCAAAAGTTTCATTTGAAACTTATATTCAGTTCACACAGCGTTGGTGGCAGCGTCTTTTATTCCGGAAAACTATTATCCACTCCTGCCAGTACCACCATCCTCGTCGTCGTCGTCTTCGTCGTTGTCACTTTTACCGCAATAAATCTGTGGATTTCGGTTGAGATTAGCCGTACCAGCTGCTGCTGGGTCAAATGAAAATTAGTTGTCCTGTATTTGTTCCGCAGTTCACACTGTGCATGCGCGTGTTCTAACGTCCAGCTTGTATCGGTTCGTCATTTGTAGGAAAGTTGCTCAGAAGAGTTTCTCATACGGTTGTGCTATTTGAATACCATCATCCTACTGGAGGGACTACTATTATCTAGTTTAAGATAGTGACTAGCCTGTCGGTGTCCTAGTTCAAGCTTGTTCGATGGTTTTAAAGTTGAACCGAGGCGAGAGCTAGAGTACAGTAATACATACGGTTTATTGCCAATTTGTTCGGAGAAGGGGTAGATTCCTTATGGTGTAAAGAAAAGCAGTAGACAAAAACTTTTCCTCGCAGTCGGAATCTATTGTGGAAGTTTCTCGGTAGTCAATAAACCTGATGGATATAATTGTCTGTGACGGAGAAAGTTTGGTTTGGAATAAATATGACACGTGTGTATATACTGCATACATACATAGTCTTTCCTATTTAGTTTTGGGTTTATCAAACGTCTAGCAACAGACAACAGTGTTGTTGAATCAGACGCTGAGCTGAATACTCAATGCTGTAAGTGTATGTTGACTCCTGCAATCTGTGCATGCAAATTAGGTTCGAAATTTGATTTTTGTTAGTGTATTTCAACCTTGTGGTTTGTAATTAGATTTAGTAACGAAAGAGCAAATAAGCTCTGCGGGCAAGTTGGTCTCGAAAATTAGGTTTATAAATAATCACTTTTCGTGCTTCCAGGGTGGCCCTTGATTAGGTCAATCGTCACGCAACTTTGTTTACTTTGTCGGTTCATCGTCGCCAATATTGACGTTGTTTGGAAACGTGAGGATTACTTACACTTACTTATTCTATGTGATGCACGATATTTTTTCTGTGATTCTGTTGGGGCCGCCTTTCTTGGGATGAAATGTTTATTGAGCAAACACTCACACATGTTTTGGGCAGGTATTAGACTACGCAAACATTTGCTATTTTTGGTACGACTTTTATTTGCACAAAATAAAATCTGTATTGAAAAAAAGCAAATATTTGCTTCGTCTAATACCTGCTTTAGATTTTTATTAAATTTTGTATATTACAAAATGAGTAGATACATTCAGTAATTCAGATTTAGAAATAATAGTTTTGTACGCTATTGGATATTATTTCGATCGAACTACGGACCGGACTTGCTGGACACTATTCGTTTCGAAATCGATCTATGGTTCAGAACTGCATGACGCAAGACCTCCGATTTTTCAGCAAGCATGCAAAGCTGCGCTTTTTTGTGCTATTTAGCCACGTTGGCTATAGTGGATGACGAAATAAAATAGCAAAATTTTTGCAGTATTCGGTAGAGTGCCCTCGGGGGTGATATTATAGTTCAAATATCAAATGTGTAAGAGGATCACATGCTTTCTAGCATTGAATGATATAAAAAAATATTCTTATGCAATCGTGCCCCATTGTGGATAGTTACGAACTATACAGGAATTATTCCCGCTTTTCCGGGCAAACAGTAATTATAAAGCTGCTTACAGTTGGTGTGTCAGCAGTAGTGTATGTACGGGTTGTTGCTTTCGGGCTGTTGCATTCTTCGTCAGGAGGACGGGGTCTTTAGTTGTTTCGAACTAGAGAACCATATGATGTTTCTACAATACATTGCATTGCATAATGTCGAGCGAATATGCTACTCTGCTTTGTTTTTGCTTGCTGGCTGGGTTAGACACTTAGACCCCAGCGAGGTTTGATGAATAGTAATTTTAAGCTACACACTAGATAACTTTATTAACAAGAAAAAAAATTTCGGTAATAATATATATAAAAGAAGTAAAAAATACACACATAAAGCAGAACGAATTCCCAAGCTCGTTAACCAAGGGTCAAATCAATCACCGTTAGGTTATGGTTGTCAGGGTTTCGTGGGCCGGTAATATAACGGCTTTAACACAGTCACTCAAAGACCGACAGAATCAGTGCGTCTTGAACTGTCCTACAGATCAGACGTTTTTTCGGTTGCTTGTGGACTGGTCTTTGACTGCCTATAGCTTCAAAGTTTGTGTTTTGTCAGTGTGTCTTTTAAAGACTACCTGAAAGTTATTTCCCATCAGTCTTTCTCAAGACTACCTACTTTTGAATTTAACATTTGTTTTAACTTTTTTCGTATCACCTGAAATGGCTGGACGGAAAAAGAAACCTCGCATCGCTGCGGGGAGGAAAAGAGAGGCATCTCTTTCTGACACTTCGAGTGTCTGTAGTGACAATCCTTTTGATATTTTGCCTGAGCAAGAAGCTGGTGAAATGGAAGTTATTAATAATGAAACTATACAAAATATAAAATCTTTAAAAAAGGAGAAAGTTCCACCTATTGTGGTAACTATTTCTTCTGAATTTAATATATTCAAAAAGGAACTTTCAACGTTTGTTTCTGACGTTAAAGTTACCTATCAAATTGGCCGTAGAGGTGAATGCCGCTTATTAGACGACTCAGTAAAGGGTCGTGATCGTCTTGTTCAGTATTTAACTGACAAGATGTACAAATTTTTTACATATGGCACCAAGAACGTCAAGCCGTTCAAGGTTGTCTTGAAAGGTCTCACCAACGATCAAACCGTTGATGAGATCAAACTTACTTTAACAGAATTACTTGGCATAGCCCCTACCCAAGTAATTCTAATGAAACAAAAATCACGAGGCGAAAACAGTCAGAGAACTGGAATTTCCCTTGTTAATTATTTAATTCATTTTAACCGCAATGAGGTTAACAACTTAAAATTTTTTGAAAAAGCACATGCCTTGTATAATGTGCGTGTAAAGTGGGAAATTTATAGGAAGTATGGCGGAGGTGAAAAGCATATCACCCAATGCCGTACTTGCCAACGTTATGGCCATGGATCCAAATTCTGTAACATGAACCAAAAATGTCTTAATTGTGGAGACTCTTCTCACAAAAAGGACACATGTCCTGTGAAAGAGAGTAAACATTTTCGCTGTGCGAATTGTAACGGCAACCATATGTCAAATTTTTATCAATGCCCAGTCCGTTTAGCAATTGTTAAGGCAAGGCAAGGTAAACAAAATTCAATTTCTCAATTAAAACCAACTTCAAAACAAAATTCTCCAAGCGTACCAGTGACGCATAGTTTACCTACTCCTTTGCATACCCGTTTAACTTATGCACAGGTTACAGGTAGTTCGAACATTATACCGCCTAGTGTTGGTAGTTCGAAAATAACCGTTAATATGGGTAAGCAAAACACGCTAGAAAATAATTGTACACCTATCACTCCAGCTAATATTGCTACCGAAAATATTTTTTCTAATGTCAACTGCCTGGGGCCTATTACGGCAGGTAAACTTTCTTTTCGGCAACAGGCAATGTTCGATCTTATGAACGCCATGTTGCAGGCAAAATCAATGTTTGAAGCCATTCAAATAGGTACAAATTTTACTATTAAAATTGTTTCTAATTTAAAATTTAGCAATGATTTTAAATAAAACAATTAAAATATTAAATTGGAATGCTCGCTCATTGAAGGCCAATGAGAATGAGCTTTTTAATTTTTTAACAGTAAATAATGTGCATATTGCAATTATTACTGAAACATTTTTGAAACCTAACATAAAATTAAAATATGATCCCAATTACGTGGTTCATAGATATGATAGGATTCAGGGTTCCGGCGGTGGAGTTGCAATTATTATTCATCGCCGAATCAAACATCGTGCTCTTCCCCATCTTGAGACGAAAGTTATTGAAACTTTGGGAATTGAAGTTCAAACTGAACTTGGGATTTTATTTATTGCCGCAGCATATTTACCATTTCAATGCACACGCGAGCTCAAAAATTATTTTAAAGGTGATTTACAAAAACTCACCAGAAATCGTTCGAAATTTTTCATAATCGGCGATTTTAACGCTAAACATCGTTCATGGAATAATTCTCAAAGTAATTCCAATGGCAAAATTTTATTCAATGATTGTTCTTCAGGATACTATTCTATTTTGTCTCCGAATAGTCCCACATGCTTTTCTTCTGTAAGAAACCCTTCAACAATTGATTTGGTGCTAACAGATCAAAGTCATGTATGTAGTGATTTGATCACACATGCTGACTTTGATTCAGACCATCTTCCAATAACTTTTTCTTTATCACATAAATCAGTTTTAAACCCTATGAGCTCTGTTTTTAATTATAACAAGGCTAATTGGGAAAGATACAAAACTCATATTGAGAGAAATTTCAATAATGAGCTTGATTTGCAAAACGAAGTGAATATTGATTCCGCTTTGGAAGCATTAAAATGTGCAATTGTTGATGCCAGGAATTATTCTGTTCCAAAGGCTCAAGTGAAATTTGATTCATCAATAATTGACGAAAATCTTCAACTTCTAATTCGTTTGAAAAATGTCCGCAGACGTCAATATCAACGTTCTCGTGACCCTGTTTTTAAAACTATTTATAAAGATTTACAGAAAGAGATTAAGCATAGATTTACTCTTCTGAGAAATCAAAATTTTGAGACTAAAGTTGAAAAATTGAAACCATATTCAAAACCATTTTGGAAGCTGTCGAAGATTCTTAAGAAACCTTCAAAGCCTATTCCAGTTTTAAAAGATGGTGAACGTTTTCTTGTATCCAATGAACAAAAGGCTCAAAGACTTGCTCAGCAGTTTGAGAGTGTTCATAACTCAAATTTGAATTTTGTGAGTCCAATTGAAAATGAAGTCACACGTCAATTTGATTTAATTTCTTCCCAGAATTTTTTACCTGCAGAAATAATTGAAACTAACTTGAATGAGATTAAATCAATTATTAAAAATTTCAAAAATATGAAAGCACCTGGTGACGATGGAATCTTTAATATACTAATCAAACATCTCCCTGAGAGCACAATGGAATTTTTAGTGAAAATTTTCAATTGCTGCTTCAAAATTGCATATTTTCCCAAATTATGGAAAAATGCAAAAATTACTCCCATTTTAAAACCGGATAAGAACCCAGCTGAAGTTTCAAGTTATCGACCAATCAGTTTGCTTTCTTCAATAAGTAAACTGTTTGAGAGAATTATTCTTAACAGAATGATGTCACACATCAACGAAAATTCAATTTTTGCAAATGAACAGTTTGGATTTCGCCATGGGCATTCTACAACTCATCAATTGCTCAGAGTTACTAATATGATACGAGCTAACAAATCTGAAGGTTATTCCACTGGAGCTGCTCTTTTAGACATAGAAAAAGCATTCGACAGTGTTTGGCATAAAGGTTTGATTGCGAAATTGCAAACTTTTAATTTTCCAATTTTCCTAATCAAAATTTTAAAAAATTATCTTACTGATCGAACTCTGCAGGTTGTCTATCAGAATTCAAAATCTGATAGATTTCCTGTCAGAGCAGGTGTACCTCAGGGTTCAGTCTTGGGTCCAGTCCTGTACAACATATTCACTTCAGATCTTCCTGATTTGCCTCCAGGATGCACAAAGTCATTGTTCTGCGATGACACAAGCATTTCCGTAAAAGGAAAAAGTCTTCGTGTCATATGCAGTCGATTGCAGAAAAGTTTAGATATTTTTTCTTCCTACTTGCAAAAGTGGAAAATCTCTCCCAATGCTTCTAAAACTCAAATGATAATTTTTCCGCATAAGCCTAGGGCTTCTTTCCTCAAGCCAAACAATAGTCACGTTGTCAAGATGAATGGGGTTATTTTAAGTTGGTCCGACAAGGTTAAGTACTTGGGACTAATTGATGATAAAAAACTTATTTTCAAAGAGCACATTGAGAGTATACAAGCCAAGTGCATCAAATATACGAGATGTTTATATCCTCTCATTAACAGGAATTCTAAACTTTGTTTAAAGAACAAACTTTTGATTTACAAACAAATTTTTAGACCAGCAATGCTTTATGCTGTACCGATCTGGTCAAGTTGCTGTTCAACAAGGAAGAAAACACTCCAAAGGATTCAGAATAAAATTCTGAAAATGATTTTGAAGCGTCCTCCTTGGTTTGGTTCACTCGAATTACATAGACTTACTGGTGTTGAACCATTAGAAGCTATGTCAAATAAAATTATTAACAATTTTCGACAAAAATCGTTGCAATCCTCAATTGCTACGATAAGCTCTCTTTATAGCCAATAAGTTATCAATTAAGTTAGTTGTAAGTTTACTTCCCCTTTCCTGACAAGTAGGTTTAAATCCCTACGAATTATAAGTCCTTATTGCGAAAGCAAACAAATCCTAACAATTAAAATTACAAATTTCTAACAGTGTTGAGAAGTCACCATTTGTGATTGGACACACATACTCATTATTTACTAATATTTATCATAAATACTTAAGCTACTAACAAATCTCCCCTTAAAAAAAAAAAAAAAAAAAAAAAAGACCGACAGAAAATACTAAATCCGAAATCACTCAGATTGAACGAAACTAGATTATTAGTCTTATATAAACTAATGGTTTGCGCGCCCGCATGTTGTGTGCGGAATGTTTTATATCTTTGATGTGAGTCACGAAGCCTCTTTCAGATGAAAACGGATGTTTTGTAGATGGCTGTCATTTACATACTTACAAAATTTCCTATGAACTTAGCTCAGTGAAACCAATTATCCTTCCGGGGAATACAATCCTTAACCTGATAATCATATCTACGTCTACCAACTTAAATTAATTAGCCACTTCCAGCCTACTGAAACGATAACCTGAATCATTTACTAAATTGTAAATTTGACAAGGAATAAGGCATGTAAACCTTAACAAAAATAAAAATGTATTTTTCTCCCTTCGCAGTCGTGGCAGTAGTGAGAGACTATTGTTAAAGAAAACCTTGATTGGATTTATTTTCACCCTCAGTCAGGCTCGGTTTTTTATGTAGAAGCGTATCTAATTACTAAAAGCTAACATACTGTTGATATAATATTCATCGTTTCTAAGAGAAAATCCGTCCAACATTCTCGTACTCGAGTTCAGTGGAAATGGAATTGTCGGAATATGCGTATCCGAAAAGTTCCATCTTCCTTCTTCTTAGAACAGCGCCAGCAACGCTTGTTGAACATACACTTAATATTACAAACAAAATAAAATGTATATTTAGCTTTCAAATCCTGCTTTACACGTCACTTTCACATCAATTTGCATTCATGTATGTTGCTGATGTTGAGTTCCAAATAACGATACAACGGCAGCATATATTTTCCTCGTTTGATCCACAGAACAGCCGAGAAGAGATAGCACAGGAACACATATTCTTAGCTAATTTCACTTCAAATTCAGTCGCGTGTATGATAAAATCTTTCAAAATTCGTGCATATCACATATGCCGGGTAACAAAACATAATCTGCACTTAGTAATGAATGAATTCTAAATTAACCGCAAAACTTCCTAACATACTCAGAGCCACTCAAAACAATATAAATCAACTGCTCAACGCTGCTGTCAATATTTCCATTAATATTACAACACGCATTTCTGACGACATTTTATTAGACATTTTATAAACATTTCAAGTGACTTGTAATATTATGTCAGATTCATAAAGTGTTGCCTGATTTTTTAGCTCAAAAAGGGCCATGCGAATTTTTATCTCTTGCAAGCATGTGCCTTGATTACACAGTGCAACAATTTTTTTGCCTTGGCTTCCATGTATGATTTTTTGATGAAGTTTGATGCGAAAATAAATTTCCAGGAGTTTAAACATATTTCAACTTAAGGGGCAACAATGGCGCCATTTTGAATTTTTGAGAAACTGGAAATTTTTGATGTTTTTACAACCCCATTTTGTTTTAAGACCAAATATCGAAATTCTGAGAGTTTGTCAACATATTAGCACCTTTTTACCTATCTTTAAAAAAAACAGATCTTAAATCGGACAAAAACTGAGCTCAAAACGGTGATTCTACGAAACCGGTTTTGGCATAGTTTTAGTGTATTTCACAAAGCAAAATAATATCGATTATTTCTGAACATTAATGGTAATTCGCAAATATCTTAAAGTGGTAGTCAAATTATATCTTATCTTGAGTAAAAAAGTCTCAGAAATCGGATGGTAGGTATCTGATCTACGTTAAATGTCAGCAAAATGTCGGTTTTGCCCCAATTCCCCTACAATACAAAAATAGGTTTATCTGCTGAGATTTGAGCCGTTGAGAGCAAAAGTGGTACATGTGCCATTTTTGCACTTTTTGGGTTTTTTGCATAAAATGATGCAGAACGCAGTAATGTACTAGTATGTCCAAGAAAAACCGAGATCTGACAACCTAAACCAAAGTTATAGCCAAAACAATTTTTGGTAAATAACTAAATCACCATTTCGTTGAGAGCAAAAGTGGTACATGTCCAGTCTGTGCATGTTAGATGAATTGTAAGTCGAGGATCTTAGGATATAAAACAATCATGTCTTCAGCAAAGTTGGTCAAGTGATTGAGTACTTTCAGATGAAGATCTGTCTGCTTTGGAAACTTCTCACTACGTGGCGCTAGTGTTTCACCTATGTCAGTATCAAATCGTATGCTGTTACCAAACACATATACACTAGCGCCACGAAGAGACAGAATTCCTTAACAAACATATCATCATTCAATAGTACTCAATCACTTGGACAACTCTGTTGAAGACATGAATGTTCTATGGCTTCAGATTAGAGAGCTATAATGCATCATTCGTGCTCACACTGGACATGTACCACTTTTACTCTCAACGTTTTCTGGTTGTCATTATTTTTCCCATAGAACAAAAGTGGTACATGTTTTTCCATTGAAGTTTGTGTAAGTTTCTCAAGCAGAACTCGTTATGTTTTCATGTTCTGTCTTTTGAAACCTTTCCAGCAATGATTTAGTGCAGTTATGTTGGAAAAAATTGTTGAAAATAATTTACTATTTGAGTGTTTTCGTTTATCGCGTCTCCTGAAAAATTTACCTAATGGCACATGTACCACTTTTGCTCTCAACGGCTCATTTTACGTAGTTCAGACACCTACCATTCGATTTCCTATTTGCGAATTGGATATCAGTTCTTCATGTGAGCAAAAGTTGGCAACCTCTCAGTCCAACGTCCAGCTTGGCAAGGAATAATTCATACTTCAGATTTAGATATAAGCAGGAAACGCAGCCAAAAGAATCCAAAAGCATAGCGAAACATAGGTTTCGAAAGTTGTTCAAATTTTCGCAAAGGACGACGAAGCACCGTGAATCTTGATTATAAACCCAATTCCTATGTTGACGTTGACTAACGTCTATATCGAAGTTAGGCCCCTGAATTTGAAAATCTAGTAATTCAACCAGGGAAAACCAGAGAAGAGTGGTCAGGTTTTGAGCGCTTATTTTGCAGTCATCTATAATCAGGTTTTCGAGGTTTTGGCATCAATCGATCAGAAATTCTTTTACGGTTAAATTTATGTAACAAAAACAAACTATTGTTTGAGATACACTATTGAAGAATTGGTAATTAATATCGATTGTCTAAATCATACCGCGCAGCCAATCACTACCTCTCTTCCCAAGCACAGTCGACACTAACGGATACAATCGATCTGACTTTGTTGTTATTGTTGTTGTCACTTTCTGTTTCCGATGTTTATGCTGCTGCTAGCGGGAAAAACCTTGCAAATATGCATCTTTTTGTTGGTGTTAATTTTACGACAGCGGCCGGCGCCCCATCATTTTAATTCCAAAACCGCACCAGTGACATGCGGACGCTAGGTGATAGCAGCTGAAGGGAGGAAAGACAAAAGAGTACCGGTCATCTCGTGCCGGTTTCACCCGTAATGCTGGTGGCTTTTAGTAGTAAATGGCTACTGCAAAACACTTAAATGGCTGGAATTCTGGACGGACTAACCAAAAACAAGGATATATTCGGCAACTGGCCCCTTTTGGTGCCTCGAAATTTCATTACAGAAGTTTTGTGAAAGAAGCGTTGCAATTCCCTCTACTATTTGCTTCAATGGAATATTTTTTTTTTTTTTTTTTATAAGAATACGGTAGTCAACGTCATGCGGTCGTGTCTTGAATACCACCCTCCTCCTTTTTTTTATTGCGTGTAAAGGAGAAAGAACTTGACAAGACAGACATCGTCAGTTGAATTCTGTACTGGCACCACTCAAATTTCTTAGTTTCCGTAAAAACGTGTTTAAAAATTGGTGTCAAATATTCGTTTTTTTCATTTCCGTGAAAGATTTAAATTTTAGAACTTCCCGTTTTTATTAAACCTGTTTGGGTCTATTATTTGCGTGTAATAAGTAAGTTATATAAGTTGTAACACCATTTTTTCGTCTTTTTAAGAATATTTTAGGTTTGTGCGATAAAGGCACTTCTACTCATAACTCTGTAATTTTTGTGAATTTTGGAACGGGTCTTTGTGAGATGAAACTTAATAGTATTTGGAACTGTTTGCCATTAAAAACTCAAAACTGTAAAATTTCGAGTTGTGCCAGTATTGAATTCAACTGACGACATGTGTACTTTTGCTAAGAAGTTCAGTAAGAAAGTGATAGCTTAGCAACCTATTTACTCCTCTAGGGAACGTGAACGTGAACCAGTGCCTGAAAAAGTTTTTCTCGCCGTTCATTCATCAACATCATGTAATATTTATCATGAAGTTGCATCATGCTATCCTGCTAAGTTAATCGTAGATTAATATATACCCAAGTAATGTGTGTGCAAAACTTTGGCCTATTGGCCTTAACTGAATCCAACAAGTTTTTTTGAAACTTTATTGGCATGTCAAAGAAAAAGTTAGGTGATCCACATTATAAACATTATAAATTGACCATAAACATATGAAAAGTGAATGAGCAAATTATTAACAGTAAGGCAATAAATCTTGAAATTACAATCAATTAATATCGATTTTCGCTAATTTAAAGCATGTGATTATTCTTTACGACGGATTCTATTAGTAATAAGGAAACTACTTTACAGCATTTCATATATTTTAAACTAATACAGTTACTGTGCTGGAAAACGAAGCAATAACTGTCAAAATATTGGGAAAGATTCCACTTTTTCCCTTTCCTTACATAAGGTGCTTTATATCTGAAATGCAAAATAAGCATGTTTCATACATCTAATAAGTTGGGATAAATCAAAAATTTGTGATTTTTAGTGAAGCTAAAGTGTCCCAGAAAAGTAAATACAAAACTTTAAAGGCTAGACATTCTTTATGGTACCCAAAAGATAAATCACTAGTGCCAGTAATTGCCAGTAAGGTCTGTCTTTACCTCTTTCAGCTCCAATATTTCATAAAATCCAACAAGTCGCGTCTGGTTTGCGTTTGATATCAAAAGATAATTTTATGCGGTTGTTTGCCGTCTCGAAAACTCGTTACTGGAAAATCACGCTCAACCGTTTACGCTTAATTGAGCGTGTTAAATCATAGAAGCGGTTTTGTCTTCTTCTTCATCACTAGACATCATAAAGTAGCTGTCTGCGATTGACTTTAACATTGAACCCAACTCTCGGAATTGACCGGGTTTTTTTCATTTTAGTGAAACGGAAGGTAGCAGAACTTGTAAACATTGTTATTCAAAATTTGAATTCACAAATGAATAACAAATGATAAATAATAGCAGTGGAAAAATTTATTGAATGCTTGTTGCTTTAATCGCTTTTATCTCAAAAGCGCCATAATTCATTGAATATAAGCAATATACGTAGCTGGAACGTTCGTAACTCAGCACTGTTTAGAAAGTTGTACTTAACATAATTTTTGATTGATTCTTGAGAATCTATTTGTCAGATAAATTTTCCTTTTTATCAACGGTTTTCAATTTATAACCTAAAACAACATTCGAAAAACTTTCAAACAAAATTATTTTTTGACACTAAAACTTGTTTGCCGCAGAAGGATCAAGTGAAGCTGTTTACTCACTCAATAATATCCTGAGTTATAAAAAGCCAAGTTGAGGTAAAATTACGACACAGGTTTTTTATTGTGGTGATATCAAAATACTAACGAAATTCCTAAAAAATAAGATTAGAGATGAACTCCACAAAACTAAAACGAAATGAAATGAACAAAACTCAGATCCAACGCTAAAAGAATGCGAGCACCTACAGTTTAGTCTCATAATACCCAAAGCTAACTGATTGATAATGATGGCAAGGTGGCGAAAGGTGAAGCAATTTTTTTCAATTTCCTTGCACGGTGCGGCCATCTAATTTTCAATATCCGTATATGGTGCTGCCATCTAGTTTTCATTTTCATCTGGCAGATTATGCACGATAAATCGATTTGGCTAGTAACCAGTTTTATGCGCGTTCTAGATATCAGATGGCAGCACTAACCGTTGTAAAGGTATCGTGCCCAAATGTATGAAAAACTGTAAGTCAGGTATCTTGTTTTAGTCATCTTTGGCGAGAGGTTACAGATTTATGTACAGTTGTAAAGTTTCTCAGGGAAAAGGATTATTCTTTTGATTGTTCTCAAATTTGATTGTTTTCTTTGATTAATCAATACCAGGCTCGTTGGAACGAAAGAATTGTTTTATTCTGATTTGTTCCGAATCTAAAACTATTTAAAAGATACTGCAGTTGTTTAGAATCAGCTCAATTAAGTAGCTATTCTATATTCACATACAGCTTTTCAAAGTAAGGCGCAAAATAGAAATTAATATATAAAAAAAAAATATAATCTCAAATTCTTCTTCTTCATATACGATTTTTTTCTAAACGATCGAATGTTTTTAAATGTTGGCTTTCAGATAAAATATATTATAGTTCCGCTTGTTGGCAATTTTTTTGTCTTAGATTTCATATATTTTGTATTTTGCACCAACTTGAATAATTTTCAGTAGGGTTCCAATGGAAGTCGACTTTTTGAGTTTCATTTACAATAGAGTTCTAAAGTGTTGTTTTCTCGCGTAAATTTCCCATGCCAAATTTAAGTTTAAACGTACTTCGGGAAGTAGAGCCTCAAAGCGGTCACAGTGAAAGTTTTTTGAACGATGGAAAAAATGTTCCAGCTGGGAGTGTCTCTTGTGTGTTCCGGTGTAGCTCGAGTCTCCCAGCGCATTTTTTTTATGAAATAACATCAGAGCTCGACATTTCATGCATTTCCAAGAGATTTGCTTACAAAAAATTTCGATTTTAAATACTTCAAGAGCTACTTTTGTGCATTTTGACGTTGGTCAAAAATGTGAGAGTTTCACGACTGTAAGTAAAACCTTATTAGAAGTTCGCTTAAATATTGGATAGAGACCTTTTCGAGAAGACAAAATTGTTGAGCACCAACGTTTGCATTGAAAAAAATGCTCAAAAATTGCCGATTTTTAATGGTTTTATCTTTACACGCACTGACGAAATAAACCATGCAGCAACAATCATAGTAGCCCATGAGTCAGCAGAAAAAAAGTGACTCAAACTCTAACCGTGATGCCGAGAACAGTGAAGCAACTCCGTTAAGAAGTGTGCGCGCTCAAAGAACGTTACCCCGCCGCGTCGTAAACGGACATCGTACGGAAAAGGGCGCCGGTTATGCTTGTGGTATCTACAACATCTTGGTCCCCGTGGTTCTGTGGTAAGCGATGTCGGTCGGCTAGCTCCCACACGGTTGTGATCTTCTCGAGCTAGAAATTTTCTCGACTCAGCCCTGGGGCACGGTGTATCGTTGTACTTATCCTACAACATGCAAAATGTGCCAAAAACAATATCGATAACGAGTTCTCTCAACTAATCTAGTGGATCAAGACCGCATTAGCCCTCCAGGCTAGCGTGAGATTTTTTTTCTATTTACAACATCTTGGCACTGTTGGCCTACAAACAGAGCATCGAAAGAAAGACCGGTTCATGACGGCCGACGACCCTGAGCGACAAGAAGCTCCAAAGAATGCTGAAGAGGAAGACCGAGGGAGAAGTGGCAACAGCGCTTCGTACGCTCGATCGAAAGGTCGGTGCAACCGGCCAAACAATGAAAAAGTACCTGGCAAACATGGACATACATGTCAGGAAGCGGTAGTTTCGTCCATTCGTTTCGAAGCTGCTGGCAATGACGCAGTGGAAATGGCTGAATAAGATGGTTAAGTCGATTTTTCTGGCGAATCGTGACGTGATGGTGGTGGTCGACGCCGGTCTCACCCTGGAAGACAACGATTGACAGGGCACTTCGTATTTTACTTGCCTCACGAAGGAAGTGAGCTCTAAGGTGAAGTTCATTTCAAACTCGAAAGCAATCGTTGGAAGTGATGGAGCGGCTGAAAATCGATGTGATATTCAGGTCGGCCAACCCATCCAACGTCCCCCAGCTGCGTCCAGAGTTTCTGGGCAAACCAGAAGCGTAAGATCTACTTCGTTTGTCGCGAAAATTGAGCAGGAATATATAAATTAAACGAAGAAAGAACTCAAAAACATGCTACACGCATGTTTTCGTCTACCATGTTCCGGTGAACTCCCGGAAGGCCACTAGCAAGGGCGTGGAATTGCTTTTGCAAGAATGCTTCTATAATTACCTTCCATGGGAAATTCATTAAAATCAATTATCGTCTTGGGTTTTTTCTATCACTATCCGAAAAAAGTCCATTTTTTCAATGCAAACGAAATTCGAAAATCTGATTTCTCTTATGCATTTTATTGACACCCTATTGTTCATGCACAGTTGATTTTTCGTAAAGCAAAGTTTACAGTTCCAAGCGAAGCGAAAAATTTGACAAGCGTTAAAAAGTGTAAATTTTCGCTAGCGAAATCTGTCGTGAAAACCGTGAAAAGCATTTATTTTATATGTAAATCACCAGCTGAGTACCCAGCCTTACTCGGGATTCCATGTTAGCTCTTGTTATTATGG
This sequence comes from Wyeomyia smithii, assembly GCF_029784165.1. Classification (NCBI taxonomy): domain Eukaryota; kingdom Metazoa; phylum Arthropoda; class Insecta; order Diptera; family Culicidae; genus Wyeomyia; species Wyeomyia smithii. The sequence continues at coordinate 80,617,176 of NC_073696.1, read as the reverse complement.
CGGCTTAGAAGTTATTAAGAGCTGGTTGGTTGATATCCTACACAGTAAAAAAAATTTACATTACTTTAAATGCACATAAATGGAGCATTGGAAACCATGTAATATTCCGTGTGGCATTATATTCACATGCAAAGTAAATGAATATATTGTGAATTTGCATGTATATTTATGTTCAAAGTTTAAAGTTTATATCAATTAACGTTCAAATTTACATGGCTTAAAACGATTCTGTATTGTGCATTATTAACGGTGTGAAATTGTATATGTTTTTCACTTTATGTGCTAGAAATCGTTATGTGCTTTCATTTCTATTAGTTGTAAATTTCATTTTTTGGTACTGTGTACATTACAATTGAACCTATAATTTCAAACTGGATTGTAAGAAGATCATATTGTTAATCATGAGTTGATCTTTGGTTTATCGTTTTCAATCGATGTTCTTGATGAATCTTCAGTATAAAAACACACCAGTTGCAGCAACTTTTCTTAGCGTATTTTGGACTCTTCGCTATCAAATTATTATTATTATTGCTACCTCAAGAAGCGTCAAAAGCTCAAGGAGGTAGAAACAAACGATCGATCAAGGCGAGTTTTCGAAGTGTTTCTCTGGAAATATTTTCCTAAAAATTAAAAAATCGCAACATCAGCCACTTCAGGTATTCCTAAAACATCTCAATAGCCATCGACAACGGTAGTTAATGTTGTATGCCGAATACCGAAAAACGACGAAATGGAAGGTCGCGAATTGAATTTCAAAATGATGTTACACATCAATTTGCTGTTTCTTGGTTTCAGTTCCTAGAGTACAAATATTGGGGTACTTAAGCATTTTACCCAGCTTTCCAAAAACCGACATCTTGAAAAATCTAGACTTACTTATCAACTAGGCCTTCCTTCTTCCTTACTGGTTATCCCTTTCTTTCCTTTCAATTCTATGACCATCAGCCCTGTACAAAGTGAACGTATACCTACACACTTAGATTTTATTGCCGACAACTCAACAGCTGATAAACTCAGCGAAATGCTCTACAAGTTCTCGGCAGACTTTTTAAGAACTTCGGCAAACGAAACGTCAATACTTGCTGGTTTACGGTAAATCAATAGATTTGCTGAATGTTCGTCGAAATATATTGCTGACATTCGTTAAAAATATCGCCGAGCTCAATCAGCTGTTGGGGAGTTTGCCGAGATAAATTAAGTGTGTATTTTTCTTGTCAACCACCGCGATCCTAAGCGTCAGGTTTTTAACAGTTAAACTGTTTTCTGAATGTACCTTTCTCGTTAGTTCTCTTTCAAAGTTATTTTTCTCAAATGAATTATTGCATTTAAAACGGCTATCAATGTTACTAGCTCGTTTATATTATTTACATTTTTATATCTGTAATCGATTGAAAAAATGGCAATGGAGAAAAACAGGAATTGAATGAAATGCGGAAAAAACCTCATAGAATATAAGGAATATGACATAGTGATGCAGTGTAGTGACTAACATTAACATAGGTAACCTGAACGATTTTGGTCCGAGAAAGGTAGAAGTACTGCATAATTTAATTTTGCTGAAACTAATTTTCCTTGCCAGCGGAGGCAGTTGACAGTGCTAATTTAGGATTAGCCAGCCGGAAGCTGGATAAATCCATCTCAAGCTCATTAGCTACCGCGAGTGTCCTTCCGGGTTGAAACCAGGTCAATAGCCGACAACGCGCACTGTCCTGCGGGTGAAAAGTACGGTGGTTGGCTTCTTAATGGATGAGAGAAGGTCGAGTTGTCAGGTTAATTATGGATTACGGAGCTGACGCACGTGACTTGGGTTGAATTAGATTAGGTAAATCGTGTTGCTCGGTTGATGGCGACGACGGATGGTGGGGGGTAATGTGGGTGGATACTGGATAGGAGCTTCAAGTTTTTGAAAATCGTCTGCACGTCCTTGCGTTGCTGTGCATTTGCAGGTGACAACTGTTTATTTTATGTATTTCATTCCTCATAATGAAGAGTATTTGACAGATGAATTAAACTGAGAGAAAACTTACCCGTAATCTCCTGGATGTCAGTATCTGTTTGCACGTGATAGGATGAATGATGGCAAAGTATCGCTCCATGCATATCACCACCAGAATGAATATCGATGCCGTGTAGCTCAGCGAGTGCACAAACTGGTACATTTTGCACAGAAAGTCACCGAACACCCAGCTGGGAGCGAGAAGTAGTGAGTGAGATAATGCAAAAGAAAACAAAATTAATTAAATACTCAGGAGACGTATAGAAACATGACACATTGCAGTGCGAAATTGGAGGTTATAAATGTCGCCACAGGATAGACGGAGACTTTTAACTCTGCAGGAGGTAGATTTATCAACAAGGGATCTACTTTAATTTAATTTGGTTGCTGTTAGCTCAATTATTTTGACTAAAAAAGTCGTTTGAACACAGAAATCGCTTAGTGGATACTGTCTTCTCAAAGAGTTTATACTTTTTGCTAGTGCTCACTAGAAACACGTATCTGTGTGATGTAAACAGTACGAATGGAATTCGTAGCTATGACTGGTAATTCGCGTAATGCACAAGTGCTTCTTAACTACTTTTTTGATTAATTTTTCATCAGTATAAAAAAAATTAAAATACATTAGTGTAACGTTCAAATATCCACTAACGTTGAAATAGCGTAACTCAATTCAACCTAACAGTTCCAGAGATTCCCGTGCTTGTAATCGAACGAAAACAACAATGAGAGTTATTTTCTAGATGGTTCAGCTGGGTAACGACGATTAGCGGTTAATCATTTCTCCAGTATCAATAACTAGTATTCTTACGGAGAAGTAAGGGTAGTTTTATTGCTCCCGTTTAAATTGACGGTGTTTTCCGAGCATGCGAACGTGCAAAGTACGAGAGCGTTTTTTACGTACCCACGTGCACATCGATAAATTGGAAAGCTTATTCAATTAGGTGTAATTTTGTTACGAATGTAATTTCCTGCAATCCGGTGAATATCGGTGGGGTTCACACGAAAAACGACGTGCACGAAAGTTAAATTTTTCACCGCTTTACTTCTTTCAAAAGCGACTCCACCTTCGCTTAGAAGAGACAAAACATGCAAGATAAGGTTTTTTATTCGTTTTTATTTAGGACGTAGCTGTTAAATCATTGCATATAATGCGAAATCTAACAAAGTATATAAAAAGATTAGTTTACATAGCTAATTAATCGAAGCTCAGAACTCTGTTTTGAAACCTAGAACTCTGAGTCAAAAACACTATATAATATAGTGTTTGAAAATTAATTCTACTCTAGGTTAGAAAGCAACAGGGATGGTACCCGAAAACTGTGAAGGACTTCTTTGAAGAGCCCAAAAGTTTCCTACCAAACTTACCTTTCGATCAGATAGATGGTGAGATTTTGCATCACGCAAAACACTCCGACGCAGAGATCCGCCACAGCCAGGTTCGCCAGGAAAAAGTTCGTAATGGAGCGCAAACGCCGTGACAGCGTCACCACGAGGATAACAAGTAGATTGCCTGTGAAAATCGAAGAAGCAAAAACGAAGGGATCAATGGCTCTCCCTTGGCTAAAAATAAAGCTTCAATAGTTCATGCCGAATGCGGGAGAAAAGAGCTTTCCCTTAATGCGTATGTTATCAGGGCACTTATCTACAGAATTGATTGATTGATGATGTAGTAATTGAACTATGAATGGAATTATTTCTATTAATTTCACATTTAGCTAGAAATGCACAGCAGGTAAAAGTATCAACACTTGAATATTGATTGGCTGCTTCATCACCTCATTATGCATAAATCATACGGAAATTATATGCTTTTAACTTATAAAATTCTAGTGTTACACATACTTTTTAAACTTTTGTTGAGAACAGTTTACACAGAGAGCGCTCAAAGTTATTTGCTTTACCGAGGGAATGCTTGTTTAAGTTCAGCATTGCCTGTGAGGAAACGATGGAGCGATGAAACAATTCACTGCTGAGAAGATAAAGTTTTGCATAACTCCAGAGACACCATTGCACAAATTTTTCATGAATCGTTTACGATGGATTGTTGACAGTACCATCAGCAGTGACATTCACAGTTTTCCCTGGTCTATTTGAATCTTGAAACTTGTTTATTCTTCGTATTGAAATGAATCTGGAGCATGGATGAGCTAATAATAATACGTTTGTTGATTCCATTGTCGATGCGGTTCGCAGGAAAATTCCGATGAAGGCAACAGTTTTGTTATTCAGTTTGTTATGGTGAGGCAGAAAACCGATTACATAATGTAATTACAGAGTTTGACCAGAATAAATTTAGTTATATAGATCGGTTTTTATCAACAAATGCATATATATTGGCAATCTTTAATAATCTTTAAAACAACACCGGAATAACTGACAATTGGCAGCATATCCGACGTGCGATCAAGAGAATTGCATACTACAGACGGCTATTTAATCCAATACTGCATATAATACTTAAATGAAAAGTCGGTTATAAAACAACGGAAGTCCTATCAAAAAATTTACATACCAATCTTAATTGTAGCAATTTGAATTTTTCGCTACTTGTTTCTTACCTAGAGGAATAAAAATACTTGCGACCTTCTAAAGGCAGTTTCCGGTGCTGGAAGGTACCATCCGGTAACTAAAGATACAATGTTATTTTCTGATAGAACTGTGAAAAAATGGATATTAAGGAGCTTTTAGATTATAGGTTCCGCAGGGAAAGCGCGGCTATTATGAGGCTCTGTCGAGCCTTGGATGTGGATTAAATAAACGCAACTGTATAATACTAAACAACATTGTGATAATTGCGTTTTTGTTTTAGGTTGCTATTCTTTTCCACGTTACGCGATTATTACAGCCGAAGTGAGGCGAAATGTATGTATTCTGGTGAGACTTCCGTGATGAAATCGACAGGAATGATGCATATGGTACATGCTCCTGTGGTTCTATATATTTTTCTCCGAGTTTATAAATACAAGCTGCAGTTGATTACCCCCAACGCAGGGCCAAATGACCGTTGTTGGGGTTAAAGTCCCTCTAATAGAAATCAGTCAATCAATCACCGTCAACGCAAAAAAAAAAATTATGGTAATTGTTGTTATTCTACTGGTTTTACTGTGCGCTTTGAGCAAATTATGTGATCCATGAAATTAATCACAGAGAATATTTAATGTTTCACAAAGCATAATTAAAAAAATAAAACGTCATAACTTATAATCATCAGAGATTTTGCCCGTTATGTGTCCGACAAAAAAGCAAAGATTTTTCGGGGTCAACGGACTTAAGCATGGGTTTATTCTCAGGCTCCCCACTAACCTTTCGTTTTCGTTAAACTCTGCAAAACTTCTGGAAAATATAAATCTTTCTTGCAATAAAAGTGGCCTGAGGAACATTCATTCGAAACCTCTCCAGGGAATTGTAATTGGCGATAATATTGACCGGAGGCAGTGAGATAAAGAAATGTGAATAATCATGTCGCTTACTCTTAATCAGTGCTGATAAAAGTCATTTTCCCCAGCAAAATTCTTCGAAAATTAGAGCCAATCATTTTCAATTTTCACTTCCAATGATCGCAGCACTCTTTCAGATACACTAGATTTTCGTCCTAGTAACGTGCTGTTATACTCAGATGAAATAGATCGCGCGCATCGTTCACGGTGACGGAATAAAATTTGACGACAAATCCAGCCAAATGATCTTCACTTCACAATGAAAAAGAAAAACAAACAGTCCACTCAACCAAAATGAACCTCACCGAAACACTTTTTCACTGACACTGACCGATGCCTTGACAATCTTCGTTAACTGATAAACTGACTTTGTTGTCTTGCTTCCATCGCATGAAATATAATGAGGTGTTTTGACAGTTCACTTCCATGCAAAAAGCGGGAAGGGAGAACTCTGAAAGGATTGTAAAAAAATTACGTTTATGGATGCTTTTTTTCACTTTCACTCAAGAGTGTCAACAAATATCAACCCTGCTCTTAATAGTGATAATGCTGATAATAGAAGTGCGGAATACAGAAAACACCCAGCGATATCACTAAAGATCAATGTTTCTGGTCGGAATGATAAGTTCATACGAAAAAAAATCATTATTGACTGAGGTGAACCATAAAATTTCGTCTTATGAAATCTGAAAAGCTTGCCATCGAGCATATGTGTGTGCCATAAAAACATCTATTACTATAAATTTCAACCTTTTTAGTTTCAACCTTTTACTTCATTCGATAAATTATAGGAGATTTCTAGAGAAACATTGTAAAAGGTCCTATCTGCTTTGATCGATTTTTCAATCACCAAAACAGATCAAACACCTTTTATGGCACGTTGTTTGCACAAGTTGATAGCGGAGGGATCATTCTAGCCTTCTGAACGAAAACCACGCTTCGGAGAGTTACTAAAGCTGAGTTATTACTTTTGATACTTTTTGATACCTTTTGAAATGTTTATCTAGATATGTGGCAAATCGAGGTGAATTCGATCATCCATGAAACGCTTCAATGAAATATTTCAATTTTATTTATTGCACAACGTCAAAAATTAGATTAAGAATTAAGACATCTGCGATTTCTGTAAACCTTGATGGAAATAAAATTCAATGAGCTTCTATCAGATTATACTTAGCTCTGCGAATTCGGTTTATCTTAAAGTTATTTCACTTTGAGTAGATTCAATAAACTTTTGGCACTTCGAAATTTTTATAGTTTTTATAGAGCCTCGTCATCAGGACAAAAAGTAATGAGAAAATGGTGGAGGTGAAATTTTTTTTTTCATTTACCATTCTATCACTTCGTTCACGATCGTTCACTGGTTACTACGTTAACCGGCCACTGTCCGAGTAGGTATCACCTAAAAAAAAAGTGAACTGACAGATTTTTTGTAATTCTGAAGTAGAAACCTCGGAACACTTCCTGTGCTAATGCAGCGCATAAATTCAGCAAAGGCTGCGTTTGAAAAAGGTGTCCTTACGCCAAACGAGATAACTAATGAAGGTAAGGAACTTTATCAAAGAATTCATACCTTCTTGGGGTGAAATGCAAAGTCTGGGTGTGACTATCAGTGATACCCATAGAGATGGAACGCACTGACAGTGCATATAAAGTAACGCGGAGTACACCATATAGGCTCCTACAGAAAAAAATTAAAAATAGTAGAATGGTGGTAACCAAGACACGACCGCATAGTTGACGTAGGACCACAATAATTTTATAATTTTATTTAGAAGCTATGTTTGATTTGAGCTCGTTTTACTTTTGTAGTTTGCTTGATTTGTTTTAACCAATTTAAGCTCAACATCTTCCAAATGGAAGGTGTTTTGTTTCGGTGGTAATATCAAGTATCTAGGTCGTCAGCCCAAATTCAACAAGCGACACCTCAAACGACTTGGAACTAAACTAGTTCATTGGTGGCCATTTCTACTGTTAAGGTCGTCTTTGACCATTTAAAAAGTCAAAAAAGTCATGAAAAAAACCGTTCATTATTGGCATGGTTCGATTTTGGCAACAGAAAAAATTCTGAGGTGTTGCCAAAATCGAACGGGGTCTGTATTTTGATTATTTCTTTGCAGCACTCTATCTTAGAAGAAAAAATATTCTCTTTAACATTCACAATGGTCCAGAAACCAAGTTTAGGAGAAAAGCTCTATAGCAATGTTTTAGAAAAAAACTTTATTTTACAAAGTTACTTAAAATTATTGGAGCTATAAAATTGTAAAACAAGGTTTTCTATCTACAAAAGTAAAAAAGTTAGATACTTGATTTTCCCTTAAATTTGGTTTCTGGGCCATTGATGAATACCTTTCATTCTAATACAGCGAATTTTCTTTAATGCGCGAAAAGGCAACCTTCTATAAAATATTTAATTGAGTACGATTTAGTAGAAATTAAACTTCCTTCTATATCTATTTGTCTTGTTGAAGTTGGCTCACTCACCGATCACAAAGCGGCAAAGATGTCACATAAATTTTTTTCCTGTAATTACAAGCTCGTGGAAAAAATATCGATAACGAATTACAGTTTTAGTAGAAAATGTATATTCACAGAAAATTTGAAATTAACATCGAATTTTATGAACATGTTAACATTCAATTCAGGTCAATTGAAACATTTTATCAGTATACAGGATCAATCAGAAAAAAATTTGATCAGTTTCAAGATACCAAAGAACAACGAAGATACCATATTTGAAAGTTATATGTCCGTTATCTTCGAAAATAAACTGAGCTAGAGTGATGCACAACATCAGCCTCAGCAATTAATGTTTGCATAGCGTTGTTCAATTACAAGTAAGGTTATGGAAAGTAATATTTTCTTGCAAATGCTATTCAAAAAAATTTCAATTGAAAAATACAAACACTAACGTCGGAACTCTAATATGAAGATGAAATGAATTTGGTTTTTCTCTAAACCGCCACCGCGTGATGCAACTAGTATTGTCATATTGGACTAAATTCATTTAGCTAGTAAAATATAATCATCAGTACAGCTCGTTTAACTACATATTCAAAGATCTGTACGGTGCATTTTGGTTTTCTATTGTCTTTTAAATACCTTATATTTAGTTATTTAAATAAATCGAAAAAAAGGCAGAGTGTAGAGTTCAAAAATAAACAACGCATTTTGTTGTCCCCGGCGGCGCAGCCTATTTTGCGACATCCGAAAAATCATATTGAATTCTGATATTTGCTGCTATACGAAACAAGAAGAAGAAGAAGACGATTCAAACGGCAATTCGATTGTGTTCCACGCCTCACTGCGAGTCAACAGCGGCAATGTAGTTTTCACTTGGCTTGACTGCACACAAATGAATATCGAGTTTTTCTGCACTGATAGACGACGAGTAACCAGCGCTCTGTTCATACATTGCTCGGTGCAGTACTATTGCCTGTGCCATCATATTATCCTTCAAGACATCAGTTTCATTAACATTAACATATTTGTTAACAGCACAACGTAAAACTGTCTGGTAGTGGAGGTGGTTACGAACTTTCCGAAAAAGCTTTACCTTCAAGACATCAATTCAGTCTAGGCTGATGGAAGCTAACATTAGTTGACCTATTGGGACGGGGAGATTCTGTCAAATTTTTTTTGCCACTGCTATACAGGATATCACTGCAGGCAGTTGGTGTCTATTCATGAAGTCTGTGCTAGGCGTGCTCGCATATGATTGGTACATTGTTGGTGAACATTCGACCTTGAAACTTTTATTCAATTTTCACTGTTTAACAATGAAGTGATAATGAAAATTGAAGAATCACAAAATTGTCCATCATTTTATCAATCCAACGACATATCGATTATTGTGGTCCATCATGTGGTTACATCAGTATAACCGTTTGAAATGTTTCATTCCGTCGTTACATCTTGGTTTTAGTTTTCGCGGAATGTATCTCGGTATAGTGCGGTTGGACGTAGTCCTACGTCAAAAATTCCATAACTTTCACTTATAACTTTTCTCAATACGTAGATACGTACAGTATGCAAAAAAGTTAATCCACCCCTCCCCCTCAACAATTCTCATTTTCTTCGTTTTTCTAGTGAAAACCAGGTTAATAATTTGAGTGTTCCTCTAGGATTTAATTATTTATGTTTATTTATCCCATTGTCATTCTTTCTTGAGATTTCATTAGCTGCATTATGAAAAAGGGTAAAAAATTCACCGAAAATTTTATCCACCCCAAACCAACATTCAAGTGTGTTCAAAATTGGAAGTTTTTTGTTGCCAAATGCCCAAAAAAGCACAAATGCTGATCAACTTCCGAAATTTAATTATTGAATGTCGCATAACTGGCGAAAGCTTCCGTAATATTGCCGATATTATCCAGTTTCACAAAGTTACGTTTGCTAGAATTGTACAGTTAACTTAGATTAGCTTAGTTCTGACTGCATAGGTCAGTAGTTGCTACTTCGTGATGGGTCCAAGCCACTCAAGATACACAAAGAATAAACTGAAAGAACGACTAGGAGTGGAAATTCCTTCTCACTGTGCAACATTCAATGAACCGATTTTTAATACACTAAAAACAGCGCCGGCCACATCCTTACAGTCAGGTGGGGATATCGTCGGTATCGTGCAACACCGGCACAACTCGAAGTTTTTCCATTTTGAAATTTTGATGTCAAACGATGTCAAATACGGTTTTGTTTTATTTCATGAACACTTGTTTTAAAATTCACAAAAAATAAGTTAGGGTAACTGTTCCTTTAATCATCTCATTAAGCCGATGTTCACGAAGAATGCACGAATTAAACTCCACATTTTCACGAAATTATTCGACAAATAACCAAAATGCGCTAACATGCTCTTATGGAATTGCTCAGCATTGGAAATCTGGTAAACTTAGCTAGCTTCATCCTGAAATTTGTAAGCTATTATTCACAACGTTTCCATATTCATCTCAAAAGTTAAATCACTGCTCAATTATTCATCTCACGACACCCCCATATTCAACTTTCTGTTAATCATGAATGAATCACACTTTTATGAATGATCGTAGCCGCAAACCGTCGTAGTAGGTTACCTAGTTATCCGCTGTAGTTGTTAACGTGCAAAATTGGTTACCTAGGTAACCACTGCAGTGCTGTCGATTTATGTCAATTATGTCGGAATAATGCAATCTTTCAGTATGATATTTTCGTATTAACAGAAACTGATTTGGCAAGTTTCATCATTTCATCTCATATATTTCTGCAAATCGAAGCTTGTTTTTGGAAATCTGAGGTGAACATTTCAAAAATTATAGTATTCTTAGTGTAGTGAGTTTGTTTAGTAAATAAAATAAAAAGTGGTCCACTAATGATGAAAAAACTTTGGTTGGTTGCTGAACGAGTCCCGTTGTTGCCGTATAGAGAAATGCGCGGATTTTGTTTTCTGAGATAGTGGATTTAAAAAAATGTGTTTTCATGTGCAGATACCTGACTATAATATCAAATTTAGAGCTTTTAAGGGAGTTTTTCACTTTCATAAGTGATATGACCATTTTTTAATTGGAATAATGTAACAATATAGATATATATATTTTTTAATTCTCGCTTATTTACCGTCGGTCTAGTTCCGCCACTGTTATTGTGCCAATCACCGAAACCCGGGGAGGTGACTACACCCAGGACCCTAACTCACGACCCGTTGATTAACGGACCGGCGATGGAATATATCTGGAATATATCTGTTTTCATATATAAATACGATTTCACTTCTTTAGAAGTGTTAGTAACAGTTTGCATTTTGTGAAGATAAATAAAGTGAAAATAGAATACACCAAACCCAAGTGCTGTAAACCCTTTCCTGATCATCGGTACTCATCAAGCTTACGTAAATTAAACGAAAACGTTATTGCAAAATTAAAAATATTGAACTGTCAAGCTCATTCTAATACGTCTTTATCGATTAGTGATTCGTGCAGATTATATTGTATCGAAGTGAAAGATGAATTTGATCTCGAAGAGCATCCACACAATTCATTCATGGAACCATCAACATCAGGATGTGGAAGAAACATTCTACCGACGGAGTTGCAACCATCTGCATCTGTATACGAATTGGCGGAGATACCATCAATCGTATCATCATATTCTCAAGAAAGAATTCAAAAAGAATACTCCAGAACACAGAAAATTGAGTTATTCAACAAAGGCCTAGCTGGAATCAACGTTTCACCGATATCACTGGCAAAGCTCAATCAGGAAAAATATCCTAAAAAAAGTATCTGAACATTACTGACGGTATAAGAAAAAATATTTTCGATTTTGATGTTGAAGATGACCTAGATTTATTGAAACGTAAAGCGAGAGACTTCGACGAGATGATTTTGCAGTTAAAAGAAAATATTTACTGCGTCCGAATGCTCGAGGGAAGATAAAGTAAGAATACTTTCGGTTGTACCGAAATCTTGGAACCAACAAAAGGTAACAGAAAAGTTTGAAACAACGAAATACATTGTGAAACAGGCTCGGCGCATATCAGAGGTTAGTGGAATATTGGCTATTCCTGACGTGAGGCTTGGACATGGATTGCCCCTGGAAGTAAAAAACGAGGTATAGCAGGGCTATGACAGTGACCAGGTCAGTTGAGCCATGCCAGGGCAAAGGGACTACGTTTCAGTGAGAAAAGATGGCAAGCGACAGCATGTGCGACTCCTAATGTATTCAATTCGTGAGGATTACGCTTATTTTAAAGATATCAGCAAAACTGATATTGGGTTGACTTCTTTTAGAGTTTTGAAACCTAAGCTTTGTAAATTACTTGGAAGCTCAGGATCTCATAATATTTGTGTTTGTACTGATCACGAGAATACTGAATTGATGATACACAGTCTAAAGAAATATTCATTCCAAAATGATTCTAAATTTTACTTTGAACAACTATTGTGTAGCTCAACTACACGATCCAAATATTGTTATCTCCCCAAATGTGAACATGGCCCAAGCCGTTTAGATTTTGAAAACAGTATTTTCAAAGAACTTGAGGAACGTTGTGAGAGAGAAATACCTTTCGAACATCGCTTTGATTGTAACAGATCGATGTAATATAGAGACACTTGTGAAACCAATTGATGAATTTGTATCTTATTTTTGTGAAAAGTTGGAAAAGTTGGTAACCCACGATCACATAAAAACTCAACAGTCGACTTACATGAGAGAAGCAAAAAATAATTTGAAAGATGGTGAAGTTCTTATAGTGTGTGATTTCTCAGAGCTCTTTTCTTGAGAACCGTTCGCCAAATCGTCTTGTTGTCAAAGAATGAATTGTATATTTTTGATCAAGCATTCCAATGAACGTAAGGTTTTTGCTGGAGAACCACGGACAAATTAAGAAAAACGTGTATTTTCCTAAATTTTAATAATTTTCCGAGCTTAAATTAGAAATAACTCGAAAACCAATGCCTTTAGAATGTTAACTACCAAGCGCTTTTTGATTTAAAGTGACTCTCTGCATCTTTTAAAATTATCAGAATAAATTTTTTTGAAAAATGTTTGAATTAGAATTTTTATAAAAAAAAAACAATCTACCATAAAAAAAAAATATTTTTCATTCCTCCATCCTGGACTTTTTTTTTCAAAAGTTGCGTTTTAACGTCTAGTTTATTTAAAATAAAATTCAACTGTTTTTTTTTAAATTGAAATTTAATGTTTTTTTTGAATTTTCTTTGATCAAAAAAAATTATAGTTCTTAAAAGAACCGATTCCATAATCTTCAGCTCGAAATGTGTGCTACAGAATGCTAATGATCACACCACCACCGGTAGCATTGAATATTTTGTTGGCCGCGCATAAAATTTGCTCTCCGCTGTTCTCCTCAAAATATACAGAACAACAACAGAACGAACAGAACGCTGATGATCGCACCAACGGTTGCTTTGAATATTTTTCTTGGCCGCTCATAATAAAATTTGCTCTCCGCTGTGCCCTCCAGTAGCTGTGCTAGCAAAATATCCTGCAGCGAACGATGGTACCTAACTGTTGCTGCCGTATGCAAAATAAAGGTAACATGCTCCGCAGTGCCGGGAAGTTGACTCGTATGCAGCTCTCGTTTCTGAATTTCGCGTACCTTTAACAGCTGCACTGCACTCGCTATTGTGTAACAAACTAAACTGAAGCTGAATTTTCTTCACGCAGTCTTTTGTATCGAGTTCAGAGTAGATTTTTGCCATTAGGGCGTGGCCACGCAGCTTAGACAAAGACAAACAAACCAAAACACTTTGTTGAGTCAAAATATGTAGGCATTGGAATTTATTTCGTCCATGTTATTGTTATCTGTGCTCGGGAAGCAAACCAATAACGAGGGAAATGTATGGGAAAGCTTGACCTTGGAACTTTTCACCTTTCTCCACCATTAAGCAGTAAAGCAACAATGTTGAACATTATATCAAACAATTGTTACACATTTTATCTATACACCGACATGTAAATGACTAGGATGCATTAAGTCGTTCGCTTGCTATAGTCGTTTGAATTCTGACGGAGCATTTGCCAGTTTCATTTTCAATTTCACAAAATGTAATCTAGTATAGAAAACAAAGACGTAGTCCTACGTCAAAAAAAAAAACAGCAGGAAAAAAACCCGATATTGCAATCCACACACATATAATTTTCCTGTATTGTTAGTGCAGCGTAAGATAGGGCGTCGAATATTTATTACCGGGTATGAGTTCGAATATCAATACATAACAAAATCGAAACAATAATTTGTACTTATCTTACTAAATCTACTGAAATTGTTGCATATTCTAGCGACTCTACAGCAACCACTCACACCAAACGCACTAGTTTCAGCAAAAAAAAACTGATGAATAAAAAAACACTTGAAATTTAAACTTTTACTAAGCAAGAATTCAGAATTCACACGTGCTGCCAGAGTCTCCTCCGGTCGCTAGGATTAGCCTTCATAAGAATGATCTTAATGACAGAGTAGCACTCAAGAAGCCATGGTTGTTCGCAAAAAAATATCAAAAATAGATTGAATTGGGCTCTGGACTACATATCAAGGACCAGTGAAGACTGGAATAAGGTGATTTTGCAGACGAGATGAAAGTAATGCTATTTGGGTCTGATGGTATCGCAAGAAAATGGCGGCGTAACTCACCACCGCCATGCTAGACGGTAGGCCGTAAACTTTTTTTTTTTACATTAGCCGGTCCGTCACAATTTTCTTGTTATACCATCAGGCTCGAAGAGCATTACTTTGAGTTTCTTCTGCAGGAGAGTTATGGTGTAGGGATCCTCGGCTACATCTGGCGTTGAAGTACTTGCGTACTAGCGTCTGCACAAAAACTAAAGTTAGGGTGCAGATATATGTTACAACAAGACGAAGATCCGAAGCACACCTCAAAGCTGGTTTGACAATGGTTCAAAGAAAAGCGTATCAAGCTTATGGAGTGGCCGACACAGACTCCCGACCTTGCTCCGAAAGAGTATCTCTGCATCATTTTGAAAAATGAGTTGGTCACTCGAAACATAGAGCCAGAAGGGTGGATATACTATTTTTGCGTTGTTTTTCAACTTTTTTCAACATTATGTCTCAAATGCAAGAGAATTATTTTTTTTTTATTTGGAACTCACCTGAAGTTGTTTTGTTTTCAATACAAATAATAATAAACTGAACAACAACTAGCCGTGTACTAATTTTCTGATGTTTTTTTTTTGCGTGGAAATATTTTTTACATAATGTATTTCAACTCCGACATGGGTGCGTGACATTACCATGGTGACTCCTGGTTGGACAGTTACGGCCGTTTTGTTTGGTTTTGCACTTTCATTTTATGATTTTTCTAGCTTTTCTTGTACGTTTTGGTATAATAATCAAAGGAGTATGAGAGAAAATCACGTTCACAGACTTTACGGATTTCCCATTTGGAATGAATAGAAAATGTATAACAAAAAATTAGGATATTCTGGCTTTTGTTTTTGATTTTTCATTGTGGCAAAAAAATCAGATTACTATTCAGATTATACCTATTTCCTCAAATTGTTGAGAATAATAATTTTTTTTACGACGTATGGTTTACGAAGAAAACATTTTTGAAGGGCCGTATATACCAGCAGATTAAGAAAATTCCTTTCGTTTTATTTTCGGGAAAATTTAAGCCTTAGTTTCGTTCTAAGTACAATAAACTCTACCTACTAGAGAATTTAACGCAATTTCTAAACTATACCAAATAAACCTGTATGGTAGTAAACTGCTGACCCGTTGAAATGCACTCAAATAAAAAATCTCGTCTTAGTGTAGGATAAATAGTTCACAACTAATTAATAATGACGTTTAATTTCAACTTTCATAAGGTGACGAGGCCGTAGATAACCTATCTCAACAAATGAATTTACTTTTTGTTTATTTTTAGCACACACCTCTGTAGTCATGGAGCAAGGGTTACCAAAGGCTGTTCACCATCGTTTTTTTTCGCTCGTAAACAACCGCTTCTGGGTCACAAAAAGGGTTTTCTTCATCGCATCGTCATGGGTTATATAAAAGGTATTTGTAGTAGCAACCCGAAAAGTAGAAAGTTATGTGAACTTGCTGGTCACTGTTTATTGTCGTCGGTTCTATCGAAAGCTTACACTGCAAAGGTTTTGCGGTGGATTTGGTAGGATTAGGTCGATGATTTTTTATTATGAACTGTTGAAATCGATTTTTATTATAAACTGTTGAAATCACACGGAACCATCAATGGCAATCGGGCAATTTGCGCCGAGAAATGTGTGCAAAACAGCCACGAAAGCGAAAAAGTTTTACACTATGACCACGCTCGGTCTCATATTGTCAAATATTACGTTTACATATACGGAATCAGAAAAAATAAGTCCTTATTCTTATATCCTTTTGAAGCAATAGTCAATAAATAGATATTTAGAGCTTTATAATTTTTCAGAGATAGAAATAGAAAAAGAAAATATGTTGAGCATAGATATATTTTTCTGTATAGATATATCAAAATACAGAGCTGTTTGATCACGGCCAAAAAAATAACAGTTTGATGACTCAGCGAACAACAGTTTTTTTTTTTGTTAGATACCACTGAAATTCATGACATTTTAATTAAAATATTGCACTTCCAGAGTTCAATAGAATAAAAGTCGTAGAAACAAACGATTAAACAAAAAAGTTAATTTAGAATATTTTTTCCATCAAATTTTCGCGAACTTTCCTCTGGGAAATTATAAATGCAATGTCAAAATGATTTTTTTCTGCTTATTTTATGGCATGTTAAAGAGAGCCTGGAGCTTGTTTATGTGAAGCTGTGGAGCTGCTAAATATTACTGTTCAAGATTGACGTTTTATGAACATCAAACTGTCAGATAGTTCGAGTTTTTAATAAATCTCATTTTCTAGCTGTTCGAATAACACGTTATTTCTGCTCCAAAATCAATGAAATGCCCCTTCTACGATACATTTTTCAAATGTTTATAAAATCATTGCATATACAAAGTTTGTTTTATCTGCTGCTATCCAGCCCAATTCAGTAAAATGAGCAATTTAATTGAGTTCATACAACTATACTCAGGCAATAAGGACATACCACACAGAAAATGGTTATGTTTTCACTGCTACTTCTGATAAATCATTGTTCTCGATTTGGAATTCTTTTTAAAGAAGCTTGATAAAATCGAAATAAAAAGTGTACTTTTTCTCATTTCTCTCGAAGAAAATTGCTGAAGCGCATCGAGAGTCAAAAAAAGTTTGCAGGTATACTGCTTAGAAAGAAACAATGTGCTTTGATTGATTCCGTCGCTGTCAAGACGGTAATTTGTCAGTGAAGTCACTAAATTGGAGGAATCGCTCGAAGAGGATCCATGCTTAACCCTCTAGTACCCAAATTAATTTTTAGACGGACTTCGAAAAAATCACTATGAAGCTTTATAAACATTTTTTAAGTTCTTATTGAAGCTTTTTAGAGGTTCAATTGAAGGCCGCCTAAAGGCGGCACTGGGCACTAGAGGGTTAATGCAGGAACAGCTTGCTTTGGTATTAGAAAATATCCGCCAAACCATTTACAAGTATGAAAATATTTTACTGAGCGTCTTAATAAAATGCACTATGAAATCAGAAAAAAAGAATTATAGGTTTCCATTAAACTCTACTGAACTTGACAAGTAGATAGTCTAAATGGCATCTGGGGTTGATAACCGGCGTTTGGGTTACATTAGGTTCAGGAACTACCCATATTGAGTGGTATTTAGTCAATTGGGGCTGTTTTCCGGAGATCGGAAGACATCATTTAAAAAAAAATTTCAAAATGGCATCTGGAATTTACTTTTGCTTTCTCGTCATCATCTCGATTCCGATGATACTCAACCTAGAAGTCGGCATCTGGGGTTTTACAATATGGCGTTGATTTCCAGTCCCTGGGGTCATCTCGATGCCGGCAGTCTTCATATTGGGTGGTATTTGACCATTTTTGGCAGTTCCCTAGAAACTGGAAGGTGCCTTTTCGGAATCCAAAAAGGCGTATGGGGTCGATCTCCGACCTCTGAATACCATCCGGTTTCCAGAAATACCCATATTGAATGGCATTTGACTTTGTTTTCAGCTCAGATTGATTTAAATCTGCGTTCAAAATAACGCTCGATAGTTTCAATATCACAATAGTTTACATCATAAAGTTTGAATTTTTCTTAGTTTTACAAATGCGTTAAATGGAAAGAAAACTAATTGAGTTATAGGCATCTGAAATTCGACAACAAACTTTTACGTGTTCCAATTTTGAATTTTCATATTACACCCTCCCGAAATACGTAGTTGTATATCAGAAATCTATTGTTGAGCGTTTTATTTTGAGTTTCCCTCAATTCTAACAGTTCATCAACAGTCATATTGCCAGAACAATTGAAGCTCTTAATCTAGAATAAGAACATTGAAGACTAGTAACTAAAATCCAATCTAGAGAGTCAGGCCAGGATACGATTGAACGAAATTTCGAAGGTTTAATTTCATTTTGGAACGGAACTTAAATGGGGTGTTTCGAAATAGGAAAACATTACGTATTCAGTTACGTTTGATGAAATTTCCTATTATGGGTAGCACTGTCTCACAGATAAAGCATTGTCAGTTACCATACATTTTCATGTTCTCAGAATTTCTTGAGGTTTATTCATTTTTTTACCATTCTTGAATTGCATCAAAGTACAGAAAAAGCGTTTACACTTGTGTACGAATGCAAACCGATATGAACGTAAAAAGCGACCTTAGTGTATCTTGTTCCTCAGGCTTGTATGCAATCAGCTACAATGTACTTTCATCACCAGTCAAATCCTAAGTCATGAGCTAAATTGTTCGCACAAAGACTAATTTATGTGTAATAATAGAACGGACAATTCAGCTACGGGTTCAGCCACCAAAATATGTGTTCAATTAAAATGACAAAAACTTACCAAAAAAACAGCAACAAAACACCAACGAGTAGAGTGTAATAAAAATCACTCTAACGTCGGTCCGATCGAAGATAAACTCCTTTTGAACGTAGTTATTGAATGGTAAACTCAAGTTATCCGTCACTCCTATACTGGCCGCGCTTCCAGCCAGGTTGAAGTCCAGTGGACCGGATCCGTTCAGGTTAAACAGCGTACTCGAAGGCGACGACGCGTTTATAAGCACGCTGTCGGTCCCCAAACCACTGCTACTGGTGCTGCTGTTGGTGCGATAACTCAGCGGCTGTAACGTTGCTCCGGAAACTGGTACAAAGGTTGTGGACAGTCCGTTTCCTTTACTAATTCCAACCGTTCCGTTATTGCTGGCGTTAAGGTAATTCAAGCTAGCATTGAAAACGCCCATCATATTCAGCGAGCTGGTGTTCATATATTCGATGAATTTAAGGGTAGACATCGTCCGTATTGTTTTCCTGCGGTATCCGGGTACAACAGGAACTAATTAGTATTGCCCGGAACCAGGTTGGATGAGGAACTCTTGCTTGTCAGTTAATCTTTATTTCCATGTCCGATCCTCAGCGCCACCGGCATTTGTTCCGCCTTGATTAGCAAATTTTTTTTCGCTATACCGAGTCACGCAATCGCTCACTGCCACCGGTTGATCGCTGCCATCGACCCGTTCCGGACGACGGAAAAATCGCGACGGATTGCGTGGAGCACACATAACACATGAGACGGAAAATTGCTTTCCGCTTTGGATTATCACTACGCAGCGTTGCGGACTGTGAAATAGAGGAAAATTTATTACGTGCTTGTTACTGTAGCTTTATCCTTGGGAAACTATATCCTTCTGCCGTTGGGAAAATGTTGTTCGTTTGGTCTCGGTCCAGTATATTCACTGTAATGGGAAAAGATGTAGGAAAAATGATTATTGTTAGAATTATTCTCGTATATTCATTTTTGCGGTGTGACAAAACAAGTATACATAACATAGCAGATTATTTGTATTAGATTTCTGTGTATGAACTGCACAGTTGGAAAAAGATGACCGACTTTTGTTGCGAGGAAACGACGAGGAATGTGCATGTCGGTCATGCCAACGAACTATGTAATTGGAAAACTTTCTACAAGAGCATAATAAAATGTTTGTTGGGCCGCTGTTTCTTCCAGTTAGTTTCAGGCAAATCTCAGCAAATCGCAGATTTGTCGCATCATCTGTAACAAGACTGATTGTGAGAGCAATTGTCTGGAACTGATGTTGATTGCGACCCTTCGGATTATTTTGCGTTATGAAAGAAGGTTGAAGGATGCTAGAGGAAAGAAAATACACTAAGGTCGCTTTTTACGCGGGTTTTTTTACGCGGCTTTTTTACGCGGATTCCGGAATTTACGCGTTTTTTTTAAGCGGATTCCGGAATTTACGCGGTTTTTTTTACGCGGATTCCGGAATTTACGCGGTATTTTTTTGCCCGGATTTCGGTTCCCCTTCACTCGGAATGCAAAATTAACGATGGTTTTTTTTTACGCGGATTCCGGAATTTACGCGGATTCCGGAATTTACGCGGTTTTTTTACGCGGATTCCGGAATTTACGCGGTTTTTTCGCGGTTTCTTTTTACGCGGCACGTATCCCCCGCGTCCATGTGACATTTTAACTGATGTTGTCATTAAATTACTCTATAAGTCACTTGAAATAAAGCATTCAACAGCATCTGTTCGCTGAGAGCTAGCAAATCAAATTTATATTTTTATTAAAAATAAAACTCCAGCAACTGCAATTCTGCTGGATTGAAAATTTTTCATAATAACCTCTGTTAGCCAGTTGTAACCTAGGCCATTCATTATTTTCGGTACTCCATAACAAAATTAAACAGCTTTCTTGCTTCCAACCAAGTTTTATTTTTATTATCCTTTGCGGTAGCTAGCTGGCAATAAAAATTTCACTCTGAAGGGGAAAAAAGTACAAGCCTGACATTTCGCAGCATCGTTTGTCCAATAAATCAAACTTCCGTTCCGTTGTTTACCTCGCTTTTTGTGAGTGGAAACTTTGAAAATGAAGATTACGAAAAAAAACCGTCAAAACTAGACAGATTGCTATAAAAACGACGTAAACAGTGAATGGAACAGTCTCTCAGGTTTTGCCGGTTGCGGACAGCCATTGCGTATATAAAACAGAAACCAACCATTTCGCCTAAACGGCGCTAGATAAAACTAATAAACCGTCACTACAAAAGGGTGGGTTATGTTGAAAAAGCCGAAGGAAAAAGTTTATAAATAGGGCTATTTTGTTTTGACACGTAAGATGCTCTGGTTTTTTTAATGTGTGGAGTATTTCGGATTATTGTTTGCGAATATGTAAAGCACTTTTCGTTCTGCAAAGGGTTTGGTCTTTTATTTCTATTTTGGATAACATCCAACTGTCGGATTCTGGTGAGTTGAGAAATTTCAGCGCCGTTGGAATGTCATTAAACGAGTCGTGAGTCGCTCGTAGATGAGTATTGGCGCAAAAAGAAACGGTAATATTCACTTTGCTGCATGACATAAGTTTTTCGATTCCAGTGAGTTGGAAATACAGCAGATGTTTTTCAGATTATGCCTAAAATGGTAATAAAATTAGTCGTAAAATGGCAAGTCATGTTTGTTTTATTTTATAACCTTTTTATAGTACACTAGCTGACCCGGCAAACTTCGTCTCGCCTATTTTAGTGTTCAATTTAATAATTTTAGTGTTCAGGGTCAATGCTTGGCTTCTATACATCATTTCGATAACGGAAATATCCATATGTACACTCATACCTCGATATAAGGCAACCTCGATATTAGGTAACTCGATATAATGTAACTTTTACCTCGATATAACGTAACTTTTTAAAATGTATTGAAAATGAAAATTAATGATACAGAAGCTGTTTTTGGACAACAAAATGCTTAAAAAAAATGTTTGTAGTAAGTTTTGAAACCAATGAAATCAATGCAAAAATTGTCCAAAATGGGTATAAGGAAGATTTAAAAATACTAATAGGTGATGGGAAATAGGTTTTCACGCATCCTTCAGTAACAAATCACAGTCTTGCATCTATTCAAAAAAAAATTTTTTTTGCTTGTTGAAATTTTTTCTAAGTAGGCATATGAAAGGTTTAAAAATACTGATAGGTGATGGGAAATAGGTTTTCGCATCTTTGAGTGACCTCTTGTATCAATTGAAAAAAAATATTTTTTTGCTTCTGAAAATATTTCTAAATGGGCATGAGAAAGGTTTAAAAATAGTAGTAGGAGTAACCATTAACATTCTTGCATAAATTAAATTTTTTTTTGCTTCGATATAACGTAACTCGATATAACGTAACGAAAATAAAAATAAAGTTACCTTATATCGAGGTATGACTGTAGTAGTATTTGGTTATTTTCGGCTGTTTCCCAGAAGTTGCCATTTTACAATTTGAACTGGTGTCTGAGGTCAATTTTAAGCTCCTTGCATCATTCTGGATCCGGTGATACACATATTGGGTAGTATTTGGTCACTTCAGGCTATGTTTAAGAAACCATAAGTCGCCAACTTGGATTTTAAAATGGCATTTGTAGACAATTTCTGACCCCTGAGCGTCATTCTGGTTAAAGAAACACTCATATTGGGTGGTATTTGGTCATTTTCGGCTGTTTTCCAGACACCGGAAGTCACAATTCAAATTCAAAATGTTGTCTGCGGTCGATAGGTCGATTTGGGGCTTCAGTGCATCATAACAATTCCGGAAATACTTATATTGGATGGTATTTGGTCATTTGCCGCTGTTTTTCGGAAACCGGAAGTCGCCATCTTAGATTTCGAAACGGTATTTGGAGATATGCCAGAAAAAGGAAGGGTGTCGAAACATTATGGACATGTTTGTTACACCTAGAAACATTCACTTGCCAAATTTGGTTATATTTGTTTGATTGGTTCTCGAGCTGTGCGAAATTTGAGTTTCATTTGTATGGGACCCCTCCCTTATAGAAGAGGGAGGGGTGTCAAACCATTATGGAAATATTTGTTACCCCTAAAAACATTCACTTGCCAAATTTGGTTCCATTCAGTGGGTTAGTTCTCGAGATAAGCAGAAATTTGTGTTTCATTTGTATGGAACCCCTCCCTCACAGAAAAGGGAGGGGAGTCAAATCATTATGGACATATTTGTTACCTCTAAAAACATTCACATACCAAATTTGGTTGTGTTTGGTTGATTGGTTCTCGAGCTGTGCGAAATTCATGTTTCATTTGTATGAGACCGCTCCCTTGTAGAAGAGGGAGGGGTGTCAAACCATTATGTATATATCTGTTATCTCTGAAAACATCCACCTACCAAATTTGGTTCTATTTGCTCGGTCAGTTCTCGAGATGTGGAGGAATTTGTGTTTCATATGTATGGGACCCCTCCCTTCCAGAAGAGGGAGGGGTCTCAAACCATCATAGGAACCTTTCTCGGCCCCTAAAACCCCTACGTACAAATTTTCACGTCGATCGGTTCGGTAGTTTCCGAGCCTATATGGATCAGACAGACTGCATTTTTATAGGTATAGATTTCTGCACAGCGAACTTTTTGTATTAGCTGACGATAATTAATTGATTTTGTGAGTGTTTTCGAATTGTAGTCTACCAAGTTTTCTGTTTTGGGTTTGACAGTAAACTTGGCGTCGAAATGTTGTATAAAACAAATGTTATAAAATCTAACTAATTGTATCTAACAGAAAGAACGCATTAAATAGGTTTGATGGCATATTTTCCCCTTTACTACACTCATATGCAATTTTTCCATAAGATGAACAAAATTTTATTTTGTAAATAAACTATTACGTTTTTTTCGATCTTTCGATTTAAAATGTAGGTACATCTGTTAACGAAAGTCAATTATTTGTTACTTGACCTTTATTGACCGTCTGCGGTTGCTTACCGTTATTGCTAATGCAGCTGTATTATACAGGGAACAAACAGATGATGTCTGGGTCTAAAATCATTCTCAATGTGTAGAAACCGATGACCTTATTCTCTTTATTAGACATTTCCGGCGCCGGCTGTATCCGAACACTGATCATCAAGGAATGCGTATAGGACGGTGTAGACGTGACGTGACATACATGATGAAAGTTGTATACAATACGGTACTTCCATGAGAAATCACTTGGGTTGTTGGTGAAAGAACAGGTTTGTAGCATTGTTCGTTTTGGTAAACGATGTTCTGATTTGGAAGCCTGCGAAGCTTTCCTGCTATATTATATTGCTTAAAATTAAATAAACTGCTTAATTATAAGATTGTTTTCAGTTTGTTCTTACAGTGTGGTGTTTTGCATTAAACAAAAATCAGATGTATCGTTGACTGGTTAGTAAATCCACCGCATGTTGTGAAATACACTAAGGTCGCTTTTTACGCGGTTTTTGTACGCGGGTTTTTTTACGCGGCTTTTTTGACGCGGATTCCGGAATTTACGCGGTTTTTTTACGCGGATTCCGGAATTTACGCGTTTTTTTTGCCCGGATTTCGGTTTCCTTTCACTCGGAATGCAAAATTAACCATTGTTTTTTTTTACGCGTTTATTTTTACGCGGATTCGGGAAATTACGCGGTTTTTTTACGCAGTTTTTTTACGTGGCACGTATCCCCCGCGTAAAAAGCGACTTTAGTGTACATTTATATATCTGACGAGATTTTGTATATGACCTGGTATCGAAAGACACCACCGAAAATCGAAATCACGCGAAAACGATTTTGTTTTTTTATACTCTGAGCGCACCAGCAAAGTGAGTATAACGCTCGAATGATTCGCCATTACAAGTTTATGTGTGCAAGATGTATTGGCAGGCAGATTTATGTGTGCAAGAGATGTTGGCAGGGTGAAAATGATAAGAACCAAGTCTTCGAAAACAAAGCCAGCTGATATACCCACTACTGGGCACAATACTAATAGCGCGCGATTGTTTTAGTAAACACGCCGGTTTGCTTTTGTGTACTATACAGTTAAATTACTTTACTTTATTATATTAAATGCACATAAATGGAGCATTGGAAACCATGTAATATTCCTTGTGGCATTATATTCACATGCAAAGTAAATGAATATATTGTGAATCTGCATGCATATTTATATTCGAAGCTTTAAGTTTATATCAATTAACGTACACAAACGGCTTAAAACGATTCTCTATTGTGCATTATTAACGGTGTGAAATTATATATGTTTTTCACTTTATGTGCTAGAAATCGTTATGTGCTTTCATTTGTATTAGTTGTAAATTTCATTTTTTTGGTACTGTGTATACTCCTTCCGAACGAGAATTGTGTTACAGGTCAGGTTTTTCTACGCGGCGGATACGTTCCAAATTTGTATGGGACTGCGTAAAAAAGGCTATCTATCTATTTATCTATTTATATTAAAGAAAAGTTTTGTGTGTATGTTTGTATGTAGGGTATCGGTTCTATTATAAGTTCTTACCTATTGTCGTCAGGGGGGTAAATTATGTCCAAGATCGTTAATTTCTTGCATGAGTGTTCTTTTTTAATGCAGAGTACTTCTCTGCAAAATATTAGTTCTTTATGACTTCATAAAACGCCCGGGCGATAATAGGTAAAGTCTGACGATAATAGAGCCGATACCTTATATATTCCAGCCTAACTCTTGAATTCCTGAATCGGTTTTCACGCATTTCTAGGCATACGTGTTTTTTGTTAAAAGGAAGTGGTAATAGAAATACATGTTGGACTCGATTATCCGGAATATGTAATATTTTTTTTCTTTTTGTTTCTAAATTTTATTTCGAAATTTTTTTCTATCTCTTCCAGGATGTTTGTTACCATTTTTGTCCCTGAAATACATGTTGGACTCGATTATCCGGAATATGTAATATTTTTTTTCCTTTTGTTTCTAAATTTTATTTCGAAATTTTTTTCTATCTCTTCCAGGATGTTTGTTACCATTTTTGTCCCTTATGGAATGTTTGGGACATGTCCGAGTACAGTGAAATCAATTAATGTTTATTTTTTGACTTCTCAAGACTCCACCTCTTTTGCCCATGGAAATAATTTCTGGTTACGTCACTGCATCATACAAGTAAAATAACAAAAGAAAACATTTATTTCAAGATCGTTGATCGCAAATTTGAATTTTTTTGTGTGATTCGATTGTTTTTTGATACTCTGGCTGATCAAGCCTGACCTGTATTAGAAAGGGGGAGGGGTTCAAGAAGGAGGGAATCAAAAGTCATGAATTTTCATGCATTGAATTCAACGATTTTCAGTCTCATGTCTAGAGGCCGAAAGATGCATGATTTTCAGAGACCGAAACATGATGTTCGATGCCATTTTTCAACCCATATGATGATTTTGGGCTTCTGGGAAGCCGTATAAAGCTGTGAAAAATGCTACAAACCTCCAAAATTCATATTTCCGGAGCCAAAATGACACTTCAAAACTGGATATCAGTGAATAACGACATTTTGAAACTTGATTTGCCGATTTCGGCTCCAGGAAATCTGCAAAATTTGATTATATACAAAATTGGGTATTTTCGGAATCTGGATGACATCGTCGCAGGAAAATCGACCAAATATTCCCCAATCTAGGCGTTTTGTTTTTGAAACTGGGAGACGTCTAGAAATTAAGTATCGCTGTTTGACACCATTTGTAAATCCAAAATATCGTCTCCCGTTTTCTGAAAAGCTAAGTCCAATTGAAGATAATACTCATATACTGTTCAATTTTCGGTCATCAAGAAACAGTGAATTTATGTCAATATTGCCGTTTTTTATAGGAATACTAAAGAATGTTCATGTTTCCTCCAATATTGATGTTTTTAGTATCGGGACTTTGTTGAGCAACTGATTATTGGTGTACAGTACCATTTTGAAATCCAAGATAGCATATCCCTGTTTTTTGAAAGCCTTCATAAGCAGGTTAACATTTAGAGGCCGTAAACTGGTGTCTAAAGTTTGATAGGATAGATAAGTATGGCAAACCATTGTACCTATTGTTAGAGGAGAGATGGAAATGATAAAAGCATAAGTTCGGTAAGAAGAGACATACGATTTCACTTCACAAAAAATGGCCAGTTGGATTATTCCACTAAAAATCATTACACCTAAGTATATTGATGGTATAATTGAACTTCATGATAAGTGTCTAATCATCCAGTTGGTCCCCATAACTAATGTCCTGATGTGACTATTCTTCACAAACCCCACTGAATGGCGAAATTGGGTTCACTATTTACCTGCTACATAATCATGCACAATGAAAAAGTCAATCTCATCCCTGGAAAGCATCTCCGTCTAGA
Organism: Wyeomyia smithii; assembly: GCF_029784165.1. Lineage (NCBI taxonomy): Eukaryota > Metazoa > Arthropoda > Insecta > Diptera > Culicidae > Wyeomyia > Wyeomyia smithii. Next base: position 80,590,034 of record NC_073696.1, on the reverse strand, counting down.
ATATTCTTAGAGCAACCGAAGAACATGAAATGTAGCAATAACAAGCGATATTGTACTGAAAATGTTGCAATTTGAAACAACCATATCCACTAAAGGACACATAACTTTTTAACAGGTAACGGATGTCCACGAAAAGAAAAAAAAATGACCAAAAAAGAACAATTAAGTTTTCTTCAAACTGCTCAATTTCATATGAAGGATTAACTATAATAGCACCCCGCATCCCTTCACAGTTTCCTACAGGGTTCCGTCATCTTAAGTGGCATATTTAGACTCCGGAAAGAAGTCGGTCTTCTACCGGACTCTTTCCATGAGGCTTTCAGAGACCGTTAGAACACGGTTATCAGCCGTTTCATAAAAGTAGGTCAGAACAGATTTAACGAACATTATGCTTTTTTAACGAGAAAAAAAAGTCAATTATTTTGTCGAAAGCAAATCTTAAGCAAAAAAAGGGATCTTAGAACTATAAATGAATGATGAATGATGGATGGTTCCGCGTAAAAAAATTGAAACTTGCTGTTCATCTCAATTTTAAATAACTCCGGTATTCCACAGGGGAGCAATATGGGCACTCTACTCTTTACATTGTTTGTAAATGTTGTGACCTTGCTGTTATAACTTTCCATCGTGAGTTAGATCCCGTAGTCTTTCATTATCAAATCGATGATCACATCAACGACCTTGAACAGTTTTATTAGATTCGAAACTCTCTTTTAATTTGCTTCGTTCGTAAATCATTGCTAAAGGCACACGTCAGCTTGGCTTCATATATAAAACTGTTCGTGATTTCAACGACCCGTACTATTTATAAAACTTGTATTGCTTGTTGCTCTCCCAGCTGGTCTCGAGGTACGATGCTGGCCTAACAAGCCAGTCGTCGTAGGTTCGAGTCTCGGCTCGGGAGAGACTGTTAGTGTCAGTAGGATCGTAGCGCTAGCCCCGCAATTGTCCTGTACACTTAACAGTTGGCTGCGAAGTCTGTGTATAATAAACAGAAGGTCGAGCTCCGATACGGAATGTAGCACCAAGGCTTTGCTTTGCTTTATTGCTTGTTGGTACGGCCTGTACTTGAATACACGAGCATGGTTTGGTGCCCTAATCAACTTGTATGGAAAATTCGTATCAAACGTGTGAAGAAGAGGTTCATTCAATTTGCATTGAGAATTCTACTTTGGCGGGATCCGATTAACTAGCCTTCCTATGTTGATCTCTGTCGTCTACTTGGACACGATACTCTTGATCAACGCAGGAAAATTGAGCAAGCGCTGCCAAAATCATCACGAGTCAAATCGACTCCCCTCTCAGTCTAATTTTCGACCATAACAACCCCCCCATCCCCTCTTCCAATTGGTGTCCCTCGTTTGTGTTCTAGCTATCTGGTCACCTCATCTTCACATAACTTTTTATCATATTTTATTCCTAGCATTTTGACATAAGAAAATTGTATTCACTACATATTTCGACCAGGTTTTGAGCACAATTGATGATATGAATATCGAGCTAACCCAATTGAACGACTAATTTGAATCAACAATGTCAATTTTCTCGACAACGGCTAAGATAATTTGGACGCTTTTAATTCTCTCCGAAACATAAAATTTATTTTAATTTTAATTTGAACTGTCCAAATAAGCACTGACTAAGGCGCTAAGTAAGCGTTGAAAAACGTATATGCAAGTGATAAGTGACAAGTGATAGAAATAAATAGTGAAAGTGGATAAAAAAAGTAGGAGGGTGGTATTCAAGACACGACCGCATGACGTTGGACTACGGTATTCTTATATTCCATTAAAACAAATAATAGAGAGAATTGCAACTCTAGTATTTGCTGCAATTTTATCTAACAGTGCATTTCTGGATGCTGAGACGTTAAAACGTTATAAATAATAATATATACTAAAAGAATGGATATCTTTTATTTAATCGCTGTCATTTCATACATATTCGAATCAACCCTTTGTTTGCTGCACTACCAAGACAATCATTTAATTGAGCGAATTGGTAAAATTTTCCTATCTAGGCAAAAAGCAAACTTTACGAAACTATCTGAAATTGGAGCCCAGAACGATTCAACCGAAAATTTTAAATTTGAAAATTGTTTGACATTTAATCGATAAAACTCATGCTAGGTTAGTTCCAGCCCAGCATATAACTTCATGTATTTGAAAAAAAAAAAAAACGTTTGGTTCAATAACTCAATATAGCAAGAGCTCAATCACACGTTTTTCGGTAGTTGTTATCAAGGTTTGGGCGAGTGACAGGAAAATATCTTAACTTCTTCAGTTGTGATTTAGAGCATTTCTAATTGTTTTGTTATTTTTCACGATAGCGACAAGTTTGTTTCTTTCTCTGTGTGCGAGAAACAAAATCAAAACCGCGCACCGAGAAACAAAAACGAAAATTTAATGAATGCTCATTGAGAAAACTTGCAACTCTTTTTACCAATAACTTATGATACTCAAAAGAACCCGTTTTGATCTAAATCAAATTTCTGGTAAATAAGTGTTGATCATTCATAGGTAGTAATTTTTCCTCGATGAATAAAGACTGGCTGAAGAAGTTAGAATCGCTGCTGTAAAATCAAATTCACAACGGTGTTCGTTAAGACGTTTTAATATTTTCAATGACAATAATAATCTTCGATAAACACCCGCTATAGTTATTCACACACATGCTATAACTATCTAAACACGCGTTAAAACTATTCATACACACGCTGTAGCTATAGCTATCCATACACACGCTATTCCTTTCCATACATCCGATACAACTATCTAAACACACGCATAAGCTATCCAACCATGTGCTATTACTATCCATACATACGCTATAACTAATCATTACACACGCAGCAGCTATCCACACACAAGCTATAACTATCCGTACACACGCTGAAGATATGCACGCAATAGCCATAATATGCTACACATGCTAGTGTCTTACACACGCTAGCCATACACACGCAACAGCGCCATCCCTATCATCGCAAATGTCATAGCAATACAGATGCACATACGCTATATGTGCACACTGCACACACACCCAACGTTTTCACCCAACGATATCTGAATTGGATTACCGCTGGTGGGGTCCAACTCAGATCGAAGGAGCACCGAACTGAATGAAGAAATGCAGCTTCCCACTACCTCCGCCGCTGCTGCCTGATACCACCGCTCTGGTTATGCTGCAGCTCAGTTTGGCCGCTGGAATCAGCCACCGCTGCTGATTATACAAGACCGGCCTGGTGGCCTTTCACTTGTTAACTGATGAATGCTATGAGACGACACAGGCTATTATATAGCCCAAAGCAAAAATCCATCCGCGAGCAAACAAGAAGCGAGCTTGTGATTGGTTGAATGTGCACGACTTTTAACACAACTTTTAACTAGTTTAGTATCGAAAACATATTTAAATTATTATATGACAATCTTGCGCAATATTTCCCCTATCAATCAAGCCATTGGTGTTTAGAATCTGTTCAGTGGTAATGATAAAAGAAGCATTTTAAAACGGTGTTGAAACACCTGTTGCAGCTACCGAAAGCGAGCTCGTTATTGGTTGAAAGCTGTGAGACTGTTTACAAAGTCAGATCGGTTGTATCCGTTAGTGTCGACTGTGCTTGTGAAGAGAGGTGGTGATTGGTTGCTCGGTATGATTTAGACAATCGATGTGATTTACCAATTTTTCAATAGTGTATCTCGAACAATAGGTTATTTTTGTTACATAAATTCAACCGTAAAAGAATTTCTGATCGGTTGATGCCAAAACCTCGAAATTCTGAAAAGAAATGACTGATATATAAGCGCTCAAAACCTGACCACTTTTCCCTGGTTTTCCCCGGTTGAATTACTAGATTTTCAAATTCAGGTGCCTAACTTCGATATAGACGTTAGTCCAACGTCAAAAGTAGGAGGGTGGTATTCAAGACACGACCGCATGACGTTGGACTACGGTATTCTTATATTCCATTAAAACAAATAATAGAGAGAATTGCAACTCTAGTATTTGCTGCAATTTTATCTAACAGTGCATTTCTGAATGCTGAGACGTTAAAACGTTATAAATAATAATATATACTAAAAGAATGGATACCTTTTATTTAATCGCTGTCATTTCATACATATTCGAATCAACCTTTTGTTTGCTGCACTACCAAGACAATCATTTAATTGAGCGAATTGGTAAAATTTTCCTATCTAAGCAAAAAGCAAACTTTACGAAACTTTCTGAAATTGGAGCCCAGAACGATTCAAACGAAAATTTTAAATTTGAAAATTGTTTGACATTTAATCGATAAAACTCATGCTAGGTTAGTTCCAGCCCAGCATATAACTTCATGTATTTGAAAAACAAAAACGTTTGGTTCAATAACTCAATATAGCAAGAGCTCAATCACACGTTTTTCGGTAGTTGTTATCAAGGTTTGGGCGAGTGACAGGATAATATCTTAACTTCTTCAGTTGTGATTTAGAGCATTTCTAATTGTTTTGTTATTTTTCACGATAGCGACAAGTTTGTTTCTTTCTCTGTGTGCGAGAAACAAAATCAAAACCGCGCACCGAGAAACAAAAACGAAAATTTAATGAATGCTCATTGAGAAAACTTGCAACTCTTTTTACCAATAATTTATGATACTCAAAAGAACCCGTTTTGATCTAAATCAAATTTCTAGTAAATAAGTGTTGATCATTCATAGGTAGTAATTTTTCCTCGATGAATTAAGACTGGCTGAAGAAGTTAAAACGGTGCTGTAAAATCAAATTCACAACTGTGTTCGTTAAGACATTTTAATATTTTCAATGACAATAATAATCTTCGATAAACTCCCGCTATAGTTATTCACACACATGCTATAACTATCTAAACACGCGTTAAAACTATTCATACACACGCTGTAGCTATAGTTTTTATACACACATGCCGAAGCTATCCATACACACGCTATTCCTTTCCATACATCCGATACAACTATCTATACACACGCATAAGCTATCCAACCATGTGCTATTACTATCCATACATACGCTATAACTAACCATTACACACGCAGCAGCTAGCCACACACACGCTATAACTATCCGTACACACGCTGAAGATATACACGCAATAGCCATAATATGCTACACATGCTAGTGTCTTACACACGCTATAGCTAGCCATACACACGCAACAGCGCCATCCCTATCATCGCAAATGTCATAGCAATACAGATGCACATACGCTATATGTGCACACTGCACACACACTAAATGGCGGTAGCTTTCCTAGTGGCGATGCTGGCTCGTGCAGTTTCTGGCAGTTCTGGCAGTTTCGTGCAGTTTTCACCCAACGATATCTGAATTGGATTACCGCTGGTGGGGTCCAACTCAGATCGAAGGAGAACCGAACTGAATGAAGAAATGCAGCTGCCCACTACCTCCGCCGCTGCTGCCTGATACCACCGCTCTGGTTCTGCTGCAGCTCAGTTTGGCCGCTGGAATCAGCCACCGCTGCTGATTATACAAGACCGGCCTGGTGGCCTTCCACTTGTTAACTGATGAGGCCTTCCACTTGCTATGAGACGACACAGGCTATTATATAGCCCAAAGCAAAAATCCATCCGCGAGCAAACAAGAAGCGAGCTTGTGATTGGTTGAATGTGCACGACTTTTAACACAACTTTTAACTAGTTTAGTATCGAAAACATATTTAAATTATTATATGACAATCTTGCGCAATATTTCCCCTATCAATCAAGCCATTGGTGTTTAGAATCTGTTCAGTGGTAATGATAAAAGAAGCATTTTAAAACGGTGTTGAAACACCTGTTGCAGCTACCGAAAGCGAGCTCGTTATTGGTTGAAAGCTGTGAGACTGTTTACAAAGTCAGATCGGTTGTATCCGTTAGTGTCGACTGTGCTTGTGAAGAGAGGTGGTGATTGGTTGCTCGGTATGATTTAGACAATCGATGTGACTTATCAATTTTTCAATAGTGTATCTCGAACAATAGGTTAGTTCTGTTACATAAATTCAACCGTAAAAGAATTTCTGATCGGTTGATGCCAAAACCTCGAAATTCTGAAAAGAAATGACTGATATATAAGCGCTCAAAACCTGACCACTTTTTCCTGGTTTTCCCTGGTTGAATTACTAGATTTCGAAATTCAGGTGCCTAACTTCGATATAGACGTTAGTCCAACGTCAAAAGTGTAATGTGTAGTGAAATAGTAAGTTTTCTCGACATTCTTTTGGTGGAATAAATTCCGATACGTTTTAGTTTCATGAGATATAGTATATTTTTAGACATTTCTTCGATGGAAAAAAATTTCGATACTAAACACTTTGTTCCAATAGGAAAATAATGACGGCAGCATGGCAACTGTAAGTTTGGCATGCAAAAAGATTAACGATAAGATTTTCTTTTCTTAGTAATTTATGAGCGACCAGCAGAACAATAAAATGTTAAAAGGACAGAAATGTTTTTTCCATAGGTTTTCAGTAGGTTAGGTTTAAGTGGAAGTGGTTCAGTATATTAAATTTAGCAATAGACTTAATTCTGAACGGTTGAAAAGCATTACCAAGAAAAATCTGGGAGTAAAATCGGAATTCATTCCGAATCGATTTGCGAATTCGCGTGGAATGCCTTAGAAGCCTCCTTTCGGGATGCAACACTTTTTTCCAATAATAAACAACTCACTTGATTAGTAGGAGAGCTTGATTAGTACGAAAAACTGGAAAATTGTATATTTTAATATAGGGGAATTGTGGGTAAAATGAACAGAGGTGGTAAAATGGACACCCGTTTGAATCTCGACTATTACGTTGGAAAATAGTACAAACTTCTTTGGCACCTTATCTTAAGCGGGTATTACACGAAGCAAAGATTTGCTATTTTTGGTACGGATTTTATTTTGCGCAAATAAAATAGTACCAAAAATAGCAAATGTTTGCTTCGTCTAATACCTGCTTTAGAGGCACTAGAAGTTATTTGAGACAAAGTATTCGACATGATACAGTCAAACAGTCAAAATAATAAACAAAAACAAGAAACACGTGTACATTCGTGGTGGTGATGTTATTTTTGGCCTACAAAAATAAGGTTTTTTCTAGTGTTAAACAGTATTTTATAATGATTTTTCTGCAAATATCTGTACTCAGACTACTAAGAGCAAGCCCACCAGTGGCTAAATTGAAGTTTCTAAAGCTAGTTTGGCAACTCCCACCATAACGCGGCAACCGCACCGGGCGTTGCTATGTTGGTTTGGGAAATAGCAATCCCCACATTGGGTAATAGCGAGTTATTAAATTTGGCAACGCGATAGCAACGAGTCGGATCGTTGTCGGCAAATCAGTGAAGCCAGAGCCGAATCGTTGCTATTTGATGAAATGTCAAACTGTTGTTTTTTTGTGCTCGATAGTGAATGTTCGTAATAATATTACGAAGATGATGAGTGTTTCGAATGCGGACTCAATTGGTCGGCCACGGAAGACGAGATGTTTTGCCTCGCTTGTTAAACACGTCGTAGAACGCAAGTGTCGGCGTGAACTACTACTCAATTTTGTTTCCGATTGAGCTGAAGTTTTGCACAGGGTGTTTTTTTCGGGCAGGTAAACATTTTGTATAGGTTTTTTATTGAAATGACCATTTTGGTTGGCATTTTGGTGTGCAACCTACACGATGCGGAAAGCGCAAATCCCCACAATATTGGCCAATATTATTCAATATACCTGGAAAGTTTAAGCAAATCTGCTCGGGAGTATTACCAACTATTTTCCCGTTTAGTTCGGTCGTTGTATAAAAAACCATATTTCTCCTTTACCGCTGTTTCAATCTTTAAAAACAACCTGAGCTGCGTTCGAAAGCGGCGTTGGAAATGGTCATCTGTATTGACCGGTGTTTCCCATGAAAATATTGTTAAAACGCTGGATGGCACCTTCCTCCGTATGGCGGTCAATGTTTGGCTATTTACTAGGCTGAGAGCCGCCCCGAATCTTTTCAAAAAACCTTTTCTTAATCGCGTATAAGGAAACTTGTTTGGCGAAATCACTTTCTTCATCACTAGAATCAACCAAATACTCGAAAACAATTTCCGCGTTCTATATTCAAGTTTCTTTTTTTGGTGGCAAATTTTCAAATATTTATAGCAAACTGTGGGAACCAAGACATCATAGAATACAGAATACAACTAATGAAAGTTCGCCAGCTTTCAGTAGAATAGTCGTTTAAGCCAACGTTGCGGGACGTGCCCACTTTTACGAAATTACTTTAAATAAACATGTAAGGATGAAAAAATCCATGTACGCACAAGTAAAAAAACCTGCAAAAGAATTATGTTATCGATAACTTGGGAAAACGGAAACAAAGTTAAAACAAAGTTGCGTGAAATGGAGGGAACATTTTATGAAGCAGAAAGAACGTAGATCATTCCGGAAAAGATTGACTGACGGATAGGTTGGTTATTACTAGATACGCAAAAAATATGCGAAATACATCGCAAAAAAAACATTTTGCCAACGCTGGCTAGTGACGGTCTTCGGAAATTGGCAACTGCCGGTGTGAAAAAGAAATAGTGGAATTGGTAATCCCCATTAGCAACGACCGGTGCGGAAATCAGTTGCTATCCAAAATAGCAACGGCCAGCGTTGTGAAAGTAGCAACTCAAATGGCAACTCACCGGTGCGCTTGCTCTAACCAGCAGAAATCATCAATGGTTAGTAATTGTTTAAATGATTTTCTCGATATATTTAGGTATTTTCAATATTTTGTATGTGCGGGTAAAATGGACAGCCCATGGTGATGGGGAAAAAATTGTGTTAATTTCCATTAAAAAATCAAGATGCTTCGTGTTTATATCAGAAAAACGCAAAGGTAAACTCGGACCGATGAACAGATGACCGCGGCTAAACGTACCTTTGAATGCGGAATGTCCGTAAAAAAAGTTTCCGCCATTTCTCAGTTTCTTGCGGATAAGGTCATATATTGTTTTTAATTCTACGACAAACGGTGAACATTGAACTGTTGGTGAATGCATGAGTGTATCACGTGCTATGGAACAACATTCTACTATCTGTGAAGGGATAATTAATGTTCACGCCCAAGGAGTTCATATTACCACCTCCATATGTTCATTTTACCCACACGTGTCCATTTTACCCCCAAAACAATGCTTTCGAAAATGCTCATGAAAACTACGAAAAATACTATATTTGAATACTTCTTCTTATTTTTTGTATTAACCATTAGTGGCTCAGTTAATGTGCGCTATCGACTCATAGTTGTAGTGTTAAACTGTGGAGGAAATTGGGAAATGGCTTAGGGTGTCCATTTTATCAACCCTTCCCCTAATACCATTTTATGTCAATAAATTGGTTTTAGAAATCAAATGTAATTGATTGGAATTAGGTTTGAATGAATGTTTTCCCTATTGTATATTATATCGCTGCGGACTCTTACTCTTCATCAAAAGGTGATTCTTCTTAACACTTCATTACGGCCAAAATTTGGTACCTGTCATCCATTTTGCCGCTATACTGCGTCCACACTGCTAAAATCACAGCAACTATGGGGACGTTTTTGTGGAGGAGACATCCAGCACGTGTGCCATTACAACAACTGGCCAGGCCACGCGACCGAGGAGGACGGAAGCTACACTTGCCAGCGCTGAAAGCAAAGGCGCTACTGATCAACCGTCATCTCAAGGAGATCGAATCCATGCCCCATTATAACTCTTTCCTCTCCCACGCAAATCCTAACCCTTGCCCAACTGATCTTCCCTGCCTAAAATTGATCCTGAAAACACACTACCGTTTGCCTCACCACGTTCAACAAAATCCTTCCTCCGATCAAATCCATCGCTTTTATATTGATCAAACCAACCAACCGAGAGTAGAATTACGTCATCCAACAGTCAATTGGAAAAGGGTTTGGCGCAACATTGGAAGCAAAATGCTGCCATCGGCTCAACGTAGTACTTGGTTTCTTTTAGTCAATAAAAAGCTTGAGCATAGACTGCTATGGCACACGATTCAGCGCGCTGATAATGATCAGTGCCTTCATTGTAATTCAGCATCAGAAACGCTGAAGCACAAATTAAGCGAGTGTCAACGAGTGACTGCAGCATGGTCGCACCTGCAGAATCTTCTGATGACGACTCTAAACGGTAGAAGAAGGCTATCTCTCGAGAACCTGATACATCCGGTATTAAACAACACACCGAGACGACAACAAATAAAAATCATGAGACTCTTCATTGATTATGCCATCTTTGTCATGAATTGTGACAGTGTATGTTACCGGACATTTGGTTCAAATGGAACGGTAACGAATGTGAGACGTTTTGGTGTGGGTTTTTGTAAAATTAAATGTTAGAGGGATTATGTGAAGAAAAAAAAAAAATGTTAGAGGTTAAATTTTAGTATGTAAGGTAGATTAAGTAAAGTAGTTTTTTTTGTTTTCTGGCTCTTTTTTGTTAATTGTTGTTTGTTTAATTTTGTTTGCTGACTCATTTTGTATTTTTGTTTAACATAGTGTAAGTGTACTAACCCATAAACCAATTCTAACCGATAATTAGGCTTCGAAAAATTGCGGAAAAGTACTCGATGTGAACGTTACCGTTTGAGGAAGTGAGGGGCACTGTCTAAAATGCAATCCCTGGGCCCGTAAAAGAGACCTTCCGTGTCCACCCCGGAACATCCAGACCAGGTGTTGGGGCTTAGCACGAAGGCACTACAGCCTCCGTAAAACATAGCCCAGGGAAGGGACAGCTTCACTCCCTCAACGGTAATAGCCCCCGATTTATATATATATATATATATATATATATATATATATATATATATATATATATATATATATATATATATATATATATATATATATATATATATATATATATATATATATATATATATATATATATATATATATATATATATATATATATATATATATATATATATATATATATATATATATATATATATATATATATACATTTGTAACGGAAAGACCGCAACGAAAAAAGACGGCAAAAGTCCGCACTAATATACCCACCCCTTAAAACGATCCAGAAATGTTTATACCACTTGTGCAACTGCACGAAAAATTGGTATCCGGTATGGAGATAGGAGAGTGAGAGAGAGGACAAGCGAGAGAGAGAGGACAAGATCGGGAAGGTGACAGATCGAGAACGGATAGTCGGAAGATAGCCATCAAGAAAGACAGTCACGAAAATTCTAGTTTGGACGAAAAATTGGAAGAGATAGTTGGAAAGGTGATAAAAGTTGGAAAAAGTGGTGACAAGTTTGGTCAGCCAGAGTTGGCGGTCGAGCCAGAGGGCTATCTAGAGCAGTGCCGAGGATCAACGTTCATTAGTGGGCGACTACCGGGAGCCGTCATTCTCTCCCCTGTGGACTTCACCACTAGGCCACGAGGGGCCGTCACCAACTCCCCTGCGGTTACACCTTTACCGCCGTTCGAGCACGTGGGCAATTGTGGAGGCGATCCACCTGGCGCTAAGGCCTTCTACCCTGCGGCAGCGGATCTTCCGTGTGAGCCGTGTGCTACTTCTGGCATCCCGGGTAAGCCGTGGGATTCTACGGAACCATTGACAACATCCGGAACGCGTGTCTTCAAGGTATGTCCCTCTCCTCTTCTTCTGTGCGTCGTTCATCAATGGGCCCCAACGTTCGTCGTTTAGCGCTACATCGATGATTGTGAATAAATAGTATATAGCATGAATTCCCCCTTTTTTTTATATAAAGAGCCAGTTACCCTTCCCTTAACGTCTCTGAGTCGTTCCGCTTCGCTAACGGTAAGTCGTCGGGTTGCATGAGTCCCCCTAAAGTCGGTTGCCGACCCTGAGATAACCCCATAAAGAGCTAGCCGGGTTGAGTGAGAACATGCCTCACTTATAATTGGCGATCCTCGTAAAATAAAATATTCTAATCTTCTATTAGAATATTTTACCCGGATGTGGGGAGACTCGAGAACAATTTGTCACTTGTCTCGATCATTTGCGCTGTGATTCTTTTCTTTGAAGTTTTAGCAGGAAGTGTAAGCTGTTTGAACCATCGGGAAAATAGGTAGAAACTGGTCGAAAGTTAAGTTAAATTTGATATCGTTCGGATAGAATAACGCACCCCCTCGAGTTTTGGTACACGTGGTAGAAGATCAGGGAGGATATTCGTACTGAAACAATAGAAAGTATTGCATGAAATTTAGTAAAGAGTGATGGAAAATACAAAAATGTTCTCTATAGAGAACGTGAATCAGAAATATTTAGAATTGCGAGTAGATTTTTTGGATGGAGATGAATTAGAAGAGGAATTAAGTATGAGGCAGATAATCGTTACCGGAGACAGGAGTATGTCACGTTTGAGACGCATGTTGCGCGACGCGATAAAGCAGGAAAAAGAGCATGGTTTCAACGACAGAATTTTACTCCGTAATCCGTTGCAAGTATTAGAAATCTGTGAATCGAAATTAGACAAATTTGAAATGTCGGCAAAAACGAGCAAGAATGTAGCTCCCAAAAACCATTCACTTTTATTACATTTAGCTAATCGATTAATGCTAGTCTCGAATAATTCGGACTCAGCAGAACGGCAACAAGCAGAAGAAATGATAGTTAGAATTATTGATCGTCTAAACCAATATTTTGGAGATAGCGATGTGCAAAACGTGGTAGTCACAAGCTCTCAGCAAGATAACCAGCAAACAGATCCGCAGAAACATTCTCCAAAATTGTCTGAACCCCTAGAAGAGGAAATCATGGATTGTTTAAAAAGGTTAGGGTTTTCGGATACTACTAGCGAATCGACAAGCATGGATAATTTCCGCGACACGCTGTGTGCTATTGAAACGGAACTTAAATTGTTACGAAAATATAGGGCCGAACATGAATCGTTAACAAGAGCTGTGTCGAACCAAATTTCGAACAGACAGAAGGCAATAAGTTCGAATGATGCGGGGGTCGTAAGCCACCCGACAGTACCAGTGAGTTATACAGGCACTATTCCAAAGTTATCGTCCTCCGTTACTACTTACTTCACTTTTACAACCCAGTATTCGCGACCAATATCAACCCCTGTGATACAAGCGGGAAGTCTAGGGACATATAGCACGATCACCGGGAATAGGTACCCACTTGGAGGTAACAACGTGGGGGAATTACCAGCGACCGCGTGTTCCACTGCTTATGTGAACCCTGTGTTTGCGGTTGGGTATCAAAATCCGGTGAATACGCTAAGCCAACCGTTTAACATCCCACAGGTAGCCGTTAGCTCTGATAGGCCACCAATTCCTTACACTACCGTATCTTATCCAGCATGGCCCATAACCACTACATATGTGCCACCCGCGCCAATACCACAACCCCAAATTTCGAACTCGTCCCACCGGACGCTTCCAGTGTCCCAATGGAATATTGAAAAATATTCAGGCACAGACCAGGGAGCTTAGCTCAATGAATTTTTGGCACTGGTTGAACAACTTTCTTTGTCAGAAAGAGTTTCGGAAGACGAACTGTTTGACTCGGCTTTCCATCTCTTTACGGGGCCAGCGGCCAGTTGGTATATGTCTATGCGCTCGAGCCGTAGTTTACAAAGCTGGTCTCATTTGGTTTACGAACTTCGGAAAACTTTTAGGCACCCAGAACTCGACTCTATGATGAGATCACGTGTGTATCAAAGGTTACAGCAGAAAAATGAAACGTTTCAGCATTATTATTTCGATGTAGAAAAAATGCTGCGATCCATGATCATCCAGATGGATGATCAGGAAAAGTTGGAAATTTTAAAGCGAAATCTTCGACGCGATTACAAGAAAGCACTTCTTTGGAAACCGATTAGAAACTTACCTGAGTTGGTGGAGGCAGGGCATTTGATAGACGCTTCTAACTTTTCACTATACCCAGCGGTATCAGGAAACGAAAGATCCGTCAACGTTGTGAACCAAAGAAACGGTCAGTCGTTTCGGCAGTCCAGTGGTAACCAGCCACATCAAGACCAGAACAGATCTGAGGGAAGTAAAATAGCCAAAACAAAACCCGATACTTTCGGAAAAACCAGAACTGACACGTTAGCTAGGGAAACGGAATCTAGAGCCCCTGGGACAAAAAGATTAGGTCTAGACGATCCTCAAGAAGGATCTTCTAAGCCCCGAAGAACTATCGATTACCTGGTGGCTGGATTCAAACCACCCCCAGCGGACGTCTGCTTAAATTGTCGTCAACCGAATCACCAGGTAGAGCAATGCCGATTACTTAAAGGTCTTATATGCTACCTCTGTGGATTCAAAGGATTTGACACACAGCATTGTCCATATTGCCAAAAAAACGATCGCCAGACGACCGAAAGTCGCCGGTCGTCCGACAAGTCCGCGTAAAACCGTTTAAATCAACCGCTCATCAAGATTATTGGGAAGAAGTTGACCCTGCCTGGTATAGGTCTTCTTACCCACAAATTTTAGAGATTTGTATACCGAATCTCAACGATAACAGACCCTACGCGTGGGTCAGTGTTAATAATGTTAAAATAATGGGACTCTTAGACTCCGGTAGTAATAGAACTCTAATTAGCAAAAATTTATTCCAACGTTTGCGTCACTACAATTTGAAAAAGCCCACCGACCAATTGCAATTGCGAACGGCGGACGGAGGCAAACTAAAAATAGTAGGAGAAATCTACCTTCCATTTAAGATGGATGGTCAAGTAAAGGTGGTACCTACACTAGTAGTAGAAGACTTAGTCGTCGATTGCTTACTAGGAATGACCTTCTGGTCCTGTTTCAATATATATCCTCAAGTGCAGCAATGTGTACTTACCCAAGAAGACATCAGTCAAAGCCAACCACTAAAATCTTCCATACTTACCGCAAACGAAAGCGAGGCACTTGAGCAGGTAAAACTAATGTTTAAAGTAGCCAAAGCAGAAACTTTGCCCACCACTCCACTAATAAAACACACGATTGACATTATGGATGAATGGAAAACTAAAGCCCCCATTCGCCAATTTCCATACACCATGTCCCCTAAAATCCGCGAAAAAGTGGCAGACGAGCTAGACCGAATGCTTAAATTAGGAATTATAGAACGCTGCCACTCCGATTGGTCACTCAATGTTGTCCCAGTAATTAAACCATCCGGAAAGGTGCGGCTATGTTTGGATGCACGCAAAATAAACGAACGCACAATTAGAGATGCGTATCCTTTGCCCCATCCAGGCAGAATTTTAAGCCACTTGCCAAAAGCACGATACCTGAGCACCATTGATTTGTCTGAGGCTTTCCTCCAGATCCCTTTGGAGAAACAATCCAGGCGATACACGGCGTTCAGCATTCAGGGCAAGGGCATGTTTCAATTTACCCGACTCCCCTTTGGTCTGGTAAATAGTCCAGCCACCCTCTCCAGGCTCATGGATCAGGTTCTAGGACACGGGGAACTAGAGCCCCAGGTGTTCGTGTACTTAGACGACGTGGTCGTCGTGAGTGAAACCTTTGAGCAGCATTTAAAGCTGTTGCGAGAGGTAGCCCGGCGCTTGTCAAAGGCAAACCTTTCGATAAATCTGGAAAAATCGCGATTCGGGGTTGAAGAGTTGCCATTCTTAGGATATCTCTTATCAACGGAAGGGCTACGGGCTAGCCCTGAAAAAGTTAGGGCCATCGTCGAATACGACCGACCTAACACTATTACGAAACTAAGACGATTTCTTGGCATGGCCAACTACTACCGCCGATTCATCGACGATTTTAGCGGTATTACCGCCCCGCTATCTGACTTACTTAAAACTAAAGCGAAAATTTTGGGTTGGAACGAAGAAGCTGAAAGAGCCTTCTGTTCCATTAAAGAAAAATTGACCACTTCTCCCATATTAGTCAGCCCGGATTTTGAAAAAGAATTCACTGTGCAGACGGACGCCAGTGATGTAGCCGTGGCCGGTGTACTAACGCAGGATTTCGATGGGCAAGAAAAAGTCATCGCCTATTTTTCTCACAAGCTGACAACTCCTCAAAAGAACTATCATGCTTGTGAGAAAGAAGCGTTAGCTGCCTTGTTGTCGATCGAAGCCTTCCGAGGGTACATTGAGGGTTCCCATTTTACGCTCATCACTGACTCGTCGGCCCTGACTCACATTTTGAGGACTAAATGGAAAACGTCGTCTCGTTGCAGTCGGTGGAGTCTAACTCTGCAACATTATGACATGACCATCGTCCACCGCAAGGGGAAAGAAAATGTGGTCCCGGATGCGTTGTCCCGCTGTGTAGCACTAGTTACCACCCGATCCGCTTCCGCTTGGTTTGAGGAACTGAAACAAAAAGTGTTAAAACAACCGGATAAATATCTTGATTTTCAAATGTTCAATGGCGCCCTATATAAATATGTACCCACCCCGAATCACCCCTGTGATTACAAATTTGAATGGAAGTTAGTCGTCCCTCCTGAAGAGAGAGATAGCATTATCAAAGAATGCCATAATCAGTCGATGCATATTGGCGTTGAAAAAACGTTGGCCAAGATTCGACAAAAGTATTATTGGCCACGTCTAACTTTAGATGTTAAAGAATATATAAAGAACTGTGTTACCTGTAAAGAGGTAAAAGCCGCAAATGTACCTGTGATTCCGAAGATGGGTGAACAAAGAATAGTAACCCATCCTTGGCAAATAATCGCAGCGGATTATATTGGCCCGCTTCCTCGAAGTAAGTCGGGAAATCAATATATTTTAGTAGTGATGGATTTGTTCAGCAAGTGGGTGATGCTAACACCTGTGCGTAAAATCAGCAGCAGCGGCCTCTGTTCCATCTTGAAAAGCCAATGGTTTTCACGATTTTCCACCCCCGAAACTATAATTACAGATAATGCTTCCGTGTTTCTGTCACGCGAGTTTAAATTACTTCTAGAGCGATTCCAGATTCGCCATTGGTTGAACGCTAAATACCACTCGCAAGCGAATCCCGTCGAGCGGGTTAATCGAACCATCAATGCCGCGATACGCACCTATGTCAAAACCGACCAAAGGCTTTGGGATAGCCGTCTAGCGGAGATCGAAACCGTTATAAATACAACCGTTCACTCGGGCACTGAATTGACACCGTTTTTTGTCATTCATGGGCACGAAGCTTTTCTCAAAGGAACCGATCTCAGTTGGTTTACGAATAAAAAAGATCCTACTCCAGAGCAGCGCGTCGAGGTAAAGAAGGAACTATTGCAACGTATTTACGATTTGGTGAAAACTAATTTGGAAAAAGCTCATAACTCAAGAAAAGCACTGTACGATTCTCGTCATAAGAAGTCTGCAGAACCTTTTCATGTTGGTCAAACCGTGTATCGGAGAAATATGAAGCAATCTTCAGCCTCTGAACGGTACAATGCCAAATACGGTCCGATGTATCTCGCTGCCAGAGTCAAGGCACGTGTAGGTAATTCCTCCTACGAGTTGGAAGATACCAACGGTAAAAACCTGGGAGTGTGGCCAGCTGCCCACTTAAAACCAGGATAATTTATTAAGTACACAATACGGAAAAATCATTTTACACTTCACGTTGGAAAAACGTTATTTGGTAATCGTTGATTCGCTAGTATCCTAAAAGGAAAACAAAAACACTTAGCCACTTAGAATTAAGGTTAGATAATATTACCATCGTCACGCAGTCTGTTTGTTAGCTTTGTCAGCAATCCCTGTCTATCGTGAACGGCCATCCCACTTTGTTCATGATGGTCCTCGGTTCAGGATAAAATTGGCACGATTAATTCCCTCGTAGAGACGATTTTGGTCCAGCAAAGCCAACGTGTTCCTCTCAGCTCCGTTCAGATGGAAAACTTTTGACAATGTTTATATGCACATGGCATTATTATTGACAAAGGTCATCGCAGATAAATTTCGTGTAGTTAGGGTTACCGGCGAGAAGCCAGAATCGGTTTACATCTCTATTTTGATTGGTAGCGAATGTTTAAACGAAAAATACTGGTATAAGAGATTAAGCTCTCCATTCAATACATACTTTTGACATGGTTGAAGCAAAATTGTAAGGAAAATATTTATTAGGTTTGAGCCATATTAGGCCTTGGTAAAAATTGGAAGAACTAAGGTTTTGCTGGAGACCAGAGTCTAACAACGTTGATGGTCAGTAGCAGGTCCTCTCTGATCAAGAGTGATACTGGAAACAGTGCGGAGTTGAAGTGATTCAATACTGATGCCATATGACCCCGAAACTTTTAGTTCAACCAGTATTACCGGGCCGATAGGCCCACCGTTTATAAGGCAGAAATCGATGGCCTTAGTAGAAGATAATGAGAGCAGGTGACTAGATGTACGAAGGTCCCTGGTGTTTAGAATTAGGACTAGAATGGAATGAATGAGTTAATGGAAATGAATAAAAGAATGAATGAGAATAAGGCGGACGCGTCGAATGAATGAAACTGAATCAAAGAATGAATAAGCGGATAGACAATTTTTTTTCCCAGCTAAATGCGTGGGAGTTCGATAGATATTGTGGTGAGAGTAGACGACCTTATCTCCCATGTTTAGTAAAACGAGAGGGATACAGTGAAGGAGAAATTCGGAAACTACGCGGGAATATAATCGAGAGAAGGATATTTAACAGGATTTTCGGCAAGTTGTAGGAACGTATTATGTTGGTCCAGCTTAGCATTTTTATAGTTAGAGCGGATAAGAAGGAATCACCCGGATTTGGTAAAGGCATGTAACGAAAAATTAACTTCGTAATTTTTCTACGCGGTCCCGGGGAGAATTGTTACCGGACATTTGGTTCAAATGGAACGGTAACGAATGTGAGACGTTTTGGTGTGGGTTTTTGTAAAATTAAATGTTAGAGGTTAAATTTTAGTATGTAAGGTAGATTAAGTAAAGTAGTTTTTTTTGTTTTCTGGCTCTTTTTTGTTAATTGTTGTTTGTTTAATTTTGTTTGCTGACTCATTTTGTATTTTTGTTTAACATAGTGTAAGTGTACTAACCCATAAACCAATTCTAACCGATAATTAGGCTTCGAAAAATTGCGGAAAAGTACTCGATGTGAACGTTACCGTTTGAGGAAGTGAGGGGCACTGTCTAAAATGCAATCCCTGGGCCCGTAAAAGAGACCTTCCGTGTCCACCCCAGAACATCCAGACCAGGTGTTGGGGCTTAGCACGAAGGCACTACAGCCTCCGTAAAACATAGCCCAGGGAAGGGACAGCCTCACTCCCTCAACGGTAATAGCCCCCGATTATATATATATATATATATATATATATATATATATATATATATATATATATATATATATATATATATATATATATATATATATATATATATATATATATATATATATACATTTGTAACGGAAAGACCGCAACGAAAAAAGACGGCAAAAGTCCGCACTAATATACCCACCCCTTAAAACGATCCAGAAATGTTTATACCACTTGTGCAACTGCACGAAAAATTGGTATCCGGTATGGAGATAGGAGAGTGAGAGAGAGGACAAGCGAGAGAGAGAGGACAAGATCGGGAAGGTGACAGATCGAGAACGGATAGTCGGAAGATAGCCATCAAGAAAGACAGTCACGAAAATTCTAGTTTGGACGAAAAATTGGAAGAGAAAGTTGGAAAGGTGATAAAAGTTGGGAAAAGTGGTGACAAGTTTGGTCAGCCAGAGTTGGCGGTCGAGCCAGAGGGCTATCTAGAGCAGTGCCGAGGATCAACGTTCATCAGTGGGCGACTACCGGGAGCCGTCATTCTCTCCCCTGTGGACTTCACCACTAGGCCACGAGGGGCCGTCACCAACTCCCCTGCGGTTACACCTTTACCGCCGTTCGAGCACGTGGGCAATTGTGGAGGCGATCCACCTGGCGCTAAGGCCTTCTACCCTGCGGCAGCGGATCTTCCGTGTGAGCCGTGTGCTAGTTCTGGCATCCCGGGTAAGCCGTGGGATTCTACGGAACCATTGACAACATCCGGAACGCGTGTCTTCAAGGTATGTCCCTCTCCTCTTCTTCTGTGCGTCGTTCATCAATGGGCCCCAACGTTCGTCGTTTAGCGCTACATCGAGGATTGTGAATAAATAGTATATAGCATGAATTCCCCCTTTTTTTATATAAAGAGCCAGTTACCCTTCCCTGAACGTCTCTGAGTCGTTCCGCTTCGCTAACGGTATGTCGTCGGGTTGCATGAGTCCCCCTAAAGTCGGTTGCCGACCCTGAGATAACCCCATAAAGAGCTAGCCGGGTTGAGTGAGAACATGCCTCACTTATATGTAGTAGACGTGGAAGAATTAAGTTTTAATTTGCAAATTGACGCGTAATTGATTGCTTTGTAACTAGTTTTAGACAAAATCAAATCAAAATAAACTAAAATATGTGTAAAAAAATAATCCATCCCGTTCCAATCCTTGATAAGATTCACATAAGCTGGGTCAAAAAGTTTTTGATTATTTCTCTTCTGGAAAACACGCTATACTGTAAATAATATCAACATAGCTTTCTCTGTATCACGAGGAAATAGAGCAGATCAAACGTACGTACGGTCACCTCCCACGTACCGCAATGAATACCTTGATTACTAGCAAACGCAACCGGTTGGACCAAAGCAACGTGATTAACGAGACAGCGAGGCGGAGCTCTACCAAGCCCGATGGGACGTACCAGCAGAGTGTAAAATTGTGCTCGCCGTGTAAATCTCCAGTTGCTTTATGGGTACTATAGCTACTAACGAGCTTTTAGAATTATAGCACTGGTTGTTGTCGGTTTTATGCTGCATCACTAATGCCGTTATCATCGAGGAACGCAATCCTGCAGGAAAGTGAATCTTTAAATGGACTTTGATTCACTGCATAGCACAATACAAGGATAGGGACCTACTCTCTAGATTGTTAGATTTACGACAGCAATTTACACTCACTTTATTCCAAGAATGCGAAATTCCATGTAATCAAAAATTAATTTCAACCCATTGAGATACACCGGGCTGAATCATACAAATTCCAAACTGTAGTGTAGACTTCCCTTGAATTCGTTTGTAGCCTTTAATTCGTATTAAAAAAAAATCTCAAGCATCATTCGTTTTACCAATTGTTGTTTCCTGCCGGCCCACGACTGGTTTGCAAGCATTTTGCATCGAGTGAATGGAATGAAAATAAAATGCACATTATGGATGATAATTAAATAACTCCGTAAAATCGTATTGATTACTCACATCTACAGCAAATATTTGACTTGGATTAATTATAATGATGAGATACATGTTTTGCATAATTGGTTACAATTGATTTTTGCAATACGATGGTCATTTATGCGTAAGGTGTATGCTACACTGCATTACTCTAATTTTGTTTTATTGTTATTGAATCAAGGAAAATTATAGTACACATTGCTAGATTCACTGCTACAAACCCGTGCAGGTAGCTCAGTTCGGGTTTTTAAACAAGCTGATACCATGAATCTGGTTAGTGATGGTTTTAATTTAAATGAATTAATTTAAATTCGAGTATACCAGAACCTAAAAGATAGAATCGACTGTAACATTTGCATTCTGATAATTTGGATGGTGGGTAACTTTCACAGCAGGTCTGGAGTGTTGCCGTTCTCAAAATCATATTCAGCTCTCACATGTGACTTTCCGGGGACAGATAACTTTTTTTGCTTTCCTACGCTATTGCATTTAATAATACCTAGAGTAAAGAACATAACATATCTTGTGAGTTTTCAACAATTTTGGGAACTATTAAACGGAGAAGCACTCTCTATGATGTTTTACACATCGTTATAAGCGAGCTGGGGTATTGAAACAACTAGAAGGTTTAAAGGAATTTTTTGGTTCTATATGACGCGTATGTAGGTTGATTGTAATACCAAGCGCCTCCTTCACATGAGAACTAATGGAGTTTCTTGGTCATCGTTGACCAACACGATATCAACTGTGACTTGTTGAAAGCATCAACATTTTTTTAGAGCTTGCCGTTACCATTGCAACTTTCCTGTCTACATTTTATGTTAGAAGATAGATTAGGCATAATAGATTCAGTAGTTTAATTTAATTTATTTACCACAGCCAATTTAACGTCACAGCCATCAGCTAAAACTCAGGCCACACATCTTCAATTCATTCCCATGCTCACGGATTTCCGGCAAAACAATGTGCAGTTAGTACCTAGGTTAATGCTGCTCAAGAGAGCGCCGTAGATGCACCTAACAGCTCTATTTCGTTTAATGAAAACTGTGCCATTTGCACTCCTTCCTGTTGAATATGCAGGCATGCACGATGCACTATGATGACACATGGCGCTCTAAAGTGGTACACCGTACGAACGGTGCTCCTCAAGTTAGCTAACGAATGACGATGGCGGTACTTGTAACCCTTACCGGGAGAGCAACAAAAGCCGGATGTCCACAAGAACGACATTAATTTGATACGGTACATGTAAAGCGGTACATGGTTTGTAATTTATGGCATTCGGGGCCAAATGGATTGTAATTAACCTATCTTAACCTTGCCATCCGACACAATATGGACTTCAGGATTCCCGACGGAGTTGAAATATGCTTCGTCATGATCTTCCGCTTGACGTTTAATGCTGGGCTTGGGATACATGACTTGGTAAACCGATGGTACCCAGTGGACTACATTATCAACTGCAGTGCAACTAACAGGCTCTAAGTCGGCTAGTCTTAAGACCGCAGATTATTAGTTATAATATCAATCAGGGCAAGCTTGGCTTAACATAACGTTCAAACACCGAACATTCATGAATTTATGTCAAACAGTCTTCAAAGTAATCATCAAAGTAAAAATTTATTTCGCGATTACTTTCAGCAACGAAGTTACTACACGTGGGTACGCTCTTTACTTATCAGCTTGTTTTGTCACAGTTCGTTTCACTTCGCGAGTTTCTTTTCGATGGTTTGTGCGAAACCGAGGAATTCAGAAAATTGGATCGAGTATAAAAAGAAGGCGTTTATGGAATAGAACCGATTTGGTGCTTGTTTGCTTGTTTCCTGACAGTGCGGGCTTTCTCGAGAATAACGAGTTTAGAATAATATTCTTAACATGCAACTTCCCTTCCGCCTCCTTCCGTTGTTCCGCTTTTGAGGTGCTCATCAAAAAACTGCTTCCACCTGTAGACCACCTAACGCTCGTTTTTGATCAGGTTTCCTTCCTCGTCACTACATATAACTGAAGTCCTGGGTGTACAGCCCTTACAAGACTGGTTAACCTACTCATAGAACTTTCGCGTGTTACTAGACAGCCTGCGGTTTGTGCAACCACCGGATGTTTGACCGAGGCGGACGGTTTTGGCGTGTGTGAAATACCGTAGATAGTTTTGAGCGTACAGGTACTGCTATTAGGTGTTGGTCCGAGCCTATATTCACAACTCGAAGGGACGTATGTCTGTGATGTTCGAGAAAAATCGGCCATCAATGGGAGTGTGGTCAATTTGATCTTTTGTTCGGTGATCAGGTGATCTCCAGATGGCTTTGCTCTAATCACCAGGTCTCGGAGAGCTGCGAAATTGATGCAGCGTTGGCCGTTGTCATTCATTTCGGAGAGAAGGGCCATGCTACCGACTCTCGTGGTGGGGCTGCCATCTTCGCTATAGCACTCGAGACAACGCGTTTTTCATTCAGCCAGACGTTGCTGCGAGCCGCCTTTAACCTGGGAAATATACGCTCGGAATGGTTGGTATGTTCTTCGAGAGGTCAGCTCCCTTCCTCTTTCTCTGTCAGCATACGACCGAGGTCCCAGTTTATGCCTTCACGAACTACTCATGGTTCGTAGTGCCCAGCCTTGTACCAATCAGTGGAGCAAATTTAATCCTACTTATAGCTAGGAGGCAGTTCACGAATAGCTTCTTCACCAGCATCGGGTTGTTCAAATCGGGGGGCCTTGAGACGATCGCACAGCTGTTTCGTCGTAAATTGAAGTGTATGAAGGTTTACAAAAGGTCCGCTTTCGGAGATGGTGCGTTCTACATTTTCGCCAACAATATCTTGGGCAGCTCCTCCTGTTTGCTTGACGGATTTTGAAGATCCAGGATCGCATCCGGAATAGAATTCAGCATCACGAGCTAACTCCTACCGGCTGATAAAGTCTTCTGGTAGCTCCAAACACTGTAATTTTACTTTTATGCACATCTCTAGTCAAAGTACTTTAATTTTTTTTTCAAATGTTGCTCTATTTCCTGTCGAACAATAGAAAATTTACGATGCACCGCGATCTATCTGCACTGCATCTGCCTAAAGCAATCCCGACAAGGAAAATGGACATCAGCAACCCGAAATGATATCATCCATTTTTATTTATCTTGTCCGGGCGGCTACGCAATATACCGAACCATTTGCCGACGCGGGGGTCAATTCGAATGGAAAGTTTTCCTCTGTGCGCGCAATAAATTTAAACCTCCAGCTGGAGGAAGCTGCGAGCGGAACGAAGGAGAAGAGTAACGAAGAAAAGTCGTTGGGAATTGTTGAAAATAGTAATCAATTCCATGCTCGTAAACGTCGAGCGAGGCAAATTGTTGCACAATTTGTTCAGATCATCTAGAAATTTCTACAGGGTAACTTTCGCATGCGAAGCGATATAATCACTCTCTTAAAGTAGCAGTAAAATGTTGCAAAACGAAAGGATGTACTCTACTCTTCAGTGTTTGACAAGTGACTTTTGGTTACTATATAGTTGCAGGAGGGTTTGTTTAAAATTACACCAACAAAATAGAACCATTATTAGGAATTAAATTTTTTATAGCAATGGTAAAAAAATGTTAATTAGGAGAGCAACCTGTAGGTTTATTGTTTTGTTTTTATCATAGATACATGTAGTTTAAATACATTATATTATACACTAAGAATATACAAGATTGTAAAAATGTAAATAACATCTATCAGCAGTTTTACAAATCTGCTTAATCCCCTCATTTCCCATGTAATCAACAGCGAATTATGCAAACGATTGCAAGCATTGCCTGCTGGAACTCAACTGCACTCAGATTACAGACACAAACAAACAGTATGATATTAAACCGAAAGTTGTTGCTTCATATTACGCTCACAAATTTAAACTGTTATTAAAACAATAAACAAACAATAGCTGGGTTTATTCATAAAAATATACGAAATCTGCACCAGCGTCACCCGTTTAAGCTGTAATTCGTCAGGTGTTGGTTAAAATATTCATTTCCGAACGGTTGCGATCTGAATAAGCCAAATTTCGCATTATCACTGTGAGTAATAACAACTGATTAAAATAAAAAAAAACCGCAATTTAAATAATGAATAATGTAGAAGCAATTCAACACTTCGCTGCAGGCTCGTATTTCCGGATAGCACCGATCTGCATATGTATGTGCTTATTTGCAGATGAATTAATTTGCAACAACTTCCGCGAGCCAGCCATCGAGCGGAAATCCGATTACTTTGCGAATTGCATTTCGAGCTCACAGTCATCTGGTGCACAACTTCGGCTAGAGTTACGGGGTTAATCCCAACGGAGCTGTGTTTGATGATGGGCACAATTGATATCCGCCACGGTGGGCGGATTTACTACCAGGGCGTTAGTCAATAGAGTTTGGTTTGTTGAATTATTTTTAGATTTGTGCCTGAGTTTACTAGAAACGAAATGATGGAAAATAACACGTACTTTTGCCTTATTTGGGTGTCATTCATCCGTAATTGGTCAGAACCATCACTAGTTGATCTCTCTGTAATGGTAGAGAAAATAAATTATATTAATTGTTGTACTCAATTTTCGATGTGGATTATTTGTCATATTTTTTCATCCATTATATCAATTACTGAAACCTGATGATATGTAGTACCATTACTATTTAAGTACCATACCATTTCAACATTTTCGACCAGAATGACCGTTATGGAAAATTTACTAATTTCTTACGGAAGTTTCAATATGTTTTGGTATAAGAGAACATGTCACATAGTCGAAAGAACTTTCACACTAACCGCCAATATTTTTAAAAGGTGTACAGTTTCTTTCCAGGATTTACCTCGGTATGATTGTTTTGAATAGAAATGAACCCTACACCTACACTGTGGAACAATTGGAACATCAAACCTGATCATAATGACTTAGTTTTTTTTTTTGCATTGAAAGCGTATCATTTTTTTTTTCTTTATTTGAGAGGCTTTCAGCCTTTGGCTGGTTCGCCTCTAGAGAGTGTCATATATTGATAATAGTATCTAATGAGTGTATTTGGGCAATTTTTTGCATGGAATAACCTACCCAAAAGTGTAACATGACATCTCTTATGAAAATTTTGAATTCAGCCATAGTCGACTCTAAATTCTTCCAAATACTCGATTTTATCATCACAAGACTTTTCAGTACATTTTTTCATCAATTGACGTAGTTTCGTTCTTGCAACCAAGGCATAAACTAGCGATAATACTAAACTGGAAGCTTCCGGAAGGTTTTTCGTCACCACTGAAGCTCTAGTAATATTTAGCGTTGGTGATAATCAATGTGGTTCAAATCATTTAAAGAAATCGCTCGAAGAATTTTTTTGGATTGAGAATGGTGGAAGCTGGACCATCCCGCAGAAACCGAAAAAAAACTAAATGACGAAGAAATCCTGTGGGAAATCACGTAGAAAATAGAGTTATCTGCAGGATGGATTTCAGCAGCCGATAAACCTACATCCAGGACATCTTGGATGTGATTAACATGATCAGTCACTGTTGGGCGCAGAAGCCAAAGGCGGCCAAAAGTTAAGATTCGTTGCAGGAAATTGATGTAGCAAAAAAAAAAAAAACTTATCGGATTCATCACGCTCTTGTTTATGAATCCAACTATCAAGCTAACTAGTCACATACCATCAACTGGCGTTATGTTTCGTTGAGTGAGAAGGACTGAAACAATTGCTGGACCCGATGACTTTAGCACTTGGTGTCATTGACAACCGGAACAATGTTAAGTAAGTAACCCACGCGGTCGCAAACCAGATAAGAGCGGATCTTGGTAACGAATTGACGCACAAGCTTATATAAATGAAAGTCGATTCAGCATCCCGTTTTAACCGCCACGTCCTCGGAATAACTGTGTCTTACTGCCTGGATGAAAAAATTGTCGTTAGGACAAAACGTTAGTTTAAAACAAAAAGCCTTGAGCATAGCTGGAGCAAAAAGTTTTTTTTTTGATATATCTTTTTTATGGATCCACTATTATATTAAGTAACATCAGATCACAATGTTTTTTTTCGTTATCGAACATTTCATGCTTTTCTTCAACGGTTGAACAAGTGAACCTTTGATCGCTTTGAGGCGCATATTTATTTTCGGCGTCCGATTGAGCTAGAATTTTGTATTAGGACTGTTTGCGAAGTTCTTGAGACTACTTCTAAACAAAATTTCTCGATATCACAGCCAGTCTAACATTGTCACTAATGCTAGTAAATTATAACAACTACTAATCAGGTAGAACTAGTATTTGTAGACTCATTTTTAGACAGCATCACTACGATTATTCCATTTTGACGGTCTATCATTTTGAAGTCTGTGTTAGGGAATAAAGCAATATAGAAAATGTAACGGGTGACAGTATAAACCATAGAATTTTTTTATACAAGCTGGCATCTGGCAGATTATGCACGATAAATCTTTTGCAAATAACCACAGTTTTATGCGCATTTAGGTCATCAGATGGCAGTACTAACCGTTGTAAAGGTGTTGTGAGCAAAATGTATGGAAAGTCAGGTATCTTGTTTTAGTCATCTTTGGAAATATACTAGCTCAAAAAGTATACATTTAATTCAAGCGATTAAACAGTTACGCTAAAATTTGTTTTTCCATAGAGCTAGTTTGAATTATGGTTGAAATTTGATTATTGTTGTTATTGAGTCGTTAAGTATGTGTAATTCAAATTAAACAGTTAGATTAAGGAGATCTGGGAACACGGCTTAGAAAGAAGTACTCTTGCACATCGCGGTTACCCCTCAACGGAAGTTAAACTGTTCAACTTTTCTTGTACCTAATCAGTGCGTGTATAATCTGTGTTGCATGCTTCGGAGAAATGCGTCTTCAACCCGGAAAAATTTTGCTCATCTATGAATTCTAGAAGTGGAGATAATTCGCGAGGTATACTCAGATCTTTATTCATGTCTCACGGTGGACGGTTACCCGGAGACTGCTTGCGCGTTACTTTTATATAAATACGTCGCAAATCGTCGTAGATTTCGCAGCAGATTCCAAAGAACCGCGTCTGCCGAAAGGTGTTTGTTTTCTCCTAGAAATCAGGGATTTGTCGTCTGACAAAAAAATATCTAGCGTTCGTTTTCGTGATTGGCGAGCTCCGCACACAATACTGTTCGATTCCGTCGCTTACCAGAGTGACAAAATAACATAAACTTCTTCTTCCTTATTTACAACACCCTTCCTTACCCTAACGACCGTGAGGAACTAGTCGGCGCTGCTGGGCCAAGATATTACGGACTGGCATATTGGGTTGTTTCCATCGGGCCTTGAGAGTATCGTGCGGGTCTGATTGCTGTTTCCGGATCCGGGCTCTTAACGTGTTCTTGTCGTTTGGTTGGATGTAGGCGGAAGGGGATAGGACTAAACTGGGGCGTGGATGAATTTCAGGAAAACGTATATAAGGGACATGTAGGATAGGTCACGGCTCGCCAAGACATCACGAACAGGAACAGCCGGCTGCCTACCTTCGGCCTGCAGGGAAGCTATTAATCTAGACCTGGCGTCACGGTGTACAGGGCATGACCAAACAACGTGCTCTATGTCGTGATAACCTTCACCACAGGCACAGATACCACTCTCCCCGAGCCCAACACGACATAAGCCGGGACATCACGCAAATGAAATCCCGACCTACATCCAACCCCTTGAACCACGGGTTCGTCGATACCTTGGGGATTATGGAATGTAACCACCTTCCCAGTTCCCCCTTGGTCCAAGCATTTTGCCAACTGATGATCGTATTCTGACGTACGAATGCGAAAAATTCATTAAAGGCAATTGGTCTTTCATAAATATAACCGTTTGTTGCGCCCACCTTAGCCAAAGAGTCCGCTTTCTCATTACCCGGTATCGAGCAGTGAGAAGGGACCCACGCTAAGGTAATCTGAGTAGAATTCTCGGATAAAGCACTCAGATGTTCCCGTATTTTCCCCAGGAAATACGTAGGGTGCTAAACATCTTTCATCGATCGGAGAGCCTCAATGGAACTGAGACTGTCCGTAAAGATGAAATAATGGTCCGTGGGCATTTTTTCGATAGTCCCTAGGGTGTACTGAATTGCAGCTAATTCTACGACGTAAACAGAAGCAGGATTATCGAGCTTATGGGAGACGGTTAAATTGTTATTGAAGATACCGAAGCCAGTGGACCCATCAAGAAGTGATCCGTCAGTGTAGTACATATTGTCGCAGTTGATGTTTCGATATTTATTGGAAAAAATTTTAGGGATCTGCTGCACGCGTAAATGATCCGGGATTCCACGAGTTTCTTCAATCATGGATGTATCGAAAAACACAGTAGAATCAGAAGTATTTGATAAGTCGACACGATTTGTAATATTCGAAGAAGGGTTAATATTTTGGGACATGTGATTGAAATACAATGTCATAAAACGGGTTTGAGAATTAAGTTCGATTAACCTTTCAAAATTTTCAATCACGGGACGGTTCAAGACCTCGTTGTTTGGTAAAGCCTTATAAGGTCTCCTGGGTGGGCTCCCCACCATTGTCCGGTTATTGTACGAAGAAAATTCACTCTTTGTTGACATTTTTTCATCAGATACCTCACGTGACAACCCCAGGTGCCTTTAGAGTCGAACCAGATACCAAGATATTTGTGTACCAAAACCTGAGAAATCGTTTACCCATTAATTGTGTTTGAAGCTGAGCAGGTTCATGCTTCCTAGAAAAAACTACTATCTCAGTCTTCTCCGGAGAGAATTCGATACCTAGCTGTAAAGCCCAAGCAGACAAATTGTCCAAGGTATCTTGCAATGGTCCTTGCAAATCGGCAGCTTTGGCTCCTGTAACAGAGCTTACACTGTCGTCTGCAAGTTGTCTTATCGTGCATGAATTTTCCAGACATTCGTCGATGTCATTTACATAAAAGTTGTAAAGAAGGGGGCTTAAACATGAGCCCTGGGGAAAACCCATGTAGCTAATGCGAAAAGTTGCCAAATCGCCGTGCGTAAAATGCATGTGCTTTTCGGACAACAAATTGTGCAAAAAATTGTTCAAAATTGGAGAAAATCCTTGTCGGTGAAGTTTACCCGAAAGAATGTCAATAGAAACGGAATCAAAAGCCCCCTTAATGCCCAAGAACGCAGACGCCATTTGTTCTTTGCGAGCATACGCCAGCTGAATATCTGTTGAAAGCAACGCAAGACAATCATTCGTCCCTTTGGCACGGCGGAAGCCAAATTGAGTATCTGATAGTAGACCATTTGATTCGACCCAATGGTCTAAACGACGGAGTATCATTTTTTCCATCAATTTCCGGATACAGGATAGCATTGCAATCGGCCTATAAGAGTTGTGATCAGAAGCTGGTTTCCCTGGTTTTTGGATGGCGATCACCTTCACTTGCCTCCAATCCTGCGGTACAATGTTTTGCTCCAGGAACTTATTGAACAAGTTCAACAAGCGCCTCTTGGCATTGCCGGGTAGATTCTTCAACAAGTTGCATTTGATGCTATCTAACCCAGGCGCGTTATTGTTACAGGACAGGAGGGCAACTGGAAATTCTGCCATCGTAAAAGGTGATTCTATCGCGTCGTGGCCCGGAGACGCATCGCGATCAATGTTTTGCTCAGGAACAGAGTCCGGACATACTTTCCTGGCAAAATCAAATATCCACCGACTTGAAGACTCCTCGCTTTCGTTGACCGTTACGCGATTCCGCATTCTTCGGGCTGTGTTCCAAAGAGTGCTCATCGATGTCTCCCTCGACGTCTCGTTCACGAACCGACGCCAATATCCGCGTTTCTTTGCTTTAGCCAAACTTTTAAGCTTGGTATCAAGCTCCGAATACCGTAAATAGTCGCCAGGTATACCTCCTTTCTGGAAGGTCAAAAACGCGTCGGATCTTTGTGTGTAGACATCGGAGCACTCTTGGTCCCACCACGGAGTGGGAGGCCGTTCTTTGATCGTTACGCCGGGATATTTCTTCGTTTGGGCTTGCAACGCGGCGTCGCGAATCAAGCCCGCGAGGAGGCTGTATTCTTCAAGTGGTGGATGATGTTGAATCGACTCGACCGCTTTTGAAATCATTTCCTCGTATAACTTCCAATCGACATTCCGTGTGAGGTCATACGGAATGTCAATTGGTCGCATGCGAGTTGACCCGTTTGTAATTGAAATAAGAATAGGCAGATGGTCGCTACCGTGAGGATCGAGGATTACCTTCCATGTGCAATCCAACCGTAGCGACGTCGAACATAAGGATAGATCCAAACCGCTTGGGCGCGCTGGAGGTTTCGGGATACGTGTCATTCCACCGTTGTTTAAAATAGTCATGTCGAAGTCATCGCAAAGGTTATAGATTAAAGAGGAGCGGTTATCATTGTAAGGGGAACCCCAAGCCACACCATGAGAGTTGAAGTCTCCCAAAATCAAACGTGGCGAGGGAAGAAGTTCTATTAAATCAAAGAGCAGCCGTTGCCCAACCTGTGCTCTGGGAGGAATATATATTGAGGCAATACAAAGCTCTTTACCTTGTATTGTCATTTGACATGCGACAACTTCGATGCCTGGAATCGAGGGGAGGTTTATACGATAGAAAGAATAGCACTTTTTAATCCCTAAAAGTACTCCTCCATATGGGGTGTCACGATCAAGGCGAATAATATTAAAATCATGGAAGTTGAGATCAATATTTGAAGTAAGCCAAGTTTCACAAAGGGAAGTTGCATCGCATTTGTTTTTATTTATCAAAACTTTAAACGAATCAATTTTTGGTAAAATACTTCTACAATTCCACTGTAAGACAGAGATAGAATCCTTCATATACGCAGTTGAATTTGGCATCGAAGGATACAATCGCTGCAAGGAGGGGCCATTGGGCAGTCAACTGCTTCAAAAATGATCTAACTGTTGGGAGGAATGCTGTAAGAAAAATTTTAATTGGATCGGGTACATTGAAATTTTCAAAAATCCAGTCCACAATGTCAGAAAATTTCACTAATCCAGAGTTTGTTTCATCAACTGGATGTGCAAAAGGAACAACTGGGGTTTTAAATGTTCCTGGCAGTGCTGGGAACTCCTTCTGGGACTTTAAATTTGCAAGCCCAGGAGGAGTTTGCTTC
This sequence comes from Wyeomyia smithii, assembly GCF_029784165.1. Lineage (NCBI taxonomy): Eukaryota > Metazoa > Arthropoda > Insecta > Diptera > Culicidae > Wyeomyia > Wyeomyia smithii. Next base: position 80,557,775 of record NC_073696.1, on the reverse strand, counting down.
GGTTTTTCCGCAGCACTGTTTGGTTTGTCCGTACTTTTCATTACACTTTGGGAAATCTTAGGACCTTTACGGGGAAGTTTAGGAGAAGAAACATTTTTTCCTCTTCCTAGACTCCCCAGGATTGGCATAAGATGTTCCCGCTGGTGAATCGTCAGAATCGGTTTCATCAAAGGACAACAGATCAAAGGGGTTCGATGTTATGGTAGAAGTGGTCACGGTCTTCTTCAGCATCTCAGCATAAGAACGCTTTGAACGCTCCTTAAGTGACCGCTTGATTTTATCTCTGCGCTGCATGTACACCGGGCATGTGGAGAGCTCATGCTGGTTTTCCCCACAGTGAATACATTTTTCAGCATTAACACTGTAAGAATCTTCCGCATGCCTTATTGCAGCAGTAGGCGGCTGTGTGGCCTAACTGCTTGCAATTGGTGCAATTCATAACACGGGGTACATACAATCGCACAGGCAGACGAACCCGGTCGATCGAGACGTGGCTAGGGAGTGCAGATCCGGCAAACGTAACGCGAAACGAGTCTGACGGAGTGTAAACTTTTTTACCGCCGACGAGAGACATAGACTGCAATTGCTTACAATCCAAAATCTTCGCCTGTGTTTCGGTATTTTTGAAGCAACCGGTTACGCTTTTTGGGATACACTCGACAGACAGACTCGAATCGGTTATGACACCGTCGATCTCCACGTCTCGTGCGGGTATGTAAACGCGATACTCGCGTGTGAAGAGCTCAGAGCAAGCGATAGCATTGGCCTGTGCCAGATCACTGACCACGACACGGAGCTTGTTAGGTCGGACCTTGGAAATTTCGGTCACGGCCTTGTACCCCTTCGTCAGGTCTTTAGAAATTTGCAGTATGTTTAATCGCTTTGAATTCACTCCTGCCTTTGGACGAAAATAAACAGTATAGCTGCCCTGTTGAGATCCGTCCGGGTAAAGCCTGGGGCGAGGGGAGACTGGAGAATTAACAGGGGAGGGGGTAACAGAAGGGTCAGGGTCAGGGGGGTTCGGGGATGGTGGCACGGGAGGCGAGGGATCTATATCCATCCATATCCATCTATATAAATGTAGCGCACTAGCGCCGACAAGAGCACGTACCTATTTACTTCTTCCTTCCAGCAGTGGTTGTCCGATCGTTCGAAGCTGCACCCAAAGCAGCCAGCAGCACTAGTACAGCAGCACCAATACAGCCAGCAGCAGTGAGCCGGCAGTGAGATCACTCAGCACAGCGACACGACTCGACTGTCAACTGATGGCCTTGAATTAGAAAGATCTATTCACTGTGCACAGATCAAAACTGCAGCTGGTATTTTGCACCAATACAGCCAAAGTTGCGAGCGACACAACTCACAATCTAGTTGGCCTTTAGCGCGAATAATACACTCTTTTGTTTGGCTATTCGTACACACGGACCGGATTGTAATAGAACGACCACTTTGCACGTCCGTTTCTGTCGAGTGTTCGACGCGGAATGAGTCGGCGCCGTTATCGATCTATAGAAAGCGGTAGCTTCTGGATTGTTGTGCACTGAAGATAGCAAACTATTCCCAAGTAGCCATATACGTGGTTCCTTGTACAACTTCACTAGTTCAGATCGATCACGGAGGAGCAACTATGAAATGTGCGGTCGTCAAGCTCAAGCTGAAATTCAAGCTCAAATTAAACAGCTAAATTAAAGCAACTACACAACTCGGAAGAATCGTTTGATAAATAAGTTATAATAATGCCATTAAAAGACGAGGAAATAGCTGGAGAATAAAAACTTTCGATCGCTGCTCGTGCCGTCGGCAGTCAAAAAATGAACACTAATAAAAAAGTTTCCACAGTTTTCATCACTATTAGCAATGTTCTGGCGAGTGCTACGGAGTGCTGCGTGTACGGAGTGCGTGCGTGTGTTGCAGTCAAATCGTTTGTATACTTTAGTATCGGCTGTGCTGGGGAAGTGCTCAAATGGTGGCAAAGTTGTAAGCATTTCGAATTTTTCATTCTGCAGTTTCACTCTGTTTTCGATTTTTCCGTTTTCCGCTATCCTCGTCGTAAGTCAAAAACGTAACATTTTCGCTTTTTAGTCAAAACTGTACAATGACCTTGCGCAATGATTCTTGTTCCAACGCCATCTTAAACAGGACTGAGCATGCATAAACAAACCAAAAATACTGGCATAAAAAGGAGGAAGAGAGAGAGAGAGAGAGTGATTTTGACTTCCGATCATCGACTTTCAACTCTTAATTTTTTTTTTAATTATTATCTCCTGATTTTTGCCTTTTGATTTTTCACTGTTAGTTTTTGATTTTTGAGGATTTTTCTTCGAAGACGCATGTCTGTTTGTGTTGATTTTTGACTTTATGTTTTTAACTTTGGAGTTATGAATTTTGATGTTTGACTTTTTACTTTCAACTTCGACTTCTGACTTTTTTTTCGACTATCGACCGCAGTTTTGACTTATACCTTTTTGTTTTTGATTTTTGATTTTTTACTTTTCATTTCTCACCTTTTACTTCGTACTAATGTTCACTTGAATATAAGACATATACTTATGCAATATGCTTTTCACTAGAATGTAAGACATGTTTCTCTCTAAGCGTGTTGAGGGAAAAAATCCAAAATTTAGTTGTCACCAGTGATGCCACATATGCAGATTTATCTGTATTTATACAATTTATTTTCAATACAGATATCTGAATAAACAGATTACAGATTTTATGGGAATAATACAGATTTATACAGATTTTTTTTTGTTTTCATGTGGTCGCCTATCAAACTTATTAATACTTTTGGAAAACATTAATGAGCATAAATGCTGTTTAGCGTGTTGGAGGTTTTATTATTACGTGTAAACGTGCGTATGAATGACTCTCCGGAATTACGTTAAACAAGCTATAACAACTTCAGTACATATGCAGTTTTTTATACAGATATTTTTAAATTTTACCAAGGTGGCAAGATTTTTTTAGCTTCAAAATGCAGATGAAAATGTTGCATCACTGGTTGTCACCCGTAATGAAAACACTCTAGTATTCTTTCAACTCCCTTTTTTTCTTAATTGATTGGTAACCTTGAAAAGATACGTTGATTTTGGATTGCCATTTACCGATGACGCGGGATGATTTTGATTCTCTTGTTGCACACACTGCAAGCGAGCAATCAAAACATAACGATAATAACCCACGCTACCGGCACACTAACAGCTATTAGCAGTGATAGTAGCAGCAGTGGACACACTCACAGCTATTAGCAGTGGCATTTAAATAAACGCGACACGGCAAATCCGGACAAAATTACTAACATGTCTGGACATGTTAAGCAATGCGCTGCTTGGTCCGTTTGAAACACTGCGATCGAATTAGTCGCCTGCTCACCAAAGATGCCACAGCGATTTCATGTAAATCCGTATATTCTACGGATTTCTATGTATTTCCGTAGATCTACGGAGAAATTCGTAGATCTGGCTTACTTCTCAGCCTTACTGCACAAACACAAAATCACAAAATCACAGTTTTCCGCATTTTAGTGAAATTATAGCTAATTTTCCAATCGATTGCTGTAAGAATGAAGAAAACTCGTTGGAAACTGATTGAGTTGCAAGCATTCGATAGTGGACAACCTTCGTGACGCTTTCGATATTTTCAGTGTTTCAATTTGTACCCCTGTATATGTTGCCGTAAGACATAATTCGAATCATATCATTTGTTCTCGCTGCTGTTATCGAATCGCGATGAACATTTTTGATGTCTAGCTGGTTATTTCGCCGTCTGTTGTTCTTCAGTTCTTTTTGAATGTAGCTGATGATTGTTTCAATTAACGGAATAAATGACGCATATATGACTCTTTCCTTTTACTCAGTGTGTTGTACGTAAAACAGTGTCAAGTCGAGTATACTCCGAACAAAAGCTTGCTTAAATCCAGAGAAATCAGATGTGCAGATTTGTCTGCAAAACGCAGATTTTTAGAGTCCGTGTGAAGGTTTTTATTGATTTGCAGATATTTAATAGTTTTTGCAGATTTTTGTCAAAGTCTCCTTATATTTACGCAGACTTTCTCAAAATGTGTGCAGATTTTGGCAGACTTTTGCCTGCGTGAGCGAAATTTTTTCGAATCACGGATAGATTTTTTTTCAGATTTCAAGCAGATATTTCCGACCAGGTCTCCGTCGGCACTCGAAGTCATTTTTAATTGTAAAACATCAGACGATATAGTTGACACTGTTAACCTTTGCTTTCAATTAGAAATCAATTGATTCATTTTCTTCCTTCTTTCAAACACTACAGCTATCAGCAACATTGCAAGAGCATTCGAGTAGTGATTCACATGAAACTGCTCGAAAGCATATCATTCTACGAAAGCTTGAAGAGAACAGAATAAGAAACAAAATCAAATCTGTGTCAAACAATTATTCGATAGTTTTATTGTTATTAGCTATGAGCTTCAATTCGAAGAGTTTAAATTTTGAAACTCATGAATGAACAATTTTGTTCTTTACTACTACATTTTGCAAAACAAATTAAAAACTTTTCACCAATCTTTGTCTAATGTCTTAAACAATTGATAAAAAAGCTCTAAAGCTTGTTTAGAGTAAAAATGGCAGTTGCCCAAGGTCTAGCCGGTAGCAGCCATAAGCGGATCGAAGTTTTCAATTCAATTATTTAGTTTCGGCTATTTTTCGTTTCGCCATTTGTTACAGCCGGCAATTAAAATTAATCGTCGGTGTGCTGCTTCTGGCAGATCCTAGAACTTGCACTATAATAAGCACCCGGGCTTCGATTACTAGCTTCTGGACAGTGCACCGTGATGTTTCAATTTCAACCATTAAAAGTTTGCTCCTCAAGCTGGTATTATCTGGATGAAAGCCGGAAACCTGAGCCAACCGAGTTGTATTTTGGCTGGGTATAATCCGTGAACAAACATCGTACTTCCGGGTGCCAGAACCGATGCAATTTAGATAGCTCTACAGTGATTCGAACTGCTTGGTTGGAAGAGCGCTGTACTTGGAATGGGTCTGGTATAGCGAACCTATACATTAGAGAAATGACAAGACACTCACCGTTAAGGCAACTGTCAACATCAAAACGGGCGAGCTGTATAAATTTGCATTGCCGTTATCCGTTTTGATGTTGACAGTTGCCTTAACGGTGAGTGTCTTGTCATTTCTCTAATGTATAGGTTCGCTAGTCTGGTACGTGAGGAGAGCTTACACAATCCGGGCGGTAACTTTCAATGGGACTGTTTGTTTGGGCGGAGCGTGCTTTGCGGGATTCACTAATGCCGAATTAAATACGATGTGTGCTCAAGAAGGTTCGATATCCTGGCTAAGAGTGGGGGAGAAGCTAGAAATTACAAGTTTCACGTACCATTGTTAATGAATCACCGTTTTCTACGGAACCAGTAATTTGGTTGAAAGTGTGAGTGTTATTTTACAGATACTCTAGATTCGACTGTGGTTCAATGTGAGGGATTACTAAGGATCTTAAACGTCAAATTTCGGCTAAAGCAAAAAGGTTGCATCCCATCGCGATATGCTTGTAGCAGAAACACGTAGCAGAAACAGGATAGTCATGCTGAGTGAGGCACTTTAAATTTGCATGTTTGCTGCTCTCGACCACTTTTAAATGATGAAACGAACTCACAACGAAATGGGTTGGATGCAAAATACACTTTAACGATAGTCCCATCATCGTGAGTCTCACAATTCCATTTACCGTTGCCAGCCGGAACTGACAGCGTACTCCTAGATAGGGATGGCGAGTCAACAACGAAGATAACTACACTGATGACATGTTGAGTCGCTCGTTGTTTACGGGTGAAGTGAGGGGTAAACCTGAATTTTACAGCCGAAAAAGGTAAGTGAATTGAACATAAAATGCAAAATTTGCAAAACAGTTGAATCATTATGTAGTCAACCTGGAAAATCAAGAGATCAAAGCAACCTCTTTTTATGAAGCCTACCGAAATATTGGTTCCTATGAAGGGACGAATCTTTTTGCATATGTAATGAGAGGAAATCTATTTTTGGGATATTCAGGCTGGATCAGTATACTGACCCACAGTGGCCTTAAATCGGAGAACTGATGTTCTTATTATTGATACTTTCTATACTTTTTGTTTTATTCCGCAAAACAATTATGATATTAAACTAGGTTTATCCGATTTCCGGCCACTACGTGCCGCTAAATGTTTTCATCGAGCAAATTTTGAAGATGTAAATTTCATGGAGTACCTACTTCTAATTTAAAAAATGTGCGATAAATTCACGCACTCTCGGGCAAAACAGGAACTAAATCACCCACTCGAATAAGCTTCTCGGTCATTCCAGCTAACATTAAACATGTTAAACACGTGGCTGCACAAATGCCTAACTGGGGTCGGTAATCCATTTTGCGCACACAAACAATGTTTTGGCACTGCTGTCTAAAACACGACGCATAAACTGCCGAACAATTGATTTCACAACAATGCCAATTAATTATCAGCACCCATTATCACATCCTATATATAACGCAAATCAGTAAACATGCCAACCAGAAGAACAAACTCGACACAGGTGAAAAAACGGACTGAAAAATACGACAGCAAATTAACTGCAAGTGGACTGAATCTTAATGATAATTATTCCAGTGTAAGTGTTATTAGTATTCGACAAGAGAAATTACGCCCATTTATTTTTTGCTGTGTAGCAACTAATTACATGGGCTTGATTTATTACTCTAGCTAAATCTAGTTACTCAAAGTTTTTGTAGCTTTCTAAAATCCCTTGAGAGATGAAATCCTCGTAATCCATAATGCCTTATCGGGACGAAAGTGTATGAAATAACGATGTATTGGAAAAAATAACAAAACAAGGAGAATTCAGGGAATTAGTGGGAAACATAATCATTATTAGCATCGCCTTCGGTGTCGGCCAGATATCGGCATATCAAATAATTTCCGGAAACTCAAAGTGTGGGTCGTTTGGGTCCTGAGCAATTTGACCCTTCGAGAAGGCGAAATGGAGGTGGATTTTGTGAACATGGAATCTAATTACTAGCTCATTAGCCGCAACCGGTGGGTGGTTTCGCTGGTGTACACACTTAATGGTGACAAGTCAGTACCCCGTCGGTGTTGATCTTCCTTCACCGCCCGGCCGGCTAATGACAATCTGATAACATTGTCTAGTTTATCATTGTGAGGTGCTATCTTATGTCCGCTTTGATTGATTGGAATCAACTTATGGGGATTAGCTTGTGCTGTTTATGTATTAGATTAATTAATGGCTGTCATTACCGATCATTAACAATGTTTCGACTTCCGGAAGACTTTAATTTTATACGTTGTATTTAATTACTGCTAAACATTGACTAAGGAACTTTGTCCCATCTGTGATTATCGGGTGTCTCTGCCGGTGTTATATTTTCACTCACCAACTTACATGACTTTCATCCCAGCTTATCAAGTCGATTCATCCTCCTACCGAAAATAACTTTCCAAATTTCGACGTCTTCAGATGGACTATTTCAATTTACAGCGTCCAGAGACATAAAGCTGAAGATGGGAAACTATACGAAAAGGAAATAGCTCACATGGTGCCCTATATGGTGCACTATAATCGACCATAAGTAATAGTAAAACTTTTCTCGAAGCAGCCCAACAACTTCTGGAAAACCAAAGAGAACTTCGGGGTGACATCTAGCGGCTTCGAGCTGAGAGTCAACTTAACGAAGCAGATATAGCTGCTGCATGTGATATTTCGCCATCGATTGGGTCATAAAGCGTACCCACAGCTGCATACGAGCCATGGAAATGGTTCTGATCCGGGTGTCCTGGCAGCTCTATGGTGAAAAGTTTAAGACTTTGCTCAAGTAAGACCTGAAACAGTGAAGAGATTGTATTTTCTTTTCCCGTTATAATATAGCTTGAACTATAACACAACGGGTCGTATCTGTTTCGAACGGTACTGTTTAAAGTTTGAAGTTCAAGTTATTAGCATTCTTCCAAACTCCATAAATGGTTTCTTTCAATTTTCGTTGATTTTCGTCCCTCTTTATAATGGAGGAAAAATATATAATGTTCAACACCAAGTAGAACTTCTTTAAATTTTTCAAATAAGCTTTATGAATTGCAATTTTGACTTTTAACTCCTGACCTTTGATTGTAATCAATTATTATTCACTTTTGAATTTTTGATATTGATGTTTGACTTCTGATTTTAAACTTTTGAGTTTTTGTCCATTACTTTTGATTTTTGTCTTTTCACTTTTGATTTTTGAATTCAACGTTTAAATTCAGATTCTTGACATTGGTTTTGTTACTTTTTCAAGATTTGATTTTGGTTTTTATTTAAGTAAGCGTGCAAACCCATTAGCAGAGACAAAAACCATTTTACGAAAATGAGATAATAGGCAATAAGCAAACATGGTGGCGCATGAGTGTAACGTTTCGAATAAGGGCGAAGATTTTTCAAGATTTTTCTTCGAAGAGGCACATCTGTTTGTCTGTGTATTGAATATTGATTTTGCAAGTCGACTTTTTATGTTCGACTTTTGAGTTTCGATATCTGACTTCTAACCTTTTTATTTTAGCTTTTCATTTTGACCTATCACTCTAACTTAAGATATTTTAGTCTTGTTTTGATTTTACTTTCGATTTCTGACAACAAGCTTTAAAAATTTGGCTTTCGAGTTTTGTTTATTAAATTTTGACGTTTTAATATTCGAATTCGACTTTTAATTTTGTACTAACGACTTTAACCTCTTGATTTTTCAATTCTAACGTATAACTCTTGATTTTTACCTTTTGATTTTTCAATGTTATATTTTGATTTTTGAGTTTAACTTTAATTTTTATCTAATTTTTGTTGACTTTTCGGTTTTCTTTTTCGATTACTGATTTCTTACTGTTCATTTTTGGCTGTTGAGTTAAAAGGTGATGCTACATTCCGATTCGGAACTCGACTTTCTGTTTATTATACACAGACTTCGCAGCCAACTGTTTAGTGTACAGCACAAATGCGGAGCTAGCGCTACGATCTTTCTAACACTAACAGTTTTTCCCGAGCCGAGACTCGAACCTACGAAGACTGGCTTCTTAGACCGACATCGTACCTCGAAACTAACTGGGAGATATGGCTGTTGAGTTACGGTTTTTAGATTCCTTCTTCATTCTTTCCGTTTTACTCTTTATTCTTTACTATTTACTCTTTACTCTTTACTCTTTGTTCTTAACTCTTTACTTTTTACTCTTCACTCTTTACTCTTTACTCTTTACTCTTTACTCTTTACTCTTTACTCTTTACTCTTTACTCTTTACTCTTTACTCTTTACTCTTTACTCTTTACTCTTTACTCTTTACTCTTTACTCTTTACTCTTTACTCTTTACTCTTTACTCTTTACTCTTTACTCTTTACTCTTTACTCTTTACTCTTTACTCTTTACTCTTTACTCTTTACTCTTTACTCTTTACTCTTTACTCTTTACTCTTTACTCTTTACTCTTTACTCTTTACTCTTTACTCTTTACTCTTTACTCTTTACTCTTTACTCTTTACTCTTTACTCTTTACTCTTTACTCTTTACTCTTTACTCTTTACTCTTTACTCTTTGTTCTTAACTCTTTACTCTTTACTCTTCACTCTTTACTCTTTACTCTTTACTCTTTACTCTTTACTCTTTACTCTTTACTCTTTACTCTTTACTCTTTACTCTTTACTCTTTACTCTTTACTCTTTACTCTTTACTCTTTACTCTTTACTCTTTACTCTTTACTCTTTACTCTTTACTCTTTACTCTTTACTCTTTACTCTTTACTCTTTACTCTTTACTCTTTACTCTTTACTCTTTACTCTTTACTCTTTACTCTTTACTCTTTACTCTTTACTCTTTACTCTTTACTCTTTACTCTTTACTCTTTACTCTTTACTCTTTACTCTTTACTCTTTACTCTTTACTCTTTACTCTTTACTCTTTACTCTTTACTCTTTACTCTTTACTCTTTACTCTTTACTCTTTACTCTTTACTCTTAACTCTTTACTCTTTACTCTTAACTCTTTACTCTTTACTCTTTACTCTTTACTCTTTACTCTTTACTCTTTACTCTTTACTCTTTACTCTTTACTCTTTACTCTTTACTCTTTACTCTTTACTCTTTACTCTTTACTCTTTACTCTTTACTCTTTACTCTTTACTCTTTACTCTTTACTCTTTACTCTTTACTCTTTACTCTTTACTCTTTACTCTTTACTCTTTACTCTTTACTCTTTACTCTTTACTCTTTACTCTTTACTCTTTACTCTTTACTCTTTACTCTTTACTCTTTACTCTTTACTCTTTACTCTTTACTCTTTACTCTTTACTCTTTACTCTTTACTCTTTACTCTTTACTCTTTACTCTTTACTCTTTACTCTTTACTCTTTACTCTTTACTCTTTACTCTTTACTCTTTACTCTTTACTCTTTACTCTTTACTCTTTACTCTTTACTCTTTACTCTTTACTCTTCACTCGTTACTCTTCACTCTTTACTCTTTACTCTTTACTCATTACTCTTTACTCTTTACTCTTTACTCTTTACTCTTTACTCTTTACTCTTTACTCTTTACTCTTTCCTCTTTACTCTTTACTCTTTACTCTTTACTCTTTACTCTTTACTCTTTACTCTTAACTCTTTACTCTTTTCTCTTTACTCTTTACTCTTTACTCTTTACTCTTTACTCTTTACTCTTTACTCTTTACTCTTTACTCTTTACTTTATTTTCTTAACTTCTATTTTTCTTACCTTCTTTTTTTCTTAACTTCTTTTTTCTTTACTTCTTACACTCTTTACCTCTTTTACTCTTCACTTTTTTAATCTTTACTTCTTTTCCGCTTCACTTCTTTAACTCTTTACTTCTTTACTTCTTCGTACTCTTATTCTTTTACTCTTTATTTCTTTAACACGTCACTTGTTTACTCTTTATTTCTTTTACTCTTTACTCCTTTCACTCTTTGCTTCTATTACTCTTCACTTCTTTAACCCTTTATTCATTCCACTCTTTACTTCTTTCACCCTTTACTTCTTTTACTCTATAATTCTTTTACTCTTTTATTCTGTACTTCTTTTACTCTTTATTTCTTTTCCTCTTCACTTCTTCTACTCTTTGCTTCTTTTACTCTTTTATTCTTCAACTGTTTACTTCTTTAACCCTTTACTTTTTTCACTCTTCATTTCTTTTACTCTTTACTTCTTTTACTCGTCACTTTTTCTACTCTTTACTTCTTTTCCGTTTTACTTCTCTTACTCTTTACTTCATTCACTCTTGACTTCTATAACACTTTACATATTCCACTCTTTACTTCTTTTACTCTTTACTTCTTTTATTCTTTACTTTTGTTACTGTTTATTTCTTTTCCTTTTCACTTCTTCTACTATTTGCTTCTTTTACTCTTTTATTCTTCAACTGTTTACTTCTTTACCTTCTTGACCTTTGACTTATTTTACTTTTTACTTCTTTTACTTGTCACTTTTTTGCTCTTTACTCTTTTTACTCTTTACTTCTATTACTATTCATTTTTAAACCCTTTACTTCTTCCACTCTTTACTACTCCTACTTTTTACTTCTTTTACTGTTTACTTCTTTCACTCTTTGCTTCTTTTATTCCTTACTCTTTTTACTGTTTATTTCTTTTCCTCTTCCCTTTTTCTACTCTTTGATTTTTTTACTCTTTTATTCTTCAACTGTTCACTTCTTTAACCCTTTACTTTTTTTTACTCTTTACTTTTTTTACTCTATAATTCTTTTACTTGTTACTTCGTTTACTCTTTACTTCTTCTACTCTTTACTTCTTCTACACTTTACTTCTTCTCTTTACTTTTTTTACTCTTTACTTTTATTACTATTAATTTCTTTAACCCTTTATTTCTTTCACTCTTTACTTCTTCAACCCTTTACTATAGTTCTTTTACTCTTTAGTTGTTCTACTCTTTTCTTCTTTTCTTCTTTACTTCTTTTGCTCTTTACTTATTTTTCTCTTTACTTCTTCTACTCTTTACTTCTTTTACTCTTTCATTCTTCAACTGTTTACTTCTTTAACCCTTTACTTCTTCTACTCTTTACTTCTTTTACTCTATGATTCTTTTACTTGTTACTTCTTTTACTTTTTATTTATTCCACTCTTAACTTCTTTCACTCTTTACTTCTTTTACTTTTTACTTCTTTCACTCTTTACTCTTTTAACCCTTAACATATATCACTCTTTACTTCTTTTATTCTTTACTTCTTTTACTCTTTACTTTATTTACTCTATAGTTCTTTTACTCTGTAGTTTTTCTACTCTTTACTCCTTTTATTCTTTACTTCTTTTCCTCTTCACTTCTACTACTAATTACTTCTTTTACTTTTTTATTCTTCAACTGTTTTCTTCTTAAACCTTTTACTTTTGTACTCTTTACTTTTTTTACTCTTATTTTCTTTTATTCCTTACTTCTTTTACTCCTTACTACTTTTCATCTTTTTACTTCTTCTACTCTTTGCTTCTTTTACTCTTTTATTCTTCAGCAGTTTACTTCTTCAATTCTTTACTTCTTTTACTATTTACTTCTTTTACTCTATATTTCTTTAATTTATTTATATTTTTACTGTTTACTTTTTACTTTTCACTTTTTACTTTTTACTATTTTCCTTGTTACTTTCCACGTTTTTACTTTTTGCTGTTGTCTATCAACTTTTGCTTGAAGTTCTGAATTTTAACTTTTGGTTTTTGTCTTTCAGGGTGAGTTTTTATTTTTTGACCTTATATTTTGCCTTATGGCATTTGGTTTTTTACTTTCACTTGTGGCTTCTAGTTTTATTTATTTTGTTGACGTTTGACTTTTGACAGTCGACCTTTGGGTTTTTGCGTTTCGCTTTTTCCACTATGATTTTTGACTTGGTTTTGCCTTCTAAATCTTTTCTCTTTTATCTTTTTCTTTTCTCCTTTGATATATGACTTTTGGCGTTTCTCATTTGACTTTTGAATTTTGTTTGCTTTTTTTTATTGACGTATAAATTTTTATTTTTTACTTTGAATTTTTGAGCTTCGTCTTTCAATTCTTGATTTTTGACTTTTTGTTTAAATTCTTGATTTTTGACTTTGTTTTTCACCTTTGATTTTTGACTTTTTATGTTTGACTTTTTTCTTTTGACTGTTGACTTTTGTTGTTGCATATTTTAGTTTTGATATTTGACTTTTTACTTTTGACTTCTGATCTTTCATAGTAGGCACTCTTGAAAAAAAAAAGTTATTCTAACAAATATTAAACTCTCTGGCCAAAATTTCGGTTCGTTCAGAAGAGTAGTGAGTCAGACAATTTTCTATCCAAAAATCTTCTTTCGAAAAAAATCACCATTTCTTTAATACTACTTCTTATTTCTAACGAAAAAAATCGATGTCTAGTCTCAAAATTTATTTTTTCAATAAAAAAAAAAATCCTAAAACCTTTCTTTGAAAATTTTTCTCTAACTCTTATCAGTAGTTTGGATATGGTTATGGTCTCAGGGGCAAAACACAGTGTCAAACCTGGGAAAGGTTTTGTTGGAGAGTTTTTCGCTAAGAGTGCTCACATTGTTTGTTCAGAAGAGTATAAGCAAAGATGACTATAACCATCTACCTGACTGCATGAGAAAAAGTCGAACTAATTTATTCACTGTTAATATAATGTAAACTTAACGTCAAATTCAACTGACAAGGCCAAGACATGAATGCTGAAAGGTGAAACAATTTTTTCAGTATCCATGTGAACGACTGTACGGTGCTGCCATACGATAAATTGAACAAAGGCTACGGTTATGCAGAACGCGAATGCCGGCGTGATGCGATTCGCCTTACCGTGGTGAAATGTACAGCTCTTTTTAAGGCGAAGTAGAACTATACATTTCAACAGATTTCATCTTGCCGAATCGCATCGCGCCGTTATTTGCGTTCTGCATGACCGTAGCCAAACACTAAGCGACGCAAACACGTAATAATAGTCAGAGTATGCATGTAGATGAAGATAATTAACTTTGGATTATAGCGCAAAACGAGAAAATATTAACTCTTCAAAAAATCATTTGTGTTCTTCAAATTTCAGTTGTTCAATTTAATATCCGATGAAATGTTTGTTTATTATCTGATGAAGCTCTTATATAGGCCAAATGATGCATTTCCAATTTACTAGGTCCATAACTCTGCCGACCGTGCTTGGGAAAGCGCGGTATAACGACCTATCAGATGTCGAATTTTGTGTTTTGACAAGGCTTAAGAGTTTTCAATAGTACAATAGTTCGAATGAAAAAATTGCAATTTCATGCATTTGGTAGGAATCTTAGAAGATTTTCTAATCGATTGCTGCAAAAACGAAGGAAATCCATCGAAAACTAACCGATTTATTAGCATTTGAAATTTTTCTCACCTTTTTCAGTTTTAGATTTTCATTTCACATCCCTATGTAGCCGAACTTCCTGAGAGAAGTATTCTAATTCAAAATTGAATCTTCATTAATTCATTTGTTGTCCTTATAAGGACAATTGTTCAATTTATCATAGGGTGTAGTGTTTATCTTACATCTCTGTGTTACCTTGACAGTGAAGACTAAGGCGCACGGTCAAACACAATAAGAAAGGTGTTTTCACATTGAAAACTAGACACGGCTTTACTGGAGAAAGTGTTGGCAAATGCATCTACCGCTAATACCACCGCTATCATACGAAAGCGCGTCGTTTCATGTGGGGAATATCAACAACGAAAAATGACGCGCATCTAAGCATAACGTGAACTGTTTCACCGTGCTGCTCCCATTTTTCTTTACATCGGCCTCAGGGAAGTACCGGCTGCATCTGCATCTACCGCTAAGGCTGTCACTATACTGCTATTGGTACTAAAAGCTACCAACTCTTCAAATAAGTGTTTCATTTGTTCTCAAAAGAACAATTGTTCAATTCAAAATCGGATTTACGCAATCGCATCTCTGTAATATTACCGACAATAATATTCTTCTGAACAAAATGATTCAACTTTTCCATTAGGCCTCTGCCATAATAGACGCGAAAAGCGACGCGAACCGATTCGCTCGGCTGTAGGTTAATGTACAGCCATCAGTAGAGCTGTACATTAACCTACGGCCGAGCGAATCGTTTCGCGCCGCTTTTCGCGTCTACTATGGCAGAGGCCTTAGAGAAAGTTGCTAGCTGATGTATTCACTTCATGCAAGCCTGCTGCTGATGCTTCCCGCTACCACACTCAAACAGCATTTTAGTGAAGGGAGTGTCGTTGCATCAGCTTACCCTGCTACTATCGATGCTGATATACCCGCTGCAACAGTTATGCTATGCATAGCCATGCCACAGTTGTGGCCGCTATACGCTGGCCCAACTGCTTAGCAACTGCAACGCTATCCGCAGCCATAGCCGTGGCATAGCCATGCCACAGTTGTGGCCGCTATCCGCTATCGATGGTACCCACTGCACTGCTCCCGCTGCTGCTAAGGTAGGACTGCTGTTGTCGCTGTTCAGAACTATTATGAGCGGCTTCGACTAAAACAGGCTCTTATGTAGGGATGAAAATAGGAATGAATTATTTTACGTACGTGGTGGAATGATATAACTTGAAAAATATGTGTGACTTCATTCTGGCTCAGAGCGATCATTTGATAAGCTCCACCTCTTTTTTCAGTTTCTAAAGTTTTTCCTCAGTTTCGTAGCACGGATGCACAAAAATGATTTCTTGTGAACATTCTGTCGAGCCGGACCGATAGCACTCTCATTGAAGCAACAAAATAACATGTTTTGTGCCGTGTTGTGCAGCTTCGTTGAAGAAAATGTTCCCGTCCCCGTGTCGCATGTAAGCAGATTATTGCGTTCAGTAGACAGTAGATAGTGTATCCAGCGAATAAACTCCGAGGGTGCTCTCACACACGCAACGGCTTTAACCCGTATCTTATTGCGGTTTGTAACATCAAGCGATTCCGTTTGCTCGCTGTTGCGTGTTGCTTCATGTTGCAACTTGGCAGCTGGGAGACGACGAAATTCTGTTTATGCTGATTGCTTGAATCGACTTCATATTAGCTCTGCATAGTCGAACTAACTGCTTTTGTGAATGCGTTCTAACAGGGCAGTTTAATATTGAATGTCGGTTATGCTGATCGCAGCCTTTGCGCTGCCCCTACAGTGGGGGGTTTACTAGATAAAGTGAAAATTAGACAACTACAACAGAATTTGATTGCATCCCGCACAGAATGTCTGCTTGTGTTGATGCCAGAAAATTATTAACCTTCAATTATTTTTTTATTTGCCTTGAAAAAAGCATGTTGCGGTTCAAAATCGGTTGCAAATTACAACCTTCAAGCTGCCCTAACATTGGGGGAATTAAGATACACGGACAACATGCACTGTGGAAGCTATTTCACATTCAGTAAATTAGACGGGTGCGACAAATTTAAATTGCTAGGATGCAACACAGAATGCTTGTTTGCGTTGACAAAAATCATTATTTTTCAATGACTTGTTTATTTGCCTTGAAAAAAGCATTTTGATTTCCGAAATTGGATTTCCTGATGGCAATCTTCATGCTGCCCCAACACGGGGGAAATAATGGCTGTCTGGCGACACACGCTGAGAAAAACCGCGCTGCTCATGAGACGTGGTGACCAACCACAGGGCTAGTGCTGCTGCTAAGGAAGGACGACTGCTGTTGTCGCTGTCTAGAACTATTATGAGCGGCTCCGGCTGAAACAGGCTCTTATATAGGTCAAATAGCATGTTTTCAATTGCAAGGTATATGATCCTGTCGACCGTGCTTGGGAAGCAAGCATATAACGACCAATCAGAGGTCGAATTTTTCGTTTTGACAAGGCTTGACTATTTTCAATAGTACAATAGTGTGAATAATACAATTACAATTATCTTATTTTGGAAAGAATCTTAGAAGATTTTCCAATCTATTGCTGCAAGAACGAAGGAAATCCATCGAATACTAACCGATTTATTAGCATTTGAAATCGGACATATTTTTCACTTTTTTCGGTTTTAGATTTTCATTTCACATCCCTATGTAGCCGAACTTCCTGAGAGAAGTATTCTACTTCAAAATGCAAGGTTGCCTAAGGTAGTAAGGCCTACACACTCACAATGTTTCGTTAAATTCTGGGAGAGTACCGCCAACAGCTGGTCGAGTTGGCGCGGAATCATTCTTTTACGGGACACTATCTGTGAACAAAAAACGGCAGTATAAACGCGCACTGAACAAGACAAAAACAAACGCCGCGTGTGTGTTCGTGATCGTGATCGAAGTTAATCGGAATAATTTCGCGATGGCTGCTTCCTCTGATCAAAACAAATCCGCCCAAACCGCGAATTTAGCACGACTTTTTAACAGATAGAGGAAAATCGCGGCTTTCCTATTCCTGAACATACACCAATTAACATAGCATTATTATTAAACTTATGTGACGCGACTATATTGTTTACAAACGGAAGAAGGAACGAAAATAAACAAATGAACATGAACAAAATTCAGCGGCGGGTGGTTGTCATGTTGGGTTCACGCTCTTACTGCAAAACTCAAAATGAGGCTAATTTTCACTCGATACTGGAATTGCATACGTTCAAGTTACACATTTGATTTGAGCTGTTTCAACAAAAAAATGAAACAAATAATTATGTGCAAGTTTTAACTCCTCTCTTAATTTAGTTTGCTTCCTCAGACATCCAACTTCTCAAGGACCCGCTATTTATAAACGCTCCGTAGTTTGTTTGCTTACTATAGCAGTTTATAGTAACTTTTTGAAATACTTTCCAACTAAAAGTGTTGATTGCGAATATTACCTGACCCTCTCTCGGCTGTCTTGTAAAAAAAGTAGCCTTTGTCTTGAAACTTTAATCCTCTGTTGTGCAATATAAGGTGAAGCACAATCGGTTTGCTGTCGATAAACATAAAAATAGTTAATCACCTGGCATTTGCAGTTTTCTCTCCATCAACTTTTCTCTGTTTACTTGAAAAGTTCTTTACAGCTGTCTTTCAGATCGGGAAAAATGCAAACGTAAGTACAAAATCCCATTCTCAACAAGACAGAAGAATGTTGCATGACACACATTTAGCTATCAACCTTCTAATGGGGATTGGAACGATAGCAATGGGGCAACAGAGCAGCATGAGGCTGCAAGTGATTGTTGACAGGTTTACTTCCACAGTTTTTGCATTTACGCTTCTGTAGGTAGGTTCTGGCTTTTTGAACAGGTTTTTCGCTTTGCAGGCAAACTGATTAAGGCGCCGTTTTGGGTGATGGCTTTTGGTATAAAAGAAATATTCTGTTTTGTACTAGCGCTTGTTGCACTGTGAAACATTTCACGTCTAGCTTTCATGTGACAGCTTTTGATGCATCACGACGTTTGTTTTTCACATTTACGATGGTGTGATTGTAAGTAATACATCCTTTCATATGGTAGATTTTAAGCATATATCATAAAAAAAAAAAAACAAAATAATATAGGTATGCCTTTACTGTTTTTAATATATTAATTTTTCGATGACGACGAAGCCGACGCCGAATTGTTTTTATTTTAACCTCATTTTGACACTGCAAAGTAATTTTACTGATATAATGTAAATTTCGTCTTTAGTTGAGCACTTGTGGCACAAATTCAGCGAGCGTTTAACGGACGGCACTGTGGAAAACTGCAACAGTTATCTGCACATACGGTGGAATCGCAACGGAGAAAATCGTTTTTGCTGACCGTCAATATGCTATCATTTTTGTGGGATTATTCAATAACCAGAGGACCAGACCGCGCAGAAAACCCCCGCAGAACCGGTTTATTTAATTCGTTCCACTAAAGCATGTTTTGCCGACCCAGCAGTTAGTTGCGGTTTAACTCGTTGGCAAACCAGGACTGCAGCAGCCGCAAAATGGATTACAATTCCGGTGGCATCGGGCACCACTTTTCCGCCCATTATCGCGATTTAGGTGATTGTTATTGAAAAAAAAAACAGGTAGGTGAGGCAATCATGCAGTAACAAAAAGTTAGCGTTGTTAGCACGACAATAGGTGGAGGTGAGTTGTTCATCTTCAATGTTTTATTGAGCATGGTGGAAATAATCTATGGACGAGCAATAAAACTTTACCCTCAATATTCAAAGTCGTAAAATCTATAAAACAGTACTTGAAGCATGTGGACCATGCTCTGGTTGTCGATGATTCGGTTTATGTCGTAGTTTGGAAGTACACGCTTATTTTTTTGTATTTGAACACCCGGTAATTGTAACAATAACATTTTTCTCTATCTCGTGTTGTTGTCCTTCACGAATTTTTCATATTTTTTTCATATCGAATTTCAGGCCATTTTGTCGTGTAGCGGCTGCTGCCTGCGATAATGCTCGAACGGTGTGG
Organism: Wyeomyia smithii; assembly: GCF_029784165.1. Taxonomy (NCBI): domain Eukaryota; kingdom Metazoa; phylum Arthropoda; class Insecta; order Diptera; family Culicidae; genus Wyeomyia; species Wyeomyia smithii. The sequence continues at coordinate 80,538,415 of NC_073696.1, read as the reverse complement.
GGCAAGTTTTGTTTTTCTTCAGTACAGAAAAATATTGGCACATTGCTGACTAGAAAAATAGCACAAATTTAGTGCAACCGAATTTGTTTCGGGGAGACCAGACTGAAACTATCCATTGGTATGGTCATTTTTTGGAACACCGTCCCTTTCATGCTAACTAGAAAGGATATCCCCTATGCGCACAGGATGTTTTTGTCAAGCTGTGCTCTAGTTTCGTGACGCCACCGCACTGCTGGAAACATATCGTCTGAGCTGTTGAATGCTTTCCTGCCCGTAAATAGAATATATCGTTTTTCAAACAGCTGCAGCTATATGTGTCGCCATGGTAGAGAAGTATTTTTATTTTGGAGCTTGCAAGTTAACAGGAAAATCCTCCCATCAAGGTCGAGCTTGAAAATTTTCTAAGTTTCGCGATAGACAAATGAAGAAAAGAAAATGCTGCAGAATTTTGCTACAAGCAATTACGCTATCATCGCGTTTCTCTCGAATATTGTCAGGTGAATTAACTTTAAATGAGTAAATACGTTTGCGTGACAAGTAATAAAGCTAGGATCTAGAGACTTTGTTAAATTGTATATCACGACCAACAAAAGCGCTCTGTTCTGCAAAAAGAAATTCTTTTTTTATAGTTTTACTTCAATAGTGGGCATTTGATTGTACATTGATCATTAGTTTTAAGTTGTTTTCTTTATTTTCTGTTTAATTTAAAACTCTATTATTCTCACTTTTGCTTTCCTCCTTGTTTTAACTGATCTTTCTAGTCGAGAGAAAACAAAGTGGTTTATTCCTCATTTTTTTTAAATAAAGCAAAGCAAAGCCTTGATGCAACATTCCGATTCGGAACTCGGCCTTTTGTTTATTATACACAGACTTCAGAGCCAACTGTTTCAGTGTACAAAACAATTGCGGGCCAGCGCGACGATCCTACTGACACTAACGACACTAACAGTCTTTCCCGAGCCGAAACTCAATCCTACGGCGACTGACTTGTTAGGGCAGCATCGCACCTTGAGACCACCTGAGAGGGTGAGTTTTTCGAGATATTGCCATTTATTTCAGCAGTTGTTGTGGCTATTTGATGATATATTTTTCTCACGATTTCAGCTTTTTGTTTTTCATTAAAATTTTCGCATTTTTGTCAATCTAAGAAATTTAATTTAAAAAAAACTGAGATGACCAATTTTTTAAAATCAATTTTTGTTTTAAACAAAAAATTTAGTGTAGGGCTCAAAATTTATTTTTTTTATATTTAAAAATTAAAAATTTAGACATATTCCTAGACACCTACCCTTAACAAATTTTCTATATCTCTTTTTATTACTGAACGGTTATGATCTCAGAAGCAAAAAACGTAAGACCGTTTCAAACATGTGCCTACTCGGGTTTGTTCAAAAATATTTAAGATAGCTAAATTGTCTATCTAAAAATCTTATTTCAAAAACAACTGAGATGACTATTTGAAAAAAAAACGTTTTGTTTTAAAAATTAGTTTTTCCCAGTGCAAGATCTCAAATTCAATTTTAGAAATATTTTTAAATTAAAGTTCAAACAACTTTCTTTTCTCTCATCATTCAGATATATCGAATTATGAAAATAACTTCAGCCCTTTTTGAATGTTAGTGCAGATAAATTTTCGAAAAAAATATATGTTATGTTGGATAGGGTAGTAGACCTTCACAACCACAAAGTTCACTGAATTCTTAGAGGGTGCTGCCAACATCTGGTCGAGTTGGCGCGAAGTACTTTTGTAGTAAAAGTGAAAAAGGCTCGCTATCAAGGTGAAACTCCAGGCTTGAAACTCCAGAATTTTGCAATATAATTTTGTCGAAAATCATTTAAATTACCAGTGTGAAACTTTCATCGATTGTTTCACCTCAGGTGTCCAAAATGAGGTTCCATTTTTGTAAATTTATGGTTTAGACTGAAGTTCCTTCATCAATTTTTATTTATAATCTTCAATTCTCCCTTCCCTCTTCTCTTTTCTCTCTTCTCTCTTCTCTCTTCTCTCTTCTCTCTTCTCTCTTCTCTCTTCTCTCTTCTCTCTTCTCTCTTCTCTCTTCTCTCTTCTCTCTTATCTCTTATCTCTTCTCTCTTCTCTCTTCTCTCTTTTCTCTTCTCTCTTCTCTCTTCTATCTTCTCTCTTCTCTCTTCTCTCTTCTCTCTTCTCTCTTCTCTCTTCTCTCTTCTCTCTTCTCT